>NC_071405.1:7507500-8707500 GCF_017976375.1 Cuculus canorus
TAGAAAGAGCGTAGTGCATACAGAATGGTTTTCTGCTATTTTGGAGGCAGAAGGTAAACAAAGCCTTCAGAAGTGCAGTGAAAAGTGATGTGCAATTCAGCATCGCTGAATGGAACCGTGAACTACCAGTGGCCAAGGCGGGAGGTTTCTTCTTGGTTTGTCAAAGCCCTCCCATGGCAATCCACCAGCAGCAGGTCATGCCATACCCCTGCAATCATCTTCAGCTTCACGGGGGTTTTATATACCCTAGACTTTTCTCTCCCCTTCTTGCCACGGTATGCCAGAAAGAACTGCAACTAAGTGGGCTTCGCAGCAGTCCAGCTCTACGGAAATATATTCTGAGCAATAAGAAATCAGGAGGAAAATGGTAATGAGGATGGATCTGCCCTAACTTACGTGCCAGTTAGATATTTACAACTAGAGCTGTGTCAGGACTGAATTCCCCAAGCCGGAATTGCAGCATTTACAGGATTTGCATGTTTCATTAAGGAGAAGTAAGGACACAGCTTCAAAAGCAGTGTAAGAGAGGAAACGCTTCCACTAACTATTCTAAACTAGATGCTACACCCTCAGAACAAAGGCACAGCAAAACTCAAATCCTTGTCTGCTGAATTAGGCTGGATTCCACCTGAGCTGAGATACGCCCGGGAAGCTTTGCAGAGCTCGGGGCACCCCATGCGTAGTTTTACTCTCCTGGGATGCAGAGGGCAATGCCGTTAATGGCTCCCAGTGGCAGCTGGGCAAATTTTAGTCCATGCTAACTCTCCTGTTACTGGGACAAACACCATAAGAAAATGGTGTAAAGGGCTTTGTCACGCTTGGTGCTGGATTTGCCACCCACCAGTGGCAGGACATAAAGCCGGCTATAGGAACCAGGGCAGGGAAGCCACAGCTGAGAGCCATCTCTGGGTGATGCAGGTGGAGAAACCCCATGGTAGGCAGATGCACGGTGCTGTCGAGCCAGACCTCGCCAAGCTCTGGCCGAAACTGCCAGTGTGCCAGGGGCGGAGGCTCAGCGTCAGCCTCCTTTCCCCGCAGCCATCCCAGGAGGGACCCGCTCCGGCAGCGGTCACCTCCACCACCCTGCAGCAATGCTGGACCCAGCAGAGCAGGTGCCAAAACCTGTTATTAGGGGCCAAGCATTCCACTACCAGCCTCTGCTTATCCTGGTGGTGTGGTTGTGAGCTGCTTACTCATGGCTTTCACGAGCAGGCTGAGGGTGTGCATTGCTGTTGTGCCTATTGCACGCGCCTGCCAGCCCCTGGCTGCTGAACCAGCCCGTTCCCCAGCCCGCTGCGCCATGGCTGTGGGCTCACGGCTCCTCTGCAAGGTTCAGAGAGGCTCGAGGCGAGAAGCTTTCAGTGCTTAGGCCTTCCCTGCCTTGCTTCAGCGAGCAAACGAAATGCAAATGCAGTTCCAGGCTGTCTGGGCTGTAACAAAGCGCCACGCAGCATCCGCCCGCACTGCAACAACAACGCGCGACGCCTCTGTGCAGCAGCGCTCTGGGGGAGCCTTGGCAGGCGGAAAGCCAGTGGCTGAGGCTGCTGGCAGGAGCAAGGGGAGGCATGGCTCCTCCTCCCCATGGGGATGCTTAGAAGCACTGTAGGAGTACTTGCGCTTCCCACCCAGCTGCCATCTCGCCAGTCTCACATCGCACGGAGCTGTCACGGCACTGAGCCGTGACGCATTGGCACCTCAGCCTCGTGTCTTCATTAAAGTGGCAAACAGTGAGAGCAAATGTGACACGCGTTACTGTCGTTCCATCGCAGAGATGACAGCCCTCCCGAGATTAAAATTTGCTCTCTGAGACAACGCCAAAGCGATGCTCGATGTGCCTGTGCCCTCATAAGGACTTAGCCCTGGAAAGGCACCACTAGAAAGGACACCGTTCCCTGCAGAAGGGACCCCGCTGGGGCACCCACCTTTGTGGGAGTTGTCCCCTCTTCCACAATACAGAGGTTTGAAAGGAAGATCTCTGCTCCGTCTAACTCACAGACCGATGGGGTGACTGCCAGGCAGTTCTAGCGACAGATGATACTTTCATCTTAGCAATCTGAATTGCAAAATCTGTTTTCTTAACATCTCCCCTCCTTTTGTATCCAATATGTTTGTCATTTTTTATGTAACAAAACCTATTTTTAAATGCTGAGTTTGGGTGTTTTAGCCGCAATCTACTTTCCAGCTAAATAGACTTTCACCCCATTGCAGGAAAATGCCATCGTTCAGCACAGAACTGCACCCTTCACAATTCTCTGAAAAAAAGAGAAATGTTAAAGAGGTACTTCCTAAAATTGTTAACATATATTGTTGCTTAAATAATTATATAAGAAATAACACCCTCTGGTTAGTTTTTTTTTTTTTTTAAAAAAAAGTCACATTTAATGTAAAGATTTTATCTGGTTGCAAACAAAAGTATTTCATTATTTTAATACCACCCAACAAGAACAATTTCTCTGGGAGATAAAACTGCAGGTGTAAAATAATATTAAACCAAATCATTTAAATCAATCTCTTCTCTTGGAGCATTTCATCATTTCGAATTCCTGGTGCTGAAACTTTGAATCTGTAAGACAGTCAACCTTAGGGCTTTGCTGCCACTAATATGTGGGTCCATTAGCAGGGTCCAGCTTCCATCCATCCATCCATCCACCCATCCATCCCAACCACAGAACAAGAATCCCATGTATTTCATGACTTTACTAATTTTCTTATATACATTTGTGAAAAAAAACTCTTGGATTTTAATTTTTATACATCAACACACATAAAAGTCCATCATTTATGCAGGGACAGCATCTTAAATTCAAACGCTGGATTTCTGGCTGCTGTAGATTCGCTCCTTTGAAGCGTACGGAGCTGCAGTGACCTTCAGCATCTGGAGATCTGGCCCTACACAGCCTGCACATTTTTAGTGCACTTTTGGCATCCAGGGCAGGAAAGAAAATGCAATATTTATTGGTGTCATCATTGTCTACCAGCAATTTCCACAAGGAACTTTTCAGCACAAGCGCTTGTTTTCTGCTGGGGTCAGTGTTGACATAACAGAAAAAGCCTTCCCGGTATAAGTTACAGTATTCAAACATTCTTCTTTGCTACTAATATAAAAAAGCTGTGGGAAATGAGAATGTTCAAAATGACACAGCAAAGCAGGAATAGGGGACTTGCTGAATAGAGAGATGAATTTTTCCTGCCGAGGAGAACGCTGGAAATATCTGGGAGAAAAGCACAAGCTGTGGGATGAGCAGAAGAGCCAAATAATTCATTAAGATGCTGCTGCAAAGCAACCCCTTCCATAAATCAGAGAGGCAGCAAGCAACGAACTCCTGGATGTGGAGCCAGATGGCCCAAATCTATCTGAAGGAGGCTCTAAGAAACCGAGGTTATATATTATTCCAGCTTATCTCAGCTGTTGATGAGGAAAGTGGTCCTGAGGCCAGGGGCACCCTTTGGTGCTCTGGCTCAACCGGGCTGTCACATCCCCACAGTTTTCCTGGCCTGGTGCTCCTTCACAATACTAAATTTATCATTCTTTCTGCAAAAGAATAAATGTTTTATGAATGTTCAACTTTCTAATCATAATGAAGGAGTAAAAAGTCTTAATTAAGTCATTAGGAGCTGTTATGAATCTATAAACCCATCCTGTAAACCTGAAAGAATAAATAGTAATAATAGTATTAAAAATGTATAAGCCTCCAAAGAGTTCAGGTTTGCTACCAACTCAAAGATTTCTTTCTGCTCACCATAGGGCTGCCTGAAAAAGCTGGACACAACGCAACACCACCGTGAGTTTATGTTTTTATATATAAAAGCTCTCCATAGCTGCCCGCTTAATCACAAGGCAAGAAAACAATGGGTACATTCAACTTTAATGTAATAATCATCAGTTATATGTACAGCTATAACTGAGGGAAAAAATCAGCTGGAGAAAGGATGCAAACACAGCCCTGAATGCGGAGCAACGGTTGCAGGGGCCAGGCTGGGCCAAAGCATTTTTGCCATTCTCCTCTTCTATTGAAGACATTTCACCTAAAAGGCAATACTGAAATACAAGAAATCTTCCCAAAACTGCTTTTAGTGGACTGACAGAACGTGACAGCCTGGCCCCATGGGATTGTTTTTTGTTTCTTTAATAAAGCTTGGACATCCTCCTCCGGAGCCGACACCAGCAGGGCTCCACAGAGATGCTGTGGCCCTTTGCTCAGCACCAGCTTGCTGTGGTGCCCAGCGATCCCATAAGCAACCTCCAGCATCGGTATGGCCCTTCCTGGGGTGATGCAGCAGCTCCAAATGGACATATAAAAGTCCTTAAAAAGTCCCTTTCCAAACTATGGCAAAATACCTGGAAGGACCAGTATGAAGTACAAAGTCATTAAAAGTTTACACACTGAATTATATATATCTGATAGCTTATTAAATAAATTCACTGAAAAAGACAACACTTTTTTTTCTTTTTTTTAAAGCATTCTGTTTTTTCTTAAGTTTTGCTGGCACAGAAACAAGCTGTGGCGCTCACAGTCCTCTTGTAACAACAGAGATGCTTTATCAACGTTTAAAATGTGGTTGCGTACCGGGTTCTAAGAAAGTTCACAGCCCTTGTGTTTTAACAGGAATCCAAATCCTACACTGGGAAGGGAAATCTCAGCGTGCTGCCTATGGTCAGTGAGCAATTGCCAAGCCAAGGCTGCTATTTCTGTATCAACTGAGAAACACGCAGGAGAATTTTCTCAGAAGAACAGGCTGCCTCGCCCGCAGCTGTAGATAAATCCCAGCTGCGCAGATGCAATCCCAAATTATTAAAAGGCGCCTTTCTCTTGGAGAGCTGGTAGTCGGAGGCGATGCTCGCACACACGCTACGCTGGTGCAGACCCCCTTGGAGCCGGGCAGTTTGGGTGTTTTGATGGAGATTGATCTGGCCACACATTTTACAGCCGTGTCCCCAGTACCTCACGTCTAGATTTTTTTTTTTTCCCTGAGGACTTTAGTAAGATCACTCTGGCATTTCCCTGCATGCTTCAGAGCAAGCTACGTGGCATGTTGGAGCCAGCCGGAGCCCGGCAGCAGCGAGCCAGGCGTGATGCACATTTCCCAGGGGATGCTCAGCTTGCTGAAGTCGGCCAAGCTTTGTGGCCGGGGGGGGACGGGCTGCCCTCAGCACCTGGGGATGCCAACACCGCTCGGACCAAATCTCCTCTCCAATCAAAGCAATTCCAGTACCGGCAGCCCCATCGCAGCTCCCAAACTATATCAAGAACCAAAGCAACAGTTGACTGCTAACACACATGCGGTTCACTGCTATTTATATCACATGCCATATATAAAAAAATAGGCTACATCCAAGGACAGCTTCACCACAACATCGTGATTCAGACAGAGGAAGGCGAAGGGAGGAGAGGGGCTGCCTGCAGCAGGCACACTCCTGCTCGGCCCTCACCACCAGTGCTGCTGGGGATTTTGCCTGTTGAGCTTAATGGTGCGAGAAATGTGCCCCTGGCAAATAAAACAATGTCATTTTCTTGGCGTTCACGCAGCCCAGGGTCGGCAAGGTGAGTGGCTGATGCTGTCTGGAAACACAGAGGCTGCTTGTGACAGGGAAAGAAGCCGAATGAAAAATGCCACTCGCTGCAACCATCCAGCTTCATGCGACGCGACAGCAGGGGTGACCGCTGTTTCTGGCATCTGTGCATAGCAAGTACCCGTTTGCAATACTAAACGCTGGCCTGAGCCTGTCTAGCAGTGACGTCTTAACATAGTCTTCATGTTAACATTGCAGTCACTTCACCGTCCCTCATCTCTGCCAAACCCCAGGACAAACCTCCAGCCATGTCCAATGAATCCAGCCCAGCAGTGGGTTGGGCACTCTCTGGACCTTGCACTAAATGCATGGTACATCCCGAGCTACAGCATGAACAGCAGGGAAACCTGGCATGGGTGACGGCAGAAACATGGCCTCAACATAAAGATGCCAATAAATGAAACAGTCACTGCAACACCTCCATTTTTCTCGCCGGCGCTGTCTGAAGCGCTGTACGCGGCAGGGTCTGCCCCATGTCCCAGGATCCGGTTCATATAGACACACAACTGAACAGGCATGCAGAACGAACTACACCTCAGCCCTGGGAGCCCTCCGAGCTCTCCACACACCCCGAGGCCAAACGGAGCTTTAAATCACTCCCTGTACTTTTATTTCGGGGGCATCACGGCCATCACAGAAAGCTGTTGTGTTTATTCTGTTCCAGAGCCATTTCGTTGACCAGCTGCTCTATGGATGACTGAATGGCCGCCTTCACAAGGGAAGACGCGGTTTCTATGAGGAGCAATTCATACTGCTCCCCAGTTCTGTGTCCCTGGTCTTTCTCCTCTGCCTGGGGACTGCCACTAGCCTCGGCGCCCTCTTTTTTACCGAAATCAAAGCTCCCACTTGATTTTTTATTCCCTTTTTGCTTATTTCGGTGCAAAACTGGGGACGGCTCGTAGGCCTGGTCAGAGTCGGTGTTGTCAGAGTCCTCGGCTTCTGTGACGGTAATGACAATGCTGACGCCAATGCCCGTGTTTGCTTCTAACGTCACCTGATGGCCGGAGCAGCCCTGCACGCTCGCTGCATCATCTTTTGATGCTGACTGACTGAAATCTGTTACAGTCTCTTCAGCTTTGCACTCCTCAGGAAGATTTATGACCTTTTCTGATTCATCTTCAGGCAGTTCTTGGCAGATGTCAGGGATTTCCTGCTGCTCAGTGGTTTCAGGGGTGCTGTCACGCTGATCCTTGGAAATGGGCGCTTCGGGGACAACTTCCCTGCCTTCTGCAGGGGCTGTGGTTTGGGGGAGGCTTCCGTCCTGCTGTTTTTCCTGAGGTGCTTCATTAACGGTCTCTGAATCGGTTATCTCCAACTGAGCAGTGCACTCCGTATGTTCCTCTACATCAGGTGTGGGCTCCGTCAAGGGCTCACTCTTCCCAACAGAGTCAGTGCTTTCCTTCACCATATCCTGGTCCTCTTCTGCAGTGGCTGGGCTGAAGGATTCAGGCTTGTTTATCGGGGTCAAATCCTCCAGGTCTTCACTAGCTTTATTCAAAATGCCCATCACTTCATTTGCTTGAACACTGCCCTCTGACTCCTCCGCTGCTTCAGAGAGGCTGGGTTTTTTCTTGCCTCTGGAAAACCGCATGCAGGGCATCTTCACCCCAGAGCTTGCCTGTTTCTTTGGGAAACCCGCTGCACAGCCCTCCTCAGCATCCGTCTCCAGTTGCACTTGGGAATCAGAGGGCACCTTCTTCCGTGAGGTGGACTTTTGCCTTCTCCGAGGTTTTGTGAGATTTTTGATGGCTGCCCAGGCTCCTTTGGAGGATCGCAGCTGATTAGACGCTTTTGTCTCCCCTTGGTCAGCACTGACACATTGGCTTTTCTCCTCTGAGGCTCCTTCACATGCATCTTTCACAGTCAGCCCCTTCTTACAGGACTTCTTCCGCTTCTTAAAACAGAGCATGGAGGGTTTTTCTGCCTGTTCCTCCAACGGGGAGCATGTTGTCCCTGTGCTTTGAGTCTCCACCTCTCTTGTGTTCTCCATTTGAATTTCCTTAGCTGCCTTCGCCATATTCACTTCTCTCCTTCGTTTGTGTTATATTATTGATTTTCTTGATTAACGTATCAGACATGAGAACGGAAGAGATGCTCAGAGTGCGTTTTTTTTTTCCTCAGGTTGTTTTCAAAACATTTTTAGCTGCTTTTTAATGAGCTGATGTGGCAGTGAAGAGAAGTTCTGCTGAAGCTATTGCACCCACTTTATAACTCCCAGTTTGTCTTATTACTCATTTTATCACCTCTCCAAGGAATCTCAGGTAGACGTGAAGTTCGAATAGGCTTCTCCTCTTTGCTGTCCAGTCGCTCTCACCTCCGGGACAGCCCACTTCAAGTTGTGCTCGGTCTAACAGCATGACTATTTAATTGCCAGTCTGACATTACTCTTTTTTTGCCCCAAAGGATGACAAATCAAGCCAAGAGTTTACAATTTTTATTCACCCCACGGACCTGGAAAGAACTTGTACTTCCTGAGCCATCTGCAATTCCACACTGTACGGGGAGTTTGACTGAAGAACCAGCAGAAACAGTGGCAACGAGTGGCTGTTTTCTGCCCCCCAGTGACAAGGTCAGACGTGGCTTTGTCTCAGCTTTGCTTTCTGCTTCAGTTCCCCTTGCGGATTATGTGAAGTTTGCTGTCAAGCATGGTTGATGCTTTCATCTTTTATCTGTAACACAACAAACGAATGATAAGACATGTAAGGCAAATTGCCTTAAAAAAATATTAGTTTTTATGATTAACTGTTTTTTTTTTTCCTTTTAAATATTTCCTTTTGGGATGCAGACCAGGGCTGGAAAAGCAGTTCAGCCTCTGGATTCCCATAGCAGCTTTTTTCTGCTAATTAGCATCAATATCCAAAGGCAAAATAAGGCCACCGAGATGTCAGCCCAGCGATATTCCATTACAAAAAATACCGTTTTGCTATATTTTGGGAGGTAAAAGGGTATTTTTTTTTTTAACTGCCCATACTATGACAAATATATATTACGTGCACACACTGAGACACACACATATTTTCTTCTCCTATGGTTAGCTCAATTTTTTCTCCACTGCTCTACATGCACTCCTAGTTCCAGCAAGGGAAACTACACCCTAAGACAGAAGATATTTTTATCTTTAATGCACCATATGACAATATGCAAAAACACAGAATATAAAAAAAAAAAAAGAAAAAAGAAAGAGGCTGTGGAATACAAAGGCAAAATCACATGGCAAGAAGGCAGCTTATTTATACTACGTGCATGCCTTCCATGGCAACCTCAATTAACACTGCATGCGTTCGAGAGATATGTGATAGAGTAAGATATATGTCATCCGTTAAAATAATTAAAAACCCCCACTGCTTTGAAACATCACAGAATCATAGAATAGTTTGAGTTGGAAGGGACCTTAAAGCCCATCTGGTTCCACCTCCCGCTGGACCGTGTCGCCCAAAGCCCCATCCAACCTGGCCTTGAACACCTCCAGGGATGGACGTTTGTCCTTATGTCATGAGGACGTTTTGGGATAGAAAGATGCCAAAGCGTGTTGCTGCGAAGAGACCAACTTCTCCGGGACTGGCTCTGCCACTCCGGCCGATCCTCCACACAGTATTTCGTTCTTTCCATCAGTCCTGCGCTGATGGAAGCGGGGGCTCCGCCGGGCGCGCTCCCCCGAGGAGAACACCTGGCTTTTTTTTTTTCTTTAATGTAATTAATTCTATTCTAATTTAATTGTTTTAAGTAGAAAACGAGCCGAGCCGGCAGAGGAGCGCGCGGGGAGCGCAGCCGGTTGCGCGGCGCTCGCATCCCCGCTTCTCCGCATCCTCCGCATCCCGGCGGGTTCGGGGGCGCTGGAGGAGCAGGAGCCTCCCGGCACCCCCTCCCAAAGCCGAACGCCCCCGAGGGGGTGCGGGGTCGAGCCTGGACCCCCCCCGAGCCACCGCCCCCCCCGCGCATCCCCTCACCTGCGGCCCCATCGCTCCGCGCCGCGCGGCTGCGACACCGCCTCCCGCTGCAGCCGCGCCCCCCGCGGCCCCGCACCGCCCCCCGCGGCCCCGCACCGCCTCGCACCGCCCCCCGCACCGCCCCGCAGCGCAGCCGCCGGGACCCCGGAAAGCATCTCTCCCTGCCTGCGGAGCAGCATCCCTTCTTCTTTCAAGGAGCATCCCTCTCTTCTATCGGACGGACCCCCTTCTTCTCGCCGTCTTTTTAAGACAGCACCTTTCCTCTTTGGAGAGGCTGTACACTTCCCTGTTTGCGGGGTAGCAGCCCTCTCTCTTATGGAAAAGCACCTCTTCTTGTGGGGCAGCATCCCTTTCCTTTTGCAAGGAGCATCCCGCTCTCTTATGAGATAGCATCCCTTCTTGTGAGCAGCATCCCTCTTGGGAAGACAGCTTCCTCCTCCTCTGGAAAGCTGTATGCTTCCCTGTTTGCGGGGTAGCATCCCTCTCTCTTATGGAAAAGCACCTCTTCTTGTGGGGCAGCATCTCTTCCCTTTTGCAGGGAGCATCTCTCTCATGGGACAGCACTCTCCCCTCGCAAGCAGCATCCCTCTTTGGAAGGCTGCATCCTTCTTTGTTTGCAGGGCAGCAACCCTTTCCTTTTTGCAGGGAGCATCACCCTCTCTCTTATGGAAAAGCACCTCTTCTTGTGGGGCAGCATCCCTTTCCTTTTGCAAGGAGCATCCCTCTCTCTTACACGACAGCATCCTTTCTTGTTCACAGCACCCCTCTTTGTAAGACAGCTTCCTCCTCCTCTGGAAAGCTGTATGCTTCCCTGTTTGCAGGGTAGCATCCGTTTCTTATGGGATAGCACCCTCTCTTCTCGCAGGCACCATCCCTCTTTGGAAGGCTGCATCCTTCAGGGCAGCATCCTTTTCTTTTTGCAGGGAGCATCCTTCTCTCTTATGGGATAGCACTCTTTCTTCTTGTGCGCAGCAGCCCTCTTTGGAAGGATCCATCCTTCCCTGTTTGCAGGACAGCATCCCTCTCTTTCATGGGACAGTCTCTTTTTGCAGAGCAGCATCCCTCTTTGGAAGACAGCACCCTCCCCACCTGGAAAGGCTGTATGCTTCCCTGTTTGCAGGGAAGGATCCCTCTTCCTCTTGCAGAGTAGCCTTCCTTCCCCTCCCAGGAAGGAAAGTTTGCAGCAGCACACGTGCAAACCACAAACTGCACTCAAAGGATAAAGGCCTTCCCAGGGACTAATCCTGTGATCCCAATGGCAGCGAGATGCACTGTGAGTGAGTGGACCCATGCCCTAGAGGAAGGGACAGCTGGCATCTGCAGATCTGGATCCAGCGTCTGCCTGGCCATGTGGGAAGGAAGGGAATCTTGCTCTTGGCATCTGGTTTTCTTGTCCCAGCTGAAACCATTGCATGTTTAAGCACACGCTCCCTGCCTTGCCGCAGGAGCTACACCTCCAGCGGTGGTGGTAAGGACAGCCAGCGTATGGGTTTAAACTAAGCCTTGCCCCACATGCCAGAGAAAATGTCTCTTTCATCCAAGCCTTTTTTCCTCCAAAACAGCTGAGATCTGACTCAAAAAAAAAAATTGCATCTCCAGCTGTTATGATTGATGGAGAGGCCTCTGGAAAAAGGACTACCAACTGCCGCTGATGAATTACATGAAATTATAGTTCGAGATGCCTGAATGCCCCCATTCATCTCCACGGGGAGCTGACTGACACCCACAAACATTTTAAGGGTGTTAACTACTTCACAGCATGTTTGCACAGAAGAAACCAGGTGAAGCAGCATACTTCCAAGTGGCTTCCAGTGCAGCCCAGCCTTTGGAAAATACACACGGTCTCCTCCCTCCCTAGCTTTTCCATGGAAAAAGAGGTACAAAATGGGTTCTTCTGGCCGAAATTTCAGCCAGTAGGGCAGAAACATGGATCAAGCAACCACAAGGAATTGTTTTTTTAGAAGATCCCCTATGAGCTGTGTTTGCTCATGTTCACTCAGGATAATAACCTTAATTTGGAAACTGCTTCTCTCCCCGGGCTGCGTGGTGGATTCTAATTATGATCCACTGCTGCACTAAAGCCAAGCAAGGCCCCTCAGTGGGAGGTTTTCCCACGTTGCAGTTGGAGGCAGGAGGGAGAAAAGGAGGCAGCAGTAACGAGGATGGCAAACGTGAGGATGACAAACATGCATGCACTACCCCAGGGGTGGTGTGAAGGAGGCAGGTTCCCATCATTCCCATTCAGAAACACCTCACATGGAATTCAATTATTCCTGCTGCTCCAGGGGAAGACGGTAGCATCAAAGGCTATAGTGCAAGCTGTTATTTCCATAAATAACAAGGTCTGCAGCAAGCAGAGGATCTGCTCAGAAGATGGATAAGCTTGAAAGAAGATCCTGTCCCAGCTGTAAGCTCTGTTTTTCTTTCTGAGCCCACAGCAAAGTGCTGGTGACACGCAGCAAGCCAGCCAAGCAACGTTTTCTCCTTTTTCTTCTGCCCACCTTCCCCTCCCCTTATATATTATTTCTTACACGGTGTGACGCAGGGCTCTCATCACAGCCCAGCTGAGGGAAGGGATGGCTGTAACACTGCCCAAGGGCTCTGGGCCCGCAAAGAACAAATTCACACATAATTAGTTTTTTCTCTAGGCAACAGGAAGACAACACAACTTTCCAATATTCAGTTAGAAGATATTAAGTGTCCTTTGTGGCCTATTTGACAGGGCATGAACTAGCTGGTGTACTTAGTTGCAAAGGAGAGAGTTAAGAAAGACCAATCTATTTATGAATCTGCTCTGCAAGACCTGGAGCAGGGACATGGGAGAGCTCACAGCCCACCAGGTTTAAAGTGCAAGTTAGAAAAACTTCCTAAGTTTTCCACTAACCCGTGGAGATGCTTGGGGCTATTTTTTGACCCTTATTATGCTTTGCTGCCTCCACGCTCCTGGTCTGTAGCAAAACCTTCGGCCACTGCTTTACCTTGCTGCAGGAGGTGGACTAGGAACCTCTTGAACCACTTCTCTCAGGCACATGTCTATGATCTCATGCTAAACCAAAAGGAGGCTAATCTTAGCATAAATTTGCACTTATCCCATCTTTCATAAGCATAAAATGAAGGTGGAACACTCACAGGAAAGCAGTGGAAGATTGAATGTAGGAACTGACAGCAGACTTGGCGGCAGCAGCTCTGGCAACCTGTTCCAAGGGAAGGTTTGGCAGAGGTGCCGCAGGTGAAGAAGCACCTTCAGCCAGGCATGGGGTCTGGTTCTGCAGCTGGGGGACGGCCCTTCTGGCCCCCTGCAAGTGGCCTGCCTGGCTGCCAGTAACTCCTCAGCTCAATACCATCGAAAAAGAAAATTCTAGGAGGCTGTGAATTCATCTCAAATGATTTAAGCTATTTTGTCTTTGCTTCTGCGACAACCAAGTAATTTTTACATAATTATTCTCCCCTCCTGGATAACTTGAGATACAGACCTCTCTGTCTCCATATACACACAGTATCTGTGTACTACAGATGCACCCTTACATTGGAGCACACCTACATCCTGACTCTCCCAGTTCTCACCAACATCAGAATGTTTATAGATTCCGTTCTCAAGGAAGCAGATGGGCCTTGCAAATCTTAATTCAGATCTTCTGCAGTCAACTGCAAGTATCTCAAATTCATGGAATAATTCAGGTAGTTTATTTCCTATAGATGACACACATCATCTAGGAAAGGAAACAAGATTAAACACGCGCACACAGTGGTGCATTGCAGGCAACTTATTACTGCAATAATAACTTGTACTTGTCAATACTAGAATTGCTGCTGCACACAGTTAATCAGAGAAGTAAGTTCTACTTCAGTAAGCTCAGTGCATACATTAAAACCAAAAAAGCACTTGAAGTATTTACCAGTTTATTTGTATTAGTTAAAAAATTGGCAGGAACTTATGTTACAAAACGATTTGTGCCTTGCTGACAAAACCTGCTACAAATGACTCGTTCACTACTCACGTTGTCTCTGTTCATCAAAAAGATACCTTAGGGAACAAGGCACAGCAACAGTGTAAATGTACCTATTGTGGAGCATAAAATGCTTCAGAAGACACATCTGGTAAAAGCCACAGACCAGAGATCCAGTCCCTACAGATATGATATCAAGAGGCTGGATTTTCATTAACAGTAGAATATGGTAGTCACAACTGGGCTTTCTGAAAGGGATATTTGACATGGCTCAGGTGCCTGCAGGAATAATTCACAGGAGAAGGAAGGATAAGCACTTCTGGAGAGAGATGAGAAACAAAGGGGTTTCCCTCTACATTCCCTCTCTTAAATGAGATGGTTGCAGTTTTGGAGCACAGCGGTTTCCCCCGTGGTGCAAGAAATGGAACACAGAATTCAGTACGGCAAATAGGAATGTGCAGTGTACGAGACTTTCAAAGATATTATATAGTACAAAACCCCTATGGTTATGACAATTAAGTCTCAAGACTGTTCCAAACAGCTCCACCTTTAGGATTTATAATTATTAAAATCATGTCATTGAATCAAAAGAGGTCACTAAAGCCAAGCTTCTGTATCCTGCTTCAGCTACGATTATGAAGCAGAAGGTTTGTATGCTTTACCTGCCCAGTGTCAACTAGCTTGGAACACAGCAGTATAAAAATTATTACAGGTTAAAAGCAAGTGGTTGATTCTTTAGCACTCCTTCTTCCAGTCACTCCTTGCTCTTATATTCTCAGTCATATCACGGTTTGACTTAGAAAAAAATCAGGGCATAATTCCATTTACATGACTCATCAGGTGTTCTTCTGGGAGCTAGAAAGGAAAATAAATTTAATTACTATTATATGGTACTGCAGGCAACTTTCAGGCTGCATTATAATCAAATGCCACTTGGAAACATATGGTATAATATGAGATCGGTTTAACTCCATTATCTGAAGATGAGAAATAAAGCCTAAATATTGAAAGCCTTCTACCCCAAAGGCGGCACCTACCTTTGGTTATTAACTCCTTTCAAAAGAGCCCATTGACTTCTCCTGACACTGGGTCCAAGTCTATATCATAGAAACAGGGTCTTGTAGGAAGTCCTGGCATAGTGCTCATCTGAAGAACCAAAGAGAAGCCATTAAAACGGAAGCAGCATAGTTTAGGGTAGAAGATATCACACTCAGTCACTGCTGGAGAATATGACACACCAGCCAACGCAGCTCTGCAGCTCCTTCCACACATACATACTAGCTGGATGATGGTCATGTACCATTTTGAAGCCTATCGCAAGAACGGGCAACTCCTGGCTCAGCAGACAGATTAGGCTTTTATTTTTTCTTTTTTTCAGTTTGGCTTCTGCCTCTGCCAGCAACTGACCCAGGATTTGACAAAGTACCTAAATAACCAGCTGACCAGCTAACAGTTCGGTGAGTGCTCATGAACCTTGGTTTGGTGAGACAGTAATTACTTGTGGCAGTTCTCTGGTTATTAAAATGAGAACACACATTTTAATACCATTGTGCCAACTGTAAATTCTCAGTTGATTTAAATTCTTTTAAGATTCAAGGGCTAGAAGTGTTATATAATTAGGAATAAGCTCAAGTCAGAAGCGCTGTGCAGTGGCAGAACTGAAGTTGGCAAAACAGCTTCCAGCACTATGCCTGCCCCCAGCCAGTCCCCTCCAGCTGCCCCGCTGCCCAGTACCCAGTTTCAGAGCCGCAGAAGGCAAGGTCAGCAAAGACTACACTTGGCCTTTACTAACTCAGGTGACTGGATTTCCCCTTCCCTACCTCCACGTTTAGCCCAGCAGCACATGTAGGCTCTACAAAGGTGAGCAACTCATGATCATGCCTGGTAGTTTGTGCTGGTGGCCATTCATCTCCAGGTTGCTCAAAGCCTCATCCAATCTGGCCTTGAACACCTCCCCTTGAACACCTCCCCAGGGATGGGGCTTCCATGATTTCTTTGGGCAATGTGTGTCACTGCCTCACCACCTTCACAGGAGAAAAATTATATCATCTAACCTAAATCTCCCCTCTTTCAGCTTAAAACCCCTCTCCCTCATCCTATCCCTGCACTTTGTGAAGGGCTACTCCCCAGCTCTCATGCAGGTCCCCTTTAAGGACAGGAACATCGCTATAAGGTCCCCCTGGAGCCTTCTCTTCTCAAGGCTGAAGAAGCCCAACTCTCTCAGCCTGTCCTCTCATAGGAGATGCTCCAGCCCTCTGATTAACTTGATGGCCTCCTTTGGACTCACTTTAACAGATCCATGTCCTTCCTGTGCTGAGGACTCCAGAACTAAACACAGTACTCAAGGTGATGTTTCCCGAGAGCAGAGTAGAGGGGTAGAATCTCCCTCCCTTGACCTGCTGCTCACACTTCTTTTGATGAAACCCAGGACACGGTTGGCCTTCTGGGCCTTAAGTGCACTTTGCCAGCTCATGCTGAGCTACTCATCCACCAGCACCCCAAGTCCTTGTCTTCAGGGCTGCTCTCAATCCATTCTCTGCCCAGCCAAGGTATTAAGAGATCCAAAGTGCCTGGAAGGGTTTTCCTGTTCTCACCACAGCCACTGCCAGTCTCCGGTTGTGCAGAGCAAGAAACTTCCTATTTATTGGTGCTTCACTGAAGAATCATGGCACTTAGCAGATTTACAGAGCGACAGCAGGAGCTGAGACAGTGACATTCAATAGAGTAGGAGAGGCCATATTGCTGAAGATGGGCTTGACTTCACTATTTCTTGCACTTTCTGTTTCGAAAGGAATGGTCAATCTTCCTCCTTTCCTATCCATAGTCTGGGCTGTACTGTCTACACTGCTATCTGCTACTTAAAGGCTTAAGCTTTGAATTTCTATGCAGTACGAGATGACTTTCAATCACGTTACTAACTACTAAAGTATCTACAGTGCTTAGTGCCCTCAGTTATTTCCAGAGATTAAGTGAACTTCTCCCGTTATCCTCCTCCCCTTCAATAACACACGTGCTGAGAAAGAACACAGGGCAATTCCCACTGTTTACTTAGATGAAAACGTTATACCACACAGGTATCATCAGTCCTCTGGCAAGATTTCAAATAAGTGAACACCAACTATGAATGTATTATTTTTTGCACTTGTGGAAGTTCCAAAAGCCTGCCATTTAGGAACTAAAAACCAGAGATGAATAAATAACTTGTTTTCAATACATCAGCCGCACCAGTAAAGAAACCAATTTGTGGCCAACACTTTGTTTCACTTTCACTATCTTTCATGCTCAAAGTTAAACCCAGATAACCTTCGAAATTGTATTTCTTTCAAACCCTCAAAATACAACATTAAAATATAACAGCTTCAACTTTGAGACAGAGTGGGAAAAATCCAAAACTCAGAAGCTGAGAAGGAATAAAATGTGACAAACCTTTGTGATTAACTGTAGATAACAAGAATATACACGCACCAGTGATTAATTTCGCCTCCAATTTCTCATAAAGGCTTCTGCACAGAGCTATACGTTTGCTGCATTTTCAACTCATAGTTCAATGGCTGCTGACAAAAATTTATTCTGAGGCTAATACACCTCCCGCTGAACAGGTTTAAAATAGTGACCTCATTCAAAATGCCCTGGATCACTTCTCGAAAGGAAATCCCTTCCCTGGCTTTATAGATATCACAGAGGAGTGACTTTCATGTGCCTAACTAGAAGAATTACTGTTAATTTTGGCAGAATTAACACCATGATTTACTATATGGCCAAGAAAATAGGAATCTGGAAATGGAGCAAAAAGAAGAGTCCAACTTCATAGAAGCTGAAGACGTCAGAAAAAGAACTGAAATCTTACTTCTAATGCCTGAAAACATCTTTCACTTGTGTAGCTCATTAGTGCTGTGTACCCGTTTCTTTTCCAGTGCTTACAAAAAATAAAATAAATCATTGTTTGGATTAAATCTTGGCTTGCAAAAAATGTCATTAATAACAGGAACAAACGTGCTATTTTTCATGTTATACCAAAACACACATTAGTCTCTAAAAAGATACACGAGCCAGACTTTAATCAGTTACCTTATTTAAGTTCAGTAATTTGGAAACCCTTACCTACCTTTCTTAAAAAAAAAGAATTAAAAGAAAAAGATATTAAATATTTGAGTCTAGTTAGCGTTCAAAGAAGAGATCCAACTCTTAAATCAGCAAATTTCATCATCTGAGCCATGCACCCCTATTGCTTTTGAAAGCTTTTTGAAACAAACATGTTGCCATGAAGACTTCAGGAAAAGGTTTAGGCTCAAAAAATAGGAAAATGACAGAGCTGCTTGCTTCAGCTGCTCCATCCTCTAGAATAATCTAACAAGTTACTTAAAACTAGACCAGAAGATTCCCCAGATAAGATTTGCAGTGGATTTTTCCACCCTCACATTCTTTATTTGGATGCAAACCTGAATGTTAGCTCATTTTGCAGGTAGCTCCTCTTTCTGCCAGACAATTCAGATCAAAGTATTCTAGGATCCTGCAGCTACTCTTTCTCCTCTCAGCTGGCTATTATTATGTCACTAATGTCAAAGACCAGAAAACAAAAACTCAAGGGCATAGTGAAATTAACTGTTGGAACCGATGAAGGCTGAACAGCGAACAGATGGTCAGCAAAACCACGAGCACCAGACAGAGAGTAGACTGACAACAATTAACAGTACAGGTCAGGTTCATTTGAGAGGCGTCTCATCAGAAATTATTTGCTTTGTAAGATTTTGAGGAGCTGTCTTGTTCTTCCCTGACCTACAGGTGTACAGGCCTAACCTGCAATACTGCAAAGTGCTTTTCTTGGGAATGCAAAGTCATAATGGCAATTGGGTGGGCCAAGGATTTCCTCCATCCCCTCTACCAGACTGCAGTTCTCAGAATTCATTAGCTGCAGAGCTCACCTTTTCCACCAAGTCCAGGAAGACAGAGATGTGGGATCTGACAGTATACAAGGGGCTATTTTAGCTTCCCTCTCCCCCCTGAAGAAAAAACTATTAAGTGCATCTAATGCATTAGACTGTTACAACATGAACAGTAAATGACAAGGACTCTCCGAATTTCAGATAGCTTTTGTAACTGCTTACTGAAAGGCATGCTAAGTTTTTTTTTAACTTGCCCTACAGTTGAGGGTTTCACCCAATCACGTACCGTTCCTACTAGTGGATACAGGAATCCAGCACCAACACTGGCTCGAATGTCTCGGATTGGCAGAATAAAACCTGTAGGCGCTCCTTTTTGTTCAGGGTCATGAGATAATGATAAGTGAGTTTTAGCCATGCAGATTGGCAGGTTTCCAAATCCCTGGGAAAGGCAATGGAAAGGAAGAGAGAAAAGAGATAAATAAGTGAAGAAACAGTAACTTTTCCTGTACACAAATGTAATTGCTCTATTCTGCCATTCTCTGCAGACATCAGACAATTTATCAGGACATTTAACTTGTCATCAACTGCGTCATTCACAGCCTGTCAGATCTGTTTGACCATTCTGCAACCCCATTTCTTCTCTCTCAAGCTCTCTCCCTGCCCGCTACTTGTTAAAGAAAGAACCACGATGGCCCCCAGCACATCCAACTGAGGAAAAAATTAATGGCATGGAAGTATTAGATATACAACCTTGACAGCTAACTTACTCTTCCTAAAAGATTAATTGAAACAGCACAGAACTAAAATTCTTGTTCAGCTGAGGTCAGTTAATTGGAAATGTTTGATCAATATAATAGCAGGTCTTGAGGAAGTGGCAATTACACGCCTACGGTCTTTTTATAAACCTGTAAAGGAATACACAAGAAACACAAAAGCGAGAAAGTATATGCCAGTAGTAAATGGATTGCAAAAGCAAAATTATTCAAGCATACTGTAAACAAAGAATAGCTAATTATCACATTGCTCTTCTCTTCAAAACCGTTTACAGACCTTCATTAACAAAGAATCAGGTCAATTAACAGGAACGTCACACTACAGAAGAGTAAAAGCAACACAACAGCCAGAAAGCACCTAATTCAACAACCAGATGCCAAAAACTTATAAAAGCAGGCTTTTTCTCCACAAGACCTGGGGAACTTTTTCTGCAATATAATTGCAACTGCCAAAAATCCATATAGGTTCAAAATCTGATTAGACCACTCAGTGGAACAAGTTAAAAAAAAAGTCATCAGAGCCTATTTAGCACCAGTCTGACCGCTTGTAGTTCCCTAATTACCAGACTGATGAAGGACTGGAGAGTAAAGTACACAAAGATCACTGAATGCCCCTGCTTTTGTCTCCTCAAACACTATCACCTATGTGCTACTGGGCTAGATGAATTCTGTCTTCTCCACTGCAAGCCAGGGCTAGCTTCTCCTTCCCCATACCACCTCCTCTGCCACAGCAGCATCCAATGAGGTCCAGATAAGGATATAATTCGAGTGATGAGTGCCTTCACACACAGTCTGAACACCACGGTTCAATACAAAAATTTTAAATCAAAAGTACCACTATTATCAGGTAGGGTGGAAAACTCACTTGCTTAGTGTACAAGGCAACTTTCTCCTGGGCTTCTGGAAGGAGCTCAATGTCACTTGCCCCATAGATCTGCCGTGCAATAAGCCTGATCTTATCTACAACAGGGAGCTAGAAGAAAAAAGACAGGTAAGTCAGTGTGGTCGAACTACAAAGAGCCATAACACCACAGCAGCTTCACAATCCTTCATACGTGTTGTGCAATGCCCATCTGCAGACACAAGTGTCATTCCCATTTGCTGTAGACTAAAGCTATACAGTAATTTGAGGGTTTTCAGAACAGGTTTCATTTATCTTGTTGCAGTTGTTTCTCTGGGTAAGAGGGCAAAACTAGTTTACTACAGTCAGAAACAAACCAGTTTCACCTAAGCGTGTTTCTTATAAGCTGTGCTTGCAAATTAATTACCCCCGCTGCACAAATATCTTTATTCTTTTTCAAGTCTAAGTCAAAAAGCAGACAAAAATAATTTGAGAGAATACAAGTTAACGGTTAAATAAAAGCACAAATAAAACAGGTTAAAGAAGAAAAAATGAAAGCATGTGTTAAACAGCTAAAGTAAATATAATGACATAGCTCTGTACCTCATTAGGTTCTTGAATAGGTGCTTGCTATTAAAGGAGGATTCAGGCCATAACCTGGGAACTAACAGCGACTTCATTATCTCCAAGTCACCTGTCACACTCGCTTAAGTATAAAGTCATTAGAAATACAAACATACACACTCTCTTGCACCCCCACCTGTAGGGCAACTCCATAAGCCTTACTTGCAGAGGAGAAAAGCCCCACCAAACAAGCTAAAAATGAAGAAATCCCGTTCTGTAGCCTGCTGTAGTGCAGCCAGAAGCTCTGCAGTAAGCTGACAGGTTTGGTCAGGCTGTTCCTGCTCTGACAGGAATGTATGTCTCAAGTTCAAGAACTAAACCTCTCCCTACCCTGGAACATAGCTGCCACCATAGAAACCTGTTTGTCACCTCTAAGAGAATCACAGCAGCATCTTTCAGTGTCAAAAGTAAACGATATTTCACTGGGCAGTCAAGACAACAAGAAATGACTAACTAAGACTTTGAGAGTGGTAGAATAAATGTTATCTTTTAAACCCAAATTTCTTCTCAGTTTCTCAGAGCAGCCTTTCGGACAGCTTTCTGTAGCTTGAGCTAGTGAAACCAACTGATTTCCACCTTATAAACAAAAGCACCTCTGTAACACCACAAGTTCTTACCTCCACATTATAGAGGAACCGGAAGTTGCTGGGTGCCTGTGATGCTCTCTGAACAGCTCGGGCCAGTGCAACTGCTCCTTTACCTCCTTCTGCCCAGTGAGTGCACTCCACAGCATCAAACGCTCCCGCTTCCTTTGCCAGCTGTACAACAAGGGCCAGCTCAGCCTTTGTATCTGTTCTGTACAGAGAAGAGTTTGAGTAGTTGTACTAGAAGGCACACACAGTAAATTAACTGTTTGTTCTAACCATTTTCACTCTTAATGACAAGATCCAAAAGCTGACCAAAGAAATCATAGAATCCAGCCATCAGGAAGCTGCTGAGGAGCTACCTATCACAGCCTTCTCCACCTTGGTGAAGGACGACAATACAGAGGAACAGACAGCAATAGGCAAGTCTCGAACTACATGTAGAAACTCATGACTACTAACGAAGCAGCATTCCAGACTCCCTGTCATGTCTGTCCTTTATTGGCAATTCAACTCCTGTTTCCAGGAGCAAACTCAAAAAGGCATTAGCATTGCTGATTTAGAGATGCTATATCAACGTGCACACAACAAGCTAAAACCCACAGTTTCTCTATATCAGCCAATGTGCATTTACTTCAGATGAAGAATTCTTCTTCTGCTTTAACCGGCATCAGTTTTAACACACCAGTTCAAAGCCCTTCTGCTTGTATAAAAAAAACCTCATAGAGATTCTATTTCCTGTGCAGTACAACGTAAGGAGCCCAAAATACGTAAGGAGCCCAAAATACGTCTTAACAGGGCATAATTTTTCCACACAGCAGACACAGTGTGGTCGACAGCACAGGCACCTTATCATCTACCCTGGACTTAGATTCCATGTCAGCTCAGGCACCTTTTGTCTGCAGTAATTTGGCCAGTCAGGGTGTATGGCAGATAGTAGTCACTTGATCATAAAATCCTAATCTAATTTAAACTAAGGAATGTATTTGAAAGGACTAAGCAGAGTTTCCCTATTTATTCAGCATCTTCCAACAACGCAAAATGCTGCAAACACATAGATAGTAGTGAAAACAAGACTTCAGGTTAAACATAGCATATAAAGTGCCACAATTCCCATGCATCACTTCCACATCCCAGCTCACTTACTTGAAAGCATTGACAGCCACTACAACTGGGACACCAAACATCCGTGCATTTTGGATTTGCTTGTTTAGGTTACTGCAGCCTTTTGCTAACAGCTGAAGATTCTGTAAAGACAACAGCAAGCAGGAAGCAAGCAGTGAAACTTTGGTTCCAAATCCACTACATCCACAGCTAAGGAAAAGATGTCAAAATATGAATGAAACCACAAAGGCAAATCCCCAGTGGTGCTTTCTGAATAGTCCAGACCAGTGCATGGTCTTCGATGGAAGACAGGAAAAGGAATAACTGCTTCTAATGATTGCTGGCTTCAGCTGCCAAGCTAAGACTTTTTCTCATTCTTTGTTATTCTTAGTAAGTTAATACCTGTGCTCATTAATTCTCCACAGCAAAGCCTCATTTCCCTCCCTGACACGCTTCTCTTTACGTATTAAATATCATTAGCAGTGAATTTCATGACACATGTTTGAAGTCTGCGGCAACAGCTTTCAGTTTACGCATATTTACATTTTGCAGCATCAGAGACTATTCATGGAAATCCAGACCTTTCATCCCTTCCTACGCAAAGAGTAATCTATACAGAGCCTTGACAAACGAAAAAGCTGCAGCAGCATAAAGAGAGCCAGACAAATTATTTGAGGGTACACAATCAATCAAGACACAAGGACAGAAGTTGAGAGTTCAGCTCACTTTCCTCTCTGCTTGCAAATGATGCGGGGGAAATAAAAACCGAAACTACTGCTGCTAAGAAGAGAGGCACTCTGAATATTTTCAGAGATATTTCAGCCAAGAAACTACTCCATACTGAGAGGGTCAGGGGACACAGAGTAGATATTAGCATAAAAAATTGAGCACACAGACAATTTCATGAGCTCAAGAGAAATGAAATGGCTCTGAATGCTGGCTAGGTCAAATGCAACAAATGCTTGAAAGACCAGAGCCAAAGTAACATCATTAAAAAAAAATATTACAGCTTGCATGAGGAAGCACTTTCCTGGCAGCTAAAGAAATTACACACACAAGCTATCCAGGTGTGCATTGCATGACAATATCGTGTCATGACTGCAGTTAGTTGGTTAACTGTCACAACAACTGAAGAAGGTTACCTCCTCCATGTACTCCTTCGGCAAAGGTACCCCAGCAGTGACCTGGGAAAAAAAGTAAGAAAGATGAAACCCCATAAGATTTCTATCCATAACAGCAATTTGTGCTTGATTCTTATTAAATAGTGTCAAGATACAACATTCTACTCCAGGCTGACCCTTTTTTCTAATTGAAAAATAAAAGGAAAAATAAAAGACTGTAAGATGCATTCACCATACACGAAATGACTGATCGTGGTAATATCACAAGTGCTCCAGCATACAAACACTTCATTAGGACAATGAAACAAGCAGCTTACAAGCAACACAGACGTATGGATTCCTTTTACAACTGCAAATCTCAAGACAATTACAAGCAGATCAAACCCTACAGGGCTTTAAGCGACTAGATCAGAACAACAGTAACAGCCCCTCAGGTCTAAAGAAAACCTTGCCTAGTACTTACTGCAGGCCCTCCTCCATGCATTTTCAGAGCTCGGACAGTAGCAACCAACACCACCACATGAGGACGGAGACCAGAATAGCGGCACTTAATATTAAAGAATTTCTCCATGCCTATATCTGCACCAAATCCTGCTTCTGTAACTAGAGTAGGAATTAAAAGAAAAGAAGCTTGTGAGAGGTTTTTGGGTGGAGAAACCATGCTCTGATTACATAAATCAGAAGCATCTTCCAAGACAGAAATAAAGCCAAAAGGCAGATCCCTCTCTACCAAACAAACAACAAACAGCAAACAACGCGCACCCCACACACTTACCAACAAATCCCTCTTTACCCACAAGCTTAAGTGCTATTTTGTCTGCCAACACTGAAGAATTCCCATGTGCAATATTGGCAAAAGGTCCAGCATGAACAAACACTGGTGTTCCCTAGAAAAGGGGAGGTTACGGGAGAGAGAAAGAGAAAAATCAGAGGGTACAATTTAACAAATCTGCAACATTTCAGGAGGTAGGTGCTATGGTCCCTGAAGGTAAAGAGGAATACTTTTAGAGGACAGATCTTAAAGCCTTCTGATCAAACATTTGTTATCAGTAATAAGGACTACAGGGCAAATAGGATTATAATAATCTGCACAAGTGGAGAAAGTAAGGAAAAAGATGGCTAAATTCCAGCAACTCTTTGCTATTCTCCTGCATCCACGTCATTCAAACTCCCAAAACATTTCCAGACATTAAAGAATGGAGGCACAGCAAAGTTTAGTGCACTTCCTCTGGGTCGTGCCACGTGCCAACGGCAGACCCAGAAGAAAGCTAGCCTCCTCCCCTGGCCCTGAACCTTAGGTAGGAAACCACAGTAAACCTCCAACTCTAGGCCAAGTAAGCCCACACTTATTATGATGAATGAATTAAATCGGGTGCTTCTTGGCTCTGAGAATGCATATACAGCAAATCATCTGTGCTCACTTCTAGTGTCTGCATGAGGTTTGGTTTAACAGCATCTTTCATCAAGACCGCCAATGCACCAGTCACTCCCTGAAAGAAAAAAAAAAAAGAGCAATCAGTTTCCAGATGTACCGAGACCTTGAGACAGTTCCCATGCAGTGGGAAGGTTCTGCTTTTGTCCTAGAGAGCTTTCACGACCAGAACCAGCAGTTGCTCCAGATATAACTAGAGGCAATAATGACCTTTACAGCCTTGTAGGAGGACCTGTGATTTCTGCTTGGGGGAGCCTCTTGGTTGGCCATTAATTTGCAGTTAAGGTATAAAAGATAACTGCTGTTTCAATGCTATAGCATGGTTAGTAAACAACAGCAGCGAGAGAGTAACCCTTGGGTGTGTATGGTTTACTGCATCCCATTCAGTGCCACAAAGTAACGTTCTTAGGTCTTGAACATAGATTTGTCTTGGACTTTTTTCCTTTCTCATTTCAACCACCAGGGTCAACATACTGGCCTTAAATGTCACAACAAGCCGCTACATCCTGTCCAAGACTCTTCTGCAGAATAACTTTTAAAGTGAACCTCTATGCTCATGGGAAAGACCAGGCTGACATCACGAAAGGCCAGCACTGGAGTCCATGTTTCCTCTGAGATGCAGCAATACACCCTGGTACAGTTCTGCTCCCTGCAAAGTGAATGCTCATGATTTTATCCACATCTGTTCTGGGAAGAGAAAATGAGGGTTTGGCCATCCTCGTGACTGACACAGTCCAGTGGAAACCAAACTGGCTGTTACTTAGCACTTGCAGAAGTAACTAGAATTGTGATCACGGGTACTGAGCCAAACGTTCAAAGCAGTCATGAAAACCTTGAACCATGATTTCTTTTTCTTCTCTTTTAATTTCAATTTGATTGCAGCACTCAATTATATGAAAGATTTATTTTTAAAAGGCATTCTCTGCTTTGTTTCATTAGATTCAATCTCGACAGATGAAAGCTCATTTAACATTTAACAGATAAGCTTTAAACTTCAGTCATTTCCAGAATAATGAAAACCACAGAGCAAGATTTCCATGGCGACATTTCAGGCCTGTGTCACTCAGTGGCACTTCAATACATCCCATCTCCAAAAACCTGCAGTCAGTTTTTGAGTCCACGTTTATTCCCAGTTTCTTTGTGCTTCCTGGCAGCATATCCATGACATCGGTTACACCACACCAGAAGGACCAGACATCTTACTGGTCCCTGCAATCACCACCCTTCTACCTGCATAAGCAGTATGTAACACATGTAAACCAATGGCTGTGAGCAACGCAAACAGAACATTCAAGAAAACCCATTGGACTGGTCTGACACCATGAAATATAATTAGATTTTAAAAAAATATAATTAGATTTAAAAAAAAAGTAAAAAAAATAAGTCTTGAGATGAAGGACTTGCATCACCTCGTCTCTACACAAAACTCACAGCAACTCCCTAGCCAAACACCATCTGCCTCCACTGCTGATGAGCAGCAGGAAAGACTCCTGTTTGCCAGGAGAAGGTTTAAGTAATGTATTTAAGGTTAAACTTAAGTTGGCAGAGTGCTAGCCATAGGAATTAAAATCTCAAAGCTACCTAAAGAACTTTGGCACACTCTCTTCCTCATTCACAACAAACAACTCACATAAAGACATTTACAGATAACTGGTTCCCAGTCTAGCTCTTTTCCAGCAAGGCCAGTCAGGCCACATTGCTAAGCCACTGCTTCTTAGGCTTATCCTGGGAGGAAGGAAATACAAATAAACAAAAAACCCCAAACATACAAGAAAACAAACAAACAAAAAACCCCAGCAATCTATCAAGAGCTGGGTAAGCCTTAGTGCTGTGTCCTATTGTGCTGGAAACAAAGCTCAGGATACCCACCCTGTGGATTCTTCTATCCCCCGGGAAATGTTCATTCAGAAAATTCAAGCCAAACCTCATTACCACCACATCATGGAAATTTGTAATACTGTTTCTTGCAAAGCAGACTGTGAAATATCCACTCTACACAACAGCAGAAAGCACCAATCTCTATTGACTAGTGCAACACTCCCTAGCCTGTTCTCTTGACGCCAAGTGGCAGCATACAGTTCACACAAAGGGCTCAATTTCCCTTCCCTTCTCTGAACAGGGTTGCCATCTTCAAAGCGTTTATTGGACAAAGTGTTGTGGACACAGGCTATTTCCCTGAAGCCACACCGAAACACCACCTGGGAGAGCACTAGTTGACACACTCCACAAATATGTCAATAACGGCACCAATAATTATTACACAGACAGTTGCAAGACAGTGCTGCAGCTTGCAGCCGCTGCTGAGGGCTGCGTTACGGACTGCTAATAGACATCACCAGTGCTACTGCATTCACTGTTTCATGCAGTGGAAATAAAGGATTTGTGTCCCTCCTCAAAGGCTGCCTACGGAGACCTTGCAGTTTTTGCAAAGGGTTTGGCTTTTCTAGCATCCACAGCCTCCCAGAATATTTCATCATCTGTAATTAAATTTGCACAAGGCTTTGTTTCTGCTCAATGTTTTCCTCACTCCAGGGAGCCTGAGAAACAGGATCACCAGCAGGATATATTTTGAGTGCTTCCGATTTGTAAATACATTTTTTTATCTAGAAACAGCCATTAATTTCTATGGCACTAGCTTCAACATGCTTCCATACGCTCTCCGAATAAAGTGCCACTCAGAAGTCCAAAACCTTCATTGACTCCAGGGGCTAAGACTTCATCTGTGACCTTCAATATGCCAAGGTCTTTTCTGTATAGAACTGTCTCCATGCTTTTCAATCCAAGAACTTTCAGGAGAAATAGGAAAAAGCATTTAAGAACCGAACAACTCTCTTACAAGGTCATCTGCTGTAACTGGCTCTCCTCTCTTGCTGGAAGCTACTACCATTCTGCCGAGTCGCTTTTTCATATCATCTAATCCATCAGAGAGCGCTAGAACTGCCATGATTTCACTGCTCACCGTGATGTCAAACTGAGCCTGCAAGAAATGAATAAAGAATGTGAACTCATCAAGATTCCTTCCCTAGCAGCAACCCTTACCTCCATTAAATTCTTGAAACCAGGCCAATCATCACCATCATAAAAAATAAGATAAAAATACAGACATACAAATATAAAAATTATCCAAAGCGTTACTCTCAGAACACGCTTCATTTAATTTGGTCATTTTAAACAGGACTTTTTTTCTGCAACATTAAGTAAGAGCTACTTAATTCCATTGCTATTACACGACTCTCTCCTAGCACTTAGATTAGTGATTCATGTAAGAAAGCTTAATGCTAACAAGTCATACTTTTGAAGACTGAGCTTACTAACTCATCTGACTATCACTAAACTGTACAGTAGATGATAAAGACAAAACTGGATTCTATACAAAATGAAGAGTAGAATTCAACTGGCATAACGCAGATACCTCCATCAAAGCTAAACACCCCAGGGACATTTCAAGTCAACAAAAAGAGGCTTTTCTGAGCACAATTAATTTGAACTATGAATTTGACAGTTACTTAAGGGATGAGAGTAGTCAAAGCCCAGATTACCCATTTTACTCTATTATTATACAATGAATCTAAACAACAAATTCAGATACTGTGTCTAGTTTCGGCCAGATAAATCCCACCCAAAGCATCTACAGTGGAGAAGATTAGTCATAGCCATGCATCATATTTACAGAGGGCACTTGTGTACCACTGTTTTTATGCCTGGATCATCCCCGTTTGGGAAGACAACATTCAAGACCGAACACGGAAGGAGGGAACAGACAATAAAACTAAACACTGCACTGGCAGCAAATTTAACTGCTTGGTTGATGAAACTTTCTGCTTTCTCTTTAACAAGGTAGTGGTAAAAAGATGGAAAAATCTGGAGTTACAGAAACTTGCTTTAGGACCACGTTTTTCAAGTACTTTTTAAAACATGCAAGAAAAAGGAACAATTACCGTTCGTGAGAAGCCTTTTTCTGTTGGAGACTGTCCAATAGTGATCTTCCTAAGGAACCTGTCATTTGTATCGAGTACTGCAAGGAATGCAGAGAGAAAGATGAGAAGTCATGTTGCAAGTTGTACGTCACATCTATGCCCTATTATGAACATTCATCTAGATCAGCTATGAACAGAGAATAGCAGTTTGAGACATCATCCTCTCCTAAAGAATGGTAAGTGCTGCTTAATGTGATTCTTCCCCCAAAACCAAACTAAGACAAAGTTAAGATACCTATAGTCACATACAGACCCTGCACTGCATCCAGAACAGGTCTGCTTCCCTTTGCGTGCATTAACCAGAAGTCCAAAGCCTTTCTGAAAAGCAGAGCTGCTAGTATACCTCCAACTGCTTTTGCATCATAGGTAGTCAATGTGAAATCAGAAAATTATTACAGCCAAAAGGAAATAAAATTATAATTTTATAAGTTAAATGATAAAATGGTCAGATTCTACCACTCACTGAGAATAGTTTCACATAATCCTATTAACTCAAATTACCTTGGAAACACAAATTATCAAATACCAGCTTGAATTTGCTGTTTCTTACTATCTCCTTGAAAAATTTTAAGTATTTTACAAAATATCTCCCATGAGGCAGACTACTTTAGCTGCATTACAGGTTATGAAGCAAATTTCGGAGAATACAGATGAAGCTGTCTCTTAATAAAAAGAAAAAAGAGCAATACTCCTGGGGTCTAAATCAGAAAAAAACCCTATATCTGAAATTTCTTTTGCTAGTGAAATATTAAATCTGCCAGACCAGCAACTGATCTTAATTTCAGGTTAAAATTCTGGCCTTTATTTGCTGTCAGTTTCCAACACAGCAAGTGGGCAGACTAAAACTGAGTTTAATCCCAGAGTAGAACCCTACCCTTGCACACAGAGCTTTCTCAGTCAGGTGAAAAGGCCGTTGCCTACAGCTGCCAAACTCAACTCTCTCAGCAACCAACAAATCCAGAAACACAAACTTGCACCAATTAGTGAAGCCTTAATCTTTGTGAATTCTGAGCAGATTCATGGCCCTGCGTCAGACCCTTTAGAAATGCAATCCCAGCTGCGGGCATCTTTCCCACCAAACACTCAGAAGGAGAAGCCAGGCCCGCTCTCTTTCCCATTTTCCCACAAAATACAGTTCCTGCTGCACTTGCAAACTTCTCTTTTGACACACATTTTGTTTCTTAATAATTCTTCCATCTAAAGGCTCTTGTACCTCTTTGCCATGTTATGGTGCCTGGGTCAATGTCCAGTCTCACAAATAAGTTTACTTCTTCCTTTGTCAAAGCTGTAGGATCGGTTTTATTAATGCCCAATTTCTATGGAAGGAAAGATAAAAGGAAAAAAAAAAAGGAATAATGAGAAGATTCACAGAAAAGAAGCTTTCACTAGAACAATGAGCCTTCTGCAGCAGCATCTGCATATTCAGAAGTAAGGAGGGGCTGTCTTTTTGGTGCCCCTTCTCCTAGACTCACAACAACATAAGATGATCCCTATCAGTGCATACCTGAAAGCAGGGCTTGCTGCTGGCTGACTAGTAAAGGGCAAGGCAGACAAGAGAGCTCATTAGGACAGGTTGTCACCAAGCTTTGAGCAAAGCATCTACAGAAAGAGTATACAGAGAGAAAGCTCTGCAGTTTCTTACCCGTCTTGCTCTAATCATTAGTCCCACATGCTTACATCCCTTTCTCATTAGTTTGCCTGGGGTCACTGCGCACAGCCATACGTAGTTAAGACACTGCTTTCAGCATGCTGGTTAAGCAGCACAAAGGAGGAATTAAACAATTCAGTCACAAGGCTGTCAAGAGTCCCAGAAAGCTGATCTTGAACGTACTGAAAGGATGGGCAGTTTGCCAAGTTGCTTAATTGAGAGAAGAAGCCCGATACAAACGCGAGTTTAGGAACGAGGAAAACGATTGAGTTGATTTATGAACGAGCAAACTTTTTTTAATTAACTAGATAGCTAAGTTATATTTTTCTCTGGAAAAGCAGCAGGAAAGAAGGTCTGTTTACTTCCTCTTCAAGCACATAATTTAGAAAAATAAATAAAAAATGAAAAGTTACTCTTTCTGGAATATTAGCATCCTGTTCACATTTTAACATTTAACAATCAGAAAAGCAGTTAGGGTAGAGTCCCCTCAGCTGTCCATCAGGAACACCAAGCAACATGATGTAGCTTCTTTGCTCAGCAGTGGAAGCAAACCACACAATCTCTAATGATTGAGACATTACAGCAAATTGATAAATCAGAGTTTTAGCTTCCTAGGTAGTCTAACCATTGCTCTGAATCTCCAAATGGAGAACGATCCAGCCTGAATACTAAAAACAGCTTTGTAATTTGAATGAGCTTAGTAGGCCCCAGGCTGTCCTCCTAGCCAGGAGGTCCAAGCCCCATGCAAAACTATCGCTCTGCTAATTTTCATTTCTGTAGAGGCCAGGGACACATGCTAGTTCACATTAATTTCCGACGATCAGAGGAGCTGTGGTTTGCTCAGGAATTGCCACTCAAAGGCAGGGCCACTCAGATAACTGAAAATTCATTTTTTGGAGAATGAAGGGGCAATGTGGGAGACAGGTATTTTTTCCATTTTTCCCTGTTTTCTCAACCTGGATAAGACAAAACCATATTTTCCTTTTGCTGAATTTTATAAATTGCCCTTTTTGTGTGCTGCATTATCTGTATAGCTGTCACATGTGAACCACTCATGTCTAACTGTAACTGGATGTAAGGTACAGTGACTGATTCTGATCCTTTTTTAAACTGAATTTGCACTATTAATAAAGGGCACTAATCCCTTTGCCTGTTCCCACTGTGTTAGTTATACAGCACAGGATAAAGACAATAACATCAATTAGTGTTCCCCTTGGAGCTGCATCTCACTGTTTTCTGTGCTGTACAAAGGGCCACGATTCTGCAAATTTTACATAAAAAACATGCCAGGAGAATGACCTACAGGATAACACCTATGTCTGTATAACCTAACTCTGCCTACGTTAAGGATGAGTAAGTGGAACAGAACCAGAAATCCGTGGGAACAGTGAACTTACCTGCAGTCTTCGGATCTGAATGTTTGAGAATTTCCTAACACCATTGACAGAAGGCACCAAGCGGCTGTAGAGAGCCTTGCGGAAAGAAACAGGTGGTTAGCACGGCCTGCACACCCAAAACATCTTGGCCAAAGTGAGTTGGGCCCAAATAAATCATAAGAAAGGATCATACCTGGTCAGTCTGAGTTAGCTCATGGAATATACGTGCATCAACGGCAGCAGCGACCAGGTTGTTGGCTGCAGTGATAGCATGAATGTCACCGGTGAGGTGAAGGTTAAACTAGAGGACATAAAGCATATCAGTTAACTCATCCTGCTGCAATTTTCATTTGTTTCAATCTATCGTAGACAGATGGAAAGAGAAAGTATTAATAGCAATGTTAAAGTGGGTGAGGGTGGAGGGGGAGAGATTGCTCAGTGCAGTATGTGGAAGAGAGGAAAGAATTTCTCTAAAACAGAAGAATGCCTCCCCCACATTTATGTCATTTTACAAACTTCCAGAACAAAGCTTCCAAATAAAAAGGTTTGTTTTTCACCAGAACTGTTCTCACAGACTCCTTGACACCTAAAAAGACCACGGTAAGGCACACGTGCATTGCTCTTCCTTCACCTTCCTTCTGACCCATTCTCATTTGCACAAGTCGTCTGCTGCTTATCCACAAAGATATCTGAGCTAAACTGAAACTAACGATCTTGCGTAGTGTTAGCGCCAGAGCTGCGGTTGCACACAGCTCTGCATAAGCCAACCACTCAAACACAACCTATCGTAGGCAGAACTTGTAGACCACGTACTATACAGTGACACTGCTAGTAGTTTTCTTCATTCTACCTCATTAAAATATAGTCTGAGTAGGTTTGTCTACGTGAGCTATCTGGCTGAACTGTAGCTGTATGGACAGAAGACCTGCGATATACAGCTTGCATGATAAACTTGCATTAGGGCAGAGGAGTAAAAGGTGTGGTTAAGACAATCCTTTGCAGAGGATTTTTTTTCATTGTTTGCAGAGCAGCAAAGGAGGAAGATGAAAAGGGAACACTAGAAAGAGGTGCTAAGGCAGAAGATCTTATGATACCACTTTGTTGGAGCCTTGCTACTGTGGCCTTAAAAACCAGCCAGCTGAAAGCAGAGCGGAGCTCGTACTGACTATCAATCAAAATTAGCAAGTGCTAATTGTTGTCTCATTCTACATACACGCAACAAAAGCAATTATTACTACCTTGGTTCTGCAGGATGAACTCACAAGCTTTTCATTTGCTAATTTTTTCCCAGGATGAAAGCTGCATGCAGAAATAGCCAATGTTGTATCAAGGTCATTACTGCAACTAGCGACTCCAGATACTTCCATTTTATGAGACATACATCAACAAAAACACCTCCACAAAACTATCTGTATTTATACCATGTGGGTCATACTTAAATAAAGTCCTCTCAGCCAGTTTGGTTCCAAAAGTGGGGCTGTTCCCCACTGCTGTGCACAGTCAAGTATTTTAGCTTGTCTTACTAACACTGCCAAACAGGAGGAGATCACTTTTTTCTGTCATATATATCATTCACACATGTTCTGACTACATCAATATTCTGCCTCCTTAACATTCTATCTTTTATGGACTTGCTGCATCAATTGGAATGAAGAGCCCTTTTGCTCATTTCTACTTTTCTTCCTAGAATTGCCCTGTGTCAATCTATAGTGCACAAGACAATGGTAGAATTATACAGGCAATTACTTTCACAGTTGAGAGAAGCTAAAGAGCACGTGCTACACGTGCCTTTCAATTCCCTGCCCCCAGACTTGGGATTTTACTTGTTGCCAAGTCACGTCAGAAATATGCTGCAGTGCCAGTTCCCCCACAGGCTGAGGTCTTGGCATTACTGATTCCCAGCTTTCCTTTTCCCATTTCACGTTAGTAATCTAAAACATAAGTACACCAGAAACAGCTCACAGAAAGAGTCAGTGACCACCATTGCTGACAGAACTACTTATATGCTTCCAAAACTTACTAAGTTGTTATCATCCTCATTTCAGTGCTAGGAAAGAGAGGCACAGGTTGTACATTGCTGAAGGGTATGCCGCAATTCAAGGCAGAGAAGAGGAGGGAACACAGAAACTGGGAATTCCCAGTTCTATGAAGTTCCCTGATCATATAGTCACCCTTATGAAACAACCAAAGATGGTTTTTGTTTATTTGTTTGTTTTCAAAAAAGCTTTGTGGAAATCAAGCATCCAGGTCTTAAAGAGTGCTACACAGGGCCATAAACAAAAGAGACTTTGTAATTATCTGACTGTGGTATCTCTTCAAGGTCTGTCAACCATATGTGCAACGAGGCCTTGTATAAAGAATTACCTCTTCCATGGGGACAACTTGACAATAGCCACCACCTGCAGCTCCACCTACAGAGAAACAATAGTTAAATCATGCAAATAAAGGTCTCTCTAGCCCTGAGTGGTATTAAATGTGTTTGCTTAATGGATTTAAGAAGGTAGCTACTGTTGAGCAGCTTAATTTAAATCCCAGCACAGCACTTGAAGATAACACTGAAGATTTACCCAAGGCTTTTCTTTCTTAAAAGAAATGCAATTGTAACCGTGAATCATGTAAAACCGCCAGACAGCAGAATAAAATCTCTGAATGTCATCTTTTCGCAGTTAGTCCATCTGCAAGCAACAGAACAGCTCATACCTTTTATACCAAAGGTTGGCCCCTGAGAAGGCTGCCGAACACAGGCAAAGACATTCTGATGAAGGTGAGCTCCTAAGGCTTGAACAAGACCAACAGTGGTAGTGCTTTTCCCTTCTCCCAGGGGAGTAGGAGTTATCCTGCAGTGAAAAAGCAGAACAGACACAATTAAACCCTTGTAGTGGGTGAAACTCAAAACACTTACAGGGATAAAACAGTCACCTAGTGATTGCAGTTGTTGCCAACTCAAATTCTGGATCGGCTCAGACTTAGGCTAATCTTCAGCAGTTTGAAACTGGAATGATATCGGCAAATTATCACATAACTGTCGAAGACTTTCCTCCGAAACCACTTGATAGTTACCTTTGAAGGCAGGCTACTAGATAAGAAGAACTTTGACTGTGATCCAGTCTGCCCTACAGAACTCTGACTTGCAGACCAAAAGAATTCATCTCCAGGAGAGAAACGTTAAAACTACATTCCCACTATTTGCCACAAGAGATAAATCTATTTCCCAAACCACTAGATTTTCACCGTGTGATTTATGAAAACCTAGAGCACCTCATACAGTCACTTTACCATAAGACAATACAATAGAATTTCTATTTACCTTGACATCATGAGATGATGCCTCAGTTAAAGAAGTACCTACCCAGTAACAACAACGTATTTGCCATCTGGCTGGTTCTTCAGACGTTTCAGAGTTGACAGATGAACTTTGGCTTTGGTTTGGCCGTACAGTTCCACCTCATCAGGGAGCAGGCCAATTTCTCTTGCAATTTGATCAATGGGCTTTGGTATGCAAGACTGTGATATTTCAATATCACTTAAAGAAAGAGCAAAGTCAATTTGTAAGTCAAAGACGTCTCAGAAATTCTTCTGGACAGTACAAATTACAAACACCTAATCTATATTTTAGGAGAAGCTTAACCCCTTCTAGATATATCTGCTGATAATGGCTATATTTGAATAGACATAACCTCAAAGTTGCCTTTTTTTTAAAAATAAAACCAAAAAACCAAAACAAAAAAACCCAACACATACCCTCACACTTCTACAAGAATGCCTTTTTGTAGGCAATATGTTATGCTCCCCTCTGCTATTTTTTTATATTTTCAATTGCTCCCTGGGCACTTGATACCAACAACTTCTAGTTTAAGATGCTAGATTTTGCCAGACCAGACTGAAAATTCTGAAAAATACAAGTCGTCTCGCTCTTTGCTGTATTACCAATTATCTAACTGGCCTAAAGAGTCCGTGGAAGTCCATGTTTATGCCTTAATATTATCAGGATGACCCAAGCTTACACTTCAACGTATGTCACAGCACCACTGCAGGTTAGCTTTGCTCCCTTAATAAGGCTTCGCAGTGGTTTGTCTCTATGTCTCTCTAAGCTTCAACTACAGTCTGCATATATGTACACCTCATATTATGCAAAGTTTGGGAACAGAAGTGAATACTACATCGCATGAACACTACCACTGGCATTACCTTGGAACAGGTATCTTCAGGGTAAGATGGTTATATTGGATGTTCCATTTCCCAGGCTGGAACTTCTCTAGAAAACGCTGTGCGCTCTCCACTGTGCTCTAAAATGAGCATGAGAATGAATACAGCAACCATCACTGCACGAACCATGCTGGTTAACAGAGACTCAGAAAGGTTTTCCTCTCCCACCTGTCACACTTTGGGATTAGCAGAAAGTGCTTTGATTGAAGCATTTGCTAACAATCCAAAATGAAATTCTGCTCGTAGTTTTTTTAAAAAGGAAAAAAACTCCACTATATCTATCTATCTACCTACTCATCTTCCAGCTTGCTAGATTTTTTGGGGTGTTTTTTGCCAACAGGGGGGTTTAAGCAAAACAGGAAATGGAGAGAGCTGGCTTATAGTGTCACTTTCCTCATTTTTATCCAATCACCCTACAGATAGTTTTAGTATTACAGCCAGGGCATTGTAAGACAAGCCCATTTTTCATTGTTTTGAGAGAGTGAGAAACAAACACCACCCACCCCCTCCCCAAAAACCACTCAACTGAAAAACCTCTGTCCTAACATTTCCTTAAGGCCCATCTTCTTACTCAGTTAACTGAATCCAAAATAGTTTAGACTAGAAGTTGGAAATCCTAACTAGACCTCTGTAAGAGCAAGAAGGAAGCACCAGTTGCTCTGGTAGTGTGCTGATAGTCAGCAGTGACATACACCAAAGGCAAACAATGAGGAGGTGACCAGCAGTCTCACAGTCTCCCCACGTACCTGCATTAACATGGCCACAGTCATAGGCCCAACGCCACCAGGAACTGGGGTGATGTAGGAAGCTTTTTCCTTTGCTGTGCTGTACGCCACATCTCCTACAACTCGTTTTCCACTGGGCTTTGTGCTGTCTGGGGATTTAAGGAAAATATAAGTTACACATCGCATTTCACCAAAACGACAGAGGTGGTAACACTGACTATGCTGAAATCTCTTCCTCTGTTGGAGTAAAAAACACAGATGCTATGTACCCAAGAAGCTGTAAAGAAAGATAAAAACTTAAAACAGCATCACAAGATGAAGCTGTTACCATCATACTTCACTCAAAGCGTCAATAGCATATGCAAAATATTTTTCCATTATGCACCACTTATCCTCAGCCAGAAAGATCTCCCTTTCTTTGAGGACACAAGTATTTCTTCAAAGTCACATGGGCCACAGGACAGTCTGAAGATGACTCCAAAATAAACGCAGGGGGACCAAAGTACAGACCAAGTCTTACATCTTGGTAGAAATGGGACACACAATAGAGATGGCAGCTGAAACATGCCTTCACAAGTCCTGCTGTTTTGCTCTAAAGGATTAGTAGTTTCCAATGTGAAGGAGATATAAACAAATGGTCTATAAAAAATGAGAGAAGAAACATGCTTGACTTGTTCCAAAACTTCAGGTTTATAATGGCTCTGTTCCATTTTGGAGGAAATCTAGGCCTTACTACAAAATAAAATCACCTGCCTTTACAAAAAGGCAAAAACTGAATACAGCAAGTGTTAAGCCTTTCAATTGCTTGCTGACATTCTAACGATGGACTCATAAATACTGCAGTTCACGGAGATCAGAGTCTTGTCAAAACAAACCTCACAGCTGACTTAAGAGAGCTCCAGCAGAATAATCTTCTTTCTTCCCAGAAACAAAAATTGCTATACCCCACTGCACCTGCATGACCTGACAATTCAGAAGCAGATATCGCACTTTTTTCCAGTGGTGCCCTTTAAGGACACCCGTGAAGAGAGAGAAAAAACACAAAATGGATTAGTAAACTAGCACAGTGATCTAGGTATTCCCTGATTATAAACAGAGCATAACAAAAAAGCAAATTTATATTTCTCCTGGAGTGGCAGATCCTCATTTCAGATACAAAGACTGTAAGAAAGTTCTAAGCAGTATGAAATACCTGAAGATTAATGTTACTGTTCTTACATCGAACTACTACATTGGATACAGTAAGCGTATGTTTGAACAGAATCCAATCAGTACCTTTAATGTACATTTGGCAAGGGGAAGGAACAGAAGAGAAAGCAATCTCCCAAACAGCTGACTACGAAAAAAACAAAGAGGGAACAAAAGCAGCTCTCGTCAACACTAATTTTTAACTGTGTTGTTACTGACAATTAGCAGCTTGGATGTCTTGCTGTGTTTATGTTTTAAGCGACACTTCTTTTCCCTGAAGTTCAAAGCCTGAGAAACATTACAGCTGTTAAACAGTGTTTCTACAGCCTCTGTCAGCTTTGCTGCCTGAACTGCAGACCAAACAGGCCTTCCAGCCTGGAGACTGGTTTAATTAAGGTTGCAAAAGGCAAATAACATAATCATATTTACTTCCAAGGATGCCAAGCAGGCTGACCAGCCACGCTGGCCAGGAAGACTCCAGGTCCAAGAATGAGGAAAATGAGCAATGAATTAGGCACTCCAAATACAAGTTTGCTACAGACACAGCGATGAGCACAAGCCAGCAACACCTCATGCCAAGCACTGCTGAGCACAACTTAGGAGCTACTCAATTACCTTTAAAATATTATTTTGAAGGAAAGCTCTCATACACTCTCTGTCCTTTCCCATAATTTCACCTTCTCAATATTCATCATCTCATTCTTAAAGAAAACCAAACTAGTTACAGACTACCAGTGACACTATAAATATTCCCAGTGCCTGTGCCTTCTTTGGTCCAGTTGGTTCTCTAGCCAGCTGGAATACATGAGAGTGAGCATCCGAAGACTTGGAGTTGGAATGAACAGGTATGATGATCTCCATCTATCTCCAGAGACAGCTGCATGAGAGACAGCCTGAGCACAGCTTCTGGACCAGAGCCAATTCCCAGTCAAGGGTACATCCAACCATAATCCATTTCTCTGGATATATGACTGCAAACACACAAGACCACACATGACCCTAATCTATAAAACATGAGAATACCTGCTCACAGTCCGCTGCTTTTCTTGGACACCACTGGGAAAGGCATTTCATGATGGATCCAACACAATCTGATCTTACAGGCTTGTGATGCCAGCTTGATTTCCAGTACGTAAAGATATAAATAGAGCATCAAGTCAAGGCTTTCTACACCTTTTTAGCTCCTCTGGTGTTTGAAGAGCGTGGCACTGAGATCCACAGAGGCTGTTCCTCCTTTGCTGTTAGCATAACCCACTGTTCAAGGGTCCCTGTTGGGAAGGGCTGAAATGGGTATAAAATCAAGAGGAGCAGATTTAGACTAGACATGAGGAAGAATTTCTTCACCATGAGGGTGGTGAAGCACTTGCACAGGTTGCCCAGGGAAGTCACGGATGCTCCATCCCTGGAGGTATTCAAGACCAAGTTGGATGGGGCCTTGGGCAGCTGGAGCTAGTGGAAGGTGTCCCTGCCCCTGGCAGGGGGGTTGGAACTAGATGAGGTCCCTTCCAACCCAAACAATTCTATGATTCTAAGACTCACACGGGGACACTCCAAAGACTATGCCATCTCTAGGAATATCCTCCGCCTGGACTCTTCTCCCTTCCTGTAGCAGAGCAATTTCTACAGGCCTGGAGTAAGGCATTCAGAATATTTGCTGGAGTAGCCCTCCATCTGGAGCAGTGAGGAGAGAAAGACAAATGCAATACAGTTTGGAAAGAGAATAAAACACACTTCTCTGCTTTTATCTCTGCTTTTTTTCTCTGTTCCCTCTCTTTCTACCTGGAGATCCAGAAGATATTCTGTTCAGCTGTACTACATATGAACAAAAAGTCAGATATGACTAAACTGCCTATTCCAGCCTCCAAACTAGCATCCAAAAGCAAAACCAGCTGCATTTGCATGGTGCTACAGGGCTGGAACTTCAACTCCAACTCGGCAAGTCTCAATGCCATTAATACACTAATAAGTCCAACGGTGTTGGGATTTGCCTGTACAGGACACCCTGACCTGCAAAGTATAGGCACATCCTGAGATTGCCAAGTCCTCCAGCTGTATCTCACATCTATAGCCAGGAGGAAGCACTTACAGCTGTGGCAAGATGCATGGCAACTGTGCTATTTCCTTCCCTGCAACATTCAAAGCACTGTCACAGCTAGCAGCAAGATTCAATCTGCATGGTGACGTAGCTGGAGAAGCTGGCAAACTAGCTGCCATTCTTTCTGTAGCATTGCAACTCCTACAATTCTGGCACTGATTTTCCAAAAGATTACTCTGAAAAGTTTTTTGCAATCTGTAAGAAGGGAAGAAGGAAGCAGGAAAACTGAGCAGCTTCAGAAAACCACAGTAGTCCACGACATCCATCATTCTGAAATCTGACAATTTCCACGGTACTCTATCAAGCCCTGATTACAGAGTCTCACAAAGCAATGAAGTGCACTGCCACGCAGCACTGACTGTAGGCTGAGCATACAAGAAGCTCAGTTCTCAGTGCACTGCCTGAGGCAGACTAATTGCAAAGAAACAGGGATGTGTCCTCAGAGATGCAGTTCACATCAAGCCTGAAAAAAAGGTCATACCGTCATATGTCAGAAAGACAATGGCAGTTTTATTTGCAACATATTAGTGGGAAAGACTCCAAGCCATTCTGCTTCACGCAAATCAGCAGTGACCCTGTGTAGGTTTTGGCAAATTGCTAAGTATGGGTAGCTTGGCACAAATAAATCAGGCAACAAACAGCAAGAGCAGAAGACTTTTTAGTTTTAATTATAAAGAAGACTAATGTTTTTAAATGCAACTCAATGTCACCTTTGAGGAACAAGACTGCTGAACAGAAATTTCTTTACATTCCATTAAATAATGGCAACAAAATGACTGATTAATTATGAAAACTACCTTTTAAAAGCCTTGTGGGTGTAGCACGGAGAGAGTTGGATGGTGACTAATTTTCCATATCATTCAATACCTATAATTTGGATTTAAAATGAGATGAAAACAGAAATTGCCAGACTGTCTGTTCCTCCTTCATGAAGGAGTGAAACCCCACCCTAAAAGCCATTATGTTAAAGCACTCTATTCTATGCCAGAGTGACTGTCACCAATGCAGAAGATGCATTGTTTCAAGACAACAGCTATTCAAGCCTAAGAAGTTAATAATGTGATAAAACAAATCCACAGCTACTCTACAAGACTGCTTGCCATTTATGTATTTCAAACAGAACAGCTTAATCAGATCTAACTGCAAAGTATTGACAGCAAAGCTGCACACTCACAAGTGACAACAGCAGCAAAATTTCACTATGTAGCTGCGGCAAATTACACGGATATTCTGTTGGAATATATTCTAGGTGTCCTCTTCCCTCTACTAATGGTCAGCCTTGCTGAAGGCAGAAACAAAATTGCAAATGATCTGCTTTAGGACAGTACTTCAGACCAACCTTTTTTATTCTGCAATCTTCAAAGCTTGCCATCATTACCTAAGACAGACTTAAAAGAGAAGGAAGTCCCATGGACTAGAAAAACCAAGGAAACAGTATCCATGTACTTGCTTAGCAACTGCATTTATATACAAGTAAACACATCCCTGCTTTTTATACATTACCCACGCACCTGGCACATGATTAATTCCACAGTCTATTACGATTGCACCAGGTTTGATCCATTCACCTTTTACCATTTCAGCTTTACCAGCTGCAACCACCAGGATATCAGCTTTACCAACCTGTAAAAAAAAAGCCAAACAACTCTGTATCACACAAGCAATGGAAGATCACAGGGCTGTTCAACAGCAACTTATATCAGCATGAACTGCAGCGAAACTGTGTGCTTACCCATTGCCGTCAGAGGGATGGAAGGGCATTGCCAGCAGTTAAAGGTAGCCAGCAGTTCCTTGGCAAGGACAAATTCCTGTAGCCAGAAATTATGGCCTATTTTCACACTCCTACTCTGAACTGCTGCTAGTCAACACTTCACAATCTCCTTTGAACTCCTCCATGATTCCCAAGTGGATCACAGAGACTACTTTTAGATAAAATTAAAGCCATCTGCATATTCTCACCTTCCTCCCTTCGAATATCCCTGCATATTCAGCTGCTCTTTTCAATACTAGAAATATACCCAGCACTCATCATACAGCAGCCAAGAACACCCCTGCACAGAAACTGAAGCAGCACTGTCTGGTGGGTTTTATGTCCAGGACCGTGTAACATGCAGCTCCTGGGAAGGCTGATTGTAATTTAGCACTAATATTTGTTCAGTAAACTTGACAGATCTGGTCCCAAATCTGCTGCTACAGATGTGGATTAAAGCGTGTTGTCGGTGCTTGCACTGCTTCATTCATATTTGCTTAGGAAGCTGCTATCCCTTGGAATTTAATTTTTTTCTTTTAATCTTCCAGGGAGATAAACTATCTTTAAGATTTCATTAATAATTAGCACTCCAATTGTTAATTAACCTAATGACAGCAACTTAATGGCATGAAGCACTGCAGTGTTTCTGATCGTTGTGAGTTATATTCAAATACACCTACTCCTTTTCAGCTTTAACACTTGCCTACAGAGCCTGGCAGTGTTGATTGCTCTACGAAATCCAAGTAGGTGGCAGCACAGTGATACACTATTTCTGTCCCTCCTACTGCTAGAGGGAGAATGGTAGCAACTCCCAGTCATAGAAAATAGACTGGAAGAAAAAACTGGAAAAAAACCCATTTGGTCTAGCATTTCCCAGCCATTAAAGCACAAGACCACCTGGCCTTTTCAGGAAGAAAAGAAAAACATAACCTATCTTTCATGCCACTATTTGGAGATTTGGAAGTGATGACTAAATTCTCAGCACTTGCCCAAAGAAAACAAAAGAAAATAATTTTATTGTTATAATGAAAAACCTCTAGTGAAGTGCCAGAAATAATCAGGATCCTATTCCAGCAGAAGCATTTACAAAAGCATCCAATGACCAGGACTGGGAAACTTTCAAATGAAAGATAACCTACAGAGCAGCAACACACCAGGCAGAAATGTGCAGCAGGCAGCACTGGTGTGCAGCAGACAACAACAGCCTCATGCATCTATCCTGTTCTTACCTCCTCAGCCAGTGTCGATGTCTTTGAATGACAAGTGGTTACCGTTGCATTATTCCAGAGCAGCAGGTCATGCATGGGAGCACCAACAATCTTACTGCGACCAATCACTACAGCTCTTTTCCCTGCAACTTGGACGCCTGCACCAGAGGAAGTTAGGAGAAAGCAAAAATAGGTCACCCTCCATCCTAGTACAAACTAACTCAAACAGCTCCGCAGCCTTTTGGTCAGTTCAAGTCTGGCACTGGTATGTCAGAATACATTTTTTCTTCTGGGCTGTGTGTGACAGGGGACTGGACTTCAGCGGGAGGAAGGAAGTACCACTTTAAAACTAGCTCTGTTCCTATCTGAAAAAGCAGAGATGGAATGTGGCATCTCAACAGAATGCAACGCATAGACTCCCAAGGTGCATGATTTCTCCTCTTATTGAAGACTCATTGCACTCATGAATAATGGATGGCAACTTCCTTACCTGTCTGCCTGATAAGTTCCATGCATCCTTTTGGTGTACAGGGAATAAAGCAGTCTCCAAGGTCCCCTCTAGAGAGTTTCCCAGCATTGATGCTACTTAAGCTGTATTTTGAAAGAATAAAGGCCAAGTAAGATTCCCAGCCTCATGATCACCATTCAAAAGAATCTTAAAAATAAAAAGGTTTCTTTCTGGAGCAGCTGTCATGCTCTCCAGAGGTGAAGTCATTTTACCCATCTACATCCTTCTCAGGTGCAACAGCATTGGTTATTTTTTCTGTGTTGATAGGTTTATCAGAGTCAAGTGGCAGCTGCACTATAAAGCCATGAACAGCAGGGTCTCCATTCAAAGACGCGATGCATTTGAGGACCTACAACAAGTACAGAGTAAAAACCTAGAGGCTGATAAACTGAAATACGACAGATGCAAAGGAAAAAGCACAATCCTATGTGGATTAAAAGATACACACAATATGTTTAGTTTTTCCACCAAAGAGTATAAATGACTCACATTTTTTATTTTTAGAAAAATACCTGTTAAAATCTTAATTTTAAATCTTAAATTAAAATCTTAAATTTTAAGCCGTAGAGTTTTAGTTTTCTTTTTTAAAAATAAAATCCCCCAACTCAGCAGATTCCAGTTCTTTTTTCATGCGTTAATATCTATGGGAAGCAATTTTTTTATATAAAATGAGAGAGCAAATCTTTTGAGCTCAAAACCAAAGTTATGTATTTTTTCATTATTGGCTATATTACTTACATCAGCTTCTGTTGCTGTGTTTGGCAGTTTTATGTGATTGGCACTGATCCCAATCTGCAAACAAGAATACCAGCAAATTATCCGATTTCTGAATTGACATCAGGGATTGATCTGGCTACTCTTCCCGCCCAGCCATAGCCACATGTGTCACACTTCCCAGCTCTACCTCCTATTCTGTGGCTACATTCCTATGATTTGGAAACACCATCAACGGAAGAGAATAATAAATACTACTGGTTTGCCTACATAGGCTGGTCCATACTTCAACTGTTCTATTTGCCTTTTGACATGAACAACAGCATCTTGGCTTGAGAGCATACTGCCTTGAAATGCCAGCACAGAAGATGCCAACTATCACCTAGGAATACAGCGACTCATCTGCGCTCCCAGCCATGATGAAGCACATAACGAACCACTCGGTGACAGATGCAAGGGAACTGCAAGTACCATGTATTCAGGGAAGGTAAGTGCACAGCCACAGGTCATGCAAGACAGAGCATCAGCACTTCAAACATATGTAATCTAGGAGATCATCACACAAAAAGTGGCACCAAACCATGCTGCTGTTACCCTGCTTCACCATGTGTCAGGTTAGACACCTATACTGCTTCCTTACAACAAGATATTCAGGCCAATATTGGTTTCTCCGATACAGGCAAAGCTTTGACAAAACTATTTGATTTGCATTTGTTCTTCCATATTCAGATTTGACCTACTGTAGGAAGGTAAAAAGAAATATTAAGTGTTTGGGCATTACCTCAGCAGCCGCCTTCAGCTTCATATTAATGTAGAGGTTTGAATCATCCCGATTTCCAACCTAAGGATGAAAAGATAGTTGTCACATTGCAGAAAAGAGAGCCAGTCACAGGCTGAGATTGGGTTCACCCTTGGCTTCCTTTGAGCTACACCAAGGAGACAGGTAGTACTGAACAACTGTATAGCACACTGACAGAGGCTATAAGAAGCTGGACCTAACAGGAAAGTGTTCTTTCAAGTAAGAGACAGCTAAAGACAAGTTGTCTCATCTCCCGCATAAACACCATTTATATCTGGTGAAAAACGTCAGAAACACAATGCTCTCCAAAACAGAAAATACTGCCTGCCATCTCATCCAAGCAAGTTAAATCTCTAGCTAATTAACACGACCAGCAGGTGCTGATAAAATTCAATTATCTGATTAAGGCTTTCAGAAAAGCTGGGCCTCTTTGATACCCAGGAACCTTAATTTTATGCACATATGTGTGCCTTGATGGAGAGATTTCTTCCTCTGCTGTTTTGAGCCTTGAGAATTTTCCTGCAAAAAAACAACAAAACAAGAACAAAGAGAAAATAGCAAGTGGAACAAATGCCTGTGGGTTTTGGCAGTATTGGATGCTTACAGAACTGTACTTTCAAAGACCACTTCCATCAGCCAGTATGTTTTGTTAAAGGTAAATGCTCCTTGTAAGCATAAGAAAATGAGGCACAAATAATGAAAAGCTGATAAGGAAACTCTTGAAATCCTGTTCCCTGGTACTTGTGAGTTAACACCCTGGTTCTCACACAGATTACAGGCTGTAGGAGTGATGGTGTTACCTGATCACCCAGCATACACTGGTTCTTCTTCCCTAGGGTTAGACAAAGGGCTGCCTCCCCTTTAAAGTCTGCTGGATTTGGGAAAAGGTTTGCCTCATACATGGCAGAAAAGAAGGAAGAGATTACGCTTCAGGAGATGTCAGCAAACAGACCACATATATTCTGCAAAAGAGGACATTCTTGACCATAGGACAAAAAACCCACATAATTTGACTTATACTTTGAGCTAGGAGGACACCACATACTTCCCAAGAAAAGAGTGCATACTGTGTGGGGTGCTGCATATCATACACAGCTAATTGTCCTGACTTAAATGAAAAACAGACAGCTGAGAATATCAGGACTGAGAGATGAACTCTCAGCCTAGATTGCATGGTAGCTTACAAAAGCACGAGAGAGCCAAACAGCAATCAGCTTGTCAAGGACTCTGAGAGAACCCAGGATAGAGGACAACACAGTCAACCAAGACAAAACTCCAATAATGCTACAAGACAGCAATTTTTGAAGACGGTTTACAGGGTCAGAAGTTCAGCAACTTCCACCAAAGCATCCCTTATTAGATTTTAAATAAAAGACCTTCCTCCTTCCCTGTAAACACCTGGGGACAAGCCTTCTGTAGAGATGATCTCCTTAAGGCTAATGGAAAAGAAAATCAGAAAAAAAACAAGCGACAAACAAATCTGTTCCTGGCATTGAAGAGGAGCATATTCTTTGTGTACTACAGCTGTCTTTGCACTGAAATAGACAGACACTGAGCTCTTCAGGAGCCCAAAATACTGAATAAGAACAGAAGCCACTTCTCTAAGCAGCCACCTTCAGTCCATCAATCCTTTGTGGCCACACAGTACCTTCCCATTCCATGACACTTGCTATCGTTAGTCACTTTCTGATCTTAGCACAAAAAGTTTTCAAGGAAAAGAATAAATCACCTTAACTATGCCAAACACAGGCCACAACCCTGCATATATGAGTGCTTTCTTCCCTCCACAAGCATTTCTGTATGGTGTCTAGCACTTACTCACACTTCTGACAGACATCAAATTCAACAATGGGATTTTTTTCCATTCCCTGCACTTAAAAGTCTTCTTGGCCAAAGGTGGGTTTGGTTGTTTTTCCTCTTCCCCCCCCCCAACCCTCCCTTCTCTTGTAATGTTCTGACTTAACAGCAGACCAAATCCCTTAATAAACACACCACTGCAAAGACTTCTGGTACAAACACATCTCTGAAAGCTGACAGGCTTTGAGGCTCACACAAACACAGAGACTTGGAATGGAGTCTACAAGCATTGCTTCCACTTAATAGGCAAGAAGCCTTTCACCATTTCACAAACATAACACTCAGAGAACTGCAAGGCTCTAATCAAAGAATAAAAAAACCCAAACAAACAAACAATGCTAAAACGTTTCTGGGGCCCAGTACTTGAGGAAAAGACATCACAGAACTGTATTACCATCCCATAGGGAACTCTGCCCTTTTGTTGCTTATAAACTGTTCCTATTTGCAAGGCAGCTTTCATGAAGTTCATCATCTGCACACTTACCATTACAAAGCAACACAGATATTCTGTAGTCATTAAAGAACACAATACCTGCAAAATTGCGAGTCCTGGTCTGAAGCCTGGAAATTTCTCTGTCATCTCAACAACTTGCTTCTTTAGTCTCTCTCTCACTTGTCTGAAGACAGGAAAAAAAACAAGGCAGAAGTTAACCAAGGGGCTTAATTCTCATACAGTGATAAAGTTAGGAGTTAAAAAGCTGTCAAATTGGGAGACTGGCAAACACATATTTACACCTTGAGCACACAAGTCTCAGCAATCTCCCAATAAGATTAATGTCCATAAATCACTAAGACACTTTGCAAGTTTCATTCAAATGTATTTAAATTAAAAAAAAAAAAGTGAAATCCACATTGTGCTTTTTCATCCTCCTCTTCATTGTGTCATAGGATACAAGAGTAACAACAAAAGTTTGGCATGGAAACTCCTGGGATTTTAAACTTCGTACTCAAAAGCAAATCCTCTTTTGATTTGGTATATGCCACATCAAATCAACCTGTCATCCACAGGCACTAGTCAACACTGTTGCACATGCTGTCCTGGTAAAGGATGAATCCACAACAGTAAAAGTAAAAAAAATATCCAAAGATACACCTCTTGTACAGCTACTCCATACTATGTGTTTTTATTTCCTGCCCAGGCTGGGTAGGCTGCAGTCCTACACGCATCTTCCTGCCTCCAGTCAGCTTCGGTGCTTGACAACACTCATCAAAGAAAACACCCCCATCCCAAGGGCTTCTGAAGAAGGCAAAGATTTTTCCATGGGAGGAGGAAAAAGAATGGGAGATTGACAGAGATGAAGCAGCGAGGAAAATTAGCTAAACTCTGGCACACAGCTCAGATTAACTCTTCAGTGAAGTTAATCTGGATTTAAGGATACAATTGTTATTTGAAGTTTAAAGATACAATTGTTTAAACAGCTGTCACCACTCCCCCCAGCCCTGCACTCCTCTTTTAGCTCTCGGCTGCTGTCTGGCTCCATGCGCATGATATATCACCAGGGAAGGAGGCAGGGAAGATGTCCTGGTGCCAGGCCTAACGTGGTCTTTGGAATTTGAAATTCTGCCAAAAGCCTAGGTGCAGACCCAACATCACTGCTTTGTCTTTCACCAGAGACAGTCAGGATTCTAGAGGCTTGACAGGTCTGTCCTCCTCCACGTGGATTTCCAGCCTGTGTTCCACCCGCTATTCTCAAAGAGATGAGGAGGCCCTACCACCACGCTTAGCAAATCTACACTGGCCCAAACACCCCACCATTTAAAACACAGATGGTCTCCTTGTGCTTACCTACCCTCAAATCAGTATCACAAGGTCTGCTATTTCCCAAGTGAAACCAGACTTCCCTGACTGGAGGAGATGCTGTCGATATCAGTTCATTAAAAACATGAAAACCATGGACACGGGGACAGACCAGGTAGTTGATGCCAGCCGGGAGACTGCAATTCCTGCCATATAGGAGAACTCCAGGATGACAGAGAGACAGTGAAGCCAACTCCACCCTGCAACTACGAGTTCCAAATCAGAAATGACAGAGGCAAGAGGGGAAAGGGGAGCAGCACATGACTCTGCTGTAACCCAGCAGGACTGATCCCAGGGGATGGTTGCAGCTGGTCCAGCCAGAAGCAGCCCTGAGGCTGTTCTGAGTCACATCTCAGAGGAATCACACAGCCTCCTGCTCCACCCCAAATCATGCATCTCTCCTGCTGCATCCCAATCATGCAGTTAAAGCTCTGCTGCACCCGAGGAGCAGGTTCAGAGTATTTATAGGTGTTTGCATCTGGCCAAAGTCTCTTAACAAGCTTCAGTAAAAGAGGCTGTTCTCAATTTTACTTACTAAATAGCAGTTTCTAGGCTTCCTTTAGCTATCACTTCTGTAAAAGACCTGATATGAAGATTGGCTCGCTATGACACAGGCTTTTTAACCCAGCAGCCTTGTCCTAGCAATTCTTCGTGCTGAAGCAACAAATGTTCATCTGCTGGGTGGCAAAATCGCCAAATGCCTCTCCTTACACTCCAGCTGTAAGACCCTAGAGAAGGCACTACATCTACAGCTGCAGACACAACAGTGCCTGAGCTCATGAGCAGCCCCGAACTTCAACGCAAAAATCTCAAGGAGCATCGTAAAGCCACCACGCGTGGCCTCTAAGCAGGTGCCATGGGCCAGCTCTTTGAGGGAGCTCTTTCTGGGAACAGCCTCCCATCTTCCAGTAAGGAAGACACAGCACTGGTTTGCGGCCTGCAAACAAAAAGAAATGCAAACAGATATGAAATGTATCATAATTTATGACACAGTAAAGCCCTCTTAAGTGACAGCTAAGCGGAAAGGGTCTCAAGTCTGTGTTTTACTTTTAATCCAGTCTTCTCAGCAGAGGAGAAACAAACCCATGCAAGGCCCTTGTCTTCCTCTGTGAGGCAGGGCTGTAATATATTATGTGCTCCTACAATACGTGCTTTCACTCCCAGCTGCCATGACTGCTCACATATTATAACGCTTTCATTTGCTGTAATTAGGCACCAGCTCACTTCCCCTTCGGCTACAAAAGAAAAGTAACATGCACAAACACACAGTGGTGCTGCCAGTGCAGATTTGCTTCAGGTACCCTGAATCAAGAAATCACTTGTTAGACAGCCACCTAGTGTTAGGCGCCACTGTGCTCCAGTCACCACAAAAGCCATGGTTGCATAAGGTCTGGGAGAAATTAAGCAGAAAAAAAAAACCAATCTTGTTTTATCTCTGTAGACTTACAAAATAATCTTTGGAAGGCAGCACTATTTAGTGTTCTGTTGTGGTCTTCAAGCCTTCACAAAGATAAAAGTTCATATTGATAAATCGACAACACTTTTTTTTACTAGCTGTGTGACAACCGTTAAGTCTTCAAACATAAACGTGCAGTTGTATGCGGCTGTATGCCCTCCCTCTGACACTACGACCCCTCCTATGCCCACATGCTGTCACCAAACAAACTCACCCTGTAAACAAGGGTCCAGGGTCCACATAGGTTAAGGACAGCACATGGCTCTAAACACACAGTGCAAAAGCCAGCTCCAAAGATTAAAGAACACGTTAGCCTTTCTCTCTCTAGACTGCAACAGTGAGTGGAATTTAAATTCATTAAATGAACTTCCCAGAACAGCAAAGGACAAACCACACTCCTCTAGCTCGGCTGTACATGGAGAAGTACAGCTTGTATGTCAATGCCTCCTGTGGAAGACCTCACCACCACACCTATGGGGTTACATACATGCAGCGGCTTTGGTGGTGAGCATACACATCACCGTACTGAAGATGACATGGGGCTGTGTTTCTGTCTCTTCTACGACTAATAGGCTCCAGGGTCTATGTGAATACTGCTGAACAGAGGACCTGGCAAGTATCTCCTCACAGACAACGATGTCCCTAAAGAGGAGGGTTTGGCCTCACTGCCTGGATCACAGATTCCTTTAGGGTTTCAGAAACATGCCCCAGGAAAGCTCTCTCTGCAGCCCTTCAGAAATGGCCATATGAGGCTGATGGTCCTCCCCAGGTCCTGCACCATCTTGTTCAGAGTAGTTGTCCCTAGAGCCAGTCCTCCCTACTGCCTGCAGCACTGCCACTGCTCACTTTCTGATGCCCCCATGACAAAAAACAACCGCTGTGTGGAGAGAGAGGCGTTTCCCTTCCTCCAAAGCACTATGGCAACACGTCCTACCTGCACAACTGCATTAGTTTCAAAAAATGTGAGGAGGCTGCAAGCAAGCACGCCATAAAGTATCCTACCGGTATCTCAAAGAACAGTCTCTCCTGGGGGGAGTCACAGGTTGGCTGTCGCAATGGAGTGGCACTAGGATGGGAAATGCCTTGGGAACATCTATCTGAACACTGCTGGTAATTCAACAGATGGCTCCAGGAGGGCTAAAAAGTGGCTGAGCTGAAGAAAAAATCCGTTGGGGAGGGGATAAGCAGCTTTTGAGGAACTTCAGAATGACAAAATTTGTTTCACACCGAGTCTTTAAAACTTATACAGGAGACTTTGCTCCAGACATGAGTTAACAATACCATGAACTGTCATCATTAGCTTCACATGCTGCAACATCAATCACACCAATCAGGTCAGCATCCCAATGGATACCACATGCAACACCCAACCGTCATGTGATTTAATCAGAGGAAAAAGTAAAAGAAATAGATAAGGACTCAATCCACCTTTGTGGGCCTGCAAGCACTCCAGACAACACAATAGGCTATGTCTGCTATGGTCTCCCTTAACAAGGAGTGATATCAAGACTTTCTTCTTTCCACACAGGGGACATAGCAGTTCCCTAGACATTCTTTCCCTTACGACTTCCTCCTTTCCATGTAACCCAGTGCTGACGTGCACAGATCACAGCACTGTGGCTCTGCTGCCCACCAGACAATGGTTACTCCTAGCTTATAACCTCTTTGTTGCATTTTTATTAACTCTCTGTCTGTATAGCACCTAACACAAGGGGTTCTTGCTTACATTTGGGGCTGCTGAGAGGTACTGGACCACACAGTCACTTTAACTTAGCACATCCGCAGTGCGGTACCCTTCAGTTCTTGACTGAAACATTCTAGGTAGGATCTGGTAAATGAGATCTCACAGATCAGGGATTTTTTTCAGTTCAGGCTAGATTTAGCTGGAATTTCATTAGGAACTAAAAAAAACCTTTGGGGTACAGTGTGTAAAAGCTGACGAGTTGTCTTTACTGCACTGTTACGTCCAGTTATAAGTTGAGCCTTATTATCACTTGCTATATCCTGAACTTTAACAATACCTTAAACTCAAAGCACTAGGGGCTGGGAGGGGTGTTAAGTCTTCCCTGCCATTACAACTTACCAGCCACTCATCCAGATCAGGAATGTTGGTCCATTGCTGGTGCTATCAACCAATTCAGACCAAGCCACAGGTTTCCAAACCTGGGCTACTTCAGATGATAACAACTGAACACACTGCTCACTGCAGACATCAGCTGCATAAACTACAACGTTTTACCCTGAGTATCTACTTCAGACACAGAAAGAGAGTATTTTTATTTTAAGGGAATACTAGTAAAAGGTTGTGAACACTTCATTTACATATTCTGCACACTCCAAGCAGTACTTCTCTGCTTTTTATTAACCATTTGCTTGCTGTACTGTTACTCAACAACTCATCTTTTGCAACTCATTTGCCTATGAGGCAAACTAAACAAAATCTAAGGCTGAATTACTAAACAGCCACTCAGAGTAAACGAAAGCCACTCTGAGATAACCAGATAGCTCGGATTGATGCATAACCCATCCAATACTTAATAACTTTCACAGACTGTCCAAGTATAAGAGTTTGTTTCTATTGAAATTAGCAGCCTTAGCAAGAGAAGCGTTAACTTAAATACCAAAATCCTATACACACGAGAATATCTGCTGCCCTGTATGTTCTCCTTCCTATGTACAGTATAGCCACATTTGCTAGGCTCACAGGTAATACTCAAAGCCACTGAGAAGGTCTATTTTCCTTTATACCTCTCTTCTGAACCTTCCAAGACTTTCTAGGTGTGAACTAGCTTTACCTCTTCATCGAGTTTTCCTTATTTATACAGAAAATTCCCTCTCTGTCAAAGTATTTATTCTCTTTGGGGAAGGGGCGCTTGCTGGCAGGAGAATAAAGTTCACAATACTTAAGAGCTTTGATTTAAAACACACAGAAACCCAGAATGAAATAGCTGGAACAGTACATGATTGATTCACATCACCTGTTAATATTTGACTGACTTACAAACAAACTTTTCTTGATAAATAGATAAAGTAACAAAAAAATGTCCCCAACAAGAGAGTATCTTGTGCTGGTTTTGGCTGGGATAGAGTTAATTTTCTTCATAGTAGCTGGCATGAGGCTTCGTTTTGGATTTGTTCTGGAAACAGTGTTGGTAACACAGGGATGTTGCCATTACTGCTGAGCATCACTTACACAGAACCAAGGTCTTTTCTGCTCTGCACCCCACTCCACTAGTAAGCAGGCTGAGGGCACACAAGAAGTTGTGAGGAGACACGGTTGGGACAGCTGACTCCACCTGACCAAAGGGATATCCCACACCATATGATGTCACATTCAGCATATAAAGATGGGGGAAGAAAAAGGAAGAGAGGGATGTTTGGAGTGACGGTGTTTGTCATCTCAAATAACCACTGTGTGACAGTGCTCTGCATTCTGGAGATGCATCTGATGCAAAGTCAGAAATGCTCCCTTTCTACAGGAGCAGGGAATTTCAGTTGAAACAGGAAATTCAGTTGAAAATTCCTGGAAAAAACACATCTATTGCTTCTGCCGGTGCAGCCAGTCTCTTGGTCTGGAGGTGAACTCTGGACAACGAGAATCCTCTGGACCAGCACTTCTCTAGAGGGTCTGGAAGAAAGGGACAGGGATTTGCAGGGTGGATAGCTCATCTCCTCATGCCTCTTTCAAGTACTCCATCATAAGGAAAAAGCAGAATAAGGCCCGTTCCTGTGGAGCACCGAAAGGTGCAATGATTTTTCATTTTTGTGTTGTCTTCAGGTCAAGATTTTTGGAAGACAGGCTTCAGCCAAAGTCCTTGGAGATGAGCTGGAAAGTAAGCAATCCTTTCTCCTGTATGTGCCTAGTAAAAGCTTATGCCTCTTCCCAAATAATTGCACATGAGGAAGTACTCATCTCTGAAAACAGATTCTACTATAATACAGAAAACAAACAAAAACCTCACCACTGTGTCTATAAACTTAAAGCAAGTAAGTAATGCAATATGCACTGCCAAGGAAGCTTTAGGTTTTAAAGTGAATACTCAGAAGACCTTTAAAACACACTGATTCTAACCAAGCTAGCATCTTTCCAGATGTCTAGTCACTTTGAAACTGCAGTAACAGTAGCTTGGAAGGACCTACAACACTTCAGGGGCACTTTCTACACCAGAAAAAGGAAACCTGCAACAGGCAAATAACTATCACCAACACCACACGCAGGCACCGCAGAGTGTGCTGGCTTCAAGACTGCCAAAAACATGAGGTGTAATGAAGCACACAATACTGAGAGACTGCAATACCCAAATGGTACTGGCCCAAAAATTACCAAGTAAAAAATACGCAAGTAGCTTTTCATCATGGATATTCAGATTCCAGACATGTTAGGCCTACTTTTCAGAAATGCTCCACTCTCACTTAGATGACGATGTGTCATACAGAGCAATGCCTATGATTGCGTCTAACAACTACTACACGTTTTCTTTAAACCATTTCAAATTTACACTTTCTGTTTAAATTCCCTGGAAGGCATTCAACAAACCTACCTAGCCAAACACTGTTTGACTAGAAATGAAGTCTTACCCTTCGCTGAACACTGCATTTTCTATGGTTAGGGAAATAGACTTAGCTTTCTTTCTTGTGTATTATGCTTAACAGCAGTAGGAAAACTAAGCAAATTAGAAGACACAATGCAGGGTCACCTATACTCAGAGCTCACCAGCGAAGTAAAAACTGAAAAGCACAAGAAAGCCTTTTCCTCTAGGATCTGCTGGATCTTTCAAATACCTTTGTCAGGACAACTGTGAACATTCACTTTGACATTATCCAATACACGGATTAATTTAGAATTAAGTTAATTAATCATAAAATGGTTTGGGGAAAGGTCTTTAAAGATTACCTAGTTCCAATCCCCCTGCCATGGGAAGGGACACCTTCCACTGGATCAGGTTGCTCAAAGCCTCATCCAACCTGGCCTTGAACACTTCCAGGGATGGGACTCTCAAGACTTCTCTGGGCAAGCTGTGCCAGTGCCTCACCACCCTCAAAGGAAAACATTTCTTCTGAATATCCCAGCTAAAGCTTCCCTCTTTCAGTTTAAAAGCATTAGCCCCTGCCCTATCACAGCACTTCCCGATCAAGAGCCCCTCTCCAGCTTTCTTATAGGTTCCCTTTTAAGGACTGGAAGGCTGCTATCAGGTCTCCATGGAGCCTTCTCTTCTCTGGGCTGAACAAGCCCAACTCTCTCAGCCTGTCCTTCTATGAGAGGTTCTCCAGCTCCTTGATCATCTTCATGGCCTCTTCTGGACTCGCTCTAAAAGATCCATGTCCTTCCTCTGCTGAGGACTCCAGAACACAGTGTTCTAGGTGAGATCTCATGAAAGGAGAGCGGCAGAATCACCTCCCTTGACCTGCGGGTCATACTTCTTCTGATGCAGACTTACCTTGCTTAGAAAAGGAACAACCAATGCCTGTACAGTATGAACAAAGACCACACTTAAAGTACTGGTTCCCAACAGCATCCTAACAGCACTGCTGAGACACAAACACCGAATCAGCCTGTCCTTTCACACCTGCCTGGACACCCATCTCGGCGCAGGGATGCTGAACAATCCCAAGTTACTGCATGGGGCTGATGCAGGACCAGACACCCTGGCTGGGTTTACGGGGCCAATGCAGCTGAGAACAGCACTTCGGTTCTTCTGAAGACCTCCAATGCTGATACCAAAACTGCTGGCAAATAAAACTATAACACTTGCTTTGGAGTTTTAGAAAGCAAGTGCCCTTTATCAGGCCTGGGCAGGAGTGATCTCCATAAATCATTTGCAGTGAGACAAGAGCTGTTACAAAATGTATTTCCCACTCAAATGCATATGTATAAATTTTTCCAGAAATCTTATGCATATTCTATTACTTTCCAACGACTAATTTTAATGCTATCATGAACTTCAAAACAGTCAAAACTCTTGCTAATTTGGAGCTGGCTAATTTGGAGCTGACCTTGCCTTTGAGATAGGGAAAGGCTGCAGAGGTGGTTATAGAAGATGAGACATCTGTTTGGCACAGACCACGCCGAACACAAGATCATCTTCAAAGAATGAACACTGTCTGGAAAAAACACTGTTTTAAAGGAAACACGCTATCAGAGGGCCATTCTGCCTAACTTCCAAAGAACACAACTGCTCAGATGAAACCTGACTTTAGCTTAAACAAAAAACATCCCACTTTTTGTAACAGTAACTACTTCTTGTATCAATGCCACCTTCTTTCAATACCTCCCACCGCTTCCAGCCAGGAAGAAGGGAGCTTTGAATGAGACACACAGAAAAAAAGCTTTAGGGTGCCTTCAAACGTGCTCCATCCCATTTCCCGGCCAGCAGCGCTGGGTACCCCCCGCCGCACCGGTTTCCTTCCCGATCACGGGGTTAAACAGATCGGGACGGTGGGGGGAAGAAGGAAGGGCGGCCCCGGGGTACGTACGCGGAGACTATCTTGCCGCTGAGGATCTCGGCGGGGGCCATGGCGAGGGCGGGAAGGCGGCTGCCGGTCGCGGCGGCGCTCGCGGGGAGAATGCGGGACGCGCCCCCCCACGTGCCACCCAAGTTTCGGGCGCCGCCGGCCCCGCCGCGCATGCGCTAAGCCCGCCCCGGGGAGGGACCAGGCGGGGTGGTGGGTGTGTGTGGGGGAACAGCGGCAGCGGGGGCGGGGGGGGACGGGCTCGGAGGGAGGATGTCCTGGATCGCAGCATCGTAGTGACAGCGTCACAGAATCATAAGTCACAGCATCATAGAATCATAGAATAGTTCGGGTTGGAAGGGACCTTAAAGATCATTCAGTTCCACCCCCGCTGCCATGGGCAGGGACACCTCCCCCAGCTCAGGCTGCCCAAGGCCCCATCCAACCTGGCCTGGAACACCTCCAGGGATGGGGCAGCCACAGCTTCCCTGGGCAACCTGTGCCAGTGTCTCATCACTCTCATGGTGAAGAAATTCTTCCTAATGTCCACTCTAAATCTGCCCCTCTCCAGTTTGTACCCGTTCCCCCTCATCCTATCCCAACAAGCCTTTATGAATAGCCTCTCTCCAACTTTCCTGCAGCCCCTTCAGGTTGCTTCAGGTTGATCATCTTGGAGCCTTCTCTTCTCCAGGCTGAACAAGCCCAACAATCAGCCTGTCCTCATATGGATTGTGCTCCAGCCCTCCAATCATAGAATCACAGAATCACCAGGTTGGAAAGGACCCACTGGATCATTGAGTCCAACCATTCCTAACACTCCCTTAAACCATGTCCCCAAGCACTTCATCCACCTGTTCCTTAAACACCCCCAGGGAAGCGATTCAACAACCTCCCTGGGCAGCCTCTGCCAGTGCCCGATGACTCTTTCTGTGAAGAATTTTTTTCTGATATCCAACCTGAACCTCCCCTGGCGGAGCTTCAGGCCATTCCCCCTTGTTCTGTCCTCAGTCACTTGGGAGAAGAGGCCAGCTCCCTCCTCTCCATCATCTTTGTAGCCTCCTCTGGACCTGTCCCAGCAGCTCCATGTACTTCTTAACATTAAGGATTCCAGAACTGGACACAGTATTCCAGATGAGGTCTCACAAGAGGGGCGGAATCACTTCCCTCAACCTGCTGGCCACGGTGTCATCATAGTGACATTGTGCCATAGAATCATAGATCACAGCATCGTAGTGACACAGCGACAAAGAATCATAGAATCACAACATCGTACTGACATAGTGTGACAGAATCAGAATCACAGCACCACAGCGTCATGGTGACATGGTGTCACAGATCACAGAATCACGGCATCGTAGTGACATAGCATCATAGAATCATAGAATCACAGCATTGTAGTATCGTAGTGTCATAGATCACAGAATTACAACATTGTAGAATCACAGAATCATAGAATCATAGCATCATAGTAACATAGTGTCTTAGAGTGACAGAATCATAGAATCACAGCATCTTAGTATCATAGTGTAATGGAATCACAGAATTATAGAATCACAGCATTGTAGTATAATAGAATCACACAATTATAGAATCACAGCATCATAGTATCATGGAATCATAGAATTGTTTGTGTTGGAAGTGACCTCAAAGATCATCCAGTTCCAACTCCCCTGTCATGGGCAGGGACACCTGCCACTAGCTCAGGCTGCCCAAGACCCCATCCAACCTGGGCTTGAATACCTCCAGGGATGGGGCAGCCACAACTTCCCTGGGCAACCTGTGCCAGTGCCTCGCCACCCAGAGGCCCCTTTCAGTACTGGAAGGAACCTATAAGGTCTCACCTTGGAGCCTTCTCTCCTCTAGACTAAACAAGCCCAACTCTCAGCCTATCCTCGTATGGGAGGTTCTCCAGCCCTCTGATCATCTTTGTGGCCTCCTCTGGACTCGCTCTAACAGATCAATGTCCTTCCTGTGCTGCTAAGCACTTCAGAACTGAATGCAGTTTTCCAGGTGAGCCACTTAGCCACCAACATACCCAAGTCCTTCTCTTCAGTACTGCTCTCAATCCATTCTCTGCCTCGCCTGCATTTGTGCTTGGAAAAGCAGTTAAATGTCACTGAGGCAGAGTTGCTAAGGAAAGGTAATGCTGCAACCCAGAGAAGTTAAGGAACTCATCAGTTTTCCCCGTTAGTATCTTGCACAGGGTTAGAAAACAGGTCCACGACTCAAGAAACCAGTGATGAAAAGGTCAGGGACAGGGAACTGGGAAATTTGGGTCGATGATGGGGTGGAGCCACAGGGTTAGGGTGCTGTTAAGGAGTGTAGCACCTTCCTCTGCCTGCAGTTAAGCTGTATTCCTCTTGCTTGTTTGGTACCTGGCCACATCTGCCACATGTGGTGGCAGTACTGTAAAGCAGCAGGATGATCCCACTGCAAATTAACAAGCTGTGGAGAATAGAGGTTGAATGCCAAAACAGCAATGCCTCTGTTAATAATTTAAGACTTAAAAATCTATGTGAAATGCTTTCACATAGATTTTTGCTTTCGATAAAATGCATAGGTTTGGAAAAATAAAGTGCCTGTTCCAAAGAGTTTGCTGAGAAAGCGTTCAGTCCTGCCACTCCATAATATAGTCAGTCACAAAAGGATTTGGGGTGCTGTCAGATATCAAGAAGGGAGAAGTGCAGCCCTTGCAGCTTCCACCTTGGGCACGGAGCTGGGAGGACAGAAATATTGGGGCTTTCTGTTTTAGAAGCTCAGAAGCTTTAAGATTGCTTCTCCTGTTCCAGGAGGGGAATCAATACAAATGGTACATGGTTTAAAACATCTCTGAGGAGAAGGGTTTTCTTCTTTGTGGTTCTTTTCATAGTCTAACAAGTGACATATTTTCCGTTTTTTTTTGTGCCTTGTTTTCTATTGGGGGGAGAGTTTGTCACCTTGAATGGTTAAAGGACCTTAGGTTAACAATGTGTTGCAAGTATGGGATTAAAGGTGAGAAATTTGTCTGTAAAAGTGACTTGGAAATTACAGAAAACTTTGCATTTTATGGCTTTTATATGTTAAATATAAAGAGCTAGAAAGAACTTATTTTTCTTTTCTTTCATTATGTTTTCCTTGGATTTCTTGGAATGCTCCAACAGGCACTTGCAGTATTATACAATCAAAACTGAGATTACACAATTAGCTGAGAGAAGGGATTTTTTCTAGGCTGCTTAAAATTCTGTGCCTTGTTTGTTTGTTCTATTGCCTTTATCTAAGTCCTGAATGAACTCCTGAGGGGAGGAGGGGAAACCTGTTTTTTAAAAAAATTGCAAAAGATGGACTCCTTCAGTTGAGCACAGAATACATTCACAAAAACAACTTCTGCAAAACAAAACAAAAAAAGAAGATTTGACACTCAGGATGGTAATGTAAAAATATCAAGCAGGAAAAGAAAAAGAAGAAAGCAACCTCATTTAGAATACTCAGATGACCTTATTTGCAGTGAGCAGAAGAAGCTATTGCTATCAGGAGCTGTAGATGCCTCCCCAGAGTTGCCAGCTTGCATGATTCGCGTGTGTGTGAGCATTAACATCACTCGCTGCATTCCAGAATGCCCCAGCTCCTGACAAAAACGCTGTCCCTTTATGACAAGTAGAACTTTGAAAATGACTTGAATTTACTGTAGAGTCTAAAAAATAGGAAAGGAAATAAAAATAACCCCAAACATCTTATTTTATTATTTAATTAATTTTGAATCAGATTCTAATTTTGGGGAGGGGACAGACTTATGAATTTAAAGTGCTTATGCCAGAAAATCAGACCAGCCAACCTCTTTTGGTCATAGCAGTCTGTTCTTTTGTATTTCTGACTAGTCTTATGTGGCAGTCAAGTATTAAAGCTGAGATCATTACTCAGAAGTTGTGTGTATCATGACTTTATGTAAGAACATGTTCTTTTACATTTATTAATTGTCAACCTGAGTTTGAAATACTGGAAATGGGGTGGGAAGGGAGCAGGAAAAGGATTATGTGATGAGAAATGACTGAACAGACATTTCTGCTCAGTTCATATCAGAGCCAAATCCAGCCCTGAAATAGAGTAAAAAAGTTAAAGCTACTGTTAATATATAGGAAATCTCAGAGAAACACAACAGTGAAGGAGCCAAACGTTATGGAAGAGTTTACGAAGTTGACAGCAATGATCCATATTTTATGCTTTCAATACAATTCTTTTGATTATATTAATGCAAAAGAATGAGAGAAAAAGCTAGTGCCATGATAACAGACAGCTCCGAGCATTGCCTGTTTTGTACCAAAGCAGACTTTTTTTCTGATGGCTGACAGCATGAAGAAGGATAAAACCAGCTACTTCAGACAGGCTGAAGCCTCAGTGTAGGACAGACCTCTCTGCTGTGACTGTTGCCCCAGAACAGTTGTTCGGCCTCACTCGCCTCCCTGCCCAGCATCCCTGGGTTTGATTTGGCAGCTCCCACAGTTTGATTGTTTACCTTTGCATCCACCCCCTCTTACCCAACATGTCAAAAGTCATGGAGCTCGGTCTTTAAAAAAGCCAGAAAGGCTGCAATGCCAGAAAGACTTTCAATGTTACTGATGAGCTAACAGCTATGCCTCTCATGGCACAGTCCCCAGAAGCTGCAATTTGTTGTGAGAATCTGACCCCAAATCATCAAACTAGGGAAGAGCGTTTGGCTTTGCTTCACACATTAAGTGGAACAGTTAGGATAGAACATAGTCTTTAGTAAAGAAAGAAGAACAGAAAATTTAGATTAGCTTCATAAACCTTGGTCAGAAAAGAGATTTTGAGAAAGCCTGTTGGTAGGAACACACCAGAAAAGCAGTATTAGACTTTGCTTCTTCAAACACTTACGGGAAACCTTTGCTGCTTAGAGATGATCCACTGAACGAAGCAGGACTGGTTAAATGAATGACTTTAGTCTAGAATGGACTTCATCTACCATGATGGAGAACACAACTTTGTAATGGAGTAACAGTGACGCATTTAAATCCATGCTATAGGTCAAATCTCCCTTTGATCAGAAGATGACTGAACTTTCATTTGAGGCTTGAGATTGAGCGTCATCATCCTCTGATCAGTTTAGCTATCTCAAGTGCCCCATTCATTTTAGACATCATGGAAATAAGTTGGTGATGCAGGTGTCTGTGGACAGTCACTGCAAAATTGTCTGTCCTGGGTTAAGATGGTATTTGCTCTCTGGCTTTCTCCTCTGTGTTCCTGGTCTGACGCCTGAACTGGCAGAACAGGGACATGGAGTGCTCCTTGTCCACTTCAGTGCAAAGGCAGACAGATTAATCAAATCAATTCTATGAGCAGTTTTTAGCTACAATGAGCTGATTTTCTATAAAGCAGAAAGGTGAATAGTACTTTCATCATAGGTTTTTCTGGCAGAGAGGTAAAGCTGGTTGTATCCAACAGTGGCAATAACAAACAGGTGTCTGATGTGCTTTTCTGACCTCTGTCTCAAGTTTGCCATTCACTTGCCCACCTTGCAGGGGTTTTGCTCTCTCAGACAAGCAAATCCTGCTCTTGCAGTGTCCTACAGAGACAGAAGGAGGTTGAATAGATCCTGTGAAGTGTGCGGTAGGGAAAGTCCATGGCTGGCATGAAACCAGCTTTCCCATAGACCATAATTCCAGCAAGTGGGGTATTTGGAGATAAAAACAGGTAAATGGAGTTTTGCACTTCATTCTTGTGTGACACAGTCTTTATGCATATCTTAATAACCATTTTGAAACCCTGAGCAGTGTTTGACGTAGACGTATGCCCACAGTTCATAGTATGAAGCAGGCTTAAGAAGGCACGTTGTACTTTCAACATGGTTTTACTTATAGCATTCCTGATTCCAATGTGTCTTTCACTCTATGTAATTGCCTCTAGATCATAGAACTGTCAATATCAGATCAGATAAAAGATAGTCCCAGCTTGAGGTCATGGCTCTAATGGTGGCCAGCTGTAGATACTTGAGGAAGACCATAGGAACAGGGCAAACAGATGATATTCCTGGTCTCCAACCATTTACAGCTGAAAGAATTCTAAGACAAACAGGATAATGGAAGTGGAGGGGGAAATAGGTAAAGTTAGGGACAAACAGAATGGTCTGAAGCCCCATGCCTCCTGTTCTGAGAAATTCAAGAGAGACACAGTTCATTTCCTTATCATATGTCCTATGAACCTCTCAGTTTTAATTAGCACACAGGAAACTTGTGTGCTTCCACTTTTGCATAACACGTCTTGGCCATGTGAGTCTCTTTGTTAATTTTAATGTAAACACTATTGATAAGGTACCTTCACATGCTGTAGTAAATGATTTTTCCCCTTATTTGATATGTGCATATTCTTGTATGTCTGTGAAATACGGATATATTTACCCACTGTGCTTCAACCTGTTCAAAATTAGACTTTAATTTCTTAGCATTAAAAATAAAAATCTGTATTTATGCCCCATTGCCCACGTTTGATGACTGCTGTTTGTAATTAGAAAGGTAAATTGAAGAGGCCCAACTTGACTGCTCTGGAAAAGCAAACCTTTGTGCAATGTGCTGTTCATACGATCACATGCACACACATATATGAAACAAAAAGATCCACCTTTCCTTGAAGGTCTCTGAATTTAAGTCTTTGGGGCTGCGTTTCAGTTTCTTGTGTGCACAACTTGAAAGGAGTTAAAAATACTGACACACAGACTATTCAACTGTCTCATTCTTTTTCACTCTCAACAATGAGCAAGCTCATTGTAAGCTTGTTCCACTCTTATTTGTTTATATGCCTGTATATGTGTGCATATGTTTATATGCCTTATATTACAAACCTTGTATCCCAAAAGTTTGTCAGCTTCTGGTCAGAGCAATTACGTTTCTGCCCTTTCCTAAGCTGCCTAAGGAGCTGTATGATTTGTCTGGTTTTTGAAACAAGAACTGTTCCATTTATAAATGAAGCAGAGCATGGCAGAGGCACCAGATTCAGAGACGCATCACTAATCTTTGCCCCGAAGCTGTGGAGTATGTCTGTTCGTGCATGCTCAGCTGCATCCCTCAGAGAAGAAGTAAATTACACAAGTCTGTAGAGCTCTAGTGTCTATCCTGCACATCTCTGGGAGAAAGAATTCTCAAAAGAACAGCAAGTCTTGCTTGTGTCTACTACTGTAAACTCTCTCCGAGCTTTCCAACTTATAAACCAATCTGAGACCTGATTAGGAAATCTGTGCTATGAAATGGCCCGTCCTTTGCTGCTAGATCTGAGAGCTTTAAATAATCCAGGAGGGCCATGTAATGTTTTGTCCTATGGCGTGTGTCAGGTGTAGCTGGCAAAAAGCACATTAAGGATCTTTCTGGTCCCCTCCAGCCATCACTTTGAAGCAAAGCATTTTGATACCTCTAGCCCACGCACAGCAGTGCAGTTGCTATGTCTGCACATGGAGTAGTTTTGTTCTGGAGCCCCACTGCTTTGCAGAGAAACCATGATGAGCTTGTGCTTTAAAACTGGGCCATGGGAAGAGGCAGACACAGATGCTTGCCCAGACCACTGGAAGATTTGGAGCCTGTAGACTTGGTGTGGAACAGGAATATGGTGATCTCAGTAGGGTTAAGTCTGCTTGACCTGTAATTCCTCTTTATGGTCGATGGAGAAGAAAATGAATAATCCATCCAAGAGGAGTTGTGCCAAGATGGGATGTTATTCCTGTCTCTTGTTTGTGAAGTTGAAACAGCAGGGTCTGGCAAGACAGACAGGCAGATGTCCTGCCTGCCACTGAGAGGAAGGGACGAGCAGAAGGCTGTGAGGGCAGCCTCCCAGGGGGTGGCTCTTTGTGTGGCTGCCAAAATGAAACTGCCATGTGGTAGGTAATACGGATTCTCTTGCTGAACATGGGTAGCTGTAGGGTGGGACCAAGGTGTGAATCCTGAGAGGTCACAGGTCTGTGTGGTTTCAGGCATGGGTCTGGGCATGAGGAGCTGCATATACATCTGCATTTCCCTTGGCTCATATCTCAGCAGCAACAACTCCTTCCTCACTGTACTGCACCCTGTGTGAGGTGTTTTACAATTATCAACTGATGCTTGTAGCTTAATGTAATGTTCATTGTATTTTACTTCAGGGGTTTTGTTACAAGAGGAAGAACATCCATGTTATTAGCTAACATTACTTAGAAACACAAAAATACACTTCACTTTCCTTTAGTCTCTGTGGTTTACCATTTTCAATTGTCCCATCGCTGCTCAGTGAACAGAAGAAGCTGTTGGGATGTGTAGCTTGGCTTTTGCCTGGCCTGTTTCCTATCAGTACCCTTACAGATTATGCAGGCTTAGACTAGGAGAATGCATATCATATTATAACAGAGGGCTTCTATGAAGGAGCCTGGCCAGTTTGTGTGCTTGCTGTTCACCACAGGACATACCTTGAAGGGAAACAGGGGATGGAGGAGTCTGCTGAGGAGCTGGTGTCTTGCCAAACTGCACTGTGGAGTAGATGTGGCAGAGCCAGTACTGAGCATCTGGGTGAGTTCAGGCTTTCTTTCTAACTGTCCCAAATCTCACTATGAAATAAACATGGGCTTCTGAGGTTAGACTCGTAACTGAACAGCTTGACTGCAGGATGAATTTGTGTTTTGAACAGGCTGACTTAGAGTCAGTGAACAGCAGTACGCACATCCGCACTAAGCCTCCCAGCTCATGACCTCTCCTGCTTATCACTGGAGACATAGCACACCCAGTGAGGGAAAACGTACCTTGTGTTATTCTGTCATTGTACTCGTGGCAGCAAGATTTCCTGCAGGGACAACAACTTTTTATGTTTGGGCAATGGGATGCAGTCAGATATATGTATGCAAGCTCTAACTGCTGGCATTCTCATGGGTGAATCCATATTCCCAATGGGCAGAGCCAGTCTTAGAATAGGATAGGGCCCCTCCTTCCTATCCATGTACTTAATCACTTGTACTTCAGTCTAGCTTATTTCAGCCCTCCGCAGCTTGAGCTCCAGGTAATTGTATAAAACTAGCATAACAAATGCATTTAAAATTTCTTTATGATTATTTTTGGATTGGAAGAACAAAAAGACTGGGAACAAATAGTGACTTTTGATATCCAAGCTTTGTTGCATCTTTGGGGACCAGGAAGTTTTGATGGGGGAAGGAAGAAGAAAACTCATACAAGGTAGAAGGCATTTAGGGAAACCCTTATGAAGTGACTTTTAAAATGGAAACAAGAGGGGGGGGAAGTATTTTTCCTCAGCATCTGGGTTGCATTGTGGAAGTTCTTGCAAAAAGTGACACTAATGAGGAGGACATGCTCTTCCACTGACTCAGTGATGAGTGTTCTCTGAATTAATGGAAGATGTGAGGACAGTTTGCTCTAATAACTGCAACCTTTGGCACTGGGCTTTCTTTGATCTAAAATTTAAGGTGTTCAAAGCCTTGTTAGATGAAGTAATTTCCAAGTTTTCATGGGAACAGGTCTCCCAGCTATCTACTACATGACTGTTTGTGAATCAGTCAGAAGTTGAGGGTGGAAGGACAAACTTACGAATATGAACTAGTATCCTGTTTCTTCAGTGCTCCCTATAGCTATGTAATTGGTAAAGTGTGAAAGGGAGTGGTGCCTTCATGTATAAAGAATTTAGAAAATGTGTGCGTAGTTCAAGTGTCCATGCCTCCCTGATACTTTCTAAAGATGACCAAAATGAACCCTGGAGCTTTTAGCACTTCTTACACAGAGTTGGCCGTTACACATTGAAACATTGATTGGATTGGTGGTCCCTTCAGAAAGAGTCTATTCCCCAAAGCAGTGACTGAGAATATCTGAGACATTTCTGTCACAATATCTCTGTAACAGTAGTTCCTGGCCTTATTTTAGCACACTTTGCTAATGCCTTCTTCACAGCCTTGGCTTCTGGGTCTAGTTGTTCTCTCTGCTGTTGTGCCAGCAGTTGATGCTGGAAGGGACCTGTTGAAAATATCTGGTCAAACTGCTCTGCTCAGGCAGGGTCAGCTACATCAATTTATCCAGGAGATGTCCAGTGGGTTTTGAAAATCTACAAGGATTCAGAGTCTCTAATGCCTGTGGGCATGCTATTCCAATGTTCAGCCACCCTAAAATCTCCAGTCTCCCTTATTATTTTTGCTTTTCCTCCGTTGTCTCATCTGTGCTTCTTTGAGCCTCTTCCTTATGCTAGTCTGTGCACTCTGTGCTCTATCCATCTTTCACACTTGCACATTTCCTCACTTTAGGAAACAGTGAGCCAAACCAGAACTGTTGGTAATACCACCACAGGACAATATTCCTAGAAAGCTTTTCTTTTGGGTACTTGTTGAATGTATGCTTGGATCAGCCAAGAAACCATAGCTTGTTTCATAAATCAAGAGCTTTACCTATTAACTGAGAGTAACTCTGATGCTTTTTCAGCCACAGGCAATCTTCTCAAATTCTTGAATTCAGTAGGTGACCTGAATTTCCTCAAGGCAAAAAGACACCTGAAGCTTCCAAGTCCTTAAGCAGAGGAAAGCTTTTCTAAGTCAGCCTTACAGAGATGAACGAGCAATACATAAAAAGGACTTGTGGAAAATTTTCTATTGGTTGCTTCTTGTACAACTTCATAGTTTCCAACTCTGTATTTTAAGAAATCCAGAGCATTCTTTTGTTTTCTTTTGTGGACTTTGTTACAGCAAGGTTGCTGTCAGCAAGGAAAGAAGCTAAAATCAACCCATCCTGATTACTTTTTAATCTAGCATTTACTGAAGACTTTGTACACTCAAATTAAGTCTCCAGTGAGACATAACGTCTCTGATGAGAATGAAGAGGGATTTTCCTGAAGATACAGGCATATAAGACTATTCATTACAGTGCTGAGTCACAAAACTATGTCCCATACCCCAGAATTAGTACATCTCAAATACCTCTTAATGGCAGGATTAAGAAGCAAACAAAGACAGAGTTGAGTGGCATGAACAGTAGCCATACCAAAACCCATACTTGGGTAGACCCCTTCAAACTGAGTCTGCTTAAGATAACAGGCTAAGAAGTCCCTTGTTTCATTTTGGATGCTGCGACGCTATGGCATCCCACATAGGGTCCTGATGTAGTGCTGTTCCTGCTGTGGTGTTGTGATCGTACACACTATGTGAAATCCCAGCCCACCAAAGTCAGTCAGAATCTTGCAATTTGTTCTATGACTACATCAGTGACTTCTGTTATCACAGGTGATGCAATATCCATGGTACAATGATACAAACGTCACAGTTTGGGTGCTTGACCCTGTGGCATAAAAGCAAACAAACAGTAACAGCAGCAGCCAGCCAAGGCAAATAAAAATTGGAGGAAGATAAGTTGCTCAGGATTTTTTTCTTTTATACAAAGTGTTCTGGATACACATAGAATTTCTGTTCTTGTTGTTAATTAGCTCTGAAGAAGAATTAGTCAATATTACCTGTGCAGTGAGAAACATTTTGTCTATAGAAGTCCAAAGTAAATGCTCCTCACACAGCAAGAGTAGAAATCATTACTGCTTTTTCTCAGTGCTTATCTATCTGCATGGGTTACCTGTCAGCTATGTGCATAGGTGTCCTGTTCCTCATGGACTGACCTCTCTGAAAGCCATGGTGAAAGCAATAACTTTCTATGTGTTTTTAAACTTTCTGGCCCTGACTCTGCACCAGGTATGATCCGGTTATGGTGAAGATGAGCACAGGATGAAAATCTGCACAGAGCAGAAGCAGCAGTTTAAGCTGCATGTAACGAATGTCACAAGCTCGCTCTCTCAGGGCTTTTCCACAACCCCCAAACAGTTGCATTTAAATAATTCCAAAGCACTCTCTTGGTTGACAGCAGTGCTGTCACTTCAATTCTGAGGGACTGAACCTTTCCCTCACCCCCTCATGACAAACAGCAGCCACAGCCCATGCTGTTCAGACAGTGACAGATTTCCCAGTGAAGCACGTGCTCCTCTGAGCTTTGGATGTGGAGCTGCCTAGGCCAGACAACATTTTGCCCGAGGCCTTTGCAGAAGTACAAGCTTTTCCATGCTCCCAATTCTAGCTGGAGGGAGCCAGTTATTTACAGAAAAGCAGTGCGAGTTCTCCTATACCTGTCCCTTTCCTGTAAATCATTGGCTTTTCAATACATTTTTGGCAGTGCAAGTGGGAATATAGTGAGAATTCTTGGATGGAAGAGTCTAGATAGCCTTCAGCTTTGTTGGAGAGTGCTCTGTAACATTCAAAAAAGGGGAAGCATTAGGCTGGATTCAACAGGCTATGAAGTAAACATAGACCCACCACTAAAGCCTGCTTTATGGATGTTTGCAGTTTTCATTAAACTGACGAAGAACTTCAAGGATCTAGCCATGTATTCTGCCATTTGTCCTAGTACTGAAACTGTTCCTGGAATAAATCTGGTAAAATAAAAAATGTTAAAACACAGAACTGTTTCCCTGCACCTGGGGTGAGACTACAATGCTGCAAACAGATGGCAGAGTGTTTTTTCTTGCTAAGTAACCTACCTTTGGTCTTCTCAGAACTCCTCCTAAAATCGGAGAATTGGAATAGATTACATACATTTCCATCTGAGTTTTTTGGTACTGCATTTTCATTGCAGCATGCACTAAAGACACTCCACCATACACTGAGTTTAGTGACCATATGGCTCTTGCATTACAGAATCTGGAAGACTGGACCCAAAGTAGACTGCAAATAAATTGTGCAGCTGAAGCTGTTATTTGCACATCTGACACAAAGAGGAGCTCTTGTAACAGAGAAGAGAAACATGCCATCCATCTTTTATGGACACTGAGCAGGAAAAGATGATGTAAGGCTGCTTGCAGTGCTAGGCTACTTATGGCTCTGTTTTGCAGAAGCTAAGTGTATTTGTCTCATTTGTTAAAAGAGGCCTCTTTATATGCAGGCAGCGACAGCTCATACAGCTTAGAGGAATGGTCATGCATGTCTGTGTGCTACTGAGCTCCTGCTTTTCTGACTGAAGACAGAAGTTTTCTTTTTGTCTTCCTCATCTTTTAGGTTTCAGTCATAGTTGTGCTGGCTACATATGCAGTCCCTGTGATTCCTTGATTTGTGCCTAATCTGAAAACCAGGGTGCATACTTTAGCTGAAGGCATGATCCTCTGTTGTAAGGTGATCTCATTGCCCACGTTATTATTAACAAAGGAAACAGAATTCAATTGTTTTATTCATTCTTTCCTGTTTATTTTAATGGGCAGGATACAGGCAGAAGGAAAGTTGGACTCAATGATCCAGTGGGTCCTTTCCAACCTGGTGATTCTATGATTCTATGACTAGCTTAAATTTTAGGGGGTTGCAAAATAATTGTCAGGGAACAGCAAGGGCTGGCTGCTCCCTAAGGGAAGGTGAGCCTGGAGTCAAGGGTGACCCCAGCCTGGGCAATGCCCTTGCTGATGAACGGCTGTATCCTGTCCGAACATGATGGGCAGAGCTGGATTGTGGTAACGGGATCCATCAAAAGCCCCAGACCAGGCAAGCAATGAACCAAATCCAAGGTCCAAACTGGCAGTCAGGAGCAAATGGAGACAGGGCTATAGACAGGGATACTGCATGCGTCCAAAATCTGTCCAGGAAATGGGGACAAAGATAATTTGGAGACAAGCTACAATATACATCCACAGGGTCCATCCAGGAGACCAGCATCTTACAGCATGGCTCCAAGGCCCATCCAGGAGGCAGGGCCTGAGACAGGACTGGAGGCAGATCTGCTTGTAGCATAGCTCAGACAGGGACTGAAGTCCTGGACAGACCTGGTCAGGGCCATTAAGGCTTGGTGCACTGACAGCAGCCTCCTCTTCCCTCAGGAGGAGCCATGGGGACCAGTCCTGCATTCAGCGCGGAATAGCCACCGGTGCAGCATGTAATGAATAGTCAGCCCCGCAAGTGAAAACATACTGCCTTCATACTGAGATACGTAAAGTAAATACTGTTATGCTGCATCGTGGATTATAGATTCTTCAGACACATGGTGAAGCCGGGGAAAAAATAATCAGTTGGGAATTCTGTAAGCTTAGTTCTAGTCATGATAGTGAAAACTCTGACTATTAATCCTGGCTCATGTGGATTTTTGTCGTGGAATAACAAAAGTTTTTAAAGCACTGCAACCTGCATTGTGGCCTTTCCCTGACTGCTGCATGAATGGCAGGTGGTGTTTCCTCATTTACATCCAAAACATTACTTGCTTAATAATTTCCATTTGTTTTTTACTTGAATGGCACAATTAATGAGAAACAGGCTCATTTACTTTTTGAAAGGGGAACACTTATTTCTTTTACAGAAGGTAGTTTATTTTAATTATGATACCTTTGCACTTTACGGCATCTGGAGAAGCTTGTCTGAGCAAAATTTTAACTGCTTTACCTCTTGGTATGGCAGATTATTTGTTGATTGCTCACTTGTTTTATGTTTGTGTGATGAAGTGGTTCAAGCTTAAAAAAAAAGAAAACACACTTTTTATTCTGGTTGCATTTTCTATCCATAACCGCTAAAGAACCCAGTTTGAGTTTTGGCTGCAAACTTACACAATTTCTGTTATTTTTTATATCAGTTTACCCCAGTTAGCCCAGTAGTACTTCTCTGCGCTGACTGTCCAGGTTGTTCAGGAAGATGCTGCTCATTGTAAGGGTATCACCATCCTTGGCATTATCGGAGATTTGTATCTGTGAAAGACAAGTCTAGAGCCTGTAATCAATAAGATGCAATGATTGCTTGTTTAGCTAGTACTGTCTTCATCACAGCTAGGTCTCTGCCATTTTTCTGTGGTTCTCACATTTTGTCAGCTGGAACTGTGTGATCTAGCAGGTATTATGGTAGCAGGTAGGGGGATAATGGTGTCTGCATGAAAATACGATTAGTTCTTCTGGCAAATGAGGCAGAAACCTTCAAATACAGCTGCTTGTGTCCTCGCTGTTTTAGATCACCTGCATTTCCAGTAACTCAACTCTTGTATTTGAAGGCAAGCCGTGACTCCTTCCTCCTGTTATATGTATTGCACCTGCTTACTTAAACAGTCAGATGCTTTATTTCCCCTTACGATTTTGGCTTTTCTGCAGTCTGGACATATTCTTGCTAGGTATGAAGCTACATCAAGATCAGATGGACAATTTCAGATCTTGTCTCCCAGATGAAGTTTGTGTATCATTGCTTATGTCAGAACTTTACTGATTTTCTTTCTGGCTAGCTGGTTGGCTCCTCTGTTAGATCAGCTTATTTTAAAAGATCAGGGGTAGCAGATTTGTTTTTGAAACTGAGAGCTTCTGTAATCTGAGAGACCAGTATAGCTCTTTAAGCCAATCGTTTGCAACTGCTCATTTTGCCCCTGGCAAGTGCTTCTTGAAAGATTTTATCAGAGTGGTTAAGGCTGGTGTGACTCAGCCAGACCGGATACATAAATAGTAATGACTTTAGGATACGTAGTAAATGATGAAAGCCACTCTGTTATGGTATGACACTAGTCAACTTCATCCAAAAAAGCAGCCAGGAAATAACTGGGAGTGACTGATTGGATCTTGGATTCAGTAATATGCTACAACAGACTAAAATTCCAAAATATTTGCAGTAGTGCTGGCAGATTCATACTACATGAGTTATAAAATAGATAAGAAGTAGTACTTTGTTACCTGGAGACTGCACGAAGCACAACAAACCTGCGTAGATTGAAACTCGTTATCTTTCACTCCGATGATTGCACCAAGAGGACAGCAAATAATTGATGGTAAGGAAAACATCTACCAAAGTTCATATTTAGAGAACTGGACAAGAAAGACACTCATGCCTGTACCTAATCATAGTTTCTCAAAGGACTTTTTAAAAATGAAGGTCTGTTTAGTCTAAAGTACCTACTTCTGACACCTGTTTCCATGAGAACAGGAGCAGCAGCTAGAAATCACGTCATTTGAGTTCTTGTTGGTTGCACAGACACAGGAATCTGCAGATATTGCATCTACAAGCGTTATGACCACTCAGCATACAGGAAGATTTTATGGTGCTTTAAAATCTCTTAATATATTTATAGGAACTCCTTACAGCTAATATTGCTGATATTTTTTATTTTTTTTTTAAAAAAGATTTTTAAAGGTAATTTCCAATTTAAAGCTAAAACAAATAGTAAAGTAAATTTTGTTTCGGAAAACTGCACCTCTCAAGCAGCTAATGACATGAGGCTTGAAAAGGAGAAACTAAGTGTCAATGCATTAATTTATTATTCTGTACCTGCAAAACTGCCTGTTAAGCACTTATTTGCCCTATATAATGGTATTCCATGACATCTAATTTTAATATATGCTAGCAAAACTTCTTTTAATGTATTGCTGAATCACATATTTTCTTGGAGAGAGTTATGAAGAGCAGTTCTAGTTTTCTGTGTGATTTGCCTAAATATTTCCTTGACCCAGAAGTGTTTCACAATGGAAAATTGAGGAACAAATTCCTACTTAGTTGGGCAATACTGTAAAATCTGGAAAGGAACATAACCAGCATGAGTACTACTGTACTTCTGTGAAAGTTGTCATTCAGGTGTATCTCATGTAAAATGCAGGTGTGGCCATTTGGGCACAGTTTATTATTCAGTCATGGGCAGAGGAAAACATAACCCTCTATGCAGTCAGGACCTCAGTGACTGCAGCTACAGGTACAAGTTCTGCATCAAACCATCAAAACTTACCTGATTTCAACTTTGATTATGAACTGCAAAATCTCTGAATGTTTGCAAAACCGCAGATTTGAGCAGCCTTGGACCAAGTGTGACAGCTTCCTACTTCTTTCCCAAGTTTCCTAAGAAATGCAGATAATTCCTGCATCCAGAAAGCATGTTAACCCCCCATAATTTATGATTTTCAATGACTCAACTCCTATGAATTAATGCACAGTTTAGAAATAATTTCTACTGACATCAATACCTTGTTTCTACTTCTGGTCAGTGGTTGATGTTCAGGAAAAAGTATAAGGAAAGGCTCATGTATGGAGTGATTCTTCCTTGATGTGACTACTTCTGGCAGTCAGTAATGTAAGTTTAAATTTTGTGTGAAGTTATAACCCCCCTTTTCCTGTATCTGGATACAGACACTGAATTGTGCAATCTGTTTTATTAAGCTCTTTATTCCATAAGCTGTTGCATGCCGTGTTCAACAGTATTTAGTTATGTGTGCTGAGCCTATCTAAAGGCAACTTTTCTTCCCAAAGGAAAAACTCAGAAGAAAACAAGGAACAAAGCTTGGAGCTGCAGGTAACCCATATGCATGTTGCTTTTTCAGGGAGAAGTTGAACAGCTTGTAATTGATGCAATTTCTTGCAATAACAAAATGTTCCTGACCTTTTGTTGATCACAAACCAAATGTACTTTTAGTATGTCAAGTAAAATCAAATATTGCTGCTATTCCTCTCCTGCTAGTTCTCAAGGATGGTGTTATATACTAGGCTGCTTAATAAGAAATTTGAACTAAGTAGATTAGAACAGAATGTTATATTTGAAAACCTTAATGGCCACCAAACAGCTACCTCAATTTTCCTATTTCAGTATTTCTCCTGTTTACATGCATGTATGTATGTGTGTGAGAGCAAGGTTGCTGTCAGCATGACATTAAAGAACATAACAATTTAATGTAGGAAGATATTTGCAGAATACAGACATAGGAAATGGTTCACCACCAATTCTTTTTGTCGACTGCCAGTCAGATCCCACAATAAATATTAGTGGCCCTGTCAAGAAACAATACTGCCGCTACAAGAATTAAATTCTTCATTCTGCTAATTAGCACCTGGGGATTCTTGTTAAGCAAAGCACAGCTTTACAAGATACAAAACCAGTGACAAGTCCTCAGCTTTAGCATAAAGGAGCTTGGCAAGGGGAAGAGGTCAAAGGAGGGAGGAGCAAGAAGGACATGGTACCTTATGGTAGATATCATTCCTACTCCATGCTGCCTTTTGACCTAAGGGTTCAACACAATTACAACCGTTATCAGAGAATTGTTCTTTTCTTCTTCAACTATGATATGTCTCCTGTGGACTCCTCACATGAAAAGGAGGATATAGCTGTGAGCAAGCTAAATCAGCTTTATTCCAAACATAAATTATTTAGCTTGAGCCAGAACCTGGGCAATGATTACATACAGAACTAAACAATTGATTAACCTGTATTTGTGGTGTGCTCTAAAATAGTTGCTACTTAAATTTGCCTACTTACATTTGGGAGCACCACACTATAATAGTGCTGCAGTGTTGGAGAGCCACTGAATATCTCAGTTTTGCCTACTGGTTCTTTCAGATCACCTTACTTGGCCAGTATAGAAGGTATTTTAAAAAGTACTGACTTTTGCAGCTGTCACATATAATTGGGGTATAATTTTCCTTCTGTTCTTTCAATTAGCATTACACAAGCATAGCAATATCCAACAGAAAACATTTATCAATTCTGAGTTGCCTTTTCTTTTCAGTTTACAGGTATTATGTGAAGTTGACTGTAAGATAGCTCAGCATTCTGTGTGAAGGGAACAAGGCAAACAGCAGGATGATAGCCCTGGACGTCAAAAAAAGCAGATTTTGGCCTCTTCAGGGGATTTACTTGGAAGGCTCCTATACCATATGATCAATCATCGAAAGAAGAAGAGCCCAGGAGACCTGGCTGATTTTCAAAGATCACAAAAATGATCCATCACCATATGCAGTGAATCAAGCAAAGGTGCAGGAGGCCAGCACAGATAAACAAGGAGCTTCTGAGTGAACTCAGATGTGGAAAGGTCATGTAAAGAGATGGAAGCAGGAATAAGCTACCTGGGAGAAATACAGAGACACTATCAAGTGTACAGAAATGGAGTTAGGAAAGCCATACCCCACATGGAATTGAATTTGACATAAGCAGAGCACAAGAAATCCAGGAGGTTCCTGCAATGTGCTAAGATAACTTCCTTCTCTAAGTGACAGAGAAGCCAACAAGGAGAGGTGCTATGCTAGATTTTTTTCTCACCGACACCAAGGGTGCTGGTGGGGAATTTGAAGCTCAAGTGGATCCTAGTGGACAGAAAGCTGGCCATGAGCTAGAAATGTTCTCCTGGCAGCAAAAAAGGCCAATAGGACTCTGGGCTGCCTTGGGAGAATTACTGCCAGCAAGGCAAGGAAGGTGATCCTTCCAGTCTCCTCAGCAATGGTGAAGCAACATCTCGAGTGCTGGGTCAGTGATGTTAACCCTAGCACAGGTGACATAAACACACTGGAGTGAGTCCATTGAAGGAACTGGAGCATCTGCCAAGTGAGGAAAGGCTGAGAGAGCTGGGACTGTTTAGCAGTGTCAAGGAAAGTGTTGGGAGGGATCTTATTAATGTATACCAATCACAGAACCTCATAATCATAGAATCATTTAGGCCCGAAAAGACCTTTGAGGTCATTAAGTGCAACTGTTAACGTAACACTGCCAAGTCCACCAGTAGACCTTGTCCCTAAGCACCACATCTACATATTTTTTAAATACCTCTAGGGATGGTGACTTCACCACTTCCCTGGGCAGCCTGTTCCAATCCTTGACAACGCTTTCAGTGAGGAAGATTTTCCCTAATATCCAATCTAAACCTCCTCTCCTGCAACTTGAAGCCATTTCCTCTCGTCCTATCCCTTGTTACTTGGTAGATGAGACCAACACCCACCTTGCTACAACCTTCTTTCAGGTAGTTGTAGACAGTGATAAGGTCTCCCCTCAACCTTCTTTTCTCCAGACTAAACAACCCTAGTTCCTTTAGCTGCTTCTCATAAGCCCTGTGCTCCAGCCCCTTCACGGACACACTCCAGCCTCTCAATGTCTTTCTTATAGTGAGGGTCCCAAAATTGAGAACAGGATTTGAGGTGCAGCCTCACCAGTGGTGAGTACAAGGGGGCAGTCACTTCCCTAGTCCTTCTGGCTGCACTGTTTCTGATACAAGCTGGGATGCTGTTGGCCTTCTTGGCCACTTGTGCAGACTGCTGGCTTGTATTCAGACAGCTATTGACTGGCACCTTCAGGTGTCGTTCCACTAGGCAGCTATCCAGCCACTGTTCCCCAAGCCTGTAGCACTGCATGGGATTCTTGTGACCCAAGTGCAGGACTTGGCATTTAGCCTTCTTGAACCCCATACAATTGGCTTCAGCCCATTGATCCAGCATGTGCAGATTCCTCTGCAGAGCCTCCGTACCCTCAGGCAGACCAACACTCCCACCCAACTTGGTGTCATCTGAAAGCTTACTGAGAATGAAGTGAATGCCCTTGTCCAGTTCATTTAATAAAGATATTAAACAGAATTGGATAATAAAAATAGTTACCTGATGGGAGAGTGTAAGGGCAGAACCAGGCTCTTCTTGCTGCTGCTCATTGAAGAGACGAAGCAATGAGCACAAACTGAAATACAGGAAATTCCACTTAAACATAAGAAGAACTTTTTTAACTGTGAGGGTGTTCAAACACAGAAAAAGGTTGCTCAGATGGGTTGTGCAGTCACCATCTCTCAAAACTCAACTGGAGTTTGCTCTGAGCAGCCTGCTCTTGCTGATCTTTGAGTAGGGGGTATGGGTTAGTTTATCTTCAGAGGTCTCTTCCAGCTTCAATCATTCTGTGATTCTGTCTCTTGCAAGTACAGGTACTTCTCTTTTTGTACAATTTTTTTCTGTGGTGTGGCTTCTCTCAAGCCAGCTGGTAACCAGAGTCACCTTTGCAAGGAATGAAGTCAGAATTAGGAGTCTACAAAAAAAAGAGATCATTCTTGGCAGTCATCTCACATTCAGTCCTTGAAAACTCATGTCAAGTAGCTGAAAGAAATTACTGCCTCTGGAACCACAGTAAAGTCAAATATCAGTATTTATACTCTCAGTGGGGAGAACTAAGTGAAAGAGTGTGAGAATTGAAAAAGTGTCTGAAGTAGCATTGCAAATCCTTTTCAAAAGTGTCAGTTTTACAGCTATTATCGTTGTTAACAATTTCACTGTGACAGTGGTGACAAGTGATGCTTTCAATGAGAGGAAGCCATGATAACCTATCTGGATCCAGCACACCCATGATGTACCTCTGTCAGGAGTTAGGAGAGAGTTCAGGCGTCCATCAGCCATAGCATATATGTTATGGGACTTTATAGAGTGGCTAAATGGTGTGCAGGATGATGGCATTTAGGATATTGTTACTCCAGAAGTAGCAAGATGTAGATTGTCCAGGCTTTCCCTGTGATTACTGGCTTGAATGCCATAAGTAAAAACTATAATCAGTGACATTTTTGTTCTTTCATGCTAGACCGCGACACAGTGTCACTAAGTAGATTTCAGAGTGGGTAGTGGTCATTGGAGGGTCTCTTTCAGTAGGAGTGTGGGGCTCTTCCTGAGGACTTCATTCTGCATTGGAGATTGCACTAGGTCTGGGGGCACTGAAACTCTTCCATTCTCCTCGTGGTACAGAATTCTTTACGTGATCACAACCTTCCTTGATGGCTTCCCTGCTCCTGGAGTGGTGGGTCGACACAAATAATGCTGGCATCCTCTGAACAGCAGGACACATGAAGAGACGTTATGACAAGGTAGTACTCATTAGAGTCAGGCTAAGCCATGCAAATTAGCACAGGTGGCATAAAAGAATACTCTTCCAAATGCTGTCGGAGTATGTTACATAATTTCTGTCATTGATTGCTATCATATGCATTTAAGAAGTATGATACTACCACAGTATCAGTGGGTTGCCTCTCACTAATAGTAGCGACTCAGGGAACAGTATATGAGCAATGTAATTTACGGCTTCCTCTGAGGAGATGCAATTTGAACAACAATGTTAAAATCTTGATACTACACTGAAGCTATATCCTAACATGCATTTTTGAATATTTCAATAGGAAAACAATCTGTAAGACTGTCATATATAGTCTTTGTGTCCAAAAAATAAGAGCATTCATTGTCTTTGTGAAAATCGGGTTGGAAAGATATTTAGCCCTCACATATAAACTATGCTGCAGCTCATTATAAACAGAAGTAACTATTCCTTGTGAAATTTAGTAGCTTAACTATCAATTAGGTAAGTTGTGATACGCAACTGTGAATGATGTTCTGGTAAAATCACAGGTGAATTTAAGGTCTCATGCTCCAGCTTTGTCCTAATGCTCAATAATCATATCCATAGTCAGTAACAGCTGCATGGTTAATAAATGAAATAAAAAGTAAAATAATTGCTCTTAATCATCTCTCAACTATTAGTACTGACTTCCACCTGAGACCAGTACTTTCTAAAAGTGCACAAGTGGATTTAGCTGTAGGCTAGCCTACCAATCCTTTGGTACGTGCATTGTAGCAGCAAATATGCTGTGTCTGGAACCGAGACCTCGGTGAATGTGATGAGAACCCTCTAAGGGAAAGAGTTTCTCCTCTAAGAGAAACCAGTAGTATCTCCTCAATAAAGTTGGAGCAGTTTGTTTCTCCATTCCTGCCTGAGGCGAACTTGAGCTAAAAAAGATAGAGCAGTGTTGGCAGAGCACAGACAGTACAATTTTTTGTGCTAAAAGAAAAAGTTCTAGGGAGACCGAGTGCTCTCTTTGAAGCATTGTGTACTTGGATTCCTCACTGTAACCAACGTAATCCTCTTCAGCAGTTTCCAACTGGTGAAATGTCCATAGAAGAACAATCCTCACCAGCTGCTCCAGGTCAGAGTAATCAATAACATATCAGAGGTTCAAAATAACTCCTTTGTAGACTTGCTGTTCATTTGGTATATCCACAAGCACATTAAAGGTTTATATAAATAATGAAAGGTGTTCGTTGTTGAATGACACTGGTGTTCACATCTTGCATTATGCTATGTTCACTATTACTTTCTTTCCCTGACTTGAGCCCTAAGTAGGATAGTAAAATATATTTGTTTGAGCATCTGCCTTTTCTAACTCCATCATTCACTATATCTTGGAAGAACATTCGCTGGGGAGGATCAGCACTGCAAAAGGCATTGACTGCTCAGGAACTTAAATTTAAAATTAGCAGGGAAGATAAAGGGACTTTGAGAAATGCAGTAAAGGAAACAAGCAGCAGCAGCTGGCTTCATTGAACAACAAGTGATACCAAGAGAAGGTAGGAAAATCTTATTTACCTCTCCTGTTAACTATCAGTTGGTTAGCATCACTGTGAAGAGCTGTGCTACTTAGCATTAAAGGAAAGCTAGATGCCCTTTTTACCTTATGACAAAAATAGCATTAGTTTATGGTACCTCTAAGTGATACCTGTTGATTCTAAAGGAAGTACTTGCCCAAGACATAGTACTTGCTGTTGTCAAGTTCAACAGTAGTTCCCTTTCCCTTTTTTACCTAGGCTTTAGTGCCTAGGTATTCCCTGGTTACAGTTATGGGGGTACTGAATGATGCAGGAAGCTCCTGAAACTAACTCTGCTGTAAAGAGCACAAAGTACATGCCTCAAGCACGAGCAAAACATTCTGCTTTTGTCCTATATATTAAAAAAAAGTCAGATGGTAGAGTTTTAATCTTTTTTGGAGATGTTTAACTTGCAAGGAAAGGGGTTATCTTCCTATGAAAATTGCATTATGGGAGTATTGGTGTATTTAGGCAACATAAAAAGATTTAGCAGCAGATGCAACAAAGTCACAATCTTTCTTATAAAACTGCAGTAATATACAATTAATAGGCAGGAGAAAATGATTGCTGTTTTCCTGAGTGAAGTTGGTGTGAGTTAATTGTGACTGTGAAGCAATGCCTTGATGTAATTTGTGTTTTGGGTTGAGAGACATGAGGCTCATGTCGGTGAGTAACACCGAAAGGAACAATAATATTTCCTAGAGACAGCCAAAATATTTGCCAAGGTCTAATTCCACAAACTTCCACATAAAGAGGGAAAAAAAAAGCATTGAGTTAAAACTCTGTTTGCCTCGAAGGACAAGAGTAAAGCTACCCGGAGCCTACCTCAGCTGGTTGCACTCCTGAGCAACAGCTCCATGACTGACCAAGACAAAACTAGCCAAAACCTGATATCATAAATCTGTGGCAATGAAGATTCCAGAAATGTGCAATTTAATTTAAATTGCCATCTCTTTTAGGATCTGTAGTAGATCTTCAAACATAGAGCTTTTTTCCTTCATTTTAACACCGAATACATTGCTTTTCTGGAATCCTGCAGTATAAATTATTTCTGATAGGAAGATTTGAAGTGCTGCAGTTTACATCACTTGGCAAAATATGGCATAGAGAACCGCATGTGTTTTTCCAAAAAAGTCCTTGTTTCTGTTTCCTGCTTTACTTCAGCATTATGAAAATCCACAAACTTTTGGGCATATTGAGGCTGCTTTTTAGCCCTGTGCTTTTGAGTAAATCTAAAGGGAAGGTTTGAGTAGAATATGTGAGGTTTAATTCAGTGAAGCTTTCTTCCTTTATTAGTCCTTTATTCCCTTATACTTGCTACAGCACTTCTGTTATTTACTTTTACTCCATGTGTGAGATTCAGATGGAACATAATGACTCTACATAGATGTGGCAGACGTCCCTGCTGCTTTTCAGACTTTCTGATAAAACTGAAAGCAATTATCCTGTATGATCCGTGATTCTGTTGAAAACTGCTTCGTCTCCAGATATCTGCTATATTAGTTTTTGGATTAACCCAGAGTGACAATGGGCTGAATTAGTCTATAGTGAAACTTAACGGGTTACGAAGACAAAGTAGTATGGATGAGTTTTCCCTGAAAATTTCTTGCTGAAATTATTACAATAAATCAGTGTGACTTGGACATATACCTCCACTATCTCTACTTTAGACAAAGCATAAAAGCTCTAACCAGTGTAATTTATAGCAAAGTATTAATACAAAATTTCCAAAGACACCTGTAGCCTCTACCAAATATTTTTGTGTAAGTTAGTTGTATTATGGGAAGAAGTCTTGTTTTAAAGATGTTCTCTTTTCATCAGTAGATACTTCCAGCAGAGAGAAGAGTGTGAGTTTTTTCTGAGCATAAGTATTTTTTTTTGATCTGCTCTGGAGATCTGTAGAATCCCTTTCTATTGTCTTTGATAACTGAGCCCAAATCTGACTATGAGTTCACAGAGCCAAAGAGTTCAAGCCATCTCTGTCCATTTTGTTTCTGTGCTCTCGTATCCACAGAGTTTTGATAGAAGTATGTCACACAACCCTGCTCTCCCACACAGCCACAACACCACCTCTTGGCAGGCTCTTCTTCCATGTGCACCATTTGCACGGGTAGTCCTTGCAAGCCTTATAACTCCTCCTTAAATTTGCTGTCCAAGCAAACTGCTTTGTCCCAATGGCAGAGACCAGACTTGGAGACACTCATTCTTGAGGGGTGAGGAAGTGGAGGGCTGAACATTTCCTTAGCCCTTACTCTTGCCTACTTCCCAGAGCAATACGGGTTTTCTGTCGGGAAGTATGCTTGCTCTTTTTCCCAGCATGACACGACAGGTACAACAGATCAGCTTCCTGAGAAAGAATAGGGATCACTGTGGCAGGTGCAGCAGCAAGATACATCACAAACTCAACCGATAATACATGTTCCTTCATGGTCCCACCTGTGATCTGAATTCCCTCAGTTTGCTCTTACGCAGGAAATTATTCTGTCTTCTTGCTTCTTCCAGGAAGGCAGGAAATGTACTTTCTCTCCCTTCATACCATTAATCTTTCCTCTTCTGTTGCATCCTCCAGAAAATACCTTATTCCCCTTCCCTGCATAATAGGTTTTCACTAAAAACAGTTTGTGGATGTGATCATAGGATCATTACATGGGATCCTGTGTTTAGTCACAAAACCCCATGTTTCTTACATAAAGGAAGGGATAAATATAAAGATGTAATGGGATCAGTTTACTTTAAATGATGAATGTGCTTCTAAAAAATATTTTACTTTGTGTCTAGAATAATAAATTTCACAGTAAAATGTCATTGATTTTATTTTAGTTCTATTAAACTGTGAAGAGATCCCTTTATTAATTATATTGTTCCTGAAAGTACTTAAATAACATTTTTCTCAATGCTTTGGGAGACTTTTTTCTCCTCTTCCCCACTGCACTATAAAAGAAGCAGATGAGTAATTATAGAATGTAATTTTCATGGAACCATACTAGAGTTAATAAGAGCTTTAGCAATATATTTGCCATTTAATCTATTGCATTTACTCTTGTTCTTAAAAAAATTTCAAATTAAAAACAAACTCATTGCCGGTTTTCTGTGAAATTTTAAAATAAAATGCACTCCTACACAAATTAACAGCATCTGCTGTCACTTAATAAAAAATAATTATGCAGCATTCAGAATTTACAATGTAAGTTGCTGGTAACCAGGAAGATATGAGCCATACTGTTTAATATTAGACACCTAGGCTGAAACATTATGGATGATTTTATTTTCCTCAGTGTTTGTCTACATTGCAGATGGCAGCTTCATATAGACCAATCTAATGTTACTACAGGGGATCCTGCTTTGAGCAGTGGAGTTGGACCAGATGATATGACTTATTCAGTTATCCTAAAAAATTCCATTGCTAACTTGTTCTTTGAGTAGTAGCACAATCCCTGCCGTGAGATTCTGAGGAAATCAGAGATGTACTTCAAAAATTTGGAACACTTGGAAAAGAAAGCTTGTGGAGGAAAATATGTATACAGAGAGAAGACGATTAAAAAGAAAGAATAGTGGACCTTGTTAAAGCCACTGTCTAATTCTTGCAGCTCCGACCTCCTGCTGACTAATTTTGACTGCATTTAGCCTTGATGAAGCGGCAACATTAGGTATAAAGCAGACCAGCCCTTAAAGCACTGGCAACCCTTATACTCCACAGGGCTTTTAAAACACTCAACACTTCCAGAGAGAAGTGGCAGATTTTGACAAGGTGAAAGAAGAGCCCAGTGAGGAAGGAACTGGAAACTCTGTTACATCTTCCCTTCACTGTCTCCAATTATATACATCCATTTCTTCTACCGTGTAACACGTGAATCTATGAGATGATAAGGGGTATATATATGTGGTAGTCCCGGTGATTTTAAGATCCTTCTGCCTGCATCCATCTTCTCTGTTCCCTTTGCTGCTGTGCAGAGTATAAAGGAACATCTGATTATATTCTTTGTGTGTAGGTACATCTCTTAACTCAATTTGACTGAGTAATCAAGTAGAATCAAGGTATTTCAATTTCTATAGTGGTACTTCAGGGTTAAGGCTTTGATGAGATTTCTTACAGATACAGTAGACTATGTCAGTGTCTTTGCATAAAATCTGTTTGAGAAAATACGCCTTAAAGACAAGGGGATTAAAAAAAGAAGGAAAATGCTAAACAGATTCCTAAAAGAGAATACTAACTGATTTCTTAGTAACCTCAGCTACAACAATGGTAAATTTAATGTTGGTTACTGTCATGTTTTTTGTATAACACACATGGAAGAAAGGTGATGGATGCTGATGATATGGGAGTTTAGTTTAACAGAGATCTTGATTCTTACTGAGCTCTTGGAGAAAGTGGAGCAGCTCAATGAAAAAGGCCGGTCTGCCTCTGTCAGTGCAAACTGCACATCTAACCTGCCAGGAAAGTCAGTCAATTTTCCATTTTACGTGCCAAATCCAGTCCAATTGATTCCCCCTGTCTTAGGGTGGTGAGTCAATATTACCAGGCTGTGCTAGTCTTGCATCTGTTGCTGTGATTCCACGGTAAAGCATGTAGCTACTGAACAAGATGAAACATAATACATTTAGGACTGGGTTATGAATCTAATGAATAGTCATTAGTTACAACAAAAAATAGAAAAATATATTCCCCTTTCAATTACAAGCCCTTCCTACAAGCTCCAGAAATCTGTAATTTCAGTCTGCAAGTAGTTCAGATACACTACTGGGTTCCAAAGTACTACTAAAAAGGCAACAATATGTTCTAAGTATTAAGGAAAGTTTTCTTGAAGCAAACTTCAGATTAAAAGTCTGATCAGTAGAGTTGAAAAAGGAACATCTCTTTGATAATCTTATTGGAGAGTAGGGAGGGAGTATATCACACATGGATCTCACACAGGGTTTTGGCAATATTTTTCCTGATGAGTCTCATCATGGAGGAAAGTTGAATCTTCTTTTGCACAAGAGGAACAGACTGCTTTTCTCCCTCAGAGACTGCTAGAGCAACAGGACATTTTCAGTGCTTAGAAACAATTCTAGTTTACTTCCCAAGTTTCATCTAAGCCATGAAACGTTACTAAACCAGTACATTCTTAAATGCATGAAAGCAGTTTGGAATAACATTATACCTATGTTGAGAAGCAACTGTGTCACCCTGTCCTTTCACTCAAACCTGCTCATCAGGTTGTCTTTGTTTTAGGAGAAAGTTGTCTAATGTTAACAGGAGGAGTTCAGGTTTTTCATAGCACATGCTGAATAAAAATAATTCTCATAATATGGGTAAGATTTCCAAGGGGGAAGACGAGAATAAATGTGCAGAACAGCAGATAAACAAATACAAGTTGAGGTTTAAGCAGCCTGAGAAAGATGAAGGGCAAGAAGTTTGTTTGAATGCTGAAAGTTTCTCAGAACCTCAAAACTCATGACTGCGCTGAGAAACTTCAGGAATAGCTCAGTGAAAAGAAAACGCCAAATCAACAGCTACAGTTTCAATTTACAACATTAAGTACAGCAATCCTATTTTACTGACCAGGCAGAGGACATTGCTGCAGATTACTTACACGGTAGCATCAACACAGACAATTTTAGGCAGCTCTTTTCAGATCAGATTACTGAGCACACTGTTACCCAAGTTACAGCAGTGAGCAAAAGTGATCAGCTGATGCATTTTTATCATTTTAACTCAAATCTGTATCAGCTGGAACAAGATATCTCCACTTGATCACAGCCGATTCAAGCAAATCAGTAGGTACGTGTCTGTTTCTTCTAGGACCTACATATTTCTTAAAATTTAGATAATCATTTGAAGATGTGCCTTGTCTTATTCTTCCACCTTAAACCACTTATTGGATTAATTACACCACAGATGTGTCTGATAAAGCTGCTAGTTTGGGGAGTTTGGCTCCTTGTTCACGGTTTGAATGCTTGAATACAATTTCAGATTTATTTTCTGTCTTTATGAAATCTATTTCATAGGAAAATAATCACAGAGCCCTAAATATTTTGGAAGAATTTCAGAAGACTAAAGAAGAAGAAGTATCTGGATAGGTGGTGAGTTTGAAAACAGAACAAGTCTCCAGAGTATGCAACAGAGAAGGATGAAGACAGCGTATGCTGGAAGGAGTCACTAATGAGCTGCACTCAGCCCAAAGAGCACTTGAAGAAATAACAAGATGAGAAAAAAAGAGCCAGGTACTTTATTTTCTCTATATTGCCATTAAAGCAAAGAATTAAGGTTTCTTAAAGAGACTCTTAAAAAGCTTATTAAACAGGTTTTGGGTGCTCTAATTAACGTAAGTTGACTCTCTGTTCGTATGCTGGTAGCTTAAGGAGTTTTTAAGAGACTTCTTCAGCAGCCTGAAAGAATGATTTTTTTTTTCACAAAGATATACAATACATCACAGAAGAAAAGTGTTGTTTGTAAGAGAAGAGTCACAAGAACTGTATTGTTCCTCTAAAGGCAATCAGGAGTTGGTTTATCCAAGTTTGCAAAAAATTAACAAATAACAATTTTTGAGGTTTAATTTAAAGCAATTGTGATCTTTTATCGTAAAAATCATTCTAATAGTCTGATTGCTTTCGTACTAGTACTATTATTAGCACATTGCTTTGAAAGTAATCACATTCACCGGTTCACTACAGCTTGCTGACTTCACAGGACAAGGTACAAAGATGGTATACATTGGTTGTATCAGCTGTAAACATTAGATAAGCAGAGTAGCTGCTGAAGTTACTTAAAGAATGAATGAGAACTTTCATAATGTTGTGTATTTTAGCACCAGAACAACCTGGATGTCAGGAAATACGTTGAATAAAATCAGAATTGAGATGATAGGAGCGCTAGTTTCAAGTGATCAAAATACGATACTGGAGTCCATACACAAGACACAGAGTAGCTTACTTTCCCATTCCCTTTCTATTTATTGAGATTGCAGATGTTTAAGATATCATGGACATTTTAAGCTAATGACAAAACAGGTTCTTTTCCTATGTAATATGGAGTGAAGACTAACCAAAGGTTCAGGTAATAGGTACACCTTATAAGTGGGATTATTAGAATGTTTCTATAAATTATGTTTGTCTATCTTAATCAACTCTCATCTCACTGTTCTGACTCAGTTCAGCCTTCAATTTTTCTATACCAACAATCATTACTATGACATCTTTCTAACATTCATCCTTCTCACAACGTATAGGGGAGTTAAAGATATCTTGTAAGTGTGGTCAAGAAAATAAACCTAGAGAAAAAAATATAATAAAATAAATAGGTGTAGTTGTGGATCTGATCAGAAAAAATGCTGTAGGGTATCAGACAAGGGAACTCAAAAGGAGAAGAAGTAATTGCACCATCTTTTTTTACTAAACTTTTCCTTCTGCCTGACTACCAAGATCTAATTTTTAAGAGAGAATTCAAACTGCAGGTACCAACAGCAACGGTACTATGATCCACATCAATGTCATCTCAAAGTCTACCAGCTTTCTTTAAAATTGCCAGGGAGTCAGTGAGGTTCATTCCTCTTGCTGTTGAGTCTGAATACCTTACAGAGGAAGAAAAAGAATATATCAATGGCTGCCAAGACTGAAAAAAATATATCTTAAAATCTTAGTGGTTAATTTCATCTCATATGTTTTCATTGTTCTTGCGTAAGCCTTTAAGAGAGGAATTATCATCAGGACCTCTGAATTCTAATTACATTCCAGTTAACTCTCTTGACACTATACTTCACTGATCAGTTATCTTGCAGAAAGCCTACAGTTCTGTTGCACTTCCATCTCAGAAACGTATTTTAGGTAGACTCCATGCTACTTTGAGTTCTGTGGTCTCTGACTCAAATATTTGGAGCAAATTAGGCATTTTTGAGGACTTAGGATTATATGTCTTCAATAGCTGCAGTGATGGGCAACACAGATCATAGCATAGAAGCTATTAGTTCTTCCGTATTTTTGTGATTAGATTATTTTGATACAGGGTACTACAAGCAAGTCAATGTCAAATTTCATGAAAGAACATATGGTTGCTAAGTTTTCCATCATTTAAATGGTGTAATGAATGGATAGCCTTTGGACTACTAGCAGTTCCTGGTGGACTTCAGTCCGGCAGGCCAGCTTAAAGTAATGTATTCATTAATAATTGCATTATTTCCACTTATGACTAATTAAAATTAGTCATAATTTTAAAATTAAAAAATATCAAATTCAAAGCATATTACCAAAACAAAATGTTTATTTTCCTTAAGCCATTTCAAATATAAAATGTGAGAAGGATGGTTGTTTGATAGCACTTTTAAAATCGCAATGCTTATCTCAGCTAGGGGTAGATTCAGAGATTTATTTTAAAGTCCTTTTACTTACTTGCTTATTGAATTTAGTCCCCTAATTGAGTTCTTACAATGCCATCCTTCCTTTGGGAGGCTGGATGTTAAAAATGCAAGCAGTACTCAGGAAAACCCCTTATCCTCTCGCCTATTTATCTGCAAATTTTCATGATTCCCGCTCCATTGTGTCTGAACAGGAGGCAGAAGAAGAAATTGTCAGAAGTGACCAGCTGCTGATCCAAAAGCTCTGAGAAACATCTAGCTGGATGTCTTTTATTTTGTTCTTGGAGAGCTATACTTAGAATGAAATATTGAACTATATGTAGAAGAAAGCAAAAAAAATACATATATATGTGTGTGTATATACATACATCTACACACATACATTTAATTTTATGCCTCAAGCAGCCTTATTGTTAAGTGGGGTTCATCTTCAGGTACAGGTGGATAATGATGATTCTAAGGAATTGATGCAAAGTAGTTCCAAATATTCAGGAGGAAAATTTTCTTTCCCATTATAAGAAATAAAACAATCAGTAACTCTCTCTTTTCTGCCTCACTGCTCTTCATGATAATTCTGGGAAAATACCTGTTTGGATTAAAAACCTCCAGGTACTGTAATTGTAAATGTACCAAAGAAGTTCAAATTTATCAGGAGAAGAAAGAAAAGATAGGAAGTATTAAACTAAGGACAGGTTCCCATGTATTACTGACAGCTATCATCTTCTTATCCACTGGAAAAGCATCTGTATTAAGGAACGTGCATCAGGCTTTTCATGAGAGAAACCTAGAGATTACAAATTAGGTGGAATATTTTAGGATCACTTACAAGGCAGGAAGCAAACACAATTTAGAAAGTCATCTAAACAAACTTGTGCCTAAATTAAACAGATCATAGAGGAAGTATTCAAAGTGTGCTTTTCCAGTTAAGGTTGTATAAATTGTCCTAGTAGTCTAATCCACTTTTCACAGTATGGGAAATTAGAAGCAACTAAAATGAAGTCAAAATCAAAATGAATGCAAGTGGAAGTCGGGAGATAATTAGGTTTCTTACACTTAGAGGTCTAATACATGTATTTTTTCTTCCTCAAAATCCAACTCACGAAAAGTAGGCAAGTCCAGCCTTACTGCATGCTTCATCATGGTAAAACAGTGTTTCCCCAAAGCTCTGAAACGTGACTTCTGGGGAAAAATATTTTGCCACCTTTGAATCACCTTTAAGCTGATATGTTTTTGATTACATGTTAGTAGTGCATCCCAGCTCTGGAATACATGTCTAATCAAGGCTGTTTCACTACTGAGAGTGGCATTGGGCATAACAGTGCTCCACGTGTGAGCTGCTTGCCCTCTGACACAAGCAGAACTTGTCAAGTGGGCGCAGTGAAGGGAAAGAAGATGGTTGGCACTGCTGGGATTACTTCTAGAAGCTCTCTAGCATCTCTGAGGTGATTTTAGTTTCCCTGAGGCACAGCAGTAGTCTACAAGCAGCCTTCAAATCAAAGTTTCTTATTTAAAACCTTACTTGTTTTAGTGAGCTCGGCTAACTGGCATCAGGACACTAGATGCCAGGAACCTGAATATGCTGTTTGTGCTTGCCCTTCTTTGGTTATTTTTGACACAGGATGCAAGTAAAGCCTAGTCAGTGAAGTGTGGGGATTATTCTGGATTTTGAATGCTAATTTTGCATGCTAATTTTGCTGCAGTTTAATCCCATATAGAAGTAGAGATTTTGGCCCCGGTGAATCCAACAGCATGACTTCCACTGACTTCAGCAAGGACAGAACTTCTCAGAGAGACCATGCCCTTCCACCAGAGACAGTTTCAGATAGCTAAGAATTTGGAGACAGGTCATAAAATTATCTAGAAAGGAGGTTGCATTCCCAGAAAGAAATCAGTGAAATAGTTTTGAAAATTATTTTCTAATGCTAATAAAGAAAATGTAATAGACCATTTTATGTTCCTGTCCTTAGGCTATGCCTTATACCACGATCAATATAAAAGAAAATTATATTTCCTTGATTACTCATTCAAGCAGAAAATGAGTTCTATTACCTGAAATTTTAGAAGTTCCCTGAGTAATTGGATAGCCTTTGTAGATCCTCAATTTTTGATGTTATTGGGTAGTTTATGTTATTTACTAAGATGTTTTAGCCTAATCATTTTTTTGACAGTATAAAATATCACTATTACAGTGGGAACATTCTCCTGACAGAGGAAACCATTTAACAAATTAGATGCTGAATATAATTCACTGGTCAGTGATGCAGAATATACAATGCATGTGCAAGAAGTAGTTTAAATATCAACCAGAAACTAACTATGTAAATTACTCAAAAGCATCCTTCATTGTCCTGGCTTTATCTTTTTTTCTAAGACTGTAGAAGGCGTTGGCAGAAATAATTTGAATGTCACAAATATGTTGTATAGAAATCTGTCTGCTTCAGGATTACAGGCTCTTCTTTTAGTGCTGAGCCCACTTCATCAAAAAAAATATCTAGTTTTAAGACTCAGAGGAGAGAAGATTAACCAGCAGTATTCACTCAATTCCTCATAGTACTTCTGCAATAATCATCAGCCTTGAGGGGGGGCTAACAATGATAGGCTCGTAACTTCCAAAGCATCCATAGGAAACATCTGCTGCCGTGGCCTGTGAGAGCTGGTGCCAAAGAAAGATCTTCTGGTTCTTGCACCTGCTAAAGTTTCAGTTGTGAGCACAGAGGCAAATCAGATCGGGAGTAAAGCACTTTTGTATTTGAATCTCAGCAACTGACTGAATGCCATGATCTTCCATCAAACACAGTGTTGGCTTGAAGTAGATATTCACACGGTAAAGATGCGACAGGACACAGATTACCGTTATTTCTAATTTTCACTTGTGGTCCTAGGAGATGGATGACTGTCACTGAGTCAGAGATATACAAGTAGCTGCAGCTAACTGCTCTTCAGTTCTATAACATGAAAAATGTGCTGGAAAGTATGAGAGAGAATAGTTTCCCTCCTGCCTCCCTCTTCTCTATAAATCCACTTCAGTTGTCCTAAATGCAATCACTATTAAAATTTTACGGCTCCTAGGAGCTTTGTTGAGACATTTTGAGCATATATACTTCCAAAAGTTAAAGGACCTAGTGTGTTCAAGTTTAATTTCTCAAAAAAACTCATGCATGCTGGTAAATATTGCTAGTTCGGCAATGCTGTTATAGATTGTGGCCCTCTCTTGTCATCCTGTGGGAGATGAAACTGAGGTGGAGATCATTAAATGCAGATCTCTACATGCCTTTTGCTTCTTGCTGGGAAGGTATAAAGTTTCCTTTGCTCTCATCTCGCATGGACTGCCCTTGCGAGAACTGACTGAAACTCTCTTCTGCTTCGTGGTGGGCTCTGCAAATGCGCAGGATCATTCTGCGTCAGTGGAGTAAAAAGTGGGCTGTGGAGAAGCCCAAATTTTTCTAATATTAAAAAGCTGGGATTATGTGGTAAATTCTAAGTAAAGAATCATAGAATCGCTAGGTTGGAAAAGACCTTTGAGATCATTGAGTCCAACCATACCTGTTCACTACTAATCCATATCCCTAAGCACTTAATCTACCAGTCTTTTAAATACCTCCAGGGATGGTGACTCCACCACCTCCCTGGGCAGCCTCTGCCAGTGCCTCATAACCCTTTCAGCGAAGAAATTTTTCCTGATGTCCAACCTGAACCTCCCCTGGTGCAACTTGATGCCGTTCCCTCTCATCCTGTCACTTGGGAGAAGAGACCAGCTCCTAGCTCCCTGCAGCCTCCAGTCAGACAGTTGTAAAGAGTGATAAGGTCTCTGCAGGTAGGGACAGGGGAGACAGGAGAAGTAAAGAGAGTTTTTTTCTCTAGTCCATGCAGAGAATCACAAAGAAAATGCAACCCCTCGAGTATCTATGCCTTTTAGCTGTATATTTCTTCTCCTAATCCATTTCTCATGTTTTACCTTCTTCTTCAGGCAGTGGTCTTTGGTATTGTCTTCTTGGCAGTTTCCCTCTTAGTCCTAGGCTGGATGCATTTTTATATGTTGTTTCTTTTAACTGCGTCTTTGTATATACACACTTCTGACTTTTTTCTCTAAATCTCTCAAAAGAGATGAACTAGCCAGATGTCTTTGGTTTGCATGTTACAAAGGTTTCGTCTGTATGGAATAATTGGACAGACCAATTATTTTATGTGTTAAATTTGTTCAGGCATGGACCTGTATTATAAGGTCTATTCTATTCCTTCCTAACTCCATAATGCTGCCCAGGCATAGACTAACAAGATAGGAAATTATTGGTGAAATGTCTCTAACATTCAGAAATTTTTTGACTGTTGAAGAAAAAATAACTTTGAGAGATATGTAGGAATGCTGTTTGCACTCAGGTAGAGCCGCTCTTGCTTGTCTCTAACACCACCTTTATTACATTCATAACTGGTGCAGCAGATGTAAATGACTGCAGTCTCTTCTGTTTTCAGTGTTCACAATCCTGTGGATTTTACAAACGTCCTTTCCTATATTTCTTCCTACCTCCTGGTTTTATATGAGGACCTCTCCATTCTGTGTCCTTCATCTTGTTGATACAGAAACCGACAGAAAAAGATTAAGGTTAAAATGTCAGGTTTCTTTCAATTTTGAGTGCTGGTTTTATGAGTCTGAGCCTTGATTCCTTCAAGTGCACGCTGCGTTATTGGGCTTTTAGATGGAAGCTGCCCTTTGAAAATGAACCATTGTTGCTTCTTGCTTTTCACATCCTTCAAGGCTGGCTAAAAATCTCCTTGAAGCTGATAGGTCTGCTAGCTGCTTTCCATTCTGGCTGAAAGTGGGAAAGACGATGAACCCATTTGTTTAACAATAATTGGAACATGGGAAGCTGCTTCTGAGTCCTCGCTGAATGCAAGTACAAGCTGGGAGGTTTTGATCTGCTTGTGGGAAGGTGTGTTCAAAAGTAAGCGACGAAAGAGGCAATTAGAAAGAGAAGGGCTTGTAGTACGATCTTGAAAGAAAACCAAAACCTGCTTTGGAGATATCTGGGCAGAATATTTCAGGAAGAGTGAAAACAACTTCTGGTTGATTGCTACCCTGATTGGAGAAGCAGTGGTTTGTGCCTTTCAGTACTTAAAGGAGGGCTACGGGAAAGCTGGGGAGGGGCTCTTTATCAAGGAGTGCATGGATAGGGTGAGGGCTAAAAGATTTAAGCTGAAAGAGGGGAAATTTAGAGTAGATGTTAAAAAGAAGTTTTTTTACCGTGAGCGTGGTGAGACACTGGCACAGATTGCCGCAAGAAGTCGTGGCTGCCCCATACCTGGAGGTATTCAAGACCAGGTTGGATGGGGCTATGAGTAACCTGATCCAGTGGAAAGTGTCACTTCCCATGGCAGGGGGGGTTGGAACTGGATGACCTTTAAGGTGCCTTCCAACCCAAACCATTCTATGATTCTATGAAATAAATAATCAATGAGAAATGCCTGCAGACTTCACACAGTATAAAAGCATGGACTTAGAAGTAAACACAACAAAATTGGTTAATGAGCACTTAGATTATGAACATTAGGTGTGTGGTAGTCTGGAAATCCTGCAGCCGAGTTCAGCAGGACAGTCTTCACTTAGGTGCTGTGTAACTTCTCTATTTAACTTCCTACTGCTGTACCGAACCACAAGGCCCTTTCCCTGAACTGTGTTCTGGGAATGAATACAGGAGGAGTGCTGAAAGATGCAGTTCCCTTGACTGTCTGGTCTCATATCTTACTGAGTTAATATGCTAAAGCGTAAGAAACAGGCTACTTCTGGAAAAAAGGATGAAGCAGTTAATAGAAATGACACTGAATATTAGATTTTATTTTGCCAATGTATTATGTAGCACTAAGCATCTTTTAAGACGGAGTCGTCCAGTTGCTTATCTGTTTCCATTCTCTTTCCCCATTGCTATCCCCGCTCTAGTAGGGAACCTAAGTTTAGTCCTTCCAGCTTTGAGAAACTAGGCAACAGGCAGGACAGAGTTTGACAAAGCAAGTGTGAAAGCACAGTCAGTCACACTCAGCTGATTATTCTTGCTGATCCCCTGAACTGGATAACCAGAAATTTTGAGATTATATCTTTTTGTTTCCGCTTGAAGGTTTGTAATGCAACAGTTCAAGCAAATCAGACTCTGCCACTTCCCTTTCCCCCATCACGTTTGCTTGAGCAAGGCAATAAGTGGAAAGAACTTGTTCTGTGCTAATACACAGCAAGCAGATTTTCTCTAACTTCTATTACATTTAAAGGCTATTTACATTTAAGATGTTGCCTAAATCCCTAGTGATTCTGGATAAAGAGGAAAGCTGGTTAGTCTTGGAGTATACTAGGTCCTCTGTCCCTCAAGAATTACCTTGGTTGAAAATCTGGATAAGATGCAGAAGTCATATCAGCACTGTAGGGATTTAACCCTTTCCAAGATGTTCTGTCTCTGCATCACAGCACCTCAGCTTTAGAGAGAACTTCTCAGTGAAACAACAATGTATGTAAGACGCTGTTGTTTCATGACTCCACAGACTATGTTTGTGTTTTATCTTTACATTTATTATGGAGAACTGTTTTACATTAGAATTCTTCTCTTTGTAGTTTTCTAGAGAAACTGATGGCTTTTTTCTTTCTTCATTTTGATTTTTTCCTACTATGTAAATTTTAATCTGGATCACTTCTCTGTGCTACTTGGCAATGGGAATAGAAGAAGGAAAACACTTCTTTCGGGATGGTGGATGGAGGTCATGGATAAGCTGGCTAGAAAGGAAAGGGATGTGGTTTGAGCCATGGAAAAGGCTGCTGTAGAGTGAAACTGAAGTGTAGTAAATGAAGGACTGCGCTGAGAAGAACAACCCACTGGCATCATATGGCAACAGGACCTTCAAGATCCAGAGAATACCCTAAAGCTGTTTTTGATGCACTTCATGCTGGCTTCTGCCGCCTGTCACGCTGCTCACTTGCTGAATCTTATTTGAAGCTTTACTTTTCTGGATGGCAAAAGAGGGTTTGCTTTGCTTGGGGAGCAAGGATAGGACAGATACCTGATAAGACACCTCAATGAGTCAGGGCAGGGGCTGACTCCTCCACAGTTTGAGATGAAGGGGGAAGAGGAGTGCATACAGGATGTGTGTCCTGCCTTGAATCTAATTTTATCCTCTAATTTTAGCCAGTCAGTGCCTCAGCCATAGCTAGAAGTCCTCCTTGCAGGAAGAAAGGAACTGATTGGATCTAACAGTTTGCAGTCAGGTAAAGGAGCAGTCTTCCCTCCCCTGCTGGTGCAGCCCTGCCTTTCTCTTGATTTGCTGTTTGTCTGACCTCTCAAGGAGCAGGTTCATCTTGTGAGCCCAGCAGCAAGGTGAAAAAAAAAGAGAGAAAAACTCTCTCTCCCTCTCTCTCCTTTTGCTGACATAGGTTTTTATGAAGTTTCCAAGCTGAAGTGACTTCTCCGTAGTCAGGTGAGCTCCAGAGCCAGCACGAGGGACACGGGGGGAACACATGATCCTACAGAAGAGAGACACAGCTGCTGGTGGTGGCAGTGAGCTGTCAGGCAAGAGAAGATGACCCAATCTGACCTCAGCCAGGAGCTGCTGCTATTGAAGACTGATGATTTTTGAAGGGGAAGTTGAACTAAACTGACTGCAAAATGAGGTCTGAATCAAAAAAATGGGTATTAAAAAGATATGTGAGAAGAGTCACCATTTTTTAATCTACTTCTTTGTGGTGACATTAAGAAGAGAAATAGGAGTTTTCACCACTATGGTGCTTGTAGTGGTTTGTTTTCTTTTTAAACAGACTCCTTAAAGGGTAAGTTGTTTTTGAGTGTCTGCATAGATCAAATAAAGCTCAGTTGCTTCAATTGTTCTAAGTACTTTGGGAATCTTTTGCTACTTCAGGTGGCTTTGTAACTCTCTTCTCCTGTTCTTCCACTGGCATTATCTTCTGCATCTTGAACTTTGCTTTTCTAGTTAGATTCAGGTTGTCTGCTGAGGAAAGAAAATATATTGCAGTTTGCTTGAGTATATTAGTTCTACGGTAAGAGGGACTCTGATTTATGAACAGGTGTTCTTGATGTCTGCTGAAAAACTGTTGAAGAGTAGTGGGTGTGACCAATGACATTTCATCCCCATATCAAAGCCACTCCATTAGTGATTGCTTTGAGCTGGCAAGCCTGCTTTATCTTGCTCAACCATTCTTCCCCCTTCCATTGCCTCCTTTCTTATAAAATCACAGCAAAAAAGGAGGTAGCAATCATTTGCTAGCTCAGATTGAGTACATCTAATAAACAGGTGTTTGAAATCAGTCATGACCTTCATACCGGTTGTTATCTTCATTAATTGCATGGTTCGCATTTTACATTACCTGCCCAGTATATGTAAGGTAGTTAACTCTGCTGATTCTTTGTGCCTTTCTGGAAAGCATCTTTCTCCAAGGACTCCTATGCTGTAATGATTAGATGGGGGGGGATTGGTTTTGTTTTTCTGAACTTGTTGAGTGAACTAAATGTAAATAGATTAAATGAAGAGGCATTGCTAAGGCAAAAGAGAGTTTCAGCTAGTGTAACTGTAGGGAGGGTAATGAATTCATTGCCTTTAGCCCTGCAGTGCATAGAGAGGAATTCCTTCAGGGAAGATTTAGCAAGTTGGGGCCCTAGAGAGCATAGAAAGTAGGTGAAAAGGAGGGGAGGAGATGGACATTTGTCTTCAAGACAGCAAGAAACAAAATCCTGCCCCCGTAACCTGCCTGTGGCTGTGTATTGGCAAGAAAGAGCTTGTGCTATGGAAAGAACTCTGTTTCTGTCATCTCTAGGGGCCAGCTTCTCTGGAAGCAGAAGGGCTGGAGAAATAAGGTCTATTTTTGGTTTTGGGGGAGCAGAGTTGCCTCCTTCATAATACCAGTCAATAAGCTAGGACCTCAGAAGGAAATTGATATTTATTTCTAATAATGTAATTGCTGCTTCAGGACATATGAGTCTTAACAGACATGTCCTACTATAGCAGTATATTCAAGGTCAAGGGGTCCAAGGGAAGATAATGAAATATGCTGCAAGACCACGAGCAATGGCTAGGAGCTGTACCTGGGAAAAAACAGGAGTAAAATGGAGTTTGAGCTGTGGCAGTAGGGGAAATCCTTTGGACCCAACAGACTGAACATCCTATTTAGTAATATCCTATACTCTAAGTGGGATATGGAGACTGCTTGCTTTTTTCATGTATGATTTATACTAAAGTTTTGAGTCCATGTTGAGTATGTGGAAACTCAGGTTTCCTACATTTAAAAACCAAGTTGAATTCAAAATCACCTATGTTGAACCCGTAAATCGGAGCAAGAGAGAATTCTGTTTTGCACAGAATAAAAAACCACAAGTTCCACGTGTTCAGCTAGTGACTTTCAGCCTTTGACCTCAGTTTTCTGCTGCCAAGGTGCAGATAATTGAAAAGATAATAAAATACCAGAGCAATCTTGAATAGTCACATATGTTGCAATAATTTAATTTGTAACATTTAAACCAGTAGGATTTTCTTTCTTCTTTCTTTCTAAAGGATGAACTTGGGGGCTCTATTTAAAGCTGGTAATTACTCAGAGAAGCTTTTCTGTATGTAATGCAAATAAGCCTTCCCTTGTGATATTGACTTTTCTTTTGGACATACTTAGGGAATGAAGTGTATGATGCTGGGGTGGAAGCTGTGGTAACAAAGCAAGGTATTCACCCACTGGATACTTGCAGGTCATGAGGAGAATATACCTTTGTCCAAGAGACGGGGGTCAGCAGAACTGCCACCTCGGACATTGGGAGGGCAGACTTTGGACTGTTTAGAAGGGTGGCTGATAAAGTTCCTTGGGAGACAGTCCTGAAGGGCAAAGGAGCCCAAGAGGACTGGGTGCTCTTCAAGAAGGTAATGCTGGCTGTGCAAGAGCAGGCCATCCCTGTGTGCTGGAAAATGAGCTGGCAGGGAAGACAACCGGCTTGGCTGAGAAGAGAGCTTTGGGTGGATCTCATTAAAAAGAGGAAAATATATGTTCTTCGGAAGAAGAAGCAGGCATCTTAAGGGGATTTCAAGGATGAAGTGAGATCGTGCAGAGAGAAAACCAGGAAGGCTGAAGCCCACGTAGAACTTAAATTGACCGATTCTGTGAAAGATAATAAAAATTGTTTCTACATTAATAACAGGAGGGCCAAGGAGTATCTCCATCCTGGATGCAGGGAGAACAATATTGACAAAGGATGATGATAAGTCTGGGGTACTTAATGCTTTCTTTGCCTCAGCCTTTAATAGTAAGGTAAGATGTTCTCTGGGTACTCCGCCTCCTGAGCCAGAAGACAGGGAGGGAGAGCAGAACAAAGCCTCACTGATCCAAGAGGAAATGGTTAGAGACCTGCTCGGCTGATTAGACATCCACAGGTCTATGGGGCTGGATGGGATCTGCCCAAGGATATTGAGGAAACTGGCAGAGGTCCGTGCCAAACCCCTTTCCATCATCTAGCAGTACTCCTGGCTGACTGGGGAAGTTCCACTTGACTGGAAGTTGGCAGATGATACACCAGTTTACAAAAAGAGTTGCAGGGAGAATCCAGGGAACTACAGGCTTGTTAGTCTGACCTCGGTGCTGAGGAAAGTCATGGAGCAGGGATATTGTTTAGTAGTGGACAGGTATGTTTGGACTCAATGATCTCAAAGGTCTTTTCCAACCAAGCAATTCTATGATAATACAGACGTGGGTAGTTTCCTTCAAATTATTTTAAGTATTGTTGTGGTATTTAATTCTGCAAATTTAATATTACATGCTTCTTTTCCTTAAAGTTTACTTCTTTTTATGGATATGTGAGATATTGTGATGAAATTATGTAGCTTTTTTTCCCACAGCTATCAGCATGTGTCCTTAAGGAGATTACCACAGCAATAAAATAATAGGCATGCAACAGCATGAAATCACTGATGAATACTGTCCAAAAAGATTCCTTCTGCCGTTCTGTTCTGGCCCTTTTTCTCCACTATTGCTTCAGTGTGATCCTTTTATTACAACACCTTTAAAACTTGTGGGAGGTGGGAAAAAGGTTCTTTGTTAGGTGATTCCTCAAGTCAAACCACTCTTCAAATTGCTTATATAGCATGGATTTGCCAGAAAGCTAAGTCGTGACTGTGAGGCCTGGGGGGCTAAATATAGTGGAATGCTGAGGAGAAAAGTTGGTGTTTTATTGGCAGAGGATACAGACAGTATCCAACATGCAATTGGTGTGGCGATTCCTGTGGTCCTAGGATCTGCGCAGCCTTGAATAATTTTAGGTAGCAATGATAATACGTAACTATTTGTGTCTGGGACAAAACAAACTTTATCTGGTCATCAGTGATGGGTCTGGGTTGCCAATTAGGTAAATTTATCCATTTTATTCTCTACAACACCTTTGTCTAAAGGAACTGCTTTTTGAATTTATTGACACTAATGCATTCCCCTTCATGCACTTCTATACACAGGGGAGTGTAACATCATGAGCTGAGTCTTATCTGGATTATTTTTGCCTGGTGTGTTGTCTCAAGGCTCCTTGTAACTCCTCCACAGGTCTACTAGACGAGTACTGCTCCAGTTACAAAACGCTGTAGCTCGGATCTAGTCATCCCTTTCTATGCATGGAACTTCCTGTCTTGATGCTCACCCCCCAAAAAACTTACAAGGAAAATACACGAGGAAAATACATTAATTAAAGTTCTTCCCATTTTATGTTTTTTTTTTTTTTTATATTAATATGTATTATATATATAAAAGAGAGAGAAAAAAGCTTGACTTATTTTTCTTTGTTGACTGCCAGCCTGTTCCTGATCACTTCTCTGGTTAATCTTTATTCCAACTGGTTATCTAACACTTAACATCCTTAATTAATTCATCTTAATTTGCTTTGTTTGAAGGTTTTTGCTTATATTACCCAAAATAGCTGTGGCTCCTAAGTAAGAGAATATTTGAATGGGAGGGAGAGGGGGAAGATGCAATTTTCAGGTAACTACTTAATGCTGCTCCTGGTGCTTATTGGGTGTCCATAGTCCTATTCACCTTCACCTCATTAGATCTTCATTTACGGACACTTCTGTAGAAGTGCACATGTATTATTCTAATCATAGCCAGGGCTGTCTGCCGAACAGAACACGTTCATTAGCTCTTAGATATGCCTGTGACAACACCTTTTGGAATTAGTGAAGGTACCCAAATAAAGAACAGTTTTCTTCTGCAGAAACCTAATGTGCTGCAATGTGACCGATGACAGGGACTGCTGTAGTTTCTGGTAGATTTAGCCCTGAAGATTCAGGTGTCTTTTACTGGATCTCATGAGGAGAAGTCGGTCATAAAGATCTCTTGGCCCCACTGTTATCCTCAAACATCTAACTTACAGTGACGACTATGGAAATCATGACTTTTGCCACTCCTGGTTTTGAAAGGTTTTTGCCATCCATTTGGAAAACAAGAGGCTCTTTTGCTTTGGAGTCTGGGGCTGTTTTGGGAAAGGGGCAGGGGGACAGCTGCTAAAAATAGAGGAGATCTTTGGCCGGGGGTAGGTATTTAGAATAAAGGGACTTGCACGATCAGAGTGTGGTATAGATGGTTTGGGGCAACGCCAGGACGTGAGGGGAAAGCAGTCATTATACACGTGAACAACTAAGGTGCTCTTCTGTAGTATTTAGCAGTAAACTTTTACATTCCTATCTCATTATTATTGAGGACAGTAGGGAGCATGACTTTGCTCTTAAACAAGTGCTTAAGCTTTACCACAAACATAAAAAGGATTGGGTAGACACAGGTCCACCTCCAAGTAAGAACTAATCATCAAAAATTCCTGGCAGCAGAAGTTTAAGCCACCCATAGCTTGCAAAAATCTCTATCTGTTCGAACAAAAGGAACTTCAGATTAAAAGCAGCTGTATTTGGACCTGCGAAATAGTAATGAGAGGAGATGGAGGGGCTTAGAACATAGAAACAAGGTAGAAAGGCAAATCTCATGCTGATAAAAATCGTATTAACATAAAGTAATTATGGGAATGGCTGATTGAGTGGATAGTAATACTGTCTTGGTTTGGTCCTGGCTGTGCATGCAGAGAAGCTGTTGAGAGCGAAGGGGGCAGGACTATTTCAGCTGCATGGGTCGACAACAGTCAAATCTCTTAATTCAGGCAAGAGATTTCAGAAGATTGTATAGACTTTGAGGTATTTTGGGATCTAAAATACAAGAATAAATAGCACGAAGCTTTATCCAAGCAAGTTCACAAGCAAGTCAGCTTCCCTAGAGTAAATTAGATTAATGCTGTGCAACTAATCAGGCATTTTAAAAGCAATACCAATGTATAATTGAGAATTGAACCTTGCTGAATGTCTTCAATTATTACTATTTATTAAATAAATGTTAACTCGGTAAAATAAAGATATTACCTTAAATAACTTCCAGTTAATTTGCTGTGTTTGAAAAAGAATTTAAAAAACCCCAAACCCCTCATCTGTGTTTATGCATCTGGTGTTTAACAACAATGCTGAAATAGTTCATTAATTGCGTTGCCAAAAATGTCTAAGAGGAGTACATTGCTGGTTCAAAGCAAATGTTAATTATGGTTCAGGTTTTCCTGTGACAGAGATATAAAAAGTTTGATTTAGCTAATTAAAATCTCGGTATTTGCTCCCAGAATTGCTGGTTACTTAATCATTCATATTTCTGTGCTAAATATGAGAATGCGTGTCTTATAAAATGATTCAGTTGTGTAAGAGCTTTAACTGCAGTGAACAACAAATTCAGAAGCTTGTTATGTCAGAAAGGAGGAGGAGGAACTTCTGTTTAGGTCTTGCCTTCACAGGGAAAGGAAACACTGATAGTATCTGTGTAATCTTGCACTGATGAGCGGGCATCACATTGCTTTGAAAAGATTGATATTTGAGATCTGATGACTAAGTGGTGGTGGGCACAGCTGCTTTACAATCAGAGATAAAGGAAAGAAGGAAAACAAATCCAGAATTGCTATGTGAAAACCTTGCTGACATATAGTGCTGTCAGAACGTTTATAAAGAGCAGAAACCTTTTTCAGTGTCAATCAGGTACGTGCTATATTGAATGAAATATTAATTATTTTAAGTATTGCCAAAGCTATGCAGTTGATAGCCTCTGGGTTTATGAACAATTACCTCTATAAGTGAAATGAGATAGTTAAATTATCAAGACATTGTGTTTTGATTCCAGTGCAAATTTTTCTTGAAGTCTAACAGTTTATGCAGATTAAATGATCTTTCAACAGGTTGGTGTTTTAAAAAATTCTTCAAGGATTCACAGAAAATTGTGGAAGTTTGCTATGTTTTTAGGGCTGTGGCTTATGAATCTAATTAGAATAGGATTGCTGCACTAAAAGTAGAAGGAGTATTTTTGAACAAACATTAAGGGTTTGTGATTTTTTTAAGGTTTTTGGAAAACAGCGTAAATGAATATGATAATAAAAGGCATAAGCCACTTCCTAGCATCCTAGTGGGGTTTTTTTTCAGTACCTGATCCAAAATAGATGGGAGTTATAGGAATTTTTCTGATTGACATCGAGGCTTTGGATCAGGCTTTTAAAATTCCAGGTCTCACACTGATAAATGTCTGAGGTTTTGTTCTTGCAGTTGCTGTGTCTACCTAATTAGTTTTCCCATAGTAAAGCTGGTGGTACAGGTTGACCTTCTTTTAAAGAAAACTTCAGTTTTGAAAAGGATCAACTTCTTATTTTCTTGTTTCTTAAGTTTGCTTTTGGCAGTGCACGTATATATGTTTAACAATAACTACAGATTGGACAGCACGTGTATAATTCTGCATCGAACCAATCAGAACCTCTGCTTGAACACTAGCTAAAACTTTTGGCTAGCAATGCTGAGAGTGATCTGATATTTTATCTGTGAGATTTTATAGGTGAGGTTTTATTAGGGAAAATAAAAATTTAATCTGGAAAGAGTATGGCATAAACAGCAAATTGTGCAATTTTGACCTTGTAATGACTTGTAAGGGTGCTATTTCTTTTTGGGAAACAGTTCAGCCTCGTCATATGGAGGATGATGCACAATTACCATTTATGTGCAGAGGAAGTTTCAGTGTGATTATAAGTTGCCTGAGAAGCCATTTTTGAACATAAAGTTATGTAGCATTTGATTCTAATGTGCTGAGTATTACCAGCAATCTGTTTCCTCATCCGTATCCTTGAAATTCCTTGCTCATCTGTTGTCGCCCCAAGAGGGAGTGAAATCTAAGACCAAGGTATGATGCCTTTACTGAAGAAACAAATACATTTTATATTTCTAACTTAAAGCTTTGGAACTTTTATTCTCTATTTCAGAACTTTATCAGAATTTCTCTTTATGTTTGTGAATAAAATTTAGACATGGAATCACCCCTCTGTCACTATCCTCCTTTTTTTTTTTCTTCCCTTTCTTAACTTTCCTGTATTGTTTAAAATAATATGTAACTTATGTTGTGCAGACACAGTGACTGTAACACAGTGTTAGGGAAAGACAGCAGTAGCGTCTCCATTCTCAGGCTGGTGACTCTGTGTGTGAGTGAACAGTTCAGCTTCCTCAGACTTTCAGAGAAGAACAATAAAAATAGACCTGAAGAAATGGAATAAACCTGAGGCTTCTTTATAGTAGATCTTCTGAGTGCTGTTTGTTATGTGAATCAGTAAACGGAGCTTCAAGTATTGCTGGAGAAAGTGGATTCAAAAAAATTATTTTATATCCCGATAAATTTGTATGTTGGTAACCTAAAAAGCTTAGAATATCACAGAAAGAAAATACCTGTAGTTTTAGAGATGATCTTAACATGTTGCAATTGCAGATTGCCTTCAATAACAGGCAGCCACTGTGAGTGCCTGTGATGATATTCTGGTAAAGAATGGGTTAAAAGGCATTAATTAAAACCACTGTAAAGCCTCATTAGTATATAATCTCTTTAAATACACTTACTTTTTAGTTCTGGTTCTTGAATATTGATTAAAAGGTAAAAGTAGCAAAGAGCTTACAGTGAAAAGGAATGGTGATCCAGGAAGCTGAATAGATTTTATATCCACTATGTTATTGTGCTCTTCTTTGCTCATCTGCGTCATGCCTTTGCTACCACCAAGGATTCTGGCTAACTCAGCTGAGACATGATTTTGCCCGCAGTAAAGGACAGGTTTTCACATCCAGGTTAACGATGAGAAAAATCTAGAATAGCTTTCTTTGCTTAAGGGACTAGAACATGTACACAAACTTTTGCTACTTGTAGATGATGTTAAATATACCTGACTGGGGGTTTCGTGTGGCATTATAAGAGTGTTTCATAGCTTGAAAGGCAAGAATAAGCAACACCATGGGTTTTGTGTCATTTCAGTGAATTGGTGATGGTGAGGGAAAAGTTACAGCATAATTACTAATTTGACAGGCAGTTGTAAGTCTTTCAAGTCATCAAAATTGGGTACAAATTAACTATCTTGCAAACTTTTTTTTTAAAGAAGTTAAAATAAAATTGCAGTACAAAAATATTTAGTCTTGACTTTTCTGTTAATGTGAAGATGCATAGCAAAATGAATAGAAGTGAAACAGTATTTTTCATAAATTCCAATAAGGAAACAAATTGACCTACAGCTGGATCCAGAAAAGCAGTTAAGACTGTACTGCCTTTCATACATATTCATACATAGATTTCGTGTCCATCCAATTGAAGAAAAGGTTATTTATTCGAGTTTATGACTAAACAAACAAAAGATTGCTATGTGCAGGAAACAATAAGGGATAGTAGATGAAGCAGTGAGGTATTTGTGAAGTGTGTTGTTTAGATACTGAGTAGGGCAAGATGCAAACCGGATACTCCTTGCTGTCATAGTCACACAAATGAAGAAATTCTCTCAGTGTGTCCCAAAGCACAGTTCAGCTCCACAGGTTTAGTGCCCGCCTGAGTGGCAGTGATGGACATGGTTTAGGGAGTGTTAGGAATGGTTGGACTCGATGATCCAATGGGTCCTTTCCAACCTTGTGATTCTGTGATTCTGTGATGGAAAGGGCATCTTGCATGAAGCATGTTTTTCTTGGACAGACACACTGGGTTGTCTTGAAAACAGTGTTGACAAGTGGTATTAGTTAAAGAGGGTTTGGTCTTGTTGCTTATTAGGACCACTAGTTGGTTAAACAGAGTCTTTCGTTACATGAATTAATCTGACAGTATACATAATTTAGATAGCAAAGACATTGTCTGGAAAAAATGCAGTAAATAAGGTAGTTTTATTTGGGGGAAAAGAGAGTGAAATAAGGGATATTGCACACTGGTCTGACAGGAAAAAAGTCTGCTGCTTTTTCTCCACCCTTCAGGTCATCTGTCTCTGAAAAAATGATTCCCTGACAGCATGCTTCTAAGGAGTTTTCTTATGCCAAACCAGCTATGGTTACCACTGTTTCTTCTTAGCCTCGTAAAGCAAGAGGTCATTTGAGGAGCCTAAGGCATGGCAAGCTCAAGGGAACAGCCAATTCACCATGTGTGCTTAGCCAGGAGGAACTAAATCCTGCATTCACTAACATACATGCCAAGCAGAAACTCCCCCTAATGTTTCAGAGCTACGGCAGGTCAGATCTTGCAGAAATATACAGCATGTCCTGCAGAAATAAATTAGTTTGTACTCTCTAGGGAGATACCCTGTTGGTCTACTCGTCCCTCTAATCTCGCTGTCTGTAGGTTGCCGGGAGCTGTAGGCTTTAGGGGCAGTTCTGACCTTACCTTATTGCCCATTGGCCAAAGGGCTCTTAATGTCATCACAAGATTTTACGCCTAGGGATGGGCAGCTGCTGCCAGGGGGGGAAATCTCCCATCTTTTCTTTCCTCAGAAAGCAAGACAGACAGTCTTTCCCTGAGAGAATAGGAAGTTTCAATTCCTGCTGTTCCTATTTCCCGATTTACTTGTTTTTCTTCAGATATTGACTTTTACCCCCTCCTTTTTCTCTCTTAAATTCCTGTCTGTTCTGAGCGCATTGCTGCCAGCACTGCTCTGTGTGTGTGTCTGCTGTGTACCCTCACAGACCTGCGTGGAGGAACTGCTGTGGGAACAGGGTTTAGAGCCAATATTATTTTCAGTCCCCAATTTATTTCTAATGCAGGAGGTGCTGAGTTGTTATAAGACTAAATAGAATTAATTTGACTTGAGTCGAAGAATCTCAGCCCCTGCGCCAGCTTGTGTCTTACCCCATGCCAATAACTAAGAGACATTATTCAGTCATCCTTCAAGCTGTGTGAAAGACCTTCTAGGCAAAATGAGGCTGTTTAACCATATATATTTGCCCTTTTTAATCTCAAATGTTAGAGCACTGCATTCTGTTTCTTATCAGAGTAATACAAATTAAAGATGTCCCTCAATACAGGCTTTTTAATGACTAGAAAGTAACGTGGTGGGGGATGGCGCCTATGTGCTCGTTTTAGGGCAATGTCATAGCTTCAGAAACTGTCAGCCTCTGGCCTGGACAGGCGCACACTCTCTTGGGCTGAAAACTGGTTGGATGGCCCAGAGAGTGGTGGTAAATGGAGTTAACTCCAGCTGGAGGCCAGTTACAAGTGGGGTTCCTCAGGGCTCGGTACTGGGTCCAGCCCTGTTCAATGTCTTTATCAATGACCTGAATGAAGGCATTGAGTGCACCCTTGGTGAGTTTGCAGATGACACTAAGCTGGGTGGAAGTGTGGATCTGCTGGAGGGTAGGGAGACTCTGCAAAGGGATCTGAACAGGCTGAGACCAATGGCATGAGGTTCAACAACGCCAAATGCCGGGTCCTGCACTTGGGGCACAACAACCCTGTGCAGTGCTACAGACTGGGGGAAGAGTGGCTGGAGAGCTGCACAGAGGAGAAGGCCCTGGGGGTAGTGGTTGACAGCCGACTGAACATGAGCCAGCAGTGTGCCCAGGTGGCCAAGAAGGCCAATGGCATCTTGGCTTGTATCAGAAACGGTGTGACCAGCAGGTCCAGGGAGGTTATTATCCCTCTGTACTCAGCACTGGTGAGACCGCACCTCGAGTACTGTGTTCAGTTCTGGGCCCCTCACCACAAGAAGGATGTTGAGGCTCTGGAGCATGTCCAGAGAAGAGCAACGAAGCTGGTGAGGGGCTGGAGAACAAGTCTTATGAGGAGGGGCTGAGAGAGCTGGGATTGTTTAGCCTGGAGAAGAGGAGGCTGAGGGGAGACCTTATTACTCTCTACAGCTACCTGAAAGGAGGTTGTGGAGAGGAGGGAGCTGGGCTCTTCTCCCAAGTGACAGAGGACAGGACAAGAGGGAATGACCTGAAGCTCCGCCAGGGGAGGTTCAGGCTGGATATCAGAAAAAAATTCTTCACAGAAAGAGTCATTGGGCACTGGCAGAGGCTGCCCAGGGAGGTGGTCGAGTCGCCTTCCCTGGAGGTGTTTAAGGGATGGATTGATGAAGTGCTTAGGGACATGGTTTAAGGGAGTGTTAGGAATGGTTGGACTCGATGATCCAGTGGGTCCTTTCCAACCTGGTGATTCTATGATTCTACGACTAAGGGAGAAATGGTGGTTGAAGGAGTTAATTCCTCCTGGATCCAAGGAACTGGTGTATTCCCTCTTGTTGCCACAGAGGGATGTTCTGATCATCAAACCAAGAATTAACTTCTCAGAATTAGCTTAAGAATTACCTTAATTAATTAATTAGCATGTGCTGAAAGACCCAAGTGTGCTGGATACAGATGCACATGCCAATCCCATGAAAATCTGAGTTCCAGGCATAGGCGAGCCTGTACCACTCTTCCATGCCCTTCCTTGCATCAGTGCAAGACGCTTTCTTTTAATAATTAAGTTCTTACCAGACAACACTGATATTCCATGGACTGATTTCTGCCACAGTACTGCAGTGGATTGAAGTGTGATTACAAACTCCTTGGCTAGATCCTAGCAATTGCTATTTGTGTAGTAGTTTTAATAGATATTTATTTTCTAATGGAATGTGCTAAAATCTCCATGCTGAAAATCATATATTCATTATGATTAAGTGTGCACTGAGCATCCACGGTGTACTTCAAAGTAATGACATGGAGCATAAAGGAGCTGAAATCTCTCAGTTTGCCTTTGTATTCTCGAGCAGGACAATGGCTCTTCATTTCTGGTCTCTGAATCCCTAAATCTATGAAACTTAACTAAGAAATGCAAATCAGAGAAAGCTTAAATTCATTCTGAGGGCTGACAACAATTTTAAAGGGCTACAAATTGAAAGGCTAAAAACAACCGCAGTCAAACTTAACTCTAGTTTGACTTGATATCTGAAAATATTTCCCAATTCTATGCATGCCTTCTAGTGCACTAATCCCATTGCAATATATGCAAGACAGCAGTCTTTGTGTACGATAAAGTATTGAATGCTGGCTGTCTTTGGGCAAGACCCACAGCTCTTACCTTCTTAAACAAAGGTGACAAGGAGGCCAATGTCTGGGCTAACTAACGATCTTTTGAAATGCTTTCACTTTATTCGAGCACAGGTAAAATCGAATTTCCTCTGCTATGAATACCTCCAGTAGTGGATGAACACAGTCATAAAAATATTCTGGTGGGAAGGGACATCTGGAGAGCAACTCCTCTGTCATCCTGCTCAGAGCAGGTCAGGCTGCTCAAGGGCCTTTTCAGTTATGTTTTTTTAATACCTCCAAGGATGGAGATTTCACAGCCTTTCTGGGTATCCTGTTCCTGCATTCAATTCTCACTGTGGAGAAGTTTTTCATATGTTCAGCTGGAATTTCCCTTGCACTGAAGTGTGACTATAATTTCTTCTCCTGTTTTCTGCACTTCTTCTGAGGATTCTGGCCTTGTTGCCTTTGTGACTGTGCTCCACGGAGTAGAAGGCTGCAGTTTGACCCTCCCGCATTCTCAAGTTCCTCTGGTGGAACAAACCCAATTCCCTTGGTGCCACAATGTAGGTTGTATCATTGATCCCTGAAATATATTTATGATTGTTTAGAATGACCTAGAAGTTGCCAGTGTCCTCAATAACACAAATAAGATAGGTCAGAAAGAGTGCTTCTTTTGCTTAAGCGTTTCAAAGTATTCTTGCCCGTGTGCTTTTTATCTGGAATATTTTCTTCAGAGGAGGTCTTGATCTCATTGAGAACAGGCTATTCGTTTCACAGGAATGAGTATATCATCTGAGGTCTGGTCAGATAGCTTTTTTTTTTTCATTTTGCTTCCCTATCTGTCCCCTACTTTTTGAATCTAGTCCTTCTCAGGTAATAATAAACTTGCTTACTTATATGCCTTTTGTTGGCAGTATCTGGCACTGCTGTGTTTAATGAGTAATAAGGTTTTCACAAAACTTGAAGCACAAGTGCTATTTTATGCATCAGGAATTACTTGCCTTTAATAATCAGGTTTTGAGAAAATGATTCAGTTTATTACTGCATTGAGTTGTATTTATTATTTAACTTAGCAGAATATTAATAGAATGTTCTGCAAGATGACTGAGGTGCTTAGGCTGTTGGGGTAGTGGAATGTATGCTTGCTGAATCACCCTTAGTAGAACAAAAGGAAGAATCATTGCACTTTAAATGTATCAGAGAAAAAGGTCCTTAATTCTCCACTGCAAAAAATGATTTTACACAAAATATATGACTTGTCTAGAAAATTCTAAGCATATTGTCAGGTATGCTGATGGAAATGTGCCTGAGGACAACCATCACTCTACTGGTTTTTGCAGACTGTTGTGTTTTTCTAGAAAAAGCTATTGTATCACGTTTCCAAGCAGACTCTAAACCATGGGAGCCTGCCCTCTCTACCTATTTTTTCCCCTTCCCAAAGCTAAAAACACTAAAATAGTTATTTCACCTAAAACTTTTAAAAATAATGTAATGTGCAATAACTGGCTTTTGAGTTTGTTCAAACAGGTCAGATGGCTTAATTATTTACCCGTGTATCTGTTTGACTATGACATCTAAATCAGTTCTTATGCCTGATCTGGCATGTCTTGCATGGTCACTCAAGATACTTTGAGTTTAGTATATAGAACAGTTTAAAGACAGGACAACTAAATTAATTGGGTTTTTTTTTTGGTGGAGAACATTCATACCATTACATTTTCCTGCATCCTCATGGATAGCGGTAATATCTTTCTGGTAATGGAGCCGATGGAACTGTTTTCTTTTATGCCAGACGTGAACCCTGCCAGTAGTGTCTTAGATTTGTGAATGGTAAGTGTTACTCAAGGAACTGTACAGAATGGCTGTTTACTTAATAATGGAATTTCAGTGGTTGAGTATCTTGTTAAGCTAAACTGACTTCAGTGGTCTGAAACATTTGCAGTCTCCCACAAGACTGTAGGATAAAAATAATGGGTACCTGTTTTATTTCTGTGTCTGATAAAGATCTACTGCAGAACTGATAGACAAGACCTAAATAATGTACTTTATAGTTGAATCTTGCTTTTTAAAATCTTTCTTCAGAGACTGAAGGAGTCTTGGGACAGGAATTCATTTTACATAGATTATTTCTGCTTAATGAATGGTGCTTAAGATATGAGGACATTATAGCAGGATAGAACAAATTTATCAGTCTGTTGCACTATGTGTTTTAATCCTCGGCTTAAATGTCGTTTTGCTTCTTTCTGAGCTATTGGTCTTAGTGGAGTTTGGTTTTTTTTAACCTTAAATATTAAGATCTGGTTCCCTTGATATGCTGTCCCTCTTAAGACTTAGAACTTCACAGTTCAGCAGTCAGATTTTAGGACCTTCTGGGAAATACTGGATAATTCCAGCAGCTTCACTTTATTTGTGAGGTTCAGGGTTTCCCATTCTAAATTCTCTGTGTATAAGGAAATGTGAACAACATGATCTTATATAGATCCATAGTCTACTGTGGCTGAACTATTTCTGCTAGCCAAGTTAATTATCTTAAGCCAATGTTGTTATTTTTTCACTATATTGCAGTCTGCTGAAGACCATGAGCACAGTTTTATTTAACCTTTTGGAACCCAAAGTCCTTTCTCTTGTAAACAAGTCATGAGCAGTCTGTTTTTGAGGAAGGCTCTGACTTTTCATGCTTGCGTGGACTCCTCCCTCTCAAACAAACTTCACTCTTGCTTCTCAGAAATTCTGTGTGTGTTTCTAAACATTGTGTGTTGCCTTGTGGAGACAATAGACTTCTACTAAATACGCAGTTATCCAGAAAAACATGACTTAAAGCTCAGCTGATTCCGTTAAATTGTGTAGTACCAGCTCTGTGTTCTCTCTGCTTCTACATTGTATGTGCATATATTTTCCAAATGTCCAAGGGAAACTACATAAGGAATTGCCTGCTTCAAAACTATCAAAGTATCAGAGCAGAATGTCTCTACCTGACTATAGCAGAGTTTAGGTTGGAAGTGGCCTTAAAGATCATCTAATTCCACCCACCCTGGTGTGGGCAGGAACACATCTCACCAGACCAGGCTGCCCAAGAGCCATCCAGCCTGGCCTGGAACCCCTCCAGGAAGGGGACAGCCACAACTGTCCTGCACAACCTGTTCCAGTGTTTTGCCACTCTTGTCATAAAGAATTTCTTCCTAATGTCTAATCTAAATCTGCCCCTCTCCAGTTTATAGCCATCCCCCCTTGTCCTATCAGTACAAGCCTTTGCAAACAGTCCCTCTCCAGCTTTCTTGCAGCCTCCTTTAGGTACTGGAAGGTCACTATAAGGTCTCCTTGGAGCCTTCTGTTCTCCAGGCTGAACAAGCCCAACTCACTCAGCCTGGGAGGTGCTCCAGCCCTCCGATCATCTTTGTAGCCCTCCTCTGGACCTGTTCCAACAACTCCATATCCTTCATATGTTGAAGATTCCAGAACTGGAGACAGTACTCCAGGTAGGTCTCACAAAAGTGGAGTAGAGGGGAGGAACATCTTCCTCACTCTCTTTTTTTGATGCAGCCCAGGACACGGTTTGCCTTCTGGACTACAAGCGCACATCGCCAGCTCATGTTGAGTTTCTCATAAATTAGCACCCCCAAGTCCTTCTCTGCAAGGCAGCTCTCCATGACATCATCCCCATCCTGTATTGGAACCATGGATTGCCCTGGTCCAGGTGTGGGACCTTGCATTTGGCCTTGTTGAACCTCATGAGGTTCTCACAAGCCCGCTTCTCCAGCTTGTCCAGGTCCCTCTGGGCGGCATCCAGTCCTTCTGGCATGACAACTGCACCGCTCAGCTTGGTTTCATCTGCAGACTTGCACGCGAGGGTGCACTCCATCTCACTGTCTGTATCATCGATGAAAATACTAAGCCGCACTGGTCTCAGTGCTGACCAGTACTGAGGGACACCACTTGTCATGGATCTCCATCTGGACTTCAAGCCATCGACCACTACTCTATGAATATGACCATCCAACCAATTCCTTATCCACCAAACAGTCCACCTATCAAATCCATGTCTCTCCAATTTAGAGAAAAGGATGTTGTGGGGGACCGTGGCAAAGGTTTTACAGAAGTCACATCCATCTCTTTCCTGCGTCCTCTGATGCGGTCACCCCCATCACAGAAAACCACTCAACTGGTCATACAGGACTTGCCCTTGGTGAAGCCATGCTGGCTGTCTCAAATCCCCTCCCTCTCCTCCACGTGCTTTAGCATAGTGTAGTTGTAATAATGCTTCTCAGGTCCACACCTCTGGAAATAGTGTTTAATATCATTTCATTGTTCCATCATTTACTGTTTAAAAATTATTCAGGCTATCCACCCCTTAACACGGGAGTGAAAGCACCTCTGGGATTTTCAGTGCCGTTTGCAGTGCAGATGATGCTTGGCTTCTCTCAGCGGTGGCTGTGAAGCATCTGGCTCAGACAAACGAAGCGTGTAGATTGTGTGAGGAGTGAAGTCAGATTCTCCTGCTTTGGCTGCAGTGGAGTTCCAGCGCAACAACTCCTGGACAAAAACAGCTGCAGAGATAGTTCATTTTCCTGTTTCCCACAAAGGAAAAAACAGCAGCTGGGTTTGCAGTGTCTGAGATTATTTAAATGAGTTCCTGGTTATTTCTACAGATGTCTTTAGTTTCATTGAGTGCAAAGTGAGAAGAAAGGACGGACCCTAAACTATCCATTTTACTTTAAAAAACATGTTTTTAACATATTTTTTTTGATGCTTCTGCCCTCCATCCTGGCCCTAGAGAAGAAAAATGCCCCAAGATGGCATACTAGAAATACCAGCTGGCTGAGAATTTTGGGGAGAGGGAGGTTGCTGTTAAGTCAGCAAATCTGTGCTTGAATCTTTCTCGTCTTGCTTTATGGTCATGTGAGATGAAAAAAGGTAAGACTATTTAGCAGCAATACTTTGGCCACTTCTGGGAAAGCAAAGCTATGGGTGACTTTTTAATTATCTTGTGATTTTTCATGTTAATATATTATTACCATCTGTAAAAAGTATAGTGCGATGTCAGTTCGGGGGGCTGGGACTTGCTGTTTTGGAAGCAGAATTGTTGTGGATTACAAGCTATAAGAGGGCTACATGTCTGTCTTCAAAGATGGAATGAATTGCAGATGAAACTCTTAGTGAAGAATAAAAAAGAAATATTTTTAAATGCTACTGTAGAACTAATGTGTCCAGGACAGGGGTTATGTCTCAGGAGGATGATCGTTGTGGGCTTACTTTATTTTTCTTTTCTATTATTTTTAACCTTTATTTAGGATTATCCAGAATATTAACTCTGGGCAAATTAAGGTCTCTGTTTTGATAGTTGATTCAGATGGAAGGAAGGATAAAGCGTAGTTGGAATGGGGATGAAGAGTTGCAGGAAATTTTTAAAGTTCTGTACCTTATAAAAATCCTTGATTTCTGTGTTGTCAGCTTTGGAAATATTTGCATTTTGTGACTTTTAGTTTAATAATGGCTCTGTTCAGAGGGGCCGTATTCAGGGACCTCTTGGTGATGAAGTTGCATTGCTTACTGCATCCATCACGTCTTCCACCTCTGTGAAGGGGTTGTGCAGTGGAGTTCTGGTTTTGGAAGGTAAAGGAGATGTGTGTGAGTGTGTTTTCAAAATATCTGCTGTTATATATTTGTGTTGATAAAGGGAACACTGAAGTAGTACACTTGCAGCAGGGGAGGGAGCTGGTGAGTTTTTACAAAAGGAAGTGGTTTCTCAGGGTACTCTCTCCATAGTTGTGGACCAGGGGACAATCTTCCCTCTGTCACAGAGTGGTTTTACCCTGGTTGTAATGAGTTACTTCTGTGAAGACCCAGGTTGTCACTCATACCATCGTTTCAGGCTTTAAGAGCTTAATTTTTTTAATTTGTTATTATTTTTTAAGGAGTCTGAACTCAACGTGTCGCCTGACTGTTTTAAGTGCATTTGGCATGTAATCTGCTTTAACAGGATATTTTTCATATTTTCAGTTTTACAGATACATTCCTGCTTTTATAGAAAAGACTTCATACAGAACTTCCTGACTTTTTAATTCTACTTTTTTATACTTTACTGTCTTAGGATGAATACTTAAACCCCAATCTTCAGTTGTGCTTCAAAATGTCCCTGTGTGCATCTTCTCACAAGGACTTTTCTCAGTTGCTGCCACTTCAAGATATTGGCTGCAATAAAACAGAAATTAAAAGCTCACCCGCTGGTATCATCTCTCCAGTTCCCAACAGCTGTAATCAGCCCACGTTGACAGCGGAACACAGTCCAGTCTATCTCCCTTCGTCTTACATGGAAAACAGACATGAATATTCTGCAATGGCATTCTACAGTCCCGCTGTGATGAATTACAATATTGCCAGCAATTTTGGTGATTCAGAGATTGCATCTGTGAGGCAAACATCAAGCCCCAGTGTTTTATGGTCTGCTCCTGGCCATCTCTCCCCTCTGACACTTCATTGTCAGTCGTCACTTCTGTATGCAGAGCAGCCAAAGAGTCCATGGTGTGAAGCAAGACCGATGGAGCCAGTGCTACCTGTGACCAGGTCAGTGCCGCTCATTTCTTTAAAACTTTGCTAAAAATTATTTGCAATATCTTTTTCTTTTTTTTTTTTTGCATTTGATTGCTGTGTGTTGGTCTCTCTGAAACACAAAACAAAGCAAAACAAAAACAAAAGCAAAAAAATCCCTATGAAACACCAAATCAGTCCTGATTTTCTTTTCTTTTTATTTTTAAAATTTAACTTCTGAAATAGGTTTTGGGTTTTTTTTTCAATAGCTCCTCAGAGGAATTTACACCAAAAGCACTACAAATGCCTTGAAAGTGGGCACTGTTTACTGCTATAAACAAGAGTGCAAGACTGCTAGGTACTACTTTGTGTAATAAAAATGAATTTTTCTCTAGCAAATTAAGTCATTTGAGTGAAAGAAGTAAAGGGTCATTCTTTTTCCTTCTTCATAAAATGTTGTTTGAATTCGATTTTATCTGGATTTTTTTTTTTAGCTGCATCTAGTAGTTGTGGAGGCTTTTAATGAACTTAGAATTTAAGGAAAATATATTCTTTGGGGTTTTCTTTTGTTTTAATATTAACAGTCATGCGGCAGCATGCATCATGTCAAAAGGGTGCTGCTACTGAAAAGGTCTGACACTGCTTCTTGTTGCTGTTCCCAACTAATACCATAAAGCTGTTGTGAAGAGCAGATTCACAGGCTAAAGTTTCACTTGTAAAAAAACTGTGTTTGCAAAAATGTGTTCCCGTTCTGCGTATTTGCTGATATTATGAACCATATGCAGGGTGTAGATCATCAGCTGATGGTATTATTCCACTTATGGGCACAACAGCTGTTGGCTGGATAAAGCACAGGGTCTTCCAGGGCTGTTCCTGTTTTACAGCTGTATGTTTAATCATAGGAATCCTTATTTAATTTCAGCAGTCGTTGTCAGTATGAAAAAGTGTGTCCTGGCAACAGTTTTAGTACAATTGTTAATAAAGGATTTGTGCTATTTTTGACATTACCCATGTTCCCTCTGCAATGTTGACTGCACAGGACTAAGGTGTGAGATCTAAATCTACTTCAGACTTGTAGGCTGCACAGATCTTCAGCCTGGCCACCTGACTTGTCTCTATCTGGAGTCAGCAGAGAGCAGCAGGTAGTTCTGGAGTGCAAATCCGCTTTAAGTGTAGATGTGTGGACTGGGAGAAACCATTTGGGTGACACTGATAGATAGAAGAATTCCCCACCCATGTCTGATGTGAATAGGGCTGACGTCCAAACTCTTCCCACCTCGGTTAAGGTTTCAAAACTTTGATAGCCCTGGGAAGGTTACTGTAGGTTGGTGTTTGAAGCTGTGCAGATGATGCGACAGCAGCTGGAACAACCCAAGAGCAAGAACATCCTATCTGATGCTCTGCATCATAGACAGAAGGGAAACCAAACCTGCTGCGCCGGAGTTAAGGTCAATAAGTCTTCTGCCATTTGTGTAGAGTCATGCAGACTATTGCCCGTGTAACTGGTGATGATCTGACTTGGAGGAGAAATCAATGAAATCTGCAGTCTAAATTTATATATCATCTTTGTTATACTGTGCTGCTTGGTAGCTGGACCTTCTCAGTGGTTTAATTGTCTCAGCATGATGCACTGTAACCCCTGTTTTGGTACAGAAGTTGTAAAAAGAAACAACTGTAAAGGAGCTGTAGTTCCCTTATTGTGGATATCTATCCTGAAATAAGAATGTAAAGAAAAGAAACCCTGTGTTTCCTTTTGCTTTATCCTTTGGCGAGGTCTGCAATTAATGTCATGAACATTGTATTAATTGCCCTGGGAACAATAACTGTGACGCTACAGATTCATAGATTATATCTTGAAGGAAGAGGTCTTGGGACTGAAATGTAAAGAAATAGCTCTGAAGGAAAGGCGAGACTACTGCTGTAAACTCTGAGTAATTTTAAACCGTGTTGTAATTTGAGCAAAGGGATTTTGTTTGAAAGATGGGTAAGAAAGCACTACTACATATTTAGACCTCTTACACAGTTTATTTTTAAAATAAAGCAAGATTCTCACTGTAAGAGGAATTACTTTCCTTGGGTGTAAATTTTCATTAAAATTCGCTCAACCAATGTGGTTCACTTTGCTAAAGCTGATCACTGAAATGTGAATCTGAAATATTCACATTGAAATTAGGAACCTGAATTCTTGGCATTCCCTTTCCTCAAAAATAGGTGCATTGTATGAATACAGAAGAAATTTAACTTTGTTGAATAGTTCAACAAAAAGGAATTGTATTCCATATAAAAATAGATGTGACCTTTTAGAGGTTTTTTTTTTTTTTATTAAATGGCAATAATTTGGTGATAATCTGCAAGAATTATTTGCATTATAGGTCCTGTACCTAGTGAAGACAATAGAAAGTCTCATAAATTTTATTGATGCAGAATCACTCAATTTACATTAAAATAACAGGAAGAGAAAAGGAATGCAACAGTGTAATTTTATTACATTTTAAAGTAATTTGATTTTTGTCTTCATCCCCTAAATAAAAGGATTTGAATTAAAGAAAAAAGATATATTTTCAAAATGAACAGATATATTGCTTTCTAAAGTGTATTAGAAAATGTTAATGAAGTTGCCAGAGTGATCTTTCTCGAACTTAATTTTTTCTTCTTTTCTATTATTTTCTTTGTGGTTCTGATAAATTGCAGGTGAAGACTGTAAGTAAAGGGGTTTGGATATACAGGCTGGCAACACTTGCTTAATTGAAAACTATTTAGTAGCTTTATCATATTTATACATTGCTGAAATTCTGCTCTAGAGCCGTAATTATTAGCATTATTCTATTTTTTTATTGTGCTCATTTTGCATTTTATACAGCGTTTTGTAGACATTAAGCAAAAATATATCTCCTAATTTTGAGAGATCTATGACATGATTTTCATCATAATAATCAATGTTTGGGGTGTAGCAAAACCCGTGCTTTAGAGATATAAATATCAACAGTTGTGTGGTATTAACAATTCCAGACTTTAGAGTGGAGAGAGTCTCTAGAAAATGAGGAAGACAAAGACTGAAAAGTATTCTTCATCTGATTATCCATCATCTTGCACACATTCTGGGAAAGAAAGGAAGAGCCTTCTTCATCCTGTAGTTTAGGCTCATATTGTATCGAATTATCTCCAGATACTGAATGAGCCGGTGGCCTGTGGGAGAGCAGGAAGAATTATAAGACATTATAAAATCTGGGCTATTAATTTTTAACATAATGTGGGTTTTCCTTAATTTTCTCTTTTTTTTTTTTTTCCCCCCCCCTCTTTGTAAAGTACAATAGTTTATGTTTTAAAAGACGTGACAACAAATAACGTGAACAAACCTTGCTACCGTCTAGGTCACCTTCTTGCCACCCATCTTCATACTTAATAAAAGGTTGAATTTAGGTTCAAGTTTTCTAGGTGTGGTGTATGCATCAAACACATGGTGGGGTAAAACTAGAGATAATTAGGAAACTCAATAGATACTGAATAATCTTAATAGTCTTATGAATTCTGTCTCCTTTAACGTAATCATCTTGTCGTTGTTCGTGCGTAGTAGGAAATCACTGACTTGTTACTTTCGAAAAAATCTCAATCCTTTTTATGGAAATATAATGTCTCTTTATAAAAACCATGGTCATAAAATAGAGAGGAGTAGTAGGAGGTGTAAAGTGATAAATCTTTGTCCATGTGGTTCCTGGGTAGCAGCAAGGATAGATCCCCCATTTTCCTGCATCCTTCTGTGCAGGAGCATTGTGGGCATCCAGCCAGCTGCTGCCAGTTCTTCTGAAGGACCTGGTAGTTCATTCATCTGCTGAACATGTTGGAGTACACCAGTCCCAAGAGTGCTGGGAGGTGACCTCTAACCACATGTGGGACTAACCTCTCCCCGTTTGCCGTTTGTGTGGATAAACTGTCTGATCACGAGGTCCTCAGGGTAACGAACGGATCTTTTAATACTCTTGACTCTTTCCTAGTCCTGTTGTCCTTAAAGACAACTCTAACTAAACGATTGGGTTTGAACCTCCTGCTGCACAGCTGCAGCTATCACAGATGAGCAGCTTTGTTGCCCGTTTGGCGTGCAGGAGGAATCCATTACAGATTGGTGCTCTGTGTGCAAGCTGTTTGCCAGTCTGTGGAAATCACACAGCTTGCATGTGTGTGTGGGGTGGCTGTCGTTAAATTTTTAAGCAAGGAAAGAAAAAGTGGTTTTTAAAAAACATTTGGCATGATTGGAATGAAAAAAACCAACACACCTGAGTGAGATGTTATGGTGTGTGCTTTTTCTTTATTTTCATCCATAATATCTCAGTGCTTTTGCGAGGGCAATAAACATCGCTCTCTACAGCTTATCAGTCAGTCAAGGAGGTGCTCTCCGTTGATTTTGATTCACTGCTGACTCGCACAAGTAGATCGTGATTCCCAAGCATAGCTCTGAAATATCTCTTCTACTAATGTGAAATGCCAAATTACTTTTTCTTCCAAATACAGAGAAACAGGGAAGAATAGCAATGCTTTTTCCTCCATGTGTTAGGAGCATACCAGGCATCTGTGATACAGTCCCTGTGTTCCAAGGGAGAGTTCCAACGCGCAGGTCTTCCCAGTATGGCAGAAGGGGAAATAATGCAGCTATCCAGCCACCATTAATGGAAGGGCTGAGTGTAATCAAAACCTGCTAAACATTTGAACGCCTTTGTGCCCTGCAATATCTGAATGAGTTAACATTTTTTTAACGCTTAGGGTAACTCAATTGTACAACAAATTCTTTAATTATTCTGTTTTGGTATTTGCTCCAAGAGCCTTCTGTTTTCCTTTCCAAATTTTCTGCTAGGAAGTCAGAGCAAGTTCTTCTCAAATACTTACAAACTTGATGGGTTTTAGTTGGCATGTGGGTGTGTTTTTCCTTACCTCCTGTCATGATACCAGTACAAAGTCTACTTTTAATATGTTTGATACAGCCTCTTTGACAGCACTTTCAAGCATGGTTCCACTGTTCTATTTCAACTCGCTCTTGTTCACCTCCTTAATCCTGCTGTAAGGTGGGATGAGAAAAATTCAGTGCTTAAAGAGTTCTGTGCTGAAGTTTATATGTATAAGTTGACTGCAAAGATTTCCTTTTGTCAAACTGCTGCTGAGAGTTTGCACGACACTGTTTTCTCTCTGTCTAAAAATTATACCTACCGTGAAGGTAAGACATGCTAAAACAACCAAGAAAATGAGGTCCAGAGAAAAAGTACACAACAAATGTGCTTCCTATACCTAAAAAACCACTTTACTGATAATCTAAGTTCCTTTTGTCTTGTTGTTTGTTTCCAGGATCTTGGTATCAGGAATTGGCTGTTATTTAATGGTTTCATCCTGTTCTAATTTTAACCCAGTCACTACAAATAGTTCCAGTAAGTTGGAACTATTTGCAGCGGTTCAGGAATGCATTTTTCTTGTTATTTTTTTATGGAGTAATAATTTTTTTTAATGTATGAATGTATTTTACTAATTGTGTTTCTCCACTCTTCTAGTATTCAGGCTTCCTTTAATTTAACATTAGTGTCAGTCTGAGCTGCCTGAGTTTGAATTTTCCATGCTAAGCTTCCCAAAGCCAAAGTCCACTTGGTTCACAAGGTCCTGAACTTGTACATTTCCAAGAATCCTTCGAGATCCATCAGCATTCCTTGTGATTTTCCAGGAATTCATGCGAACACATGTCAGCAGTCCATTTTTTTGCCTTGGAGTGTTTTAAAACCTGATAATTGTCATCGTTGAAAGGTCTGGGATTAGATTATATGCTTTAAATAACCTTGTCAGAAAAAGTCGCAGCAGTGTTTCATATTATTACTGCATTCAGTAATAAGAAGATTCTAGGGAGAAAGAATAGAAGACAAGGGAAAATAATGAAAATCTTCACAATGTAGATTAATTTTTCCTCTTTTATAACAGATACTTTTCTTTTCTATCAGAGAGACGTTAAAAAGAAAAACTAACGGCAGTGACTGTACAAGCCCAATTGCAAATAATCCTGGCTCAAAAAGGGATGCCCACTTCTGTGCAGTCTGCAGTGACTATGCTTCAGGATACCACTATGGGGTCTGGTCATGTGAAGGCTGCAAGGCGTTCTTTAAAAGAAGTATTCAAGGTAGGAGGATCAGCATTTGATAACTTTGCTCAAATAAGTTGTTTCTTATGATCCTGGGCTGCAACAGTTGATCTACTAATGGGTTGATCTAGAATCCTGGTGTATGGTGCTGCACGCCGAAAACAGAGCAACGCGTGATTTGATTTCTTTATCTTTTGACTGTTGTGTTATCAAGATCTGGAAACATTGCACAATGAGCAAATGGTTTTGTTAGCGAAGAGGTGGAATACATAGCATGGGAAGGCCCTGCAGCGGAGGCCTCAGTGGGATGGCACTGCAGACCTGTGAATGGGATTGCAGTTTGTGTCCCAGAGTAGACACAGTAAATGTGAATTTGTTATAACAGACACAGCTGGAGTAGTTAAATGTCTGGAGAATTAGCTTGCCAGGAACTGTGCTTGGCAAGAGGTATTGCCTGGAGCTGTTGAGTCATAGCATATAATATCTATACAGTATATAGCATATAAAAATACGTGCAGCAAGTTCTAGGTACAAACCTCATTATTACTATTATTATTATTTCTCAGCCTATCACCACCCCTACTTCCCTCTGCAACCTCTCCCCCCTGACCCCTGAACCTACGTTGCAGTATTTCTTACTCTGCCAGATCTCACTATCTAAGATTTCCACTGTGGTGTTTAAATTCTGAAATATTTGCTACCTAGTTCATAATTGCTGAGTGGCTGCAGTATGAAGTAAATGTAGGTCTTCATGCTTGCTATTGCAGCCTCTGAACAATAACCTGTGTACCATGTTGCAGCTTTGGACCACTTCATCTCTTTAACCTTGGCTCTATCATGTTCTTTGACCTCATCTGAGGACTCTTGGTGGATACCTAATTGGATTGACATTGAATACTACATGCAGATAGAAGCACAGAAATTCCTGTCATTTTTCTGTCCTCTTCAGCCTGCAAAGACTTTAGCAGTCTTTCCTTCTAGATCAATACGGCAGAGTTGGTGTCACCATTGAAATCAAATTTAATTCCAAACTTGTTGCCTTTTCAATTTAATGTGCAAGCCTTGCATGGGTGAATAACAATTTCTATAAACTGGTGCAAGTTATTTTGGTGTATAAAATAATTAAAAAGAATATTGTCTCCACTTTGTCACAAATGGAGACTGAATTGGATCTCAAAATGTTTCCTGTCAGGAAAATGCTCTGCATTGCTCACATGTGCTTTGGCTGTGAACAGGTTACCAATCGTGACCTGTTGTATACCTTAATGTACCCTTTCAGGTAACATTTTTTTTGTAATTCAAATAAATGAGAGTAAGCTCTTGGCATAAAACACTACCAAGAACTCAGTTGCAACTGCTGTTGTGGAAGATATTGCTTATAAAAATAAAAAGCTTCTGGGACTACCATACAGCAAAATGTTGGGCTGATGTACAATTAAAATTAGATAGTAGGACTGAGCAACCGTGTGTGGTCTCCTCTGCTTGTCCAAGTTTGTAGTGTAGTATATTCATCCCACATCTTTGAACATCTGCCTACAAGCTAAATTATCCCAAGGCCACAGTAGTTTTAAACTGCTTTATACTTCTGCGTGCTTGGGTTATAGTGCAACAGAGAGCTTCCTCCTCCTTCCCCCCCATGTTGTGTGAAGAGTGATAAACAGTAATTTGTTTTTCAGCCGTATCTGCCAGTAGGAAATGGAACAAACTGTAGCCTGATCTCTTCTCTTTAAAATTGTTGGTTCAAAAATTCAAGGTTAGAATTATTTTAATTTTGCAAGGAAATAGTCACAATGGTTTAGTTAAATAATTACTCTCGGGGACACGAACTTTTGGACTTGCATCAAGTAAAGAAAACTCTAGTAGCTGTATCTTTGTATCTTAAAGCTTGAAAAAATAACTTAAAAAAAACCCTGAGAGAAAATGCATGAAGAAATGTAAATGAATGAATATTTTTTACATCCTCTGGTAACTGCTTCACGAAAGATTTCCAGCATTTGACAGGAGATGATTTGACTGCATTTGTACCAAGAGTATACTCAAGTCTAGTTTTCAGTAATAAACCTTTGGACCCGATTATTGATTAATGAAATAATGTAAAATGGGTTGGGTGGGGGTGAGGTGGGAGAGAAGGAGACAAGAACAGAAGAGGTTGTAGTGGAAACTGGTGAAAATAAGATAAACAGTTGTACAGAATAACTAAAAGTTGCACCCTCTGCTGTGCTTTTCTTTGTACTATACAATATGCATTATTTGATACTAGTTGTCTTTCCCCCTTGGACAGCTTTTATTTTTATTAACTTTGGTCCAGGGTCAATCCTTCAAAGGCTTCTTCATTCCTGGGACACACCACGTCAGAGAGTTCAGTAAAGAGAGCTGTAGTTTACTTAAATCTTTGCAAGGTTGAAGCTGTGTGCACTGCTGTTTTCAACTCTGCTCAGGAAAAAAATAATTCTACTATCTTCCATCTGTAGAGTCCCAATATACAGTAAGAAGTTGGAGGTTGGGAGCAAATTTCCACAGGAGCATATGTCCCATTTTCAAAACTGGTTTGGGATTAGAAGGTGATTGGTTATCAAGCAGTCACAGCTAAAAGCTGGTCTATGTTGTCTGGACACTTTTTCAGCAACAGGTAAATGTTTTCAGTATAGGATAAATAGGCATTTTTACATCAGTTCAAATAATGGAGCTTATGAAAAAATTGAGATGTTTAAAATCGAGAAAGTTCTGGTTGGGAAATGACCAAGAAAGACTGCTGGAGATGTTGAATTTTCTCTTCTTACTCTGCTGCAGGACACAATGATTACATCTGCCCAGCTACCAATCAATGCACGATAGACAAAAACAGGCGCAAAAGCTGCCAGGCGTGCCGGCTACGGAAATGTTATGAAGTGGGAATGATGAAATGTGGTGAGTTTTGCATGTCTCTGTTGTTTGCTTGGGTTTTGCTGGCTTTTTTTTTCCCCCATTCAGTCAATTCTTTATAGATTTTTTTTTTTCTTCTTTTCCCTTGAGATCCTAAAAAGGTTCAACAGGGAATTAGAGCAAGGTTTAAGATGGTTTTATAGGAAGGAATATCAGAGAAAGGTTTGGGTTGGAAAGGACATTAAAGATCATCTAGTTCCAACTCGGCTTCCATGGGATGAGACATCTACCACAGGATCAGGTTACTCAAAGCCTTTATCCAACCTGGCCTTGAACACCTCCAGGGATGGGGCATCCATAATTTCTTAAGGCAACCTGTTTCTGTGTCTCACCATCCTCACAGTAAAAAAATTTCTTCCAGATATCTAATCTAAATCTACCCTCTTTCAGCTTAAAACCATTTCTTAAAGCAGAGGACTACTTTAACTTTCAAAAGAAAACCTGTGGGACAGAGTAAGGTGTAGGTTAAGCACGTGAAATCCATAGTACTTCCACAGAGTTCTGTGAAGTCAGTTTACTTGCATGCTGTGTTCTGCAGAATGGGAATCCAAGACCTGCTGATACTTGAGCCTCAAACCAAACAGAAATCCCTTCTAATATGGGTGAACGAGCCTGTACTCTTCTCTGCTGGTTGAATGTAATGGAAGAGCAGCAGTGCCCCATCAAAGCAGCGGTTAATTAACCCAGTATCCTGCTCCGACAGTGGCAGGAGTGAATGCCTCAGGAGGAGCATAAGAATGAGACTAACACCTAAGTGAAACTATTGCTGACAACAATCATCTTCCAAAAATTAGGAGTTGGGGACTTCTGATCTGGAAGAGGGTTCTTTTGTATTTAATAGGTCCTAATAGATTAAAAGAATGACAACTTTTCCATCGTCCCTCTTTTTAATCTTGTGAAGTCAGCATCTATGACATCCCACAGCATCTCAGCCACCTTTCACGTGAAGAAACTCCTCTCTGGAGGAGCCTTTTCTGTAGATCTTGGGTGGGGTAGTGAGGGGAAGGCAGTAGGCTGGCTGCTCTTTTTTTGAACAGGAGATTTTCACATGGTGCCTTCCAGCTTTTCTGTCAAAAGAAGCAGCTAACAGTCACTATTCATGTCTCCACCATTTGGAATTATCCAGCCTTTTCTCTTATTCCTATCTTGTACTTACAGTGATGTGACTTTACTGTAGTTATATATCTATAGAGGGTATTGTAGAGGTTACTTCTAAAAAAGAAAATAACATAAAAGATATTGAAATATCTAATGTATTTTCACAGAAGAGGTTTGTTGTTTCTTATAGATCCCCTAATGTACGTGATAGGAATAAGCTAGGAAAACATCACACAGGAACATTAGAGAGGAAAGAAGGAGGTCACTGTGCTTGGTCCTCTGTGATTTGCAGGCGTGCATCTCATTTCATCCATTTAATGTAGATGCCTGTTTCTATTTTAAGGCAAGGCAGCATTTTTATCCTTCCATTGATTTGATCTGAAGGCTGAATATTATTTCTTTCTTTAGGAACGTTCTTCAGAATTCCAGCTTGCAATTAGTGCAGGACAATTAATACCCATTTGTTCTTGTGGCAATATTTTCTTGTAGCTTAGAGGCTTCTCTTCTCTTTATTGTTTACAAGCTGTTTGTATTTAATCCCCTCACAGCCTTTAAACCAAATGGACAAAAAAAATCTCCTCGTCTTGCAAAATAAGAAAGAAAAAAAAGTAGAATCACAGAATCACCAGGTTGGAAAGGACCCATTGGATCATCGAGTCCAACCATTCCTAACACTCCCTTCAACCATGTCCCTAAGCACTTCATCCACCCTTTCCTTAAACACCTCCAGGGAAGGCGACTCGACCCCCTCCCTGGGCAGCCTCTGCCAGTGCCCAATGACTCTTTCTGTGAAGAATTTTTTTCTGATATCCAGCCTGAACCTCCCCTGACGGAGCTTCAGGCCATTCCCCCTTGTCCTGTCCCATGTCACTTGGGAGAAGAGCCCAGCTCCATCCTCTCCACAACCTCCTTTCAGGTAGTTGTAGAGAGCAATAAGGTCTCCCCTCAGGCTCCTCTTCTCCAGGCTAAACAACCCCAGCTCTCTCAGCCACTCCTCATAAGACTTGTTCTCCAGCCCCCTCACCAGCTTCATTGCTCTCCTCTGGACACGCTCCAGAGCCTCAACATCCTTCTTGTGGTGAGGGGCCCAGAACTGAACACAGTATTCGAGGTGCGGTCTCACCAGTGCCAGAATCTGGAAGTAGTCAAGGTAGCTTGTCCCTTGGTCTGCTCCAGGCTGAAATAATCCATTTTGTACTTAGAAGACCAGAATTGCGGACAGTATCCCTGTGAACTCTACCCAATGTAGTAGCATTAATACATACCTGTTTCTGTGGGAGCTTTTCTCTACATACAGCCAGGATCCTATTTTCCTCTTTCATGATTGCATCACGCCGGCAGTTCATAATCACCGTATGACCTGTGATGATTGCAGCTTTCTTGTTCATTTGTAGCTGATGAATCTTTTTATTCTATTTGTCCAGGAAGTCCTGGTTTGTGATCAGACCTTACAGGAACTATGGTATTGCAAGCAATAAGTAATGATAATATGTACTTGCGTCTTAGCCTGTATTCCTTTCACTCTTGTCATATATTCAAAAACTTCTTTTCTTACAATAAGGAATGTTTATAGAACATTAACGACTATGCCAGATCAAAACTGACACTTTGAAATTATAACAGGAAAAGATCAGGAACTGTGTTTTTAAAAGATTAATTTTTTTAAATAGTAGCACGGAAATTTGAGACTTGAGAATTTAATTTGAGAATCTTAACAATACATTTCCAGAAAAAGGAATATAAAAATTACTCAGAATTGTCTGAGTTGCCTGGTGAGTTAAGAGGCACCTGTGAGTAAAGCTGATGCATGGACACATGGTGACAGACATTTAAACAAGACAGATTTTAAGCCTTTATTTCTTGCATGAAACTTAAATGCCATTTCCTGCAGACCAGAGTGATTATATTTCAAAGTTTTCCTTGTTAGAGAGGTGCTTTAATACCAGTTTTTTAATGTATAAAGCCATAAAAGAGTATGTTTTCTTTTTAATGAAGGCCTTTCCCCATCTCTACACTTTTTCCAGGTCACTTATTGAATGCATTGATTCACATCTGCTAAAACCCTGGATAGTATAGAATGGTTTGTAAGTGCATTTTTTTTGGTGGAGACTTGTTGTCCAGCAGAATTGATAAAAGAACCTCAGTTACCACTTTGTAGTTTATGAAAGGTCCTCCTCATAAAAACTCCGCACAGTTTACATCAAATCTTTTGATCCTCAATTTTGCATATTGTCACTGGACAACTTGAGAAAAAAGTGCACACAATTGAGTGTATGATATAATACGTAATATACAATAATATATAATATACATTTCTGTGTGTAAATGAGATCAGGCAATACATATCATCTTTAAAAGAGCAGAAAGTAGTAGGAATGTGTTCTTTGGAGTTTCCTGGTCTGAAATTCTGTTGGGTATCATCACATTGACAGACTTCGAGAAGAGAACCCAACAAGCTCTGGGTGTTTCAGTGGAGGATACGTTGGGAGTGCTTCATGACAATGGATTAAGGAGACAATGGATTTTCATTGTCAAGATAGTATATCTTACAAGATATACTATCATTGCCAAAAGCACAACGGGGGGCTTAGTGCATCTGCAAATGTCTCCGTAGGAAGTCTGTGTTGTCTACTGTTCCAAACAAGAAAGCAACTGCAAACATTTGGCACTAGGACTACTAGCAATGGTAGAAAAATAACTGCAAAGCGCTGTCACCAGAAACAAAGAAAATAGGAATACTGCAGTAAAATGCCCACCAAATGCAAATAAAACAGATCAGGATAAAATAGATCTTCTCTTGGAGGTTTCCAGTGTTCACCTGGGGAGGCTGAAATGGACTGAGCTGTTTGCCAAAGGCAGTAAAAAAGAGGGGAGTTGCTTCATCACTTGGCTTTAGCCACTGTGGGAGCAGCTTTGCTCATACTTTTCTTTTTTTTGCTTCCTGAGGCTCAAATAGACTTTCTTCCACAAGATTTTTTTGGTTTCCCTATTGAAGTAGACTTACCTCTTATTCCCTCTGCCCTGCTCTCTTTCTCCCCATTTATCTGTTCTCCGTACGTTGAAAATGTTCCAGAGATAAAGCTCCTTTTTGCCCACTTCCCCCCCTGAGAGAGGAGGATGAAGGGCCATATGATGGAGGGCCACTGCCCTCGAACACTGGCATCATTCCACAAGATTGCAGAAAGAAAAATAGACTTGTCAGTGGGCTGATACAGTTCAGGATTTGGCTCTTTATTTCCTCCTGTGCTTGGCTGCTGCATGCAGTTTCTGGATAGCACTTGGAAATACAGCAAATTACTTCTCATAGAGAAAGTAAGTGGAGAAAAAATATTTCATGGCATTCTCTGGACATCAGATATATCAATTGTATTTTCACTGTTATAAAAACTACCGTATTTTCAGCTCATGTTCTCATATGCGTATGGCAGATGGTACCTTCTTTGTCAGTAGGACTGCTCTGTAAATACAGACATACTCACCAGAACATTTGCATTTTCTTTCAAAGGTGACTGGAGTGACAATGTATACTTGAGCAAGTTTTAAGCTCAAACACTTACAAAACCAGATTAATATATACTCAGTGGCAGAATCTGCTGTTGCTGCTGAACTGGTCGGTTACATCGGCAGCTGCCAAGGACCAAAATCAATATTAAGAGCAACTGCACGCCATATCGGACAATAGAGGCATTTGTAATTTTCAAATAATTTGTAAAGCAGAAGTTGCTTTAAATATAGCATATTTCACTGCCAGTAATACCTACTGTGGCTTGTTCACGGGTTGGTGTACAACAGGCTCATTTTAATGACTTTTTTTCCAGAGTGTCTTATTACTTATATTCTTGTGATCATTTACCCATGTGGTCTATGGTACTCTAGCTTGAAGTCTTGCCCTTGGTCCAGCATTCTCAGCTGAATACAGCTATTTCCTTGCCCAAAGAATAGCTCTAAATAAGGAGAGTGCTGTAGGAAGAACGAAGGATTTGATTATCTTGTACACTTCTCCAGTTGCCTAAATTACTTTTATATGAATTAATATTAGGTATGAAGTATAGTTAGGGAGTTTATGGTAAAGTCAGCAATAGTCCCTAATCTGGGAAGCTGTAAGTATTTTATTGCTGTGCCTTTACTCTGTTTGACCAACATCTCTGTATCTTGTTAAGTCAAATATTTAGATGGTCTATAATTATTTATAATACATACAACTTGATAAGAACTTGTAAATGTTTATTGGTTGCCAGTAGACGTACGGGTTGGCATAGTGACACAGTCAACCACGTATATCAGCACAGATATAGCCCTCATGAGAACACAGGCAGTGGGGAAATATCTGCATTTAAACAACATGGATCTTTCCAGTAGCTGGGTTTAGACTCTCAGGCTGTGGAATATTTGGCCTGTGGATCCCCATAGCTTGCCCTCTGACAGCCTCTGGGCCTGCAGCCTCACCTCAGTTGCCTGTGCTCAGACCTTCTCCAATACAAGCGGTCACAGAAACGCATATGTGCTCTGGATCCTTCCAGTAACTGGCTTTTGAAAGTCAATGTTAACCAGTAGCTGGCCCTTGGATCCTCTGTTCTTCCAGATACCTTGTGCACAAGCTGTCTTGCAAATGCACACATAAACAGACACAAATAGGTCTCTGGCAGTTCGTCAAACCTATGGTATATGACAGCAGCTCCTCTGTTCTTTATAGAAGAAGACTTGGAATGTCTGCTCTCTCCAGGTGAAAAGAAAACCCTTTCTTGTTGACTTGTCTTCTGGGTGTCATGCCCAGGACACAGGCTGGACATTCTCCTTTGATAGCCCTGAGAGTAACCCGGTCAGTCTGCTTGTTGTCACTGATTATTCGGTTCTTGGGCTTCTTCCATCTCCATTTTCCCCTGCTTCTTTGTTTTCACACACCCTACACAGCCTTTAATCAGACAATGAAGAAGAACCAGCATCTATGACTGTGGCAAGAAGTCTTTAGGTGACACATAAAAAAAGACTTCATTAATGTAGCAATGTCAAGAAAGTAGCAGAAAGGATGCTTTTGTCAAATTTGTTCTGGGACTGAAACCAAAAGAGACAACTTATTATGCTCTAGAACTCCATGGTCTCTATGTATGCAATATTAAATGTTGGTCTGGTATAGATTTATGCTAACACAGTCATTATTAGATCTTTGAAAATTCAACCTTCGAGTATAATATGTGAGTAGAAGTATGGATGACTAGCACAAAAGATTAAATTCTAAAAGATTCAGAGAACAACTCAGCTCTGCTATTAGAAATGTTAAGTGCTGCAGGGTTCCAGTCTAAGGATCTCTTAATGACTTAATATTTTTAAATATCCTGATTTTTAAGATGGTAAAATCTTGCACATTAGTTACTGCCAAGGATTATTTGTAATCCTTGTAGAAGGCGTGGCTGAATGTTCTAACAAATGTCCATACCAAGTTTTTGGAGACACCATTAGACCCTTTCCATGGTAGCTATGCAAGAACAGATAACTGTGGTTCCACCAGTAACACTGACAGAGAGTTGGAGATTGGTTGGTGTTGTCAGTATGAACAATAAATTAAATCCAGGAATTTATTACTGCTCTTTGCAACAAAAATGGTGTTCTGCATGCAGAACTCCAACCAGAGGGCTTTCTTCTCCTAGTTGTAGATATCTGAATTTGCTTTGGGGAAACACCTGCTGGCTTAATGGGATGTAGAGAGAAAATGAGGTGCAACTCAGTAAGTCCCAAACTGAACACCCACCTGGCAGTGAGGCCCAGCTGTGCGTCTGGCTCAACTATTTGCTCTGTATCATGGTCCAGACTTTCAGAAGTCTTTTCTTCTCCACTCTACATCTAAAATAGAATTTATAAACAGCTATTTTTATTTGCATTAAAGACCTGATTTATCTCTTTTTGATGTCAATGGAATTTTCCCATGGACTTTTAAAGTCAGTTAACTGAAGTTCAAAGAGAAATATTTTCTAACATTATTTTTTTGCTTAGTAGAATAAACAAAATCCTCAGCTGAAGTCAGTGGAAAGAAATGTAAGGTCGATGCTGAACACTCTAGATAATTCTGAAACTTGATGTTCAATATTAGAACATCCAAGAGAGGTTTTGCCCTTCTTCTTGAACATTTGGATTTACATAGTGCAACACTGAAAGAAAAAATACTTCAATTCAGTTGTGTTCCTCTCATACCAGGCTCCAGAAGAGAACGTTGTGGATATCGGATTCTGCGTCGCCATCGTAATTCAGAAGATCAGGTGCATTGCATTAGCAAAGCTAAGAAATACAGTGAGACAGCAACTCGCGTAAAAGAGATCCTGCTCAGCACAGTCAGTCCAGAGCAGTTTGTTTTAACCCTACTGGAAGCGGAGCCTCCAAATGTGTTGGTCAGTCGTCCCAGCAAACCATTCACGGAGGCTTCCATGATGATGTCCCTGACAAAACTGGCAGACAAAGAGCTGGTTCACATGATTGGTTGGGCCAAAAAAATTCCTGGTAAGAATTTCAATCTTCTTGTTTGTTGATTTTGTTCAATGTAGGAAGAGAATTGTGAAGGAAACCAGAAAACATCTTAGAAAATAACTTCATTTTAAGTAATATTTGAATGAGGAACACCCCCATGCACACCCCAAATAGTATTTGCTGTATTTTGATTGTTCAAAATGTCTATTTTTTTATACTATGTTAGTTTTTTTTAAAAAAAAACCCTAACCCAAGATCTCAGCCAGTTGAGATTAATCTTTAGATTTTTTATAAAAGGCCAGTTTCCCAACCAACCCCAATTTTGGCATTGATAACCTTTAGTTTATTTTCTGCATCTGTCAGAATGAAAAACTTTTTCTTTGCAAGAGAGAAGTGTATGAAGCAAATCCACTGAAGCAATCAAACCCCTTCAAAACTGTTCCACTTTATCTTACTTGTTTGTTTTTTCTGTTCACACCTGTTACACGGAACAGAAGTGAACACCATTTTAGAACAATGCCCAAAATAAATGCGATGTTTAATATGAGCCTTATTATAAATAATATTCCCATATTACATGGCAGATAAAGCATTTACTTGAATATGGATTTATTTATTTATTTTTTTCCATTATGATAACTGTGATGACTAGAGCTTAGGACATAGAATTTTGTTTTCAGGAATTCTTGCCTAAAGTTAATCATTCAGATCCGTGCTCTGCTTCCTGGAGGAAGTTAAAAAAAAGTAGAGTTCTTGAATAATGGACCAGTGAACAGTAATTTTATTTTATGTAAAGCTGAATATTTGCTTTTGTGTATCTGGCTAAGTCCATTTGCACCTCTAAATTATTATTACATGTTGTTTCAACACCAAAAGCGAAGGAAAATCTTTTTATTTTTCCTTATAGATGTTCATGTTAACAGTAACATTTTGCCTGAATAAGAAAGATAAATCTTTGGGTTGGTTGTTTTTATTTTTATTATGTTTAATGACCATCTTTTGTTACGAGGCTTGCTGTGTGACTGTATTTTTGTCTGTACTTTCAGCTTAATGGATTGTATTTTTGTTGTTGCTCAGTAAAATAGCAGCTGACGCCTGGATTTTTTCCTTCTGAATTCTAAGTATTTTAATTCTGAGTTGTCAGACAGCAGAACAGAACTTCCATAATTGCCTTTTACCTTGTTGACCTAGTCTAAGAGGGTTGAACATGGTTCAGTAATGAACTTATGTTGCTAATCAATAGGATGTTGTCATAATATTGAAATTTGGATTCATTATGCAATGTAGCGTGTGGCTACCAGAGCAGCATGGTTACTGCACATCCAGCGTGAGGGGTTTTTTGTCTGTCTTAGTAATTTATAATTAAATGATTAGGCAAAGCACACATGATTTAAAGGACATGTACTACAGCCATAGAAAAATAGGTAGTTTAATGTACTCTGCAGCAAATAAAATGGCCCTTCTGATACTGCAATAGAAGCTGCGGTGGTGATGTGCTGTCATTGATCTTTAAAGCATAAGACTTTTAGGAAAAGGAAAGGTACAGTCCTTCTAATAGCTCAATGGTCATAAACCATACTGCTGGTGCAGATAACGTGAATTTGGCAGATGACATTTGGAATAAATCTGGATCTCTATCTGTAGATCAAATGCCGGGACTCAGTCTGACATCCAGCTCAACTGAGGTGATGTTTAAAACCTGTAACTGCTCGGTCGTGCGGGAGCAATCAGCACGTGCCTGTGTAAATGTTTCTTGAAATATAAACTTCAGAAATGTCTTTGGGCCATTGTTTCCCAGGAAACTGCCACTCTCAGTTTATACTATTTGCTCTTACATGATTATTTTTCTAAAAGTACTTTTAAAACGATGAGTGCATCTCTGGCAGATAATCTGTTGTTGGCTGTGAATTCTGCAGTAAATTCTGTGACAGTGAAATCTAGGAGGGAAGGTACCACTCATAGGCTCCTATTACCCTTCTTATAACAAAAGGAGCAAGGCTATTGATTTTGTAAGGCAGCACTTTTAGCAGTGATAAGCAAGAGCGCATATTATTCCTTTTATATCAGCCTCGGGCTGTCACTGACTGTATTCCAGCCCAGCAGGTTATTAAGACTAAAAAATATGGAGCATTTGTATAAATTAGTGACAGCAGATTCTGCAAAAGCACAAACACACTTTGTGTATTTTAAGACCTCAGACAACTGGGAAGAGGTATAGGAAACCTGTCTCCCATGGCCAGGCACTTTACTCTATGCAGTCTCTGCTTTCTTTCAAAGGTTTGATAGGAACAAATATCTATGTTCCTATTTGACAGGGCAGCATGGTCCTTCTGATGTCAGTGCCCTGTTTTCTGGCTTTCTTCACAACCCGTGATTCTTTCTGTTTCTTTTTGTTGCTCAGGTACTCAGTCTTGTTTATCACAACAGAGAATTAGACAGATTTATTTTATGATCTTTTCATCATTTTAGGCTTCATTGATCTCAGCCTCTACGACCAAGTGAGACTCTTAGAGAGCTGCTGGATGGAAGTTTTAATGGTTGGTTTGATGTGGAGATCAATCGACCATCCTGGGAAACTAATTTTTGCACCAGACCTTGTACTAGACAGGTAAGAGAAAGAAACTTTTTGAGAACGTTTTGTATTGGCATGTTTGGAGGTAGGGTCAAAGGAAGAGAACCAAGTATGGAAGATGCTATCGATAATTTATCTAACAATATCCTTTACTCTTGTTTGTTAAAAATATCATCTTGTAATGTAAACCCATTACAGGGGTTTAAGGAATGCTTAGCATAAACAGTATTGTTGAACTTTCTAGTTCCTTAATTCCTGTAGCACAGGACAGTGTAAAGTTTCTCTGTATTTTTCACATCTTTTTTTGGTTTCGTTCTTTTTGGCTCTGATCTCTGGATGCTGAAACTGTAGACATGTCAACCCTATGCACTACATTGTCAAACAGTTTCTTCCAACTGATAGGTTTTCTGCCTCCACCCCTCAAAAAAAGCAGACACCGTGTCAGGCCATATTTTAATTATTTAAGTAGCTTTTCTACTTGTTTTTTTTTTCCTGCTCGTAATGCAGACTTCATAAATAGCTATATTAATGAACATTACAGCAGTAGCCAAAAGGGATTAAATAACCTCTAGGTTGCTTTTCAGTACTGAGTGGTTTTTTTCAAGGTACAGCAGCATGCTTGCAAGATTAAAAATTATTTCTCCGTAACATCATGTACCAACAGCATATGGATTAGTAAGGGTATTTTTCTACATGACCTAAGCAGGAACTGACCTGGGCTTCACATTGGTAAAAAGTCAGAGAAACAATCTACTCTCTTGGGTTGGCTTAAAATGTCTCAGCCTTTTCAACCTGGGGAAATTCAGCTCTGTACCAGTTCCATGACTTAAGCTCAATAACAATTATCATTTTAGAAACAGAAAGTGAAACAGGTTAGTAAGAGAAAGAAATTTAATTTATAAAAGGTATGAAATAAATTATTATCTGCTCATATAAATGCTATGCAAGGACACACTGCATTGTTCAATGCAATGATAGGAAATTGCTGAAAATGTATGATACATTTGGTTCCTTGGAACTAAAATGTGCTGAATAGAGTGAGCTTATTTGATGCACTCCTTAATCTCCACAAGATAAAGCAGAGTGGGAGCTAACAAGCATCTGGTCATGCTGTGATTTTATTTTTTTAAGGCACGTGTATATGAAACTGGTCTGTAATTTGATTGTTTTTAACTTAGCTCAGCTTCAGATGCATTTCCCATATAATCTTTGTAGACAAGTACTTCTCTGATGCTTGTCTATTGGTTTCGAACCTTGTAGCTGCCTGTCCTTCTCCAAAGCTAAAAATTCTTCTTTGCTACGAGGAACACAGGAAAATAGGCAGTATTCATGCAGCTGTCTTTCTGGAAGCAGTACTCACTGTGCCTGGTTGGTGTTTTCTGGCTGTGCCTGCCTCTCAGCCCAAAGGCTCACCACCTTCCTTGAGGGATCCAGTGGAGGAGTAAAGGTCTTTAATTCTCCTGCACTGCTATGCTTAAATCTGTTTTAAAAGCATTAAAGAAGAAAAAAAAAAGTCTCATTTTACAGACAGTATAAGAAGCACTGAATACTGTGACCTTAACTGCTCTTTCAGTCCAGTTCATTCGAAAAAGCTAATCAGAAAAGTGGAACAGTAACTTCAGTTACTGTTCAGTGGCTTTGAAATTTGCTGCTGCTTAATTTTGAACCCATTGAAATGGCTTAGAGTTGTTTGGTTGTTTTTTTTTTTTTTCACATCAGAAGATGGGACTATTTCTAATATCCAAAATAGAGAAACTTACATTCAGCAAACACTTGCAAACATAAAAATAACAGACCCAAACACTCCATAACTCTATCTACATTTAAACACCTTCAAAGAAGAAGGTGCTGGAGGATGGGAGTAGAGGCCGTTTTGTTCTTTAAAAATGCCTTATTGCTACAAAAAACTTATTTTAATGAGTCTACCTTATTCACCAAGTCCTGAGGCCTCCATCAGGTACAAATAGTGATGTCACCAGCTGCGTTATTAATTCCTTGTGAAACGAATCTGGAAGATGATTTAAAGTGGTACTGCACCCCACGCTTCAGTTTCAAACTGATTATTGTGAATTATAAGGGCTGTGACACTAAAGCCTCTTACAGAAATACGGTCATGCTTAACTGCAGTCAGTCCTGCATGTGCTTTAAAGAGGAGATCAGTTTCTTAGAGGTGCTGACCTTTTATATCACTGTAATTCTCAATTTAGATTTCATGATAGAACCTTCTGAATTCTCCCAGAGATGAGCTGGTAAGTCTTTTGTAGAATCCTTCATGCTCTGACTTTTATCTGGCTGAGTCAGACTTCCTTAATTCTACTTCTTTTGGTAATGTTTTAAATGTGTTTCCATAGGGATGAGGGGAAATGCGTAGAGGGAATTTTGGAGATCTTTGATATGCTCCTGGCCATGACCTCAAGGTTCCGAGAGCTGAAACTGCAGCACAAGGAGTATTTGTGTGTCAAGGCGATGATCCTCCTCAATTCCAGTGAGTATGCAGTTGACTCTCACACTCACCCAATTGTACATTTTATTTCGAGGGTGGCTGGGAAATCGGCCTCTAAAAATGGTGGAAATATCAAATGAACTAAAGCTGCTGAAAGAGAGCAAGGGGAAAGGACTTCTAACTGTCGGATTGTATGGATTTTTGCTGAAGAAACTTCTGAGCTGCATAGTTTGTGGATTTAGAGTTTATGTCCTATTGTAAGATCTACACGAATAGCCCAAAGTCTGAAAGCTTCTCACAAGTTAGGGCTCATGGCCCAGGCTGTCCAGGATATATTCTTTTTAATGAGAACTTTTGCTCATTTCTCCGCGGATCCTGGTCATGTGTAGAGTTGCTGTACAGCTCTACAAAACTGTACTTCATTCTTTATTCTAGTAAAACTAGATGCTCAACTGAGTGATGATTAATTCAGCTTAAATGATCCTATTTAATGGTAATTAATTGATAGAAATGATTGAAAGTGCTGAACAGTTCTGCAAGTTTAATTTCAAGATAGGAGCTTTGCCTTGCAGCCTTTTACACAGGACAAATAAGAGTGTGTGTTTGCTAGTTTAGAGTAGTCGCCAGTAAATTAAGATTATTCCCAAGAACGCTTTGTAATTAATGTTGTCACCGAAAAAAAAAAACCCTAACAACAAAGTAACAGCTACGTATCTTTACTCTTTTCAGCAAGGACCTGCTGGTAATTCTCAGCCCAGTTCTGAAAGGGCTACTGTTACCCTACTCGTTTGTAAATGGATAAAATTATTCCAATAGACAAAAAAAGTTGTTTCTGTTTTCTTAAAAATAAACCAACCAGCCAGCCAAGCAAAAGAAACCAACAAAACACCGTGTTCATCAACTGTATTTTCTTCAAACCCTCACCTCCGAGAAAAACCTCTCCTTTTGTCCCTCCCTGCTCTTCTTTCTTGTCCAAGTTTATCTTTTACTCCTAATCTTTGAGTTTTTCTGGATCTCTGTCCTTCCATAAATATATTTGGAAGGATTTCTCGCTTGCCCCACCCCATCTCTTCTGTTCTGTCAGTAATGTCACTGTGTGTTTCCAGACCTTCCTAGTGGTGATTTCTTCCCTCTCCATAATCCCAACCTCATTTTTTTTGGCTTTTGCTTACTTTTAAGGTTTCCCAATGTAGAGAAGTCCTCTTTTATGGCACCCTCTGAGCTACAGGGAGGCCAGGACAGTGTCAGCCTATGAGCAGTGTCTCTCACCATCTTCTTCTCCCTTCCTAGGATATACTCAGAGAAAAAAGGAAGGGAAGGGATTAGAGCAATTACGTAATTCATAATTGTTACTGAACTACAAAGTGCGGAGTCATTCAAAGGAAAAATGCTCTGGTTAATGGAGAGCATGTCCGTTCTCTTTACTGAAGGGTCTATGTTCAACATGTTGTCTTGGGAGGATTTGGGAGAATTACTCAGTTTGCCAATGATGCAGTCAGCAAATTTTGGCAAACAAATGTATGTTGAAGCGTCGCGCGACAGATGGAGCATCATTTGTACAGTCTTAAGCTGAGGTGTCAGGAAATGCATCTTTTCTAATCCTATTGAAATATTACATCAGAAAAAAAATGTACAGTCATAGCTTTTCTTTCTTCCTTATGGGCAGGGAGTAATTTTTTTTCTTCTCTGTTTAGGCATGTTTCCCTTGTCAGCAGAAGAACCTGAAAGCAACAGGAAATTGCATCACCTGCTTAATGTAGTCACAGATGCACTGGTGTGGGTTATTGCAAAAAGCGGAATCCCCTCACAGCAGCAGACAACTCGTCTGGCCAATTTGTTGATGCTCCTTTCTCACGTCAGACACGCAAGGTAAATCTGTGTGTGCAACACATAAGGTTTGTTTATTATGGCGACTAAACAAGTGTTGATCTCTGGAGGACTCCTGAGAGAATACGGCTCTTCATCTCTGTTCATTGTAAGGCTTTCCATCCTAGCACGACTAAATAAGCATTATACTCGAGTGCTTGCTGGCACTCAAAAATGTGTTGATATTAAAATGCCGTCTCAACTGGATTATATTAAATTGTTGGTTTTACATCTGCCTGAAATGTTTAACAACAAGAACACAAAGTTGGCACCAAAAACTTGAGTGCGTCTGAAATGCACATATGTGTAACTGCAATGGCAGTAGCCATCTCCTGTTAGTCCCAATCGTGGTACTGCCACAGAGCACTCAAGTTAACAAGGTGTCATTGTATCTTACTGTATAACAAAAAAAAAAAAAAGACTTTCAATGCCTGTAGCCAACTGCAAGATCTGACAACGGACATGCAGAGAGGAAACAAACTGTTTGATGTCAGCCAGGGTAGTTTGGTCTTCCTAGTTAACCATGTAGGAGAGGTTAGTCACTAGAGCTATAAACTGTAAATTCCCCTTTTGTACAAAGCACCCATATTTCCAGCATCAAAGAGATTTTTCTTTTTGATTTCAATAAGGTCAGTACATCTGAATTATTTTTGAAGCCAGTTCGTATGGTGTAAAACAAATCTCAGTTCTCTAAATGCTAAAACACTTGGCCCATAAGTATGTTGGGATGTTGTTACTGTTGATAGTGGTAAGTAGTCTGATGGACTTCAGCAGTTAAATCCTCTTAATTCCTAATAAAAAAAAAAAAAAGGACTTTCTTGAAGTCATGAGTGTGTTTTCCTCTCTGCATTGTTGGACCCTGACTGCTGACTTATTTTCTGTTCTCCTTCACAGCAACAAAGGAATGGAGCATCTCCTGAGCATGAAGTGTAAAAATGTGGTCCCAGTGTATGATTTGCTGCTGGAGATGTTGAATGCACACACTCTCCGAGGGCAAAGGAAGTCCCCAGTCACACATCCCGAATTTGGCTCGTTAGAACAAATGGAGATTGGAGACAGTCTGCGAAATGGGGCAGCCCAGTAATTCTGCTGAAACACAGAAATGTGAAGCTTCATAAAGCTATGGGAGACAACAAAAGTACTGTGATGGGACTGCTGGAGCGGAACCAAGTGTGAGTCCTCATCTCTTCTAGATTTGCACGTGGCTATCTTGGGAAAGGCCTGTGGGACACACACCTCTGGTTTTCTGACATTACAATACCTGCACTTTTACAGTGCCTTTTCTGAGACTCTTCAAAAGCACCTTAAGAAATTAAGCCTCCGAATAGTACTATGAGAGAGGGAATTACTGCCTCTCCTGAGACAGAGATAAATTAATTACTGAGACAGAGGGATAAGAGTCCTGGTTTAAGATGACAAAAGTCTGTGTCAGGGCCAGGAGTGAGCACCTAGCTCTGCATCTCCCAGACCAAGGCTTTTAAGCACTGAGTAGACAATCTCTTCTTTCAGCATGAGAATGTATGAAATGTAGAGCAGCATCATTTGGGACAGATTCACTTACCTGTGTCCGCTGGTCCCTGGGGAATACCTGCTTTGCAGCTGATCTAGATAAAGTGCCGAGATATGTACAGTGTAAAGAGTTTCTTCTATTCTTAAATATGCAATGGCTGCAAGGGCCTTCATTTGAAGGTCATTCAGAATAGCTTCTAGGCTGGTTCAGAGCCTCTTCAGAAATGTTAAACCAAGCTGGAGATTATATTGTGTGAGCCTGTTCTTAACTTTCGTGTTATTATCCATGTATAATTCTTCAGTGCTTTAAACAATGACCAAATTGCCTGGATATTTCAGTTAATGCTGATCTTCTAAATGTGTTTTTGTCTGTGAAATTAACATGTTGTTTTATATATTTATTAATGATGTTAAATCTATTACAATATTTAGGTACAAGAGGTTGCTCTTAATATTAACTGTTTGCAGTTGTATATGATCTGTTAATCGGGGCTTGTGAAAGCAGCTGGAAACAAAACATCTTCCCTCTCGTTTTGACTCCCGTGTGGAATCCTGTCCACCTGAAACCTCTTGCAGGTGATGAGGCAGTGGATGGGAGCTGCTTGCTGCCTGCAGGATTGCTGCTTGCTTGTTTTCAAAGTGCATGGCACCTTATGCAGTTGTTTTTATATCTTGTATGGGGTCCCTCCAAGAGCAGGGGAGGGCAGGGGGTGATGATGATGATGATGATGATGATGATGATGGTGATGTTTCTGGCTATTATTTTGCCTTGCAAGTGTGATGACTTGTTTGAATTTCACCAAAGATGTGGATTTAAACTTCCCTGTCGTGCTGGTTCCTGGGGGCGTTTAAAACAAGCAGAGGAACTAGCCTGGCCGATGACTTCAGTGAAGAGCAGGATGGCATCATTTGTTCTGGCAACTGCCCTTATCTCATGTTGCTGTGAGCTAAAATTGCAGTCACTCTAAATGGATGTATTTAAATGTAATGCATGTATATTCTGGGCATTTCGGGTATGGTGGAATTTAATTGGGATTACACCAGAAGTCTGTTTTGAGGCACAAAATGTTCTGGATTAGGGACTTGAATCATGATGTCATTTACGTACTTTCAGTATTAGTCAAGCCTTCGATCTTGGTGGTTTTTCAAAGCCAAGGAGAATATTTTTTATAGGAGATGCATAAAGAGTTTTCAGTGAGTTAAACAAATCTATTGTCTTGTTTTACCAGATGCTGCTGATTGTCCATATTTTTACTAGCTACCTTTTTATTGTCTTTAAGAAACTGTAATATATAGTAGTGCCCTTCTAAATAAGTGAATATTTACTGCAAGAAAAGGGAAAACATATGAGTGCAGTCTGGAATTCATTGGTACTTTCATTTGGAAGAAACTTTTCTGTGAAACAGATGTGTTTCAGTGCTTCTTGAGCTTGAACACCTTTTGGCCTCAATGCCTGTTGTATTATTCTTCTGATTTTCCTTATCCTGTGCAATTGTTTTGTTTAATACAGTTTTTTCAAAGAAATGTGTAAGTGATATTTTGTTTTGGTTGGTTGGTTTGCTTTAGAAGTGGCAAACTTATAAGCAAGTTTGAAACAAACGTCTTAAAAGGAAAATGGGAAAGAGCATGTAAAAATCGTAAAATTAACTTCTCCTTGGAAATATGCTCCTGACTGACTTTGTAAAAGAACAATGCCGCAGACCTGTGCTACATTTTGTGATCTATATGTGCTGTTACTAGCACAGTGCAACCAGGAAAATGATGTGATTTTTGCAGATACTTTTTGTCGCAGGTAATAATTTGTTGAATATCATTTTATTAAAAATTACTACTGATGTTTTAAAATGGGCAAAAGCCAATAGCTATCGGCTCTCTGGATTAATGTAGCTGTATTCCTCTTTGGATAAGGGGAGGGCGCACATCTCTAAAACAGCTGAGTTTATTAAACAGGGAGGTATGAGACAAAATGACTAAAAAAGGGTGTCTTCATCTCTTGAACGAAATTTTGGGCTTATCATGGGTTTGTATCCCACAGACTCTCTCTGATGCTGCATTCCTGGTGTGAAGCAAGTCCATGTAGCCGTGAAGAGAGTTACTTGGGTCTGTTGGTGAATAAGAATCTCGACATGAGCTGACAGTGTGTGCTTGCATCTCAGAAAGCCGATCGTATCCCAGGCTGCATCAAAAGAAGTGTGAGCAGCAGGTCAGGGGAGGCGATTCTGCTCCTCTTCTCTGCTCCCTTGAGACCCTGTGTGGAGTCCTGTGTTCATTCTGGAGTCCTCAACACAGTAAGAACATGGATCTGTTAAAGCGAGTCCAGAAGAGGCCATGAAGATGATCCAAGGGCTGAAGCACCTCCCATGAGAAGACAGACTGAGAGGTTTGGGGCTGTTCAGCCTGGAGAAGAGAATGCTGCAGGGAGACCTTGGAGCAGTACTGAAAGGGAGCCAACGGGAAAGCTGGGGAGGGGATCTTTATCAGGGAGAGCAGTGGCAGGACCAGAGGCAACAATTTAAGGTTGAAAGAGGGAAGATTTAGAGTAGATATTAGAAAGAAGTTTTTCTTCCTGTGAGGGTGATGAGGCTCTGGCACAGGTTGCCCTGAGAAGTTGTGGCTGCCCCATCCCTGGAGGAGTTCAAGGCCAGGTTGGATGAGGCTTTGAGCGACCTGATCCAGTGGGATGTCCCTACCTGTGCCAGGGGGGTTGGAACTGGATGGTCTTTATGGTCCCTTCCAACTCAAACCATTCTATGATTCTATGTTCCTGCCAGGCTTGAGCAGAGCTGCCGCGCTGCTTTTCAGTTTAGAACTTGGGGGGCTTTTCCAGTTTGAGCATGAATGAATGAATGAATGCTGAGGAGCTGTGAGGAGGGGAGGAGAGCATGGCTGGTTCATGGCTTTCCTTCACTGCCCTGCTGTACCTCAGCTTCTGCTGCTGAGCTGGGACTTGACCAGAGGTGGCTGTTTCTCCTGGACGAAATTATGCTGCAGTCTGGAATATTCACAGAGGTGAGCAAACCTTGCTTATGCAAGAGTGCCCGTTGCCATGGATTTAAAAGGGAGAGGGAGGAAGGAAGGATGGAAAGAAGGAAAAGGAAGGAAGGAAGGAGAAGGAAGGAAGGAAGGAAAAGAAAGAAAAAGAAAGAAAGAGAGAAAGAGAGAAAGAAAGAAAGAAAGAAAGAGCGAAAGAAAGACAAACCCCCAATGTATTCCTTATGTATGCTGCTAAAAATATGCTGAGGCTCCCCTCAAGTCTGGAACTTGAACCAAATGTTAAAACAGCCTTAATATTTTTTTTAAGAAGTGTGGTGCATCTTGGAGCATTTCAGGTAGGTAAAATGTTTCGTCTCCAGGAACATTAGAACTTTTCCACACCGCTGTCTTCTTGCAAATTACCTGGTTTTAATGCTGTCATATTGCCAGAGAAGAGAAAATGGGGAAAATATGTATTGGAACATTCTCCCTTGAGACGGTGCCTGACAGGCTGGGTGCTGCTATCAAATGTGTAGCAACCTCAGGCAGGTAGCACTTTTAAGATCTTTTTTTTTCGGTAAATATGCATATCTCCATAATATGTTAATTCCTTGCTGACTGAATAATGAATCTACACAGGGATCATTGTGATGAAAGGAGGACATCCTTTTAAATGCTGGAACTTCTTTTCCTCGTGATGACTTGTGAAGTATTGAAGACAGTTGCTGTATTTGCATCATTACAGTGGTTTAACAGAGCCTAAAAATGAAGAAAGCCCCAAGAAAGCTGCCGATTAGTTCTATTCAAGCTGCCACCAGGGATCAGCCCTCTTCTGAGGTAAGAATTTTTGTCTTGTTTTGTCATTGTTTAGCCTCACACAGCTAAATTCCAGAAACTAAAAAACGTGCAGCTCAGTTTCCTAAAAACCTTCACCCTACCTCCAACCCTCATTGAAAAGAGAGAGGGAAATGAGAAGAAAAAGTCTCATGGGTTGGAAACTAAAACTGCAGCTTCAATGAAATGATAATGATAATAATGAAAATAGTTAGAAAGTAATAAAAATATACAAACATCTGAGATCACTCCCCCGGCCTATCCTTCGATGGCTATACATCACCATAAATACTTCAGAGCAGACACGAGGGAGTGGGTCCATGGCTAGGAGGGAGCTGGACTTGGGTACTGGATTCAGAATCTCACAGATCTGGGATCAGAAGCAACCAGACAGATGAGGGCCTCACTGGATGTCAGCCATCACAGCGGAGAGCGAGACACTCGTGATCTCTCAGTGTCATATTGAGTATGACATATATGGGATGGAATACACTGTTGGTCAGTTTAGGGTCACCTCCCCTCTTCACCCCTCTTCCCAGGTTCAGCCCCTTTCATGCCAGCTTGAGGAAGGCGTTGGTTAAATATAAGCATTGGCCTTTTTGCATCAATGCCCTGTGTTACCATTTTAGAGGAGAACACTGTCTCAAAAAAACGCAGTTAGTTTTCAGAGAGATGAAATTACTTACAGCAACTCAGTCACAAAACTGACTCTAACTTATGCCAAACTACAACATGTTTAAACTTTATAGGATGGTTTAGTTTGGAAGGAACCTTAATGACCATCCAGTTCCACCCCTCCTGCCATGGGCAGGGACATCTTCCACTGGATCAGGTTGCTCAAAGTCCCATCCAATCTGGCCTTGAACACCTCCAGGGATGGGGCAGCCTCGGCTTCTCAGGGCAACCTGGGCCACTGCCTCACCACCCTCACAGTAAAAAACTTATTTCTAATATCTACTCTAAATCTTTCCTCTCTCAGCTGAAAACCATTGGCACCAGTCCTATCCCTGCACTCCCTGATAAAGAGCCCCTCCCCAGCTTTCCTGGAGCCCCCTTTAAGTACTGGAAGGCTGCTATAAAGTCTCCCTGGAGCCTTCTCTTCTCCAGGCTGAATTGCCCCAGCTCTCTCAGCCTGGGAGATGCTCCAGCCCTCAGATCATCTTCATGGCCTCTTCTGGACTCGCTTTAACAGATCCACCAGGCTGCGTGATCACTGCAGCCCAGGCTACCTGCAATCTTAACCTCTCCAATTAGTTCTTCTGCGCTAGTGACAACAGGTCCAGCAGTGCCTCTCCTCTGGTCGGGCTCTCCACCATCTGTACTTGCACTGCTTGTGGTTCGCTGTGCTGCTTTTCTAGCAGATGTTTGGGTGGTTGAAGTTCCCCTATAAGGATCAGGTCCTGCACATGTAATTTAGACTTGCTTGCAGAAGATTCATAATACATATGTTTAAAAGGGCACAAAAGTGTGACATGGAAGCTCAGCCTGAGCATGCTGACTATCTAATGGCCATGGCCATGACCAAGGTCTTGCAAAGGACAATGCTGCTGCTGCCCCCCAGAGACTGCTTTTATGTATCCGAGGTTGTTCCTTTGTCTGAACAGTAGAAAATAGTTGTGCACTTATGAAATAGCTGCTCTTCCCTAGAATGTGCTTTAACCCACATATATCAAAGATAGGATCATGATTATGGATCTATTTTGATCCTAGGACAACGAGCACACGGCAAAAACAGACAGCACTCTTCCCCTTCCCTGCACTTCCCCACCAAGATAAGCACCTGCGGGAGACCGGTTGCTCTTACCTTGAGACCCGAGATTAAAAAAAGAGAATGGATTTGCATGGCGTCGTCTGAAGTGCCCTAAAGCATGCACAGCCTAAGGCCCTGTCACAGGAATTACTGTTTTATCAGGCTGAGTACCAAACCCATATATGTTCAATATATACATATACATCTCGATAGATTCTGTCCCGGGTGGCAGGGTAGCTGATAACTCCTGACTGCTGTGAGCTAGAACAGCTGAGGGCAGTCACCACCATGGCAGCTTTTAGTGTCAGTCCAGCTGTAGGCTGCACCATTTCTTTGAGTAGTGCACTGTCTGGTGACCCTTCCATGCACTCAGCTGGAAGCCATGGAAATGCCTTTGCCATCATCACCACTCTTCTCAAATTAAATCATTTGATGTTATTTATGTCCTGTGAAATCATGATTCAGCAAAACAGTTAAGGATGTGCTGATCCACTGCCTAAGCTAATTCTAAAGAAGATGATGTAAGCAGGAATAGGAAAAGCAAGCGGATTACTAAAATATAGAAAACAGCTATTATTTACATTCATTTTTCCCGGTGTTTTACTACTGAAGTGAAATGTGTTGAGTTAAATGGCAGTTTCATAGTTAAAGCTTTGTCTTACTTATGATCATGATGCTTTTTAACTCCTTCCATCTTCACATGTGTCACCTATACTCCTTCTGGGTTGTTGAGTGCCAGTCAATTTCAGTTTAAGTGCATGTAAAAAAAGAAGATTGCTTTGCCATAGAAATGCCAGCCTCTGCCACTACTGCCTGAACAGACAAAACCTCCTTCACTCCCCACATGTACCAAGGAGCTGGCATAGCCATTAACAGTGGCTACTGCACTTTTCCCATGTCCATTTTCCCCAGAATTTTCTGAGTTCTACTTTATATGTGGTTCTAGTGTCAATGTTTCACCCTCACTGCAAATGTGTGATGGAAATGTCTGAAGATGGTGCCTTTTAAAGGACTATATATGTTATACCAATATGAAAAAAACCCCAACCCCTCCTTTTCCCTGAGCTGCTTTTCAGTTCTGTGGACTTGCAGTATTTGTCTAGCGATATGCACTTCATTCAGGTGTAGATTTTTGTGGCTGAAAAACAGGTATCATGAAACCTATACACCTTTTTCATCACTTCTTTCCTGTAGCTGAGCTCCGCCTGGTTTCACGAGTGCATGATCATGATGTCTGCAAGTAAGCGTCTCATCCTTACCACCACAGTCACTCCACAACACGTAGGTTGATTTCCTTTGCCAGGTACTTGAGTTCTTGGGATGTTTCCAAGCACCTGGTGACTACACAAGTTGCAGGTTGTGACCTAGTGTTTCAGAGACCAACAAATTTAACTGGAGCAGGGGAGGAAGTCGTAGGAACAGCACAGTTCTCTTCCCCATGCTAGCAGAATTGTTGCCGACTCTGGGGGTGTGGTGACCAGATTAACAGATTGAGGCCCCCCTCTCCTCACCAAATAGGACTTCACCTCAAATTAGTTCTAGCCTGGTTTCCCTCCTACATACAATGCACGTGCAAAACCATGCGCACGTCTGCATGCTCTCGCTATTGCTCTTGCCTACCTGCTTTAATCCTATTTTTGTCCCCATCACTGAACATGAACAACCCAGTCTTGAGCGAGAAGACACCACTAAGAAATCGGTGGTTATACAAGACTTGTTTGAAGCAGGCTTCAGTGTCAGCCTACAGCGCAATGGTCATAATCACCTTGAAGTAAAACTATTTAAAATAGATTTTGGGAAAAAAGGATGTAAGTTACTTTCCCAGACTTTTTTTTTTTTTTTTTGGTGACAATTTGAGATAATTTCATAAAAGCTCTTCATTTTATAGATTACATCAGCTCAACAATTTGATATAACTGTACATAATGAAAGGAAATTGCAGGCTATGAAATTTTCTTTCGAACTTTGACATTGTTCATTTCCTCTCTTCTCCTGCACAGGTTCTTTAATGGCAGAAGGACTGAATATCATGTCAGCAGCTGACTATTATTTTTTGGCAGAAAGGTTTGCATGGGCACTTGTGACAACCTGGCAATGAAATAATGGTTAGAGTTGGCCGACTTCTACACAGACAGAAACTTAAATGAGCTCCATCTGAAAGTAACTGCTTTCAAAACCCAAAATACCGATGGCAGAGGAAGAGAGCGTTTGTCTGTCTGTGCGAGGTGAGGAGGATTCATCATTGATCTCTGGATACAGTACGAGTGTGAGAGCTGTATCTGTTTAATTGGTAGCTGTAGCTCAAGTCTGGCCCCACAGCCACAGAGCAGCTTGCTGGTTTAGAGGCTCTGACTGCTGTCAGGTTTGGAAGCACTGCTAGATCCTCGTCTTCAGCAGGATGTAGCCTGGGCATTGCTACTCGAGAATGAACTTGACACATCACTCTGGAGCTGGTGTGTCTTGAGCCATACGTGAGCACAGAGGGTGGGTGTAAAGTACTGTACAGTACCACTACTAAAAGTGCCAAATCATAAACTTTGACTTTCCTGAACCACATTGGAAACTTTGCAATATTAACTGCATCACAGCTAATGTATTAGTCTAGCTTAACATCCTGCAAATAAACCATACTATTTTTAGCCACCGTGGTTGGGAAAAAGGCTGTTGGTTTTCTCTAGGAACCATCTTTGAACATAAGAACACAAAGCAACTTGCTTCATAAATCCCCGCCAGACAACGGGGAATATGCAACTACCAGTGGTGGCAAGCGTAGAAAAGGTGGGACAATTCTTACAGGCTGATCACAAATCCCATTTCCTCTAGGTAAGCATTGCAGAAACGGGCTCACTGCCCAATGATTTTCCCCTGTAACCAAACACAAAAATTCTTAATGCTCAGCCAAACTCCATGTGATTGCACTGAGCTCTCCTCGACCTGCACTTCCCCCTCCCCGGCATTGCCACAACTCCCAGGTTAGAAAATCAGTTCCAAGGTGGGGAAACATTTCAATCCGGCAACGAGCACTGGCTGGATCAGCTTTGTGTTCTTCCTTTTAGAAATTACAGGCAGTTGCAAAGGAAAGAATTTGTGCCGCTGAACACAAGGCTCCACTTCTGAATTTGTAAATGCCTGCTCTGGCGAGTGGTTACACTGCTCCCAACACTGCTGTGTTAGCAGGCAATACGGTGACCCATACAGGAGTGGAAGGGTCAGCACTCTTGGAACAGGGGAGGTTTACATTGGATGTAAGAAAAAATTTCTCCACTGATAGACTGCTGAGGCATTGGAGCAGGCTGCCCAGGTCAGTGCTGGGCTCACCACCCCTGGAGGCGTTCAAAAACCACATCGATGTGGCTCTTTGGAACACGGTTTAGTAGGCATGTTGGTATTGGGCTGATAGTTGGACTGGATGATCTTGGAGGTCTTTCCCAACCCTAATGATTCCATGATTCTACATGGATGGTTGCCCTCCCTCAACTCCCAACACCCCGACAGTACCTGCAGACATTGGCAAAATTTTAATGACAGCACTCGCACTGTACAGTCAAGAAGCAGCGGCGACGCTGACTGTACACAGTGTTTCCCAGCCCTTGCCCAAGTGTCAGTTTCATTTTAAAGACAAACTTATAAAAACGCACAATTTTCTTCCAAGATACTGTACATTATTCAGCAGGTTAAAAACTGAAAAAGTCTTTCATTAAAAAAGTCCTTACATTATCTGTATACACCAGGGACAGTCTACATAACCATGTTCATCTAGAAAATATGCGCATTATACACCGTTTCCATGCAATGCAGCAACTTCTTATCTCAAAAGTGGTATAAAAAGACAACACAGCAGTCCTAACCACTAGAACACCTCATGGAAAACAAAACAAATGTGCATCCTGTTACTCAATGTGGTGGATGAATAACATACAATGACAACGATTCAAAAATACATAGTTGTTTTTTTTTTTCCATCATGTGACTACAGAAGCAAAAGCTACAGGTAATGTGAAGGGTGTGCAGTGATTTCAGGCCAAGTGCCTCTTCAACTGCTTGTTTGTCGTGCTAACCTGAGACAGACTGCTGTGTTTAAGAAGACTGTGATGTAGTTTCTATATCTAATAACTCAGCATTCAATCTCCTTGCAAGCTTAAGAGCACTGTCCCTATAAAACAGTGCATCTATTGCATCAGAGTATAAGGTGTGCTGCTGCTTACAGTTTAAAAATCTATAGAAAAAGTTTTCCGTACAAAAATGTTGAATTTTGTCAAGATATATACTTTGAGATGTGAAATCTAACACATTCCCTGCCACAGAGAAAGGAGGCTATTAAAAAGCATGAAAAAGCACCACAGAGTGTGTGTTTTGGTATATTTGAAGATCCCTGGGCTGCTTTCTAAGTTGGTGGAGGCCCGTTGGGGTATTGCAGCATGAGATGGAAAGAATGCATGACGTTGTTTTTCTTGGTGCAGCTGTAGTCTTCCTCACAAGATGGAACCATGCAAGCCAGAAGTAAAAGCAGTAGAAAGAACAACTGAAATGGTAAAGCTGCTCGTAATACACGTCGGAAGAAGGGGGGAGATTGAGATGTTGCTCGATTAGGTTGTAGACAGCTTTCACCTCTGAAATAGAGAAAAAAGAAAAACAAAATAAGAAAAAGGCACTTCGGAGTTTGAAGTAAACAAGTCATTTTAACTCCCTTTCTAGGGTTCCCTAGAACATTAAGGTGCTGGAGCATGTCCAGAGAAGAGCAAAGACAAGCTGAAGTTGCACATCGGAGCAGAGGCCTAGGAGCCAGAGTGCTAAAGGAAAACCATTCACTAAGGTGCAACACAGAGCTGGCAGAGAAAGGAGACACTATAGGCAGGCAGAAATCACATCCACCTGCATGTCACCCAGAGGAACAGCTGCTCAGGTTACTGCTGGCACTCAGCTCGCCTCTGCTGTTTTCACTGTCCTTCAAGAGTTCAGGCTAACAAAAGTAGAATCATAGAATCATAGAATAGTTTAGGTGGAAGGGACCTTAAAGACCATTTAGTTCCAACCCTCCTGCCATGGGCAGGGACACCTCCCACCAGCCCAGGCTGTCCAAGGCCCCAACCAACCTGGTCTTGAACACCTCCAATGTGGCCACAGCTTCCCTGGGCAACCTGTGCCAGTGTCTCACCACTCTCATGGTGAAGAAATTCTTCTTTATGTCTAGTCTAAATCTGCCCCTCTCCAGTTTATACCCACTGCCCCTCCTCCTATCACTACAAGCCTTTGTAAACAAATAGTCCCTCCCCAGCTTTCTTGCAGCTCCCCCAGTGCATGATCACTGCAGCCCAGGCTGTCTCCGATCCTAATGTCACTGATGAGTTCACTTGTATTAGTGACCATCAGGTTCCCTCGGGTGGGGGGGGGTCTCTATTAGCTGGATTAAGAAATTATCTTCAATGCTCTCCAGGAGTCTCTTGGATTGCCTACAGCTTGCCGTGCTACTTTTCCAGCATATGTCAGAGTGGTTGAAGTCCTCGAGTAGGATGAGAGCTTGCAAGCATGAAGCCTCCTGTAGCTGGAGGAAGCTTCACTGGTTGGCACTCCTTGATCAAGTGGCCTGTAGTATACACCAACCACAAGGTTCCCATTGGTTCCTCTGTCTTCAATTCTGACCCACGAGCTTTCAACCTGTTCATGGCTACTCTTCAACAACACCTCTTCACATTCTAGTCCTTTCCTGAGATACAGGGCAACACCTCCACCTCTCCTTCCCGGTCTGTCCCTTCTGAACAACCTGTAGCCATCGATAGTCACACCAAGTTTCTGTGATGGCAACTAGATCATAGCTTTCTAGCAGCACAGTAGCTTCCAGCTCCTTCTGCTTGTGGCCCAAGCTTCGTGTGTTGTATAGAGGCACTTCAGCTGGGCTGCTGGTTGCACCACCTTCTTAGCAGACCCTTTAATACCTATAAGGTGTTTCAGAGAAGTATCCTCCCTGATACCTACTAACTCAGGAGCTTCCCACTCATCTCCACAGGACTTCAGCCGCATCACGGCATCCCCAGCATGCCCCTTGACAGCAAGAGGAGGGCCCAGACCAGTACTCCATTCCTCCAACCCTTGGCTGTCCTCCCACCACTTGTCATAGGCTAGCCTGATATTATCCCCCTCGCCCTTCACATCTACTTTAAAGCCCTATCTACAAGCTCTGCAAGCTCCTGGGCAAAGACTCTCCTCCCGCTCTGAGAAAGGTGGCTCCCATCGGATACTTGTAATCCTGGTGCCATGTAGGCCATCCCATTGTTGAAAAATTCTAGGTTGTTGCGGTGACACCAGCCACAATACCTTGTGCTGCTGCTGTTGCTGCCATCTGTGGTTCCCCTTTCGGTGATCTGTTGAGAGAAACAGGTTTTAGTACCCAGGCTGCAGAATCTAAAAGGAATTTCTCTTTCTCTGAAAACACAGTTGTAGATTTCAAAGTCCTGTTGTGAATTCTGTAATAAGGTATACATGCATATATATTACATTTGAGGAACTTTCAGGCTAGATATGTTAAAATATGCTATATGCAAACAGCAAAATATTAGAAAAAAATCCTTGCCTTCTTTACAGCAGGGCTGGATTTCTCTGCGGCTGGATTATAAGCTCCTGAGTCCAAGTCATCTGGAACTAGCAGGAATCTTCTGCTATCCTAAAACGTAACCACACCTTTCGCTTTAAAATGCGTATTTAAAACTCAAACAGATGAAGCGCAAAAAGCCATCTTTCATTGCCCCTCTGTAGGTGCACAGCCCATTGCCTCTTTAGATGTGCATAACCAGCGGCAGATGGATGTTGCAGTTCTCCAGCTTAAAGAAATGTTTCACTATGCACAATCCAAAGGAATTATGATGGAACAGGTGCAAACAGGTATTTGCTTGAAAATACCTTTGTCTGACAGCTCTCATTGAGTTTCAACGTATTGCTGTGTACTCCTGTGCATTCGTTACACGCTCCTAGCCTGCTCCTTGCTACAAATCATAAAATAATTCAGGTTGGCAGGGACTTCAGAAAGTTCACCTAGTTCAACCTCCTGCTCAGAGTAAGGTCAGCTATAAGACCACACCAAAAGCCTTACTCGAGGCTTTATCCTGTCTACTCTTCAAACCCTTCAAGGATGGAGACTGCACAAACCCTCTGGGCCATCTCTTTCCATGCTGTACTAGCCTCACGGTGCAAAAGTTTTTTCCTACAGACAGACTTAATTATTCTTTTTTTCAGCTTATGAGGTACTTAAGTTTTAAGTCAGTCTTCTATAAATACCTTTACTCTTAATACATTATTACTTTTCAGCAAGAAAGACCCATGAACAAGTATGTAAACTCCAACTCACCAGATTTCTTTGCATTGTTTTTAAGTCACAGGAAACTTGTTCAATAAGCTGTTTCAGTTTCCTTGCAGTTATGTGGACCTTCTCATCAACTTCACTGAAATCACCAGGTGATTTAAGAAGCAGGTGAGCAGTGAGTTCTTGAAGTGAGTTCACCTTAAGCTGTTGTTCCAGCAGCTCTTTCTCCAGTTGCTTAGAACGCGCAAATAAAAAACACAACAGACTGTTACTCTCAACTTGAAGGATGTTCTCATAAAAGGAGGAACTCTGGAAGGCTTTAAAGAGCAGCTCAACCTGCCTGAGAATCTGCAGGACGTAGGAATGGCTATTACAGCCACATACCAAAGGAAGTTCTCTTGAAGAGACTGGTTGTACCTCCTTGAACTAACATCTAGAAATAGTTCTAGCAGTAATTAATCTACATGGAAGAGACATTATATCTTGGAAACAGGAAGTTCTACTCCAGCATAAAGACTGCTCATGAGGAACTTAATTCTGATGCATAATTACAGAAAAAATGCCTCATATAGGCAATCTCTTAGTCTATTTCAGAAAGCAGCCATGTGCCTGCATACAGCAGGTTTGAGGACAGGTTGCAAACATCTTGAGAAATAAAGATACTGCTCTTCATTTTGTGGTAAGAGCTACTGACTCGCTGGAAGACCTGAGGTGCTGTGGTTAAGACTACACTTACCATTAACTCCTTTTGGCATTCCTGTATTGTACTGAGGTCAGCATTTGGATCTGTGACTTGCGCTGCTTTCCTTCGGCTATCAGCACTTGCTACCCACAGGATTAGCTTTTGGCTCTGATCATGGAAGTCCTAGAGAAACAGAAGAATCACATGTAAGAGAAAAAAAAAAACCACTTTTGCAGTGTTTTCACCTGGCTTTGCCTACAAACAAAATGACCAGCCCACGTTACACAGAGCCAACAATAAACTGATGATTAGTGAGGCTACAGCAACCTAGTTAAACTACGCCATGATGTAATAAGAGGGTATTATCCAGCTCACAGATGTTTTACCAAACCTTTTAAACTCAACAGAGTCAAGTTCATGAGAAAATTGAATGTCTTGGATTCAGAGCAACCACTCCACTAACGTGCAGGAATTACCCCTTTGCTCTCTCCCATTATCTATCCCCCTAGTAGCGCTCTAAAGAGGGATTTTCTCGTATAAGCTGGCATGTGGTATGCACCTGGCAATGCAGTAGGGCTTGTTGCAACTTTTTCCTCCAGTTGTTCAGTGCATGAGTTGCTTTGTCCCAATGCAAGTCCACCTTCCAAAGCCTGTTCTGAAGCTCTTTGAACTCTGTGCTATCTGCTTTCTGGAATTCCTTGCTGTTCAGGTTAATGGAAAGGACCACTGTCTTGTAGTTATCAAATGCTTTAAGCAAGTCCTAGGAGGAAAAAAGGATTAGGAGCTTCTAGGAATGATGAAAACCATGTTATTTATAAGAAAACCATGCCCTCAAAAGAGCCACAGGCACTGGGGAAAGCTGTTCGAGTCTGGTGGCTGTTCAGATACTGCTAAGGAACATATTGAGACAGGTGGCCTTTTTGCATAGAATCATGGAATCCCTGGCTTGGAAAGGACTTTTGAGATCATCAAGTCCAACCGTACCGTTTGGCGTTTTTTTAAAGCAAAACACTTCACTTTGAAGAAAACAAATGTGGTTGGGCCTGTGCTAAGTTACAAGCATTACAGCTTAATCCACATCTGCTCTTCACTCCTCTGCCATGTCTCCGTCCTTGGCACTTGGACAAACATTTCCATACGTCATCACGGTATTTCCTCTTGATTTATAAAGACTTTGCAGCTTCAGAATCCTAAAAAAATGCTGAAAGGAACATCTGGACATCTCTACTCCATCCTCCTGCTTCAAGGAGAGACAACTTTAAATGCAGAGCAGGCAGCTCAGGGCCTCACCCAGTCAAATCTCGAGTACCTTGTGGGATGGGGATTCTCCTTCCTCTCTGAGCCACTGGTCCTGCATCAGGCTGCCCTGTTGTGATAAGTTCTTTTCCTTCTCTCTATTCAGAGTTTCCGTCAGCCCATTTCTCTTACTTGTCAAGGTCCTTCCTGAATGGCATTCCTGCCTGCTTTCCTCCTCTCCCTTATAACTGCAGGGGGAATTAGTATGGAATCTGCAAAGTCCTGGCTGTGTCATCTAACCACCTTTACGTGAAGGCAGAGCCTCTATTTTTGAAGGAGTTTTAAAAAATTGAATGCCGAACAGTATCTTGCGTGCTCAAGAACTTTCTAGATTCGATCAAGGATACTCAGTCTTTTTCAAGTTGTGGGCTCTTACGACAGAAAAGTAAGAGCTGCAAGATGAGTCCTGCAATCAACACAGCTCAGAATGCTTTTCTTTGCAGCCTTTGTAACAACGAGTGTCAGTTTATATAGTCTCAAGATCTGTGTCCCACTCATCGGAAAATGCTGGTCTAAATTACATTTTGCCCAAAGAAACTTGTCTCCCTCCTTCAAGCAACAAAGTTTCTTTCAATATCAGACAATGCAAACTGTTTAGAACAGATTTCTAAACACCAGTAAGCCAGTCTGCAGCCAGACTGGCTTTATCCTTATGCAGGGCAATTGGGATGTCCTGGCATCTCATGAAATACACATCTTAGTGTGTGCTGGCTCTTTTAGAAACCCATAGAAAGCCAAACTGTCTGAAAAGGGGAATTTCAGCCAGGTGGACCCTACTTGAGAAAATGCAGAAGAGAGAAGTAGTTAAGCTCTGCTCCTTCAAGAAGTCAGACACTCCAGCCTGTACAGGAGTGTGTCCTACCACTTGCAAGGCATCACTGAACCCTTCCTAGCGCTTGGTCCCTAAGCCAGGATGGCTAATGGAATCAGAATCGTTCTTACTGGAGTCACACCATGAAGCTGAGTCATTCTCCCTGGCCTAGTGGACTACTCGAGGACACTTAGTCTTGAATATACTCTCAGCATCCCTAAGAAATCCCTCCTCTGTCCCGCAGCATGTCTTGTTTGTGAGAATCATCCTGAGTGTGACATCAAACTGGTCAGTAACCTTGAGATCTGGCAGACTCCATGCAAGGCTGCTGGCAGAACGGTGAGCACACAGGGATTCTGCACTCCCCCGAGTGTTAGGAACACTTGCTCTTTCAGAGTTCAACCTGATGCATTTTGTTACATAGGTCCTAAGGATCTAGCACTTATCTGTAACCCTGGCAACCTTCTGGTTCAATTGCAGGCCTGCCTTGGCCCTAATTTAGGGAAGCTGAGAGTCATAGCACGCAACATAACACGACCTCACATGCTGACAGGTGTTCATGTTACTGTCTCTCTAAGTGGTCTATTATTTGACTGCAGATTAGCAAGGACAATTTATTTTGTTTCTCATTTTTAACTAATACATTCTATTTGATGAGAAGTCTGTGTTTGCTAAGTGAAAAAATGCAACTGCACGTTTTGAAATGCTATGTCCCTCACCTAAAGGTGAGGTGCTATTTATAACAGATTTTTTGGAAAACACTATACTGCTAAAACCCACAGCTTTAGAGCAGACCTTTCTCCGTCTCTGTTGGAGCTACAAATGCCCCTCTCTTCTGCCTCTTGCCATTAATTCAATTAAAAGACAGCCTAGATTTTGCAGCCCATAAAGCCAGATAATTTTCCATCTACTTGTGGTTGGCATAGGAGGGAATGGCAAAGAACAAGACAAAAATGCAGGTATCACTGCTCAGGAGACCCAGCCTCCACGACAGGGCCTGACCCTACATGTCTGCAGAGTCTAAGATTTCAATATTTAGCTTCGTTCTGTGTTTGTTTTCTAAATGAAAAGGCCTAAAAAGAGAAATGTAGGGCTGAATGTTTTATATGAGAGAAAATGAAATGTCTCTGCAAGAAAACAGAAAAGGAGAGGTTTTTATTTCAGCCTGGCTGCCTGTTGGAGCCACACCTATTGCCTGCCTTCTGCACCTGAAGACAGAAGCACCTTGCTTAACTACCCCCTCTTTAGTCTTCTTAACTGAACAGCTTAACTCCTTTGCAGCATATCCACATGGTAATTAGCACTCACGGTGCCAGCAGATCCTAGGAGCACAGAGACAATGATAAAGACCACGAGCATCTTGAAAACCCACATTGCAACATGCCGTAACTTACTTTCAATTTCTTGACGCTTTGTTCCAATGCCTCCATGCTGGGTGGAGGTTTCACTTTTTGCAGCTCTTCCAGTTCTTTCTCAGTTTTATCAAGCCAAGCAGAGATGTCACTAAGATCCGAGTTCAGCTGCTGCCACTGCTGCAATTTCTGTTTCATTCTGAGTTTGTTTCTGAGGTCTTGAGCTTGGATGAGCTCCCACCTTTCCATAATTCCTACGATAGAACAACAGACACTTGAATCTTCTGTAAGGTGAAGAGTATGTAAAACAGATGCAAGGAGTTTTACAAGTAAATTACTCCCCAATTTGCTCAAGGCCAAATAATTGCTACTATGTAGTGCTGTTACCCAAATACATTTTCTTCTTGAGATTCTGCAGTCTGTAACTGGCCACACTATCCACATAGTAACACTACAGAGGATTTTAATTACATTAATTGCAGACATTTTAATTCACCTGTGAGAACAGAGCAAATCTAAGAAGATGAAATGCAATGAATCCAGTTGTGATTTGGTCAACATGAAAATTCATTGTGGGATAAAGTATGATCCAGCAGTTAGGACCTGGGTTTATGTTTCATCAATTCACTTCTAAAGGAGAATGGAGATGCCATCTGTGTGATCACTAACACTATTTTTGAAAGCACACCAAAGCCCTTCTCAGCAGCTTTCCCATTCATCCCATGTATGGGAGTCAGCCCTCATCTAGCTGTGAGATCAGAGACATAAACTAAGTAAGCTGGTGAAGTCTTCTTTTTATCACGATTCAGTTTTGCAACTGCAGCACAGCTGTATTCTTATGACAATCTCAAACACCTGGTAAACAGGAATGAGGTCCTAAAAGGTTAAGAGAACTGGTTTGTTGGCCTCTTTGGAAGAAAGGACCACAGTGAACACAGTGAAGAACAGAATACACTACCAGCGCTGATAAAATATTTCTGTAAATGGGAGCTATAGCATCTTGTTATATGTTGAAAACAAACACCACAGAACTAAAGTCACTCCCAGTGCTCTGTACCTGACTGCTTCTCTGCAGCTGCTATATTCACAAGCTCTTGGTCATCTTGCGGTTCTTCATCGCTCATGGTAGCAGATGTACTTTTCTCCTTGTTGACGCTGCTGCTGCTTGCAGAGCTGAGCTGCTTCATCTGCAATGACATTTCGGTGGGTGAGCTCTGCACAGTTAACAAGCCATCAGAGGTCAGATTTCATTTGTGTTAGTTTGGGGTGGTTGGGCTGCTACTGAGCTCTTGCACATCAGCACTGGGGTTCTGCATCTTTCCTAACAGTTCATACTGTCTCTCTGCACCTTCTCAGTAAACAAACTCATACCACAGTGACGCTAATTATTACAAGAGTGGACATGGCAATTTAATTGCTTCTGCACCACATGCACCAGACAACGTACATTTGCAGACGGTCTTTGCAGGATGCTGGGTATTGGCAATATTGACTCTAAGGCTCTATGACTCGATTAATGATGACAAAAGCAGGCAGACACCAGCAGCATCTTGTGCTGAGAAGACAGCTGAAAACCGGTTGAGATCCACGGAGCCTGGCAGCTGCAGGGGAAGGCATGGCTGGCGACCAGCCACCAAGGTGGAGGTATCAATGCACAAAAGCTGTTTTGGCACATTTTTTTAGTGCCCAGAAGCAGATTAAGTAGCCACTTACATGCTAGAAAAGTACCTTTCAAATCTTAGGAGAGGGAGATATGCCAGTAAGTATCAAGGGAGGGTATTCACACCCTCTCCCTTGGTGGGGTGTGGAGTTAAATTCCCCAAGACTTCTCCTATGACAACAGAGGAAGTATGGTCCTCCAGACACTGCTGCTGATCAGGAGCCTAACAGGGTTGTTGCCAATTGGTTTAAAGAAGCTTTTCTAGTGAGTGGATGGAGACTCTCACTGGCTACCTGAGCCACCAGAAATAATGTCTAAGTTTGCATAAAGTCAACATTCTCCCCATGACTAATCTTTTTCTTCTTCCAGGAGGAGGGAAGAGGATGGAATTATGGACGGATAGCAAACAGTCTATGTAGTACAAGTTCTGTGCCCATAGAGACTCCAACTCACATAGTCTGGCTTATAGGGAGTACTTGTCTCTGGACCAGACAACGCATTTCCATCCATCTCTGCCTGTTTGCTTGGGTGTTTCCTGCAGACCGGGCTACCTGGAGAATGCCAAGGATGACCTTCTGAAGCAGACTTTCCTAAAAAAAATAAAACCAAACCAATATGCCATGAGTGCAAAATCCCACCTCCATAAGGAAGCTGTTGCTTTGTATTCGGTTAGAAAGCACTCTGAATAAAATGGCATCAAGTTATGGCATAAAAATGACAGTTTTGCAGCTTTCCTTGCAAAGCATGCATATTTGCAAAACACCAACAGTGTTTCAAAGGTAATGAAATGAGAGCCATGCAGTTATGAGACATTCTGTTTTCTTCTTCTGGAAAATGCTTGAATACAGGAATGAGTATTCAGGGAAAAAAAAAAAAAGGAAAGAAAGAAAAGGCTGCATCACTGTGCTTTTGGAAAGTTTGCATCCCAACACTAATATCACACATCCACAATGCATTTCAGTAGGGACAAGTGTAGACATGTCCTGATTTGGAGACTGTCTGTTCTGGATTTAACAGACAGGACACAGACACTTCTGTGATGCACCAAAAAAATACAGAGTTGGAACTGCTGCCTTCGGTAATTGTGCAATCAAAATGGGAAACGACTGAAAAAGTGATACTACCCAGAGCAAACCACCAAGCAAGTACCAAAAGACTTTCAGTCAATACAACGAAATGCACATTAACCACCTTGGCATTTACCAGGCAAAATTTAAACGGTATGTTCTTGACTGCTTTGTAATGTACATGTGAATACTGCGGCGTAAGAACACCATGACAGGGTGAGACATGGTGCCCGCACAAGGCAGGCAGGCAGACAGTACATATGAGAGAGGCTGAGGAATATAGCGTGCAGTGCAGGGAGATTGCCATGTTCAGACACATGCACTAGCAGGTGCCTACCAGAAGATGCTTTCAAAGTTTTTGTGGTCATTTTAAGATATGCCTCAGGATTTTCAGTGATTTCTACATCTGGAAAAAGAATAATGTCATTTTCCTCGCTCTTCAATGTTTTCCAACTATTAAAAACAACTGAAACAATTAGGGACAGCAAAAGCAAAGAAAAAGTTACTAGCACTATTTTCATCAAACATTCTTAAAAATCTTATGTTTCTGAAAATATAAGCTTGATTTAAACAATACCATTCCCTTCCTCATGACATCCAAGAGATGAGACTGCTCACATCTATTATTAGCACTTCAAAACCAACCGGCAACATGGGAGCAAGACTTCAATCCCCCTCCCTTCCCACACAGGGACATACTGCAGTTGTCCATGTCTGAACAAATAGTTCTCACCTGAAAGTGCACTGTAGTATGTTGCTTCTTCTTCGTCTTCATGAGAGGAAGAACCTCCCACATCACCTGTGTGATCCCACTCAAGCGGGATGGAGTCAACACTGACAGGGGTTTCACAGCCTGATCTTTCATGGCGTTGAGTAGGGGGCACAAGGTGGCAAAGAGACTGGGTTGAAGAGGGCCCATCGTTGATGGCCTTCTTATGCCAAGGATCATTCTGGATTTCTCTGGAGTCTTCTGGATCTGTCTCATTTTCAGAGGTCTCTTTTTCATCATCCAATCCCTAAAAATAAATAATAATTATTGCATATTAATAAGATTTACGAGAGATCTACACTGCTTAATGAGCTAATCATTAAGCCACAAAGTACTACTGGGGACTGTTTTGTGGTCAGCTGCAGTAATCAAAGACCATGTGCCCCAAATTAAAGGGAAGCATCATTTCTGCCTCCTTCCTCTTCTGCCAAAAAAATTCTCATAGCGGCAGCCTCCTCCCTTCTTTTCAAGACACTCAACCACCACCATAACATCTCTCTCTAGTTTGCAGGGAGGGGTGGCCTGTTCAAAATAGACTGCACAGGTTAGCAATGAAATGATGCTCAGGCAGAGGTGAAGAGCCAATTGTAGATGTTCATTTTATATTCTCTAGCTGGCTTTTTATACATATTCTTTCTTTATCATCCAAAGCAAACTGAGAATCATCTCACTGTTCACAGTGAAAGGTAAAGAATTACTGTTCCCTATTCAGGCTTCTCACAAGAAAGTGGAGAGATGGAGCCTCACAAACAAATCCATAAAGAAATATTATAACCATATTATTGAAATCTAAAGAAAACAAAGTGATATTAAAAACACCAGAAAAGCTTTTGAAGCCCTCAAACTGCTGATATCTAACTATTAACCCTGTGAAATACTTCCATGCTATTATCCCAATTCCACAGACGGAATCCCAACGAAAGAGGTATGAGATGACTGGCCACAAAGGTTTAGCAAAGCTGGCACAACTACTGAGGACCTCCTGACCTCTCTGAGTCAAACCACTCAGTCAGGCTACTACTAGAGATATGGAATGAGCACTGCAGTTCCAACAGCAAAATGCTGCCAAAGCATCAAAACAACTGTTGCTTCTTACAGGATGTCTCGAAGTCAGTCGTTGATGGAACCGGGCGACTCGCCCAAACACTTCCTGACAGTATCGATGAAGTTCTTCCAATTCGTCTTCAATCAGGATAGCATCTAAAGGCTCACTCTTCTGAATCAACTGCTCCCCAAAAACGATTAACTGATCAATCTTATTGGTGTTTAGTGTTATTTCCTGCTGGAAACCCTACAAGAACATACAAGAAAAATAACTACTTCTGCAACGCAAGGTAGCAGGTAGCAAAGTAGTACTAAGGTTTTAGAAACATTGCTTACGCCTGTACACCTGCTGTCTTAGTTCTGTTTCAAAGTCCCAGCTACAAACAATGCACTCAGAGGAAAGATGTCACCCATTTTTTTCAGAAAAATTATCAGCAGACAAATTAAGCCTGAATTTAGGAATGTAGCTTTATACTGTTAACCTGCATATGCTCCTTTCCAGCCCAGGTATCAATGTCACTGAGACTCAGTGTTAGAAGAAAACGGCAGGATAGAACTGAGCTGGAACGCTGAATCTGAATTTAAATATTCTACAGTTTAGTCTTGATTCAGAGGATAAGTCTGGACAATTTACTGGTGTCTTAAAACAAATATAGCCCTACAGACATCTGCTGGCTTTTGTGAAGTTCCACAAAAGCTGGTGATTCTGTCAAGAGAGGGCAGCCTAACACGATCTGCCAGTGTATAATAATTAACTGCTTTACAAGGATACGTACGTTTAACTGGCGCATTTTGTCATCAAAGTTACTTTTTGAGAAGTGCTCCACATTGGTCAGCTGGAGGTCCATTTCTGTGAGCCAAACAACAATGCTTTCCCTCGTCCCCTCGAACTCATCTCTCCTGTTGGTGAAGTGCTGCATAGGAAGAAGGAAACCAAAGTGTTACAAGACTTCAGCTACTAAAAAAAATGGTCACAGGAGCCCTCTGAAAACAGTGTTTTCTTTCAGAACTGCTGTTCACCTTAAAGGCCTTCAGGGCACAAATGGCAGCATGCCATGTATAAAAAATGTCCCTTTCCTGTAGCAATGCTGGAACAAAGTGTCATATGTTAGTACACTACTCGTATGGGAGAGGGAATAAAACTTCAGCACTGCCAGATGCTTCAATAAAATTCTATTCTTGCTTCCACACTGCATGCCTTCTCCCACGTCACACCACTGCAACAGTTACTGAGGTTTAACACCTAACTTGTTCTAAATTTAGGAGACAGACAGACAAAGGAAGCAAGCACCATCTCTAATCAAAGTAATTAAAACTACAACATTAAAATCAGTAAATAATGCAGAAGCTGGATCATGGATGACCACAACAGTGTAATTAGTGCATGATTTTGGATGGAAGCCTAGAGGAGCTCTCTCTGCTGTCATTTCCAGCAGATGATGCTAACAGACACACAGCTTGCCATGCCCCTCTTCTCCTAAACAGATTTAGTGTTCAGAAAGTGGATCACATAACATTCCAAACACAACACCTCCTAACTTTTGGGATCTGATAACTTTCCCTGTCAACTGCCTGCAGCACTACTGTATTAAAAACTGGGCAGTGACAAGTTTTCTCCAGGGCACAGCACAGACTATCTGCCCAGAGATCAGTTTAATTTGATAAGCAGGACACTTTTTTGTGAGTCACAAATACACTCTCTGACAATATTTCCTTATCAGGCAGAGAGCACTGCAGGAGCTGGTGACAGCAGCATATCTCTCCATCATGTCTCCGCATTTTAAGCCTTACAAGATGAACCCTAATTTGGCATAAAGCAGGGCTTTGTTCTGAACTCCAAGACACTGCCCTGGGGCCCTTTTGTCTCTCTACCTCTTATTTACGAAAACAAGCAAGTACACATCCACCCATGGCGAGACTGGGTAAGAGAGGGAGACAGGAGCAGTAAGGTCTGCAACACACCTTCCAAAATTTGCACCCATTCTTCCCTTCTGCTTCTTCAGCTACCAAGAACTCATCTACCAAGGACGTGTTTATACCATGCACGTCATGTCCTTTCCAGAGCTGTTCCCCTTCACTGGTAAGTCAAGACACAAAGCAATACAACATAGTAGCTCCAGTATGTTTTGCTCTTGGGTAATTCCTACAGAAACTTGAAACTGCTTCTCACTCTCTTGCCCCATCGTGCAATTACCTTGAGTCTCCTCAAAATGGCAGCAACTCGCTTCTGCAGATTATCCCAGCGCTGGTTGCCTTCATGTACCATCTGCTTCAATTTGCTGGCTGAGTCGGTGCGGTTTTCGCGGGCAAGGCGCCTGTACTGCTTATTGATCAGCTCCAACTGAGTGAGTCGTTCATGAATGTGCCGTTGGAATGCCTGCAAGGCAGATCAAGGAAGTCAGTTTCTTTGCCAATAAGAAGGAAGATCTGGATGACATAGTCCATCAAGAGAGATGACGTTGCCCTCCTTAAAATTAGACCTCCCAGCTGCAAAATTAAATTCAGAGGACTGATATTTGAATTGTCTGCCGAAACTTAAATCATTAGGAAAAGAAAGGACAAAAAAAAAAATCAACCCACAAAGATCTGCTGCCTACAAGAAGCTAAGTGTTGATTCAGTTCAGACCATTGGATTCTCCACATTAAAAAACAAATCCAGTCAAAAAATCAGATACCTAGCAGCCATCTAATGGCCAAATTATTTATGTACTCTATACCGCCACTGCCAACCTGGTGTTTTGCAGTGATCCAGGCATTTCACACAGACAAGAAGTATTTAGCAGTCTGACCATTTAGCCGACTGCTGAGCATAAAAAAAATGAATTTAAAAAATTCACCTCAAATTTCTTCAACTCCTCCTTTGCGTGTGTGTACAAAACCTCTGAAGAATTAGGCCTAGCTGCAATGATTTCAGATGATTTTAACCAATCTTCAAAGCGAGAATAGTCGTCCAAAAACCTCTGCCACAAGCGCCAGGTTTCCTCGATTCTGAAAAGGAGGTGCAAAAATGGAAAGGTTTTATCACAAACTAACTATCCATTTTGGATTTTTTTTTTTTTCAAAGTTCAGCTGGTGGCAAAAGCTACAGCATTTCTTTAAAATGCTGCCACAGGCTTCCTTAGGAGGAGTAAAGAGAGACTTACTTCATTCGCCTTTCCATAGACATGGCACAAATGTTTCTCCACCGTCTGTCCAAACTCCTTCTAGTTTGCTGGATGGAATCACACTCTGTCTCATTAGCACACGCATCCGAGTCGTGGAGCAGGACTTCACAAATATTAAACACTGATTCCACCCGTTCCGTTTGCTGCTCTATGTCTCGTTGTAGATCCTGCCATTGGCAAAAGAATAGCTTGAGTAGAAGGAAACGTGTGGCTGGACTTCAGACATACCCTTTGCAGAGGATGTTGCAGAGTTGCAGAGGATGGGGAAAGAGCAATTTGTATGTCAGGAAAAGGTTATTTAGCTTTAGAAAACAGACTGGCAAGATGAGCTGTGCAGATGACAGGCTGACAGGTCAGGACAGAACTGTCAACACAAAAAAAGGACTGTCCAGCTTTAGTTTTCAATGAAACCTCAAACTTCTCATTAACAGCCTGGACAATTATAATATGCACTCAAAATCCAAGCCTTACACATACCATAAACACTTACTAATTCTGACAGTAGAAGATGACGGTGTCACTCCTACTGCACTATAACACTTAACACAGAACTCGTAGTGCAGTTCATGTACTTTAGTGACTGTGTGATTACAGGCTGATCTTACCAAACACAGAAACACAGCACACAGGTAGCTGGTGTTACACTACATGTCTTATTCCTTCCTGCAGAGCTCCTGTTTTGGCACATTATTTTAATGGGTCTGGCAAAGTCCCTTTGTCTAATCTATACTACGTGTTTTACCTCCAGAGCCTGCATCTCCTTTATAGTCTGGCGCCTCATTCAGTACCTATAACCGCTCCTAAAGTCAACATAACTGAATAACAGAAAACGAAAGCCTCATCTAAATAGTTCTCATTGAAAAGGCAGCTCTGTACAGTGCTACCAACAGGAAATGTTAATGAAATGACAATGTGCACTACACTCGCACTTTTTCAACCCATTTCTGGCTTTCCTAATGAAAGATACAGAGACTTTTGCTTGAATAACACTACAATAACAACAAACACAAATATTTTACTGACAATAGAAAGGGGAACTCCCATTAAATGGTATTACTGATTTTAGTGAACAAATCAAGCAGAACTGGTTTTGCTCTAGACTTACAGAGCCAAAATCAAAGAAAAGAAACAAAAAAGCCCCCAAAGAGACAGCTTGTAGCAAATCCAAAAGGAGGTGAAGGAAGATCTTCCCAGAAGTCAACAACTGGCAAGGAGCCGTGTGTCACCCAGTTGCAGTCTTCAATAGTGCCGTATGCGCATCTGAAAGGGCTGAGCCATAAATGGTCAACATTTGGCTTGTGGGATTTGTGGTAATGTGCAACATTAAGGATTGCAAGAAGCCAAACCTTTACATAGCTGACAGACTGCCAGAAGCAGACCCAACATAATTTCTGACAGCTTGTTAATGATTCAAAGCTGTTTTCTGAGCAAGAGGCAGCAGTGTCTCTTTAACATAGGCTTTACACTTGAGAGTAGGCTCTGCCCATCGACTGGTACTTGGAGGAACTCTTCTGCATTCCTTAAATTACACTGGATTTACTGCTGTATTAGTGAGAATGAGAACTACAGATTACAAATCCATTCTACTTGCACTACGGAAATGTTGCTGATGCGATCTCATTACTTTCAGTCATGCCATGCAATAATCCTAGACAGAATCCTTGCTGTTTTCCAAGCTGTTATTCAAAATGACCTGCCTGCATTATGGCGAGAGAAACACAACAATATAAGTAATGGGGCCAAGAACATACACGAAGCCCCAAAAGTACTTTTAGGTTCTTTTCTTCCAACTCTGCGCAGCATTGCCCAGAGAGCTTAAACAGACTACGTGCTGTTAGACTTCTGCACTAGTGAAACAGTTTGTTCTTGATTTTCTTTTACTGTGGCTCTTTTAGTCAGCATGGTCTTCACACTAAATTTACAGCAGAAACAGTCTAGACTTGCCCAGAGGTCTGCGTTTGAAACAGAATCCAAACAACAAAGCGATAAGTAGCTCTGAAGAGCAAGTGATGGCTCTTAAAGTGGGATGAAGCTTGAATGCTTATCATAAAAATTAATCAGTTTGGACACAATTCCTTCGTGTCCTATGTTCTTCTCGGGCCAGCAATTTATCACAGCATTTAAGAATGGAAAAGTCTGGATGCGGAGAAAATGTTTCCTTGTTGTTTAGATGACCATTCACAATGCAGATGAGACCATTAGAGGCAGTGGCCAGTGCTTCTGGTGTTTGACCAACTCCTGCAGTGGAGCAGGTGAGGGCCATTCCCAGTTCTATGGCAGGGTAGCTGACCCTTCCCGCAACATCTGGGACATGAGTGGATGGAGAGACATATCGACCAGCAGAGAATGCTCCCCAGGTGTGAGTCACTCAGGATCTTCCGTTGGACATGAAAGCAACAGTCAGAGAGAGAGAAGATGAGAAGGATGGTAAGAGACCTATAAGTGTTCTTAAAGGCAGATGCCATAAAGCTTCCGCGCTTGACAGCTTAATTCTTGATCTTCACTTTTAGGGCAAATATTATCACAAAGGCCAGATAATGACAGCCATGGTCATTCTCAGCCTTCCCAGAAAGGGAGGCACTTTGAACCTGGTCAGACTTATAACACAGCCATCAGCAAACGCTGACTCCACCAGCAAGTCCGTTGCTTTGGAGAGGTCCCTCTACCTTCCCTGGCTGCTGGAGACCGAAATTTACTCTAGGACTATGCAACTCACATCACACTTCCCCTTGGCTGGGATAGCTGGCATGTTCAGCTGTGCCCAATCCTTGCCACCTCCAGCACTTAAAACTAGCACAGAACTTTACGCTCCCCCTGGCAAGCCACTGTCTCAGATAAATGCCTACACGCACGCAACCAACATCCAATGGTGCATCCTCAGCAGGTTTCACACACCACCTCACCCAGCCCTGAGGGGATCTTCAGAACCGGCCTACTGGATCAGGCCTTGGTCAAAGGTGTGTTTGCCCAAGCCCACCCTCCCCTGGGAGGGTTCAAACAACCTTCGTGCCGAGCTTGCTCTGTTGTCTGCAAGAAGGGGAACAGAACCGAGTAGTGAGGGCAATACATCAAATCCCAGCACTCAAAACTGCCTCAGCCAGTTTGCAGGATACTTGGCAGCCTAAGCCATCCTCATGGATTTCGCCCATGGTCTGTGCCCTGCCTTGCCCTTAGGAAGCCTCTGTTTGACCAAGCAAACTAGTAAACGCAAAAATGCTTTTGTTTGCATTGTGCGTGTTCTCCTTGGGTGCAGTGAGGAAAGGAGAAGTGAAGGTAAGTCAACACAATATTGAAAACACAGCAAGCAAATAAAAATTTCTATGTAACACATCTTGGCAGGAACAAGCCAGAAAAGCAAACAGTTAGAAGGCCTTGCTAAAGAAAAGAAATCGGTCATTTTAAAGCAGGACTAATTGTAATCAGCAGCCTTTTAGCTCATTTACTCTGGCTGCTGCTCTTTCCCACCTGCTGCTCTGCCAGTCTCTTCTGGATTTCCTGGTCATCGCAGATGTCATATACAACAGGCTTAGAAAGCTCAGACTCAATCCGGGCCAACCAGGTGCGAAGGTTACTCATGTTTTTGTCCAAAAGTTGTATAAAAGCCAGTGTTTCCTTCAGTTTCTTCACCCTAAGCAAACCAGGAAGAATATTTTGTTACCAAGATCTGCAATCAGTGGAAATGATGTTAGCACAAGGTGATGACAAGCGTGGCTTTAAGAAGTGCTTGCTGTCACATCAAGCTGTTGCTTGTAAATCAGAGCCATGTTTTAGTTAAATACTACCTAAATAGCCTCAGCAGGCGCCTGCTCTACAGCTACAGGAAGGTCTTGTGTGAATTCTTTAATGAAACTATATGAGCAGAGGGAATTTTTGTACCCTCATTCATCTGCTAGTGAGGTCTTCAGTCAGTTCTTGGATGTTTGTCTAAGTGGGAGTTTGTACCACAACATGCTGCAGCTGAACTAAAATGGGTATCTATGGTTTGAGTTCTCTGCTGCAAATTACATTCAGTGTTGTCTTCAGCAACCAACAGGCTCACCCTTATCAGCAAGACACCGCTCTGCCAGTGGAAGTAGAATGTGCCCAAAGCACAGGTTCAACAGCCCAGGCAAATGCATGCTGACAGGAGAGGAGAAGAGGTTTCAACAACGGCCACTGTAGATCCCACAGTGCTCCGACACTAAAAGCTCTTCTAAACAACACGCTGAAATGTGCGGAGATGGGCCAGACCCCCTGGTGGGTGAAAATGGAAAAAACAGCCCTGAAGAGGGAGAATATCTGACAGCTAGAGTTGTGCAGCAGACAAACCATCGAGACCATTTACTTTTCTTATAGCTGTTTGCAGCACAACTCTCAAACTGCAGACAACCTTTTCTTTATTTCCAGCCTTTACAGTGTATTGCCATGTCAAAACCCTTACCAGTCCCTCAAGTTATCCAAGTGGCATGTTTATACATTTTGGCTAATCTGTCCCCATGTGCTACAGGAGCACCTGTTGAACTACCTCAATGCTCTTAATTTTTTCTTGAAATTCTCTTTTATTGCAATTCTCAACAAAAATTACTAAAAAGCGCAACACTGGAGCAACACTAATCTCTTCTGATTTCAGACTGATATCAGAGCTTACCAGATAGACCTTGGTAGTCATTGAAGAAGAAAAAAAGCCAGCTAGATCGTGATTTCCATCAGACTCATCTTAAGCATCCAGATCACAAGGTAAGATGAACTGTACCAAAACGTACGTATTTCTCTCCATGACCTGCAATGGTCTGCCCTGTAGTACTATAAACATCCACACTGCAGATGTTAAAGTCATGTGAAATTTCTCCAACCCTGTAGCAGTGCAAACCCACTTCCTAGCCAGCACTGCTTCCCTGTGCTGTGTTCCTGGCAGTTTCCATCCCTCTGATGTCTAGTTCTGTCCCTGTGCCTTTGGATGAATTTTTGGAGCCTGCATGTTAACTTTAAAATGCAAATTTATTAATTAAACCCTAAGTTACTGCCTAGTCCAGCAACTGCCCAGATGAGCCTCATTAGCTAAGTCAAGCGTAGTAACAAAAGTTTAAGTATGCATTGTGAAAAGGCCAAAACATTCCCCACTCATGAGCCACCATGACTGGAAACTGTCACCAGCTAAACAAAACCAGCAGCTGAGACTGGAAGGACAACTTATACGAAGGGATCACTGCATGTCCCAAAATGCAGGGGACTGTCGAAAGGTCTGAGATGAACCCTATTGTACTTGGCAACACCAGCACTGTGCAAGTTAGGACAGGGGCAAGGTAGGGGGGGGGATGTAATTTCACCTAGTACAGGCAGGGACAGATTACAGCAAGACAGAAGTGCCCTGACAGGGTACCTGGATGCTGGCTTCGTTCAAAGGATCTGCCCTTCCATACAAGAAAAAGGAGGAGTTCCAGACTTTCCTGGCCCACCATCCCACCTGCTGCCAAACTATCCTAATCGGTTTTAGAGTAGAGAGTCCAAACTGCCTGTAACTCAGTGGCTTTTGTAGTTGCCTGTTGCAGCATAGGATAAAATGAAGGAAGATATTCAGGACAGCTAATCCATAATGAATATAACACTCTCTAAGCAACAACTGATCTTATTAGCAAACCTCAGGCAATCATATCATATCAGAGGATATGTATGTCAGCTAGACACTTGATTTAAGGTAAAGTACTTATGGAGGAGATGTGGGAATGATCTTGCTGCATTTGTTCAGACTTATTGGTTACTGTGAAGGTACAGAGTAAAGTCAGCAAATTTGCGAGTCATATGGATTAGCAACATGACAAGCACCTTCTCCTACCTCTTGCTCCCAAAAGAACCAGGCAGTACTTTCAGCTCTTTTACACAGAGGGCAAGAAAAGCATAGCCCTACACTAGGACTCCAGGCAGGCAGTTGCAACTCTGCACTCTCCAAAATGTAAGATTAGTAGTCTTGCCTGGTTGATGCAACCCTGCAAGTCAGCGTGAAAGATTTGGCCCAAGTCCATGGTCCGCCTTGCACCCACAAAGCCATGGATACTGGTGTCAGGTGCGAAGGAGCTGCCTCTGCCACTTTGCACTGACACTGCTTTCACCTGCCGCAGCTGACAGAGAGAAAGCCAGCGGATGACAAAAGCATTTACCTACTCCCGCTTTCCTTAACAAGCCCTTTTCAGAGCTCTGCTCCTAAGTGCAACCCTGGATGCAGAAGGCACTTGGCTCCCAAGCAAAAATCTTCCTGCTCCCGATTCTACTCCTATTAAGTGGTACTCAATGAATGTCATACTCTGGTAACTGTATAGCATTTTCTTGCCATCATGGGCTGGCAGTAATTTACCCAGGAGACCTAATTCTCCCTTCATCCTATCCCCAGCTTTTATCCCACCACTCAATCTGGATCCAGTTGGTTATGATGCTCAGCAGGGCCTGTGACTCCCCAAAATGTGTGGCCCCTCAAAGACAGGTGACTCAGGTCCCTTCTCCCTGGAGAGATGGGATGATACAGGCTCTGTGTCGAGCACCAAAGGGAAGAATCACTAAAAAAGCCAGGCTGTAGGAAAAGTCTATGCCAAACATCTATGCTGTTGCATTGTTAACTCTGTATGACTTCAGGCCAGTCAGGAGGAAAGCAAAGCTCAATTGCTGCACTGTCACTGACTGTATCTCCATTGGTCATTTCTTCTCTACGTATTCTATGACTTTTCCTACCAGTGTTTTGGAAATGCATCTCTGGCAACTTAGAATAGAATTGTAGAATGACAGAATAGTTTGGATTGGAAGGGACCATAAAGATCTTCTAGTTCCAACCCTCTGCCATGGACAGGGACATCCCACTAGATTAGGCTGTCCAAGGCCCCATCCAACCTGGCCTTGAAGACCTCCAGGGATGGGGCAGCCACAACTTCCCTGGGCAACCTGTGCCAGTGCCTCACCACTCTCATGGTGAAGAAATTCTCCCTATATCAGGCCTAAATTTGCCCCTGTCCAGTTTGTACCCGTTTCCCCTTCTCCTATCACCACGAGCCTTTATGAGTAGTCCCTCTCCAGCTTTCCTGTAGGCCCCTTCCAGGTACTGGAAGGCAGCTATGAGGTCTCCTCGGAGCCTTCTCTTCTCCAGGCTGAATAACCCCAACTCTCTCAGCCTGTCCTCATAGGGAAGGTGCTCCAGCCCTCTCATCATCTTTGTAGCCCTCCTCTGGACCCGTTCCAACAGTTCTGTATCCTTCTTATGTTGAGGATCCCAGAACTGGACACAACACTCCAGATGAGGTCTCACAAGAGAGGAACAGAGGGGCAGAATCACCTCCCTCGCCCTGCTGGCCACACTGCTTTTGATGCAGCCCAGGATATGTTTGGCCTTCTGGGCTGTCAGCACAGAAGAAGTGCTCTTGTTGGGACCATCAATGTCGTACTGCAAGTTTGTATTTACTTTCTAGCAATTGCCATCACAGGCAAACCATTATAATTAAGTAATTTAATCTGTTGCATATTCTGGATAGAATATGGCATTTGTCAGACGCTTAATTACTCTTAATACTCTAAATAATTTATCTCAAGCTTGAGCTAAGCAGTCAGAGAAGTTTAAAAACCAAACAGAAGTTCACGCTAGTGCAGGGTGTAAATAGGAAAGCAGCCTTGTCCAGATGCTCACATTGGCTAATCTGTTCCTGTTGCAGTCAGCAGACACAGAGCCCAAGGTAAAGGGTAGGGTCCAATATTGCAGCAACAGGGGAAACGATGAAAAACTTGAGAATACTCCTTGAGCACCCTCAGCTTGCACAGAAGTCACTGGGATCTGCCATTTCTCTGGCTACAGCTCACAGAAAAAAGTAAAATAGACTATTACAACCACAGAAGTCTGACATTTGCAACAACTATTTTCAGATGCATTCCTGCACACTGCAAGTATTCTTGCAAATTATCTGCTCTTTCCATGAAAGTAACCTCAAGAATTCTTTTGAAAAGCATCCTGAAGGGACTATTTGTCCTGGAAATCAGGCCTAGGCCTCCTGGGAGCTGGGTGGAGGGCACAGTGCAAGCCACGAAGCCTGGGGGCAATTGCTCCCCCTATGTCCAGGTGACCAATCAACCAACACAGAGTGAATTGACAGCAATAAAAGTTCAAGTGCAGGAGGGGGAATGAGCTCCTCCCAGTTACCCAGAAAGTGGAAGAGGCTGCCACTACTGTTGACTGACTTCTTCTTCTACAAAGTCCAATTCTCAAGTTATTTGGTCAAACAGGGGAAACTTACTGTTTACTGAATAAATGCCTACCTATCCACAATTCACTTCTGAATGAGAACCCACCTGCCACCATTTAACATGCCCCCAAAAGCATAAAAAATAGTAATAATTTTAAAATCCCACAAATATCATAGTTAATCTAAAAAAATCCCAACAAACTCAAACATCTTTTCTTCTTTGCAGTTGGCCCAGCTTAAAAGATATACGGATTCAAAACAGCACTCAGACAGAGGCATAAGATGCCTGGGATAGGACAAACCAAGCCAAAACAGAATGGCAGAAAAAGAACAAAAGTAGTAGATTATAACTAAAAGCTGGCTGGAAATGTGAACAGAAGGACTAACTGACCTGACTCGAGATTGGATTTAGGTCTTAATACCCTCAAAGTAGTTGCCAGCATTGGGTTACAAAAGAAATGCTTTAAGCTGTTTCAGGCTGAATCATTGCACAGCCCCACATATACAGAGAATATTTTGTAGTAACTACTCAGGAAACCTCTAGCAGTAGAAAGCACTTCTAGGTTGCTGAGACGTATTCACACAAAGAATTGCAAAATGCCTGCCAGTTGCATTGCATTAGCTGTCAAAAAGCTACAAGGAAAGGTACAGGGAAGCTCAAATAAGGTCAAAAGTAAGGTTTAAATTTTAGTGTCTGAACGAACATCCTGACATATATTTGGAATTCTCCTTCACAAGCACAAATGTCATCAGAAAAAGATACCAGATACAGTAATTTCTAACCGATGAGGAGCTGACATCACCCTGCCAGCTGATAGGATCATTTACCACTCTGTAAAGCAAATGAGATGCACAGCCCAGGAAACCTTTGTTCAGTAAGCACAGGGTGAGCTTAACCATGTGAGGGACGAAAGACTCGATTTAGAGAGGTGTTGTCAAAGGCAAATTTTAGGCCTCTGTATAAAAGGCCAGGACATTTCTCTGTACAGCGCCCAGCCCTGGCACAATGACAGGAACCCTGTGTTGGTGGGCAGAGCACAGGGCGGGTGCGCCGGAGGAGGCTTTTCTCATATTACCCTACTGGTGACTCCGAAAGGTTGTTGTTGCAGATCTCCACCGTCTTGGGTGCAAAGCCTCAAACCCCAGCTGAATTTAATTGAGAGAACCCTGAGCACTATGCCTCCTGCTACCGTGCTGCGTCTCCCACCCATCCACTCGTCCAAGGCAAATCGCAGGGAGCCACTGCTGCGGCGGTGCCCTTCCCCCCCTTGCCGCCTCGGCTGGACCCGCTGCGCCAGCGATGCCTGCGCCAGCAAAACCCACCACCACCAAACCCACAGCCGCTTACCAACATGGCACTTACGGTTCACAAGACAAAACCATTCCTCAGCTTGCAAATCCCAAGCTGCGACCACGGCAGGCATGGAAAGGGAAACCCCTCCTCCACAGATGCCCTATTTATTCGCTGCTTTAGCATCCTGCATAGCGGGGGGTGAGCTTTGCCCGTCTTCCGTCCTCCTCTCCAACCCCAACCCCGGGCTGAGGAGCCACTACAGCTCTCCCCAGTTTTAATCTCTATGTTTTGAATAGCTATTTTACCTGGCAAACGGCCGCATCCCTCCTCAAAACAAAATCACGAGAGCTTTATTCTGACACAAGAGAATTAGCACGCGAAGAAGCACACGGTGAGCGGCTGCCGGTGCCTGGTGACAAAAAGGTTGCAGGGTGGTGGCTTCAGCATGGAAAAAGGTAGATGCATAGCTCGTTCCTTGTGCAAAAAAAGGACTGGAGGCTCAGCCCCAGATGATTTGCAGCAGAGTCAATTTGAAGTGAATCCAAAAAAAAAAAAAAAAAAAGGAGAAAATGTACATCCACGCACCATGCACACAGATGTATCCTTACTTTCCCTGCATTCTTCTTTCTCGCCTTTACCATTATGTCCTAGGTATTTAAGTACGAATTAAATCTCCCACACACTAACCTGTCCTCTCTTTAACCTTTCAGTGCAGGCGGAAGGCCTTCAATGTTACACTGGACGACAAAATAACCCCTAATCTTCATTCCTGGTATCATTCCTTTGTGGAAAAATACAGTATCATGGTTTCTGTGTGTTACGGCTGCCAGAGATCACAGGGTGAGAAAAGAAGGCGGAATTAAAAGTCATTCCCCACCCAGCCAATATCAGGACAAAAATAAAGTTATGATAATCCTACCAAAAATGCAAGGAATGGTTTTGAAATTAATTTTTTTTTTCAGTATTCAGGTAATCTCCTGCAGACTTGTATTGGCTTGCCAATTGCTCACATTCAATACATGGCAAGATAAAAGTGCCTGGGAAGACAGCGCTCACCATCAGAGGGCTTCAGACACTTGCAGGGGTAAATCACGCCCAGTCACTGCGACAGCTCAACCTGGTTACAGTCCAAGAGGGGTTCACAAATGCATTTGAAACGGTAGGTCTGAGAAAATGAGGAAATTTAGCCTCCCAGCTTGACAGGCAGACAATGGGAATAGCAACAGCATACAGAAGATAGAGACTCCCCTTGCACTGCCAGCTCCTCCCCACTCCCAGCACACCGTGGCACATATTGCATAACCAAACTAAGCCCAACCATCCTGCCTGATACGATAATGAACTCTGTCACAGCTTTTGCACCAAAGAGAAGCGTAATCCCTAAAGGACAGGGTACCCAGAGAACAGGGAAAGAAAGCAGGCACTTTGCGAGTGACATTTCAACTGTCCAGATTGGTTTTTGCATCAAAGTCATTACAGAGAAAGAGATTTTACAGTGATACTGCCACAAACCAGTATAATTCTGCTGAAATTGGCTCTACCGTTTACACAGGCGCCTCACTGCGGCATACTTTGCTTCCTTTGCCACGCAATACCAATCCACAGCAATTTAAAAAGACCTTTGAACTCGAAGTGCACTCACGCTGACTGTGGGCTGCTCGGCCACAGCTGCAACAGGGTAGGACAGCACACCAGCGCCTGGTGCCTGATGGTCTGCCCTGCCAAAGGGCAAGCAACGTGGTGGAAAATAAACAGAGACCAGCTGAGAGGCGATATGAACTCACTTGCTCCCCATATCTACCAAGCTGCAGACACTCAGCTGCAGCGAGGATTCAGGGAGAAAGGGGAAGCACAGACCAGTGGCTCACTTGGAGCTCCACAATAAAACCTCCACGGAGTCCCTGCAGAGCACAAGGTGGTGTCACCGGAGGGTTTCAACTCCCTCGTGTTTTACTGCTACCTGAGCAGTTTTGGGGTGTTTGGGAATTTCACCCAGGATATGCAGGAAATCAGCTGGAAGCACCTTGAACCTCCCAAGTCTGATGTGGGAAGGAAGGAGCTCACTTTGGCTGTGGGAGTTTAAGATTCCTGGACCCCACAATAAGGGCTGTCACCTTGCAAAAGCAGGTAAAAGATCTAGTTGCCAAGGTTTCAATTTAAAAGAATGAGATTGCACATTTGGCCTTGCTAGCTCACCTGTATTTTCTTGTTCACAATCAAGAGTCATTTGAACCCATTCCTGCTACATGCATGAAAAATGTGCCTTTCTCCACAAGGCTGAAAACACGGACCAGACCCACCAAGTAAGGAAACAGATCACAGTGTGTCCTCAGCCAGGGATGCTAGCATCCCCCTTCCGCAGCCTAGCAGCAGTGAGAAAGGCTGCAGGATGCCCAGAGGTATGGAAATGCAACATTTGTTATTGTAGGCACAAGACTGCAGACTAAAACTCCCAGAGGCAGCTCCTGATGAAGCTGCTGGCTTAAATGAAGGCTCAAGCACCATCCTAACACTTTGCACAACCCCAGGCAGCACAGACACCCTCCCAGGACACTAGGGTGCTCCTTCAGTCTGTCAGCAGACACTTTGCAAACAGCAGTGCAGAAGGCAGACACTTTCCCGCTGGGCTGGGAAGCAAAGCATGGAGTTAATATCAGTGGTGGATGGGCCAGGAAGGACACTGAGGAACATGACTGTGCACAACACAGTTCTTGAGCAATTATTGCCAGTTAGTACATGGCTGGGGAGTGCTGTTCTAGAGTGTGCCATAGATGCAAATCCCACTCCACAGATTTTTGGCTGTCTACCACCTGTGTGCAGCCTGTGCACTCCTCCGACCCTTTCAGGCCTTCCCTTGGGTGTATGTGCAAGAATGCAATGGTTTCGCCTGGCAGACTGCAGCTTTGAGGCTGGTGACAAGAGAGTAAAAGCAAGAGACGTTCCATGTCCATTTCTACAGTCAGCACAACGCTCCCTTTCTGCCTGCTAGCATGTTTGCATTCCCCCCTCTATCAGCACGAAAACCTCCACTGGTAAGACTATCTTCAAGGTGAACAGAAATTCACTTGTTCTTTCCAGGCATTCTAATCTCTTGATGGTTACGTTGTCCCATGAGAATTAACATTTTGAGACTTTTCCAAGTTTACACCAGGCCACTGTCCAGCTGCAACGTAAGCACCAAAGCTTTTGTCACCACACAAGCCAAGCAGAGGACCATAATCAAACTGTTAAATCCTACAAGTGCAGCCATATGGCAGATCTGAGCTTGTCACCACGAAGTAAGAGAATCACTTCAAGGACTAACTGGAGAGCTCACCTAATTTGCCCATCTGTCCCAGGACGCTTATTGGTTTAAAAATGTGAAATAAGCTATCAGGAGCAATGCTCCGTGTGATACACTGGCTCGAGACCGGTTTGATTTCATGTTGGTATAACACAGACATACACTGCACTACAGAAAAGATAAAACATTGCAGGGTCAGCCACGGAGACATTAGAAACCACAGAACTGATACTGCCTATAAATATTGATTAGACTCCCCTTTGGATACAAGTTACTTTATAGTCTTTAACCACATGACCATAAAGTGCTTGCCTACTAGAAAGATTCAGTGCCCAGAATGCAGGATTGGCTTCAAATATTTTAATCTGCAATCAAAACTTGCTGCAATTCAAAACTGACACACAGCAGAACACCAATGATCACACGTGCTTTAAAAATGGCTTTCTGCCATAGGAAAGAAACAGATAAAAATGCTGTTCTAAAAGTGAAGCTTTCTTTCCTACACCAAATCAAATACAGAGACATCTGGAGACGAACCACTGCAAGACTATCTGCAAAGCCTTAGACCTTAAGAAGGCAGCTTCTGCTTAATTATCCAGGGCTCGTGTGTCACTGTTAATTCAGACCTCACTCCTGATTAAGGTCCAGCACACTTAGCGCTACACTTTCACAGCACAACCACCGCCTTATCTGTCCCAAATGTTGGCTGAGGAGGAGAGCTTCTGCAGGCCCAGAGAGGGGTGAAACAAAACCTTGGGAGAGAAGTTTAGATCCAGACTAATTTGGTGTTAGCCTTATTATTTCTGGATTACTAATAAACATGGGCAAACGGTGGGGCCAGTCCAGCACCCTCCTTCCAAGCTATGGCAGAAACTCAAGAGATAATAGTGAAATGGGATCATCTCAATAAGGCTAATACTAAAATGATCCTGATGTTCTTAACTCTGTCAAGTATAATAAAGGTGTTTAATCCACTAAGAAGAGGTCATCGCCTAGATTTTGCAAGTTTTTGGGTTTTTTTAAATTTTAACCATCACCATTTCACCATCATGCAGAAGATCTTGAATATCAAAAATAAACTCATGATATGGTCTTCCATTTGTTTTAAGGGAAGAGACAGAGTAAAGAAATACTGCTAGTATTAAATGAAATTTCACACACTTTTGAAAGTAAAAAAGGAACACTATCATTATATATATGTGACTGCCTACAGAGACAGGCCAGGAATCTCTTCTCAAATTCTATGCATTCAGACACATAGTGAAATAGAGGATTGTCTTAAAAGAGGAGGCTTTCTGGAAGAGCCCAAATTAGCTCCCATCACGCTGCCTTAAAATTAGCTTGTAATTCAACACATACAACAGAAACATTACCTTGACTCTTACCTAGTTCCCAGGATTAAAATTGTATTTTACATTAATTCCTACACCCTGCCCTCTGTCACTAGGTAAACTGAGACATTTGATACAGCAAAAAGTCATAACAAAAAAGGATTAACTTCAGTTTGACTCTCAACACTAGATTTCCACAGAACTGAAAACTCATGTCAGTCTGTTCTCGACTGACAAGGACACTAGCCTCTGACTTTTATGTCACATAAAACTTTGAAAGTCATTTTCTTACCGTGCTCCAATGGCATCCAAGAGATGTTGCCAGCGATCATTGATTTTGTTGAGTTTATCATCTATTTCGGCAACTCGGCTCTCGTTGCTAGCTTTTCTTAGCTGATCACCCATTTGCTTCAAGTGAAGCTTATTTTCACTAAATAGGTTTATTTCTTCCATGCAATCCTGATAAATATACACAAACATTGTTAATTCCTGGGCAAACCAAATGAAAACAAAAACAAGAAACCCAAAACAAAACTATCTGTTTCTTTTCCCGTGTGTGTGTGTGTGTGTGACGTGACATCAGGTTTGGTTTGTGATTGCTGATGTTTCTGCATTAGCGTGTAGAACTCTCACTCAAAACAAAACAAAAAAACCTCAGTGGAAAAGCAGACTCACGATGAAGCCACTATGAAAAAAATAAGCAGCTTAAAGACTTGCAAATGCCATGAGTAAGTACTCCTAAAAATAGCAGTTTAATGTCCTAATTTTATCTCTGCTTTCGCAATTTAATATAGTTTTTCAATCAGGCTACCTCAAAAGAACCCAAATTCAAGCCCAGGATGGCTTTATTTTGGTGGTATTCTTATCCAGAGGAGATCTGGGATTAGATATCAAGACCTTTAAGCCTCGGGAGCAACGCTGCAGCAAAATAATGGTCCTGTGTAAAAACAAGCTAATACAGAAGGATTAGAAAGCTCTAACTGCATTGGCTACCAAGGAGAAGAAGTAAAATTAGGTTCTATTTTTCATTATGGTAACTTCTTGTTTACCTGGCATAAGACCTACCCTGCCCTCCAATCTTTCTCTGTCCTCTGATTACCAGTTTTGCATCTACTGACATGACTGGAGGTGGTGAGAGCAGTGAGATGCTCCCAAGACACCACTGATTCCCAGCAGGGAAAGCTCTGAGCGGTGCTGCATGTGCGCCCAACAAGGCAGACCCCCATCACTGCAGCTCACATACGTCACGTTCCATGCCTCGATGCAGGCAGGTGGCATTTCTGGTTTGCAATGTGCTCCAAGTCTGACCACCAAGAAGAAGACAAAAGCTGACACTCGAAAAGCTCAACTTCTCACAAAAGCCTCCCGTACGTGTTCATTTCACAACACATATTACTTCCGAGACGCGAGGAAGAAACGAGGAATGGTGTCCCTATAACGACCTATCAGACTGCGATTGAAAAGAAGTGGCGTTACTACTTACCTTCTGCAATTTGTCTATCATGTCTTCGACGCTAACATCTGCAGTCTGTAATACTTTGCTTTCCATTTGCACCAGCCAGGAACACAGGTCCTTATTCTTCGCATCGAACGCAACCCAGGCATTGAGTCTCTCCTCGATCTCCTGCTTACGCAGAGACACCTATGGATAAGCACGCACATTAACCGCTGGCAACATCTTTCTCAGGAAAGAAACTAGCCATTAAGAGCCCTCTAATTTCTAGCCTGCATTTGATCATATTCCATCTTGCAGGAGCAGTTATTAAATATCTCTAGCTTTCTTTTCAAAGCCAGCAAGCAGATTGCTATTATGTCTTATTTCAGATAGCAGGGCCAAAAGTTGACTAGCGAACACCAGATTCTCTCCCTCAGAAGAATTAAACTGACAGCTTTATAAATAATGGGCTTATATAACAATTCAAATGTTACTCAGTGAAAGTCTGAGAAAGCCAAACAAATAAGGAATATAAAAGATATAGTTACTACATCCTGTTCAGGAGGGTCTCACATAGTACATGAGAGAAATAACACCTAGGTAAGTTCTTTTTCTACGACTCTTAAGAGAAACTCTGCAACTACTGACAGTAATTATTTTATCTCCATAAAAACCTCCCTCTTTTCATTTGCTCACCAGTTCTTGAAGAACTTGCAGGAAAATCAGCATCGAGAATCTATCCTTTTTATTGAAAACTATAGACTTTTTCCTCAAAACTACATTTGCCAGGATGGATAAACAAATTGCTTAGACAGGGGAATTAAGTTCTGATGCTGCCTGAACGAGTGAAGCTGATATCACTGCTCCAACCTCTCAGGAAGAAGCAGGGTCACTCTTCTACTCACAAATAATACTTATTATACTTAATATATATTATAATATACTTAATATATATTATATATTATACTTAAATATATATATTTAAGATCCCTAGGCTACTCACAAATAATACTTATTTGTGAGTAGCCTAGGGATCTTAAATATATATATTTGTATTCATTTACCTACTTTGATGGATTCCTGTACTAAGATGAAAGGACCAAAGAAAGTGAAAAATGGTACAAATGCTACTAAAACAAAACAAGACAAACAACTGACCCTTCAGCCTCACCAATAAACTTTGTGTTAAGGCTGAGCATAGCATTTTGCTTGCCTTGGCTGCAAATGGCCACTCAAAATATCATCCCATGGCATGAAACGTTCCCTCTTCACATCTAACATGCACCTTATATAGCATATGACTCCTCAGAATGCCATTACTGATTCTCCTAGACTAATCTCTAACACTGCTTTGTACCTCAGAGAGAAGCTTCAGCATGTAGTGCAGAAGCAAAACCAGACTAAGGTCAAAATAGTAGGCACCAAGTGATCTCCCACTATATTGTTTTTGTCCTTTAAATTCTGACTTATTTAAAGGAGGGGATGGGAGGTGAAAGTGATTTAGAAATCCTTCATGCTGATGTAAGCAAAGAGATGAGGCTGAAAGTACTCTCTTGGGACACAAGGAAACAACCTCCAAAATACTCAATGGCAAGAAGTCTCCTGGAGACCTCAGTCTCCCTAAGAGGGCCTCTGGTCTGGGATGCTCCTTATACCATCAGCCTCAGAGACATGGAGGGTAAATCTGTCATGCTCCCTCTACCACTTCCAGCACCTCCTGTGTGCAGAGACGAGTTAACTTGGTCAGTGGAAGAAGAGGCTATACATTTCAGCAAAACCATCCATAATCCCGAAATGATCTGGACTCCATTTTTGCCAGCTAAGCACAGGGTAAGTCAGGATTTTAAGAGCAGGAAGCACCTTGTAGCTGGCTAAACAATACAGATTTGGGGTAAAACACGAATGAGATGAAAAATCCCAGACAACCTTCTAGGAAAATGACCCCTTAAAGCCATTGCTTTGAGCACTATCTCCTTAGACCAACTGCCCTGGCACCAGCTTCATTTTGCATCCACGATGCACGAGCCATCTGAACATTCTCAAGGGAATATCAAAAGAATAGCAAGGCCCACACATCCAACCCACATGGTAGCATTCATTAGGACAGGATACTCTCTGATATGGATAGTTCCATCTTTGACCTACATCTACCTTGCAAAGACAGCTATGTAAACGCTAATCCCTTGAGTGCATCTGCTTACTGAGTGTGTTTGTATCCCTGCCCCTTCCAGCACAGGCATCTGGCTGCCTTGCTCCCATGGCCGTGACAGCTGCAGCCGCGTCTCGCTCCTAAAAGGCTTTCACCTCTCTGCATTTATACTGAAGATTCTTTCATTCCAAACAATACATCTTAACTCCTCTAATTTGTTAGCCAAAATAAAGCAGCTGGGCGAGCAGCTGATCAAGTCTGCTCTCCTACCCCATGACCAGCGCTGAGCATCAGTGCGGGGCTTTCTGGGGGCCGAGGGGTGCTGTGTAAACACTGCAACGTGCGTGTCCCTCCCTGCAGCGCTGAACACATTCCTCCCTCCACAGACTTGTAACAGTCACATTAATGTCACCCCTTCCTTCTCTCCAAAACAGACTCACCTAAACTTTCCTCCCTGAGGAAACTACAGTAGAAATTTTGAATAAAATCTGAACTTGGAGGGAATTACTACTTGGAGAGACTGTAGTGGAGCACATACAAAGGATAGCTTAATTCTCAGAGCTTGAAACAGCAGTTGAAACAGCAGCCATCAGCAGTTCACCAAAAAACTAAAACCAACAATGTTCTCTCATTTAGAGGCTTAACTGCAGATTTCCATTGGGAAAAGGGTTCAGGCATTCTGATTTAAAAAGAATGGCCTGTATTTCTCAGGAGGGGGGAGGGTGTCTCTGGAATTATTTTCAGAGTTTGGAAACAATAACAGAGAAAATGCTGGTTGTAGATTAACCATTCAGTTTAAAGCAAAGATACTAAATTCTTCTTTCTTGTAAGAGTGCAAAAAATAAACCCAAATAACTATTTCATCACACCAAAGTTTGTAAAATAAGCACAGCTGTTCATTACTTTGGCAATCTTCCCACCAGGATGGCTTTACCTTTGCCTGAGTAAGGGATAGACACAAAATACTAACTTGCCTCAATACTTCTTTACAAACTGTAAAATAAAAGCTATTGACCTGTGAGTAAAGAGAGGCAAGAGCTTGGCTTGCTGGCACATAGAGCCATCCAGAGTAACTTAGGACCCCCAAGTATTTTACTTCTCCCAATCCTGTTAGCAGGGCAAAGTAAACACACACTCAAAATGCACAAAAAAACCCAAGTGAATCAAGTTCATGTGACTTTGACGGTAAATGCTCCCCTGCTATTTTACAGGCAGCAGTGAATTAAGCGTAATATAGCAACGAGCCACAAAGAATGCAAATGCTTCTCAGTCTTTTACTGCTGCAGGAAAGATAAGTCAGTTCTTAATGTGTTTAAACCCAAGGGAGTCAGTATTTAAAGGCATGTAACTTTTCTTTATCTTTTAACATCAGACTGCAAAGGCCTCCTCCTTCTTCCTTTCCCTACTTTGTGCCCTCAGGCAGCTCCTGTATTGATCCCTTCCCTTTGCCCACCCTTGGCAGCTCTGAGCAAAGCCACCTATTTCAGTACAGAGCTGCGTTGCAGTACAGAGCTGCACTGCTGCCCACAGCTGCATTTCAGGACACAGCTGCATTTCAGTCCACAGCTGCATTTCTGTCCACAGCTGCATTTCAGCTTCGTGCTGAAGTTTGGGCACTCACCAGTTACAACGGGGTTGCAAAACACCCCACAGCCGGCTGTGTCCAAAAGGCAAACTGCTCCCCTGCACTGGGAGAAGCCCCATCCCCACGTAAGGCTGGAAAAGTGACAAATCCCACCTGCTAACCCGCTCCCCTTTATCTGCCAGGCCAGAGGAATATCCCGCTATAAAAACCCAGAGGAGGCGGAACACTTACTCGCAAGCAGAGCTCTTCCCACTGTCTGTGCAGATGTTCAACTTGTTCCTGGAGCACCATCATGTCCTCCGCAAGGATGTAGTGAGCCACCTCCACCTTCATGGCCTGCAGCTCCTTCATGCTGTGAGCCCAGTCTGCCAGCGACTGCTCCAGCTCCTGCATGGAAACGCACCCACAACAAGCCTTGGCACTAAGCTCCTCTGGTTTCCAAACCTGCTCGTTAATCCCCGGCTTGGCCTGTGGGGGAGGAGAGGAAGGGAATGCGTGGCCACTTGTGTGGCGCTCTCTGGCTGGACGGCACTGGGTTCCTGGCTCAGGGCCTGACTGGGAGCCCACTGGAGCCGAGGGCAGAGCTGCTGCTCGTTTACTGTTTCTCCAGTGCATCCCAAAGTGTCGAAATGCTGCCCGACCCCCTGCTGCTCCCACGCTCCAGGGCAGCGCTTGAGCTTTCATATCCGGGAAGAAACCTGCCAAATTCTTTGGCTTTTCTTTTTTTTTTTTTAATTATTTTGGCCAAACTGCTTTCCACCAGCATTTGTTCCATTTGCAGGTTAGTTGTTTAAATGCTAAAAAGAAATAAAATCTGTTCCCTTCTCTAATGAACTGTTTTGCAGGCACCTCAGAAACCTGGAGCCTTTAAACTGCTCATTCACAGGAACACGGTCTCTCTCTGCTGCTCCATTCCTCCATCTCCCTTTGGCCTTTATAACAAGTTTAGGCATTTTCCTTCTCGGTGCTAAAATTATGACCTAAAGAACAGACACCACTGCATGCAGCTGGGAAACAAAATACTCCACACACGAGGAACCAGGTCCCATTTTGCAAGGCTGTTGCTGGGAAGTGTCATGGGCTTCTCTAACAAAGAAAGCTCTTACAGGGGATCCAATATATCTCATTTTAAAGGGAAAAACACTGTGAATGTTTGTCAGAAGTGTACTAGGTCGGAGCCCTGCAAGCATTTTCACTGGTCTTTTGATTCAGTCACTTATCTAAAACATTAAAAAAAAAATCTTACCTGCTTCAACACTGGAGGAAAGAAACCTAAACAATTTACCTGAGCTCACCACAAATTGCTCCCTACAGATATGCAAATATGCATTTACCTATCTTAACAGTGGTTGAATCCCTGCATTAATGGAGCTAACAATGGAATTGCATGGGATTTTGCTAACCTTGTATAAGGTCCCAGCCTGACAGAAAAATAAATTTATTCTATAGAGGAGTGAAATGCAGGGAGAGGAAAGAAAGTCCCTTCTCTTCTCCCCCATGCCATTCTGGTCCTTTATTTTGTTATACAGTGACACCAAAAGCAGCATCTGCACTGGCACTGTCTGACCCTGATTCAGCCTTTGGGGCTGAATTTCCCTTAATGCAATACGAGGCAGGAGCTATGGACTGTCATCTCACAAATAATTCAGGGCTACAGCAAGACTGCTGCCATAGGAAAGGCAGCCAGCACTCACAAAGAAGATTTCAGACAGCTGATCATGAGTTCAAAGGCTTTGCCTGTTAATAAGCTTATTTGTTCCCACTACACAGGTCAACAATACACTTCATAAAAGGATGATGAAAGACTGACCAGTCCAGACAAAATGTCTCCTATCCTTTGGAAATGCTTTCCTTGCTAGTTAATTTTCATGGTGCACTATGGGCTGCAAGGGCTTTTGCCACTCCCTTACTCTTAATTTTCCTTCTCTTTAATTATTCTCGGATCCCATAGGTGTGTGTTGTGCTTTGCAGACTTACAAGGTGTCTCGCCTGAGGAGCTCCCTGTACAAAATGGATTGGAAAAAAAAAAAAAAAGAGAGATTCAGCCGCTAGGACAGAGGCCAGTTTAGCTGAGACCAGGGAAATTTTCCCTTTTGTTTGAGGAACCGCTTATTTCATAAAGTCAGACTGTGGAAAGGGAGCAGAAGCAGGAAAAATAAATCCAAATGTTTCTACTCTTCCTGTAATCTTCTTGGTCAGCTGGACTCTGCAGACTGACAGCAATGAGGATGGTATAAAGGACAGAAATTTGGTGTCACTGAAGAGCAGGTGAGAAGGAAAATTGATTTCACAGGGATCAGGTGTTGTGCAAAGACTACATCTATTTAAATGCAGTATGGCTGTTCAATACCTTAATGCGTTCCTTAGCTTTATAGAGCTCTTCATGTTCAACTGGAAGTGGATCTTTTACTTTCTCCTTCAGCTCTCGTAGCCTGCTTTCCAATTCCTTGATTTGCTTTTCACAGCAGTCCCAAGTCTGCTCAAGGACACCCAAGAAAGATATAAAAGTTTAAGATATTTTACCGTGACATATTGAACCTTATGGACGTGCTAGAAAATAGCAGCTTCAACCCACTGCAATAAATAATCATGTGCTCTGGTTACTTGGATTTTCCCACCAACAAGAACCGGGTGCATGGATTTACAGAACTTGAACCCTCTCTTGTGTTTAAGGTTTGCCTTACAGAACATTTCGGCTCCTTTTGTTTTGTCCAATCCGAGAGTCTTTAAGCATTGTTTATGGGCTGGAGACTGTATTGATGACACTATTCAATTTTAAGACACACCTTATGTGCTCTCCAGCCATGAAAGAAAATTCATTGCTCTAAGGAAAGAAACATAACCTACCCGTCTGTTTAGAGGTGCAACACAAGCAGAGCAACACTACCTCCCCTCTGAGCTAAATATCGCCTAAGCCCTCACAGCCCAAAACAGAAGAATGCTCCAGGCCATGGGGAGCATGAGGATAACCTGAACAGGAAAATATTCATTGTAGCAACAAGTGGATGCTCACTCCTTCTTCCATTGAAGAATCAGGGGACCACAGTCTTAGCTTCTCACAAGCCCTGATGGCACAAGACAAGCACTTCCCTCAGAGCCCTTCTGCCGTGAGCAGACGCTCAGCACCTGCCTTGTTGCTACAGAGCTCAGACTTGGGGACAGTGAGGTGGGGAAGCTCTGCTCTTGAGACCCAGCACCAGAGAAGCAGAAGCTGCTTCTGCCTGGCAAGGGCAGCACCTACCTGTAGTGCATTGCTGAGTTGCGTCTTTGTCTTCTCCAGCAGGACCCAGGTGTCCCCCCAACTCTGCTCTAACTGTCTGAGGTCCTCCTGGAGAACGGCGCTGGTCTCAGGATTGGAGACAGTGCGTAACTTGCCTCCAACGTCAATGGTTAAGGAGTATGTGGCTTGCCACCTCTGAAGAATCACCGCCTTACTCTTTAAAAGAAAAATAATATGCTTCTAACGTGTTCTTAGCGAGCTTTAGCGTTTCACTAGGAAACATTCCTAGCGTTTCACTAGGAAACAAGTCACAACCCACAAAGGGAGTTACAAAGCACTAGTTTGTTCACACCCATGAAAGAATAATGAATAGGTCTTCTCCCATCTGCCTTTTTAATTTCAGGAAAATCAGTTTCTTTCTGCTCTATAAAACTCTACAATAACTTTTTACAGGCTGAATCTACAGATAGACTGAAAGTACAGCAGGTACAAAAAGATGGAATTCAGTTGTCTGAGATATTCTGAATAATAAAAAAAAACAGTTTAAGTTTTCCTAGCACCTCTAGCATCAACAACTAAGAGAAATTTTTCAGAGATAACAGTTCTGTCTATCGTGACATACTCCAAGCAAAGTAAACCATCAGCAATAATTTGCCTACAACACAAATTGACCTATAACACAAGCAGATACAATCATTGTTTCTTTCTTTAAAACAACAGCAGGAGGGAAGGGCAATTTGGAGTAGGAGGGAGAAGACTTTCTGGCTTTTCTCACCAAGGAAAAGCATGAGCACTAACTCGTAAAATCTACGGAAAAATCATCTTTACACAGCAGGTAAAAATAAAGACGGAATAAATTGGGCAAGCGCCAAATGCAATACTGGTGATGTGTTAATCCACCAACATCAGCTGGGTGAGAATACAGTAAATATTGGACTGTGCAAATAGAATTCAGTCATGTATTCTTGAAAGGTTTTACACTGCCTGAAGCAACCATCAAGTTTCCTGCTTGTTTTTACTGTCTTATAAAACAAAGAGATGCATAATTAAATGGGAAACCCAGATTTCTCAAATTAACATAGGACAGTATTTTTTTCCACTGCACATAAAATGTGGAACTCGGTGCCCTGAAGAATTGCTGCCCAGGTGTGGCAGCTCCAAGGACAGACCTCCTTGCAAGTGCTTTATCCTCTGTTCTTGGCATCTCCTGCCCTTCCCTGCACACATGAGGTCCACATCACCTGCCTTCCTACATATGTGCCTCCTTCCTTCAGGCAAACTGCAAGGCCTGCATTCAGCAGCCATGTCAGTAAGATGCATGCAGACCTAGAGGGTACCCGTCGGCCAGGATTCTTGCCTGATGTCCCTGGCACCTGGCATTTCCATGTTCATATCAACAATATATTTAAAGCATACAAAGCTATTGAATGACAGTGATGTCCAGGAAGTTTCCTGGTATAATGTGCCTTACACAATGTCATTGGTTTCTCATCTGTACTCAGCTTTATGAAAAAGAGTCAGTTTTTCCCCAAAAAATTGTTTTCCCCCAAAAAGCAGGTGATTTTAAAGCATTTTTTCTTATGGACAGTACTTGTTTCAGTCTGAGAAGAAACCCACAGATTTTACATTTAGGAATAATAGGTACAGTACCTTGAAATCATGAATTAGATTTCTAAGCTGGGAAACGCTATTGCAGTCCTGGCTTCTCACAGCTACGAGGAAGCTGTTTGTATCAGCAAGCAAACTGAAGAGACTCTGCAGGGAACTCCTAAAGAGCCGCCACTGGCTCACAAGTCCATCAATATCTTTCTTCCTCTGCTGAACCATTCGTGTAACATTCTGCCACTGCTCTTTCAGCAAAGTGAGCTTGGAAATAAAGTCTTTTCTGAAAATGACAAGTGTTGACTGTTAATGTATTTTGACCTCAAGGCAGCTTTTTACAATAATCGTGATGGATGTGTATTTGCAATATTGTATTCCAATTACAATACCGAACTATACAAAAAGCTCTATGCAGCCCTAAGCTCAGCCCTGCTCTCTGTATTCCATCTTTTAAGCAATCATAAAACCTTTTGCACAATACAAGAATGGATGATGCAAGTCGTTCTTGCTATTGTGGTATAGCAACATGTATAACACAGCCATCACAGAAATGCGCTAAACGCTTCTCTGAAGAACAAGGAGGTGAATGTGAGACAAAGGTCTCTAATTATGCTTAAAAACTGATCTGTGCTTTTACCAGGCTGTAAGTGGGAGTTCAACTATTGTTTTGTCCTAGAGCATCGGGACCTAACTGCAAAGTGAAAAGGCTCTGTGTTGTTACTGAACCTGTTCAAGCAGGGTTTTTGGCCTCTCCTACAACATGGTTAGATGATCCAGCAGATCTAGCTGGAGTGGTTAAGAGAACCCTCACCTATCAATTCTGCTCCTCTGTGGGAGGCCACGACCCCCTGATCAGCTCTTATAAAAACACTTGTGTTTGAGGGGCTACCTTCAACACAAAAATCCAGCAGCTTTGCTTAGCTTAGGCTTGCCTTCCCTGGCAGCTTTAAGCCAAGCTATGAACTTCATCCTGAAGTGGCTGAGGCAAGTACACGCACTGTCCTGCCAACCCTCTGGAAGCAGCAAGCTCTAGAAGAGAGTGGTAACATCTTCACAGCAAAAACACCTGAGGCAGGTGAACCTCTGCTCACAAACATTACTTGCTGCTTCTCACTCTATGTTGACTAAGAGAAAAGCATAAGATCATAGTGATAAAAAACAGGTTTAGCTACCGTATATTTTGGGTTGATTGGCCAATGACCTACCATGTGTGCCAGGGGCAACCTGGATAGTCTCACATCTCTGCCCTTTGAAAAGCAGAGAGGTCTAGGAAGTGAGGAAGGATCCTTCGTATGCAGGATCCTGATTACCCACTCTGAGAAGGTAGCTTCTCAGCCACAGATACGGTTCAAACAACTGCAGGGTACCAGTAGACAAGGAAGCCTCCTGCCCAGGAGCAATGACTTTTGTTAGCCACAACATCCAGTTATTATCCAAAATGCAGGCTGGCCAAGGCGCCTGTGTTTCTCCTTATTGCACTCCTCACACTTCTGCAAAATGTGTCAAGGGGTACTGAAAGAGTGAACCTAGTCAAGAATTACCAGCTCAAGGAAGAGAGCACATTCGCTCTCTTACCAAGATCTTAGGGATCAAAACAAATAGATTACCTTTGCTCTGCTTCTCCAGATTCGAAGGAGAGTAGAACTTTTGCTATAATAGAGTTAAATGTCTGCTGATTTATGGAAATCTCAGTTTGCAGCATCTGAAAAAAACCAAGAGAGCAACAGTTTTAACCATTCACTGAACAACCTTCACCGTAAAAGCTGGTTCTGCTCCTCCTGACTGTCAGCATTTATTCAGTTTTAAATGCTGAAAGCTCTATTATTTTCAAGGGCTAGTGTGAAATGCAACCTAAAAGATTCCACATCTTTTGGATACCAGGAAGAATTTGCACATATGTCACATCAGAACCCACCAGGAGCTGTATGTAATACACAATCTGAAGCCTGAAGTTTGTGGGACTCATTCCAGAGAAATGCGATCTAGACATACACCCACAGGAAAGCAATAAAAAAGCTCTCTATCACAACAAGCACAAGTTTGTTCTGTACATAAGTTCATTGCAATGAAGGAATTGGAGAGTTCTAAGTGAAAATGAGAAACTAAAATTCTGTGGATCCTAATGAACATCACTTAGCATGCAGAAACCTAACACCCCACGAAAGTTGGTGGGGTCCCGAGTCCTGAGTTGGAAGAGGCCTACAAGGATCATCAAGAACAACTCCTGCCCCTGCACAGGACAACCCCCAAATCTATACCACACAACACTTGAGGATGCACTCCTAAACATCTTTTCCCTACAAAAAGCAATCCATTCATTTTGGAAAAGGATTTTCACATTTCCAGGTTTTCCTCTGAATAAATACAAGGCCACATTTCAAAAGAGTGAAAAGCTCTGTAAAACTCTTTCCAGATCTAATTTCAAAAAACATAGTATTTTCTAGTCATTTCTCCCCTCTTTCACTATTCAAGAAGATGCTTCTATTTTTAGAGATAGCTTTACCTCATATACTCTCTGCTGATCCTGCAGTTCTTCCAACTGTCCTGCAATATCTGCTTTTAACGCTTCTTTCATTTTTTCTAGGAATTTCATCCAGTTTTCACATTTCTGAAAGAATTTCTTTTCATCGTTCTGATTTCCCTGCAACTCACTGGAAAACAAAAGAAATCATCAGAAACTACAGTGCTGGTCGTTGTTTTCCTGGATAAGTTTGCATACGGTGTAACGTGGCCATTAGTAACACTAACATAGCAGGGTATTGCTCGGCATTTTGCTACCTTCTTCACCTATGAACATCCAGATTTCTGCTTCAAGTGACTTGGTATACAAATAGTCACTGAATAATCTGGAGTAAGTTGAAAGGGCAAGAATTCAACATGAAAAGCCGCTGAGAACAGATTGCAAGGCTTCCCATGCTTTAATCTGATATTCAGTTTCCTCGCAGAAAAGGAAATGGTTAGTGGTAACGTTTTGTTTGCATTACAGACCTGCAGCGTTCCAGAGCAGCTGCTGTTTTCTGACTCCACTGCCAAGTCAGGGTCTGAATTTTCTTCAGGGCAAAGTCACTGAGTGGCACCTTAACGCTTGCTTCATTCAAACTCTCTATGCTTGGAGAAAGTGCAGCAAGCTCCAGTGTGTAAGCCTGGAAGTAAAAAAAAAAATAAATTAACTGAAAAAAAATACAGCCTTTCTTTCATTTACAAGAAATATAGATACCTCTTCTGTAGGAAGCCTCTGAACATTATGCATCCAAAATGCTAACTGGACACCGCCCCCCCCCCCCCCCCCAACATTTCTGTGTCAACTTCAAAGAATATAAGAAGCAGAAAAGTCACAATTCCCTTACACGGGGCCCTTTTTCCAACAGTACTGAACAGACACTCAAGAGCTCTACTAGCAAAATTACTTTGTACCCTACATTGAGGGCAACTGGGTAGCTCCAAAGCAAAGCCGGGGAAAAAGATCTCCCCTCAACCCCAAATCTATGTGATTTTCCTCCCCTCCATGCAACCATTTGGCCTGCAATGTGTACCTAGAGATTTTATGAACTTAAATCATTGGGGTTTATGAGATTATAGCTACTCTGATGGAAGCATTGTAACTACAATACTTAGGACAGAAAGAGTTTCTTGAAGTAGACAAGAGCTGGTATCCTACAGACACAAAACCTGAGTATGTATCTTTTTGTACTTGGGAAACCAAACATACCACAAGCAATTCTGAGTTGTCTGTTTCTCCTTCTAGGCAGCAACTATCGAAGTTGTCAGTGCAGTTCTTGACACGACCCTCCAGCACTTCAAGGGAGCTCTGGAAATCCTCCAGTTGTAAAAGATTGCACTAGGGTGAATATTGCATACTTATGTTAATTATTATTTAATATAAATAGTCAGTATACAAAACAGAGCAATAAGCTGTATCATCAGGAAAACAACAGTTGTTAAATGCAAACTGCAGGCTTGCTAGAGCAACACAAACAGGTAGGAAGGTTGAAACCCTTCCTTCCCCTGTCCCTCTGGCCTCATGTATTACTTCCTTACATAGTTGATCAGACTGTCAAGCTTCATTTTCTGAAATTTCATTTCAATTCAACAACTCCAGGGCCCTAGTGAAGAAGCCACCTCAAACTGACAGCTAATTTAATATTAAAAAAAAATACCTCAAATTCATTTATCTTCCTCTGCAACATCTCTTTCAAATAGGATGCTTTCTGGAGTGGCTGGAGCTTCTCCAACAGAAAGGACCACGCAGCTGTCCCAGCCTGCTGTTTTATGCAATCAGCCTGTGAAGAAATCTCAGTACGAAATACTAGTGTGTCTACAAGGCCATGCTGTAAATTCTGACGAGAGAAGGGGAAAGAAAAAAAGTCAGCAAATGAACCAGATCATAGTTCTTGTGCCACTTTCATTTAATAGCTTTTGTTGCTGTAACTAAGCTCAGCTATAGTGAAAGCTTTGGTCTTTTACTTGGAGGATAATGGGAACTGGATCCATTGACTCCAGTGCTGAGAAAAGCACACTGCAAAGTTCAGTGGAGCACCCATGACTTCATGCAGTAGGATAGTACTGCTACAGAGGAGATTAGGGAGAGAAATCTCACTATCTCTGTCTATGGAACAGATTTACACTAGCAGATGGAGAAACTGGCCCGTGCTGCAGTTGAGAAATGAAATTATGCTACAAACATACCACTTAGTGACTGAGAACTATGGTTTTGTTTTCATTTGTTCCCCTTTACTGCAGAAATGATGCTATAAAATTAAACTCTGGAGGCAGTACAAGAACAAGAGAGTAATTTTATACTCGTTCAGTATACCTGTTTTTTTTCTTATTTTTGACCTGAACAAGGCACAGCAAGATGTCATCTTGAATGGTAGCTATTTCTAGAACGGTCATCTACTTTTAGCCATGAAACGCCCTGAAATTTGCTGTTGTATATTGTCTGTGAGTAATGAACAAAGACTTCTGATTAGGAGAAGTTTCCCTAAAAAGTAAAATGGATCTTAGTTCCGGATCCTCGTCTTTGGAAGGTATCGTACTGTAAACTGCCTCTTCAGTCACTGAGTAAATAACCCATTTAGATTTCTTACTCTCTATAGGGGACTCTATTTTTATTTATTGTGGTGACAGAGTTCCGTAAGCCTATAAAATTTCCTAATACACACTAGAGGAAAAGATTAGAGAGGTTAAAATACAGGTTAAAATACATAATGCAAATGTATCTTCAGACACATGTAACTCATATACCCTGTCACTGATCCTCATTCTTCTAACTCACTGCTTTCAAAAAACACATTAAATTTCACATGTCCTATACACACCCACCAGGACAGGATCTACAGTGCCAACAGCACTCTAGTGGTCATGTCTTGCTTAGTAGGTGCAAAGCTCTTCCCCAAAAAATTCCAGAAAATGTGATGCTTTTTTGCTGACATACTGATGAATTTATGCTATAGCCATTAAGAGTTCAGAAGAAAGTGAAAATGTTCTGGTGTAAGTTTTGCTGTTAGTTTTTCTGACATGGGAAGAAAAATATATGAGTTCTCTTTCCCATAATGTAAAGTTTCTTAATTGGCCACATGCATACTGTGGACTTCTTCCAACACGTGGCTAGAGGTTCATAAAGCGTGATGAATCTTTGCTCTGGCCTGAAAGAAGGATTATTATATTTCTTTACTACAGACTGAAGAAACCAAAAACGACAGAACCTAATGACAGCTTTGCTGCCGAGAGTCAAATGTACCCTGTGGCCCCAGCATGAGATCTCATTTGCCTAATGTCAGAAGTATTTAGAATAACCTAATGAGCTCAAAAGTGTGTGAACTTATCGGGCCAGGCCAAAAAAAGTACCAAACCCAAATAAAATCAATTTGAGGACCATAGAAGACCTTGAGACGGTCCTGTGTTCTGGGAAACTGGTCTTTTTCCCACAGCTATTTTTCTTGTAGATATTACCTCTCCCTCGAAGCAGTGCCCCATGAAGTATATAGTTTTTGGTTTAACAGTTCCTCCCAGAACAGGCCTGATTCTCTGTATAGAGCAGAAAGGGGCAGAGATGGAATACGATTGCTCCCTTGTGCTCTTTTCTCCTCCTGTGCTAACTCTAGCTTGGTTTGGTCTCAGGACCTGGTCAAAGTATTTAAAGGAAATACAAAGGTTTCTGTTAATGGAAGAAAAACACAGATCTCATGTTTTCCACTGACTGGTTTGGGGGAGAGGAGAGGGAGAAGGCATTCTTTTGATTTGTTCCTCAACAATAAATCTTGATTTGTACCAGGCAGCAGAAAGGTATTCATTTACCTTTAGATCCTGTATCCTCCGTTTCAGGGTTTCTATAGTGTCTTCCTGAGGCACACGAGCATCCAAGAGCCGAGTGCATTGCTCTTCGAGCTGTCTTAACTTGGCTGCTGCCTCAGTGCATGAAGTATCAAGGGGCTCCAAAAGCTGTAGGGTTGCTTGGGCTGCCCGCAGTTGATCTGTGAGATCTTCATTTACCAAGTTCCACCTGCCAGCATATCAAGGGATAGAAACATTTTCCTTGTAGATTCTCCTCCAGAATATGATTTCATGTAGCATTCCTCTGGTAGTTTCTTTGTGTTCATACACATGTTAGTGAAATCCCACTGGCACAGCACCATTTTGTGCTCCACAATCATCACAAAACAGGTAGCATCAGCTACTCCTCACACGGGCGAGGTGTATTAATAATTAATACCGATTGAAAAGCGTGACAGACTTTCAAGTCCTGCCTCAGCAACATCTTTTTTTAAATACTAATAACTGGGGGCCTTTTTTTTGCAAGCTTACCTAGCGTGTGCCTCTGTGCACTTCTGTTGAATAATCTCTGCAAAGGAGGGTGAGCAGTTCTTCTTCAGCTTACTGGCAGCAGCATGGAGTTTGGCCCAACTTTCTTCACTGACCTCAGATTCATCTTGAAGAGACTGCAAAATAGATTACGGCAATTGGGTGTGGAGATGAATGACCTAAGTACAGCTTCCCCTATAGACTGGTAGGGAGAGGGTAGCAAGAATGCAGTACAGATTAAAATGTTTGTGAATAATGCAACACCTGATCTTAAAAATTTGGAAGCTAAAAGAGAGGAGAAACGGCCCAAGTTAAAAAAAACCATTCAAGAGGCCCATTTTAAACTGAGGTCATTTATTTGTTCTTAAAGAAACATTACATTTAACCAACCCATAGCCTCAAACTGTTTAAACTAGTTCACTAGAAACCAAAAATGTGTTCATTTTAAGTCACTGATTCAGGCACATTTCTACTGGCAGCAAAGCTGGCTTGACAACTCCTGTCTCTGGCTGAGCGTCCTTCCTCCCAATACAGGCAGAACTGCAGAACCCTGCCATGGATCATATCTATGAACTGATCCAGATTAAAAATAAACAGGGTGATGGAAGGAGGGAGGTAAAAGGTGCTCCAGTTCCTTCCATTTATTACGTGTCCCCATGTGAGGGTGCAAAGCGCTTACTCAGGCTTTACTGCTGAGAAATACGTAGCTGGCAATCACAGCCTCAGTCTGGCCTGTACCATTAGCAATAAAACTTGAAAATAAACCAAAATAGACCTTATTTAAACTGAAACAGGGAGTGTTTACACCGCATTCAACACTTGCTTACAATCAGGTAAAGCGATTTTAGGTGTATCTGTGAAACATTCAGACCTAGGGCCAGCCTGCCTACTCTAGATGCTCCACTTAAACTCTGTAATAGCCAAGCAGGGTAGCAGGACAATCCAGAGCTTTTATGCCATAGATTTATGCCCAGCCTCACTCTGAGGCTGTGCAGGAAACTCCAGCTCTCCGGAGGGCGACTGTACAGCTGACTTTGCATTGGAGCAATTGGAAACGTCAGCCTCAGGGATCCCTCTGCTCTGACCTAGGGCTGCCGCACTCATCCAACCCAAGCCACAGCTTTTGGGAAGGGCTATCCTGGGTCCTGGACCTTCTCTTCCATGCTCTTTGGAGATGGAAAGATGCTTTAATGCAAATAAGACTTAAATGCAAGACACATCAGTGGTCACTGGCACAGCGGCTGGGCCATAGTACCCCAAGTGGAGCATTTGCATCACAGGTCTGGAGACATGATCCCTTCGTTAATTTTCTCCCAGGTCTCATTCATTTCTGCATTCAGTCCCAGAATCGATGCACTGTCATCTCCTTCCAGGTTATGCTACAGCATTTCCCTGGGAAGCAGAAGTGAAGGGTCAAAAGGAAATTTGCTCAACAAGTCACGAACCAGTCTTTCACCTGAACAGTGAGTAACCTTTAGCAAACACATACAGCGACGGCATTAGCTTTTCCTTTGCCAGCTGCATTTTCAGCCCAAATTCCTGCCATCCACGTGGATTAGACACGAACTGAGTAGACATTAGCACAAGGCATGGTGGTGGAGTGCAGGTGCCCATCTGGACTCAGTAGTGCAAGGGAGCACGAGGACCTGCTCATTCATATGGCGATGCCTTCCAGCACGTGCAGAAGAGTAAAAGGTCAAAGGATTTTTGTGATCCAAAATGAGGGGCCTGCTAGTCCGCACTAAGGCAGACATGGTAGCAGCTGACCTGTGCTTCTCTCTTGAACCTAGGTACCTAAATTGCACAAAAGAACTTATGTGCCAAATTAAGAAAGAAGTTTAACAACAGTCCTCAGTACCTCTGCAGACTGGAAAAAATTCCCATTCCACTGACTTCAGTGGCACTATAATGAAGAGGAAGTTGCTGAAATAAATTATTCTGTTATTTTTTTTCATTGGAGTTTGTTTGTTTGCTTAAAAGCGCAGGAGGAAGTACACAAAAAAGACCACTTCAGTAGACTTACCTGAAGAGTTTTGACCTGGTTTTTCAAAGTGTCCACTGACACCACAGAAGGTTTGCACTGCTCTATGCAGTACAAATACCTTGTTGTCATCAGGCTGACTTCCATATAAATTTCATCATACGCTCTCCATTGCTCCAGTATTGACTGCATTGATGTCTTTAATTGTGCAACCTGCAAACAAACCACATAATTCACCTTTAAAATTGACTTCAAAATCAGAGCTCAATGCTCACTCCATGACAATCCACAAGAATTTCACAAGTTGGGAGTATTTTGCTGTTTGGTAAGGAATTACGCAGGTTTCAATTCAAGCCATAAACAGTATTTAGAGTGAAGTACAAGAATTTGCTTGAAATAAAAATGTAACCAGAACTCCAGGTAGCACTGTTCTGTCAGCCACAACTCCAGAACCTCCCTAAAAGTAAGAAGTACTGAAATAATGAACTGCTAACTCCTTCCTGCCAAAATCAATCTGAAATGGGAGAAAGTTGAGAGACTTAATCTTCTTAGGAAGCAGACAGTTTGATCCAGAGACTACCTTTCCTTTTAATGAAAATCTGAACAGAAATCATTTTGTATGGAAGAAGATGCCACCACAATACTCTGGAGGAGCTATCATCCTCCTTATAACATCGTGCCCTAATAATGCAGGTCCACCTGAATCGCAGTCAAGGAACTTCATGATTGTCATATAAAATTAAATGACGGATATCCTCTTTGATTTCTACATTTCTTTCACTATTACAGTTGTTCAATCTATCCTGGGGCAAGCACAGTTCCCATTTGTCACACGCCCCTACACATCACAAATACATAACCACGGTCCTCCTTTGTGGGAGATGTCATTTGTATCCTTCTGTATCAGATAGTACCTAAGGTCTGTCCTGGGTTAAACAAAACATTAATCTACTTCAGTATCTATTTTCAGTCATGCCAGTACCAGATGCTTTGAGAAGAGCATGAAAACCAGGCAGGCAAACAAGCACGTCTCCATGGCACCTGGTACAACCAAAAGCCAGGTCTCAGTTCCGACTGTGTTTCCACACAGTGGAAGATGAAGGCTTTTCTACACCATGGTGCATGCTAAAGACACTGCATGGATAATTGTATCCTTGTATCCTAGTTCCAGGCATGCAGCAGTAGAAGGATTAGTCATCCCTATTCTTAGTTGAGTCATGGTATAGGTGGGAGGAATCTCTAATTGCATTTTGCAGCCTGTGGCTAATTACCGCCCACACAAGGAAGATGGAAAGACATTGTGCTTGTGAAAAGTTTCTCGGCCACAGACTCACAGCCTTGAGATCAACCTACGGACAATATACTCAAAGATTCACATCTCCTTAGACCTGTATTTGAAATCACAGCCTGGCTCTGCTGACAGGAGTCACCCACGGGAGGAAAGCTGCGTTTGGTGTTTCATTGCACATGCAGACAACCAGGCTCAAAGAACATTCTGCTGCTCCCAAGTTCCATACTTAAGTCACAAAAATACTAAAACTAATGTGATCCATGGCACGGTGCCTGCAAGAAGAAAAAAGCACTAGGCTGTCAATCCTGCCAACTTAAATCTTCAGCTCCACAGTGGAAGGAAAACCTCTCATCCTGTACACACATAAAAATGCCTCTGCTTTCTTAGAAACGGCCGCATTGTTTCTGTTGAAACCTAAACCAAGAAGCAGCAGACCCATCCTGGACCCACACCTAGTGTGGAAGAGTGCAAGCAAAAGGGTGCAGGTTTCACAAACTTCTGAGGAACAAAAGCAAGGTGTTTATAATAGAAAGTGTAAGGGAATCTTAATTATAAAAACAATCACTGTATCACGTACAATCCTCTACGATATATGGCTACTTATTACCACAAATTCAAATCCATAAATGTACTCATTACTATATCTTCTGCACCTATCACTTATGTCGAGATAAAAAAGATCAAGATAATTTAACTATATATGCAATCTCCCGGGGAGCCAATTTGCATGAGAAACCAATCTACCAGACTCTCCTGGAAGCAATTAGAAACTACATAGGATTTCAGGACAGTGAAAGCCATACAGGTGTGGGGACTAAAAAGTAATTGGGAGATGGAAAATATACAGTGAGAAAAGGGCAGGAATAGGCAGCTTCCATCAGTGTACTATAGGGGAGAAAGACCAGTGCAGGAAAGAGAAGCACATCGAGTAAAATAGTTTCCATTTGCAGCTTGACAGAGTAGCAGCGCTCGTTCTTTATTTCCTAAACTGCAGATGGGGGACTGTTCCTCCTCCCCTTCAAACTACTTTGACATTAGACCGTGTTTTCTCTCTCAACCTTGGAAATACATTAATTTACATTATGGTACAGACTTAAAAGGTAAGTTCTTGGGAAGGTTAAGATTAAGAGTAAGGAATACTTTGCATCATTCTTGTACTGGTTCCTGCCATCCCAAGAAGAGAATTAATAACACTTCTGGTAAGAATAGGGACTGGAGGAAATCTGAATGCAAACTAAGCTTTTACCTGGCTTACAGTGCTGTCCATCATCTCACACAGCTCAGCTATCCTGGGAGGCAGAGCTTCTGGCGTTTGTTCCGCACTAACATTCAAAGCCAAACTCTGTTTGAGCTCATCAAGAGTTTTGGATTTAGCGGTGAGTTGATTTTCTAGCTCCTAAATGAAAAAAAAGTAAAAAAAAAAAAAATAAGATAAATAAGAGATTTTAATGAAACCACAGAAATAAAACTGTGTGAGGAGCTTAAAACCAATTCTGTGTAATTCTTAAGCCTTGCAACACCACCATCTCAACTCTGATACAGAACAGCTGTTTTATATGAGCTCAAAACGACAGTGGCTGCTTTAGACAGTCTCCTGCAGGGAGAGATAGAATCAGTCCATTTAGTGTCAGCACGAGCACTGGACATTGCGCTTGGGAAGGAAATCATCAGGGGCTAATTCCTCAGCCACCATGTACCTCTCCAGCTACAAAAAGTTCTACTAATGCAGCTGAACTTTTCCTTGGGTGGGTTAGCGTTCGAGTCCACCTTTGCCCCAGCAGACAACAGTAAGACAGGAACTGGTTTTGCAACACGAGAGTCCCTGACATCCTAACTAACTCTAGAAACTTCTGCAACTTGGTGTGTAACAGAGCACTCTAGGCAATAAAAGCAGAGTCCTACAGGAGAGGGCTTATAATCATGGCAATAAAAGAACAAATATTCCATGTTAAAAAATCGAGAGGGAACACCGTACTGAATGAAAACGGCAGACTGTCAGAGTAATAGAAGCTGATTATTAGCTGTCTGCACCTGTACTAATTTTGAGGGAGCTGATGCCTACAAAAGCACAACAAAGCCAAAGTACACCCAGATTCTAGAGGCTGGTGCACGGAGAATACATTCTAGGGCACAAGTATATTGCAGATGCTATTTTTCCAATTTGCACCACATGGCCAGCACAGAGCTCTTCACACTAATAGAACTGATAGCTTTTGCCATGGCTCTGCTGAACTGAGAACTACTTTTGGAGGCATCTCAGAATAAAATCTACAATACTGCTGCACAATACTCTAAATACCACAGAACAACAGCAGTTGCATCTTCAGTTGGATGAAAAATCATAAAATGGCAATTCACATTAGAGGCGATCTAGCTCTTTATCACTTGAACCTAACATGCTTTAACTGAAATTACACTGTAGTATTTTTCTATGAAATGGCAAATTCCTTTACTTTTTTTTCCTGTTAAAAATCAGTGTAGTTCTTCAGTCTGGATTCAGCAAGGTGCTAAATATGTTTTGTACGAAAATATCACAATGCTTTACCTTGCAATCATCTAATGTGTTCTGTGCAGAGATCAGACTTGCCGGGGTTTGTAGAGGTCTCAGTCGATCACTCTGAGCTTCCAACCAGTTGCATAGAGTCTGTGCTTTGTTCTCATTTTCAGTAATATCCTCAAAAATGTGTTCCAGGTCTTGTATCTGAAAGTTACAGAACTATTTTAACTTATTTAAACCTAGAGGTGGGCAGAAACAGGGCTCCTCTTTCCACAACAAAATCTGAGATTACGAGATTTACATTGAAACTATTATTTAGAGAAAATACTTCTAGAGGAAAAGCTAAGGATTTACTAGCTCTTTAGGATCTGACCTTTCTCTGGGAAAGAAACAAGGCAGTGGGGGTTCTGGAGCAGGCAAACTGCAGACCTGACAGTGTGGGGGACTCTAGGCTACATGAGCACATTCATTTGGAGTCTGAAAACCTCATTCTCCCTAAAACCTACCAACAAAATTACTAATAAGAAAGGGACGTCAAGTCACCTATCTTCCATTTCAGCCCTGGGGATCCATTACATCCTAGAATATGGTTTCTTGAAAATGGTTAGAAAAGACAACTTTTTTCCCCCATAAAGCTGAAATTTCGTAATAATAGAAATTTCCAGTTGCGTAGGAAGGGAATTTTCTGCTTGAAAACATTTCTAGAAGACTTTCTGAGTCAGAAAATTTGGGAATTTTCCATTTGATCAGTGGTCTTCGTATCTGGATTCAGAGAGGGCAGCTTCTCTCAATGCCCTGTAAGTTTGGGAGAGGAACAATGAAGGAGGAATGTTCTAGTGGAAGGATTCATTGCAGCAATCCTGTAGTTGCATTTTGGGAGGCTAACCTTTCACCGGTCTTTTCCATATCATGAGTCACACTAGCTATTGCGGGCAAGCACCAGCATCTAAATCTGGATGCATGGATTATTTCTAGTCTCACTAAAGTAACTCTGAGGCACTGCCCAAAACACGTTTTATACACAGAAAAACAGAAGATGTCCTGGTCTAGTTCGTCTACATGTACAATTTGCCAGTCAGCTGCTGATCTCCAAAGCACTCCACTGAGAAAGGAGATTTCGTTACTGTAGAAGGAGGATGCAGAGACAGAGTAACTTATTTCCAGTGACCCAGGAGGGCTGGAGCAGGGCTGGGAATGGAATCCTGCTATGCATTTTTCAGCAGGGTCATACATCCCCATCTGAATACGGCTGTCAACACTACGTACTTAATAACTGCATTTTTGGCAAATCCAACTGCTACAACAGGAAAATGTTTGGAGGCCGGATATGTCCCTCTTTCTCATTCCCATCATGTACCACGTGGAGGGGCTCTTTGTTTTATTCGTACTCTGCTTGCTGAGCAGGGCCAGACTGTTTGTACCAAGCAGTGTAGCACCTCTCCTTTCCACAATGCATTCAGTGTTTTCTCCCATTAAGTTTTAAATGCTTAAACTTTCACAGTACCCCAAAGCTTCAAAAGATTTCACTAACAGGTTCTCCTGCAGACACTACCCTGAATTCTTCTTCTTTCACAGGTCTTTGGTGACATGTCACTGACTGTATTTATTTCATACAAGGATTTACCTACTACAGTCAATTAGGGTAAATCCCGGGCTGTCATGAAGAGCAGATTTTGCCTGTTTTCCCTCCCTGCAAGTTACAGGAGAGTTTACGCTCCCAGAACTTGCTGAGCTTTGGGTGCTTGCCCACCACCTGATATCTGATGTGCTACAAGACCTGTCCACAGGCTGCCCACGAGACAGCAGGATGGACAGACAGCACAGAGCACAGGGAGTCTCATTGCTGTGTTCAGTGGTGTTTTCAGACTCGAGGAGAAAGGCTGCTTGCAAAATACAGAGAACTGTCACAGGTAAGATCAAAGTTGTGAGAGACAGTAATAAGGACTCAATCAAACCTTTCTGTTCAGAGATGCCTGCAGTCTGTGCCATCGCAGGTTCATCTCTCCAAGACACTCGGCAAATTCTGTCCTTTCGTAACGCTTGCTTTCCACATCACAAGTGCTCATCTGCAAGAGTGACTGGTTAACAAAATCTACCATCGTCTGTTTAAAGTTCATTTCCATCATATATTCCTGGAAGGGAGGAGGGGAACAAAAAAAGAAGAAAACATAAACCCATTAGTTTGGCAGTTTTAATCTGATCAGTTTCAGTGACACTTCAAGGCAGAGTTATGGGCCATTCACAGCATATTCAGAACCATCTGAAAGAGACCTGGCTGTAGCAATAATTCTCAAGTTTTTACCCTTTTATATCTGTGGAACTACTTCTATCCACTGAAACTTTTGCAGAAAATCACTATCATTCCGTGGGTAGCCCAAGGTAAGAACAGGCTAGTGCCAGAGCAGGGAATAAAACCTAGGGCTACCAGACCTTGTATTTTATCCGTTGGACAATACCACCACACTGCCGTGAGCCCGGAGCAGGCTTCCACCAAGGCCTTCCAACACTCCTGCGACTCACAGAGAAGCACAGACAAGAGCTTGTGCTCCTTCATCAAAATTGCTGCCATCAGAACAGAAAATCAGAATACGTGGGAGGAAAAAAGTGTCCTCTAGCACAAATGTTCTTGCCCACAGACAGGAGGGAGAAGCTACACATAAGAGAATGCCTTATTGCTTTAGAAGGTCATAGAAGAAGAGGGGAGGAAAGGGATTTTCAATGTATCTTGTAGTGCCCAGAAAAAAAAACATCAGGGCATACCACAGTAGAGGTCCCAAAGGCTAGCTGCATCCCCGTAGGAATTCATGACCCTCATCCCGGCTTTCTTCTCAACATAAACAGCTGGTGCTGCTGGCAAGCACACAGGGCACACGTACAAACTAATCTCTAAAGATCCGAAGGGTTAAAAATAGCACCTCACCTACATGTTCCAACTTCCAAATCCAACTGATATAGATCAACATGTTATAGACCTGCTTTACTAAGGCACTCTGAAAGGAATGCTTATGTTGACACTTCCCTGACATGCAGTACCGAAGTGCCTGAGAAGCGCAGCTGCAGACTGAGAACTGTTGTCCTGTCTGAGCCCAGAGCACTGTTCGGTAGCTCTGCAATGGTAAAGCAAAATATGACTCTGCATATGATTCGTGCCCTGAGGTTGGGCTCCCTGGAATCTACAGAGGTATGAGCATGGCTTGAATCCTTCCTGTGGCTGGGACAATCGGCCTTTGCCATTGGCGCTTCAGCCACTGAAGAGAGGCAACAGTCTACTGCAGCCTCTCTTTCTGCAGGGACATTCATCTTGTCCCTCCCTCCTAGCAGGTTATCTCTTTTGGTGAATCACAACATTGAAAAGCCCCGTTTTCTAGTTAAATGGATCCTGCCTACGGAGCTCCAAAATTCCTTGTTGAGAAAGCTGACTAAAACCAAGCACAAACACAGAGTCTATCTACTTAAGGAAGTAAAGCTTTCCTGCTCAACACATTTTATAATTTCAAAGAATCACAGAATCACCAGGTTGGAAAAGACCTCTGAGATCATCGAATCCAATTTGAATGTAGGAGAGAGAGAGAGCACAAGTGAGACAGACAGGACAACATGAGCAAAAGCAGATTACAGCAGAGCAAGGAGTGGCGGTATTGCAGGACAGGCAGTGTGTTCTGAGGCATGGGAGCAAAAGGTTTTTATAAAGGAAGATATTAAGGCATCTTTGAGAAACACTCTTGAGAGCAAGGAGAACAAAATGACAGTGCCTGTGAGGCTCTTCCATCCTTGCTGCAGCCAAACACCTCACAGAAGGCATGGACTTACAGCTTTCCATTTACCTTGTACTTCTCAAGGAGGCTCCTGACTTGGGCAGCACTACATTGTGGATTTATCGGCTCCTCATGTCCATGCTGTTGTTCCACATGGTCCAGCCAGGTCAGTAGTTCAGCAATAGCTTCCCGTGATGAAAGTTTTTCCATCTGAAGCTGTGGGTAAAGCACATAATGAATCCTCTACACTCTGCTTGTTAGAAATACCAAGGTAGATGACATCTTTGTTTTTAGAAAGGCTCAGGCACTATAACTGCAATTACTGGAGTACGAACTTGAAAGCGCGTCCTGTGCTCCAGGGGACTGTGTAACTTAAATTAAGAAAAGTTCAAGGATTCAGAAATTTGAAATAAAATCATCTCTAATTGCAACAAACTTCGATATAAAATTGTAAAGCTTATAGTTATGTGCAAAACAGCCAGGAAGAACACCGCAATAATTAACTGCAGTACAATACTGGAGATATTCTGAAAGCAAGACGGACAGCTAATTAGGAAAGAAGTGTTTTGGGAGCATTATGGAGCAGCCAACTGAATCCCAGTAGCAACATTTTAAAATAATTATTTAGCTTGGACCGAGAGATGGCAGCAGAGGTTCTCCTCACCTGATGAAGTTTTTCTTGGATGGCTGGGAGCTGTGTAATCAGCTCTCCCCATTTTTGTTCAATCTTTGCCAAGGATGACCTAAGTGCTGCGGTATCAGCTCGCTTCACGTGAAAGAGCTGGTTGGCAGTGCTCACCACAGATGACTTCAAGGAAGATTTTTCATCAGCTTCCTTACAAAATGTCTGAGGTGCATGGCAGAAATGTAAGAAAGGGTAAATATATATCTCCTTCAATAAAGAAGGCAAACCAGATTCTAATCACAGGCTGTAACACCCCAACAAACAAATTTTAGCGAGTTGGTAAAGTTCAGAAAACCTAAACTCAACGTGTTTATACAATGCTGAATACCAGCTTTTGCTCCACAAAGATCAGGAATATCCTCATCCCCACTTTGCGCAGTGGTCCAAGGAGCAACCCCAATCCTTAATTCTCTGGCCAGCTCACATCTACCAGTCCAATTTCATGATGCTTTGTTTTCCCCTCTCTGCAAGACTCCTTCCCTCTGCCAGGCCTCACACTGGGGCTGAACCTCCTGGCTAGTCATGCAAGGGGTGATGCAAGGGGTGCACAGCACCCAGAGCAGGCAAAGACATGAAGCGCAATTCAGCAGGTTTCTCTTCCCTCTTCTCTGGCTCACCATCTTCACAGCCCCACTGTCTTCACCTCTGCTCCCTGAGCCCACGTTCCAGATTCAGTTGGTAAGTGGCCCATCAGCTGGGCTGAACTGCTCTACTTAGTACTTGGCATCAGGAGCAAGACAGAAACCATGCTATTACGCTGTAGGTGCATAAGAGATCGTGACTGGGCTGTGATGTGTTGCAGTTGGGAGCTCGTTACAAGAGGATTCCACTCTGATTGATTCACTCTGACTGGCCTCACGATCTGAAGGAAGGTCTTTGGTGGCCTCCCATCCTCATGGCTCCCCACAGAGGTTGTAGTGTGCCTTTGCAGCACACACCCATTCAGTCTTATATTATGTGGGCAGATTTTGGGTCATGGCAAACACAGAAATGGCTCAAAGGGGTCATTCTCACTGTTAGTCACAATGTCTTATCAAATCCTGGCAGAAGAAATGACTTACAAACAAACTGTTAATGTTATCCCTGATGGTGGGAAGATCCTGTGATACATTGAGAGACTGCTCCTTCCAAAAGTTCATTCTCTGCCGAGCAGAATCCAGCCATTTCATTAATTCCTCTGAGTCTCTCTTGTAGCTACAAAGAGAAAACAAAACACACAAATCTACATCTCCTAGCTGTGCCCAGGATATGTTTCTCACCTCCCCAGTTGTCCGTGAGGAGGCATGTGCTATTCTGGCACCTTTGCTTCTCCATAACCCTGCAGAAGCATGGCTACACCACAGATCGATGTGCACACAAGACTGCTCCTGTCAGCTCTTTTCAGCTGCTCTGCTCTCCCTGAAAACATCCTCTTCCTGTATCCACCCAGCACTTGCCTGGACAAGCTGACATGGGTGAAAAAGAGCTTTGCTGGAGGTCAAAACCACCAGAGCAGGTTGTGCACAGTGAGAGATACAACACAGAATGCACAGCAGAGGTAAATAACTCTGAAACAACTGGCATGGCTCTGTCCACACTTACTGGTCCAAAGAGCCTGAGCTCAGACCGCACAGACCATGTGCAGGGAGAGCTGAGCTTCCTCCATCAGCTGGTGGAATGGGCCCCAAACTGCATCTGCCTGACTGCCAGGACAGCATTGACAGTTGCCTTGAGGCACGTGAAAGCATTGAGCATCCTTGGGTCCTCCCCCTTTGGAGAGCTCCAAAACACAATTTGAGGTGGCACGTCAGCCTTGCACGTTTGTAAGGTGAGCAGTGCATGTGCCCAGACAGGAGTATTATGCCTTTGCATGGCAATCGAGGCTAGCTTGCATTTGTACCAGGCCAAAACGCTCGGGGCAGCAGGATCAGAGCTTCTGGTAACACTGCCAACACGATGCAGCTAACGCTCACCTAGATGGTTTTTGCAATAGCAGCAATCAAAATACTTTTCCTGCAAAAGTAAGCGGGAAGTGAAGTCTATGCAGTAGGAGAAGATCAGCTGCATAGTAAAGGCACACTTTACCACTACTTTATTTCCTTTTTCTCATTTCTAAGTTAAGGGACCTATGTTTTTTATTAATTAACGGTCATATCTCAGAAAATACATTGATAGGGAGTGTAATTGCTAGCTGATATCTCTAATTGCTTTCTGAGTTATACCCACCTGACCAAGAGTTTCAGTAAGGTCTGAAGTCGGTGTAGTTCATGGCCAACCTTTTTGGTTAAAGACAACCACTGCTCTTCTAGCTTCCCAATCTGGCTTCTTATTTCTGGACAGCTCACAGCAGTCAGCAATTTCTTCCCTTCTTTCACCATCTGGTACAGCCTGGCATGCTTTTCATCAACACTGCTTTTCATTTGCTATGAGAGTATGGGAAGTTTGCAAAATAAGAATACTTTAAAAACCGAGAACACAGCTAGAAAAATGCATGTTATTTGTCATAACTTCTTGATCTCACATTTCCTCTGTCATGCTTTTCCTTTTTCAAACAGAAGGAACTTGTACTTCATTACATGCAAAGGCAACAGAGGTTATTGTTTTTGTTTCCTCTGGAAAGCTCAAGACAGATCGATCCCAATATAATTTATACATTATCAGAGTGACGGGTTATGATTTATGGGCTTTTTTGACACATGTAACCTCAAGCAGTGGACAAACACCCTCTATCAGACCTGGCTGCACTGTCCAAACCTATGATTGTCCCCAGCAGAAAGTCAGAATCATAGAATGGTTTGGGTTGGAAGGAACCTTAAAGATCATCCAGTTCCAACTGTCCTGCCCTATCCAAGAGATACCTTGCACTGGATCAGGTTGCTCAAAGACCCATCCAAACTGGCTTTGAACACCTCCAGGCATGGGGCATCCACAACTTTTCTGGGCAACCTCACAGTAAAAAAAAAAATCTTCCTAATATCTCAGGCACATCTGCCCTCTTTTAGCTTAAAATCATTACCCCTCATCCTATTGCTGCACTCCCTGATAAAGAGACCCTCCCCAGCTTTCCCATAGGCCCCCTCTAAGGACTGGAAGGCTGCTAGAAGGTCTCCCCAGAGCCTTCACTTCTTCACAGGTCAAACCTGTGAGGAATGCAGAGCACTCTCTGACAATACATAATGAAGTTAATTGAACAGTATTTCTTCTAAATTTTATATAGAACAACCATAAAGGCTGTTTCATGTCCTAATATACAAATGTGTTGTAAACATACATAAAATGGTGAAGCTCTGCCATCAGATGCAGCTGGGAACAAACCAGGAGCATATTTGCCATTCTGTACAAAAGGAATTCTCTCCTCTTTGGTCAGACAGAAATCAGACCATCTTATTTTGAATTCTCAGAATTTTGAAAGGAGCTGATAAACCTTCAGACTTCCTATTGCAGCCAGCGGTTCAAATATTTGAAGGTGCTGGGTTGATTCTCCTCTTCCACAGGGTTTTAATTCATGGCATCAAAATCATTCCTGAGTTACAGAGAAGTAGCTCTGTGTTCACTCCAAGGCTTCTTGGGATGCAGGCAGCCTGCACACTACCTTCTCTCAAATATTTGTATTTGAAGACGAAGTTCTGAAGTAGCTATTGTCATTACTATAAATGAATTTATAGCCCTTGGCTGAGATCAGCTATCATTAGCTGAAATGATTACTCTTAAAAGTGTTCAGCTTGCATCCACACACAGACAAGGACTCAAAGCTTTACAGACTCACAAAGAAAACCAGTCAGAGAGACAGACAGAAATACCTGTAGAACTGCAATCCTATCCACTAATCGGTCTTCAGTTTCTTCAACCAAATTCACAGAAGGCAATGAAGAGGCAAGTGCCTCTAACTCCTTATTGAAAACCAGACATTCATCATCAAATTCCATCCATCCCTGAAAAATATATTCTATCATTAACATAGCACACAGCTACCTACAGTTTTGATACACCAGAATGAGGTCTTAATATTTATTCTAGCATCAGCAGCTGTTACTTTAACAAAACAGAACATGAAAATAGGTGAATAATACAGAAATATTAAAGCAAGACATGGTTTCACCACAGGTGAATGCATTAATTTCTTTCCTCATAACTTCAAGGTTTCCTATTTTAAAGTAGTATACTTAACTTTTTATTCTCTAGGAGTCTTTTAAAGTTTTAGGTTTTATTTTAAAGTGTTACTGGTATTTTTGTGCCTCAAATGGCTCTTCTGTCAGTCCAGGCACTCCAAAATTACAGCAAAAAGTCATAAATTCCCACCCATGTCAGAGTCATGCGTTGAAATGTACACTTCCAGGGGGTTTCAAGGAAGAAAGACGGTTTACTGACACACACAGACCAAGTAATAGACTGTTACTGTCCAATGGAGACAGAAAAGGATATCTACTAGCCAAAGAATCACTAGTGTGGAAACTATTCTTCTTCCCTCTAGCTTTTACTCTGGGTTTCTTTTGTCTCATTACCTGTAACAGGCTCTCTAAGTGAAAACCATACTGGCAGGCCTTCTGCTCCAGCAACTTGACTTCATTCACCAGCTCTGTCCAGAATTCCTCTCTTTTTTGCAGGATGGAGGGGGCCACTTTCTTGGAAATCGCTTGCATGAAAACCATGTGGGCCATGAGGTTGTGGAAAAAGGCCTGAAAAATGAAGTTAAAGCTTGGTCTCTAAGAGAGATCACACACTTACAGCAGGAATATGAAGAAGACAGATAAGACTCACTGAGAAGAGCAGCCAGTTTCAGGGTCCCTCAAAGCTGGATTCAGGAATCTTCTACCCAAATTCTGCATTATCCCGAGATGCACACTTATTGATGTGATGGCAGGACAGTGAGGATGCAGTGGCATTCTCAGCCATCTCCCATCAAGCATGTAGCAGCTGGGTACAGGGGAAACTGGGCTGCCTAAGGGAGGATCTAAATTATTCTCCCTTTGGAAAAGGAGCTGGTAGGGGTAAGTTACCTCCAGCAGATTACAGCGGCACAGAACTCTGAAAGCAAAGGCTCAACTCCCAATTGCTAGGCAGCACCTTCAGGAACCTCACTGCTGATTTATTACCACTAATTAGAAGGATGTGCTTTTCTCACATATCAATATGTTCTGAGGTGAGCCAAAGTAGAGCTAGACTGACAAATCTGAAATCCTGACCTTAATTTATCACCAAAACTGTAATAACAACTTCTCTTCCATATTTTAGTGGGTCCTATGGAAAAACTCTGCTCTGTTTTCTGCACGTACTCCAGTCCCTCCACTACGCTATGAGCTGATCATCCTTCTCCACAATACCAGGGAGAAACCAGTTACAGAAAACAGTGCTATGCTGATCTCAGCAGTGCTGTTATAAGCATCTTATACCTTGTGATTTTCCAGGTGAGACTGTAGGCCTGCTCTGCTTTTTGTTAGCTCCTTTGGATCTTGTGCAACCTTCTCTTGTCCAATAGCTACCAGCTCTGCAAATCCACGAAGTAAGTCCTCGTACTGGTTCTCACTGATGGAAGGAGAGTTCAGCTCCATGTACTTTGCTTTCAGAATACCCCACATGTCATCCAAAACATCCTATAATATGAATGCAGTCCAGTGACTCATGGATAGAAATGACTCCTACAAGAACACATGCACATTCCCAGGACCCAAAATAACCATCAGCCTTTTGATTCTAAAAATCCCTTGCTTAGAAGAAACAAACCTTGCTAAGTAAGCAGGAATTGTATTGTGCTCTTACCTCTAATTTATAAGCTTGCTGGATTAAAGTGGTAGGTAACTGAAATCTTTCCCCATGTCCTCTCAATTTTGCTACTTGGTTTTCAAAGTCTTGTAGCTCCAAAGCACAGGCATCTGTTTTCTGAATTAAGGACAAAATAAGCTATTAGGAAGAGTTCTGTTCCATTAAACTTTCGATTTTCACTAGTACTGCAGCAGGGCCAGGATGCACTAGTACTGCCTAAGTTCACAACGAGACCCTGAGATCCGATGAGCTTACAAGCATTCTTTGCTTCACCAACAAGTAGATGGCCAATGACCATTCTGGTGAGGATATCTGGCAGTCTATTAATTTTTACGTCTCCAGTAATCCCTAAGAAGGTCAAAGAAAATAGCTTATCTGGTCAAATGTCATATGATAAAGTACTTCTAAAACATGAAGGATGAGATATAAATACTGGAATCTTATTCCCACTAAGAAGTTATTTTTCTGTATCAAAAGATGTAATGTGTGAAGCACTGTACTTTGGGTAGCTCTTTCTCTTCCCTGCCATACTGTAGGGTCTATCTGCTCTGACTGGTTGTGGAGAGACTGGTTCCTCCACGCCACTTACTGAAAGGACTGGAATTAGGTCTGACTATGGACTGGGGTGGCAAATATTGAACTCTCTCTTTCCCCCATTCTGCAAACCTAAGTGAGACTCAAACTTTAGAAAACTGGAACATAATAGATTGCAGAAAACTGGAAATAATAACTAATGCTGAGAGTTTTTCCTCTCCTTTCCTTCAAATGAAATCACCTGATACTGTTCAGAGACGTTATATCCACATATTGCATTCAAGCATTGTTGCAGAGTAGCTTTTTTCTTAGTTAACTGATCATAGAGCAGCCTGATTTCATTCTGCAAAAGAACCAAACATCAGAAGTATTTCACGTGTCAGGAACATAGTAATGACCAGACAAAATTACACAGCAAACAAAATGGTTACCTCCTGCAGCAAAACCACTGTTTTCCTCTTTAAAAAAACAAAATACAGCATGTGCATTATGGGCTCAAAGCAGTAATTTAGAGAGGGAAATTCTGTAGTCTGTGTAGCGTAAAAAAGATTATACTGGTCAGAAAGGATTATTGTGACAGGGATGGCTGTAAAACTTACAGAGAAACAAATTCTTCTCTTCCAAAAATGAGCCCACTCCTGGTGACTGATGAGGCTCCATGGATTCTGTTTAAGTAAATGCTGCAACACTAGTCTTTCTACTGTTTCAAGACAACATCCCAGTGTTCTTCAAAGGAACTGTTTTATTATTCAGCAGTAAAGAGCAATGCTGACTTGCAGCTGATGACCACACCAGGGTTTTACTGGACATTGGAAACTGTATTTCAAAGACTACGCTCCTCTTTCCTTACCGCAGCCTATGTACCCAATCTGAATATTTTCCAGCAAGAGCTACCACATTTAGCCCATCACAAGACCCTATAGAAAAGTTCCTCACTATCTGCTTTACTGTAAATGAATAAAAAAATGTAGATTTGCAAAACTCCATCTTCTGCTACTGTGGGATAAAATCTAAAGGAACAGAAAAATTAAAGGTTCAAATCAACCACGAATACGTATCAAAATGGAGCCCAGTGCCAGACATGAAAGCCTCCTTGGAGTAATCCGTACACACAGAAACTTCTACTGTGATCAAGGCCTCTAAGGTAGTCAGCATGGAAAACAGCACTATAAACAACAGCAAAATTAATTCACTTCTTGAGAGCCCATGCTAGATTGCTCACCTGTAACCCAAACGCATTAACACTGACAAGTCTAACAGATGCTGTGAAGCAAAGTGTGCCTTTGGCAGTGGAGTACCTGATAATTGGTATTATGATCCAGCTCAGCTTTCATTGAGCTGCTCCTTGAAGCAGTGGCAGCCTGAGTTTGTTCCAGCCGTGCCTGCAAGTTGTTAAAGCACTCGCAGAACACATCTGTGCTCCCACCAGCACAGCTAATAGACTTTAGAAGATCATCCTTTTTATCACTCAGATAAGTGTGAAGATTTTGCAGCTCCAGTGAAAATGTCTAAAGGGTTGAAAGAAAGATAACATGAGTAAAAATGCTCTATAGCCAGGGATTCTTGTTTGTAACTGGCAGCAGGATTCAAGTAGACAATTGTTAAAGGCAGTAAGCCCAAATCCGTGCAACACCAAATAGTTTGATGGTGTTATTCCTGAATAATACCAGCAAAACAGAGAGGAAATATAGGCCTTATATATATTGTAACAGAAATCCACCGGGGTGTCTCCTTCTCCACATGCTTTAAAACAGTTACCTTATAAAGAGCCTGCTGCACGGCTGCCTCTTCAGTGGACAGGACTGAGGTGTTTAACATCTCCTCCATGTTATTCAAACATCTGCTGATTGCCAGAAGCAGCTCAAACAGTTTTCTCATCAGATTGGAAGAGACTTCCTCTGCCACATTATCCTGGGTAAAGGCAAGCGAGAACTTTTCAGTACTTTCACTCAAGGCAGGGCGAAGGTGTATTCACTTGTATAAGGGAAGAGATTCAGTCACATAACAATAAAATTGAATTAATGAAGCACTGAGGGAAAGACTTGGATGAGACAGCTGTATGCATTTAATATGCAGAGCTGTCAAGGCCAAAGATGAGACGATGATCCTTTATGTCTTGGGACTAGCTGTGCTCTTACAGGTCTCTAATCTCAGGATGGGCAGAACACAATTTATCTTGATACTGCAGTTTACTGAAATTACTCATGGGGTCTTTGCTTTATACAGTTAAGAGGAATTATAAGCATAGTAGAAAATCTTTGGATTCAGGTAGCAGAAATACCATAGCGGAAACTTGAAATGTTTCCTCTCAAAGTCCTAAGCTGATGTCTACATCAGAGTCCATATCTGATGTAAAACGTATGTTACAGTGAATGACATTTGCAACGATACAATTATTGGCTGTTTCCCAGTGCCCAGTGTCTTGCGTCTACAATCCCTGATATTCTTTGCAATGCTAGTATATGTCATTTTTACCTCTGCGTGCACCACATTTGCTTCTTGGCTTAGGTCTCCCAGTTGGACAGTGTAAGTTTTCAGTTCCTCCACAGTTGGGGTTCCTGTTCTAGCAAACGTGCCCCGGGACAGCATGTTCATCTTGGTTATAATCTGACATTTGAAAAAAGAATATTGCAAGTAGGTGAAGAGCTGAAAGGAAGATGGGGCTATGGATAACTAGATAACGCTCCTCTGAAAAAGCATGAAAAGGAAAGTTTCAAGACATTAATATAAAGTACCTGGACAGTAGGGTTCCCTTTTTACAGGCAAAAATTGGTTGGATAAGCTATGCCCTGATGGGAGATTGACTGAAAAAGAAGCCTCTGATCCCCAGCTTTAAGGACTGCAGGCTGTAGTTTGTGTTAAGGCAGCTCTGCCGCCCACTGCCGCGCTAAGTCTTGCCTGAGAAAGAGCTGACATTCATCCTCTTACATGACTGATATTCTTCCATGTGATGCGGTAATTTTGGAAAACAGTGGATCTAGGCGTTCTAATTTAATCTGAACAAAAATGTTAATAACAGCAATTATAGTTTTGTCCAAGCAGTAAAATTGTGCAGTCTGATTAGAATAGCGTGCGCTTGTTACAGTCCAAACTCTACATTTGATTCACGAGAAACAAAGAATACAATGGCAAATGGCAGAACAAAATCTAAGCCAGAGGGTTTTTTTGACCAAAATGTTCTCACTTGCAAGAACTGAGATTTAACCCACATCCACAAAAATCAGCTGGGAGCTTGCTGGCTAACTCTCCTGGTTCTCTTGAAACAATTAAGGAGACAACAAGTGGTCTGAATGTTAACCCCAAGGATGATCACTACTTCAGAGATATTATTTACCTCAAAGCAAAATCAAAAGACAACCATGAAAACAGTATGCAATAACAATTTTCTCTGGAGAACACTTGCACAGATTTCAGTTATCCGATGAAGAAGCAAGCTATGATGACACAGGAAAATACACTAATTGCTATCACAACCAACAGCATGCAGAAAGAGTGTTTTACTGAACTTATACAGACCTGAGGTTCCACGAGCTGGCAGAGAGGAGATTTCATCTTAGAGGACAGCTCTTGTTGTAAATATTGCCATTTATTACCCGTCTGGTCCTTTGGAGCTAAGGCAACATCAGTCTGCTTGATCTTTGGATCAGATTCTCCATTGCTGAGTTCAGAAAACATTGTTAGAATGGCAAACAGCGAAGCAGGATAAGCAAAACTAGATTTGTAAGACTTCTTGGCTAAGATTAGTTTTGATTGCTCCTGCCCCAAAACCAGAGTTAAAGCAAGTATGGATGATCTCTAATCCAAGCGCTGATACACTTCTTTGGACTTTTCCCTTCACGTAAGACACCTTAAGGGCCTACTGGCACCCTCTGTCTCTGAAATGACAAAGCGGGGAGCACCGTCCTGCAGCACGTCTTAGTTCTACGCTGGAAGGTGCATGATCCCAATGTCACCTGTTCAAAGATGCTGCCTTTAAACCTGGCTGAGTACCTCTGCGCATGTGTACAGCAAAGGCTGTGAACATAGATACCCAACTTGCCTCCAGACAGGTCTGCTTTAGTTTATGGCAAGTCTAACACCTGCCTGATATCAACATTGACTCTGAACACTGAACACAGCCCAGTATCAGAGGCTGTCACAGAAATGAAACTCCATTTCTCTAGGCTGTAGATGGTAGAAATCTCCCAGCTTCTGCAATTTTTCTTCTAAAGGCAGACATCCCAGCACGGAACCAATAGTGCCACTGCAAAGTTTCAGCAGGTTTAGGCAGTTCTACATCATTGAATCTGGTAACTGATTTTGTTATTTTGTACCTTGATTCTAATTTCTGAGTCTCGCTGTCCTCAAACTGCAGCTGCATTTTTTCCACGCACGACTCGATGAAGTCAACAAGGCTTTTCTGTTCAGTTGCTTTCACTTTCAGATCCTGTGCACAAAGAATAGCATAAACAGTACGGTCATATTAATCTCAAATCATGATTGTGCTTTTCCAATCAAATTTTCCACTAATTCATTGAGCATAGAAAATAAGACTACATCTTTCAGAATAAAATGCAGTTGATGTGCAAACATGAGTTTAAAAAATAAACCGTTGTCTGAAAACATGTATTATTATGGGATTAATTTCTTCCTGAGCTGAAGTTTTTAAAGCAAAAACAAGCAGTCAGAAACAAATTATGCACGTATGGAAATCTAAAAGCCATTGGATGCCATTCTTATATAGAGAAAAGTCAAGGGAAAATGGGCATTTATAGAATCATACAATGCCTTTAATTGGAAGGAACCCACGAGGATCATCGAGTCCAGCTCCTGTCCCTGCATAGACAACCCCAACATTCACACCATGTGCTTGAGGGCGTTGTCCAAGTGCTTCTTGGATATAGTCCAGCTTAGTGCTGTGACTTAATTCCCTGGGGAGCCTGTTCCAGTGCTCCACCATCTTCTGAGTGAAGAATCTTTTAGCCAACCTAAACCTCCCTTGGCACAGCTTCCTGCCATTCCCTCGGGTCCTATCATTGGCGCCAGAAGGAAGAGATCAGCTCCTCCCACTTCCCTTGTGAGGAAGCTGTAAACTGCAATGATTTCTGTACAGTTCCGTTTACTGAAAGTTTGATCCATTTTAAGCTGCTGAATTCTTCGCAATTCTCTCCCATACAGCTACAAAGCTTGTTTCAATTTTCTTGTTAGCAAATTAATTGATAGTAACTCTCCATTCTTATTGTTGCACCAAGCCATACGGATGCACAATTTATGCTTATACATTTGCTCATGAACCTGAATTTTCTTTCTCTCTGCGCTCATACAGATATTTCAACAGGATTCTTTATCAGCGCTAATTATCTCCTGGGCCATGCAAGCTCCCTTTTAGACTGTGCTCCTCCAGCACCAGGGAGACTGTGGCTGCTCTTACACAAACAGATCATCTGGGCTCCTCTGGCCCCTTGTGCAACAGAGTGGGGATTCCCTCTGAGGCTGGGAGAGTGTCTCACCTATTGGGAAACTCAGCAAAGAACGCACAGCAGTGGCACAGGAGAGTGGGGAGAGTCAATGCCCTTGCCATTTATACATTCTTCAAAGACAAAGTTACCCCTTCAAGGCCTCTCTGCTGTGACACTCTCACAGACAAACAGCATGGCATTTTAAAGTTATTTTAAAAAACAACCTAAAAAACTGCAGTTTTACCCTTTTCCTGTACTCCTCACAAAATCTTGATCTCTGCTTTTGAGCACTTAAAGCCAAAACAATGTTGTTCAGAGACCCACTAAAAATCTACTACGTGCTTGCAAGGTACAAATAATGACACAGCACAGTAAAGCAGAATAATACAAGTAGGGCGTTTCTGATTGACTTTTCTTCCTTGCTTGCTTCACATGGTGAGCTCTAACTGTTCTCCTCCAACTGCAGCACATTAAAACACCGTGACTCTCTCACTCTTGCTCTGCATAGCATTCATATGCTTACCTGTTCTGCGTTGCCTTTTTCCTGCAACATCATCTGGACTTCCTCCAAAATGCACTTCACTTCCTTCAGCCTCAAGGAAGTAGCCTCTGACTCTTCTTGGTAGTCTATATCATCTCCACAATCTTCCATTAAAGAAACGATCTTTTGTTCAATCTCTGACAACACCGCCTAGAAGGGACAGCAGTCAATTATTCATTCTTAGAAGTACAACACTCCTTTCACAATAACATTCTGAAGTCAGTGCTCACACTTGCCCTGTCTGCAAAGAATAGAAACATACAGGCAGAAGGAGAAATTGCTGTAAACTCTCTAGATCTTCTCCAATATAATCTCTTCTTTATTCTGAACAAGTAAAGAAAACTTATAGAGAGCAAGTCTTAAAACTGTTCCAAACAACAGCCTTTGCAGGAAGTTATATTAACTCAGATATGGAGTAATGAAAGTGGAGAGCAGAAATGGAAAGACTCCATTGGGATACAACCAAGAAGAAAATACACTCTCCATTGTGGGGAGAAGGAGCAGTGCACAGACTAATCACGTCACTTTTTGGAAGGAATGATGCTGAATTACCAAAACATTGCAGCATTGCCATTACTCAGACAGGCCATTGTAAAATCTCTGGGTCTGGTCTTTGATTCAAGCTCCTGTGAATCAAAGGGCATCTCTGCAATGCTTTAAACTCATGTATTGAACTTGACTGTGGAGACAGGTACCGTGGCTCAGCTGCAAATAATCAACTGCAATAATTTAACTGCTCTCCATCATGCGTTCATATCTCGGGAATGCTTCTGCTTTGTGCTACGTGTACTTTTCTGTGCAGGTCTTGACTAGGTTCGACAAACCTCCCTCCCCACCAAATTCGTGTCTTAACATTGAGCCAAACTCAATGTTTCTGTTGAAAGCCAACAGAAATTCAGCAGCACTTACAGCTGCCTGACGTCTGCTTGGTTTTATGGGTTGGAACTGCCTTGTTGAAGGCTATGCTGACAAGAACCTGAATGGGACCCAGACACAGCCTGTTAACTTAGGTGCATTCAGGATCCTAATTATCACAGAGTTTGGCACCTGAGCTCTTGGTTGAATCACAGTCTAAACCCAGAAGGGCTCTTTCTCCTGGGCTCACTTGCTATTAAAACACCCCCACTCAACAATGAAACAGCTGGAAACATCTACTAGCAATTTAAAACGGGGACATTTTAGTGCAGGCTCCTTCGAGGTGAGAAGCCCACACTTCGTTCTTTTAGGTAGATTCAGTGCTTGAAGCAACCTGGTACACCAGACTGGTGCTGCAGGGAACTTCAAAGCAGCATGTCTGCATATTTGGTTTTGATCTGCACACCCAAGGAAAAAACTGCATGCCAGGACTCTCGCCCAACACAGCCCCGCATGCCAGTCCCGTTTTCCTCCAGAAAACAGGGGCCACCCACTCCTTTCTATCCGCTGCTATCTGGGGAAAGAGGCTGCCCTTGAATATGGCAGTAGGTCCAAGTATCACCACTGTTCACAGATGACTGGGGAAAAGCCCCATCTTTCTACCTATGCTGGCAGATTTTTGAAAAAAAATCTCTTAAATCATCTCGACAGAAAGTGAAAATGTAAAAAGAAAGATTCCTTTTTTCCTAGCTCATTTAGCATGACTGATGATGATTGACACCAATGAAAAACTGCCTTTTAATAGAGGATTTAAACTCTACTGAGCCATATTTCCGAAAATCACAGAATTACAGAGCGGTTGGGGTTGGAAGGGACCTCTGGAGTTCATGCAGTCCAAATCCCTGCTAAGGCACGTTCACCTACAGGAGTTGTAAAGGAATGTTTTCCATATTTCCAGAGGAGAGTCCACAGCCTCCCTGGGCAGCCTCTTCCAGTGCTCCATTACCCTCACAGTGAAGATGTTTTTCCTCACGTTTAGGTGGAATTTCCTGTGTTCCAGTTTGTGCCCTGTGCCCTTTGCCCTTCGCCCTGTCAGTGGGCACCACTGAACAGAGCCTGGCCCCATCTTCTTGACATCTGCCCTTTCGATATTTATAAGCATTGATACGATCTCCTCTCAGTCTTCTCTTCTGCACACTAAACAGAACCAGGTCTCTCAGCCTTTCCTCCTAAGGCAGACGCTCCAGTCCCCTCATCATCTTTGTGGCCCTCTGCTGGATACTCTCTAATAGTTCCTTGTCTAAACAGTAAAATAATCCAAGAAAACAAAGCTTTAAAAATACTCAAGAATTCTCCCTAAATCCTCTGGATGCCTAAAGAATCCAACCCTAAAAGTAGGTATTTTAACTAAGCCCTTGGAAAGCTGCACCTGAAGCTGAAGCCAAGTGGTTACCTGGTGTTTGCCCAGTGCAATGAAGCCGATGCAAGCAGAGAGAGCAGAAGCAGTAAGCATAGTTTTTCTGCAGACACACACCCGCCCCAGGAAAGGGCATCTTGTTTGGAAGGCAGCAGTAAACTGACCGCTCCACTTTACCTGGCAATCAGCAAGCTCCAGTTCCACCACTTGCATTTCAGAGGTCTGCCGGACTGACGCCAGGGACACCTTAGTTTTGGCTAGCCTTTGTTCCAGCTCGGCAACCTGGGCCTGGAACATCTGGAGGATTGTTTCTGGCCTACCACAATCCACTGCTTCCTCTGACTGTCCTACTTCTCCTGGAGAGCCTTGTATGGTGCTGGGAGCAGGAGGTAGCTTCTCACTCTGAAGTAAAGCACATAAAAGAAATAAGGTTATCTGTCCGGGTTGTCCTTTCTTTCCCCTCTCCGTACCAGTGGGAAATGTTTAACTTCAACACTCACAGAGCTCCCAAAACACTCTGCCAACTTGTTCACAGATTAAAAATAATTAAAAAAAAAAAAAAAACCAAAAAAAAAAAAGAGAGAGAGAAGTTAAAAAGAAAAAGAAAGAGAAACTCAGCAGCCAGTCTGCTGGGACATGGCCTAACAGGTTTCCAGGCAGCGACTTGCATTTGCACAGGGATACCTGAGCTCACAGGAGGTGGGATGAATCACCAAGCATCAATATACAGGAGTGTTGATCTCCTTAATTTCTCTTTTAGCTGCCGCTTAAAAATCTCATAGTAGATGTATGTTTACATCACTTCAATACCTCCATTCATCCCTCTATGAATGCCAGCATCTTACTTTCTGAAAATACTCCATTTTGTTCCCTAGCAAAATGCATTTTAAAGGAGTAAATCAAAATGTGTTTATTATCACCCAAAGCACCAATATGAATAGGTCTACAGAGGGTTGAAGGTATTTTACCATATCATAAATAGTGCAACAAACTTTAGTAGCATAATCACAATGAAACAAGACCTCTGCCTGAGAGGTAGGTTATACAACAAGCGCAGAAGGTCACGTTGCTGAGCCTAATTTGGGCCTTCAAACTTACCATAGCCTGACTGCCATCACCAATGCCAGGCCCTTCAGTGCTCTGCAAAGTCTGCGCAGATGTTTCTTCATCATGTTTACTCTGTGATTCCATTATCTCATCAGCATCCTGCAGACACAGGGGCAACAGTGGAAGTATGGATATCATTATTAGTATAGATGTGTAGTAGTGGAGATGTGGCACTTATGGACATAGTTTAGCGGTGGACTTCATAGTGTAAGGTTTACAACCGGACTCAATGATCTTAAAGGTCTTTTCCTTAATGATTCCATGATTCTATGATTACTGCCTTGTTGTGCTAGAGAAGCTTCAAAGGGCAGCAATCACTTAACCTATCATCGTCCCGGCCCAAGATATTCACAGTGAGAAATTCTCTTTTGCTTGTAACAGTGATATATGGAAATATATCATATATATATCATATATATGATATACGTATATCATATATATATCATATATATGATATACGTATATCATATATATGATATATATATGATATACGTATATCATATATATATGATACATGTAACAGTGATATATGGAAATCGATAATTGCAGCTATCACAACACTATCAAGACACCATGAAGAAGAGTGGAATGCCACCAAAATTGTAACCAACTGGGTGTCTTAGATGCTGATCTTCTCATGTACAAAGAGAATGTCCACAAATCATTCCCCAACAAAATATACATTTTACAGCCTTCCCAGGAACTGGAATCATAGAGTAGAATCACTATTGAAACAAATTGCTGCTACCAAATAGGTATTTCTATCTTTGGGGTTTCTGTCAGGCTAGAAGAAATTAAAATAGACTCAAAGAATCATTCAGGTTAGGAAAAGAACCCTTAAGGTCATTGAATCCAACCAATATGCAACAGGAAAATAGATTTTAAATGGTAAGATTTTGTGTGATATGGAAGATAGACAATCTGAATAAGGTCATCATGCCTTGCATTTCTACAGTTCTCTTGCTTTGCAGACCTTAGGACTGGAGTAGATGTTTTCCACAAAAATGGATTTCCACCCCCATGGAGATAAACCTGAAAGCATTACCTGAATGATGCCATCCGACAAGGTACCAGAAGACCAGGAGGTTGCACTGTCTTCTTTGTGTCTTTCATCATGTCTTTCTGAAGGCCAAAACCCTGCATCTTTCTCTGCAGCTGTACTTCCCTTTGAAAGCAGTAAGAGCTCAGCATTAGCTTGTGAAAAGGAAGATCAGATATTCCTTCAGGCAACATAAATTACTACAAATCTTTAGTTACACTTTGCTCTATTTCTGCCTTGTTTATCTGTCTTCATTGTGTTTCCCAATCCCACCACTCCCTTGGCTCTATAGTTCTGCTGCAAGATGAAAGGCACCCAGACGACACTGATAGTTGCCTCTAAAGAGCTCAGAGTAGCCTCATTTTCCATATTAATTTTTTTTCATTTTTTCCATTTTTTAATTTAAAAAAAAAAAAAGAAAAAAAAACAACAAGAAACAATCTTTCTTCAGCTCTTTCCCCTAAAAAGTCCTGTATGTAAAGAGAATAGCACCAATGCAGGTGCAGAATCAGAAATGTTCAAATTGAAGCGCTTGGACCAGAGTAGTAAGATATAAACTCTATCCAAGCTGTTTGGACTTCTTTGTATTGTCTAGTCATGGAGTTTCATCCTTGCCTAGACTAGAGCAACTGCTCCAATACTGTCACCTGTTCTCCACATTTTCCTTTTGATCTTCCTGCAAGTACGTAGCAAAAAGGCTAATTAATATCCATAGCAAGGACTGCAGAGAAAGGGTGATTCTTCAAGAAGGCTGCAGTCCCTCCCAGGAGATGCAGAAGACAGTAGCTGGTCGCTACCAGGCTAGGCAGTCTGCAAACTGCTGTGCAAGTGGGTAGCTAGCCTACAAGCTCACCTTCCGCACATTGCTAATTTCATTCAAATACATCTTGTTTATTCCCTAGGGTGCAGGAAAACGTGCAAAAAGTTCCATGTTTGGATTTTTTCACTTTTCCAAAAGCTATTAACTTTATCATGAAACTTTACTCCCAGCTTCGCTCATCTGCAACCTGGGCATTCAGACTCCCCATTCAGAGTAGCCTTTTGAGCTTCTCCCCTGCTCCCAGAAATCTCTCCAAACTTAACTTCATTCCCAGTAGTCTGTTCAGGCCCCTGTTTATTTTAAACTCAAGCATACAGATAATATTGGTTGTTTCTTTTAAGTTTTAGCACTTCAGAGGCTATCCGATTCTATCTGAACTCCACCCCCACATATTAACACTGGTATTTAGGCCCATATTTTGCCGCTAACGCTTCCATAAAGAGTGTACTACTGTATAGGTAATCCCACCAAAAGCAGGATCACACATCACAGAGTGAGGTGCTGTGTAATATTAGTAGGCCGGATTGAGTGCAATTTCTTAGTATTCTGGAATGATAACAGATATTTCAATTTGTTCTGCAGTATTTCGGATTCACACATTTTTCATCATTTTTCCTGTATCAAAATCTTATATCTTACATATACAGCTGTATATATAAGATAAAGACTGAACTGACCTTGCTGTGGAAAGAATAGTCTTCTGATTCTTCATCTAAGGAAGGCAGAAGAGGCATCATTCCTCTTTTTTTCAACTACAAAAACACACATAAAGAGACAGCCCAATTATTCATCACAAGTATATTAAAAGCCACTTCTCTTCTGCCTGTAAACCAAAGCAAAGTTACCATTTGGGGTCTACTTTTGGAGAAGCACCGAACACCTGCCACTCTGTGTTAAGGTAATGGAAAGCTGCAGGTGTTAAGGACCTCTGAAAACTGGGGCTCTTCTCTATGCTATAACGTCTCAATATCACAGCTATAATCAGGACAAATTTCATTTGGCTCCATGAAAACAAATTACCAAAAATCCCAGAGCAACCTATTATCAACAAAACCACACATCAAGCATTTTGCTGTTGATTGCATGATGCAAACTTCATCCTGGAACTGCTCATGCTAAAAAACAACTAGAGGCACACCTCTCTCCCACCTTCTACATATGCATCATACTCAGTCTCAGCTTCTGAGACCATTTGGAAGCACAATACCAGTACTGATTCACAGCTGCAGGGGTGCTCCTCTCTCATACGCCACTCCTCCTGGAGGAAGAAGGCTTATTTGTCTTCTCTCTTCAACGCTCAGGTACGTGATCACAACGTGGTGCTCCACTTACCTGCTGACCAGAAACATCAGTCCAAATCAAGTCAGTTTGTGCTAATACAGAGGCTGTGGGTTCATCTCCTGATTCAGGCACTTCTTGCTGTAAGCGCTGGTGAAGCTCAGACATTGAATTCTTCATGCCAGTAAGGATATCTTCCTTTTTTTGGCACAGCTTTAGAATTTCTTCTTTTACAGCTTCTATTTCCCCCTAAGGAGCAACAACACCTGTAAGCATCCATTTTTTTTACTCAACCAAACAGTAATGTAACAGATGACACCAGTGATGCATCTTACTGGGACTGAGGCTATTTCCCGTTTTTCCTTTTTTATGGTATTAGGACAGTTGCCCATTGTCACTGCAGGAGATGTCCAGACACATGCAAAACAGCAGTAACAGATTCAGCACAGGACAACACTTGCTGCCTCTAATGCAGAAGTTGGTAGTCTGGAAGGAAACATGAAAGGCTGGATAACTAGTTCTAACTAGGTGCTGCATAGCCATGGGAATATGAGTTTCCTTCGGGACAGACGGAATGTAGTTGGGTTACATTACTCTGTGGGTCATAGCAGGTGATGTTACTTCCAACTACCTTCTCTGGAAACCTGACACAAAACACTTGGAATAGACTTGATGAGGACACTGACAGCAATAAGGGTGAGCTCAAGACTGAGTCATCTTTGCTGACGCTGATCTAAATAAAGGAAACCAACCATTTGGTGGCTTTCAGTAATGTGGTCAGGGCCAACATTATCCCATGCCATTGAATGTGATATTGGGAGCAATCGTCCCCAACAAGGTACAAAGAAAATATTTAACGTTCTGCAGGGATTAAGCTATAATCCAAGTAACTCTGCTCTAACAAAGAGGGACATGAATCTGTCCCAGATTCCTCCCTAGCTAAAACTATTACTCTAGGGGGTGATCTGTCCTTAGATCTTTCTGCTAGGGCGTTTCCCTACCATTCACTCTCCAGGGAAGCAAAGAAACTACAACAAACAGCACTGTAACACAGGGCAAGGGATAAAATGCCCTATTTCCCTCATCACTGAAAGTGCTAAAGCTCTTTGAAGCATTGTCACTTGCTTGGAAAACTGCAACATGGCTAAATATCCCATTGCACACCGGGCTCTGTCCACCAAAGGAAGCTTTAAAACTAGGCTTGAAATAAAAACAGCATTGATTCCACCCCGTGCTCTCTCACGGTGTGAATAACGCTATGCAAGTAATAATCTGTGACAGATGAAAGCAATAAGACTATTGGTTCTCTCGATTACAGCTTCTCCCGTTAATAACGGTAGTGTGGCTGCAGGACAGGGAAGGTGGAGACAGGAACCCCATCAAGTCTTTGAAGACACAGTAACTTTGCCCAGTTAAGGATGGGTTTTTTTTTTCCCTTTAAGTAGACTGAAAAGCACGAGGAACGATCTCACAAAGCCAAATGCAAGAAAAAGTAATTGGAATGAAGAAACAGCCATCTATGATAATCTGGCATATTTTATATATGTCCACTAAGAGCAGTACTTGTTTCACTGCAGAAGGGGTCTGTTTTGCAAACTAAACTAGCCAAAAACCTCCTCAGAATTAAATCTTTATCAACATGGCTTCTTCATCTGAAACCCCTCAACAAGATGGGCAATTCCATTGCCCACTTCAGTTCACAAAATGCTACAATTATGAAACAGGTTTTCTTCTATAATAAAACAAAAGCTGTTAAACAAAGTTCTGCACTCAATGACAAAACCAAGTAGTGATCAGGAAATGAGTCATGCTTGGGACTAGCATCGAGCCTCCAACATCCAACCACCTGGAAACAGAGCAGCTATGTACTTAGGAGCCTACTGAGTAATTATAGTTATTAGTTAACTACAATGTACATGTTTTAACTTTATTGTGATTGACTGCAAAACCCTGAGCATTTCAGAGTCACTCTATAAATAGTTATTACATCTAATTAGCCATTTCCTGACTTCTGCAGCGCTGTCTTTAAACCGCTCCTTATTTTTGCATTAAATAATCAATTCATCCCCTACAGACAGCAGCTGACTGCAGGGAGAAAAGCAATACGTGTTTATCAGTTGACGAAACCAAAGTGTGGCAGTGAGGATGAGGAAAGAAGTCTAAAGAATCTAACCCTAACCAGAATCACCAGAGTATCATTGCACTGTCAGTGATCAGAAATTGACTCAGTTCTCTCCTGATGCACTATCCCAAGCTGCTACATCAACAACATCAGCAGGAAAATAAGCACAGGGAAGCTATCAGTGCTGCATATTGTCTCACCAAAATAGCTGCCAGCTGTCATGAAAACAGCACTGCAAATTTTCCTTAGAAGTTGCTACAGGTCCAAATGACAACAAAGTCAATAAGGAGTATATTATGAAAGATATACCCAAACTGCAAACTAATATTAACTCTAATATCTCTTGATATATGTCAACTCATGGCACTCAGTTGCCCGCTTGTCTGTGGTGGGGAAGCACACTGCTGTTTCTCAGTGCTCTACGTTATTATCATCAGTGTTAGTCAAGTAACAGACTGTGGAGAGAAAACAATTAAACTGACCTCTGCACAATTAACCTTCTGAGACAGTGGTTGATCTTCTTGTGATTTTTCAGCCATGTGGTTCTTTAAGAATTGTTTCAACTTTTCGATTTCTTGCTCACATTCTTCTGTTTGCTTTACAGCTTCCTACAAAAAAAGTAACTCTCATAAATAATACTCAATTACAATTAACTATAAATAGAAAAACTAGTCAGCAATGCAACAAAGTTGTGCTGAACAGTACTGAAGCCTCCTTTGCATCTGAGGTTACACAAAACACTGTTCGCTTTGCTAACTTTGCACAAGCCCGTCCTCACAAAGTTCACTTGCTAAAGACAAACTGCTCTACCTATATCTAGAAGTAGAGTGGGGTATTCTGCCTCGGAGTAGATCTTTGCTTACTCTGGAGCAGAACTATGAATTTGGCTATAAAAAGAAAATTAAGCATGTTTAATCACGTTCACTTCAATTTAGAACAGGTTGACAAAAAAAAAATAAAGAAAAAAAAGAGAAATTGCAGGGTTTTATATCAATTTAGAAAGCCTACCTGTTTTTTATTGGTGCTCAGGTTTTTACGGCCAGCTAATTCTGCACTGACCAAAAATGAACTGTGCTGTTCACCAGGCAAACATTGCAGCTCAGAGGATAACCCAACTGCAATATCTGAAAACTTGAATATTTCCTATAAAAATGGTAAGTATTTCCACTTCGTGTGAGCTTCCTCTTATTTTAGGACTTATAGGTAAACATACTATATATTACAACAGCCAAATTCACTTTTACTCATTTGACAGTGACAGCAAAATCTCATCAACCGCCACACTACTGTTTGTGCAGAAACAACCAACAATCTGCACATACACACTGCTCACCTTTTCATCATGTCTCAGGTAGTTAAGAATTTCTAACGTCTACAAACCAGAATACTTTGTGAAAACATACAATTTGCAGAACATTTGGTGGCTCTATGTTTTCTGACCCATAGGCTGAGAATTAAAGAATATCTCTGGACTGTTCCTCAGGCATTTGTAAAAGGTAACAAAGACAGTGCAGCCTATTGTCACCAGGCTTGAACTCATACTGCCGACAGAAGCACCTGCACAGCCTGACGAGTCAAAATCTCTCTGCAAAGCGTGGACAGATTCACACTTGCAGAGTAAAGAGTCTTTCCTGACAGTAACAACGCAGTTTCTTCTCTCACTTCTTCACAATAGCACTCCCTCTCAATAAAATGCAAACTAATAAAGTTCTAAATACCGCTTTTTTTACTTACAGGTTTTGAAAGGAAAAAAAAACTATATTAAAAAAAAATGAAAGGAAAAAAAACTATATATAAAAAAATGAAACAGCAATTTGTTGAGGAAGATAATTAATTGTGGCCTGTAATCTTCATGCCATAGCTAAAGAATCAGAGGATGAAAAAAAGAGGAGGTTGTCTTCTGCTCAGTTTTAAGGAGAAACTAAAAGTCCTTCTAAAAGGGAGATTCTCTCATCCATACCTTCACTTCCACATGAACAGGACTGTTTAGTAATAGATAAAATGCATACTACCTCAAACTTCCTTGACTAACTAAAGAATACAAATACTTTGTCTACAGATTCCAGTGTTTTCAATCACAGGCTGATACATGAACACAGCCACTTGCCTGAAAATAACTCCTCTGTTCCCTGCCTTCCATTACGGGGCAAAAAAAAAAATCTTATTTTATCCTTTTCCTAATATAACATGAATTATACCATATATGTGGGACTGAATCTCTTCCCAGAAGCGTTGCTTCTCTTTTAAGTTATTTCCTGCTCAGTATTTGCTATTTACTTTTTCATATTGTGGTAACACCAGAAGATGTACCCATGAAAAAAGCCTGCCTGTAGGGCACATGCAGCAGGCGTTGTATTTCTTATGGAAAAGCTTAGTAGAAATGAGCACAGTAAATCATCAGATATGCAAATGTTGCCACTCTCTTGCACAGAAAACCGTTAACGGCAGCTATGGCTTCCAACTCCTCCTCCTGATGACATTATTCAGGGAGTGACAGGTGTGGCACTTGAGAGGCCATAATAAAAATCAGAGGGCAATACTGAATGCAGATTTAAGTTGCCTAAAATCCTGCCCCAAAGCATTTACACTACCTGTTACAGATTTTATATCTGTTAGGCTTTTATGGGTGTCAAACTGCAACTTAATTATACAAGAGTTTGCAATACCCTACTGCATCACTGATAGCAAAATAGGGGCAAACACATCCAACCACTAACATGTCAAAACTAATCCTCAGGCAAAAAATAACTATGTACGTATTTGTGCAGGAAACTTGCCTCTCATTTGCTTTCCTCTCTTTTAGGATACTTATTACCTTTCTAACACAGCACTCAACATGTCATCCTTTAGTAGCTTTATCCTATGTCATGTCTTAGCAGGTCCTAGACATTGTGTTGTATTGCTGCTTTCAACCCATTCAACAGAACCCAAAAGTCTTTTTTGCACAGTTTGATGTCCTGGCTGCCAAGAATTGCAATTTTTCCAACCTCTTTTCTCACAAAGAAATTTCACTCAGCTACAGATTGTGGGACGCCCAGAAGAAAAAGGCAAATTCTGAGCAAAAAAAAGATTACTGCTGCTTCAAAAAGGAGAAATATCTAAACCTTGACCTAACGCTCCACTTAAACCAGTTAGAAGTCTCCTGATAACACTTCATAATTGCAAAGTGCCCTGTTTCTGACAGTTTTAAAGTGTTAAAAAAATTCTCAATTATTTAATCCAGTAACTCTCTGAAAAAGGTACATTTTACCACATCCATATTTCAGACATAAGAAATTATATGGACAAAAGAAAAAAAAAAAGAGATCATAAGGATCATATGGATCTCATATAGTCAGTGCTTTTTCCTGAACTCCAAGCATGCATTAGTCATGTAGTATTTTTGAGTTTTTCTTTTGGTGTGGTGCTCTTAATTTCATAAACAGAAAATCTAAGATGGACATTCATGGTTTAGCTGCCACTTGTGTCTGCCTGGCCTCCAAAATGCCCAGTGAGAAGTCAGATGTTCTAAAGCATCTGCTATAGTGTAATAGATTTGGAAAAACAAATCAGCAAAGACATTGCATAATTTTTCCAGGTGCTGCTATCATCCTGCTGAGGAATGGATGGGTCAGGTAAGAATTTTCATACCTCTGACGATGTGGGAATATGTATAACCAAACTCCAGGTTGCCTCCAAGTATATCTGCCCTGGGCAATGGGGTGTGATGCAGATACCTCTGAATTAAAACCTTCCTGAGCTGCTACAACCGCACCACCCAGTGAAATGCTCCAGAGATATGACTTTAAGTTGAAAGGCAGCATAACTGTTTTATAACCCTTACTGAACACGAGTTCATGCTCACTGACTCACTCACACTGCCTTCTCCTACAGCTGTGTGTCACACAGATGTTGTTATATCAGTTCTGTTCCCAAACCTGGTCTGGCCAACAGCATCTCCAAGCCCCCTCTCACATCCTTGCAAGTGACCTTCAGAGGGGAGGAGCTGACCTGCCTCAAAAGAATGAATTAACCAAGCAAGAGTGGAAGGAAATGGTCACTTTGCTGGCACACTGATTTGGGAAGATCATCTTTAGTAAAAGGCTTTCCACTACCAATTTTCTGCAATATCTATTGAGTGGCTGTCAACAAAGAATTTCCACGTTCAAGATAAGTTTAAGGACTTGAGCATTGCAGATGTGAGCATCTGCATATAACACTGGACTTCAATCATGAGTCATGCAAACCTGAGTCATAAGATAGCTGGGCCTTCATTTCTTCTATAATACGCTAAAACACACTGTGTCAGTTGTGACTGAATTGGAAAACTGAAAAGAATTTCAGGACTATCCAGTGTGCCTTGCTGTACTTTCAAATTACACAGGGAAAAAAGAAAACAGAACAAAAAAAAAAATCCCCAAACCACCACATTGTAGGTGTACTATACGACTGTAAAAACAACACTGTCTAATGATCAAAATTATATGAAATAAAAAAAAATCAGTTACCTCTAGCAGGTCATTTTGTTCCTTAGTAATTTTTTCTAATCTCTTCAATTCTCTCAAGAGTTGTCTTGCTCTTTGGAACACTGAAAAAGGTTGCATTTTCACCCCTGGTAGCTGAAGTGCTTCTTCATAAGACTGTATACGAACAATGGTCTTCTGCATGGGGCCGACATGGTCAAGTATAACCTATTAGGATATAGGATAGACAATGGATGTGATACTAGAGTTGGAAAAATCCCCACTAATCCATACTAATTTCATGATGTGCAAAAGTTCTCTTTGGTAAGTTTCCATTTAAGAAGAAAGACCATTTTAATCTTTGAACAAATAAGTGCAAAATCCATGGTGAGGTTGCCTAAAGCAAGAGGCAGACACAAGTTACATTTACAATTCTGCTTTTTTGCCTATACGTAAAGAGTTTGCCAAGTGTCAAAAAAAAAGAGTCACATTCAGATTAATTATTATTTACTAAGCGTGTCATTTCAAAGTAGCATCTTAACCAAGAAGGCTCCAAGGAGACCTTATAGCAACCTTCCAGTACCTGAAGGGCGCCTACAAGAAAGCTAGGAAGGGACTTTCTATAAAGGCTTGTAAAGATAGGACTAGGGACAGTGGGTATAAACTGGAGAGGGGCAGACTTAGACTAGACACAAGGAGGAATTCCTTCACGATGAGGGTGGTGAGGCACCGGCACAGGTTGCCCAGGGAAGTTGGGGATGCCCCATCCCTGGAGGTGTTCAAGGCCAGGTTGGATGGGGCCTTGAGCAGCCTAAGCCAGTGGGACATATCCCTGGCCCATGGCAGAGGCGGTGGTATTAGATGGTCTTTAAGACCCCTTCCAACTCAAACTATTCTATGACTCTATGAAACTAATTAGAGTGATCTGCAGGAAGCATCTCTGAAAGCCAGGCTATAAGCTTACCAAAAATGGAGACACTCAAATACGTCTGACAACATGTGCTTAAGTGGCACACTTAAGTTCTCTATGGGCATGTTCTCAATATCACTTTAATTTCAAATGTTTTCCTTCAAACCATGACTTTGCTTCTTAAACAGTCTCACCTTAGAGTTTACATCGAGCAGCTGTCTTAACCAATGCAAACTGGATTTCTTTCAAACAAAACTGAAGCAGAAGAGCCTCTAAAGACACCCAGCTACTAACGGATGCCCGTTCTACAGAACCAGTCAAAAGTAACCCCCCTCAAGACACATGCAGCAGGTATCAGGTCCTCTGCACTGACTGTTTTGCCCTACCAATGTTTTCTCTTGGGACTACTTGCTGCTGTAGAAACATGTTGCTGAAGTCATGCCTGAAATAATATTTTTGATCTCCGACCCAAGAATTAGAATTATGTGATGCTAACATTTCCAAGTCATGTTCTAAACATTTGTTCGTGGTAGTTTGCAGTCATAAAAATCTATGTTAACTTATGCATAAAGGTATAGGGAAAGAAGCTTATAAGGGAGTTTTCACAGACCTGTCCATGTTTAAGTTGGTCTTTAGGAGAAAATTCTAACAGATCTTCTGATGACAGGATTGTCTTCATTTTGGCCATGTCCTTCTCAAACACTCTCATGCGAGATTCAATGGCATCCAATTCCTAAATTTTTGGGAACAAAGAGGGTATTACTAGATAGTAGAAATACCAAAGCCAGCTAGCATTTCTGCTTTTCATTTAAAGTTAGAATGAAATGTGCTTCTGAACAGGAGCCCTGCCATCCAGCAAAATAAGCCCTGTTAATTTGCCAGTCAACAAGCTCTGCATTTCTCCTCCTAAATCAGGAGTTTGATCAACACTCCTGAACTTTACGGCTTAATTAGATACCAAGCACTTTCTGATGGTTTGTTTCCAAACAATTCATTTCCTTGCTTGGCACACTTGCTAAAACCAACACACCTTTTTTTTTCTGTGCAGGCAATATCAATTATATTTCATAAGATATGATGAAGCTCTGATAAAAGGCACTTATGGATGACCCAAACTTACATCAGCCACATGCTGGATCTGTGGAAGAATCTCTGCTATCTCATGTTGTAAAGTTGCTACTTGATCATCTATTTCATTTAGCTGTTGCATTATATTGTCTGTTTCAAAGATTGGTGTTAGTTCTTCCAGCTCCAAGTAAACACTGTGCAAAAGATTTTGCTTTTGCTCCGAGTCTTCCAAAGCCATCTGAAGACAAAATAAGAGTTTAGTTTGATCCATCAATGGTGAACTTAAAAGTTTCACAGAGGGTAGGACCAGAAGGAATCACATTTTATTTCCTATATGTCACTGACCACTGAATATATTCCCAAATGCTTAGACTAATGCTTCACTCCTAAGGGAACCAAACTGTTTCATCCTGCAGGCAGGAAACTAAGAGGCTGATGCCATGATTTTAAGGGACTCTGTTAGACGAAGTAAGTCTACATGAGCATGACAAAAGGCATGAAAAGGAAGACTTCAAACCCATGCCCAAAAAAAAGACATGAGATACTAGAGAAGATCCTTCTCCATCTCCTGCGCCACAGTTAGGCTCATCCCAAGTACCTCAAGAAGACACCTGATAAGAGTTTTCTGCACATCAGCCTGAAAATTCACAGATTTTGGAAATCACAAGCTCCCTGTTGTGGCTACATGCTCTGTAACACATCAGTCCAGAACAGTCAGCTACTTCTTGTAAGGAATTTTTTTAGTTTTTATATAAAAATCTATGTTCAGAGCACCAAATTTCTCTCTTTCTAAGCCAAGAAGTGGATGAATAGAAAAAAAATGAATTTCAAGCATGAAACTGCCAGAAATCCTCTTGGCACTTACCTGGTCCCAATCTTCCTTGTAATACTACAAACATTATATTCTTGAAATTATAAATAGGTATTACCTTCAAGATACAGTGAGAACTGCCTTCCAAACCACAGCTCACTTCAAAGTGACATCTAACCATTTTCCATCAAACACACAGACATCAAAATAGCACTTTACCCTTTTTAGATCGCATACACACAGTACAGCAAGAATAACCATGGCACTAAAAAATTATTATAGCCACAGAGTAGGGTAACAGAAGGTAATCGTGCATTTCTGGAAGATAGAAGTACTACAGTTCAACACTTTCACAAGACAGGTATGTCCAACACCAAAAAGTAGTTATCTATATCTCATGAGTGTCAACTATAACTATTTTGCACTTGAAAGGTTTACTGAGAACAGTAACTTATTGTCAGTAAGACTTAGCAATGCAAATTTGTATTTGTACAGAGCAACTAGTTCTAACAAGACCATATATCTGCCTTAATACTTACCTGAAGTTCATCAGTGTATTTGCGTAAGCTTTTTGCAGAGTCATTTTGAGCATCTGCTCTTAGCAAGCACTTGGTGTTTTCTATCCAAACTTTGACATTCTTCACGAGTTCATCATATTCTTCCATCTTGTTGGCAGCCTAGGAAATGACAGGATTTTTACAAAAAGGTACAAATGAATTTATAGTATAGGGTAAATGCATTATAGAGAAGATTAAATGAAAATGCGATGCATTTTCATCAGTCAGTTAAATAAGCACGGCAAAAATCAAGATTATAATTTTTCTGAAACAGTTCCATGATTTCAAGTTATCTCCTCTAGTCAAAAGAAATTTTGTGGCTTACATGCTTACATTCCATGAGGGCATTATTTCAATTTATATGGCAATGTTACTTTAATAGATAGCCCATTAGCAGAGTCATAGAGAATGAACTCACCACTCATCCAGGGGCATGAATACCCCATGCTAACCCCTACCAACAGCTGGAGGTGGTGTTTGCCACCCCAGAAACTCTTAGCTACAATAAGCCAATGCACTTCCAGCAAGCATTTTTACTCATTTGACAGTCCTACGTGATGTTTTATGCAAAGCCTTCATTTTGGTTTTTATAAGATGTGATTTTTCTAAAACTCCTGCATTTGCATCTACCTTGTTTAAAATGGCAGTTCTGCGCTCAGCAAGTCGTGAGACCTGTTGGTACTGCTGAAGGGGGGTCATTAAGATATCCATCAACTCCTGTGCGTGGCAGGAATCCCGCTCTACTATATCATGCACTTCCGCATCCAGCTCATTGAGTTTGTAATGCCAAAGGTCCAGCATATCCCAGATTTGCTGCACGTGGAGAGAGGGGAAATGAAATATAAGGTCAGGCTCAAATACAACAGCAGAGTTGTTCGGTCTTCATGCAGGCATGTGGAATTGAAAAGATTTCAGAACGGATATGACAAGAACATGGTTTAGGGAGTGTTAGGAATGGTTGGACTCGATGATCCAGTGGGTCCTTTCCAACCTGGTGATTCTGTGATTCTGTAACAGAACACTTTGCATCTGCCGATGTGATTCACAGTTGAAAAAATCATGTATTTTCCTGTGAGAAAGAATTGGTAAATATTCACCAGCTAAATGCGTGCTTGTAGTTCTCCTTTTACAGACATAAAATGAATGGAGGTCTATTTTATGCTCCTGCTAAACCAGGCTCTGTAGAAACAACCAAAAGTCTGTTAACACCCCCAAAAATTCTTTGGCAAGTTTACCTTCTGAACTTCTTTGGCTTTTGCAATGTTTTCACTCTTCTGTTGTAACATCTTTTCAATAGCTTGGAGGCCATTGTTAATATTTTCTGCTTTGCTTTTCAGCACATACTGAGGAGAGCTCTGCAAGATTTCAAAGCTAACCTGTCAGAGTAAAGAGAAAACGAAATTGGAGATTGCAAAGACCTGCTTGCTTCTGTGCACCACCTCACCAAAAATATCCCAATTCTTTTTTTTATGTTTCCCTTGATGAACCACTTAAAAGCACAGGAATAGAATTACATTTGCAGGGAGGAGTATTAACAAGAGTTCAATCTTTACACGTCGTTCAATAATTTCCTCTCACTTCAAAAAGACTGGTCGAGAAAGGCCATCCATGAAGAAACAAAGTGCAACATGCTGCAGCTCCCTGGGTGCTTCCCTTCAGCTGCCACTGTTCTAACCTGTATGTAACAGAGGCAAATCACATTGCATTGGGGAGAAGGTCACATTTTGATTTGTGCTGTAAGAAACCCAGGATGACACCTTTATGTCTCAGCTGATGTATGAAATACATCGTGTATGAAATACGGGAATATGGAAGCGCATCAACATACAGTGATTTTCCAAATATAAATTTAGAGATGTATTTACTAAAATAAGAAACTCTGAGGCCCATAAAGTACGTGGAACTTAATTTTATCCTGCTGAACTCCACAGAAATGAAAAATCCGTCCACTGGAGGGCCTGGTTTTCGATGTAAAGCGAAAAACACTCTCAAGTAAACTATAGCTGAGCAATTGTCTGAGCACAGAACCAAGCGACACAGTAAGGTACCAAGATCTTACAGACCAAATGAAGTGCAGGCAGTGAGAAAGTCCTTGCTTTTAGCCCAAAGTGACAGATTTTCTTAATAAAACACGCTGGCTGTTAGGGTCAGCCACACACTAAGAAACTGCTAAATCATGGTAAACTGTGTGCTTCAGCTCTAGGATTTACAAGGCAGAGAGAGCTTTATGCTGCATTGATGCAAAGGATTTCTAATTTAGTAATTATTTGGGTTTGAAGCTCCTTATATTGAAATACTCTATGTGGAAGACTAATTGAGATCATTATTTAGTTAATGAATTATTTATCTATTTTTATTTCTTTATTTTATTATTTATAGATTCCAACATATAGCGTCAGACCAATAGAATAATGCACTTGCATTGATAAAATTGCACTAATCAAAATAAATATATAGTGAAAAGACCTACTGTGCTCCACTCAAACACTCATCCTTGTACAAAGAACTATGAAGTCCAGTCTCTACTTAGCGCCTAAGACTCCTTGGAAAAAGGAACTCGGAGTGTAATCACTAAACACTTGACCATTACTACTATTTTGAAATATACCAAACATGAAAAATTACTGATGTTTCCAGTGCCACTTTCCAAACACAGATGTGAATCACGTATGAATGATGTGACACAGCTGGAAATGTGAAAGCAGGCCAAGCACTGACTTCCTATCTTTCCTCAGAAAAAAAGAAAAGCTGCATCCATCAATGTTCTGGTCATTGGTAGGGCAGGATTTTAATTTCAAGACTTCCTATGGGGAAAAATTTATTACATGTTTCACATAAAAGCGCATGGCATCAAAAGTACAATTTGTTTTTATTTTTAGGTTAGCAGATTTAGAAGAAAGCATAATGCTCTCAAAATATGACAAGTTAATTATATTTAACATATGCCAGTCCCTCCTAGTATGTAATTAAACTGATCTCCAGTTCCACTTGGATTTATTTTGTTTCCTAAGTGCATTTAAAAAAAAAATCCAAGGTAGTTTATATTGTTTTTCAGTACCTAAATGTGAAAAGCAAATGTTATTTAGTTTCTAGGACCATCTATCTCATTCCAACGTAATGTGTGTATTGGGATAATGTTTTATCTCAGCAAATGAAGTAGTGAACAATAACCCCCCCCAACCACAAATACTGTTTTACTTCCCTTCTCCTTCTCTCTCCTACCCAGTTTTTGGTTCTAAAGAAATTTTGAAATAGAAACTACAAAGTTAACCGAATTAAAACTAATAAGCTGTAATGAGTACATCTCTAAATATTAAATGAAACATAAAATGAATGAATAATCTGATAGACACTAACAAGTAACTGGATTTCAAAATCGCTTCATTAAGCTTAGAAGTTTTATCAGCTTTACTGAGATTTAGCCTTTAAAATTAGCATTAACCATTATTATTTCTGAAATAAGATAAATGAAAGATTTTTTTTTGTTTTTAAAAGTAATACAAATAAAAAAAAAAATTACTATAATTATACCAGGCTAAAATCTGACCCCAAACTTACAGTATTACTCCACTGTCTTCTAATTTTGCTTTCAGTTACCTGTTTATACCCACTGTAGATAGACAACATTGCAAAAAGCCAAGGCAATGTTATTTAGTTATTTAAATTCCCTGTCTGCTTTTAAAGGAATGCAACCACCTCCCAAGGGGTGGTACAAAGAACCATGCTGTGATAACCTACAATTTGTGTAAATTGGATAAAAAAAATCCAGTTTCAAAGTCCTCTTTTAACTCAGTTTCAAAAATATCTTCTCAGTTCAGCAACACAAACTTTCCAATCACCTTTGACTACTGGTTCAGTCTAAGAACCAGACTGGATAGAAGACAAGATCCATATCACATCTAAGACTTTATTGCCAGTGGTTCTGCATGTCCTCTATTAAGGAAAAATATTATATCCACACTGCTTACAATAAGGTTATTCTAAACAGAGACAGTTAAGATGAGGAATCTTTCCTCACACGTATGTTTACACTGAGAGGAAAATGCAAATGAAAATAATAAACGTTTCAAGTTGAAATCTATAGTTACAAAATTCATGAAATCTCGCTGTACTTCCTTACACATTACAAAAAAAGTAAACACGAAAATTACATCAACAGTTACCTTCTCTTCCAGGTCTTCCAATACTTTCTTGCAGTCCTCCAACTGTGTTTCAATCTCTGCAGGAACTAGTGTAGGCATTTCAGCATACTTGATCTGAAGTTTCTCTTTTATAGCCTTTAAAGTTTGACTTTCTTTATCAATCACACTCTGAACCTCCTATAAAAATTAAGAATAACTTCAGTGGCTTTACCCAGCTTTTACTGAGAGCACGTGCACTTGTGTGTACATACATGTGTATATATCCACATACATACATATCATGTTTTATATTTCCTACCATGATTATGGTTTGGAAAAGTTGCTTTTGTGGTATCAAACCTAACTGACTACCTCTGCAAGCAGACTAACCTTGAGAAATACTCACTCATTCAATCAAAAGATGCTTTTCCACCTGTTAGAATTAAACTTAACACTACTCGATGTCAGGTAACTGACATACTGATGTTTATTTAGAGGTATAGCAATGCAACCGCTTGAAGTGCTCCTATGATTAAATGTTAACCTTTGTGCTCTCTCTTTTCCTAGAAGTGCATTTTCTCTTTAGAAGGCATTTAATAGCCAACGTTCACTCCTTCATTGTTATAAACAACACAAAGACCACAAAAAGCAGCAGGTTTCAAGCTGAAGTGTCTGCTTTCAGGCAATTATGCAGAGCGGCACAGAGGGCCCTTTTGAAACAGTAGTTTCCACTTCTGAAGGAAGAATGTGGCTTTTATGAGAGAAAAGAAACCTGAACAGCTGTCCACAGCCTGTGGCCTAGAAATAAAATCCTATCCCAAGTCCTCTTGCAGAAAGAATGAAAAAACTTGTTTGTTTTGAAGGTTTTTCTAGAATTTCAAGTTGGAAAATTCTGTTTGTTTGCTTTATGGTTCTTTTTCCCAATGCTCAGCTGTCTGAGAAACTCAAATGTTAATTCAGGTTACTGGGGAAAATGACCTAAAGCTCCTACGATAAGCCATTAATATTAACATCCCTTTCTTCTTCAGTCAGGGGTAATGATAATCCATTAACTCCTAGTCTTCACTTGGGAATCTTTTCCCTTACACAAACACAGTGCAGAGAAGAGAAACGCGAGCCTTAAGACTGATTTATTTCCTGTCATCCCACAACAACTGGTCTGATATTAAAAAAAATCAAACCCATGAAACAGCTGTGTTCCTCATTCTACCAGAAAGAAGGTTGGTGGTGTCAAATGGCCCAGTTAAGACTGTGCCAACATTTACGGGAGTTTATAGAGTCCCTGACTTGAATTTGAAAGAATCACTTACAATATTATTCTCCAAACAAAGCACGTCTCTGCAAATTGGTTTCTCTACATAAATGCACAGTCATATTTCACAGAGTATTTAGCTGGAAAGCAGATGCCTGTTGCACATGTCCCAGTTTTCTTCCCAGGGAACTAGATGATATCACTACCCATTTGCATACTCATCTATGCTAGTGAGTTAAAACTAATTTTGCCACTTAACTAACCTAGACTTGTGATCTGGAGGTGAAACAGGCATTTCCATTCAATAAACACAATGGGTTCCTGGATAATACTATGGATTCTAAAGAAATCAGCTTTTCTTTATATATGAGTACAAACTGGAGAGGGGCAGATTTAGACTAGACATTAGGAGGAATTTCTAAACCATGAGTGGTGAGGCACTGGCACAGGTTGCCCAGGGAAGCTGTGGCTGTCCCACCCCTGGAGGTGTTCAAGGCCAGGTTGGATGGGTCTTGGGCAGCCTGAGCCAGTGGGATGTGCCCACCCATTGCAGGGGGGTTGGAACTAGATGATCTTTAAGGTCCCTTCCAATCCAAACTATTCTATGATTCTTTGGAAGTAGGGATGAAGTTGTCCTGCAGATTTTTTGCGTTAGGTAAAATTACAGAATTTTTCAAACCTTTCAGCTGAATTGTCTGAAAATGAACAGTCCCACTGTGACGTACTGCTACAAAGAAATCACTTGATGGCACTGCTGCTAATATTTGCTTGTGCTGATTCCATCAGGAACAGGAACCAGGTCTAAACTGACTTTTAGGAGAGTTTTAGGTGTTTCAGAGTAGCACAGTTTGGATATGAGGGAGAAGAGTAGGCATCACACACCTGCAATGGCAACATTTCCTCCCAGATACAAAGAAGCAAAAGAGCAGTGCCCAAGTCTAAATGCTAATTCTAAATAATTTTAAATAAAAAAACAGCCCTTTGAGGCAAATCCACAAGGTTTCACCACAGTAATGCTGGTTCATTTTTCAGGAATTCCTCAAGATACAGTTAACATTTCTCTCTCATTCTAACCCCTAGGAAAATGCTCCTATCTGCCACCATGGTCTTTGGCTTCTGTACTTTTCCTAGGTCTTTGCCAGCTTTAAGCATCCGCTTTCTAAAGAAAATACATGGTTGGGACCTCCAACCAGAAGCAGCAAAGAACATCCAAGAATGTAACAGATTGGCACTAATTTGATTTAGAGCAAATTCAAACCCCAGCATAAAAAAGAACGTATTCTGAATGTCCCCACACTATAACAGAGCCATTACCTACCTCCAGTTGTCCTGCTTTTCCAGTAGCATCTTGTAATAACAGAGATGCAGCATTCTGTAATGCGTTTGTTACAGCACTTAATTCTTCAGTGATCTTATTCCTCTCTCGAATCTCAGCTTGTACAGAATCCTTATGCTCTTGAGTCTTTTCATACAACCTATGAGAGATTTCCAGCAAGAACATATTAAGTCTTAAACTCTGCACTAACAAGGAGTAATCAAAGAGTGTGCTTAATACAGATCTTTTTAAAATATATATCCAGAACCTGTATTTTAACACTAGTTTCTGTAACTAAATCTCTGAGATTCTGCCCTTCATTGTCTCAGTTTCTTCAAAAATGAGTCTTCAGATGTTGTTAAACAAAATGTGTTTGGTAGACCAAGTCAGATAGAGTGCATATTTAAACAGCAAACAGTTTCTCAGAGTCCTAAAAACGCTGGCAGAGCAAAAAATGTTCACAAAGACTTCCTGTCAAAAAGCAGGCATGGAGAAGGGCGAGTACAATCACAGATTTGCTAAAATATTTGAGGCAAATTTTAAACAGTGCCATTAATTTACTAAGGCAAAAGTTGCACTGTTGCAAAAAGAACAAGGTCTGCTTTTCATAAGAGTGGAAGACCCAAACACCTCATTGAAGTCCACAAGAGCTTGGAGCCTCCAAAATTGACTATCATACCTTCTGATTCCTTCTACATTTGAACACAAATTGCAGCCTACATGCAATATGGCCAGGCTCAGATCTCCTCCCTATTACCTCCCAATGCCCACGCTGGAGGCAGCAGATGGGTTATCTGAAGTATCGGTCTGACCCAGTAGGGCATTCTCTTTCTTTCTAAGTGCATTGCAGCATATATTCTTTAATACCCAATAAAGTGCTCTGTGCTTATAAGTAGTCCTATGTCATATCTTCAGTAGACATTCACACCACTTACTTTTTACAGCGATCCTGCATTGCCTTTATCTCACGTAAGGCAGGAAGGGCAGCTTCTGCCTCAGAATCTTCGGATGTATTCAGGATGTTTCTTATTCGGTGAAGAAGTAAGAGTAAGAGGAGCTCTTGCTGGCTGATATTTTCCTCAAATGAGTTCAAAAAATCTAGTAACTCCACCAGTTCCTCTCTGGTTGCCTTTTCTTTTTCTTTAAGACTTTCTGGCTGTTCCTCCTGAAGCTTATCAAGAATTATTGTTTCTCGTTCCAGCTAAGTAAACAGCATATCAAAGTATGAGATAAAGTGCTTCTTTATTCCACCACCTTAACTTACATTATTCATTTACACATCACTAAGTACTGGGAATTACATAGCCAGAGAGCTTGAATCTCTGAAGTGGGCCAAAACATTTGAGTTTGCTCCAGAAATGTTCTGGGTTCAGAGAATTTGGACCGTAAACATCCCCACCATTTTTCATCCCAGGTTCAAGGAAGACTGGGAAAAACTGGCTGATCAGTGGGTGGGAAACAATGTTCTACCCTGATCTCAGCCTTTTACATGCCATTTTACTGAGGGCTTTGTCCCTACCACATTCCCCAGAACTTACAGCTTCTTGATTAGCTCACCTCTTCATTGATGAACTTCCATTCCTGCTTTAATTCTTCACAGGTAATTTCCAGCCCTTTCGCTGCCTCAAGCAAACCCAGCCAGTTTTCCCACAGCACTGCTACAATCCTGCCCAGTGCCCTGTCCCTCCTCTTGCACAGTCGCATCAGCTCTCCAGAGACCTGTCTCAGCTTCACAAGATCATCTTCAGCCAAGTCAATGTTGGAGACTAAAATCTTACAGGGAAAATAAACAAGGAAATAAATAAAACAATACAGTCAGAAGTATTAATGAAGCATTCAGTGACACTATTAGGATCCTCTAATAACATGGCAATCACTTCACTGAGCTGCTTAAATATGATTGTAATGAGAGAATTCTGTTGGCTAAGACAGCAAAGAAAGATCGGTTAAATAAGCCAAACAAAACGAAACAGAAGAACAGTACACGCAGGCAATTAGGTTGTTCTTACTTCATTCTTGTCATTTGGAAGGGAAGAGAAATGAGCAGGAGTTACAGATATATAAAATAACAAGCCTGTAATACGAGTACTAAAAGAGAAGGCAGCAAAGAGGTTGATTATAGCAGAGGGCTGGTGTGGAGGCAGCAAAAGTCCTGGATTGGGGAAACTGGAAATGCTCTGATTTTCACTTCTAAGGAAAACCAACAGCAGTGTCAGAAATCTGATCAGCCCGGGTCCTGCAAAGCAGCATGAGGGATCTGAACAGAAATGCAGCACTATTAAGCACAGATAATATTTGATTTCTACAGCAATAAGATGTACTCAGTTTACATGGCCTATTATAATCTGGCCTTTCTATAGGCATATAAATACATTCTGTGGTTTTCGATATTTATAGATAAAGGATTAAGAATTTCACTCCTTTCTACTACGACATCAGTGTGCATAGCTGCTACATCATAGTTTTGCATGAGCTTTTCAAGTTCTACAGAGCCTATCTTACCTTGCTTTCTTCTAAGTGCTCCAAAGCTTCTTTATAAGACGTTGGTATTTGAGACAAAGACTGTTTAAGCATCTTTTCCAGTTTGTTAAGGTTATCACACACCTTATCTTTGGTTTCTGTGTAGCTTTTGTATTTTTCAAAATACCTGTAGGAAACAATTAGTAGACCAACTAAAATTTGTTGTGGTTGCTCCTCTCTTCAACCATAATGCTTATTAGGATAAAGGAAAAAAAAATCTTACCATTTTGCAGGTTATGTTGAACTAGCATTTGTTATACATTTCACATCTGATATCTGAGGTATTTTAGAGATGTAGGCACAAATGCCCCAGAGGAAAAGAAACATGGGAGTCTATATCCATGTGTCAGCCATGGAGCTACTCAAAAGAATTGTATGTCTTGATCTGTCTCCACCCTCCTCAGACATTCCCAAAAATTAGTTTCCAGTTTGTAACATACATTCTATTTGTCTCTATATTGTGTGGTCTGTATATTTCTAATTTCTTATTTCTATATTTTATCATCTCTTCTCTATCACCAAAGCCTTTAAATTAATCCAATTTTTTTTATTACAAAAGCAGATTTTAAGGCCAATAGAACCAGAAGGAATGGATCACGAGCAAGCAATTTAAAAATCCTTTACTTTATTCTCCCAGACTTTTCCTGTACAACTGTTTGATGGCCCTTCAGATCTCTTCTGTACCCATATTTCAGGGAAAGAAAATATGGCCAGTATCTTGCTCGGTCTTTACTTTTGCAAGCCATCAAAACAGCCTATGGAGGACGCGAATTAGGGCCCCTCTGAAAACCTGCACCAGCATTGAACTAGAGATTGTGGAAATGTGCTTTCTTCTGATTCTGGCACCATATGACACTCAGTCGAGCCCCATACATACTTTTTGGAACATACTAAAAATTAGTCCATTGTAAATTACTAGCTGTATGTTTATTGTCTGGTAATTTCCCTGCCATTACAGTCACAACTGGGACCAACAGAAATGCTTACAGTTCTTTCTGCTGAATTACCTGTTTCTAACAGAGCAGAAGCGACGTTGCATTTACTGTCAGTCAAATTTCTAACAATAGGGAGTAAAATCTAGGAAGATCTCTTAAACTTACCTTTGTTCATCAGCTTCCTTTCTTTGAGCCTTTTTCCTTAAGGCCAAACTCTTATTGGCTAATTCTGTTAAAGTATTTTCCAGACATATGTTGTCTTCTGGTTTCACTAGGCTTTTCAGCTTGGAGTACAGGGTTTCTATGTTAGCCTTTGCAGAGTTGAACTCTTCTTGTTTCCATTGTGCAGTCTGACAGACCTCCTCTGAGCTACTGAGCTCTGCTTTGGCAGACTTGACTCGAGCTTCATAGTCCTCAAGGAACATGGCAGCTTTCTGAACAGCCTCGGTATAAAGCTCACAAGTCTTACATGCCTCTTCCAGGGCACTCTGAAAGTGTTAAAACAAAGGAACAGTCAAGAAAGACCTCTGTGCTCCTCTGGATCACCAGATGGTCTCTCAAGAATTTCACACCTGGTTGTCTTTGAGACCAGTGCTCCCAGAACTGGCTTGAGAAGATGGAGGACGACCATGGCAAATGCACTCTGCTACCTAGATGGTCACAGGGTAGGGTTTTAACTTTTGGATTGATTGCCTTTGACCGTAGGAAAAGAGGTTATGAAGGAATTGCCAATACTGCAAAAGTCCAGAGAGAAAGATGACAGGACAAGAGCCCTAAGATCCGTTATGCACACGGCAGTATACGTCCTGTTCAGACAAGGAAAGCTCACATATCAATGTTATAACCTGCTCCAGGGGATGTCTCCACTACGACTTGCCAAGCTACTTCTTCCTAAACCCTCTTCTCATATGTATTTATAGGAAGAATGATAGGTAATTTTGCCAGCTCTTAGATTTCTCCACACTACTGAAGCAGTGAAGATCAAGTACAGCAAACCAGGAACTCTGGCAGCAGGACCATATACAGGACCATACATCAGGGGTGCTGAGTACTTCACCCGTTGGTAGCTACTACTACCTCATATTTCTTGATCTACTGGGCAGCCTGATCTAGTGGGAGGTGTCCCTGCCCATGGCAGGGGGGTTGGAACTAGGGGATCTTGAAGGTCCCTTCCAACCCTAACTATTCTATGATTCTATGATTCACATTGGTTTGACCTGTGCATTACTCTCCTTGATCATTCCCAACTGGCAAGCTTTTTCTTTATAGCTGAAATGAGGATTTCTGGTTTTCTTTATCACTGTCAGTACTGAAAAAATTACATAAACTCAGATTCAAGAATAATCCCAGCACAACTGCACTTAGTCTCTTCTTCAGCTTAATGTTTCAACACACCCTCTTCCTTTCTTCCCTTTACCATTCTTTTCTTTGGATAATCTGCACTGCTTGATTATAATCAAACTCAATACAACTAACGTCTTTGTATCTTTACTTTCTAATCATGATTCCCATCATTTCCACCAATGTAGAGATGATGATGGGACAACTCTACTAGAATAAAAGGAGGATATAAAGAAAATATAAGCACTATAGTCACAGGCATCTAATCTAATTAGTGAGAAAATACATATAGCCATACATAACTTTTATTAAATATACTTACAACACGGGCAGCAATGTCTGTCTTCAGTTGTATTTCATAATCTTGCAGCGCCTCTAGTTTTGCTTCTTTAACAGCAGCAAAAGATTTTTGTTCTTGATTTTCCTTCTCTTTTCCCTTTATACATTTAATAGCAGAAAACTTTGCTTGCATCATATTCTGAATTGCTTCCCATCGCATCTTTTCATATTGCATGATTTTTATGTCTGTCATAAGTGGCTGCTGGAGCTTTAATTGAATATGCTCTATGAAGTGGAATATATGTTCTATTTCATTCTGGATAACTTCCTTGTTTACACACTGGAGACCAGAGACCAGGTTTTGAAGAAACTGATTCAATTCCTCAATGTCTTTCTCTAGGCTCTCTATTTCTTTCTTCTTAGATTCTTTGAATGCTGTATCAAAGCCTTCATTTTTGTTTATTTGATTTGCTACCTCCTGGGTTAAGTACAAGATCTGTTGAACTGTCTGAAATAGAATCTGTGCAGATATAAGATTCTCAGCAGGAGAAGAGCTAGGGCTATCTTTTAGGATGCAAGCTTCTTTTCTTACAGTGGATGTCACAGTCTGGATTTCATTTAGCAATGCTTGAATCTTTTCACATTCCCTAACAACATTATCAAAACGTATTGTCTTCTCTTTTATTCTATTTTTAATTTTAAAAAATGTAGTTTGCAATTCATCCAGCTGCAGTGAGTCCCATTTTAGACCTAGGCATTCAAAAATTTCTTTGTACTTTATTATTTGTGACAAATTGGATTGGAAAGCTAACATTTTTTCTTTAAATGCTTTGCATTTATCCTTCACTTCCCGCTTGGCACCTAATAACTCCTCTTCTTCCAGGTTCATTTCATCGTCCTGTAGATCATTAAGATCTTTCTGCAATGAAGTTATTCCTTCAGCAAACTCTCTGTAGACAGCTATCTTTTTTTCTAATTCATCAAGCTTACTCTGAATTTGCCTCTGTGTCTTCCGTGCTCTGTTCTTCAGATTTCTTAATTGATCAGTCAAAAACAGCTGTTCGGACAGACTCAGCTCCCCAGCTGTGACCTGACTCTCTTTACAGTGGGATGAGATAAGCCCTTCTATTTCCTGTATGTCCTTTAAAATCTGCTTTAAAATGGCCTGTTGATCGATTAATTCTGAGCATGTGCTGGTTTGGTTCACGTCAGGGCTGGAAAGCTTCTCAGCATTTCGAAGCTGACAGTGAACTTTTTCTACTTCTGCAAGAAGCCTTTGCCTTTCCTCCAGCTGGAGCTCTAGGTACTGTAATCTTTGAGCCAATTTCAACACCAGAGCCTTGTAAGAATTCTGCAATGCTTGTAAAAGGAAGGTCATGTCAGAGATCTCCTCTGGCTTCAAGTTGGGAGCAATGTGCTGGAGCCCATAATCCAGTGATGCAATCACGGGCTCTCTGTTTAGAACTTCCGTATTGATAAGCTGACAATTTCTGATCTGTGATTTAACATTGCTGGGGAAAAGTGCTGCTTTCTGATCGAGAGAGGATAGCGAATCCTTGATCCATGATATGTTTTCTTTCAGCCTCTTCATCATTTCGTCTTTCGCAAGAGCGGGACCAATGATCTGAATATCCTCTTGAGGAGCTTGTTCCGCTGATAATCCTTCCAATTTGCTCTGCAAATCATGTACAGAGTTCTCCAAAGCTACCTTCTCCTGATCACTCCAAATTCTTTTCATCTGCAGTTCAATCCTTCTTTTTAATAGAGAAAGACTCTGTTTAATATCCTGTAGCTCTGTGGTCCAAAGTACAGGGTATTTGGCTTTTCCTTTGCCTGAGGAATATAGCTCTGCTTGTAAATGCTGTTGTTGTATCAGTCTCTGAATATCCTGTGCTTTATTCATAAGAAGGTTATATTCATCGATTTCTGCCACAACTTGATCGTGTTTCTTTTGCACTGTTTGTTCCATGTGTTGCCACCACTGCTCCAGTTGCCTCATCTGGCTTTCAGTTAACACTTTATCCATGCACGTTAAATGCTGAGCTAAACTTTCTTGCTGAGTTTTCAAGTGGGTTAAGACATCTCTTTCTTTTCGTAAGGACTCTATGCACACCTTAATTTTCTCCAGAAGAACTGTGTTGTTCATAGGACCCCTGCCAAAAATATGAGTAGAATTTAAAAAAAAACCAAAAAATTTCTCATAAAACATGGATTAGATAAATTCTAAAAAGAGAATTTCAGCCTTTAGACAATGACTCGCTCACTTCATCCACTTAATCACATGTATCAATGTTCTCTCACAAATCTCCTAACAGCTGTTGCAGTATCATTATTTCTTGCTTATCTGTATAGCATTAGCTATTTCTAGATATCTCTGCAGGAAAGGAGTATTCTAATGTACCTTCTCTAAAACCACAATATATACTATCATAGAATGTGCCATTTTCTAAATGAAAGCAGCCACCTTTGAAGTTACAATAAATAAAATTTTGAAACTCAACAACAGTGTTAAGTCAACTCTAAGTGAATTAATAGCATTTAATAGTAATTTCTGATTTACAGTGAAGATAAAACTTAGCTACAAGTAATATCTCAAAAATTCCCATTCATCATTCAAGATCAAGTGGAGAGATTTATCTACTCATCTTTTGTTTCCAGGACTATTTTGAAATTGCCATCTAAAATACATTTAGCAGCTAGACTTTTATTCAATTTTATTAACCTCTTTGCTGTCAGTCAATATTTTTTAAAAATATTTTAAAGATTTTCAAATTATTGTGATACTTTATTGTGACCGGTAGGCTAGTTCCATGTTTTGAAGGCTAATTCACAAAAGGCACTAAATATTTTGCGAGCAAAAGAGGTGTGTTACCTCTGACTTGGTACTGTATTTATTGCCACAGAATTCTTCCTGTCAAATAAGGTGAATTTTCAGAGCAATGACATATTTCACCGAGGAAAAAAAAAATTAGAATTGTTGAATCCTTACAAAAAAATTAATATTTCACATTTGCTATATTTTTGCAAAAATATTTTGACATGGCTTTTATGTAGGTTTTAGCACAGCAACCATTTCTTTGTTTTGCCTAAAAATAAAAAACAGTAGGTGTTTCTAAAGAATAGCAGAGAAATGCCAGAAATGCTTCTGTTTAAGGCTGTTTAAAAGCCAATAAGACTTCTGCTACTTAACAATAATGAGATCGATAAAAGGCTGTATTCTTGTCTGAGCATTATTGAAGTATGGCATAAAATCCAGTCCAGGACTATATTCGTTCTGTACTCTTTTCCTGGTTTTGGCTGAGGTAAGGGTTAGTTTTCTTCCTGGAACTAGGGCTAAAGTAAGACAAACCTATGAAGGGAAAGCCTCAACTATACTTACATTTTTATGTTATCTTTCTCTGTTGATAAATTTTTCATTGAGGACTGCGCAGCAGAAAGATTTTTCTGGTACTCATTAATTAAACAGTACTGTTGTTGCTTCAGGGCCTTCACAGCATTTAGTTCTTGAAGCAGCCTGTCCCAGCAGGGCACCACAGGCTCTGTGGTTTGCAGCTCTGCTTGGTTTGATCCTCTTGCATTAGGAAATGCTTCTTGACTGTGACACAAAGATTTTGTTTTCCATGTTTCCAGTTCAGTTTGTAAATTCTGCAATCAAGCCCATCACAGAGAGAAGATTCAAAGAGGATCTCAAACACTTTCATCTTTCAGCACAAAATACAGTTAATACTTAGATATCTAAAAACATATGTGTGCTCAGTCTCATGCAAACGAGCACACATGCCTGTGCGCTCCATGGAAGCATTCGTGCAATCCTAACTGTGGCTGCTACTGCACTTACACGGACATATTTGCATTAAGGCACAGTGTTTATGGTTTACCTGGTGGACAAACTGACTAATCATGCAGTCAAACCTTAGATAAGACTATATGCAACAATTTTGCCTTGTCCAAGTGAATCATTATTCTGTAAGCATATCACTACATTAACAACGGCGAATGGTTGTGCAATTTCCATACCTCCAGCTCTTTTAGTTGTTCATTTATGAGCACGATATCCAGTTCAGCCACTTCATTTTTCAGCTCATTGACCTTTTGTTCCTCTTCAAAATATTCAGTGTTTACCTGCAGTTCAGGGAACAGTTCCTTCTGGACAACCACTTCTGCACCTGTGTTCTACAACACAAACCAGATATTTCCTGTGATGGCAAAGACTATCACAGCTAACTATTACAACATGGAAAGAAGTTGTACTAATTAACAACTTAATGTGAAACTCTAAATATCATACAATGAAGACTGATTGCAGTGGCTCTGAAAGGCAGAATTGCTCTTTTGAATAGGTACACTGAAAAACAATGTGGCTGGCACTTCAGATAAAGTTCAAAACTACTATGGATGGACACAAAGCAGAACATGATTTTGACACAACATTAATGTCTCTTCAGCTGAACTTCAGCTGAAACCCACGTGGACACAAAATATCAGTGACTGACAAATGCAGCCTGAAATAACAGAATGCAGATTACCTCATGTACAGAAACCAGGGGCTTTGATTCCAGACCATCTTTCTCAGCTGCCGCAGATATCATGACTTGACTTTTTCTGCACATCCTCTGTTGAACTTGCTCCACATCTTCTCTATATAACTGATTCTTGACATCACTAGGTTTCTCCTTTTAGTATAAGAAAAATAAAAGAAATGAATAATGATAAAGCCCTGATCAAACCTGTTGAGTAGTAGTTACAGTGCTTTAGATGACAAAGTTAAGCCCATAATTATAGGTAAGAAGGAAAACCATGATTACATCTCATAATTTATTGTGGGCAAGGTTATGGCAAAGGAAACCATTTATTATAGAAGAAGCAGTGCTATAATTTTGCTATAAAGGTTTTGAAAAATTGCCGATTGCAAGTGTTCTTCCTCTGACCTTCGCTGTTCATGTTTCATTTTTCTCTGCATGGACCTGGAGCTGTGTACCCTGGGATACAATTTTGAATGCATTTAAAAGGTTTAGCTTTTTCCTGAGGCTCCAAGATGGTACGTGTATTGTAGGCAGAGGGTCTGTGGTTAGATGCCCAGGCAACTACCACGTGGGATATTCCTATTGTAGCCCTGGAATTTGCTCTATGTACATGCTGAGGTATTTGCTGACTCCAAGTTCTGCCTGAGTTTATTTATCATTTGGGAACTGATGAAAGAAAAGAGTCACCTACACAAAATAAAGAATGGCAAATCCTTATAGCATGACTATGGTGGAGAGCACAGCATGGGGAACCCATCTGTGCCGCAGGGATAGCTGAGCTAGCAGCTGCGAGTCAGATAGCATAACCACCAAAATTAGCCCACCCACAACCCAGACTGAACAAAATTACCCCAGTTCTCAGCAAGCTCATGAGTGCACACTGTGCTCCATCTTGTCACAAGCACACTGCTTTCAGCATGTCACACAGTTTGTTAAAACCGAAGGTCTGAGAAACGTCTGGCTCTGTCTTCCCTAAAACACTCCTTCAGGGAGGGGATGACAGCAATGAGACCTCTGTTGACCTTTTCATCTCCAACAAAAACTTAGCCTCTCCCCACTCATAGCTTCAGCTCCTTGACACTGATCTTATTTGTTAAAATTGGCCTTGTACCAGGCTGCACCAACAACATTTCAAATGCAGGCTCATACATTCAAAATAAATACGTAAATAAGAAATCTAAATAAATAAAAGAGTCTCGAGCAAAATAACAATAGTCAGGCAAAACAGTAAGAAGACTTCACAATATGTCCAGGTGATTTGGAATGCAACATCCTCAGCAGTGGATGTTCATAGTAATGAATAAAAAATATCCTTCCATACCAGTTGTAAACATACAGTAAAAGATTCAGAGACTTATTGCATACTAAGTATACAGCACAACAGACAAAAATAGCTCTGTTTAACTTAAACGTTTTATTATTTTTTTATTAGTAGTATCATCCCCACCACAACTAAACTGTATACAAATAGCCTCAAATTCAATCACTTTCGTGTAATCTCATGTCCAGTTACCTCTGCTGGATGGGTTTCCTTTCTTGTTTCATCATCTTCTATACCAAGACCATCCCGATACCTTTCCAGTTCTGCTTCAGCACTGTGAACCGCACTGTCTAGAAAGTCCTCTTGGACCCTATCATGTTCGTCCATACCTGGATTCTCTTTATCAGCCTCACCCTGATTAGAAAAATACAAAACATTTAAAACCAGGAAAAGTCACGGTTCAAAAATCTAAGTTTACTAAGGAACATCCCGCTCCACAAGCTGCCTACTCTATCTTTAGTTTAGCTTAGTGAATGAAGGAAAGGACTGAGCTAAGCCGAACTCAAGAGTGTCTTGGAAACGCCTGCTCAAATCAGTTTGCCATACTGGGACCTTAATCCCTATGACACAGTTTCCTGACAAATCAAGCAGGAGTGACTGCTCACATGATTTTTAATACTGTCATAGAAGTATCTGCTTAGACACATTTGGCAACTCTTAACTACTGATCTTGCTCCTTCTCCAGAAATTCCAGTACAGATGGTTTCTGCTACGATATTTTGATGGTCATCTCTCCCAGCTACTGTTATCACTCACTGGTGAGGTCAATGAGGGAGTTGTCCAAATCATTCCCTTAGCTTTGCACACATGAAATCATTTACAATGTCAATGTCCCAAGGTTCCCTAAAGATCGGCAGTTCCAGGTTAGTGACCTCACGTTACCTACTTTGTGCATGCAGGTGACAAAAAGCCTGCTGAAATCACAGGTACGTTACAGGTTTTACACCATGGAGAAAGTGGGTCCAAGCCCTGGGCGGTTACAGAGACCATCACATTGATCTCTTGCACACTTGACACGTGATAGGCTGAGGGGATGACTGGGAGAGCATAATTTATCACTCCATTAATCAGATAAGGAAAATATGTCTCTGGTAAAAATTTTAAGGAATTACAGATTCAATTCTAGTGAACAGATACACACACTGAGACACTGACATGTATTAGAACACAGTGGTCAGGCACCTGAACAGTCTGCCCCAGTGTGTCCTTGCTTTGACGGATATCCTGTAATGGGCTGTCTGACAATACACTGCTCTCCTCCAGAAGTGGATTGTTTTGCTTCTCTTTCTCTGATATATTTCCATTTACATCTTGACCCTAAGAGAAATGATATGAAAGAAAATCTGGCTGTGTGACCAGAAACATCGTATTCTAACATTAAATCTCTCATTAAATGGTGCAAATTATTATCTACAAAAAAAACCCAGGGCAAATATTGAGCTGCAGTTCTAAACAAATTTTACTGGTTTTAATGAAGCTCTCCAAGTTCTTTGGCAGAGGTGTATGTGCAATTTTTTTCATGTATACATGAGAAAATACATTCCTTTTGTGACCTGAGCAAGGATACTGGCTCTAATTATGTGCAAGAGAAAGCCATATGCAGGTCACGTTTAAATGAAACCTGCAGTTTTGGACAGACATTAGAGGCTTGTTACAGACTTGTCATAACAAGTTAAGAGAGTTGTTCTTCACATCTTTGATTTATACACATATATTTACAGAAGGCTTGATTTCCATAAAAAAAAGGCTTGATTTCCATAAAAAAAAGGATGCAATATACAAAAGGCATTTGAGAGACAGATGTCTCTTAAACCAGTCTTCCACTGTCATTACTGTCAACAAATATACTCACATTATGCATTTCCAAAGGCTCCTTTAACTCCACTGCTGTGGGGCTCTCTTCCGCAGCAACAAGAGTATCAGAAGTGATCTCTCTCTCTTTCTTTAGCATTGTCTCTGCCTTATCTTCCATTTGTATTTCATTACCAAACTCATCTTTCAACTCAAGAGCTTCACTAGAAGTATTTTCCTCCTTTTGCTTGAGATTTTCAAGGCTTTCTTCCACACTCCTGTGTTCACTCTGAAGTGTTTCAATCTCATCCTTAATAAACTTCTGTCTCGATGAAGAGGTGTTCTGCTTAATAGTTTCTGCTAAAATCAAGATCTTGTTTAACGTGTCTTTGCATTGACTAAGAGATGCCTGTTGTTCCTATAACAAGAAGAAAACATTTCATTGAAAAATATCTTCACTCAATATACTTAATGCTGTGATCTAAAGGAAATCAATAAAATCGTAAGTATTTGTTGTGAACAACAAACTATGCTGAAAAGTACATGCAGACCCATTTGCCACAGAAAGTCAAATACCAAACCACTAACTTCAGTTAGTCATTTTTATGAACAAGGAACACCTGAAGCTATCAGCATTATGACAACAATAAAATAATCGGTATGCTCTGAGGTGCATGGTGATCTTACCAAGTCCTAAGCAGACAAACCTCTCCCTTTCCTATTCCTTTTTACTTATTAGAACTATAGAAAATTCTGGAGGAAGGAGAATTGCAATGATCCATATCCGAGCTATGGTTTCAGCTTTCAGTAGCTCTCTACGCTCTCAGCTACAAATCCATTCTGCCAAAGTACTAAAGAATGTCTACTTACAAATGAAGAATACTTCTTAGCACTGAACTTGACTCATTGACATTTTCCTAAGGTTTCCAGGTTTCCACTCTGGCTAATTTAAAGGCGCTTACCAACACCAGATTTCATGATCCCCTTCCCCACTGTACCCAGACAGTGGAAAAACTAAAACAACCAGCCAAACTGAAGAAGCCTATGTGCTTGAGCTACAACAATTTTACCTTCAGTTCAGCTGGCAGTGAAGGTCCATTCAGTTCATTAAGAATGGTTTTAGGCCTACAATTATCTTGATAAAAGGAACACCACGTATGCTTTCTATTTTAGCAAAGTTTCTTAGTTTATCAGTTCGACACCATTAGCAGTTCTCCTTTATGGTGATGGTATCAACAAGTCCATAGGGCATGGACCCACTTTCTCCAAACCTTCAACATACCTGTGATTTCAACACATTTTGCTCAGCTGACACTTGTTCCCTTGCTGGACCTTCACAATCAGCCGTCTTCTCAGAGAGAGTTCTCAGCTCAGTGCTCAGGCCTGCTACCATATCCTGAAACTCCTGGTGCTCCTGAACATGACCTTCCAATGTCTGCACTGTGGTCTAGAAACGAAGAAGTTTCTATTATCAGTACATTAGCTCAAACCACTATAACACATCCACAGACTGTCACACCTTTTCTAGGACGTCAGCAGCGCACAAAAAAATTTATTTTCCATAATATATCCAGCTAACCACATGAGGACAGAAAATATCTTGCCCTGTCCCAAGCACCTCATGGACTCGGCCATGAACAAAATCTTCATTAGTAGCAGGAAACCAAAGAGTTTCCATTCCATAAGGACATGCCTCTAAAAGGAATGTTTTCTATTCAAAATGCATGAAAGATTAGATGCAGAATGCCACACAGTGTGCAAAAGCAATTAGCACTAAACTGGGTGGAAGTAATAACAAAATAGACTCTGAAAAAGCCATTCAAACTTACAAAAAGCGGAAAATAACCAAACCTACTATGGTTTGGAGATTATAGGAACAAATACTTCATATAATACCTGTTTATACAAGTATAAAATGTTATTCTTCACACTTCCCTTGGTCTCATATGTTTAAACAATTATCCCTCTGCAAAGTACAAGGCAGTAAAAAATGTGGGCTTCTGGCGCTCTTTTTCCAACAGCAAGAGAGAAAGAAGAATTCTCTGCCCTTCTACAGATGAACTTTCACCACTCATAGATTTACTCATAAACTTGCAAGCTGAATGTCACTACAGGCAAACAGCGAGAACAGCAATCAACAAACATACCAATAACCTCGCAAGGAAAAAGACTGAGGTTCCAACCTGTAACTGCCTGAGCAGGTTTTCATGTTGGTGCTTTAATTCCAACCATTCCGCATCTGAGAAGCAGGGATCCTCAGTGTGACCCCGTAAGTGATCCTCCTGGCTTTTCAATTCATTAAATCGTGAAGTTAAGTCTTCTGCTTTCTGTAGGAGGTCGGCAAGGTTTGCCAGCTGAGCTTGCTTCTCCTGCAAACTAGGCTGAAGGGCAAAACCCGTCTCCTGTTGTTGTTTCTCCAGTTCAGTTAGAGTCAGTCTCAGATGTTCTTTGCTTTGCTCATACTGCTCCCTGTTGAACTTAGGTTGCTCTTGAGGACTAAGAAGAAATATTGTGTTCAGTAGTAGCAAAACTTTTTTTTATTCATTACCCAGAAAATGTCAAATTGTGAACAAGGCAACCATTAGAATGAACTTAGGCATACTGAATACCTCTCTTCAGGTTCTAAATTACTGATCAGCTTTAGACTGGAGTTTTCAAGGTGATGAAAATAAAAAAACACTGAAGTTATTGCTGTGAACTGGACATAAATGCAGGACAAATGACTAGGTTTCTTAAACCTTAACCTATAGACCCACAGTTTCTAGCATCTGAGATATGATGCTCACGCTCTGTATTTTTTTGCTTCTCTTTACAGCAGAAGTTCTGTTTAAAAATTCCAATACAGCTATGAATCTATTTTCCTTGACAACTTCTTTATAAGCATGCATGCTGATCTGCTGCAGGTGGACAGGTTGCATTTGTCCAAAGGAAATATGCAACTATGATCACTGACACAAAAATGCAACTATGATCACTGACACAAAACTAACATTTGTTGTTCACATTTAGCGATGAAGCTCAGATATTTTCCAGACGGAACTTAAATGTCAACATCTGAAAATACAATCCCACACAAACAAATCCAAATAAATAAAGTCTGGTTATAATTCTGTAAAGTACAGCAGGATAAATAAGGACAAAAGCAAAGCTTAAGTGTTTTGGCTTTTTCCCCCTCAAGATTTGTATGTTTTGGCAAATGACAAATAAAGCACTGTCTCACATACATTAAGCACTCCTGTTCAAGTTCAATATTCCAGCTTGACACTGCTGCTGTTACTGTGTGGCATGTGTTATTCACAGGCCTGATCCTGCAAGGTCCTGACCATCTCTTCAGATGTGCTGAGCACCCTACCTCCCGTCTCCAACCTACTGTGAAGAAGGTGCTCTGCATTCTGCTGTGTTGGAGCCAATACAGCCAATGCTCTATTCCTTCTGAACGCCACTTGCACTGCTTGTATTGAATGTTCAGTAAGAAGAGAAGGCAACGGAACATTCTCAAACATGCTCAATTCCAATAAGTCATTAATAAATTAATAAATCAGTTCCTACTGATTTTACTGAAAGACAGTTCAAGGACATCGTACCAGATAAATATCTTGAAAGTATCCCCATGTGCAAAATCAGAACTTCAGTTTATGTTTATACGACACACCTGGAATCATTTGACATGTTTTAAAGGATCAGTTTGGCTTTCAGACACTCTTGCCACAGTGTCAGCAACACTAAAGTGTCTCTGCTGACTTGACAATACCAGCTGCCACAGCCAAGAAAGCCTCTCATTGAGTCAGAATAGACCAGGCTTTAAAAATTCTACTTTGAATAAATTCCAGCCTCCTGGATTTATCCTAAACTCTCTTCTGAAGCACTACGAATCTGTGCAAAGGTTGATCTCACTTCTGCTGGGGGACCATGCACACCGTGCTGTTAAATCAGTGCACCCTGACTGCACAGTCTAATGAAACAAGGGGCAATCAGTGCACATATATATATATATATATATGTATATTTAACAAGAGTGGCTGAGCTACTTTAGTATCAAAAGGGAATTTGAGGTGAGGTGGGCAGACTCCATCAGCTGTCCTGCCACTCCATTTACAACTCTTGGCTACACACCAGTCTCGACCATCCAAGCCGAACCGTGACCTGCCCCTCCACAGCACTGCAGAGATACAAGTACTTTTGTAGGTAAAAGAAAAGAAATTCCACATTACCTTCTACATTCAATGGCTAACTGACAGGCACTTTCCCACTGGTCCTGGAGCTCAGAAATAGTCTGTTGAACCACTGGCTTCTTATTTTTCTCATTTCTCATTAAAGTTTCTCCTAGAGCTACCATGTTCTGTACTTTGGCCTCTCCTGTATCTTTGAGAGCTGTGATTTCCTGTATTAAACAAGAAGCAGAAGCAGTATACATATAACTATTTTGATTACAGAATAAAAGGTATTACAAATTATTTTATTCATTTTTTTGTACTCTGCTCTTCAAGACAAAAGAATTCTCTATCCAATATACCACATAAAGATCACCCAGTTTTAGAAAGTCTGGGATAATGAAGCTGAGATTTATTAATTACTCTTTACATAATGAAAGCAATATTGTGCTGACAAAAAAAAAATACTTCAAATCTTGGGAAGAGATATTTGTCACAATCCTATCCCTTCTGCAGAATGAAACATGTAAATCCCAGGATCCTCATTTCCGGCTACTCTGTTAAAAGGTGTTCTAAGCAGTTAGAGAGGAGACTCCAAAGATAACTTTGGGGCCTGAGAGACCCTTCCAGGCACTGGAGCAGCACAAAAGCACTGCAGGACACCCCAAGATCCCCACGCTTTTCAGGGGCTCTCCAGATGCCCCAGCTACATTACTGACCTCCCTCTCTACCTCCAAAGTAGGCTACCATAGGACGGTGCATGGCCACCAGCACCTTGTGAGTTTAGTGCTGCTCCACCCAGAGATGCAACACAGAATCTCACCTTATATATGTAATAAATTATGCTGAAACAAACCAATAAAGAGATATAACCCTCCCCCAAACAGGCCACAAAACCATAGGCAATTAGCGGTGACATTATCGTTTACGAGGTGCTGACTTATCAATCATTTCCTTCTATATCTGCCGATAGAGGAATTGTGAAGTGGAAAAAGAAATACATTTAACAGAATACCTTTATCTGATTAATCCTTTCATCTGGTGGCAACTCGCCTTCCTTTAAACTCAGGTTACTAACAGCCTCCTCAAGCCTTTTGATACAGCAAGAAACATCCTGGGCAAGTTCTTCAAAATTTTGTCCATCCACTGGAACTCTCCCGATATTCTCTGCTGCTTCACTAATGTGCGTTATCAGTGTCTGGAATCTACTGATAAGATCACTGGCTTCCAAAATAGTTTCATCTTCTGTCAGCCCAGCCTCCCTCAAGGAATTTGCTAGCTGAGCCATGGAGTCAAATGGTTTTCTGAAAAACACAAAAAATTAATAAACATCTACTTGTTGTAACAACATGGAGCAATCTTCTTTAGAAGACAGTTCTTAGAGACCAAAGAAAACAATACCTCTGCATTAATAATGTCTTACAGAAGTTTTCAAGTTTTGTTTCATCTTTTTTAATTTCTTCTAGTCTTTCTTCCTGAGCAGCAAGCCATTCTTCCAAGGCAGTGCTGCTTTCTTCAAGGCTAAAGGGAGTGTAAATACAGATACAGGTCAAAATGAGAGGGATTACAAGACTCTAATCTGCTGACAGCAGTATTTTGCTGATGAAATAACATAGATATCATGCACCCGATCAAGCAAATTATAAGCTTTATTTTAAGCATCTCAGTTCATGTCAATGAAACTATCCATAAACACATACTCCCATATAACACTGACCCTGCTATAAAGTGAAAAAACACATGAAGCGTACAACAAAACAACCATTACCCTTTATCAAACTACCATCTTTAATAAAAATCAGGGTTGTTTGCCTTTCACTATAGCTGTTTAGTAATGAATCATTTTATATCGCTTGTGATTAAAATGTCAGAAGATGTATTAGTTCCCCACCTGCTGAGTTGCTGGAGAGAACCATCAAGTTCTTTTTCTCGTTTCTGACATTTGGAGATCAATCTTTGTAGTTCAGCTTCTTGATCTCTCACACGGCTGTTAAGGTGGTTAATGCTTGCTTTGGGCAAGTAATGCTTCACTTTATTCAATAAAGTTTTAACCTCTTGGATATCTCTGTCTTTGCCTTCGGATATTAAGAAGTGCTGAATATGAGCACAAACACAATATGCATTTGTCAAATTTGCTGTTCTATAATAGATAATAATATTAGAAGAGTTCTTCAACTACTGTTACCTCCACCAACTTTTTCTATGGTAATTTCAGTTCCCGAAAAGGAATACGTGTTAATTCACAGTTTGCTTACTATCTCACTTGCAAGTGGAAAAGTTGCTGTTTATAGAATAAGGAGAAAGTAAAGACGACTACTTGGATTTTCTTCCTTACAACACAAATACACAGAGAAGGAACAGGCAAGCAGCGTTCCAACCTAGCACTGACATCACTATGTCGTCTTATGCCGCTTAAACATGATTGCTTGTAGCAGATCTTGTGGCTTTTCCATCCCTTTCCTGTTGACTCTGCCTGGCTTAGAGTGAAAACCTGGCTACAACATAGTGAACGCAAATTTTCCACTCTTAGTCCTGTAGGGGCCAGAATTTCATTTCACTCTCTACATATTTGACTTTCTGCATCTTTGCATACTAAAGTACTTGGCCAAAGTCCCTTGGCTTCCACTAACTACTGTCCTGTCTCGCACTCGCCCAACTATGTATGAACTTGAACAGTGATACTCCATTTTAACTCTTATTTGCATTTCACTCCTTGTCCTGATATGGAATGTTCATTCAGCCCCAAGTTACAAAACCACTGTAGGTGAATTCACTGCCATAATAGACTCCTGTGTAAAAAAGTAAAACTCCAAGAAGAATCAGCTTTAGAAACTTAAACATTTTTATCCTTTACCTTTAGCCTCTGAAGTTTTTCTTCCAGTATTGGTTTTGTTTCCGAGGGGTCAAAGCAGTCCTTCAAAGACAGCTGAGTGCTGCTAAACCAGTCATTAAAATTTTTGCACTGACCTGCAAAAAAAGATACATTCCAATTTTCTTCGTTAACTGTGTTCTGGAAAAGAAAATCCTATTTGACATGAAGGTTTCAGACAATTTATAATTACGTTATAAATTAACGTAATTATAATTACACTACTGTCAAAGGCTGTTTCTCACTACGCACCATGTGACAGAAAACGCTGCAGTTCATGTCAATAGATGTTGGGTAAGAAAAAATAATAAACATAGTTGTTCACTTGGGAGGGACAGTCAGCGGCACAGACCAGTTACAGTAAACAAGACCTGGACTGGTAACTTTTCTCATTTCTACGCAAAAAAAATATTACCCAAAAACTACCTGAAGATGAGACTACCTTTGGGCCAAATTCTACACCTGCACCATTCTGTGTCTGCATAAACCAAAAATTAACTATTAATGCTATTCATTCTCACAACTAAGCTTAAATAAAAATGATTGGGGGAAAAAAGAAAACATCTGATTTCTGTATTTTTAAATTAGATGTTCTGACATTTATTCCTGAATTACGCTTTATACTTCTTTTACCTATTTTTTTAAATGTAAAAATAAGAAACAAAACACTTTGATTCAGATTGAGTTGTTTGGTGGAATCAAACCCCATTTTTATCCAAACCTTTAAATAGTTCGGAACCTTGAAGCAGTCTGAGATACTGAAGTAGTTTCAGACACCAAAACAATAATAAACTAATTGTACAACCTTTAAATGATTATGATTTTCAATATAGACCTATAAGCTACATAAATGTGAAATGTGTTTGCTTACGGTTCATAACACCAATAAAGTGATCTTGAAACACATGTTTCTTCTTATTAAATAAATCAGTTACACATTTAAGCTGCTTATTTAATTCATCCACACCAGGGCAGTCCGTCTCCTCCTGGAGTAATGTCACATCGTGTTCTTGTTGCAGAATTTTCTGGTGTATCTCCTAAAGTTAAAAATAAAAGGACAACCGTTAAAAAGAAAAATCTGAAGTGCAAGCAGAAGTTCACTGTACAGAGCTGCTTTAGTACAAAGAAGAGTTTTGCTAAAGGGTTTAGTCCTGCCTACGTGTCCAAATAACTTCTTAACCTACATTAACACGGCAATCAATAGGTAGATATAACAGGTAGGTATATGTGTCAACAGGTTGACAAAGCACTGGAACAGACTGGCCAGGGAGGTTGTGTAATCTCCTTCTCTCGAGATACTCAAAACCTGCCTGGAAACATTCCTGTGTAACCTGTTGTAGGTGAATCTCCTTTAGCAGGGGAGTTGGACTGGATAATCTCCAGAAGTCCCTTCCAACCCTGACCATTCCGTGATTTGGCGATAAATACTAAATTCTTCTAGAGCAGTGTGTATGCATCTGTATGCATACATAATCACATGTAGATTAACTCATGCACATTTTGTCATCACAGAAAACAGATATTTGAAGTGCACAGTAATACAGTATGCTCCAGTGCATCCTACACCTAGAAGCTATAATGCCCTGGCTGCCATAGGCAGCCTAAATGGCTTATCATGTATGTCAGATCCCTGCAGGTTGAAAGAGAACTTAGAGGGAGCTGGAAGAATTAATTAAAAGTTATACCTTTCCCACAATGCCTGTGAGTTCACTGCCCCAAGCACCAGAGGTCTGACATCCAGAATGTGCATAATTCACTTGCAGCACAATAGGAGGTTTTAATCTTGCCAGCCTTGAGCCCTCAAGCAGGAAGCAGCTCTTCACCTCTCTCCCTCTTGCAAAGAAGAGGGAAAGTTGGCTGAAATTGCCTGCTGGGAGCTCCCCTTGCAGGCAGGCTCAGGCGGCACAAAGACAACCTCTGTATATTACCCAGTCTTGGAAAAGACACAACCCAGGACCTTCAACTCCTGCTTCAACATCTCTTGGGTGGTATTGTGTTGTTGTGCCTACCACTATCCATATCCAATAGCTGCAAGGGTTAACAAACTACACTTGCTAACAGCCAGTGAAAACAGGCTTTTCATGTATGCCACTCTTTTGACAGCTTAAGGAAATATTCCAGTAGTTTACAACATACACAGGTGAAGCACTTATGAAGACTTGACTAGGAGAGAAATTAATAAAATTATAAAAGGTGCATCATTTGTGGCGTTCTACCTCTAATTTAGTAAAGATCTCTAAGGTGTCAGAAGGAGATAAAGCTTTCAAAAGTGATTCAGTCATTCCAATCTGTGTCTTGGCCAGATCAAGGTCTCCTTTCAGTTCTGCTGTATTCACGCTGAGTTCACTGGTCCCCTGCTTCGTCGACAACAGCTCTTTTACTAGCTCCATTTTTTGCACAACAGATGTTCTAATGACCTTAAAATTGGAAATAAACATGAGTAAGAAATTATACTGTATCAATTTTCTAGAATATTACAGAACTCCATGCTAGACATACAAAACAATGAAATTATCTGAAGCCCAGATGCTTCAATCACAGTTTGTTCCAGTTTCTTTACCTCCACGAGTTGAAAAATAACAGTATTTAAGCCCTGCTCTTCTGAGTAAAAATTATCTCAGCTCAGCTTTATTAGCAATGCTTTTGCTGGTGCTGCTTTACTAACAAGTTGTCTTGTCAGTCTGCTCCAGTGTCTACTCTCAGCTGGATAAATGCCTTACATGTGCTGCAGCTATCAGGCAAAAGAGGGTGCCAGCTCTCTGTGTGACACTTCTGCCTGTAATGATCTCACCAAAGCAAATTCCCCACACCGATCCAAAGAGAGGCAGCAAGGTCAGCAGAGAATTAGGGAGCTCTGGCTCAAGACTAGTCACTAAGGAACAATGGGTCCCTAACCTTATCGTTAAAGCTTCCACAGATTTGCATGAGACAGCAGCTCAGTCGGATCATGATCACATAGTGAACCATCACCACAGAGGACTCACGTGTCTGGTGCTCCCAAGGAGCACAGCGTTCACAGTAGAAGGTCGCTGAGTCCTTTCCTAAGCTCCTTAGAACACTTTACCCAGTGAAACTCCTCTGAGTTCACTGCCTGCTGAGGATAAACACACAAAATAGCCAAACCAGGTCAAGCTCAAGGTGCATCTGACAGACACTGGGAGTGGATGCTTAGGGAACCGGTATAGGATCAAGGCAGGCTAACATGGTCTCAAACAGTGGAGAAGGATTTATTTCTTGCTGTGCGAAGTTAATACAAAAAGATAAAGATCTTTGTGATATCCCAAAGGAAAACATCACAATAAACACTACTCTATGCAAATAGCTGCATGCTACCAAGCTACATTACACCATACCCGGGTGAAGGTACAATTTAAAACTGACAGTCACGTGCTGAGTTGCTGGAATCCCCAAAGGGATGACGAGGTTCACTGTGCCTTGTCCTTTGCCAGTAGCTAAGATCTAGATATCACTGATAATGTCCTCCTTGAGCAGGACTGCAGAACAGCTGCATCAGATCTAAGTCCCTAAAAGACACAGGACTGAGAGAGGCCTCTGCATTTAAAATGACAGGCTTGGTTCTAACAGCATGAGCAAGACAACAAACAAAATATCTCTGCTAATAGCCAAAAATATACCTCCAATTTTCTTTGAGCAGACTTACATCAAACCAAGAAATGATAGTGGCAAAGACAAGGGCAGAAGTAAGGCTGTAGTAATAAGTACTGCCATTATCAGCTGTAAAAGCCTTTTCATACCTGTAGCTCCAGTGGAGTTTCATTACTGTTCAGAAGTTCTTCTATCTCAGCTACTGTGTTGTCAAATTTCTGGAGCTTCTGCTCTTGAACTCGTAAGCATGCCTAAAGGTGGAAAAAACACATTCGTAACTGTGTTTACCCCACATTAAATTTCTCTGTGACAAAATTGTACTACTTGTGTTTTGGTTCTGCATTTTGGCATATATAGGTCCCACAACTGGACTATTTTCTAATTTTTACTTTAGCAATTTAGACTTCTATTTTGTATTACAGTCTGAAACGCTCTATGTTTCTCAGGCAAAGCAGCTGTTAATGCCAATCTAGCATAAACATAATGATCTTGATTATTTTAGTTCTATATTAACCCAAGTAAATTTGCAGGAAAATAATCTTAATCTTGTATTTATTTCTTGCTGTTTCTATTAAAAAGGAATTCTCTCAGATATTATAGAGTTAAAGTCAAGAACTGGCAACCTGATGTTCACATCCCCCTCAGGAGGGATGTGATAAAATACAACAGACGTGGTATCCACTTTTTAAATGTAAATCATCTGTATGAGACGCCTACTCATTTTAATGCATTTAACAGGCCAGTAATGTGAAAGTAAAATATCAGCTTCAACTGAGGAAACATCAAAATAAGTCATATTGTCTCATGTTCCCAAATCAATATTCCAAACTCCTCCAGGACAAGGTATTCCTCTGTAGTCTCTGCAAAAACCAAAACTCATTCATCCACTGCAGCCCTTAAAAAAGTCCATACTGATTACTGGGGAAAGTAGAACTTCTCTCACGCTACTGATACTGAAACCATCTCTAAATGGACAGTGAAATGATCGATTACTCAGTTCATCTGCGACAGGGTTCTGGAAACCCCAGGCACTGGTGCTTAGCTGGGTGGACACAAAGGTTTCAACTCGATGTGATGATGCATATATTACAATAGTTGGGGGGGGTGTTGTGTAATTAACATTAATGTAGAGATAATAAATTGATAAATTAAATTAAATCTGACACCCTCTGCACATTAAATCATTTTACAAACATACCAACTCACTGAGTTCAGTTTTCTCTCCTCCTATTCCACTTTTATAGTAGCTTGTGGGAAAGAGAATTTGTCTCTCCTTTACCCTCTCCTCCTTTCCCTGTCGATAATTACCCTCTCATGTGGAAGCAGTGGAGTAACCTTAGTACAGTCATCTCCAAAACACAATTAGAGAGGCTTGTTGGGGGTATGGTCACATTACACCAGGATTGAGCAGTTTCCAGGTAACTAAATGGCTCTTAAGATAAGGTTGCCAGCTGGCACATTTTTACTGGAGCCCTCGCTCCAGGTAAATTCTAGTAATAAAGGCAATAATAAAATATCCACCATTGCAGAGTGTGCGTACTGCTGTCTCAGTGGAAAGATCTGTCTTCAAGGAACACCCTGGCTTTTTACATCTCTACGAATTAAAACAAATAAGCAATGCCAATAGTAACAGTAAAGCTGCAAATAAGGACAATAAAAATTAGGGCACTTAAGGCATGTTAAGCAGTGAGAAAAAAAAAATGCTTGCGTATCTTCAAACAAGTAGATATGAGATATATTTATGTCTCAAATCCACTGAAGAAGGAAATTATTTTTGTTTAGTAGGCACTGGCTGTAACTACAATGAATCATAGAATTATTAAGAAGCAGCCCAGCTGATAGATATGGACCTAAGACTAGAAATGAAAACATTTACCCTTGTATGTGAAGTTCCTCAAAAGGATAGAGCCAGTATATGTGTTTTTATACTCTACTGAGAGTCAATGCTACAATCTGTGAGAAAAGGGCACAGGCAGCCCAAGCTCTGCTGACGTCTGCCTGCATGCAGCCCCTGGAGACCCTTCCCACTCAGCTACTATTGAGGCTCCATTAAGTTACGCTGGGGAGCACACCGGGACAAGGACTGCAGGAGTAAATTAGCCACTTCTGCAACCTCTTCTTGAACTGTGCATTGCCAAACCACTCCTGCAGCCCCACTATCTTTACTGATACAAAATTCCTAACTAGAACTAATCAATAGCCTATTCACACTCTTTTCTTTATTCTCTCGAGGCACAAAGAAATACACGCAACACTGTACCTTAGACTACACACTTTCCAGGCCTTCTCTTTGCTATATGTTTGTACAGCACAAAGAAGTGAGGAGGCTTTTGTTGTCTAAAGCAGCATTTGCAGTGTCATATTAATTTAAAACAATTTAGTACACATACAGGCCACCTATTTATTAGTTTCCAAGACCCGTATCCCTAATACATTATGCTATACCTTAAGCGAAACTATCTATGCAGATGCAATTGCAAATGCTACAACTTCACCTGCTTTTGCGGTGCTGATATTCCTATGTGATACGTGTGTTTATCGCCCAAAGTCCATACCACTACAGTATAAGTTAAGGGCAAAAAAAATTCCATTCAAATTTACCTTCAGCTGCATAAGGTCCTCTTCAGTCCGACAATGGTTCTCTGCATTCTTAAGTTCTGCACTTGCCCAAGCGTCAATTGTGTCAGATAAACTAAGAAGTTTGTCCCACAGCGCCTGAGCTCTTCCCAAATTATCACAGTAGTTTTCAGTCTTTTCATTTATCTACCACGAGATTCAAATACAGAACACACACACGGATTTCAAAAACCTTGAATTATATTCCAAAAGCAAATGCAGCAGAATAAAATCTGAGCGAGATGAAACCACCCACAAAAACAACAAGTGCGGCAAGGGGGAAAAAAAAAATCTCATGTCTCTTCACAGTGAACTGGTCACGGAGAAGATATTTAAATCCCTGTCACACATGTCGCCAAACATACCAATCACAACAGCAGCTTGCCAGTTTTAAGGCAGGTTTAGGAAGGAGCCTTGCTCATTAATGTTTATCTACTCGAAGTAAATACCATCTAATCTCAGTATTGATGCACTGTTTAGATCGGCAGTGGCAAACATTTCCCAACAAAAGCACCAACACAGTAATTCTCCAGATTGTCTCCAAAGTGTAAATCCACAGAAGTTGCTACAGAAGCTTACAGAACTACGCAGAAAGCACAAATATTGCCTTTCTGCATTTCCTAGAACTATTTACTGTCTAGGAATATCCATAATATAAACTACCTGAGAGAAATCAGAAACAATACACCATAGACATTCTGCAATCTTTGCTCCCGTAAACGCTTCTCTTAAAAATCTTTGCCGTATTGCACTTAATTTATTCCAAATATTATACAAGCGTCAGAATCAATTACTACAATGCATAACAGACAAGACCACACTGATAATTTACTTTTTACATACATCCAGCCATCTGTCCACAATAATGTTTGCCTCATTCTCGAATGGAGGCTCCTCAAAGCTTCTCATTTTATTGAGCTGGAACTGAAGGTTTTTACAGATCTGATTTATTTTGTCTACATCTTCAGAGTGATCATTAAATTCCTCTTTTGCTTCTTCAATCTGTGAAAAAGACCAAAAGGATATTTATAAGTATGTTTACTTATGACTGTTTATCCAACAAAATATTTTTAAGCGATGTGCTGTCCTTTTCAGTTTAGAGAAACAACAGCATCACACAAAATAGTCTATTTTATGTAATATGATGAGACTAGGAATATATCTTGTGTTGTTATATCCCTGTCATGCTGATGGCAACATTTCCCTGTTAGAAATCCATATCATTCTGTCACTGGCTGCAAAAACAGCTGAGTGGGAACCATGGATAACATATTTCTAAGCAAGAGAGTCAAAACCAGTTTACTTTAAAAATCGTAAATGTAAGATCGAAGGGGATTGTATGTCCTTGGTTACAGAAATAAACAATGCACAATTTAATAATCATCTGAGACACTGTTACAACTCTAAAGCATAAGACTTGGCATTCTGATCCCTGCGTTTTGAAACGCTGAAATGTCTCGTTTTCCTACTTGCTCGTTAAACAATAGACTGTTTCTTTGTGCTTAACTGTAATGCCAGTGTTTACAAACAACACAGAAGCTCCCTGGAAAAGAAACACTGACCTCTAGTGTTAAGCAGTTTGATATTAAAAGCTCTCCTTACCTCCCAGAGACAAGCATTACATCTTTTTGTCATGTAGGTACTGCCAGCCACTGAAATAAGGGGAGGGATGGCAGAGCAGCACTCGCAAACCAGAACAAGGCAGACGATCCTCTCCGTTATTATTTTATATCATCATAAATATCATATCACCAGCACTCAAGGATATGCTTCCTACCGTGCCGCAGCTACTGCAGACCACAATTCTGAGAAAGTCACAAAACTCAAGGTGAAGAGGAAGGGTTGCTACAAGTGAGGGGTCTCCATACAAGCAGGGGCCAGGGTACGCAGACAATTTACCTGCACCCGGAGACTGACTGATGCGAGGTGCCAGAGATTTTACTGGTGAAACCAAAGAAAGACCCTGTCTCAGCTGGAGAGGGGTAGCACACAAGGACACAGTCCCATTGCACGAGAGAAGAAACCACTAACATCTGTTCTTAAATTTAATCATCCCAGGCACTTCCCTAAGAGCAAATGTTCCTGAACGATACGGGTGATGCTTCGTTGGAAATCCTAAATAGGATCTGAATGACCTGTCACATCACCTAGCCAGGAAATGTGAAACCTGTATGGTAAAAAAAATCACAGTAGATACACTGCTGTTCGCTAATCCGTTAGCTGTGGACAACCATGTCCAGTGGTTGTATTCATTTAGCCAAGAAGGATGTATCTGGCTGTCAAATTTTTGGCTGAAAAAGGGATAAACTTTAGACTAAATGAGGGCTTGTCCTGCAGCTCCTGTTTGTTCAGCCTCATCAGCTAAAGTAGAAGCTACTGGAAATGCTTAACTCCCACAGCATGGAGCAAACGTTGGTTACAGAGGCCATGGCTCTTACACAGAGGGTCTGTTCTCTGAGTAGGCTTGTAACAGAGAAGAAATACCAAACTATGTTGCTATCACTTCTAACTGCTACGTAGTTTGGTCAGCAAAGTCAGCGTGAGGGTAGAGGGCAAATGCAACCAGCTCAAGGACATAGTGTCTCATCAGCCCAGTCAAAACCATTTAGGCTTCCAGAAGCCCACACCTCAAGTCAGCATCATGCTGCCAATCCCCAAGCCACCTCTGAGCATGGTGGCAGTGACATACAGTGAGGTACACAAGCTGCAGCCTGTGAGGCAGATTGTCATGGTCCAGTCTCTAAGCAGATGTTTCATGCTGACGCAGCCTTACGGCTCCTGTTCCTCATCCTTCTGGCTCGGGGCTAGGCGAAGATCTTGACACTGCACAGCGCAGACAAACCCTGCAGCCCTGACTGGAACCCAGTGACACGAGCAAGGAAGGATACGGTTCTAAATTCTTGGTTATAAGCTACAGTGACAGCAGAGAAACAAGCAGCCCCAAAAAGTTCCATTATTTTTGATTACAATTTTAAAATATCTTCTTAGTTACAAATGAATTTTCTATTTTTGCATATTTACAAACTACCCACTTTAACATTTTTAACTCAGTAGGAAATATAGACATATGGTAAAGGGTACGGGTGAATATAGCTAATTTCAACATTTGGTTTTGGTAGGACAGGATTTCACCTTATTTTGAAACTAGATCACAGTTTTCCTTTGTGTATTTTTTTCTTTTTTTTTGTTTAATCCCTCCCCTTTAACAAGACCTCGATTCACGAAGCAAAGCAAGGTATCAACAAAAAACAAAACCAGGGTATGGTCCCTAAATGTATTTTGGAAGCCAAAATGAAAGCAAGGTCTTAACTTTTGCCCCGAAGGCTGTGTGTGCAAGGGCAACCCTACACCCAAACACTTCCAGTTAAGGCTCTTCTTTCCTTTTCAGCAAGTTCTTATTACTCACCTTTTTTATTAGTCTGTTCAAATTCTCCTTCCCCATGTAAGAAGTTTGTTGTGAAAGCACAATCTCCTGTTTCTGGATGATGCTGGTCAGACTAGTTTTGCAGCTTTGATATTGCTTCAGGAGCTCCAGAGCCCTTGCACACTGCTCCTGGCTATTAAAAAGAGATGCATTATTTATGGCCTAAGCATTAAGCAGCAGCCTCAACCTCTTGCCTGCTTCCTTCTCCTATATTCAAACATGTAGGGAGTTTGATTACTTATGTTTAGAAGAGAGACAAGGGGGGATAAACTGTGATAGTCATAAACCCTGCAATACTGAGTGATATCTAGTGTGGTATTTGGACAGGTTTTGGAAGCAGAAATGCCCTTCACTATCCTATGCCTCTGATTCACATTTAGCCATGATGTGACCTGAGCAGCTCACGTTTATACGATACTCCTCCCATGAAAGATGAGCTCAGTCACCAGCTAACTGAAATACAACGTGCAGCAGGTACCACAACAGGTTGAGTCGTGGACAGTGGGTAATACCACCTTAGCCCAGTCTGCAGTGGGATACAAAACCAGATTACTCCCTCCGACTCCTAGGAGGATTAACCAGAACTATGCCAGGCCATGCAAAGCATAAGGGCACCTTTAAAACCCATAAGAGAAGGATGGATGGGTCATCAACCATAGCCTTTCCCAGCCTTCATTCTCTCAGGCTTATCAAACCAAGCTCCTTTAGTCTTTTCCTGCATAACAGACTCTCTTTTTACCCAGCTGTCTTCTTCCATTTATTTCAGTTTGACTTTTCTTTTTGAATGTGCTGGCATGAGATTAACAGCAAATGTAGAAGACACATCATTCCCAGCAGCAGACACGCTTTTCTTTTTGATACCAATGAAGTCCAACACATCACTACATACCTGCTAGAGGATGGGACTGTGATGTCCTAAAATACACAAAATTCATGAGCTTTGTCTGCAAACTTCTACGTGCAATTCTTGGCTTTACGATACTTTATACCATCTCAACAGCAACTTTAACGTACGGTCTAAGGCTTTTTTACTGTTTCATTTCACAAGCAAACTTCTTACTCGTACAATATCACTTTAGAATGTAGTTTTTCTCCTTACCATTCAGCAAGCAAGAGTTTTGTATCCTCCCATAATGTCTCTGTATGTTTGCATTGTTCATTTGCTTCCTCTGCTTTCTCCTCTTTGATGTGTGGGAGCTTATTAGCAATCTCTCGCATAGGTTTCATTTCAACAGCAGCACAATCCAATTCCTTTTCCAATTCTGTCAATGATTTTATCCTTTATTAGAAAAAAAAAAAAAAAGAAAAGAAAACCAGCCTTGTATTAAAGTCTTTGATTTTCTTCCCCGGTGCAATTATTAAGTTTCCTAGAAATTCACCCTGACTACACTAAATGACATAATTAAAAGTTTAATTTGCTATTCAGTTTGTGTAATTTGACACAGTCCTTCAGACGAGCTATGCTCACCTAAGCCCTTTCAGAAAGTAATCCAAATTCCTAAACACTAATAGAGTCCGTATGAACACAGTGAGTCATTTTGTATTAAGAAGTAACTGCATTCTGTCTATCTTAAAATATGGTCCAAGAAAGGAAGCTATGCCATAGCGTGGGATTTCACAACTTAAAAAATGGTCGCAGCTTATAAGCTCCTCTACCCTCTCCTTTTCCTCTAGAAAAACAGCAGTGAATTGTTTATTTATCCTTTGCAAGGCTGCAGAGAGCTCGTCTGAAACAGTATCAGAGACGTATAAATCACGTTAGTGGCTTTCTCAAGAGGCAATAAAATAACACAAGGCTTCTACACTGCAGGTGTGAAACTCTATTTGAAACTGAAACTCTATTTCTTACTGAAAACTAAGATCATAATAATCAATCTCCTGGCAAACAAAATGTAAGTTTGCAACTTCTTTCAGTGCTCCACAGATACTTCAAGATACACGCAGGTTTCAGTGCTCTGCTGAGAAGGGACCACAAGGCCTCTGAGTTCACTGGCATGATGAAATTAAAAGAGCTTTAAAAGAGAATTCACCTTTGTTGAATAGCTGGAATTGTTGGATCTTTCAAGCCTATTTTGTTAATTCTGTCACGTAGATCCTGAATGTTTTTAAGGAGTTCACCATTTTTTGTGGAAAAAATCTTGTATAAGTCCTTTTCTTCTGTAAGCATCTGTTCACTTGAGGGCTCATAAGTCACATTTAGCTCTTCAGATAAAGTTCGAACAACTTTTTCACAGGAAGTCTTCCTCCCACATTCAGCATCTTCTAAACAGATATCAACTGTTTTCAAGCGTTCATCCAAACATTTAGCCTCCTCTGCCATATGAGCGACCTCTTGCACAACCTCTCTCAACGCATTTCCCTGTATTTCAGGTTGACCTGGGGGATCTGACAGACATTTGATTGAAGACTGAATCTTCCTCAATGAGGCCATAAAAGCTTCCAGATCTTTAAGGACTGTCTCGCGTATCTGCATTTTATGGCTCATTTCTTCAAATTGATTTTGATAGTAAATCCTAATTTTACTCGCAGCTTGCAGATCTAATGGATTAAATTCATCTCTTGCTGAACCATCCAGGTGTTCCAATTGTTTACATACTTCAATCTGATTTAATATGGATCTTTGTAGCTCCTGAAATTAAGAGAACAACCAACAGGGTTGGCAAGTGAAAGAAAACCTGTACTCTCCACTCAAGTGGAACCTCTGATTGAAAAACAAGTTATACTAACAACAAAATAAGTATGGACAGAAACCAGCAGGCTCTCACAGTGGTAGATCACCCAGAGCACAGGCAGGCACATAGATGTTTGTTACTCTGCCGTCTTTTAAGTTCTTTATGCTATACTTTTGGAGGAGTCTTACAGGCATTTAAATATCTCTTGGTGAAGCCTGCACGCTATCAGGCTGCAGTCCTCATACAAACAGCAGTGTGTCAGAGCTGTGAAACTCCAAACATGCAGAGAGCTGGGAAAAAAACATCAGGGTCCTTCTAACCAGAGTCACCTCAGACAGAGAGTGCGCATGCTCTACAGCTTGAGAGATCTAAACCGTACTTCATTCGAGAGCCAAAGGCAGACAAGTGCAAACTTTCAGTTTTGTGTAACTGTCAGCTTCTTCAGCTCAGAGCGCATGCCAAGAGCAAAACGATATTCACCCTGTCTAATGGACAGACCTGAGCCGAGGTATAAGACACTAATAGTAAATGAATAAGTTATTGCATACATGCAGAGCTTCAAAAGATATCCTGGGGTGTTCTCAGATACTTCAGCAGATGTGACACAAGGCAGCTTAGCTTAGCTCACAACTTAACACCACATTATGTTATGACTCTACAAAGTGATATAAAGCCAGGTGGAATCAGACAATCTGGATCAAAGTCAAGTCCTAACCTAAGATGAAGTATTCACAACCATGTTTTTTACAGTAGAGACTGAGGGTCTCTGGCTGGCTCTACAGAAACAATGACATTAAAAGCAAAGGGAAAATGCTGTTAGAAGGTCTTGGAAACTTTGTGAGTGGTCCCAAACTCCTGAGAGAAAATTGCATGAAGTTCTCTAGTCCCTAGGCATATTAAAAACTATTTTGGCTAAGGTGTGGTCTCTGCATTTCCCCTTACCTTTAGTTCCCTATAAGCAAGATCACTATTCATCAGATTAAACTGCTGGATGTCCTTTTTCTTCAGCCGCTGATCTAATTCACATAGAAGATTGGATTCATTTTCTATTGGCAAAACGATTTCCAAAGCAGTCCTTAAAGAATTTGTTCTACAAGAAAGGTAAAAAAACATGAATAGGGAAAGCAAGTAAAAAAAGACACTCAACTTTTTACAGGACAAAATGCCACAAAGATAAGGTAACTGACTGTTTAACAAATCTAATTCTCCTCCTCCTAAGGTCAAAGGATTTTTTCCATTGATTAATACGAAAAGCCATGTGAATTGTAGTAAATATAAACAACAGGTTGAAGGAAATAACAGTAAACTCGGGGATACTGCACAGTGATGTTATGTTATAAAGATCTGACTCTGTGCTTTTTGGAGAGATTCACACTATCTGCAACGTGTATAATGAACCAACTACAATTAAGAAAAGCTTAATTTTATGCAACTTTTCAATAAACGTGAAAACCGTGCAGGTATTTTCAGTAGCACATAATTTCCTTCACAATAAACACATTAATTATGAAGATATATACCTTAGCTAATACTATGAAGTTCTACTTTATACCTGGTACTTATAATATCCTGAAGTTCTTTCCATTCTCCTTTTAGTTTGCTTCTCGTCTCAGAGATAGCAGCTTGCTGAACTTCATCCACAAGATTTTCTAAGGTAGATGCAATGTTTTCCAATTGTGTCCAACCAGAATTGCTTTCACTCTCTATCACCTAAAAGATACACAGTATTTAATTGCATTAATATCATACTGTATTTCCCAATGGACTGGGCAGTTCATAAAATTACAGTCATAAGAGTTTCTGCAGAAAAAGCGAAAACATCACCTGAAATTACAATATCTATTGCTTTCTTTTTCTTTAAGGCTCCATTTTTAGCTTCATGCAAATCTCTACCAACTTTTTATGATAAAAATTTCCATGTCTGATACATGCCTTGGTTACATTCTATAAAAAGTTCATTAAATATGGTTCAGCCACTTTTAGTAGAAGAATGAATGGAGAATATCTCAACTTAGCTATGTTCAAAAGGCAAAAAAAACAAAAGTAGAACAAGAAGCAAGTTCTGAGATGTTAGATAAACCTTTGCACTCCTTTCAAGCAAGGGCTTGAAAAATTGCAGTAATATATTCCCCAACATCAATTATGTGCCTTTTATCACCCCCTTAAGGCTCACACAGCCTAACCAAGTTGTTACTCCTGCAACAGTTTTGTTCTGCATATGCCAATGCCATCTGATGGTTCAAGCTGACTCCTCCAGCCCTGAACACAGTTCACCTACCACTCCTGCTGACAGAAAGAAAAGCTGCTTTCCTTAGTTTTTTTTTCCATTAGACCTACTTTAGACTGCAGATCACAAACTGAGAGCCACCAATTTCTTCTTTCAGCAACAGCTGCAAAATTCCACTAAGTTCTGCTTAATGCTAAACCCTTGATTTCCCTTCTACTTCTAACAAACTCGATGGTAAGGATTGCCCTTATCCTCTGGCAATACACATGACACAGAGAGGTGAGGGCTCTACACAAGAAAATAACAATTTATGCACCAAGTACGCTTTTAAGAGATGAATACTCACCTGAAGTTCAAGCAGCTTATTCTGAAGGCATGAAGTGCCTTTTATTTCATCAGTAAAGCCAGATGCTACTTTCTCTCTGCTGATTTGAAGAAGTTCCTCCAGGTTACTTTTTTGTGTGTCGTAGCTAAAGAAAGATGCAATCACTTTCAGAGAACATATTACTTCTAATTCAGCGGAACACGGCAGAAGTTGGGACTTGCTGACCAACAGATTACCAAATAAGTACAGTCTACTGCTAAAGCATATTTTTACATAAATTCCAAATGAAAAGGCACGAATGAGCAACATATAAAAGAGCTGAGAAATTGGACACCTGGCTAATTTGCAAGTATGAATGCCTGTCTGCATTCTCTAAATTCAGTTTTATGATTGTTAAAAAGTCAGTTTTGAAAACTTGGCAATTATTTTTTTTTTATTTTGCAATATCTGAAGTAATTTGTAAGGCAGATATAGATTTTTCTGGCCCAAAAAGAAACAGGTTTATAGCTCTAAGTTTTCTTCCTACAAAATTCTAGCTTTTGAAGCATTTAGCTACTATAGTGCTTCCTTATCAATTACAGAGCAATACTGCACAAACTGTAGCAGAACACAAACAGAGTTCTGCACCGCAAAAGTGCACACTATGTTTGATATATTCAATTAACATATGAACGCCTAGCATAGTATCATCTCTTAATACAGATGCATTTTAAAGTTTAAAAATTACCTCTCTAATAAAGCTGGTATATGCAAATCACTGCTTTCCTCAAATTTCTTTGCATAGCTTTCTCCATTATGATGTTTCACATCTGGTTCCAAAACTGCAGTAGGTGTTGAGGTCTAAATTAAAATTTAAAAAATCATAGAATTGTTAAGGTTGGAAAAGACTTCTAAGATCATGGAGTTCAACCATCAGCATAACAACAATGTGCCTGATAAATCATGTCCTAAAGTGACACTTCTACAGGTTTTAAGAACCCTTCCAGGCATCTACACGTTTTATGAACACCTCTAGGAGTGGCGACTCCACCACTTTCTTGGGTAGCCTGTTCCAATTCTCCACCACTCTTTCAGTAAACATCCATGAGAGAACAGATTTCATTATTGTATCAGGGACGATATTAGTAGCCTTACAAGAGATCTCTCTTCATAACAGCTAATTCCTACATATTTTCAAACAATGCAATGGTTCCCTTCCTATAAACCGCGAGTCTCGTGGCTCTCTGCTGAGCTATCTGCAGCCTTACTTACAAGAACATTTATACTGAATGGGACACCTTCTGTGGCATCCAAATGATGAAGTGCAGTATCTTCTCTCTAAGATTATTACGATGAAGTATGTGTGTTCTGGTTTTCCCTGTATTTTTCTAAAGCAAATGCCTCCCATCTCTTCACTGTTTTTCCTCTCTCTGTTCTCTGAAATTTGCTCAAATTACGGGCAATTTGCACTCGAACACAGATTCACACGACTCTTCCATCTGAAAACTACTCTTTAGCAAAATATAATGCAAGGCTGGAGACTCACACCTCCTCGGGATGCCTAGTGCTGTTCATTGCACGCTACTTTTTAATATTTACTTAGCCTACATTCCCAATAAGTTTTCAACGTCTGAGCAGAGGCCTGAAGTCTTACCACAGTAAGAATAGTGACAGAAATAATCAGTTTTTTCTTTTGGCAATGACCTCCCCTAGATAAAGCACTGTTTATAACAGAAAGTATGGACTTCTTACCTCCTGTACTGAAAGGATATTTATTTGTTGAGGAAAAACATGCTTTTCTCCATTCTCAGAAGGAACAATGGAGCTCCTACGGTTTAAAAGACATTTCAGCTTTAAGAGCAAAATATGAAATACAAAGGGAAAAAAAGAAATCCCAGCTAATGATTAAAAACAGTGCAGCTGTAATGAAGGGCAATCAGACATTGTACTTGCTAGCTTATGAAACTTAATACTAAATGTTTAAATGTACAGTTGCCCACAGTAATGTATATAGTAAAATATTTGGTAGTAGATTTACAATATCACAAAACCTATCCGTATATCTGATTTCTATGAAGCTACCACACATCACACACTCAGCCACCTACTCTTTCTCAGATGATTGTCCTTTTCCAGCACGAGCCATCAGGGCCATGTAAGTATCTGCCACAATTTGTTGAAGCCTTTCTAGCCTTTGTTCACAGTCTGCAGTCAGTGTCTGTATATCTGGGATAGTCTCTTCTGATAGTCTTCCCAATATTTTAAGGTTTTCTAATGACGTGCTAAGATCCTTCAGGCTGCCTTCATGTGAAAAAAAGGCCTAAACAACGACAAATAATATAATAAAGTCATGTTAAGTCATAAGGATATCCAACTTTTTTCAGATATTTTTTCCTATTTCCATTGACTGCTCCGATGAGTTCACTTAAATCGCAAGCTGCCAAACTAGGAACGAAACAGTTCTTTTTCCTCAATTCTTTTTCAAATAGAGCCAGGAACGAAATAAGGATTTCTGGCAACATTCACAGAACTATACTCACTCTTGCTTGATTTTGAAATTCATTATGTTACTACACTTTTAGCTACTTTGGTCCTAAGTCCTCTTCAAACGGACATCAGCTATATATGTCCCATTGACTATAGGGAAAGGAGAATTGAAAATCTGATTTAAAAAATTCCCCATCAATAATTACACTTCCTAAGGCAAAATTTAAAAAAAAATCTAATAAAAATATGAACAGAAGGAATGCATTTGAGAATGCTGATTTCTCTTTACTCTTGCATATGCAACATTTGCCTAATGTGAACCCATGAGAAGTAAAGACTAAAACTCCACTGAATTCAGTAAAGACTGGAATGTCATCAGGAGAGCATTTTTTCACCTTTACAAGTGGTAAATTGACCACATCAATGTGTCTCAAAGAGGACGATGAAGGAAAATACTAGAAACAATGAAGCATAAAAGCTATTGCTTATGGAATATGTAAGATTCACCATGACTTACTCTGGCAAGTGAAACATGAAAGTCTTATAGAATCATAGAATCATAGAATAGTTTGGGTTGGGAGAGAACTAAAAGATCATCTAGTTGCAAACCCCTGCCATGGGCAGGGACATGTCCCACTAGATGTCTAATCAGTGTCTAACACTGATTAATTTATATAGAATATAAACACAGAGGTGAAGTGTGGCTACTGCATAGTGAAGATACTCTTGTCTGAAGGCAAATAACACCATCTATGCAACTGTAACAAACCAAGGAAGTCACAAAACATGTAATAATTCCATATTTCATATTCTACAGAGCTAAATTGGTTTTAATGCTCCAAGGCTGTCTTTAAAAAAAAAAAAAAAAACCCAGAAAAAATATACCACTATATCACCCATGTATCAAGGAGGTAATTCTAAACGTCTGCACAGAAGCTAATATCTGCAGTCAAAAAAGGTAAAGAAATAATTATGGTGGCCTCTATTTTTCTACATTTACATAAGATAGAGCACAGGGGCCCTGTTCCACAAACACAGGATGCAATAACGTAGCTAAAGAGGAGCAAAAAGGACAGACAAAGCATTCACAGGTGAGCAGAAAAGGAGTGTGTGAGGTACCTCATGTTCCTTGATGAGCCCTTTGGTTTTATCCATACTTAGGAGTTTCTTCTCTTTGCCCAACTGCTTATTGATTTTTTTTAAAGTTGCATTAAATTTCTTTTTTTCCCTTTCTACTATGAGCTGGATATAGGATACTATTTCATGACGAGCTGCCTGCAAAATTGAAAACACATTGTCCCTGTGAGATGGTGTGACAGTAACACAAAGTAAATAAAAACCTCAGAACATATTGTGACAAAAAAAAAATGTTTTCCAGAGATGCCAGGCCTAATGAGAACAGACAGCAGATTCTCCCTCCTATATCATCTCACCTCCCATCTTTTACGAACATCTTGAACATCTTTATTCTTTTCTTCCACTGCCAGCTTTCCATGGGCAGATGAAATATTTTTCAGTTGTTCAGCGGCTTTCAAAAATTTGTCAAGAACTTTACTGTTCAGAGCATTAAAAGCTTCCTGCAAGACAAGCATCGTAATGAAAAATAAACTGAACCGAATGTAGTTTATTTACCTAATAAAATGACATTAGTAGCATACAAAAACCATGCATAAAGCACATACACATTGCATTTATGGCTGTGGTGGCCTTTGCATGACTGAGTGTAAGGGCATTCTCCACCCTTGCATATCTGCAAAAGGCTGCAGACTGATATTCGGTTTATGCTATCTCGAGAAAAGTAGATGTAGTTCTTCTAACTCCTCTTTTAGGGGCAAATTTGGCACCAATGAAGAAAGATTAAGATCCCTGAACTCCATCTCATTGCTAGGGACTATATGTGGCCATGATCCATGCTTGTCAGAGAACAGCTGAAAGGTCTGCACCAGTGGGATGGACCCTATGAGGTGGCCTGGAACCAGGCTCCGCACCGCTCTTGGCCCATGGCCATCCAGTCCTCCCTGTGCAAGATGAGGCAACACAGATTTTAGGCACTTCCATTTTTGATACGTCAGTAAGTGCCCCTTTAAGAGGCCCAGATTTTGAGATCAGACACATCCTTTACCAGTTATCCACTGGGAAAAAGACGAGATTTTGTATCACGCTGTCCAAGAATTCAGGCATGTGATTCTTGATGGGAATTTGATTTATTAATCAAGCAAAAAAAATTGCTGCCACTCAGAACACAATGAGTTCTGATGAGATGATGGAGTAATTTAAGATAAGGCACCAAATAAACTGCCATACAGATTTACATCTGAGAAAAAAAAAGAAAAAATCTGAGAAAAGCATTAATAGCTATTAAAGAAAAAAATTTGATTACTTTTCTAACTTAGACTTCTAGAGACCAAATAGCACTAAGAAATACTCAAATTTGGCTGGCTCAGAGAACAAACCCACCTCATATCTTGAAATACATTCTTCAGGACTTGATTTTTGTTTGACAAGTTGCACAGCCTTTGAAATGGAGGCCTCAAGTTCTTTCTGTGACTCTTCAAAACTGAGCAAAGCCTCCTTCTCTGCAGGTGTCTTCTCAGATTTGGACAAGATGTTGCTCATATCACTCGTAAGAACCTTGGAAGAAAGAGTCTCTTATCAGAATGTGTCCGAGTGTCAGTAATTACATAAAGCTATTGCTTCATAACATCACTCAAATTTTTCAAGCTGGGACATTGATCTTTGAAATGTTCTATTTTTTTTTGGCCTGGCAAGAGTCTGGGAGACAGATTCCAAGAGTATAAATCCTTTTTTATTTTACATGAAAGAAAAAAGTCTTCCTAATCGTATAATGCTAAAATTTGAAATGCCTGTGTGTCTAAAGTAAAACAACAATAAAAAAAGGATTACCTCTATCTTCTTGCCAGCTTCTTTAATTCGTGCCTGCAGCCCGGTAGTGTGAGAATGCTGTTGGGATATCTGACTTGAAACATTTTGCATCAGGGACTGCAATATCTCTTCTGCCGCCACAACTTGTTCTTGGCATGTGGTTGCCCTTGCAGCCAAGCTCTGGTTGAATGAAAAGCATTATAAGCCTGTAGAGTATATATGTCTTTTTGTTTAAAGGAACTGAAGGAAAAAGCCAGCCTTGATCATGTATGGTCAATATTTGGTCAAGGAAAAAAATCTTACATTTACATTACTGTCAGTGTACTACACTGCAAAAACTCTGTGTAGAAAGAAATCTGCTGCCATCCACAGGGGATTCTGTTTGTTGAAATAGTCTTTCTGTCAATGTGATACCTCCCATGTCTTTGCCTCGGAGCCAATTAGAAGTATTTTCTAAGCATGCTCTCCAATCAAAACAGCTTCTCAAATGAATACACAAACCGCACATTTGGATATGCATCATCTGATGATGAAGTCATCCAAAAGTAAGCTCAGATTTTCTTGCGGTATTCAGTACAAAAAGGCAGGAAGCAGCTGGGCATTTTCCATGCAAAAGTGGCGTGCCACATTTGAATATTTATCATGAAACATCCTTATTAGAGTTGTTTTGATCTATGAATATTCAACACATTTTCCTGTCTGAAGTTGTCAGTTAGCATTCTTCTAATAATAATCAGTGCTTTGTTCTGAATCTCGACCTATTGTACCACAGGTAACACACAATCTGATCTCTGCTCACAGAGAAGGAGATACAGTCACATTTTTGGAGGCTGTATTTCAGGGTGTCTTTTGTTACTTCACTGGTTTTAACCAGCAAGTGTCGCACTGCAAAATGTGGCTTATTTTATAAACATATCCACAATTACTAAAAGATGAATAGATTCATTTCATAGGCTCCCACTCCTAACTCTGTCAACTAAACACAGTGCAAGAAGGCCCCCAGGGAGGTGGTCGAGTCGCCTTCCCTGGAGGTGTTTAAGGAACGGGTGGATGAAGTGCTGAGGGACATGGTTTAAGGGAGTGTTAGGAATGGTTGGACTCGATGATCCAGTGGGTCCTTTCCAACCTGGTGATTCTGTGATTCTGTGAAGGCCCAAACCAAAAGTAACCTAACACTAAATCTGGTTCACAGTTACTGTAGGTGGATTGATTTAATGTACCCAAGAAGCAATATGTTTAATTTTAGCACTTGGACAGAGGAGCTTCAGTGAAAACCTCCTTCTGGTGGTGACCTTCCTACCAATGAGCTTATACTTGCCCTGTTGCAGGAATAGCAAGAGGAAACATAAAACAGTGCTTCAGCTTCTCCAGTGAAAAGCTTATCTTCTTTGTCCAGCCTCACCTTCACTGGCAGGTGAAGAAACTAAAACAGACTTCATACTGAAGCTGCCGATTTATATATACATATTTCCACCTGTCATCTGCTGAGGGAGGAAACAGTGATCCCATGCAGAGAGATGTGGAATGAAACAGACACTAGTGGAAGTAACAAGAAATTCATTAGTGTTCATTGTGGATGTTTAGAGTAATTGCCTATAAACTGAAATGCACAAATTACCCAGAATACAGCTGAAAATACTTCAACTATTTAAGGTTTTTACAGGTAAGCTTTGAATACAGCTGAGTCCTCAGGGTAGATAATAGAATGTATGCCCAGCAGAAATTCTCTACATGGCACCTTGTAAACTTTTAGTCTGCTGCAAATGCTGGGCTGGACAGGGAGTAATTAATACCACTCAAGCAAGCTGCTGATCAGTGGCAACATAGCACTTCACTGGCACATGCTTGTCATCTGGACACACTGGTGTCGGAAGAGTCATTTATAGCTTACCAGGGACTGATCCTGCGAAATAACATCGAAACACTAGCATTGCCTTGACATTTTACCAGTGTTGCAGCACAAAATCCACACTCTATTCTGCTTCACCGATAATGGCTCATTTTACCCCACCATGAATCCGTGTTGAAAGATGAGAATCTAATAAACAAGAACGTTAAGCAACACATTTCCGTTTTCACCTGCAAATGTTCCTCCATCTCAGGTTCCACAGGATTTTCATGACTGATCTTGCCAAGCAGGTGTCCAACCTCTGCTGCCCAGCTGTCCACCCCTGCAAGGAGCTCTTCAATTTTCTCCGCGCTCCCTGGAAGCTCTTTGGTCTTTTCAGCAGCATTTGTGCCCTCTTCGCCAATCTACAACAAAAAAGCAGGGTAAGACATTTACACCCATCATCAGTTCATGAGTCTCTCTGCTATGGTCCTGCAATACACAGTCACTACTTCAGCTACTTTCCAGTCTTTGCATCCAACAGGGATCAAAGGAGAAATATATACCAAATATACTCATAAATAAACCACGTGAGGCTCAATTCCTCAACCTTGAAAGCAGATCGGACAGCACAACCTGTGCCCTCATGGCCTGCCCCCTCCCCTACAAGCAAGCAGCCACAGCCTCACTACTACAAAGAGTAAGTCCTAGGCTGCACTATCACTTAGGCTATACCAGGGAATTGTCCAAGGGAACAACAGCTGGTGTTGCGCAAATCCAGACCAGGGAACATGCTAATACTTTAATGGTATTGGTAGACACAGGTCAGAGCTCAACCCTTTGCCTTTTTACTTACAAAAATAAATACAATAAATAAATATAATACATATTATAGCCATAATGTTCAAAGCACTGCCAGAAAAATAACTCCCGAAGTCCTTAAGCCTTTGTAAGAGGCCTCTTTATCTCCTTTTTCTGAATATATTTCCTAAAAGCACTTCTCACTACAGGTTTTACCAGGAAACTCCAGATTTCCCTCACTCCTGGCAACACATTCTTTTGATCTTCTTGCATTCTCATTAGGCTCATCTCATATAAAAATGTTGTCATTTTTTGCCACCGTTTATTGTCACAGCAGTACCTTTTATAAATGTCAATGAAAGGCTCCATTTAGAAAATTAAGAGGTCTAATACTACCATGCAGAGTAAAAGCATCATTCTTGTGAAAGCACTCTAGGAAATATAAGTAACATTAAGCAGGTTGTACAGGAATTCACAGCAGTCTAAAAACCTATCAAGAGAGCTGATGTAAAGTTGCACAACCCTAGAAATATCTATGCAGCAATAATTACTTTCTGCTAGCTGAGGCAGAAATCACACAATTTAGCAGAGGCTCACAAGCTCTTAACAAACTGATTACTTTCATCTCTAGAACTGAATAAGAGCTTTATTCTGCAATAAGATTTCTTTTTGTAAGTGGATTTAAAATTTCCATTTCAAAAACCGAACATTTTCCATCGTGTTATAAAGAGCATTTAACTAAGTCACAAAGACTTAAGAAAGGGATGCCTCTGCGCATCCTCTGCTCCTCTTGTTTTAAAACTGACAATACTGAGTTGACTGAAAGATTTAATAACCTCTGATTAGCAAGGTGGTAAGTCTACAAAGCATGATTTTGAAGGCTACATAGCAAGTGTCATACGAAACTAATAACTCACAAAGTGTGTCCTCTTGATGAACTTAGCCCATCTCTTGTTGAGTTTCTTCAGCTCTTTGGCAATATTTGATCCAACTTGCTCTTTGCTGACTTCAATGAGATAGTTGCCAGCTTCATTTAAGGAACCATGAACTGAATTCCACTTTGCCAGGGTCTCAGCAGGGATCTAGAAAGAGGCATCAAAATCATTTAAATGAGAACCCTGTCAAAAGTTTTTTTTTCCAAAATGAGGAGCAGAAAAGCAAAAAACAATGCCGTGTATAATGCTTCCCTTCCAGGAGGCTTCCAAGTATCTGTGTCTGTTGCTACAGAGAGAAATTGAACCACATACCTCCTTCGGATGCTCATTCCGTATTTCTTCCAGCCATGACTTTAGCAAGCGGATGTTTTCTGTATAGTTACTCCAGGAAGACAGGACTTTCTGTAGAGTGGTATTTACATTGGAAATATAGTCTCTGCACATAGAAATCTTTGACTCCACTGTCTTAGAAAGTCTGCAAATTTCTTCAGGATCTCCAGCTAGGACATCAAACCAGGAATATTGTTATACATTTGGAAACAGGGAGTCTAATTACATAGGAGCAGTTTTTTACACAAAAGGGGGAGTTAAAAATGGTGACAGCAATTCAGTTCAAAATAGAGGTCTTCATATCAGTTTACGTGCATAAACTTACCCAAGCCAGGACCACTTATGGTTTTGATTTTCAGATCTTCACAGATGTGAGTAGCAGTTTCTAGTAGTGCTTCAAGCCTCTTTTCTTCAATGAAATTCTGCCCAAAGTGAAAAGTAATTGGCATGGGTATCACTAACTGACATAAAACGAGGTAGGAAATGCAGCTTGGGATACATTTTTTTTAAATGAGTCTATAACCTGCAGGTTAAATGTTAACTTAGAAAAGCCTATCAAGCAACAAATCTGCTCCCTCTAGTCTGAAACAGACCTGTTCTTTTTTCTGCTTCTGCAGAGAGTAACTTAAACGCAAATATTAATTCCTGAATGCCACCGCCTGAGTCACAGCCGAAGTGTGAGTCACAGCCCTGAGATCCAGCACTGCTTATTTCAGAAAACAGCCCTAGGGCAATACTGAGGAATGGCATCTAGAGCAAGCCAGGCAGAATTTAGTCACATAGGTCTAAAAAGTGATGAAAGTGAAAGGTGTGTTTCCCTGCATGCACAGTAATATTGATAGCTCCTGTCACAGATCAAGTAAGATACAAACTGGGGATGAAAAGGGTGAGAGAAGAAAGAAATAGAAGCAGAGGAGACTTGTGCTTTGAACGTTCAAACAGGGAATGAGAGGGTTGATCCTCAGCCCCACTCTTGTCTGAGATGCATCTCACGTCAGGGCTCCCCACTCCTACAAACATCTTAGCTAGCATGCTACAAAACCACCTCTCCTGTGGCCACGACCAACCTGAGCCACCATGCCACTACTCAGCTGAGATTGCATATCATGGGAACAGGAGAGTCAGCCACAAGCCGTAAAACTCCTAGGGAAAGCTCTATATTCTATCAGCTTGAGAAAGACCATGAATCACAACAGTAGAGATAACATCATAGTGAGTATTTACGAAGCCAAGTGAATCAAGAAACTCAGCACAGATTAACTCTGTAATCTCATCTCACAACAGGGTAAGGTTAATACTGCTCAGGAAAACTGATATTCTATACAGCCTCTTGTTGCCTCCTTCCACAGTCCTGATACTGGCGAAATTCCCACTAACTTAATCGGGGACTTGCCAGTCTGAAGAGCTTCTGAGAAATTATTTATAAACTCCACTAACATGGAATTCACAAGGAGTCCCATTAACTGGAGATCGGGCAAAATTTATGGCATCAGCACTTTCATCCCTCTGCCTGTGTTCCTGAAATAATGATGTATTCTTTGTCGGTACCTGGGGTAGGGTAACACACCTCCTCCCACACATCTACACGTGGCACCATTTTAATAACTTCAGCCCAGAAGCTGAGCTAAGCACAAAACGTAACAAGACAATTCATATTCATCATGAAGCATAAGGAGGTAAGGAAGCTGGGAAAAGAAGAGGCAACAGCAAAAGGCAGATTAGCCAGCACCATGGTTTTGAAAACACCAACTATGGAACTCCTCCAGATAGGTTTGTGTGGATTTGAGCCACAGAAGGGCTGCTGCTGCTGGCTCTATAGTTTAGAAAGAAAAAAATCTTCCCAATAAAGAATAAAAAAAAAGAGTAGAGAGAAAATTACAAACAGTTCCACCGTGCTCTATTTCTCCAAATGGAAAAAGAATCCTTATTCAGAGCAAAACAGGAAGACATGGCGTGGAAGGAGAGCTCCTGTGGAAGTCTACCTGTCCTGCTTGGCATAAATCTCAGATCTCACAAGTCTACCACGCTTCTGCCAACGATTGTAGTATCTTCCGAGGACAGACACAAACTTGAGTCAAACAGGTGGGGAAGAAGATTACTACCAGGGTGTGACACAGATATTTAGACTTACATTCCAATTTTCCAGCAGAGATTCCACAGACTCTTTTGTCCCATATTTCATATCCCAGATATTTAGCTTTAACATCACCTCATCGGCAACAGCTGTGCAAAGTCCATAGTGGTATTCAAGAAAGGTGCTGGAGTTTGTGAATAGAATATTGCTGAATCTGCAAACAGTGAAACGTTGTAAAAGTTGACTCAAAACCCCTGGATGTAGTAAGTATTAATGTATAAGGGTTTTAGCATGAAAACTCAGAATTGCATATATTGTATGTAAAGGTTATTTTGTTATGACAGGAGTTAAATTTAAAGATAACAACAAAATTTTACGTAGCAACAATTTAGAGTCAATATTGACAGCTCAATTTATGAAAAAACTTTAATGCCCAGAAAAGAGGCATTTGCCATCTATAGCCAAAGCTTCTCAGGTTACAAACATAGATTCACTGGTCATTTCTGAAAATATTCTCCAGCAGATATATGGGGTTGAACAATCTGTAGATCTCAGTGATTTTAAAAGGTGGAAACTAAAAATCAGAGAATCCTCACCTCCAGAGAAACTTTTACATTCAAAGCATTCACATTTCCTACCCCTAAGGGGGTGTTTCCTACACATACTACCAAAAGGCATCTGAAAAGGTCCTGTGAATGAGCTCAACTTTGAGCATGTGATTAGACATTCACTGGACCAAGTGAATCGCCTGCTTCTTTGGACAGTCAGTCTTTGCTCAGGTGGAAAATGCTCTTTTTCTATAAGGCATGAATAAATTAAGCGCTTTGTTCAGAACAGCCGAGCATGTCAGTAGCAGAGCTAGAATAAAACATAGTCAAAGTAGAGGGAATTTGAGTATTGCAACCTTCTTTTCATTTCCTCTAACTTTTCAGGCAAGACTAGTGGCATATTCTTCCCATCCTCATTCTTAAATGATTGAAGGGTGTCCCAGTGAGAATCAAAATGATCCATCAAGCCCTGGGGAGAAAAAGACACAGTAAGTCTTTCATTTCACCTGGGAATCTACAAGTCATCTGCCACTAGAGTGACAGCTACTAGGAACTAGTCAGCACAAGACAATCTTCCAGCATCCTCATTCATGAAAGTGCAAAGAAAGTATTTATCTCATCCCTTCCAAAGCGCATATTTAGTGCAGCACTACCTGATTTCTCTTATCACTGTGCCTCTAGTTAAATATAAGGAATATGAATCTACATTATGCATGTGATCATTTTTTTCTGCACTTTCACTATGTTCTTTAGGACAATAAAGTGTCATTGCAACAGTTTCAGGATATCAAGGGGCATTCGGCCTCCTCTTAGTAAAGACTGTCAGCAAAACCTGCTGAATAAACCTATTACGTCACACTTGCTTAATACTTCACTTGACTGCTCAATAAATTGTCACCTAACAGCACACTGAGAGCATATCACATTAACCCTCTGATTGCTTGTATCACATGACTGGGGAATACTTTATGGGCATGTGCCTCAGCACCAAATTCCCTATGGAAAAATAAAATATAAAATGCACTGCACAGAACATAAGCACATTCATAAGTGAATCTAGAGAAATATGCTAAAAGTTCGTTTCTAGGTAATAAATCCTGCAACAAAGCATATTAATGGAAATGATTAAATCCTGGGGCACCCCTCAACCCCTAAAATAGTCCATAAATTTTAAACACTAGATTTTGCACCCTTAATACTACTCCAATCAGACATTTATGAACATTGGTGCGTAAACTTCCTGGATCTTAAGAGAAAGTAAAATTTCCATCATAAGGCACCACTTTGGTAACAAGATCACTACTGAACACACACTAAAAGGACTGACTAGAGGAAGGTGGGGGAAAAAATTCTCATTAGAATGTCTTTCCATCAGGAAAAGTGGATTATGAAAGAAATAAAGTACCTTGAGTTTCTTTTTAAAGAACTTAATGATTATATCTACATGTTCAATGGGAAAAAAAGAGAAACTTAGACTGACAACACCTCTCCGTCTCATTCTTAGAAATGATTTAACTACTTTTGCTGAACAAAATCATAGATCAAATGGCTAAAGTCTTGCAAAGCTGTTAAAAAGCCATCTCTCATATCGGGAAATGACTAGCACTAGTATAAAATGTGGTGTTATCAAGCCACTCACAAGCACCTCTGTTTCTCATTCTTTCAAATTCTCTTTAAGGACATGTCACAAAAACATTCAACTTGTCCTTTGTTCAGAAAAAAACAAGTACAGCATTATGATATCAGCCAGACATCACTTCATCTTTTCAAGGTTTTCAAATTCAAAACGACATTTAAACTATTGTCAGTGTAAAAATTCAAGATCAGAATAAATAACTTGCATGGTACCAAGGTATCAAAATACCTCCCACTGCATCAAATGGAATTACCAAGTGATTCAGCAAATACTTAACTTCAAACAAATGTGAACTCACTGGAATGTAACCCTGAGCCCAAGTGCTTCTCTGAATAGGTATGTATTAAGCTTAGATGTAAAGATAAGGATGCAATTACCCTGTGTTAGTACTTAACACACAAACAAGGTGCAGGAACCACATAAAAAGAACACCATAATTTACTCATCCAGATAGTACTTATATTTAATCTCACTCCAGTGAAGTCAGAAACCTTCCCCATAGACCCATGCAGTTATTTAACTACACTCATCATCGTTCAAAGGTATGCTTAGAAGAGCTTTTCATCTTCAGAAGATAAACACATACCACTGCCCTACACAAAATGTTAAATAGCAATTCCATAACAAGTGCTTTGCTCGGTCAGACCGAAGCAGAATATTCCTTTGTGATCAGCATACCTTAAATACTACAATAATTTCTCTGAAGGCAAACATTGCTTTAAATGGGTCCTGCAAATCAGGCAAATCTTCTGCCTGCAGATGTTCTACCTCCTGAAGCCAAGCCTCAATGTTACCCAGAGGGGAGGGCAACATCTGGTCCAGCTTCATTTTCCATTTGTTAATCTTAAAAAGGAAAAACAGAGATTAAATTTCTCACTGTTATTTATTTCCCCATCCCAAGTTACTGATAAAACCTGCATAAGCTGATGCTTTAGGCATCCTAGAACAAAACCAAACACCACTTGTCATCATTGAAAAAAGGAGCTTCCAGTAAAGTCAGCTGCAAATCAGCCGTGTTTACCCAAGACCCAGGCTTGTTCCCCAGCCCGTAACCTCTGCAACACTCAGAGAATTTAGCAGTTACTGTCCTTGGCTGGTGCCCATCTCAAGGCCCAGCAACAGGAAAATTTACAGAAAACTAGTTGCAAAATAGAGGGGAAATGGGGATGCTCTGGACAGCTTTCCATCACCCACCAACCAGATCTCACTGTATCACTACCCGTGCCAAGGGAAAGAATGTATTAATACACTTCTCCCAGTTGCATCATCGTCTGAGCAACAATTATGTCCCAAAAGACCCTTTTAAGCACAAATAGTCCAAAAACTTTGATCAGAAGAGGGCTCAAAGACAACCAGATGCAGGCCATTCTTCACAGACCCCTCTCAGCCCCGAGGTTTGGGAGGCACAAGGGTAATAAATATCGAGTCACCTTCTGCCTCCTCTTGGTTGGTAGGACCACAAACTGAGTACACTACTCAGTTTGTGTGGACTTCAAGTTCAGGGTCAACACCTCTTTTATCAATTCAAATAAAGTATCAACTCCCCACTTTTCCCTTTACAAGTTCCTGGGGTAGACTTAGGTTTCGTCATAAAACATGCTCACGCTGATAACGAGGCGAGCTAGAAATGCCTCTGACCTGTGAGATCAGCTTATCCCACTCTTCTCTCATCTGCTGCTGGCCTCCACTCAGCTCAGCTTCACTTCTTTTTGATGACAACACAGGCATAAAGGGTTTTTTTTCCTCGTTAAATGATTCCATAAATGACATCATTTCCTAGGGATAAAAAGAAAGAATAATTCATAGAAGAATACTTCAGAGGGAGTCTCATGGAGCCCTGTACTGCCCTTGAATGCTTCCATTAACTTCAAAGGGTGTAATGCACAGAAAAGCAAGAGAGCAGGGAGGAGGCACACGTGTCTCCAGGCACTATTTGCGTATTTGCTGAAGGTGACCCTGTCAAGGGCCCATGCGCTTAAAATTTATCCAAGTCTTCAGCTATGTCAATTAATTAAAAGACTATTTCACTTTCTCAAAAAAACCTTGTTCTGCTCAGAAACCAACCCATATGTGTTTGCTAAGAGAAAAGATTTAATCCGATCCTTCCCTCAATCATTTCAGGTCATTTCCCAAACTCATTGTCAGATTTCCAACTCTTATTTAAAAGTTTATTTAACACTTCAGTTTAAGAAATGAACATGAAAAGCTATGTTTCTGGAAATAGTTTTAGCATTTCTTTTTACAAATGCAGTTAAATAAGAAATACAACTTACTTTGCACTTCTGATAATATGTTTCATTCTCTGTGTCAACCAGCAACTTTGCTAACTTCTCCTCCTGTGCAGCCAACCAGCTCACAGCCTCTTTTACTTTCTCCTGGGAATTAGAGCAGAAAATTTCATTTTTCCATTTTGCAAGCCTTGTTCTTAATTTACATTGTGCCATAAAACACTACACACTGAGTATATGATAAACCTCATTTCAAAGCTATTGAAAAACAAACAGTAATTCCTTGGGACTCTAATGAGTTTTGGGTCAAGCACTATTAGAGAGCAAGGCCAAAGCTTTAAACCTGGCACCTGGATATATGGAGGCATCTTAAAAGAAGAGCCCAACTGCCCTCTGACTGAAAGGAGATTATCAGTTCAGAGATATGGGACTAAGCAATTAATACATAACCTCTCAAAGGAGAATGTAGAGAATAGAAAACTTGATTTTCCAACCAGCACGATCTAAGAGTGACAAATTCTGTCCATTTTACACGTGAGCTATTAAATTTAAAGCTGGGTTGTTCTGCACATTTGCAAATCTGTCTGTCTCTACTCCATTATTTACATAGAGACTTCAGAGCACACATGAAGACAACCGGGATTGAAAACGTCCTCTGTAACAGTTAAATGAAAAAACAAGACAACCTGCACAGCAATTCTAACTGCATCATGAAAACTCTGTCACCCTGAGTCTTGACTACCACACAGGAGCACTAGAAGGTTCAAGCCAATGCAGCCCTGTCAGTAGCTGAATCAGAAGATCTGATCTAATTAGATCTGATCTAACTGTTACTGAGTCAGGTTATAAATCAGACAAAGAAAGTGCTGATATTCTTGGCAACCACGATGCACGTTCATTTAAAAACGCCACATGACATACCTGCATGTCTCCTTCAGACTCACACAAATTCCTGGAGTACTGCAAAAACTGAGCCACGTAAGTCATGATTGATTTTTCATCTGGATTCACAACATCAACATCTACAAGAGCCAAGACATCATTTACACAATTATGCAGCCTTCTGGGCCTGATCACATAATTACATGCTATACTGCAGTTATTAAAACACATTACCATAAACATGTTGATTTTGCAGCAGCTCAGTTAACATATCATTGACAGAAATTAATATGTAATGAACATTTTTCTCCTTGTGAATATTTTAATATAACATGATTAACTAATGAAAAAGTTTCTCCCATGAACAGCAAAGTTTTATATCCTTTTTTCCCTGCATATTGCTGCCAATTCAAAAATCCTACAAATCCTAAGTAGGGTCACTGTCATAAAAATAACCCCTCAGCTTTGAGCTTTCAAGATCAATGATCCATTTCAAACTTAGGCATGGTCTTACCATGACTACAAGTCAACACACACAGGATGATTTTTATCTCAATCCTGATAACAAAGGTAAAAAAAAAGGCAGATCATCTACCTTCAGGTTCAAGAAGCCGTGGAATATTCAGCTCTAGTTCTGCAATCTTGAAAGCCTCTTTCAGGTTTTCCTTGTTGCTTCGAGCTTTTGCCTTCTCCAGATCAACTAGACCTGGTCGTAAGGTCTGGATGACAGCTAAAAAAGGCAGTCCGCTTCGCCAGCTTGACTTGAAATCAGTCACGTTGATAGAGCCGTGCCTATGCCCCAAATGGTTAGAAACAAAGTGTTATGCCCCGATTCCTCAGGTGTCCCGAGTACAAATAAAACACCTATTGTGCAAAACAACTCAATGTTTCTATGTTATGTTGCATTCTGAAGATAAAGCCTTGCCGATCCAATATCCTTTCAGAATAACACTTTTCTGTTCAATATCTATGTGTTCCATGGGATGGAAAAATGACAAGTAAAGCACTGAAGAACACGTAGGTATTTGTCTGTAAGGGCACCAAGTACTGAAATCACTGCTGGCGCTTTTGAAAATCCAGACCTTAGAGGTGATTTATTAACGCAGAAAAAAAATTTCTTTTTCTCTTTTTTAGCTTATCGTCTTTAAAATATGTTCTGTTAAGTGGTGCCTGGACAGTGCTGCACAGTGCCCAGTTCTCCAAGCCGAAGTGAATTCTGGGAAAACTTCCAGAAGCAGCCTGTACATAAGGAGTATGTCAAAGCGAGGAAAAAATGTGAAGTTTCAGGTGATCAAATTTAGTTACAGACAAATGGATCAGGACTTAAAAGTCTTCTTTTACCAAAAACTATAGGATCCACTGCTAACAAAAATCATTCTGTGTAATCATAGCTCAGAGAGGATGCTACAAAACCGAATGCAATATAAAAAAGAAAAACAAGGAAAAGAAAGAGGAACATTAAATGGACAGAGAGCTGTTTTTTACATGCCAATCACTCTTGTCCTGATAAAACACAATTAAAAAAACCTTCAGTGCCTGAAAACATTCTCCCCCAGCAGAAAGCGTCTGATGTGCTGATGATGGCCTCTCACACCAACAACACGGAACATTAGTAGAATGTTATTAGAACATAAAGCAACCAAAAAGCTGGAGAAAAAGCACTGGTATTATTGTAAAATGTACTTGAAATGTCCTGGAGTAAAGCAATAGCCCTTGAAGAAAATGTGAAGCCTGTTTTTTGCAAGAAATACCTGTATCTGTTCTAGATAGTGCACTGTGAATATTCCCACTGAAATCAACAGAGCTATCTGTACACCAAGCATAAAGAAACATCCTGGTAGAATTGGGGACTTTCAGGACTAGGGTCCTTCTCGGTAGTGTTTTGACAGAAAAACACGAGATGTAGAAATCCTAGAAGTCCTACATTTTTCTGTTAAAAATAGAAATTAATTATTGGAAATTTATTAACCAGTGCCAACCATGAGGACTAAAACTAGCGAATCATGTAAACATTCCCCCAGACTTTTCACGCATGAGCTGCTAAAAGAGAAAAGCCAAACAAGTCAATTTACATTGTTGTATTCCATTAGTAGGTGTAGCTTCACATTAGTATTTTTAAAGGGCTCATGTAAAAACATATATGGCCTGGTTGATACCAGAAGTACTGGTGGTGACAAAATCTGACATCTAAAGGATTTTCTGCTAAGCTGTCTACTAAGTAATGTTAACAAAACAGGGAAATATCACCACATTTAGACAAAAGCAGTAAACACAACACGTAACATACTAATTACAAGTCGTGGATGGAACTTACAGTGAACACTGTTCTTTTGCCCATAGCAAAAGAGCATTTGTAGCAGACACCTTCCACCGTTCCTTAATTTTAGCACTTTTTTTAGCTGATCGGCTTGCCTTTGGAGAGGAGTCAACAGCACCTGAACCATCACGTGAAGGCTGATTGTAAGCACAAGCAAGTGTCCCAGCAAGTTCTTCAATCTATCAGAGATGATGGGAGAGTTAATCAGGCTTTAGGGAAAAATTACCAAGACATCAATGGCAGAAAACCACAGAGAATTAGAAAGGACTTGGTTACAGCTGCAAGACTAGTTCCCTGCCCTTAATGGTCAGATCAGGTTTTATCTGTTCAACCTGAGCTATTTTTTGCTGAATTCCTGTCTTCAGGTGATGTTTTGGCAAGAAATATTCACCCAAAGACTTTCATGTCATGCTGTGGGTACCAGCAATGGCATCAAGGGATCTTCTCACACAATGCGCTTTTCCACTCCTCCTACCAAAAAATCTACCAAAAATACCTCCTTTCAAAAAATCACCTTCTGTTTTGTACTAATTCATCTCGTTTGGCAACACATTTTTGTGCTTTTTTTCCTCTACTAAACCTCTCTTACATTGCTGAAATACTTACATGAAAATGAAATATAATTGTCCAAATTAGGCCAAGCACAATGGAAGGTTTTCCTTCAATAATGTCAGCAACATGAATATTTATGAGCTTGAGCTAGCGGGAAAAAAAATAGGATCATTGTTAACAAAGATAATGTTCCACCAGCTAAACTGGCTTTGGTTGTGAATTTTTACGTTAATACTCACTGATCTGCTCTTTAAAAATGTCAAAGCATTTTCTATGTTGCTTCTGCACTGGAAGGTATTAAATCCTTTTTCCCGTGGCTGTGAAGCAAAACCAACAGGTTATATCCTCAGCGGTAAAAATTAATTCTATTTTATATTTTGGTTAGTATCCTCCCGTAAAGATTCACAAATTACTTCAGATCAACTTATTTCAGTTTGTTTCAGTGTCAGTGGTGTAAGAATAAATTACTTGCAAATAGCTCTATGCTTCCAAAGGGATCATCCATATGCTTACTATTAAGCTTATCCAGAAATCTTTGATCGATATAACAAAGGACTGAGGTAATATTTTTATTATTCTGTCTTACCAGACGTTCACCTGAAAGCGCTTCCAACAGATCCAAAAGCAAATGTCCTTGCCTTATGTCTGTATACAGGTCTGAGACAACTGAAGGAGGTGTATGCTGCAAAACAAATTTCAGTGCTTGTTATACCATCTTTTGTCATTTTGAATTCAACACACTACACAACATCACAGATGGTTCTGCTGTAAAATAAAAAAATGTTTAGCATCCTTTATTTTTTCAACAAGTTGAAAGATAAATTCTGCTTCTAATCAGCCATAGCTTGCTTCTTCCAAACCATTATCTTGTTTGCCTCTTATTCCCCATCGCCCGGACTCTGAGCTTTATAAGGGTTATTTTAGGCCCCATTTTGAAGTATTTATACTTTTTAAGGAGGTATGTGGCAAAAGACCCCAAAACTCTGAGAATGGGAAACTGAAGATAAGCAATTACTTTATACTGTGACTTTTTAATCAATGTAACCTCATTTCAAATTTGAATACAGAGCTGAATAACTAAACTCTTACTCTTTTCATCTACTTTTGAACAACACAAATCTACCATGAGCTCAGCAGCTTCCGCTCAAGGAAGGACCAAAACAGGATTTGATTTTTTTACCTGAGCAAGCAGTACATGCTGTAAGAGCTGCTGTGTGAAAGTTTAAGGAGCATCTACATTACTATGTGGTTTGTCCTAACACTCACAAGTCATTCAGGTCATCCCAACTAAACTCATGTTCTTGGATTGCAACTACAAACCTAAACATGGTAAAACTAATCATAAATACAGCACCACATAAAATCCTGAGACGCGCTACGACCCAGCACAAGTATGTTTTACCACATCAGCAAGAAAGATACAGTCATCTACTTACAAACTATCTGGTACAAATGTCCTTGGGTGGTCATTAACACAATGCTGTTACACTTATTAAACAAATGCTTTCCAGGGCCCATGTTTTCCAGCCAGGACCTAAAATCTGTATTAATATTTTAATTCCCAAAAATAATTAATCTACATATACCTACAACTGAATCAAAAAGGCAAAAAGCATGTCTTTCCTAAAGAACCCCCTTCTTACCTTTGCCAATATTGAATTTATCCAGCTAGTGAAGGTTTTCTTCTGTGTAGACTCTCGCTGCACTGGGAAAAGAAAAGAAAAAAAATGGCTAATGGAAAAAAATGATCTGGTTATATTTCTTAAAAAGATAAATGGCATCCATTTCAAACCTAAGGTCCGTTCTTCCACATATTAAGATATAATTTTATATTTGTCTTTCTCAACTCTATATTAGAGCTGATATTTTTTTTCACACAGGGATGATGCTGTAAGGACCTCTACTACCATTGAGAATACTTCTACCTGATGCAGTGAAGAGCAATTAATGAAGGTTTTCTCTAAGCTCAGTAAATGCAAACAGCAATGTTAATACATTATCCTACAGAGTAATGTGTCTGGAATAACTCCATCCATTCCTAAATGTTCCTTGAAAGACTCAGGGCCATTGTCAGCATCAGATCCACTCTTGAAATTTGGGAAAGTCCGTGCATGAAAATAAGTGCAAATGTGCCACACACACCAATCAACATCGCAATGCTGACAAGGAGGACATAAATAGCATGAGAGATACTGGCTTCATGTCAGCACAGGACCCAACCACACCCTTTGGTTGAATACCAATGCAGAGCCGTTTCAGTTACCTAACAAGAGATTATTCAGGAGCTGCACTCAGTTTTATCAGGCAGGCGAGGCTGGTATTGTTGGCACTTGAAAAGAGACGGAAAGTAAACATTAACCACTCTGTCTGACGCCAGTGACTCTTCCAGCTGTAGCTCTTGCCAAACACACACCACTGCTACTGATACGGAGAACTTGCTATTGGAGTTGGTTACAGAAAGATGGTTGAGATGAGGACATTTGGTCATGTTGTAGTTGAATCTTTCCATATTAATGTGCAGAAGAATTATGCAATGTGGACTTGATACTGCAAGTATTGATTCACATGGGCAGCTCTCGGCCAAACACCTCATCAAGCCAAATGACAAGGTAGTTACTTCACCGCACACACCTAAGAACATCTTACACCCTCCTCAAGCTACAGCCGCTGCCTACTGTGATCCACCAGGCTGCCTTCCAAGCAGCCGCAGCCCCAGCTACCATGTGGCTTATTTTCCTATCCAAATAAATTAAGATAATAAAAAAAAAAACCCTCATTGTGAATCAATAACAAAACTCCATTCCTGCCAGTATCTCCCTGGACTGTAGTGCAGCAGTTATCCTGTTCCATCTGGGCCACACAACACACAGCTCAGTACAGATGTGCTTCTGGCACCGTGGCAGGCAGCTGTATTGCAATTTTCAAGCCAAGAGTGTGTTTTCCCTCCCTTCCCCCTCCCCATTCCCCCCTTCCTTCCCCCCTCCCGCTCAGAAGCGCTAATGATTTAATCAAGCTCTCAAATTCTTATCTCTACCACGTGGTTAATTAATACGGATTTTTATTTTTATGAGGATGAATGGATTCTTTGTTAGGACTTTTTATAGGGCTCTAAGTGACCTTGCTTTTCTCTTGCCCTAGTTTTCAAAATGTCAGTGACCCAGAATAAAAAAGCTATCGAAAAAAACCTGATCATTTCCTCCACTTTGGGACAAAACTCAACAAACCAAAACAGTGGATCAGAGAAAACAAGAAGAGAAGAACTTGCTAATCTGAAAACACCCAAAATCCACCATATTTCATCCTGTGTTTTAGAGCTGATTTTCAGAACAAGTCTCTAGGGCAGAACACGTAGAAGCGGGGTGTCACGTAGGCTAGCCAAAAATCAATACACGCTGCTGGACAATGACTGTTTCATCCAGTAATGAGCTATCAACAAGTGCTACAAACCAGATTAATCATTAAGGGATGGAGCATGGGCACACGGCAGCGACCATGGCAGTGCTGAACTCTCCAAGGAGGGGAGGGCAGGAGCGCCACCAGCCATGGTTTTACTCCCAACCTTCTTTTAACAGCAACACAGAAAAGCCAGCTTAAAATTAATCTCCTCTCTTCTGTTATCTTTTGTGCCTCCCTTCCCAAGGTCGGAGACGGCAGCTCACAGGAAAGCATCATCTTCTCCCTCCACAGGGAGTTGGGGGAAGCAAATTGTGGCAGAACAGATGTAGCCTGTCTGTCCGTGCTCATCAAACTACGTCAACAAACAGCTAAGAGGTTTTCTTGCGTGGCGGGCACCGGCGCTCCACTGTCAGTGAACCATTTACAACTGTGTAGCTTTTTCTTTTTTTTAAATAAAAACAAACCACTTTTTTAAACAATTATTTGACAATAATGAGCACAAGCCTATCTGTTGTCTTCCCAACTCTGTTTTGTCAGAATTACCTTTCACGTATGATGTCTTTATATCTTCCTTTCACGGTTCAGGTCAGCTGAGGCTGCGTCTACAGCAGCAAGCAGTGCAGCTCAACAGAAGCAGATCAGGAGATGGAAAGAGTTGGTGTTTAGGATGTAGCATACTCGCCATGGGTGCAGGGAAGAAAAGGTGTGTTGGACTAACTCTAGGCTGAGTGCCCACAAACAGCCACAGTACCTTCTTGGAGCATTCATTTCACTTTCATCCAAAATAATCACTTCCACGCTGCCCGACAGCTCAGTAAAAGGAACCAGAGCACAGTCAGCTGCGATAACTGGGAGAGCTCCTTCAAGACACCACTGCTGATAAGAACTAAAACATGAGGCAGGTACATGCTGTAAATGATAGGAATTTGCCAATCCAGGGAAAGGGTGAGCAGTTCACCCCGAGCCTTTTGTATAGTCCCTTCCCTTCCAGCCAGTAACAGAGTTTTCTTTTCTGCAGGCAGGAAAGCTGGGGAAAATAGTTATTTCCAGCATTTATGTTCAGCAGCACAGTGTTAAGTAATTAAAAGCACAGTATTTGTTGTAAAGGTTAAGAAGTTTATTCAAAAGCCAACGAAGGATAAGAATATTTCTACAGGACTGGGTCTTCTGAAATCTAAATATCGCATAAATATTAACTACTACCCTGTCTGCCCAGTAAGTGGCAACTTTACTTTCTACACTACTCCTTTCAATCAACTTTTCCTCCTGGTTTTCTGAAATACTTTTATTCTCCTTATTGCCAGGATCCTGGAGCAGCTCTAAACCAGCACAGCCTTCACTGCCACAACAGCCCAGGAAGTGCGGCACCACAGTACTTAGGGGCACAGACAAAGGCTGCAGGTTAAATCCTTAAGGGTACTAAGTCACATCATTTAGATATCAGCATACTTTTTTAAAGATAAGAGCTTAATTGGCTTTTATAACATTTTAGAGAAAACCCACAGTGAAGCAGGGATGAACCCTATGTTCCCTATGCAGGTGCCCCAGAAGCTATCCATGCCTTCAGCATTTTAGTGACAGTTTTTAACCAGTTGTGCATCTGATAATGCCTTTAACAAACTGAAATTTATCTAGCAGGGAACACATTTATGCAACTAGACAATCCATTCTTTTTGATTAGGCATAAGAAACAGACAAAAATACTCATGACTGATTTTTTTATAGGCAGTCTCATGTTTCAGTTGCCTCTCCAGTGCCGTCAGCCCCGTCACATGCCACAAAGCCATGGCCATGCAGTTACAAAAACTGCAGACCAGCTCCTCACTGGGCAGCAAGCAGCATAAACAGGGCATAAATTTCATTGCAGCTCCTATGGGAGCTCTTCCATCTGTAAAAGTCATCCTTGAAAAATCATAATAAACGATTAATGGACTTTTTCAATCATTCTGGTAAAGAAAACAAAAAAGTGTAGCTGTAGTAACACTCTGGCCCCAACAGATGAGGCGTACAACTAGGACAAAAAAAAATTGCTGGGTAAGAATTAGTAATCTACCTGAACTCGGGATGAATTAAGCAAGTCTCAGAGAGATATCCTCCTTTACTACAAACTGCACAATAAAAATCTATCCACACACATCAGCGTATTTTCTATTTTAGTTGAAATCATTCATAAAGGATTAGACATAACTGCATCAAAACAGCATAATTCATTTATATCATTCAACTCTTCAAAAACAGTCTTAACAGCCACATTCGTATATGCTCATCCTTAGGGTTACAGTCATAAACAGGAATATGCACAGGGATATGTAAGCAGAGCCAAAAATTACGACTACTGTAGTTAATTAGTGAAAGAATAAGTACATGCCTCAAACTCCGAGAGGTAAAACACACTCTCTTGTGTTTGAAATAGCTCAGAAGGCATGTAAAGAAAAGGGAAAAGAGAGTTCTGCACAGACTTGGTAGGAAATGTCACACACAAGGTCTGTTTGCTGCCCTAGAGAAGTAAGGGGAAGGATTCATGAATGAGAAGAAAAGTGGAGGTTGGATCCTCCCACAGGTAAACAGATTCACATCCCAAAAGTAAAAAAAAAAAACTTCTGGCTCCAGAGCATCACAATTCCTGTTCAATTTCTGCAGTAGCCATCCATTCCGCAAGCAGCTGCTCATTCCTCTCGCTGCAATCCTGCACTTGGGCTCATCCACAGAGAGTAGTGAGATCTCCAACAGTTGCACAAACATTGCCACGAAGTCCTTCTCTTACCAAAGAAGGGGAGATGGAAAGGGACAACTCTTCACAGTGGGCAACAACTGGTTGGGACAACTCTCTGCAGGGAGCCCCGAGTGCCTGGCAAGAGCCTCGCTGATGTTCAAAGGCTGTGAAGAGCTCAGTGTGTGCCAGGGGGAAAGGACCAGCAGCATCTGCCAGACTGCTCACTGCCATCTGCTTGGGGCTTCCTGCGCAGAATTGTCCCCATGTTGGCAGTGGAGAATTGTCCTAGACCCAAGAGGTGCTGGAGGAAAGGGCACAGACAATTTTGATCTTAATCTGGTCTAGTTTTATTATAACATTTCAAGTAGAGGGAACAGGAAAGAAGGAGCCCGAGCGCTCACATCATGCGATCTCATAGCATTTTCAATTTTATTGGCAGGGAAGGTGGTAACTATTACTCTTTTCTCTGTGGAGATCAGCTTGAAAGCTGGAAATGGTTAAAGAGCAATATATATAAATCTAAAAACATACATATTTAAGGGCTTATATTCTTGCAGCTTTTTAGTTCACCCTCATGATTTTGTGACTAGCTTAATTTGAAAATGTCTGAAGGTGGGAACGTTAGAAACAATATTGCTTTCATTTCTTTACTAATTTTCTTCATGCTTTCAGGCTTCATTAAAGATCCTTAAAATATTGAGCTCTAGAGAAAAATACACTGAATACAATAATTACATTTTTACCTATTTTCCAGTGACTTTCTTTTCTGTACCTTCTAGGCCAAACGTTATCAAAGAAAGCAAATGATCACCTTTAAACATTCTTCTAGCTAAAAACCACTAACAGAAAATCCACTAAAGCAGGTTTTTAAAATATTAAGCCACTGGCATTAATTTAATAGGATTTCTATAACAGTTACAGCTATTAAGTAGTAACCTCTTCACTAATGATTTTAAGGAAATTCTTCTTCCCTTTTTCTTTCCAAATCACTGTTTTCCTCACAGAAGACTGTGACTTGAATCACAGTCAAACACACCTATAATGAGTGTTTGGTTTTACACGTGGTAGTGAAGTAAAACAAGGCGAACCATTTTGTAATGTTTTTTATGCATACAACTTCAGAAAGTAATGTACCCTTTAGTTTGGTCATAAAAAGTTCTTCTTGTCCTAATTAACCAGACTAGGCAAGTGCTCTATCACCACTGGATGTCTTTCAGGAAAAAAAACCAAAACGGAAGATTGGATCACAAAGAATTTAAATATAGAATAAAATATGAGCAATCCAGACTAGATCTGACTCCTACTTTTTTCTTCTGCACCCATTACTTATGCCTATGTCCTGTTATGCTCTGTATTATGCAACACTGGACAGATTCTTTGAAGCTATACCTTACCAATCCAAAAAGCAGATCATAACCAGTTTTACATCCATCTTAAGCGACCAAGAAGTAAGTTCTCTCATAGTTACAAGCAGCCATTCCTTGTATCTGAGATTTCTCTAAAACTTCTACAGGAGAACTGATGATTTAAAGTAATCAATGTCTTTGGCTGCAATGCCCATCTCATCCCAAAATTCCTATTATTGAAAAAAAATGTTTCCTTGAGCGATCCTATTATTCTTATTTCATCTTTGCCACCACAGATCTACAGGTAATAATTAATGGTTTTTATACTTCATGTCAGGGAACATCACAACTTCATCACAGCTGTGTCACTATTTGGTTGTTTGACCCAGAGCAGACGCTGCAGCATAAACAGCTCCATACGTACAACATGTCTGTATAATTTGTTGCATCTTTAATCATTACAAAATTGCTTATGTAATGTCTAAGGGATGTCTCTGGATGCTTTACAACAGGCAGGCACATACAGATTGGTCAAAGGTTTGCAGCGTGTTCATTTCAGCGTAATCTAGGAGCTCAAATTACCACAGCAAAGAAATATAGTCATTTCAATTTTAATAAGAAGGGCTCTTTCACTGAGACATTGACCAAAAAGCCCTACTGTTAGTCAACACATAAACACCAATTTGACTCAGAAGAAAACAGCTCAAGTATTATTTCAAACTAAAACCCTATTCTAAAATCACATGTAATTTCATTTCAGTACCCTCTGCCTTAAAGCTAAACAGTGCTTTCCAAACCTTTTTCATGACAACAGTCACCTCAGTCTTTGGTGGAAACACCAAAGGCTGAGTGTGACTGGCACAATAAATGCGTGTCTGACAAGCAGTGCTTGGTGCAACACTCCAACCAGCTCCTGGCTTCCAGGACTTTTTACTTGCTCTGCTGAAAATGTAATACCGAAGCAAAACGGGAGAAAGTTCACCGTTAAAGACGTCTGGCTTTAGACCACTGCTAACACTCACTTGTCAAACCACAAGGCTGCAATGACAACACCAGTGCAAATATGGATCATAAAAGTGACTTGCCAGAATATCCTTTTGCACCACCTGTTTTAAACATATTTTCTCTCAACTAAGCATGATGGTTCATTGCAAGTGGGCTAAAAGGAAATAGCTCTGTAGAAACACAACTTAGTCCATCCATCCTAGAATAACTAGGGTCTAAACACATCAGAAATGGGCTTTCCAGCAGTGCTAGTCCTGTTGCCTGGGTTAGCCTCCGTGATAACCACCATAAATGTCTCCATGAATATGTTTAGAGTAAAATCAGCCTTCCTAGGAAATTCTTATAGAAGAAAACTCAACACATGATTAAGGAAAATCCAGAAAGCCCATCTGAGAGGCCAGCTCTGGCGCACTTACTAGCACTTAGCCATTCAGGTACATGCCATTAAAATGGAACAATTAAAAAACAGTCAGCAAGTGCTTCCTTAACAAGCTCTAACTCATTGCAAGTAAGGATTAAAGACTCTGACCTACAAGAAATTTGTTTGGAAGCCACAAAAATTTTCTGCTTGTTTTGGCCACAAGCTATCTTTCTACACATACAACGGGTATAGCAGCAAGAATAGAAAAACAAATAAAATAAAATAAAATAGTACTGTAGTTAATAGCCTCATTAAGACAGCTTAATGCAATCAACTAATTGTCAGCAAACAGAAAATGAGGAAACTAATGAAATGGTGTAAATGTTCTCATGCTGGTGGTTCCCTTGAAAAGAGGTTACACTAACATCCACAGTGCATAGCAAAGCACAAGAACCACTGAGCACATCTGTACCAAAAAAGGCAACAGCTCTGAAAGCACCACAAGAAAGTACTAAAAGGGCTGTTATCTTTCATTCCACTGCTGAAACATCTCTCATGAAACACAGAAACATCTGCAAAGAAGCACAGACACCAACTATTGTAACACTGGTTTTAACAGGTTTCTCAGAGTTCCCTTCAATTTGTGCACAGTCACAGATTTTTCCAAAAATCTACATTAAAAAGAAAACTACGGTAACTTACCTTGCAGTGATAGACAGAGATCATCTATTTCGGAGGAAGCCTGATCCTCTGTTGATGGAGATGACTGCTGTGATGCCATATTAAATTCTATGGAGATCCTTCAATCAATTTCCAAACTGAAATTATATATATATAAAAAAAAAAAAGAAGAAAATCAGTACAGTTTTACATTAAAATTAATGATAGCAAAGATGTTCAGAGTGTGCAGCATTGAAATACATGTTTTGTTTGGGGTTTCTTCCCTTGGTAGGATGTTTCTTTAGCTCGTAGAAAATGCAGCAAATGTTCCTACTGCGTGAATCCAGGTTTTGGTTCCTTGTCTCTCTTCTAACAGCAGCCAGCAGTACTCTACAACACAAACCATGGATCCCAGTATGTCTTGCTACAAAACCAGAAACTCTAGGATTAAGAAACTTCACACACAGTTGCTTTCTTTGAGAAAGCCATGTTGACAAAGGCTCACAGTGCCTTCTGCAGATTTGTTGCTGCTTCAAAGGCTTTCTTTACATCTTTGTGCTTTTCAGATATGTCCTCCTGTCCAGATAATCGTTGCAGAATGGAAAAAATTAAGGCAGAATCTGCAAAGATTAAGATGAAATGAAAAGCAGCGGTTATTGAAGGAGAATCCTCACAACTGCTGTTTCTGTTTGGTGCCTTTGTTACTCCTCATCCCCCAGGAAGGAGTTTCTCTCTCCAGCACCTCCACCTTCCTCTCACTGGACGCCTCCCCTATCTCTAAAGCAATTTTAATGAACGATTTGCTCTGTCTTCTTTAAAAAGAAGTCTTACGCTGTTTCTGGTACTGCAGTAGCTATATTGTTCAATTTCCCACTGAAAGAAAAACTGGATACACAGACTCATTTTAATCAAGAAGTTAAACAAGTTCAGAAAGAAATAAACCTGAAAAGTAAATAAGAGTTCACTTCAACAAGCTCTGTTCTCTAAATAACTCTAACTTATCAACAGAAGCACTAGGACTTCCACAACTCATATTAGTACCTCATCCACCGAGTATACGTCAAAAGAAAGAGCGTGAAGAGACGAGTAAGAATATACAACATTTTAGATTTCCAGAGAAATTTTTACCTTCAGTCTCCTGAGCATATGAATCACGAGGCAGCCTGTTTCCCTCACTATATACTATTTTTCCTCTCTCCCTGTCTCACTCACTGCACACAAAGGACAACACGAGTTTAATGAGAAGCTATTCAATATTTTGTTTCCCTCACCCTGAACAATGTGTGTCCTTGTGCCTTATCCAAGAGCTGCTCTGACGACAGGATTATTAAGTTCCTCACAAGATTTTCTATGGCACTCATCACCCCGGCATCTGAACGCTTCACAAACATCAATCAAAGCACATTCACGGTATCTACGTGAGATCAGGGGTTATTGACCACACTGAGAATCACAAGATGGCTTGAGTTGCAAGGGGTTTTTAAGATAGTCTGTTCCAATTCTCCTGCCATGGAACATCCTTTTACCAATGACAAGCAAAGGCACAAAGAGGAAAAAAGAGGTTGCTAAGTTGACTCTGCTTTTGTACAGAAATAGAAAACATGAAGTGATTGCCTTTATTAAAGGACACTTGGACTTCCAGCCCTGGACATCTCTCAGTTCTCGGTTCCCAAGCCAGAACTTGGATTCTCAAGTCAGACAGTCAGAACATAAACACGCAGTTAGCTAGCACTGATGGAAATTGGGGGTTAAATGCCAGGGCCAGCATCTCACAGGAACCGAGCACGAGCAAGGGCTGAGCAAGAATCCAGTTCTCCCAGCAGCACTGCCTATACCCAAGGCGATGCAGTCTTTCCTGGGAAACTCCTCCCTTTTTATCTCAAGATCAAGACATACAAAACCAAAGTCTTCAAATGCAAAATGTCAGTTGGCCTTAATATCTTTTAGGTATCACTCTACGGCTTGAATGTGATTTTGTGATTACCACCTTGAAAGCTACTAAGCAGCAAGACCCAAACCAGGGGGTATGTAAGCAAAATCCAAACCACATCATCAGATCTGTTCAGTTTTGCTCCCAGGACAGAAGAAGAGCTAGTTGCGTTCCCTCCACACCGAATGTTCCAGTGGCCAACCAAAGATCTTCAGAGATATTTAAGAAATAGTATATACTGGGCAACAATAAATCCGCAGGTGAAATCAATGAGCCCGCCTGAATGTGAACCTGAGGTTGGTTGCCCGTGTGAAGGAAGAGTGATAGGACTACAAGCACACTTGTACACATCCACCAATGCCACAATAAGCATAACCTAGGAGCAAGGTGTCCCCAAAACTATGTATGTGTTGGTGCTTCTGGACCATGCAGTCAACATCACTGGCAATGCATGCTTTTTTTCTCTTTAATACAAGTTCATTCTCTTTTTTTTCATTTTAATTCAAAATAAATGCTATTTAAGAATTTCCTTTTAAAGGCAGAAAAGCAGCACAAAATCTTCTAACAGTGAAAACACACATATCTGTTAGACTTCAACGCATCCAGAGTTGAGATGGTGACATAGGTGGAGCCTGACTTGCACGATGCTAAAGTCATTGGGAGCATAGTGCAGAGAAAGGGAACAGGATCCGGCCTTAAAATTCCGCTATAATAACAGGAAAATATGCAAGAGTCACAAACAGCACTAATGGAAGTTTCATAAACTAAATGCATTTTCAACCTCTCCATTATTGTTCCTTCTCTGTCCCCACCCCTTGCCAGCTACCGCAACCACTAGGTACAGAGCATTCATTGGCTTTTAAGTGCATGTACTGACCTTCATGTGATGGGACCCCAGCCTCAGTCCAGATCTCTAAGCATGAAAGCAGCTGAAGTTAATAAACCTTTCAGGATTTTAAAGCAGAAAGTATGCTAAGCTTTAAAACATTAATTGACTTTTAATTAAGTTACTCAGTCTATTAATTAATTTACTTCAGTTATGGCACATGACCATAGAACATGTATCAATGAAAAAAGCATATGTGCTTGTTTTCTTTTAAGGTCAAATTAAGGTCTCTTTCCCAAAAGGATGGGATATTTTAAATATATTATTTTAATCCAGAAACCCATTCAACAAATCCACAGTGCAGGTTATAAAAACGCATAGCTAACACAAGATGAATTTATGTCAAAGCTTTCACAACCCTGAAACCCTCCACCCACTCTCTAACACGGCACAGACATTTTTCCTTGCCTCTGATTCCTGCCCTGCTCCAACAGAAGACTCCACAGCTGCTTTGAAAGGGAGACACACACGCTCCTGGCGGGTGCACCTGCAAGGATTAGTACTCTTTCAAAGGTACAAGGTACAGATTGTCTGAGAAAGGATTATACAGGGACAGTATGCTAGTCCCTTTGCCCTCCTCCCCTGAATTGCATTCCAACAAAGCATACTAAGTGTAACCTCTTCATATCAACCTCTGAAGAGTCTAAAACCATGAAGCTATTGGTAAGACTGCTTAGTAGTTCTTTTCAAAAGCACTAGGAACAAAACCTTTTCTACTTTTTCATATTTAAGTCTATTCTTTTGTTTCAGCACAACTCAAGGAATGACAGACCTGAACCAAATCCTTTGTTTCCATGAAACACTGGACAGCTAGGAAATATACGCCCACGGTGTTGAAAGTAAATCAAATGCTTTCAAATGACACCATGCCTTTTCAGTGAGGATAAAAACACAGGTGATGAGAATGACCTTGTCTTCCCTCTTTCTGGAAGGTCTAACACTAACTCAGGAAAGCATTAACTGCTTACACTCTGGGATAACCCATCACGGGGTGGGGGTTGAAACTAGATGATCTTTAAGTATCACAAAGCCAAATAGACTCTCCAGGAACACTGGGACCATGTTTCTAATGGATTTGTTTCCTGTTGATTAACTTACATGAATTGCAGCAGAGCTGTCGTGTGAGCTCACCTGGTCTTAAGCATAAGAGAAGTCACCCAAGAAAGGAGCATTGCGAACGTTCTCCTCAAGAGAAAAGCTTTCTATGGTGTTCTCCAAAGAACTAAATTCTTGACTACCTGGGCTCAACCTGCAGCTCAAATAGCTCAAACATCAACAAAAGTGCTTAGGGACATGGTTTAAGAGAGTATTAGGAATGGTTGGACTCGATGATCCAGTGGGTCCTTTCCAACCTGGTGATTCTATGTTTCCATGATTCTATGAAAAGTTTTTCCTGTTCTAACTGCACTCAAACCCAGGCTTTCCTCTACTGGGTATTGGTACAGTACTTCTTCCCTTACCTGTTCAGATGTTCCCACAACAGGCATCTGAAAACACAGGTGGAAATTAGATCAGCACATTTGTATCCCATAATTTCAACTTAACTTCCTTGCAATCTCACTTCCTTTCCCAAGTTCAGCTGAAAATAGCCAGCAGAGCGAAAAAGAAAAAACAACTGGGTATTAACATACAGACCCAGGAACACTGACAGAGAGAAACCTAAGAGCAGGCAGCAGACTGGAAATATCAAGGAACTAACCTGATAATAATCATACCTCAGCTTTACATTTCATTATCATAAGAACAGACAACACTGATTTAAATACCAAGCCTCCAGTGAGGCTTAAGTCCCAATGAGATCTAAGAGATCCTCTTCTTAAGCAGGGTCTTTATAAGGACATTCTTGTCTCAGAAGAAAGGGGAAAGAAAGTTTCAGATGGATTTAGAGGACTCGTTAGCAATGATTTCATAGCCTTAACGTTAGATCTGATCAGAGTGGTTTGCAAACCTTGTCTTTCAGCTGTTTCAAGTACCAAGCACAGTAAAATTTCATTGTAGGAAAAAATAGCAGTTGTACAGCAAGCTGCTCTATGGTGAAACCGCTGTGATTTTTTCAAAACAATGGATGTAACTACAGTTAAAATGCAAAATGTGCATTTCATTATTTCATAGAATCATAAAGATTGGAAAACAGCTCAAAGATCATCCAGTTCAACCATCAGCCCAATACCAACGTGCCTACGAAACCGTGTCGCAAAGTCCCACATCTACATGTTTTCAAACACCTCCAAAGATGGTGACTCCACCACTTCCCTGGGCAGCCTGCTCTAATGCATCACCACTCCCACGGTAAAGAAATTTTTCCAAATATCCAATCTAAACCTCTCCTGGAGCAGCTTGAGGCCATGGAGATACCTTCTGGGACACTCAATGCAGCATGCCTCTGTCTGCAGCAGGAGTGAAGGAAACCTTTATTTCACCTCCTATAGATGAAGCTTTTCACAAGTGTTTCCTCTCAAACAATGTGCACACTAACTAGGAAGCAAGGCAAACTATCTGGCATGACTTCCATACTGTCCCAGATGCACAGATGTACCCTCAGATCCTTTCCCATGAGCCAGTCTTGAAAAATGATATGGCATGAAACTAGCTCAGATGTGCACTCCTTAGAGCTGAAAGCAGAGCCTTACAGACCATCTCAGCTAGAGGTAGCCGAATGTTATAATCCACTGCTAGTAAACCAAACCTCTGCTTTGTTGGTTTCATAGACACATGGCCCATATTTTCCCAATTATGTTGGCTACATGCTTTCCACTGGTGTTGCAATAGGAACAACAGACATCTTTGCATGGCATCTCCAACCACTTGGTTTTATTTCTCCTCCTTTGAAGCGCCACTGATTATTTATGACCCCCTGGGGACTCAAAGACTTTCCCTCCATAGAGGCCTCTACATGTAAACTAAAGTCTGCTCCTAGCAACAGATTATTATTACTCATGTGTTCAGCCGAGCCAACGTCACAAACAGAAACAGCAGATTTTTATCTTTGGGGAACTAGTCCAAAGGAAGTAGAGCTCCACAATGCAGACTCACTGAAGACTCTTTTCCTTTTTGGTAACAAACAAAGACATCAGTTTATTTTACATCCAGAGAGAAGCAATAACACTTAGAACTGCAAGCCTTGAGCCTTGCAAAATGCTGCTGAGCCACCTTCTTTTGGTAAACGGTTTTTCTGTAAGACTGTCGCTGTCTCCTTGAAAGCAAATCGTTGGAATACAAATCAGGATAATATGACCAAAAGCGTTATCTCTCGAAAGGGATCTGAACAGGCTGGACCACTGGGCTGAGACCAATGGCATGAGGTTTAACAAGGCCAAACGCCGAGTCCTGTACTTGGGGCATAACAACCCTGTGCAGTGCTACAGACTGGGGGAAGAGTGGCTGGAGAGCTGCACGGAGGAGAAGGACCTGGGGGTAATGGTTGACAGTGACTGAACACGAGCCAGCAGTGTGCCCAGGTGGCCAACAAGGCCAATGGCATCTTGGCTTGGATCAGAAACAGTGTGGCCAGCAGGTCCAGGGAGGTTATTCGGCCCCTGTACTCGGCCAACTGAGACCCGCACCTTGAATACTGTGTTCAGTTCTGGGCCCCTCACCACAAGAAGGATGTTGAGGCTCTGGAGTGTGTCCAGAGAAGAGCAACGAAGCTGGTGAGGGGGCTGGAGAACAAGTCTTACGGGGAGAGGCTGAGAGAGCTGGGGTTGTTTAGCCTGGAGAAGAGGAGGCTGAGGGGAGACCTTATTGCTCTCTACAACTACCTGAAAGGAGGTTGTAGAGAGGAGGGAGCTGGGGTCTTCTCCCAAGTGACAGGGGACAGGACAAGGGGGAATGGCCTCAAGCTCCACCATGGGAGGTTCAGGCTGGACATGGGAAAAAAACTTTTCACAGAAAGGGTCATTGGGCACTGCAGAGGCTGCCCAGGGAGATGGTGAAATCACCATCCCTGGTGGTATTTAAAAGGCAGGTAGATAAGGTGCTCAAGGACATGGTTTAGTGGTTGATAGGAATGGTTGGACTCAATGATCCAAGAGGTCTTTTCCAACCTAGTCATTCTATGATTCTATCTCAGAAAATCCTTTATGTTAAGTTCTTTGTTTGTTCTCTCTTCAATATTTTCCTTTCTCCTCTCACTTCCAATGTACACACCCATCTGCTAAGTCAGAGAGGTTCTCACAGAACTGAAGTTTGATGGTCATGCTTTCTCCTCAGCACTTCATTTACAATGGCTTCATCAATTTTTCACCCAATGATGGGTGTGGGGAAGATTTATTTAAATAATGTATTTTACAAGATTTTTAGACCAATCCACTCTCTTTTCTTTAAGTCCTACTCCAGACTGAAGTTCATCCCTTACACTTTTAAAACGCTCACCAACATTGCTCTTGCAGGCAATCTCGGATTGTATACAGGACCATAGCTGGAATAGGATCACACAGCAAACATATTGATCCCCTTCCCTTCACAGCAAAAATCAAGGCAGCACCATTAACAGATCTACCCTGGCTTCCCCGACTTGTAGGGCTGACAACTTCTCCCTGTCTGGCAGGAAAAAATATTTCTCATCATCCAGGAAGCATAAATGCCATTATTTCCTGGAGGAAGGAAAGGACTTCCATTAGGCTTCCATCATTTTGAAGGTGATAGGGAAAAGAGGCTATAGCCTTCTGATCCTACATAATACCCTACAGCAGTCAGATGGGTATCAGACAGTCCTTTAATAAGTGGTATTACAGTATATGACATTAGAGAGGCTCTATGCTGTCTGGGATAAATGCTGAAACAAGTCTGGCATTGGGTCTTCCTAGGCCAGCAGTAGCTGGAAATGAAGGAATCAGAAAAATAACAGCTTGGAAAAGGCTGAACAACTCTGCTGAGAAACAACCAAGCCCAGGGAGCGTGAGATCTGCAGGAGGTACAGAGATGGACGCAAAGCTACATCCATTGCCACAGAAAGAGTCTTGCCTCGTGTGAACTAACAGACTGAAACTACATCCACAAGACTCCTCCAAAGAATAAGACCTATGAGACCAAGACATCTCTTATTAGTTTATTTATGGCAACAGTACATTTTTGTTGTCCAGGGGCTTCCCAGTGATCTATTTATAGTTTTTGAAAACATGCCAGGACAAGCATATGAGTATACAAAAGCCACAGCACTTTTTAAGGCCAGCAAATGTTGCTGGTTTGTCTTTGATTTACACATCAGTAATACTCCTCATTCCAGAAGCACAATGGATCTTCTCATTGCCTTAATCAATTTTAAAAAGTGGTTAGGAAAGTGTCTTCTATGACCTTTTATTTTTCAGGGCGGGGTAATATATCAGCCACCTTGGTACAATTGCACAGTTTGAAAACTGCATTAACTCCATGCTGTTGTTAACACACACAATTGTTTTTTATTAACAGAGCTAATCCTTGTCTGCACGTTCACGAAAGTCGACTGGTGAAGGTGCACAATGCATTTACTTGCCCCCAGAACACGAGCTTCTCTCACACTGAATCTATTCCCCAAGTGGAAATGCAGTGTCAAGGCATACTTACTGAAGTTGGAGAAAACACTGACTTTTCAACTGGTTTCCAAGTTTTCCCACAACATTAATAAAACCAAGAATTGCTCAGAACTCAGAACCACAATTGTTAATGTAAAAAGGGAGAGTGATGAATGCCTGGAGGCTTGGAAAGCTGATGCCATGCCCCTTAATCGCCCCAGGGCACAGTGCTGTGAAGGAAGCCAAAAACACCGTGGTGACTTCATGGCTCCACCAAAGTCAAGGATCTGAGTGACAACTCAGTCCCTAAAACAAACAGCCCATAAGCACATTCCAGCCTAAATCTACCTGTGCAATGCCCAGAAGCTTCCAATTACATGCAAAAAAAGCCATTTCATTTGTATGGTGTGTTGCCGCAGGGCCAGAATGGAAGAGCTTTTCCAAAGCAGAGCTGGTTCACACGCCTCCCTGCTGCCCAGTGCGCCAGCTGCGCCGCAGCCCTAAGGCCACTTCCCACAGGTAACAAGGCTGCAGGGAAGGGTTATCATGAAAACAACACGGGAAACACAAGCTGGCTCAAGATTTGCACTGTACCTGGGAAGTACTTCCAGTGCATAAACGCAGCCTCTTCCTATCCACTTGGTTTATTACGAAAGCAGGCAACAAGATGACATTGCTGCGATTACACTCCTAGAAGCCCCTCTCCATTTTCACATGAAAGCCATCCCTGTCTGACTCCCACGTCCTGGCTTGTCCTGGCTTTCTGGCTCGGGTGAGGCTGGTAGCCAGGCACTAAGTAGCCACGCTCTGCCTGGCTTCCTTTTGGAAAGTGGAGAGGGTGCAGTGCGGCCAGAGCAGTCCTGGCACCGCAGGGTGCAGACAGACCTCTGACCTTTATAAGCACGGTTCCCGTCGCAAAAGCGAAGGGCTGTGCACAGCTCGTCATACCCTTTCCTCTGTGCTTCCTGGCCCAGAGTCAGCTTTTGCAATTGAGAAGGAAAGGGAAGGGGGAGGGAATCGCCTGCAATCAGAGCAAGGTTAAGTTTCACGCAGGGGACTGCCTGATCAGAACAAACTGGACAATGCTGCCTGCTTTAACCAAATTAGAAGCATTTCAAGAAGTTCTTCCTTTTATTTACAAATGTTTCTTTCTTTCCCTTGGATTACAACTGAAATTCTTTGGTTAGTTAATATAGACTCTCAGCCAGCTTCCCGCTAATGCCGCAGCCACTCTACATGGTGTAAAAGGTATTTAAACTAGCAGTATGCAATAACTACACCTGCTTTGAATCAACATTGTGTTAAGGAGAAGCAGGCTCCTAGTAATATTCTTCCCTTTGAAGGAATACAAACATTTCCTTTCCACTACCTAACTCCATTTTTCCCCAAATAAAGGAAATAGTCAGATGGTTAAGAAACAGATTATTCTGTGGAGCAAAGCCCACCAAAGCAATAAAAGGCCTGGAGTTTCTCAAGGAAATCATAAGGCTGTTCTTCATGGAATCATAGAATCACCAGGTCGGAAAGGACCCACTGGATCATCGAGTCCAACCATTCCTAACACTCCCTTAAACCATGTCCCTAAGCACTTCATCCACCCGTTCCTTAAACACCTCCAGGGAAGGTGACTCGACCCCCTCCCTGGGCAGCCTCTGCCAGTGCCCAATGACTCTTTCCATGAAGAATTTTCTTCTGATATCCAGCCTGAGCCTCCCCTGGCCGAGCTTCAGGCCATTCCCCCTTGTCCTGTCCTCTGTCACTTGTTCAGAAAGATCTTCCTGAAGAGCAGTAATCTCCTCTTTCAGGAAATTAAGAAAGGGGGAAGGTAGGGACAGCATCAATCCAAACACAGGAGTTCTCACTAGAGCGGGAACTTGTTCTTACAAAGCAAAAAAACACTGGAAGCGCAGCGCAATGTTTGCACAACAGACCTCAGACAGAGCCATCCACAGTGTGGAAAGTGAAATGCAACATGTATCTGGGAGCCAAATGAGAAAGGGTATGTCTCATGCTAAACCTATCTGCTTTGGCAGCATTCCTGTAAAGATCACAAACTTGTTTTGATCGCTAAATATAGCGGAGAAAGAGTCTACTGCAAGTAGCGCTCTGCAGCAGCGCTTGCTGTTTACGCGGGCAGGAGGACACAGAAAGCAGATTTGTCAAGCAAATGGCAAATAAAGCCTGCCAAAATTTGAAGGGCAAATTACAATTTAAATTATAGGTCCTGGCCTTGCAGCTGTGAATTGATCAGGTTGTCTCTCAAGCATGTCCAGCTGAGGCTACAGCAATGCAAACTACTGCTCTTCCCCTCTCGCATCACTCTGACCCGGAGAGGCTGTCTCTCCAAAGAGTAAGTTTTTCATAACCGTATCATTCTTCTAGCTGAAAATTCCCCACCTCGAGTGCTAGTAAGAGTCTTATTTTGTTGGTCTTACACCTTCTGTCCCATGCATTTCCAGGTTTATCAGAAAAGCAGCCTTTTCATGAGTGCAGCCAGCCCATTCGCATGTCTGTGTTGGTTTTCCACACAGGAAAAGGGCCTTTGGATGGTATTGCCTCCCACGCCGACCGTGCGGGATCTCCACTGGGGGAGGAAAAACTGTTCTTTGCTCAGGGAATTCAGCTGAATCTCTCCAGAGCTCAGCAAAGTGGAGCACTTTTGTTTAAAGCTTAAGACAAATAAACACTCTTTCCTTTTGCTTTCAAAGAATTTGTTGCTTTAGGAACAAAAAACAAAAAACCACACAAACCTAAATCTCTGATTTATAGCACAGTTTCAAGCCTGCGGAATAACTTTCTGCGTGTAGTGAAAACCAGGCCAAATGCTGTTATTCTTACCAGTATTATTGCCAGAAGGGACCAAACAGCCAAACTGCACATAGGCAACCCAAGAGAAAGAACTTGGTGCCACGCGGTAACCTGCTCCAAGAAACCATTCTCACCATACAAAATAAAAAAAAAAGACAGTTGAAATTGCAAAACCAAGGACTCCAAGTGAGAAGTAGCTGAGACTAAAGGATGGCTTCCTTATGTCATGCATTTCCTTCTACACATGCAGTATGACAGAGTCTCCTCATCAATGTCTGAATCTACAGAGTTGTCCAGGCTCCTTTGTTTGGATTTCTTGCAACAGAGACCAGACAGGACAAATGCCCACGAGCCCCATGCATCTCCCTGGCTGAAAGGCAGCAATATTAGTAACGCAAAAAGTACTTATGGGCAAGTTCAGTCAGGCAACAGAAGGCACAGGTTGTGCAAGCAGCACTGCCACACTGTTGTCTCCCGGGCCCGGCAGCCGCAGCGAGGCCGCGGCCAAGCAGGTGAGGTGACCCACGAGCCATGTCTGGCCACCCCAGCCAACTGCAGCGCACTGAGGTCATTTCTGTATTGTTTGCACAGACACGCCTCTCGTCCAGGGCGAAACTCCAGCAAGGAGCTGGCGTGACTGCCAATGACCGCAACTCCTTGGAACAGGATATGCCTCAATTTCCTTACAATCCACGCGTTGGCTTTCAGTACAGTAAACTCCTGGGCTGGCTTTTCTGAGAACCTTTGCAAGAAGAAACATGTTTGGAGTCATCCCCAAGCTTTTCAAAGGTAAAGCTTTCACTCACAAACAGTACCTGTAAGGCCATTCCAAGTCTGCCTACACATAAAGTAAGGCACAACTGCTCTTCAGAACAGTTTTTGCTCACACCTACACTGCACAAGTATCTGCTTCCTCCTCCTTAGGAACTAACGACGTGCCCTCAGCACACCCCTGGAAAGATAATTCAGATTTTTCACTCCCCTAAAATGAAGTCAGCTCTGCTGTTACCTCCCTCTTGCAGTAACAGGCTCTGCTTTCTCCATCCCAGGGGTATTTCATCACCAACATCCCACCCAGTTCTGCGTAAGAAACAACACTGGCAACACTCTATCAGATCCTTTTCCTTCTTTAAAACAAACAACAAACCCTAAACCTGTCAGTCTGCTAACTGTGAAACCACTCATTACAGTCCAATTGCTCGATGAAGCAGGATGACAATACCAGGAAATACCTGGAATTGATCTTCAATGTTTATTTTTGGAGATTGGCTTCTCTCCTAGCTCTCATTTAATAGTTTACTTTTTCCCTGCTCTCTCCAGTTCTCTCTGGGATCAAATTGCATTTTCTTTCACCTCCTGGAGTTCACCCACGGACCCCCTAAGCAGAACTTAGGAATCAAATCCTGGCTCAGACAACACTTTCTTTCTATTTCACTGCTATCATTTTCTTTCTCTCATATCAAGAAAGATAGGAGAACGGTATTTGTCTGAAATCAGAAGCACACGATCCATTTAACACTAGCTACTTGTCAGTACTTTGCATCTCAGCTATACAAGCAAATTCCTTTAAAAAATTCTCTTCAGAAACACTTGGCTCATTCAGCAAAGGGAGCCTTTCTGATGTAAACTAGTTTTCCACATGGGATGAATTTTGTCATTAACCTGCCAGGTTTACCTGTGCAGATCAGTTAGGCTTTTCCCAGAAAAGCTACTGATTTTTTTCCATGCCACTAAATAACACAGCAGCAGCACCGACACTCCAAGACAGAACAGGTCAGAGCTCCTTGCGCAGATCCAAGGCTCCCTGAGCTTTACATTTGGATATGTCTTGCAGGTTTTAGATACGTCAGCTTAAGGAGTTTCCACGCATCAGCTGAAAACCACCAAAAAAATCACACATGCTGTTTTCTGCCACTATAAGCCTGAAGTGAAGGACATTCACTTCTTCCAGGTTTAGCCCTTTGCCGCAGATTGAAAGAACACGCACAATCACCTACACCAGCCCAGCGAATGCACAATAATTCAACTATGTACCTGAACTACAGATTTTTGGAAGTGAAAGGAGGATGAGTAATAACCTACATAACTTTGCAACAAGTTTTAACAAAAAGAAACTGAGTACCTGCCATCCACTACCCAGTGCCAGGCAGTCGGTCTCAACCTCAGGAGAGCAGTGGATCGCTAGACAGCTACAAGGAGCATGGCCAGGGGAAGGAACACACCTCTGGAAACCTGCTGTTGTCCTCACTGCTTCCACCTCTGCCACCAACTTGATGTGCAATCTTGGGAAAGCCACTCAGCAAATCCCCTCTGGCCTCTTATTGATAGCAGGAGATTGGCTGGTGCTGTGGGTCCAGCCTGAAGCTTTCCTGAATCCAGTAACTGACCGGGGCAAAAAAAATCTTTGAACTGGACACTGCTGTCTGCTCTGCCAACTTGGGTAAAGCTCCCCACCCCACTCTGCCTTACACTGCGCAACCTACACAGATGCCAAGTCTGGTCAAAATGAGGACACAACAAGCCCTCTTAGAATCTCTGCTGGGATATGAGAATCTCTGCTGGGATATGAGAATCTCTGCTGGGATATGAGACACTTTGGCGGAGATTCAGCTCTCCTGACATTAAACAGCTACAAGAGTGATGCCTCCGTGTGCATTCATTGTTTGAACTCCGCAGAAACAATGGAGAGAAAGAGGGATTTGGGGCTGTTTGTCCAATGCAGTGTGGATGAATCACGGTCCTAAAGTGTCTTCTCCTCTTTAGTGACTATGAAAGGAGTGTGGACAACTGTTTCTCATGCAGATAGTTATGCTGTAGTTTGGCAAGATTAATCTCAGTCTTTTAAGTTGGGGGAAAGGACGTAAACAAAAAAGCATCCCTTTTGGTTTACACTGAAGTGAGGAAGAATGCCTCCACCAGAGATACACAGCGCAAGCAATCTGTGCTTCCATCCCTCATAAACATCTTGCAACTAGGCAATATGCAACCACCTTCACCAAGAGGGCTTGGCTTTGCTAGAAGAGCTCCCTTTAGTCATTGAACTTGAAGCTGTTACCAAATATTTCTACAGCGAATGCTCCACAATGCCCACTACACAAGAGCCTCCAAGAAGCAGGACATGCTGCTTGTGGGGCCACTTTCATTTCTCTCCCTGCATCCTGTAGCTGGTTATTAAAAAAAAAAAAAAACACCAATGCAACATGAAACAGAGGTATCACTAATGCAAACTGAACCGAAACTTTTACTGAAGTATCTTTCCTTCATGGCCAGCCACACATAGGCCACATGTCACACACCAACACGGCAGGTTCAGCGGTGAATTCAGTCTCCTCTTTGCCTTACCCTTTCACTCTATCATTCACCATTTACTTGTCTTTCTCCTGGTAACCAACAGGCCAAAAGATTCAGAAGCAAAACTTCTTCCTGTAAAACCCACACTTCTGCCTCGTCCCTACACTTCCACAGAAGTAATTAAAGTGCCTTGTTTTCCATCTTAATTGTCATTTCCTTTGATAGAACTTCCAGCCTGAGCCTTAAAGCTCAAATAACTATTACCATACTTTTCTCTTCTTCCCTATCTCCAGCCACAAACAGTACTGCTTGTACCAGGGTCGGCAATTCCTGACAAACCTCTTGAGCTAATGCGTGAGGCTGTATTGTGTCAGGAGTTACCAGCAGGCTGCAAAAAGGTTAGAAAGCAAACATGCCTCCCTACGAGAAACCAGAGACCGAAGTTAAACCCACAGTCAAAGCTCTGCCCTGTTTCCCCTCCTGTGGAGACGTAACAACCTGTTCCTTTCCCCAGCCCAGCTTTCTGCTCCCTTCCTGTTGAGCTTAGCCCAACACTAGGGTTTTTTCCCACACCCCCTCTTCTGTCCCTGTCCTGGCCCTTTAGCGTCTCCCTTGAAGCAGCAAGCTCGGTTTGCTTCATCTCCTGCTGTGAACACTGTGATTTCAGAGACCTATAAAGGCTATCTTCTTTCTATTGTCGCTAACACAGGGACTCGTGTGCCAACCATGAAGGTTGAAGGAAGCTGGCCAGGAATCAGAGACACTGTTTAGCCTTCCCATCTCCAATCTGGAATCCCTTTGCAGACAAAACGCCCCAGACTTTGGAGGTCTTTCCCCTCTACACATTTGTCCAAGCCAAATCATATTCAGCCTTTACAGTGACTGCTTGCTGCTGACACTCTTCATGCAGCACAGGACACAAGTCTGTCCAGGAAGGGCAGTCAAATCCATGTCCTATAGGGTAGCATCCACTGTATTTTTTGATCCATCATCCAGTAGGTATAATCTGCTGCTCTTCCTAGGAAAGCTGCAGGACTGCACAGGAGGGAGTGGGGTCAACATGGCCCATCCCTTAGTATGGACTACCACTTGTACTCCCAGAGGTGTATTTATACTCCAGACCAATTCAGACATATCAGCTGAAGTGAAAAACTCTTCCAGACTCAAGCCTGGTCTCGATCTCCTTCACAGAGCACAGTCAGCAAAAGTCAGATCAACTTGATCTCCCAGCGGCTACGTGGCCACCTGTGTCTCAGTGACAGGAGTCTTCCACACACATCAGCCAGAGCTGGAATTCAGGCAAAGGAAGATTAGGTGAGAGCTGGATGAAATGTCACCTTCTCTTTAATCACAGCTTATGGATCCGCTGTTACTCATACAGTGCTCCACACGTATAATCCCACCACCTAATCTGACTTACTTGTTCAAGCAGGCACATTGCCAGGAGCAGGTTCTTGCCATCACTGTCTAGATTTCCAGCGTTCCTCCAAGACCACATCCTCTCCCACATCTAAAAAGTCCCCTAACAGTTCAAAACAATCTGTGGGCAAAGCTGGGGCAAGCATGGTACACATGGCTCATTCCTTCAATACAAGAAATGACACGGCCCGAGCAACCTGACGGGTGCTCTCCCACGCCTCCAGATCCCGTTGGGAAAACACTTCAATTGTGGAAAGTATTAGATAAGCATCTCTTTGCACATACACAGAAAAAGCATCTCAGCTGGCAGACTTTTAAAACCGGTATTTGTTGTGCCACAGGGAAGAAAAGGAATTGGCTAAAATGGCTGAAAGGCACAGCCTTGCTAGGAAGAGTTTGGATTGTCTCTTCACATCTCCCTGTACAAACCCGGCCATTGAGAGTCCAGATGTAAAACAGAGCAGCAGTTGCTAAGAAAACAGCGCCACAAACAGATGTCAGAAGATGATTCATAGAGTAAGGGCATATCCCTGTACTACAGATAAGTCAAAATGAATGAGGCTCTTTTATACCTGATCTTCCAAGCTGGGCTTCTTCATGCTCTCTTAGGGATTTTTCTTTAATTCACTTCTATATTCAGATGGCAAGGAAAGCGAGCGGAGCTAAATTCACTGTTTATGGAATTAATTACTGGTAAACGGATTTTACAACCCTTACAATGAACTCAGTAAAAGGGCTAAACTGTGGCCTATTTTTCCCCCAAGATAAGGCATTTTTCTCCTAAAACAAGAAGCCACTTTGCCCAAAAACCTATCAGAAGTAGTAACACAAATCCCACAGTGAAAGAACGTAACAGAATGAACAGTAACAATGTTTTTTGTTACTTTCCTTTATACCATAAAACTTAAAATTAATGGCTAGGGAGATAAAGCATTTTCAGCCTATTAGATCATTAGCCAGTAATGCATGCTGCTTCTTGAATTACTTCATTGTGTCTATGCTTAAAATCTTTGCCTGACAGAGAAATAAAAAAATATCTAGCACACTATGGGTCTAGCAGAGTGCTACTGACACCAACGAAGTTCTCATTTATTTTAATGAACTTCTGATCAGATTTTGTTGGAGGGAAAAGTTCCTTTGCCTCTCTTAAACCATCATGCCCAATTCTTAATATGGTACGATATGACTTAAAATACAATTTCCTGAGGTTATTTGTAAAGAACTGTTTCAATAAAGGAACTTTGATTTATGTTTTTATAGATAACTAGATATATAGATAACTAAAAAAGGCAATAATTATTCATTACCCTTTATTACAAATAAGGTAAGAACAAACATCATTCAGACTCAAGAAGTGTTCATACATCATCTCACACAAGGGGGGTCCAGACATTGCCATGGGTACCAGCAGTACAGGGCAATATGTTTATTGCCATCGCCGCTGATTTCCCATCACCCCTCCAACCTCCCGTGTGTCACTGTCCAACCCTCGCAGCTTCAACTCATCCCCATCGCTCTCACTGGAGGTGCCGGGATCTCTGCTGCCCTGCCACCACACACCCACTTCACACCACCCCTTCCTCTCCCACTATGACATGCCACCTTCTGCCTTGGAAATCAATTATTTAGGCTGCCCTTACTTCAACACAAGGTGGCTGTGTGTGTGCCTGTGGGCTGGAGGACACTGTTAGTGTGGGCAGCATTAACAGCCGACACCGCGCTCCTTCTCCGAGCTATGAAACCACCCCAGGAGTGGCTGAAGTTATCCATGACTCAGTTAACCAGGCGCCAGAGGCCACGTGCGTCCCTTCTGCAGGAATTGCATTTCACACAGAGGTATAAACAGACGTGCCCGCCAAGCTACAATTTTGTTCGCTTGGCCAACAGTTGCTCTAACTGCCAAGATCCTGCACATGGCACTTACATCTTTGTCTATCCCGTGACGGGAGATCACCCTGAAAGCGGAGAGGGAGGAAAAAGAGGGAACGATGAAAAGAGAGGGAAGAAGAGGGATGGGTGTTCTGATTTGAACTAAAGTAGAATCGGTTTTCTAACTTCAGCTAAGTCTCAGCTAAGTAACTTCATTTTCTGAAAGTTAACTGCATGTTTTCCAGACAGTGTTCCTCTCTAGAAGTGATAACACAGGGCACTGTGTGTTCTTATTTCTACAGAAACAAGGCTACCATCGAGCTGGTGGAAAGCTGTAAGCCAAAGAGGCGAAAAAGGGTCGTACCTGCAGGGAGGAGCAGACAGGACAGGTGACCCCAAACTGACCAACAGAGTATTCCATTCAATGTACATTATATTCGGTATAAAAGTCAGGGATAACGAGGGTCACACTCTCTTCTTCGATGGCCAATATCTAGTGAGGAACTCGTCTGTCTTTTTGACCCTGGCCCGAGATCCTGAATCCAGTTCCTGAGTTCAATTCCTTCTTGCCACTGATCTTTCCCCTGTGCCTGCTCTGAAGCATCTGCAGTGAAGTAGTCAATTTCATATATTTGTATACAGTTTATTAGTTTCTTACTAATACTATTTCCTTCATTATTAATAGTGTTTCATTAAAGCTGTGTTAGTTTCCAGCCCGCAAGTCTTTTTCCTGTCATTTCCCTTTGCCCTATCCCTGGCGGAGGGGAGAGAATTGAGAGCCCAACCGCTTGCGTTTCAGCTGCCGGTTACGCTGGTGCTAAACTGTGACAACGGGACACAGAGACACCCCGAAAGAGGGAAGCAGCGGCACGAAGAACACACAACTGCTGACCCGACAAAGCTGGTGACAAACCTTCAAACAAACTTACTCAAAGTTTTTTCTCTGTACATTCTGAGCCATCTGAGGAGCGTGCACCTGCTCCATCCCCGACTTCATAGAATCATAGAACGGTTTGGGTTGGAAGGGACCTCAAAGCCCATCCAGCTCCAACCGCTGCCATGGGCAGGGATACCTCCCGCTGGACCAGGGCGCTCTGAGCCTCATCCAACCCGGCCTCAACCACCTCCAGGGATGGGGCGCCCACAAGGTGGGTTCCTCCAGCAGCTCTCATGCAACGACAGAAGAAAGTAAACCCACCCGGTTTGGAGGGGACAGGGAGAGGACTGAGGTGGAAGGAGGACAGAGAGCCTTCCCTCAGGCACACGCAGCACCAAGTCGGTGCCCCACGTCCCGCACCCCATGGGCCACAGCAACACAGATCTGTACTAACCGCTCCGAGAGGAAACGGGAGGCTGCCAGGAGTCCTGGAAAGCCGGGAGGGAGGGAGAGAGGGAGGGAGGATGGCATGCAAGGCGGGGAAGAGAAAGGAGCGGGGAGAAAGCGCGAGTCCTTTATCCCGGGCAGCAGCAGCCACCGGGCACCCATAAAGAAACGCCCTCGCAGGGAAGCAGCGACTCCTTTTCCCGCTGGCGAGAACTTTGCCTGAATACCCGGCGGCCACCGGTCCCCAAAGCCGCAGCCCGAGGGACGGGGACCGTCCCCGCGGTTCCCCCCCGGCGCTCGCTCCCCGCCGCCCCGAAGCACCGCGTCCCGGCCGGGAAAACTCTGCCGGAGCGACATCCCGGAGGGAGCGGGGTCTGTGCAGCGGGCGGCACCGAGGGAACAAAGGGAACAAAGAGCCGGGCAGAGCCGCCGCTCCTCTACAAAGGCGCGGGCAGAGACTCACCGCGGGCGCAGCCCCGGCATCGGCGGCGGAGAGGAGGAGGAGGAGGAGGAGGAGAAAGGAGGAGGAAAGAGGAGGAGGCTGCAGCCCCGCCCCGCAGCCCAGCCCCGCCTGCCCCGGGCGCTCCCCGAGCCGCGGAGCCGAGCCAGAGAAGTTTGTTTGGATGCTGCGGGTCGTGTTTGCTGTGTCGTCTGCCAGAGCAAACCTTTAGCCCGGTGACCCTCCTTTGTCCCCTGCGTGCTATGCCCTGTGCCGAGATGGAGCGGGGTGTGTGCAGGAGCTGTTGGAACGGGTCCAGAGGAGGCTACAACAATGATGGGAGGGCTGAAGCGTCTCCCGTATGAGCACAGGCTGAGAGAGTTGGGGTTGTTCAGCCTGGAGAAGAGAAGGCTTCGAGGAGACCTTATAGCGACCTTCCAGTACCTGAAGGGGCTACAGGAAAGCTGGAGAGGGGCTGTTCATAAAGGCTTGTGGGGATGGGACCAGGGGAATGGGTATAAACTGGAGAGGGACAGATTTAGACTAGACATTAGGAAGAATTTCTTCACCATGAGAGTGGTGAGACACTGGCACAGGTTGTCCCGGGAAGCTGTGGCTGCCCCATCCCTGGAGGTGTTCAAGGCCAGGTTGGATGGGGCCTTGGGCAGCCTGAGCCAGTGGGATGTTCCTGTCCATGGCAGGGGGGTTGGAAATGGATGAGCTTTAAGATCCCTTCCAACCCAACTATTCTATGATTCAATGAGCTGGGAGCCAGGTGAAAATCAGCCCAGAAGAAGAATACTTTGTTTTCAGCTGTATTGCTCCCAGGATTTGATTATAGATTATATTATAGATAGAATCAGAAAATCGCAGAATTCGTAGAAAGAGAAATCATAGAACCTAGTGATTCTATGATTCTATGACGAGCAGCATGCCAGGAACCTCAGCCTCTGTACCCAGCTGCTCTCTGCTCAGGAGAGAGGATTGGGAAAGAAGAGGGAGACATGAGAGCAAAAACTCACCTTTGAACTTCCCTACCTCCCACCCTGCTGGCAAAGCAATGCTGAGGAAATAAGGCTATGGTTTTGCAGACATCGTTTCTGCTAGCAGCACTTCGATGGAGCAGTTTGGTTACACTCCCTTCATAGTGCTGGTGCAGCTCTTTGTGTAGTTGTGTCGTCAATCAGACAAGGAGACTACTTAAAAATAGCAGCATCCTCCCCACCTCACATATTTTTACCCTGATTCATTTCCCAGGCACAATTCAACTCATCTCCACCAAGGTGCAGCTAGAGGATGAGCATTGGAGTGGGAAAATGTAGCCAGAAGCAGGCAAATAGGGATCTGCCTAAATTCACAGTGCCCCTCAAAAAATGCCCATGGCCCCCAGTGCCTGGAGGAGAGTTTCTCTTGATCAGTAAGGGAGAACTTGTTTGTCAGAATGAGGATGATCAAAAAAGAGGAAAGAAACGTTGAATCCGTATAAACACGTGCAGCATTTGCATACTATTTTCCTCTGCAAAACATAAAAGGAAATCTGACTGTAATCATGTTAGAAATGCTCCCTTTTCCCCTCCCATTTAATCTAAACACTTATGTATGACGAGGTCCCTAGCGTGTAAGAGGGCAATCCAGCAGACTGCTTAGGTGTGGATGCTGCCTTTAACACCTGATTGTTCCTGCTGAAGTCAGTGGAAACACGTAGATGGTTAAAGCTGCACACGCTTAAATGCTTTGTAAGGTCACAAGCTAACTTAAGGACAGAGTAGCACAGCTCCAGAAAAGAAAAACAGGTTAATAACGCTGAAGTCACAGCAAATCTGTAGGAAATCTCATTTAATAAGTTCATCATTAGTAAATCTACACTTCTCAAAGTAAATATCCTCACCTTGTCTTCAGTTCCCTTTGTCCCCTGATTTTGCCTGTGGACTCTGGTTCCTGGCTAAAGACAGGACAAACTGAAGACTTCTACACTTGCAAAGTAATGCCTGAAGTTTATAGCAGTATCCAGGAGCCTGCACCGTGCATTTACCTCTTCCCATGCTCCTAAATTTTTCAGAGTAGAGGCACAAGACTCCACTCTTCCAGAGGCACAGCCCAAGGTAGTCTCCTGAGGACAGGTACCTGCAATCTGAACTGAGCAGGGCTGATTTTGCTCCATTTGTAATGCAGGTGCTGTGCATGGATAAAGGTTTCCAGTTTGTTTTCCCACCTCCCAAAGTGCTCCAGCTCCATGGCTACAGCTGAAGTGGGTTTGTTACGCAATGAGACATAACTTCAGATTCCACCCTCAAAATTAAAATTCAGAGCTGAACACTTGCAGCCCTCAATGCCGGTTGAGTGAAGTCTCTTGGATCACAGGCTTCACTGACGTACCTCCAACCTGTCCAAGTCCTGCTTCAGTTAAAGTGCCTTTTGGGTTCCCACTTGAGGCCTTGCATTCCTTATGGGCTTAGGGAGCTTAGCAGACTGTATTTTAGGAGTCTGTTACACTCATAATAAGATCAGACCAAGGTCTTACAGACTTGTGGAAGTCTGTAAGACCTTGACCCAATCCTTTCAGTAAACTCAGACAAGGTTTTGGGCTCAGAATCCCTATATCTTAAACCCAAAATTTTATCCACTTTTTCACTTATATTAGTTGGTATAATAAAAAAAATGTGACCTTCTTTATCCTTAGACTGTTGCTGCTGCATCACTTGTACTACAGTATATTTTTAAGAGCGTTGTAGCAAACCTGTAGTTGAGACCACACCGGTCCGATCATCTTCACCCTCACGCTCCAAGGTCAGCTGGTGCCTCCCAAGCACCCTGCATCCCACCAGCAGTTTGGCATCTTAGTTATAGCTCTATTTTTTAGAAGCTGGGAGAGAGAAAGCTGTCAAGAAACACTGTAGTCAGCCAACCCTACAAGGAGAAACAGTGTAGTGGACAAATGCCAGGTCTGGATTCAGGAACCTGCAGGATGTACAAGGAAATAACAGTGGCTGAGCAATTAGCTGGTTTGCAAAATAGCTCCAATGGGCCATCTGCAAGCTCCAGGTGCTTATAAAGCAAAACTGGGCAGCAGAAGGCACCCAAGGGCTTACGCATTTTTCATTTGATGGCTTCTTCTCACCCCTGAAGCCCTTTCTCTGAGGGTCCAACAATACCTGCAGTAGTTTCACTTCAAGCAGCAACTGTTTTAATCTCTTGGCAGCTTCTCTTTTCCTTGCCACCTCCAGGAAAAGGTTCTTTCTCCACAGTTATAGGTCTTGATAGTTCTAGAATACACCTGAGCTGAGGACTCCAGAAACACTGTTGGCACTTGCCTCCTGCTCATGCTATACCGGGCGCCCTTCTCACCCTTCCATCATCAGGGTAAGGGCACCCCTTTCAGACGGCAGCAGTTCAATTTGCCTCCGCTTCCACTGCAACACCTACATGTCTTGGGTGCCTACAGCCCATTTTTAACTATTATTCAATGTGGAACAAAGAAGCTCTCAAGAGAAGGAAGTAGAGCTAAGGCTTTTTTTGGAAGTGGAATTTCGTAATCCAAATCACCACCTTTAAAAATCAGCGCCCTTGGGCCCCAGCCAGCCCTCAGTTCTGTCAACATCTTTACTGCCAACTTTACCAACAGTCACACAAATGTAAATCTAGTGTGAGAAGAGGATTAAGCCCATTCTGCTTTTATGGCCTATGAAATGTCCACTGCTCTGCTGCTGCTGTGCAGTGCTACTTAACACAGAAAAGGGGAATTCAGGCTGCTCTTGCATCTTCAAAATGTTAAAGGAAAAAATACAATCTCGGAAACTTTACCAGCCCATGAAAGTGTATATGCATACATGGTTTTCTCTAAGTCAGAAGTTAAAAGCCTGTACCTCGCCAGATGCTGATTGAAGTACATTAATTTTTTTCCTGCAAAATAAGATTAGCAACAGCAATTTTCCATCCATTCAAGTTCAGGATTTTGTCTGCAAGGGGATTAAAGCTCAGGCAAACATGAGCCTGCCTGGATACTGCCCTACTCCATGTATTGCTCTGACTTGGGATGAAACCTGTGCAGGGGGCTATGTAGGAATCCCACTAAAATGATTATTTCTTCACTGATGACTCAGTTGGCTGAGATTTGCAGGAAGGACTGAGGGAGTTAGATTTATGGTTTCTAAAAACCTCGATTTGATGTGGGTTCCTGACTCCTTTACACTGATGTTCTCATACGTGCATAAAGACTAGAAGGGTTGAGAGCTTTTTTACTGTAACATTTAAGATTGGATTTCAGCTTTTAGGCTGGGAATACACTTTGGTTCCAGGTTTCTATAATCTTAAGGCATGGCTCAGATCTCTTATCATGATCACAGTGCAAATACCACTGATTAATTGTTATCATTATTAACAGTGTAACTCCACTGAGCTGTCATCAGAAAAACAGCTGAGCTGAATAAGTATTTCAGTTAAAAATGCAGGATTATGCAAATTTAGTCACAAGCCTGAAAAGCAGACAATATTTAAAATGGACTTCAGGGCAAGAGATAAAATTAACATTTCATTACCTTTATTATTTTCCAATTTATCTTGGTCTCTAGCTTGAAAGTCTTGTTTGGTGTTTACCTGTGTAAAGTTGCCATTGTCTGTAGCGTGAGGTTTTCAGGGCAACTGTTACTTTTTTGGTCAGGAGGGTAGGTAGAGACTATAATGAGATATTGCACTGACCCTTGAAGGCGCAACTGATGGTGTTTGCCAAAATGGGAATCTATTCCCTGGCAGATGCTTGCATATATGCTACCTCTCTGCTTCATCTTTCAGTCCTCTTGGCAAAAATCTCTTGCAGATCAGGAATAAAAGTGTCACTTCGAAAACAGACTGTAGTGACCCCTTATTTTGGTATTTGTTGCTGTTTGTTTTGGCATTGTGGATATATTTAGTAAACTAGCCTCTGTTACAATTTGTGTGGGGACAGCTCCCATGTTTTGAGAAATGTTTGCTGTCCTACATCACCCGGAGTCCTTACATTGCTCTTTCATTTACACACTGCTCTATTTTAAAAGCAGTTTTAGGGGCCATGTCCTCTCCCTTAAACCCACAGGGCGGATCCTGAGCTGCCAGACACTTGTGCAGCAGCATGGCAAGTTTTTAGCCGAGTCCTCTTCTCCTGAGCAAGCAATTTGGTATATATTTGTAAATAGTTTTCCTTAAACCAAGGGAAATGCATGCTAAATAAGACATTGTTGTCTTTTTTCTGACAGTGTGATGGACGAGCCCTTGAAGGCAGCCCCAGCTCCCTGGTGGTATTGTCCTCCCTATGACAGACTCAGCTATTTTTGGCCATCAAGGCTTCAGTGCCAGGCGCTGGGGAACGTCCTGCTCCGTGGGAGCATGTGTTCCACCATCACATCATGTGCAGACAGCCACCAGCCATGCATTAGTAGTACTGGTAAAGGGTTTGCTTGTTGATCCACTGCTGGGGGCTGACCGCAGAGCAACACCTTGGTTGCAATTAGTGAGTGGAAAAAAAAAAGAACTTGTTGTTTTGTGTTTAGCTCAAACATCAAGCTGTTGGCAACAAGCAGTCACCCTCACACCTCAAAGAAAGGAAAGGGAAAAAAAACCCAAAAATAGCCCTTATAAGCACAAAGTTATTGTTATATCAGTAGGACTGGTACTTCTGTCATGCCACCCTAGCCCCTACAGGGCCCTACAAGTGGGGCCACGACTGCTGTTCTCCCCACACCTTCCCACAGCCTTTCAACCTGCCATCCACCCCTTAGGGATGTTTCACCCAACAGCCAACCCGTTAGGACCAGCTTCCCACAGCCAGCTTTAGGCTTCCTCAGCTTTGGAAGGCAGTGATATCTTAAGGAGATCTAAATTGCCTCTGACATAGGCTTGTCCGGTAGCAAGTCCTGGACCTCTTACACAGATACACACCACCAGCACTGGGTCTCGGTGTGCAACGAGGAGCTGAGCTGCCCCCTCCAGTTCTGAGCACCAGAGGAAGCTGTTGGTCACCTCCCAGCACGGTGAATCCCTGACCCCTATTCTGCAGAAATAAAGTAAGTGCTTTTTCTGAATTTTAATTTCTGGAGAATATCTACTTCTACATAGGCCACTGCAATATATTATTATGTATCGTATACTGCTTGCCTTGGAAAAAGCAAGGTCAAAGAAGTATACCTTGCAGGAACAGCAAAAGTTTTGTGATGATTGCAGTTCGTCTGGAGCTATTAGGGTTTGTAGTGCATAAAATACAGGACTCTCCTGTGGCTAAGGGGCATATTGCTGCTACTGACGGAAAAAAGGTAAGAGGAGCCTGTGCATGGCTCTGGAGGAGTCAGAGGTCATGGAGTCATTATGGGTGCCCGTGCAGGATCTTGTTCCCAATGGAGGCAGGCAGAGGTTGGACCTGTTCAAGACTGAGTTGGTTGAACTGATGCTTGAGCCTCCTTAGGGTTTGGTGGCAGAGAGTAAAATGGTCCTGGTGAGCATCCAGAGAAAACAGGAGCAGAGTAGTCTCTGGCAGAGCAGTAGCTCCTGGAGGTGAGAGAAGAGCAGGACAAAGAGGGGGAAAGCATGGGCGTGAAGAGCAATGAAGTCCTGGCAGGGCCAGTGCTTGGGTGGAGGGTGGCTGATGCAAAACTCCAGTGCTGCTCCAGAGGTGTTTCTGTCCTTCCCCACCACCTCCAGCCAGTTTGTCTTCAAATCTCCTCTGCATCAGGACTGGGGCTTGTGGGAGCCATAAATACTAGCTTAAATGAGCCGATGCAGCTGCAGAACAGTTTGGAAAAAGGCATGTAGTTAGTTTCTAGTTGGCTGGCTGGAGCCAACTTAGGGATCCATGGATGATGGATCAGAGAAGGGGGGAGCAGTCAGGGCACAGGCTGCAGCTTTGCCCACATGGGTGAGCATAAGCTAGCTTTTTGTTTAAACTGATCTAAGCGGGGCGGTCACAGTAGGGTGATCCTATCCTGAGCTGCCCCAGCCATGCCCTCCCCTTCTGTCCTACACCAGATTTAGTGACAAGAGGCCACCAAGGTGAGCCAGGTCAATTAGTAGATCTAACAGAAAACTACTAGGAAGCCTTTCTTTACAGAGAGGATGGTCAAACACTAGAACAGGCTTCCTAGAGAAGGTCTAGGACAACTCTCTGTAGGATAACCCTCCATGGGGGCAACTCTGCGTGGGGACAACTCTAACCCCTAACCCTATGCCTCACCCTAAGCCTAAGCCCAAACCAAAGACTAAGACTAAGACTAAACCTAGCCCTACCTGTAATGGCTCCCTGTGGATAGTTGTCCCCACAGACAGTTATCCCCATGGAGAGTTATCCCTGTGGAGACCTGGCTCCCAAGCTGGCCCTTCCCCCCTGTCGGCGTCTCTCCAGAATTGTCAGGGTCTGGGGGTCTCTTAACCACGTGAGGACGGACGGCACAACACCAATATGATGATACATGCACACCACTTCATTGTAGTTTGACTTACATATTTATAGTGTGTTTTATCATTCAATGCATAGCATAGTTGGATACAACCGTTGTTCACACATTTTTCATGTCTTCTAGTGACTATTTGATTAGTTAACTTGTTGCTATTACATGTTAGCTTTGAATACCGTTTGTCTAGCAAGCATTCTGCTTTGCTTACTTATTTCCTTACTGTTGCTTATATTGTTTCTTTAAGAAGTACATTGTGTTAGCGCTATCAGCCCAAGAATGTCCTTCATACTGTGCTTGTTGTCACATAAACCAGCTTCATATAATAATTGAATATAACAATTATTCATATAACAAGCTGAATCAAGGTAAAAGACCTCACTTCATGTTACAACTTAATAGCAGAGTCAAGGTAAAAGGCCTCCACACCACCCACAGAGGTGGTCGATGTCCCAAGCCTGTCCGTGTTTAAGAGGCATTTGGACTATGCCTTTCATAACATGCTTCATCTTTTAGTCAGCCCTGAAGTGGTCAGGCAGTTGGACTTGATAATCATTGTAGGTCCCTTCCAACTGAAATATTCTATCCCAGTCTACTTTTTCATGGAGGTACTTTATGGGATGCTTCTGAGGTACTTAATGCCTTGTTTGCCTCAGTCTTTTATAGTAAGGGATGTTGTTCCCCCTGTGTACAAACCCAGCAGTTAGAGGAGCAGAATGTGGCTCCCATGATCCAAGAGGAGGTGGTTAGAGACTTGCTTGCCCAGCTAGACACCCACAAGTCTATGGGGACAGATGGGATCTACCCAAGAGTATTGAAGGAGCTGGTGGATGTGCTTTCCAAACCCCTTTCCATCATCTTCCAGCGGTCCTGGCTGACTGGGGAAGTTCCACTGAACTGGAGACTGGCTGATGTTGTGCCCATCTACAAGAAGGGTTGCAGGGAGGATCCAGGGAACTACAGGCCTGTCAGTCTGACCTCAGTGCCGGGGAAAGTCATGGAACAGGTGATCTTGAGTGCTATCATGAAGCACATGCAAGAGAACCGGGTGATCACGCCCAGCCAACATGGGTTCATGAAAGGCAGGTCTTGCCAAACTAACCTGATCGCCTTCTATGACAAAGTGACTCGACTACTGGATGGGAGAAAGGCTGTGGATGTAGTCTTCTTGGACTTCAGTAAAGCCTTTGACACAGTTTCTCACAGCATTCTGCTTGGGAAACTGTCAGCCTCTGGCCTGGACAGATGCACACTCTCCTGGGTTGAAAACTGGTTGGATGGCCCAGAGAGTGGTGGTCAATGGAGTTAACTCCAGCTGGAGGCCAGTTAAAAGTGGGGTTCCCCAGGGCTGGGTACTGAGTCTGGTCCTGTTCAATGTCTTTATCAATGACCTGGATGAAGGCATTGAGTGCACCCTTAGCAAGTTTGCAGATGACACTAAGCTGGGAGGAAGTGTGGATCTGCTGGAGGGTAGGGAGGCTCTGCAAAGGGATCTGAACAGGCTGGACCGCTGGGCTGAGACCAATGGCATGAGGTTTAACAAGGCCAAACGCCGGGTCCTGCACATGGAGTCAACAACCCTATGCAGTGCTACAGACTAGGAGAAGTCTGGCTAGAAACCTGCATGGAGGAGAAGGACCTGGGGGTGTTGGTTGACAGCCGAATGAACATGAGCCAGCAGTGTGCCCAGGTGGCCAACAAGGCCAATGGCATCTTGGCTTGGATCAGAAACGGTGTGACCAGCAGGTCCAGGGAGGTGATTCTCCCTCTGTACTCAGCACTGGTGAGACCCCACCTTGAATATTGTGTTCAGTTCTGGGCCTCTCACCACAAGAAGGATGTTGAGGCTCTGGAGAGTGTCCAGAGAAGAGCAACGAAGCTGGTGAGGGGGCTGGAGAACAAGTCTTACGAGGAGCGGCTGAGAGAGCTGAGGTTGTTTAGCCTGGAGAAGAGAAGGCTGAGGGGAGACCTTATTACTCTCTACAACTACCTGAAAGGAGGTTGTGGAGAGGAGGGGGCTGGGGTCTTCTCCCAAGTGACAGGGGACAGGACAAGGGGGAATGGCCTCAAGCTCCACCATGGGAGGTTCAGGCTTGACATCAGGAAATAATTTTTCATGGAAAGGGTCTTTGGGCACTGGAACAGCTGCCCAGGGAGGTGGTCGAGTCACCTTCCCTGGAGGTGTTTAAGGGACGGGTAGACAAGGTGCTGAGGAGCATGGATTAGGGAGTGTTAGGAATGGTTGGACTCGATGACCCAGTGGGTCCCTTCCAATGCAGTGATTCTATGATTCTATGATCAATCAGACCATCTTACTGGACATATTCATCCTATGGTCATATCATCTCTAGAAGCAAGGCAAAGAGAGCAATCTAAAGCGTGTGGTTTTGTGATATGGCTGAGCCTGTTTATCTACCCACAGCCCCTGAGGGGCACGTTTGGGTCCCCGTTCCCCTCTACATCACACTTGTGGCTAGGCAGAACTGCAATGCTCGCACTGGTACCCACTGACCACACAGCAATCTTGCCCTTCAGGAAGCTGCGCGAACCAACAGCTCATTGCACAAAATAAAAATAGGTTCTGTCTGGGCTGGTGAAGCACCTGACTCACCGTGCAGTGAGCACTGAAGTGAGGGATCAGAGGAACTAGATTTGCTGGCAGTTTGATGAGCTGACCTGTACCCTAATGTCTCCCTTCAGCAAGACCTTGCAGTAGAGTCAGCCCACAGCAAGACTTGCAGTGCCAGCCAGCAGGCAGGAACTGATGCTCCCAAGCTGATCTGCTCCCAAGCAGATCCAACTGATGCTCCCAAGCAGTGAACTGCCCTGCCAGGTGACAGTGTCCCCTTCCATAGCAAGACGCAGCACTGGGCTCTAGATGTTTCACCAACCTGGAATGAAAAGCTAGGATAAAGTCTCTCCAGACAATGCAAACCAAACTTCAGGCACAAGTGCATGACTATATTTCTCTAAAAGAACACATCTTTTAGGACAAAACTCAACTCCTGCTACTGACAGCAAAGGTCAGGTGGATGTGGGAGAGCACATGCTTATGCTTGGGGTCCCCGTTGCTTGGAGCAATGAAACAGCTCATCTGCAGGTGCCAGATGGGCCCCCAGAAAGCCCTATGTGACACAGAGATGTTGTTATTCTACTGCCACAGAGGACTAGAACAAAATGTAAATCTCTCTCAAGTTCAGCTGCTTTAATAACAAAGTTCACTGCATAATTTGGCTTTGTGCTCCTCATGCACTTCAGGCAAGTCCAAAAATGAAATGAGAATGGGGTAAGAGGCCAGAGCTGAAACACAAAGAGAAGTTGCTCATGGCTGATATTTAGTTCATGCCATTAAACTTCCATTTTCAGTGCTACTAATCCTTCATTTTCACGACAACTTTGAAGATCCATTATAATCATAATTATAATTTAATGAAAAAGTTGAATCCAGATGTGTAGCTACAAAGGGATAATTGCCTACTGTGCATTGTATTTAGAAGAGACAATTAGCTGTATATTCCAGGGATGGATTGAAAAGATGAATTTTAATAATGACAGAGTTCAACAATCAGGAAATCTTGATTTTAAAAATCTATCTCGTATTTTTATTTTTTTTTTCATTGGGTCTCCAAAGTTATTTCAATTTATGTAGAATGATTTGTTTCAGTGACTGTTAGAATTAATTAGATGTGACTAATAAAGAGGAGGGTACCTGTAGCGTTTACTTATTCAAGTTTCTATCTTATATGCTTTGATTCAGATTCCTAATTATCTTTTAAGTAAAACTATTAGAAAGGGTGAATGCTGATTTTTTTTTAAAAACAAGCTTATTTTTCACTTAAGTCAGACTGGATGGAGCTTGGGTTGCGGTTCAAAATGAGTAAAGAAGTGCCTCATACCTGGAGGTGTTTTAGGCCAGGTTGGATGAGGATTTTAGCAACCTGATCCAGTGGGAAGTGTCTCCGCCCATGGCAGGGGAGGTTGAATCTGGATGGGCTTTAAGGTCCCTTCCAACCCAAACGGTGGAAACCTCCCACCAGCGTGGTGAAGGCCCATTTAAATGAGGCACCTTCATTAAGTGCTTTTAATCAAACCCCATGTGATTTGCAGAAGCAACGATGACATCTAGTGGGGAAGAGCATCCTCCGCTAAGGATGGTGCAGGTCAGCAGGTAATGAAGAGTTTGGGAGGGGTCTTACCCAGGAGGAATTATTACTGCTGTTGTTAGTGGGTGGAAAGGCACCAGCAACGTCTGTCCCAATGCTTTGTGAATGTTACGTGACCCCAAGTTTCTAGAGGAGAGCTGGTCCCCATCCCCGTTGTTCTTCATTCTGTTTAAGCGTCGTGCAATGAAACCCGTTCCAGACTTTAGACAGAAGGGTTAAAGCAGTATAAAGAAGGGATCTCGCTGTTGAGCTTAACTCTGTGTTTTGCTACAGAGATTAATGTTGTGTGCTTATGTAAACACCAAACAGAGACACACATTATGTATTGCTCTTCCGCGATCTTATCTGGCGCTAACTGTGAGAAAACTGACAAATTGGAATTTTCATGCCTGTAGTCTGTGCCTCTCTGTGCTTTAACGGACTGTTTGCCAACAAGCTGGATCAGGAGGGAAGTAAAAGGAGGAGGTGTTTCCCTAGAAACTTGAAAAGGCAATAGCCAGCTTTATAGTGCTGATTAGAAGAAAGATATCGAAGGGAATGATAAGCCTCCCCCGACTTAGAAAGGAGTGTGAGACTGAAGTGGGAGAGCCCAGGGCAAGCTGCCCGGAAAACCTGCTGCCACCAAAGCCAGCAAGGAGAGGATGAAAAGCAGGGAGAACATTGTGTGTTTAGGGTTTATTTTGCTTTTTCAACTCTAAGTGTATGAGGTCTACCCATTAGCATCCTGTTTGGAAAATGCTATTGCAAGACAGGCTGCAAAGCCTTTAGACTGTGCAAGTTAAATTTCCTCCAAGATCCAGCTTTTCTATAGGAAACATGGAGACAGAAGCGGCTTCCAAGGGCTTTCATGGGAGAGGTGGCAGCAGGACAGTATTGGCAGGGCTGCCCAGGTGCACAAACTGTGCAGAACATGTCCCAGGAACCTGAGAAAACTCTCCTTTTTCAGCCTTGACTCATAACAGATCTGTAATCAAATCTCAGGCAGTATATATAAAAGAATGTCTAGTTTTAATTTTGTAAGAAAGAGGGATTCCTATGGCCACAAAGAAAATTTACACAACACACACTGGGTTTTGACTAAAAAAATTCATCAAGACCTTCAACAATGAGTTCAGTTACACAGAGCTGAATTATTCCTCATTTTAGGCTTGTTCATTAAAAACCTAACACTAACAGACAACTCTGGGATTGTCCAGGATTACTGTAGTGCTCAGCCTAAATCTCAAGGTAAATATTTGACTCATGTTTTCTGCTCTGGGAGTGTATTAAATAGGCAATAAAGCTTCTCCCTGAATAAAGGGTCTTATGTCTTACAATTCCCCTTCCAGCTACTGCAGAAAGCTTGGGGACCCTGCATGGCTCCCCGCCTGACTTGGCAGGAGCGGCAGAACGTGGATGCACAGGGATGCTGAATCCTCCTCATCCACCCAGACAGCCTGCAGAAACACAGGAAAGAGAGACGGCTTCCCTAGAGTTATTTCCAGTGCAATAGCTTCTTTTGAAGCAAACTGTTCTCAGAAGCAGTTCCCAATGCCCAACATTGTTGCAACTGTAGAGCACAATTTTACTCATTAGGTTCCCGTGTCTTTTTTTTTTCTTTTGTTTGCCTTTTCAGTTCGGTGTTTTGTTAAAGCTTTATTGGGACCCTAACTTGAAACTTGGCAAAGCCACTCACAGACACAGCAAAGATGCAGCTGCTGGAAGCAGACAAAAAGCAATCCCTGCCAGCACCGAGTTGTGTTTGCTTGTAGCAGAGCAAAGAGGACACGCATGGATAGAGCAGAGAATATCAAACAGGCAACCATGTCTGTATTTCAGCGCTGTGTAGTATTCCCTTCTAGTCTCAAACGCCAGATCTAGAGACCATTTCCCAGCACTGACCCTTTGGCCAGAACAGTATCATTATTTCAGGCTCACCATATGTGATTATGTGTTTTTTTCTCTGTTCAGACGCTCAGACGAGGCACAGCAGTACCCACCTTAGGGCTTACGGATAAATGCACAGCAGCACTGCCCTCTACCTAGCCTGTGTATGGAGGTTGTAAAGCTGTGGTCATCTTACATGCACAAAGTCATGAGCTCCCAGCAGCTTACCTGGAACCTTGAATGTTACTGACCCAAAGGCCTTCCAGTCACACCTCTCTTTTTCCATTAATATTATCGCTCAGCATGCAAACTCAGGGCTCCCCTTTCCTGCACAAAATGTGAACTGCCCACACAGATAACCGAACTCATTGCTGAGACTTGGGAAATATCTGCTCTCCGCTCAAGGTGACTAAGCAGCGGTGTTCCTTTTTTACTTATTTACCAAGTGTGACTCATTTTCGTCCCCAGAGTGTGCCCATAAAGCACAAGCCAGTGCACAAGGAGTAGGAAAGCGATGAAAACAGAAGGGTTGATTTCCCAGTTCAGGGCTGTACAGAAATGGCAGACGTGCAGCTCCCAAGATATGAGTCCCCTTTAACCTATCTTTACTCAAGGCTTGCAGTAGTTTGCTATGGATCAGTAATTTTTTGTAGCCTATGTGTGCATTCTTGCTATCCTTGTCAAGCAGCACTTTACTCCAGGATTAGCCCAATTGATTTCAACAGGCTCGTTTGCGACCTTTTGAAACTCCCCACAAATTGTGAGTAATGCGATGCTGAAGTACCATGTGGAATTTGCTGGCCTGTGTTACGCAGGTTGGTAGAGGAGATAACTGGGAGAGGATTTGAAAGCTGTGAGTCTTCATGTAACTGAGGAGAACTGCAGATGAGAACCTGGTGTAAATCGTTGGGGAAATTGCTCACCTGAAGGGCAGCAAAGAAACTTGATTGAAAAAAAAACAGTGGGATGGTAATAGCTTGGTGTAGGAGATGAGGTTTTGGTTTCTTTCCCCTCCTTGAGGAATCTGCACCAGGGGAAGAACTGGGAATGTGAGCATACCAGAAAAATCTTTTCATCACAGTGTTTGCTCATGCCATTTCCAAGTTTCTCTTTACAGTCACCAAAGCGAATGGAGTGCAAATGAGTGAATTCCCCACGTCTTTCTAAGGTCTTTATTAAAGGCTGGAAATGGGTGACAGATGAGGTTGTTTTGCCTGTGCAGTCTTACTTAGGGATTCTAGTGTCATGTGGGGTCTCTTGCGTGACTGTGGTGCCCACATGGGTGAGAATTACTCATAAATCCCCTGGTTTTGGGGGGGATTTATGCATCAGATTGTATCAAGCAGTTTGACTGAATGTACCTGCAGTGGCTGAGGTTTTCCGGAGAAGGAAGGACCCACAGCACATGCATGTGTGGCACAGCACACAGGTTCTACAGTCACGCAGGATGATGTCTTGACCCATGGGAAGTGCTCATGGAGACAGTCCACCAAGACTTCGGCTACTGCACCCCTGGAAATATTCAGTAAACAGAAAGGACTTAGGCAGAGAAAAAGAGCAAATGTGTGGGAGCCTTCAGCCAGTCTTTAAATGTTTGCACTTCCAGGTACTTCAAGACCCCGTCACACACCCAACCCTTAATTTAGCCTCAATTCTAATTAGCTCTAGTGACCATGGAAAGCCAAAAGTGAGTGTCCTGGGAGGCTCATATGTGCCTTCTCACACTTACCTTTAATGTTTCTCTTTACCTTCCCTGGAAAGCTGACTAATCTACTCCAAGCTGTGTGTAATGTTTGTGCACACGAGCTGGGAATGCTGCTCGTCACCACCCTAGAAATGGGGCACATTTCCAGAACTTCTTTCCCAGGTCCCTTTTCCTTTTTTTTGCCACAGATTTCCATCCTCCTGATTTAGATTTCTCTTTGCCCCTAGCATACAAGGCTCAAGGATGCCTAAATAGCTTCTGGTGGCCAAGTCCCACAGAAAGAAGAAATAACTTAGTGTCTTCAGAGCAACACCCCATGACTTGGAGCAGGACTCAGTGTGCACAAGCCAGTTGTTGGATTAGTTGTCCTTGCTCCTCACTCCCACATCCTGACCTCCCTGGGTACCAAGCTCCATGCCAGCCAGGGCAATGCCAGTATTTCTGGATATTTTCCTACACGTCTTCCCTCCTCCTTTAGATCAGCAGATGCAGTTCTGTAGGTGGACATTCATAGATATTGTAATTTATTTGATGCACAGATGGGCACATTTATACGCTTACTACATGTAGTAAACCTCAGGCCTGTGTGTGGGGTGTGTGTAATTTCTGTAATTAAACATTTAGGGGTAATTACTCTAATTGCCTAGCTTGACTTGTTAAGTTTCCCATTCTGAAAATGAAATTAATTTACCTAAAGAGGCTCCGTCTTCATTCATATCTGTCCCTTATTAGCTGAGGGCTCTGCCATGCCCCGTTTCTCACATTGTCACTCCTCAGGTTAGAGGCAGGCAGTGACTAGGGCTGCTTAATCCACAGAGCTGTATGCACGTGCCACATTTGCTTGCACAGTTCCATGGTTTCTAGCAGATATATCACCCAGCTGTATCTTGGCATAGTGTCCCTTTCTCCCTCCTTCCACCCCCACTCAGTGACCAGCACAGGCTGAGGAATCCTGCAAGGTCTGGCTGTTGGTTATCCGCGTACGTGGATGAGCTAATCCCTCCGTGTTTGCAAAACTCCTTGATCTGTGTGTTCACAGATGAATCTGCAAATGAGAAAACACCACAGTTTGAGCACAAAGCTGCAAAGACCTTGACGTTATGGAACACAAGCCTCCAGCACTAGTTGTAACTTTACGTTTGGACTATTTAGATAAGGACAAGCCGCCTATTCCATTACACTTTACAAAGGCTCAGGTTTAATCATTGATGTGCAGAAAGAAGGTGCCTTCATTCTTGCAATAACTCTCCACCGCTTGTGCTGAGGTGAAGGGTCCTGAAGGAATGGAGCTGTTGTAATCATTCACCAGCTCCTCTCAGCCTTTCTTAAGAGGCAGACACTCACATACCGATCACGCGCTGTCCTGATCTGCCTCACCCAGCAGCATTTTGCTAGTGGGGTGTGAATCTTTGTTTTCCCTATGGAAAGTATGGCTTTCCCGATCCTTTTCAGCAGATGTAGAATTTCGCCTCGAAAAAAACAACCAGTGGGATCCAGAATGGAGATACAGCTTTGAACCAGTGCTCTTCTTTAGCTCTGCAAATGCACTATATGTTCTGCTTTAAAACCAGGGCATAATGAAGATTATTTAAAATAAATGGTGTGAATGCTTTATGGGTTTTCTGCTCTTTCTGGGGTCTGGACAGCTGGACTTACAGCAACTACTGCATTTATTTGGACAGGTGGAAAGAAAAATGGGGCAAACTCATTCATGCTCTTTTAATTCTCTGAAACAGCTCTAAACGATATTTTAGTGTTTACACAGTATATATAAAACAGGCAATGATCCAACGTAAAGTTTTGCGGTGCTGACCTTCAGAAAATTTATTTAATATGTTTGTGGGCTTTCTGCCTGTGTGTAATACACATTCTAGACTCCCATGAGAAATACCAAAGAGCTTCTGTTGCACGTCACAGCTATGGAATGGCCCAGTGTGAGAACAAATCTTTCCATGAGATTCAGAAGTACTTGCTCCTGCCTGGCACCATTTCTCCATACCACTAGGTGGCTTTTTAACCCGATATATCCTCTCTCTTTCTTCAAAGTCACTACAAATACAAGGAATCTGCTCCTAAGTGCAACCATCAAACTGGTGGAAAAGAGAGAACAAAGCTAAGGCATCCTTCAGCAGATGAATTCTTAAATTCCCCACACTCTTACAGAGGAATCTTTACCCATCTCTTGCCTGCCCTTCTACGGTTTTGTTCCAAGTTAGATACAGCTAGCTAGTTAAATTCTAGATTTTGAGTAGCTAAGGTATCTGCTCAAATATATTTTGGTACAGGTATGAAATTTTGCAAAGCAGTGCATGTGTAATTTTATGATACACATTTTGTAGTTCATCAGAGTAAAACAATTAGTAACACAGAAATGGGATGTGTACTACTTAATGAAATGCATTGTCTCACCATATTCTCAGGAAGAATAAATCCAGCTTTGCCTTTTCGGATATTTTACTTTGTTTTTAAAGTTAACTTCAACTTTTTAACTACAGATTCTTACTCTGCACCTAAACGCTGCAAATGTCTGGCTACTGACAGTACATTTTTCAAGTAGCATTCAATGTCTCAAATTCTTTCCAAAAAGAAAAGCACTGAGGGATTTGTTGACTACAGTCTAGAATAGGGGGAAGGATGGGGGTCACAAATCATAGAATCATAGAATCATAGAATAGTTTGGGTTGGAAGGGATCTTAAAGCTCATCCAGTTCCAACCCCCCTGCCATGGGCAGGGACACCCCACTACCTCGGGCTGCCCAAGGCCCCATCCAACCTGGCCTTGAACACCTCCAGGGATGGGGCAGCCACAACCTCCCTGGGCAACCTGTGCCAGTGTCTCACCACTCTCATGATGAAGAAATTCTTCCTAATGTCTCGTCTAAATCTGCCCCTCTCCAGTTTGTACTCATTCTCCCTTGTCCTATCACCACAAGCCTTTATGAATAGCCCCTCTCCAGCTTTCCTGTAGCCCCTTTCAGGTACTGGAAGGTCGCTATAAGATCCATTGCTGTGTTTAAAAAAATGCCCTCCTCTCTCACAGTTTTTCTTTAAGTTTGGCCATGTTGAGTAGCAAGTATTTTTTTGAAGCTCGGTGCAGCTTAGTTGGGGAGACAGACTGAGAAACATTAAAACCTTGGCAGATAAACTCAGGATTTGCATTTTTCATTCATTTCAGACATTTTTTGCCTTTCACATATTTATTTAAATTTTTTTTTTCTATTATAGATATGGCCATATATATTTAGTGGAGAGAAACCATGGAGCACTCTCCTAACGGGTACCCTTCAGCAGCATGAAAAGCGGCATCAATAGCTCTTTCAGGCAGAACAGTGACACACAAGGCATTCTCACATACATTTTAGATGGGCTAATCCTACAACAAATTCTACACACATTGGATAAGACTTCAAAAAAGGAAAGACAACTGTTGCTGAGAAGTCTGGAGAAAGTTCCTGCTTTAGAAAACAGCAGAGAGCCATTCGGATTTGATTACCTGTGCAAAAGCTGGTTCCCACCTGCAGATAATCAGCAAAGATGGACCCAAGCTGGCAAGAGGATGAGAAAAACACATGCAGAGCTGCATTGCATTGATGCAGCACTACTCACTTTGGGTTGCCATGTGTCAGTTTGCATCATTTTGATCCAGGTCTCTGCCCGGATCATAAGAGTCAGCTTTTTACACCAACTAGTTTGGATATGCAGCTTTCCCAGAGGCCCTAACTAACAGATTTCTGAGGGAAGAGGAGGATAATAGTTAAATTTATTGGAGCAAACTGGCGCTCAGTAAAACAGGGTAGTAAATAGCTGAATAAATAAAGCAATGAGGAATAGGTGGTGCTTTTTTTCATTGCACAAATACCTTTCAAGCAGCCTTTATATAGCGTTACCGTCCATGGTATCATCCCCTCAGAGCAAAGCGAGCTCTGCCTGAGTCACCAACTAAAAGACATTACCCATTAGCCCGGTGCTGATTCAAAGTCAATACACTCTGCTCTCATGGGGCTTTTCTGATGAAGCTTAGCACCATGCGAACGCAGACACGCAGCTTTTGGTGGGCATGGAACAGAGCAAGAGCTGTCTGCAGTATCTCAGTGCACACCACACCGACATACCCAGAGCTACCTGCAAGACACCACACAGGTGCATGTCTAGAGTGACCTTTAAGTAACAATAATCCTAGCAAAAAAAAATTATTTGGCAGTTAAGGTTTGTCCTGCTCGAGTCCTTTCACCATAATCTGTGCCTTTGTTTTGGTCTGGCACAGCTGAAACCACCCGCATGAAGGTGAAGTCCTGCCAGTCTGTGCCAGCAGTATTTCGCCGCAGGATGTGGCTTCACCAGCTGAAAGGACTGGATGACTGGTAAAGCTCTGGACAACCTCTGATCTCTTGGCTGTCCCTCAAGAGGTATTATCTCTGCAAACATGTGCCTCCCTTAATCTCTATATAATCTTCCCCCAGACAGAGTAATTAAAAAACAGTTCCACCTCTTTTCCCCGGCTTCTTTTAGCTGAAGATTCTGCAGCCTCTCCACTTGGACCGACAGTCCAGAAATTTTGTTCTGTGATAATTTTTTTAATCAAACTTTATACTCTTCAGTCAGCTCTGCTCTTTATACTGAACTTTTTTCAGGTGAAACGCTCTTTTTTCCACTCTTCACCTTGTGGAGTTTTATTCACAGGCGCTGCATGGTTTCTCAACCCTTCCCTCCATGACATGGGGGCTGGAAGTGGATGATCTTTAAGGTCCATTCCAACTCAAACCGTTCTATGATTCTATGAATTTCCTTTATCTGCTTTTAACTCATGATGCCCACAAGCTGGATCAGAGACCTGCAGCACCAGAGGAACGAGAGGCGGGGTCTCCATTCTACGGTTGTTCCTTGACTCGCAGCAGGCAGGGGTGTGCGAAGGGATTTTGGTATGACAGCTGTCAGAGACTGTAAGCCCTGGTAGAGGAGGCATCATCCGGATAGCGACACCAGCCAGACTGGGGCCAGGGTGACCTCCTGCACACATGGGACCTGCCCTTTGCCCGGTTCTCAGAGAAAGCCACCGCAGAAGATGTGGCTCTTGTATGCTTTCTGTAGGGTTGGTATTTCTGTTAGATATTCCTCTTGAAAGCTTCTCTCTTGTCATCTTCAGTATTATCTTCTTTGGTTTTACACTTTTGTGAAATAGTTTTATGCTAAACATGGGACATGTGCACGTTTTTACTCTTTTGGCATAGTTGGAGGACATGTACAGGACTTCATAGAATCATTGAATCACTGAATATTTTGGGTTGGAAGGGACCTTAAAGATCACTCAGTTCCAACCCCCCTGCCATGGGCAGGGACATCCCACTGGCTCAGGCTGCCCAAGGGCCCATCCAACCTGGCCTTGAACACCTCCAGGGATGGGGCAGCCACAACTTCCCTGGGCAACCTGTTCCAATGTCTCACCATTCTCATGGTGAAGAAATTCTTCCCTACATCTAGCCTAAATCTGCCCAGTTTATACCCATTACATCACTTTGACATCACTTTTCCAGTACAATAAACAAATATTGTTATATACCTAGTCTCAATTATTTTCTTTTGAGTGTGATTAGACCACACAGGGAAGAGTGTGAAAACAGCTTTTGCAAGGTATCAGTTTTATTATAGCAAGGACTATGCTGGCAGGTTATATCTCATATTTTAATCATTACAGTAAGGAAAGAGCAGTGGATTCAATGTAATAATTATTTTGCTAAATGGATGCCAAGGTTCGACATCTGAAAGGCTACATGAAAATTATTTTCAGATGCAGGTATTCATTGATTCATTGATAATAGTTTTCCTGGCACTTTTCATCAGTTGATCCACAAAGACAAGCAGTGTCCTTATTTCCCAGTTATTGCTATAGAAGCACAAACTGGAAAAAGATCTCGATAAGGTTTACACCTGCTGACAAAACAATGGTTTACAGAGACGTGAAAGGCTTCTGGCTCCCCTTGACTTTCTTTGGAATTAAGAGAGTCCTGGAGGCCCATTAAGCAACTATCAACATTGGCCTAAAAATTTCTTTACATTTCAATTTATTCATTGCCCTTACAGAGAATATTTAAACACCGTGAAAGGAAGTTGCATCTTAATTCTATTAGCAGTAGTCTCACAGGCTTCTCAAAACTAATTTCAAACATTTTATGACTTTGCCAAAACTGAGCTATGTTCAACTTTCAGCACTGAGTGCAACACCCATGACTCCAAAAGGATGTGTGAGCACAACGCATAAAGATAAGTCCTTGTAGAATCACAGCACTGGGCAGTAACTTCCCTGGAAATTAAACATTTCATGGTGAATGATTACAAAGAGGTTATTCTTTGTAATTACACATTTGGGACAATAGTGTGGCTGCTTTAATTTGGAGATCATTTTGTATGAAAAACCTACACAGACTGCCTTGTAAGAAATAACCAGTAAAGTGAAAGATGACATTTTGTAAGATTTTCTTTAAGTGCCACCCATGTTCATACATACAAGCTTCCTCAACCTCTGCATGAAAAGACTACTTATATTCGTAACTGTATGTGGCCAAAAAAGCAGTTGAAACCAGGCGGCTATAAATGACTATATACATACAAATTTTTTGAACTACAATTTTTAAACTATTTAAGCCAAAATATACGAAAAAATCCAGATTCGTTGAACCCATGGCTCAGGTTCAGTGATACAGATCATACAACTTAGACAGGTTCACACAGAATCTGACCAGAGCTTCAAATTTGTGATTTACACTGGCTTCAGGTTTTCTTGCAAGAATTTTGCTCGCTCTAACGAATACAACTGCATTTTAGTTTTCACAGTGTCACAGTCCTTTGTGCACCACCACACTATGCAACCTCTTTCCCCTGCTCCAAGGGCTTTTGTGCCCATGTTCAGAGGCAACTCTGTAATTTGGAACAAGACTGCAGGGAAAAGAACTGTGAAAAGTCTTCTCCAGGCTGGTGTATGCCTTCTAACTGATCCTGCCCTGGCCTCCTGGACTCACCTTCCTGGCTTCAACAAGTCTCTACCTCCTCGCTGTAGCTTTGCACAGCCGCCACTGGGCTGCAGCTGATCCCAAATGCTATCACTGGCGCTGCTTTGCTCAGCTTGTTGGAGCGCTTCAAGGCTGCGCCCCAACAGACACTGAGCTCATATTAAGAGAGCTTTTCCAATTTGAAAAATCAAACCAGCTTGTTAAGTTACAGAAAAAAAACCTACAGCATCTTCATTAAAAATCTTGCAGGCAATTGTCATTTAGTTAAACAATAACATCTGCCACTTGGGTGAAGCACTATTCGCCTTCACTGAATGTGATATGGAAGAGCAGGATGACAAACAGCTTATTATTGCTCCATCTAGACACCACGCCTTTCTGGGCAGAGAAGTCCTGGTCCCAGTTTAGTGAGAGTTTTGCTGGAAAGCAGTAGTTTTGTTGAGCTAAGAAGGTGTTCTTATTAAATCTGCACCTGAAATAGGGCTGTTAGTTGTTGCTATGCTGTGTTTGTCTTATTCTCTCCGTTATTCTTTGGACACAACACATAAGAATATGCTGCTAGCATGAATGCCAAATCTTTTGGACTCAGAGGCTGGAAATTTCCCTGGGACAGAAGGATAAACTCTATTTACATACTGGAATATACACAGGAACTTGTGATTCTGTCTATGAAGCTTTGCTATTTTATTTAGGCTTTGTTTATGATTTGATTGTGTAAACAATATTGGATATTTATTTTAATCATAGAATCATAGAACCATAGAATCACCAGGTTGGAAAGGAATCACTGGATCATTGAGTCCAACCATTCCTAACACTCCCTTAAACCATGTCCCTAAGCACTTCATCCACCCGTTCCTTAAACACCTTCAGGGAAGGCGACTCGACCACCTCCCTGGGCAGCCTCTGCCAGTGCCCGATGACTCTTTCCGTGAAAAGCTCCCTCCTCTCCACAACCTCCTTTCAGGTAGTTGGAGAGAGCAATAAGGTCTCCCCTCAGTCTCCTCTTCTCCAGGCTAAACAACCCCAGCTCTCTCAGCCGCTCCTCCTAAGACTTGTTCTCCAGCCCCCTCACCAGCTTTGTTGCTCTTCTCTGGACACACTCCAGAGCCTCAACATCCTTCTTGTGGTGAGGGGCCCAGAACTGAACACAGTACTCAAGGTGCGGTCTCACCAGTGCTGAGTACAGAGGGAGAATAACCTCTCTGGACCTGCTGGTCACACCGTTTCTGATCCAAGCCAAGATGCCATTGGCCTTGTTGGCCACCTGGGCACACTGCTGGCTCACGTTCAGTCGGCTGTCAACCAGCACCCCCAGGTCCTTCTCCTCCGTGCAGCTCTCCAGCCACTCTTCCCCCAGTCTGTAGCACTGCATAGAGTTGTTGTGCCATCCAAGGACTGAGCAACTGAGTCCCACTGACTTTGTGTCCCCAGTCTCTTAACAATTCCAAGTTCCCTGGGAAAAATGAGGAAGAGTCCTGTCCTAGGGTAGTCCTTAGAAGCCACATCCCACAAAGAAATGGCTCTACTTTTTTTTCCCAGAACAACAAAATTTTGCCCTTGCTACTGTCATTGTCAGGACCCCCAGTGTTTTTCTTCAGTTGGCACTTAAAGAGTGAGAAAAATGCGGTGAAATAGTAAAACGGCCCTGGTACTACCATGTAACCAAAAGTGTGAGCAGTCCCACAGTGTTGGTAGGATTAAGGAGTAGCACAGACCTGTTTGTACAGTTTGTGGTTGCAAAAGCTCTGCCAGAAACACTACATACAAAACCAAAGCGAGTTTTAAGAGTTATTCTGATTGCACACATGGGTTGAGTATCCACCAAACAAATGCAGAGGAGAAAACAGATAGAGCTAATGATAACAAGGCATATTAAAAAAGGTGCACACGCATACATATATATCTATAGATAGGCAGAGATGGGCAGCAGGACAGTCTTAAGGCAAAACCACATCACAGAAAGTGAGCATTTTCAGCCTACGATAAGGAGAAAACCACCTGATTAGCCAGAAAATCTGCAAAATTCAAGATGAGGTGACTGCGACAGCTCCAGCCTCTTCATGAAGAGTGTTTTGTCTTCCTTTGTTGTCTGGCTGAGCTGGTTTCGAAAGCTCCTTCATCAACAGTATGTAGTTTCTGGTATAAAAGTGGTGCAAAACTAAACAATCTTTAAAACACTCAGGCTCTTAACTGATGAACCTATATTGCAAGTTCCTTCACTCATGCTTAGTTATAAATATTTGTTTTCTAAAATATAGTGATAAAAAAGATATGAAATCTCCTATTGTCTCCAAAATTAACAACTTATTAAAAAAAATGCTTCTCTTACTGTACATATTTAATTTCTTGCTTTTTAGGAGCTGTAGCAGATCACGAGGCTGTATCAGAGAATGTACGGGCAAACTAACACAGAGCTCCTGCATCCTAAAGTGATGCTTTCAGCTCGGTTGCACCACAGCTCTGTGAATCAGCAGTCTTATGTTCTTGGCCAACTTCTACCATTTACATACCCGAACTCCGAATCTACAGCTGCTTAATTTTTGTTGCACAACCAATCTCAATGACGTCCAAGGGAAGCACTTAGGGTCCTCCAACGCCAGTATTGCAACTCCCTACCCCTGCTGATTCAGTTCACCTAACCAAGTGTCTCTGCTCTCTTTTCAGCCAAAGGAGTTGAGCTCCATAAAATACAGATCTCCAATATCCCAAACACAAATCCAAGCACTGCCTTGCTAGATCCTTTTTAGCCCTCTGTGTTTTACAAACAGCAGTCTACATTCAGGAGGAGGGATGGATGATGCAATGCTCTGGATTATGGCATAACTTAGCATCTACAGCAGTTTTTTGTGTCGTGAGTGGGTTGCATCCCATCAGGCTAAGGTGGAACTGAACTTACATTTCCCACTCCCTAGCTGACTACATTCACTAAGCCGTTTAGGAGGAGGACAAGCTCTGGTGCTTCTCCTCCCTCATCTTTTTCACGGAGCCCTGTGGTTTCTCTGTGAACAGTGCTGGACTCACCACTATGAGGTTTTGAGCATGCATAGCAGAGTGGGCTTTCATGAGTGTTCAGGTGGAATATAGACACGTCTTTGCTGTGTTTCTGAGCTGTCACGGCAGGATTCAGCCAACAGCCTGGCTCTACCTGTCACTGTCACCTGTGCAGCCATAGGCACTCCCGTTTAGTGACCTGGGAAAGTGCCAGGATAAATTTTTACATACCTCCAGGGTCAGACAGCTGCCACAGCAGGGGATTTATGGGTAGTTTTCTTGAACTTGACCAAATGAATCCAAGTCCCATTTCTGGTGTCCAAAGTAAATATTGTAGCACTGTGAAAATGCATTTCTTTAAGGACTTGGATGTCTGAGGACAAGTCATGTAACCCTCTTTATTTTAACTAACCAACCCCTCAAATTTTAAAACTTATATCATGATGATACTTTAAGGCTTAATTTACATTTGAGGAAATATCTCAGACGCCCACATAATTCTGAGCACTTTCTGCATAATTAAGAAAAATAGCAATGTTCACGTTACCCTGAGAGTGAGAGCCTGCAGAACTACTGGTTACGCTCCAAATACTTGTCATACAGGTTCTGAATTGCCCTGGGATGCATTAGCTGGGAAAGGGCACAGTGGTAAGGCAAGCAAGTTGTTCCATGTATCATCATGTGTGTTGAGCACACTTGGCCTTCCCCTGAGACCTTTCCCAGGACTTGGAGCACATAACATTCCAGAGATGGAAGACTGAGAGAGGTGGCTCACTGGCATTTTCAGCAGATTGTAAGGAGAAGGCTCTTGGTGATGACATAGATGTTCTCAATTCACCTGCCAAAAAACAGGAGCAGAGCGAGAGTGAATCAATATTGATTATCACATTGTTAAAGGGCTTTGGAAGATCCTTCCAGGAAAGAGCTCTAACTACCAAGCCATTACATCGAAACTGGGCATCCTATCCTGTAAAAAAGTCAGATTGACCCAATTATTTCTAAAAACACTCCTAACTGACTACCATCAATACATCCCGTATCACATATAATTCAAGATATCTCACTGGCAGCCCTGCCTGAGGTGTGGGATGGGGTTTCAGAGCCATCCTTGTGTTTGGTTTGCTATCAGCTAACTCCAAACAGCTCTCTCATCAGTATGTAGACTTGCTGGTCTCTCTGTCACGGTATCTGCCTTTTCCATTGAATTGCAGAGGGAGCATAAGGGCTTAATTTTGGCCTCTAGATGTTAATCTGAAAGTTAAGAGCTAAAATTAAAATAGTACGCTGTTTAACATGCTCACACATATTTTTTACTGGCTGCGGATCAGTTCTTCGTTTTAATACAGATGACCTCATTTGTAATAACAGCTATGGTTACAAACAATGCTCCTGAAACACAAGAGAATTCATAATTAGTATGAATTACAAACATATTCCCCAAATTTTGGCTTCTTTTCCACCTCTGAATGGAAAATGAACAAATGTTGTCAGTAATAACCCCAGGGAAGCTTTCACTCTTCCTCTAATGATGAGTAACTTGACACACCCTTGAACATGAATGGGCTCCATTTTATCATCTTGGCAATCTGGGATTTTCCAACAAAAAACTCCAGAACTGACTAAAACATGCATCTCTGCATGCTATTGCAAACTTCCGTCCGCTGTATATCTTACACTTTGCATTCTGATTCTTTTATCATATCAAATCAGTCTTTCCTAATGATTCATTTGGCATGCACATGCCTCACCTAGTTTCCCACACATGAACTTTCGAGCTTGATCGTAGGATTGAACGCGCTTCCTTTCTTCTCTCTTTCATATCCTGGGATGCTATGTGGTAAACTCCCTACTCCTGCTATTCAGGTTCATTCCCATGATTCCCTTCCAGTCAGTGTAGTGTGGGGTGCATCCCTTAGATGAGTTTGCGTAATCGGAATGGCTCCAGCCTCTTGAAAGGCACTTCTTTTCCTTTCTTTTCAATGAAGCTCCTAGAATGTGATCACCACTTTATCTGTGACGGGAGCCTTAGGTACCCCCTAACTCTAAAATGCCCTACAAAGAGCCTTGTTTTCATCCTTGATCTGGGGAAATGTTCTTTGAACCGGCTCACCAGCAAACATGTTCTGCAGTTGAGGGATTGGGAGCTGGGATCCCTATCCCTGCTGCTTGGCATGTTCCAACAAGAATCTTCCTGCTGCCAAGGGCTCTCAGCAGTTGTTTGCCCCTGCAGCACAGCTGGCTTGCAGATACTGGTGTAACTCCCACTCCTGCACGCAGAATCTGATCCAATGTGCAATAACTTCATGCTAACTTGCATAAACTGCAAGGACTTATTCCTTTCTTAAAGGATAAATAAGGGATTTGGAGAAATTACAGTGCTAGAAGGGCTGCAAGTATTGTCTAATGACAAAAGTTCAGATGAAGTGTGAAAGACGGAACCCTCTCATTCTGGGCTTTACGTTGATTAAGAGCTATGCACAAGTTTTAGGGTATTTTTATTCCATCCTTCCTCTGTTGCCTTGCTAGAAATAAAATACAGCTATAAAATAGTGCAGTGGTGGTACCCAAACAGGTGCACGCACCAGGTTAGTAACTTGCTTCTTCCACAGGCAAACGGTGCGGATAATAAAGGAGAACATGGGATTGAAAGCACAGTCAGCTGTCCCTAGTAAAACCAAGGAATTATACAATTTAATCTCTGGTAGCCAGAGTGAAGAAACACCTTCCAGAAAAAGGAGTTTCACACACACACAACTACACATTATTAACCCAAGCTTTCGGAAAAGCAGGAATGTAAACCTCCTCCTCTTTTTGATTTCTTTTTTATGAAAAAAAAAGCAAACCAACCCCATCCACCCACAAAGCAACCAACCCCCCCACCCCCCACCCCAGCCTTCCCAAATTTAATTTAATTTAATTTAATTTAATTAATTCCAAACCCTGGGAGGAAGAGGGAAAAAGACCTTGGAATTGTTATTGCTTTAGAGTGTGCCAGTCTCTTTGAGGAAACAAAATCCCCATTTTCTCACCATACAGTCAGTAGATTACAAAATTAAAAAAACAAAATTACAGGAACCAGGAAAAACAGAATAAATGGAAGGATAACAAAATATTTACCAAACCTGTATCTCTTTCCCAGTGAAAAAATGAAAGAGATGGGAATGACACACTCCCTCAGAGTGACCAATTAATGACTGTGAGATATTCTCATGCTATAATTGAGGGCACATATTAATTTGAGATAATGTAAAAAATGGAATAATCTAATTTTTAACATAATAAAAACACTCATTAAATTATCTCATGTTATCTGAATGATGTTTGAAATGGAATGTGGCATTCCACTAACACACCTAAATGCTACAGCAATTTAATAGTCCCTGAGGAGTTTAACAAATTTACAAAAGCAAACAGGGAAAGAGTTATAAGACCAAACAAAAAAAAATAAAAAGGAACTCTTACGTATGGAACTTTGAGCATTATCCTGCAGGAATAAATTCAGTGGACTGCAGCAAGTCGTTGGACTCATTTTTTATTAGTAAACATTTTAGCATAGCAATCAGAATACCAGCAAGAATGAGACAATAACCAAACCTTATTCTTTCTAAAATACTTAACTTCTTTTTGCCCATGGAGATAAACAAAGTTGTTAGGCCTGCTTTAAGATAATCGTTACTTTGGCTCATTAAATAGATTTTTACTAAAGATAGCTAATTTTTTAAAGTTCTGTTGAAAAATCTATCACTGGAATTCTGTAGTAGTAAATTGTGCAGAGATAAGCTATATTTTAATACCCCAAACTGCTTACTAAGAAAGTTCTTTGCAGAACTCAGCAGTGACCAAGAACAGCATAAGCAAGCTGATACCCCTTCAATACATCCTTTCTGTCACTGCTGTAATGCAACATTAGCACTTCGTCAGAGCTCCTTCACTGAACTATTGTAATAGCTCATACTCAAGAACAAATTAAAGCACTTTCTGGGTTGTTTTGGTTTTGTTTGGTTGGTTTTTTCTTACAGTAATATATATTAATTAGGAATAATATATATTTTCTTATTCTCCCATCTATTTTTCAAAACTAAATCTTATAATAAATACACTCCTGCGTTCTCAAATCTGTGTATTCAACTCACCAATTTCTTAAAAAGCTTAAAATAAACCTGGTATGAACAGCACATTTGATTCATGTGCATTCAAAATCATCTAAAATGAAGTATTCCCCTGACTCTAGGCACTTGAACATCATTAATAATATAACAAGACCCTAGCAGCATTAGAATAATTATTTCAACAGGAAACAAAACATCTGGTCCTTTACAGATACTCCTTTCCATCCTTCATCCTGCTGGGAAATAATTTTACTTCTCTTCACAAAATGTTATCAAACAGATGCCTTCTGCACAAAAAGATGACCAGATCCAAGCTACTTCAGATGATGACAGAAAACATTTCCACAATCCCAGAGAATGCCCTGCCACCTGCTCCTTCAGTTATATTAGGAGAGAAAAACAGTTGGCTGCCAGTGACTCAGATAAGCTGGTCTCCAACTGTTTGAAGCTTTACACGGCAGAACCAGTACCTTAAATACACTCAGTAACTGGTGGCCATCCAGATGGATGCCAAGCAAGATGTTCTGCTTCAAAGAGAAACTTCTGGTTCTGTTCCTATCACTTGGGCAGGGTGGTCACAGCGGCAGCTGTAAGCATGATGTATTCTGCACTTCATCTGCCATCGATTCTCACAGCTGTCTTGTCAAATATAGCCTGCGGGAGCTTGGCTCTGAGTACGATGGTTTGCTGGATGTCACGGTTTAGCCCCATCTCAGCCAATTTTGGCAGCTAAACCTGAGCAGTTGGCCTCCCAACTCCCCCCCACTGCCCCTGGGGAAAGGGAAATGAGAGGAAAAGACTTGCAGGTTGGAAACTAAAAGTACAGTTTTAATGAAATAGTAGTAGTAATGATATTAATAAGAATAGTAATAATATTAATAAGAATAGTAATAATAAAGTAATAAGATATATACAAATATATGAAATCACATCCCCACCCCTCAATGACCGTACGTCACCACAAATGCTGCAGAGCAGACACGAGGGAAAGGGTCCAGCTAGGAGGGAGCTGAACTCAGGAACTGGATTCAAGAACTGAGACCAGGGGTAAAAAGACAGACAAGGTCTTCGATGCATGTTGGCCATCAAAGAAGAGAGAGAGTCTCTCATGATCTCTCAGTTTTATATCAAGTATGACGTATATGGGATGGAACACTCTGTTGGTCAGTTTGGGGTCACCTGTCCTGTCTGCCCCTCCCTGCAGCTTCAATCTCTTCCACCTCTTTGGCTTACACCTTTCCATCAGCTCAAGGATGGCCTTCGTTACTATAGGAATAAGTATAAGCAGTGGCCTTTCTACAGACCAATGTCCCGTGTTATCTCTTCTAGAGAGAAACATCGATAGAAAAACATGCAGTTAACTTTCAGAAAATTAAGTTACTTAGATGAGATTTAGCTAATGTCAGAAAATAGATTCTACTTTAGCTCAAGCCACAACGCCAGGCACCCTCGAAAAGGCATGTGTCACTGGTGTCACACTCAGACAGTACTCATGCGGCATCCTCAAATGTATTCCGAAAAGCTTTGGGGCCATCTACTGCAGACAGCAAAAAGGAACACATTCTCTGGAAAAGTTAATTTATGAGGTGCACTCCACACCCCTCTTGGAGGCCCCACTGCAATGGTTATTTACTGCAAGTGCGCCAAGGGAATTTAAAAGCTACTTCAGTTTTAATGTTATGCAATATTCACACTAATAGTTCAAAGTCAAATTAACAAAGTTTTAACCACACACACCAACACTTTCTGCTTTTTTAAGAGTCGCCAGGTGCCTACCCCAAAGACAAGTCTCACTTTATCCTTTGTAATTACTGTGATTTTTTTTTAACCTGTACAACCATTCAGATCTAGTCCAGAATTCATCATCAAGTTAATTAGCAGATTTCAGTTTGTTCTGTGTTTAAGGGGAGGTTGTTTGTGGCTTGACTCTGGGCAAATGCACAAAAGAAGGAGGCAGCTTGTTTTTCAGCTCCTGCCTTTGCCTTTTCTGCTTAAAAGACAGAAAAACAAGGAAGCTTCTAAATTAGAAAGCACATATATCTTGCTGGATCATACATGTCTCTGAAGGCAGAAAAATGACAGCACACCTTCCATTCTCAAGACAGAAAAATTGATCATGTACCATTTCGGGGGGGTGTTTATCATGTTTCTTAGCCAAGCTGCTGACCTGAAATCTCATTTATATTTCATTCATCTCTCTTTCAGAAACAGCAGCTCCTCCACTGGCAATATAATTCTTTATATTATGGTAATGCCTTGATTGAGGTTAAGACTGTATGATGCAAACATATGCAACACATAAATATATAAAAAGTACAAGGCAGCAAATCTATCAGGATTCATTTGGTGCACTCTGATTCTCTTTGCCTTGAGGCAATATTACATAACTGATGTTCATGTTGTGAAATATTTTTTGGGGGATTATTATCTAGTCTTTATAAGAAATTTTCTTGTAAGGATCTTCCTTTAGAAATTTAAATGGAAACATAGAGAAATTTTTCCAAGCGATCCCAAGAGTGTAAATTTAGTCAGCAAGAGGCCAAAACCTTTAAATATTGCCTGAGTAAGTATATTCTGCAGACAAAAGCTTAATTCATATTAGTTTTTTTATGGAGTGTAAGTATTGCAAGGCAAAAAAAAATAAATTGATTCTAATGTTCATGTGTTCATGTGTAATGTTCATTTAATGTTCATGTTATTAATGAAATGTCTGCTTCTGGCATTTAAAATTTAAATCATGATGCTCTCACAAGATTAACCTGACCCTACGTGTATCATGGACTATCAGATTTCAACCTGTGTTCACCTGATAACATAAAGCATAACTTCTGCTTGGCTAAAAAATAATTTTCAGAAACACACCTAATCTTCAACAGAAGACATAAAATGATAGAAAATCATCAGCTTCTCTTGGGAATGTGTTCTGGTGGTTAACCATGTAAAAATGTGTGCCTTATTTCCTATTTGAATTTGGCTGGCTTTTGCCTCTGGCCATTACTTCTTATGTCTTTCTTCAATAGATTAAAGAGCCCTTTAATATCCTGTATTTTCCCTCAGGAATGTTCCTATACACTACAATCAAGTCACTTCCCAATCCTTTTTTAGATAATTTGTAACATCCTGAGCTCTGAAAGCCTCCCAATATAATATATTTTCTCCAACCATCAGCACATTTTGCTTCACTCTTTTGCTTTCTCTTATTTTCCAAGTGCTACTTAAAATCCGAAAACCAGAACTGTATGCACTATCCCATGGGTGGTATCGTTGAGCCCAAACATGAGAAGTAAAATCTTTTTTTATTCCTTTGTTTATACATTGATTAATCCTCTTCCACCAAAGCAGCATATGGGAAAGCCCTTATCTGATTGCTTAGTTATTCTGACCCTTAAATCCTTCTCAAAGTCATTACCTTTCCAGGCTGTAGTCTTCTATTCTCCAGTTACAACCTCCACACTTGGTTCTCAAGACAGACAACTTTATAGTTGGCTGGATTAAAATTCACTGGGACTGAACATGCTGATTCTACCAACCATTCTGATCAGTGGCCCATACTCATCCTTAATCAAGAAGCTGAATTTTTTTCAGCAGCAGGTTTAGATCTTCTTCCAGATCACTGCTAAAAATGAGGTACGACACAGAACCTACTACTGAAATCTCTTAAGACACCATCTCTTTCAACTAAGTTCTCCTACGGGCTTCCTATTCTTGAGATCTGGAAGCAAATTCCCTTTGCACGGTTTATTAGCGCTGCATGCATCCAACGTTAATATCGTGCAGTACCGAGTCTGAGTCAAGTACCTCCTCAAACTAGTACTTAAAGCAATTTTTACTAAAAAATTGTGCGGACTTGCATTATATTCCAACTTTTTATTATTTGAATCCAAATCAGATTTTCTATTTTGGTCAGGACAGTTGTTACACTAACAAGTCATTCGGGTAACATAGGTCACCTTTTTAAAAAATGGCACAAACCAGCACATCTATTGCTTGTTTAATCTCCCAATTTTAAGGCGAGACACAAATACATCAGAGTATCTGCAAGTGGTAGAGCAGCAGACAGGCAGAAGTACCAGAGAGCACTGGTGACCAAAGCTCACATTTCTCATGGCATTTCCACATAGAAACCCCAGCAACTGTGGACTTGAAGTACCCGACAGCAAATTTTTTGGTCCCACTGAACTATAAAACCTCCTCAGGTGTGGAACGTCCTCCCAACTACAGAGAGATGGGATAACAGTCCCTTTCCTCACACCCATCTGAAACCCTCCTGAGCAGCTTCTGCCCCGCGTCCCTGCAGGTAACCCACTGCTTTCACCACTTCACAAGCCTGACTGCCGGCACTAAAACCTCCCATAGTCTCTGCTCAAAATCAGCTTTTCCCTTTATGTTTACACCACCAGATTTAGGCTTCTGGAGTTGAACCAGGCAGAGAAGGAAGGTGAGGAGAGCAGACAGCTGGGGGTGCTGATGCTAGGCAGTGGCTGAGGCTGTCACCCAAGGGGATAAAGAGAATGGATTTTGCACCTTCTTTACTTTGTTTGTTTACTACAAACATCCTGATTCCAGAGATACAGACACTCAATATAATCTACAAACATTCCAATATCTGCCCAGAGATACAGACACTTAATATCGTCTATAAACATCCTGGCCTCTACTCAGGGATGTAGGCACTTAATCTTGAGAAAATTATGAACTTTGTGGTTAATTGACTCCAAGCTGAAAACATGTGATGAAACAAGGAAAGGGATATCAGACAGGGAGAACTTGTGATTGATTGAGGATTACTTGAAGGACATTCTTCTCAGTGGATGCAGGAAAAGCAATGGCTGTAATCAATCTAAACTTCTGGCACTAAGTCTAACAATATTGAAGAATTTGGACAATGCACTCAGACACATGGTGTAAATTTGGGGGTTGTCCTATGCAGGGATAGGATTGGAACTAGATGATCCTTGTAGGTCCCTTCCACCTCGCGTCATTCCGTGATTCCGTAAAGCCTTTGACATGGTCCTCTATGATATCCTTCTCTCTATACAGGAGAGAGATGGATTTGATGGGTAGACTGTTCAGTGTATACGGAATTGGTTGGATGGTCACATTCACAGACTATCCGTTAACAGGTTAATGTCCAGAAAGATCCATGATGAGTGGTGTCCCTGAGGGGTCCATACTAGGATCAGTACTGTTTAATATTTGCATCAAGGATATAGACTGAGAGATTGAGTGCACCCTGAGCAAGTTTGCAGATGACACCAAGCTGAGTGGTGCAGTTGCCACATCGAAGGGATGGGATGTCATCCAGAGGGACCTGGACAGGCTGGAGAAGTGGAGCTGTGTGAAACTCCTGAGGTTCAACAAGGCCAAGGGCAAAATCCTAAACTTGGGTCAGGGTAATCCCTGATTTCAATACAGGATCGGGAGTGACGTGATTGAGAGCAGCCCTGCAGAGAAGGATTTGGGGGTGTTGGTCAATGAGAAGCTCGGCACGAGCCGGCAATATGTGCTCTCAGCCCAGAAGGCCAACCGTGTCCTGGGCTGCATCCAAAGCAGCGTGGCCAGCAGGGCGAGGGAGGGGATTCTGCCCCTCTGTTCCTCTCTTGTGAGACCTCAGCTGGAATACTGTGTCCAGGTCTGGAATCCTCAGCGTAAGAATGATATGGAGCTGTTGGAACGGGTCCAGAGGGGGCTACAAAGATCAGAGGGCTGGAGAACCTCCCATATGAGGACAGGCTGAGAGAGTTGGGGTTGTTCAGCAAGGAGAAGAGAAGGCTCCGAGGAGACCTTATAGTGACCTTCCAGTACCTGAAGGGGCTACAAGAAAGCTGGAGAGGGACTGTTTACGAAGGCATGGAGTGTTTGGACAAGGGAGAATAACTTTAAATTGGAAGGGGGAAGATTTAGATTATCCATTATGAAGAATTTCTTCACCATGAGAGTGGTGAGACACTGGCACAGGTTGCCCAGGGAAGTTGTGGCTGCCCCATCCCTGGAGGTGTTCAAGGCCAGGTTGGATGGGCCTTGGGCAGCCTGAGCCAGTGGGATATCCCTACCCGTGGCAGGGGCGAACTGGATGATCTTTAAGGTCCCTTCCACCCCAAACCACTCTATGATTCTATGATTCTATAAGGATACTTTGCTTTGGGAGTTTCTTTTCCTATTGATTTCAGATAACAAGGCGAGAACAGCAACCCCTGCAGAGCCCGCCTTCCCCTGGCGCTCGAGGCCGAAGCACGCGGCTCTCCACCTCCCGCAGTGCCGCGCCCCGATTGGTTCCCCTGCTCGAGGGGGCGGGGTCAAGTGAGCCGCAGCCAATCCGCGTCGCGTTGGGGTTTCCCTCGGGGAGGGCGGTGTGAGGGAGGGGCGGGCTGCGCGGACGCACGCTCTAATTGGTTCTCCTACCCGAGGAGGCGGGGTCTAGGATAGACTTAGCCAATCCGTGCCTCGCTGATGTTCCCCGCGGGGAGGGCGGGGTGAGTTCTTCCTTGTCGCTCTCTGATTGGTTCTTCTCCTCTAGCGGGGCGGGGCCTGGGGGAGCTTCAGCCAATCCGCAATGCGCTGAGGATTCCCGCGGGGAGGGCGGGGCGAGTTCTGCGCAGTCGCGCTCTGATTGGTTTCCCTGGGAGAGTGGGCGTGGTCAGTCTCCTCAGCCAATCCGCGCCGCGCTGTGGTTTCCCGCGGGGAGGGCGGTGTGAGGGCGGGGCGGGCTGCGCGCAGGCGCGGGGCGGCGGGCGGCGTCGGTCAGTCCGTGACACCTCGCCGCGAACGGTTCCCCTCCTCAGGCGCCGCTGAATCTTTCCGCCGCCCCCTCAGGCCTCGCCGCCGCCCCTCGCGGGCGGCCCCCTCCCGCCATGTCCCCGCGGCGCCGCCTGGCCTGCCTGGCCGCCCGTCTGCGGGACCCGCGCAGTGTGGCCGCCTTCCAGCGGCTCTGCGGGGTGGAGGGTCCCGCGGAGCAGAACGGCGGCCCCCCGGCAGGGCACGGGCATCCCGCCGGGAACGGCTCCGTGCCCGGGGGGCAGCGCTGGAGGAGGAGGCCCCGCCGCAACTCCCTGACGGAGGAGGACGGCAGCCAGGAGTTCTCCACCCGCAGCCGGTTCCTCTACTATCTCTTCAGCTTGGGCACGGAGCTGGGCAACGAGCTGTTCTACATCCTTTTCTTCCCTTTCTGCATCTGGAACTTGGACGCCTGGCTGGGCCGGAGGCTGATCATCATCTGGGTGTGGGTGATGTACCTGGGGCAGTGCACCAAGGATATCATCCGCTGGCCGCGGCCCGCCTCCCCGCCCGTGGTGAAGCTCGAGGTCTTCTACAACTCCGAGTACAGCATGCCCTCCACCCACGCCATGTCGGGCACCGCCATCCCCCTGGCGCTCCTGCTGCTCAGCTACGGCCGCTGGCAGGTAATGCCTTCTCCTCCGCCTGTTCGCTAGCCCCGGAGGGCGAGGATGTGGCAGCCTTGATTTCTTTTAAGGGGGAGGGAGGAGCCGAGTTTGGGTAAAATGTGAAATTTGTGCTTTTTTTTGCTTGTTCCTCCCCTCTTTTTTTCCTTTTTTTTTCCTATCCTCTAAGCGAGTGCTGAGACCTGTTCTAACAATTCTGTCTTCTGAATAGACGTTCTGCGTTAAAAGTCTGCTTTAACAATCCGTATTTTGTTCTTGTGAGGTTTTCTTCTAGCTTCTGTCTTGTAGGGTGAGTGCTTTGCTCAAAGTTTGGGTAGGCATCTGATAGTTTTACAGGCGTTTGATCTGACAGACTGAGAATTCGGTGGAGAGCCAGGAACTAAAGGGCTTTTTGCTGATCCTTCTTTGCTTTGAGTCACTTTGTAGCTCGTGTCACTGTACTTTTAGCCTTTTCTTTCATGCTGTCTTTTCGTTTCATTGCCTGTAAACTGGAAATTATTATTTCTGTTTTGAGGAGTATGTAGTCTTTCAGATGGTTTTACAGCTAATAATGTGCTAAAAATTAGCAAGAACTGATAATCTCTGATCTTTTCAGCACCTTCACTCAGCAAAATCTTAAGGTCTTCCTATTGCACTTTGGGTCAACAGATAAAGTCATACTTGATCTTCTGGTTTATGCAAGCTGTGGCATGTGCTTAGTTGATTGCTGTTAGCAGTATGAGCAACAGTAAGTAAGAACTCCAAAGAAGGCACAACACGGATTCAGTTCTCTAAATCACTGCAACAGTTTCATTCCTAACTGAAGGGGAAGGCTTTTCCAGGCGACAAGTGTTCAATGGAGGGTTTTGAAGGCTGTGTGTTTAAGAAGTTATGCAGTAAGTCTGCTCTTCAGATACTAATGTTTACAAATTCTTACTGTAATACCTGCCTACTTTAAGACAAATGTATGCCAACTTGGTAGAGAGAGCTCCCTTTTTCAGCTTTATGGAGGGGCTGAACTCTTGTCTTCCTGCTTGCTGCTAACAAATCACCAGTTGTCTGCTGTCACAGTGTGACGCTTTGTGGCCGTATGTCAGGACCTGGAACGGGTGCCTGAAAGAAAAGGAATGATTGGAGGTTAGAGATTGTCTTTGGCCTCTCGGTAACCGAAGTTTATGTATGTGCTACTGCAAGGAGATGCAGTGTGCCCCCAAAAAAGCTATTAAGGTGTCACTTTCTTCACTAGGAAGATGTGAAGTGTGAGTCTGCTGGAGTTGTGCAGGTACCAGATAATGCCACGTGTTGTGGGTGTTTGAAATAAATATTTGGAGTTCTGGCACTGAGGTGCTTGATCTTTTAAAGTGTTTGGTTTTTTGAATTACTACAATCTGAATATGTGATTACTACTTGTTAGATATGTAGGGCTCGTGTCAGTTGGAAGACTGAACTGAATTTCTATTTCTTTGCATGTGGACAACCTCATTTAGTAGTATCCGTCGATTTGCACAGATCGATGACATGTGTACAAAGGAGAACTTGGCTTGATTGCAAACCAGCAAACTGACAAGGTGTGAAATGTTTGGGTTTTTTTATCGGTGAACCAAGTTCCATCTTTGGTTTGCCAGACCTGCAACTGCAGTCTGTGACATACAGTGCTATGTGACTAAACATCAAATCCTAAACATTCAGCTTTGTTGCTATTAATTAAGAACTTAAGAAATGGAGAAACAAATTGGTTGAGTCTTGATTTTAATTCTTTTTTTTTCCCCGTGAAATGAGTTTGAATAACAGACCTCTGTGAAAACAACTTTAACATTTGAAAATGTTCATTTAAAAAGAGATCCCTTCTGATTTTTAAACTATTTCTAAATATTAATCGAAGGTTAACCTGTGGAATGTTGAATATCTTTTCCTTCACCTCTAACGAGAGTTAAGCTTTCATCCAATGCTTCTTCTGGTCTCCATACTTGATGTTCTCCATAGCATTGAAAGGGAGTAGGATCTATACAGCAACTTTTTGTCATGCTATTCTGGAAAAAGAGGATGTTAAAAAGACTGACCTCAGAACTTCTTGGAAAGCTGTTAATGGTAAGGGAGCTTGTAGTAACTCTGATTTTTATTACATTATACATATTTATCAGTAGATACAGATGGTTAGACTTAAATTTGTTGGCAAATGTTTGGGTACAGTCTTTCTGTATGTTCAGTATAAACAAGTATTACATAGACCCTGATCATAACAAGTCTACATCTTAGGACTGTTCGTTCAGAAAAATCACAGTGGAATAAGACTAAGTGTGAATTTAACTTAGATACAGCTGTAACTCTCTGCAGGGACTTTTACCCTGGAATACAGGTAACGTTAGTTGAGTTTGTCACTTTGAAGTTTATACTAAAGCATATAAAGCATCTGTTACTCTGAGAGAGGTTACTCCAGTGAGAAGTCACTTTCCTGTGTAGTTTATTTGGAGTTTGCTTTCATCAGGCTATGACTTCCTACTATTGTGTAATAGTTCTTTTCAATCAAAAATGGTTTGTGAGTCTTTCCCTCAAACAAGATGGAGAACAGAGCAAGTCTGCACCTGTTTTTCTAGGTATTGCCCAAACTGTCTATTTTAAAACAAATTTTGAATTCTAGAAGGTTTGCTTTTAACCTGTTAAGTTTATGCTTTCCTAGTTTTCATTGCCTAGCAGTAGTCCTATCACAATTATTTTCCTTTCGTGTAGTACTGAAAAGGATTTTTGACTATACATTGTAAAACTAAATTATTTGGTTATAAACAAAATTGTTCAAGTAAGTTATTTTCAAGGATGATATATTTTAAAGATTGTTGTGGCAGATTTTCACTACTAGAAGCTTTGGACATAGGGAATATGCAATGCAACTGACATTCAAACAAAAACTAATTATATATTAACATAATTTTAATAATAGCTAATTCTTCTGTACATTGTAGGACATGACTTTTCAATTTCTCCTTGTATTATGAAGGCTTGCCTGAAACTTTTGATTCCACTTGCATAATCTTTTTTTTTATTGTTAAATCTCAGCAGGAAAAACCGCTTGTTTCAAAGACGCTTCATTAACCTTGAAATATGAAGCTTATGCCAAAGACTTACGAGAATCCAGGAGTGTTTTAGATGTTGGTATTTTTTTTTTCCATCTTTGAAGCTCTGATATCCTGAAGGACGAGGACAAACTCTTAAAAGACAGTCAGGTTATAGGTGTTGGTATGATGTAGGAAGAAGTGTGCCTTTATCAGACTGGGGAAAATCTGCTTTCTTTGAACTGCTGACAGTTTGAGCTGGCTTATATTGTGTCCGGAGAAGGGAGGAAGAGCTAGTGTGAACTGCTAGTTATCTACAAAATCTCCGAAAGCTTAAAGCTGATACTATCGAGAAATGTCTTTTATATTTTGTTTTGTTACTTTGACCTGCTGATTTCAAGCAGATATCAACACATTTTATTAGAAATGGTGCTTGAGTTAGGATGGAACCTGAATGTGTCATAATCTTGCTGTTTTATTTTGAGGAGAGGGGGGAAAAAAGACGTCACGGAGACAAAATATGCTTTTCTCACAGAGTTCTTTCGGGAATGTAGGCTGTCTCCAGCAGTAGTTGCCTGGATTAGGAAGTGATGGGTTTGCACTTCTTCCTGAGCTCTGCATTAATGAGCTGACTCAGGAACAGATTTTAAGTTGATAATCAGCAGGAGCCCAGAGCCTTGATTGATGAGTAGCTGGCCTCTGTATTAACCAAAGTTGGTTTGAACTTCTGAAGCAGTTCAGATCACTAAATATTGTCCTCCCTATGTACTTGTCTGCCAGTGTTTTATATGCAAATCCTGTCATCAGGGACTGTCTTACCACTCCTCTGACGATAATGGCAACCTTAATAATCACTGCTGCTAAACGCACAGTAGAGTCCATCCATTCCGTAATGGTTTCTTTTTCTGACACACCTATAAGTATTTTTCAGTTTTCATTTACTCAGTGCTTTACTGACTCCCCACTGTACAATTTGTAATAATGTCACATGTCAAACACCCTTCCAGAAATCTTCTATTCTCACCATTACTTTTATCAACCAAAGCTGATGAATCTAATCAAATGAGATGGGTTCGACAGGGTCTGTATTGTGATTTCAGAGAGATCTTCATCATTCTGTGGTTCTGATGGAACGCCACTAGATTACGTCTAGATTTGCCTGCCTGCTCTTTCATTTCAAAAGGCTAACTTCTCTCAGATCCCCACTGGGAATGGGGAATAATTGGTTGTCAGATTGGATGAACAGTCTAATCATGACGCTGCTATAGTGAGAATTTTACAGAAAGTGGATAAATCCTAGTTTTAAGTGTCTGTCCTTATTGAAAGGCTTGCATTATCAGTAAGATTGATGTAATGATAAAACTGGCAGCTATACATTGGAGACTCTCTGTGTAAAAGTAAGTACAGGGTCCTTTCAGAAAGCGATGCCTTGTCTCCAAGATGCCCACATGGATTTTGGCTGAAATACTAAAACGTTGTGAAGAAGCTTAGGTGGAGAGATGCGTGCTTATCGAATTGGTTTCCTTACATGTGTTTCTTAAATGATGAAACAAAAACTCTTCTGCCATGACAAGCATAGCTGAAGGGATGATCTCAAAACCCAGAATTGTCCACAAAATGAAGAGCTCTTGAAAAGTAGAGATGGGAATTTGGAGGCTCAGTGGCACTGGCCTTGTCTCTTGTGTTTGAGTTGTAAGGTCTTCTTTTGTGGGCTGTATTAATGCCTGTAGTTTATTTGTAAAGCAGTCTGGAAAAAGTTGTATGACCTGTTTGGTTTGGGTGCTTTTAAAATTTTGAAAAGAACATAGTTCTTACAGATCTCCTTGGGGAACCTCTGCTAGAGGCATGCAGCAGCCTGTTCTATTAAACTGTGTTGGGTGAGTGGGGAATATGTAAAAACAAATGCTGTAAGGTTAGCTCCTGAGTTTTTGATGAAGATAGGATTCAAAAAGTATACTTTACTTCTCAAGCAATTTTTCTTTTCCTTAGTGGGACTGTACACATGTAAAGCACTCCTCATACATTCAAATAGGATGTGTTGATTAAGCCTAAGAAAAGATTGCAGAAAAGTTTTTAGGTGTTAGGGCCATAAGCAGAGCAGCTGTAGGGGATTCTTGTGTGTCTTCAGGCAGGGACTTGGGTTTGTTGGTTTTTTTTTTTTCTGTAAGGATTGCAAGGAAAAGTAGTAACAAGCTCCAATTCATACTGTAACAGTTTCTTGTCAGAGAATGTGTAGCAGAAAATGAAACGTTTTAACTCGCTGCTGGGCTAACAGTCAAATCTTTATCTTGGAATTTAAAGATGGGTTTCTTGAAATAACGTATAGCACTCTCAGATTTTTATGCTCTTTGATATTAAGTTGAGTCAGTGTAAGAAAGAAGGAAATACAGTGGTTAAGCTACATTTATCAGTTTATTTACTACTAGGGGATGATGTGATTGAGAGCAGCCCTGCAGAGAAGGATTTGGGGGTGCTGGTCGATGAGAAGCTCGCCATGAGCCGGCAATATGCGCTCGCAGCCCAGAAGGCCAACTGTGTCCTGGGCCGCATCCAAAGCAGCGTGGCCAGCAGGGTGAGGGAGGGGATTCTGCCCCTCTGTTCCTCTCTTGTGAGACCTCAGCTGGAATACTGTGTCCAGGTCTGGAATCCTCAGCATAAGAATGATATGGAGCTGTTGGAACAGGTCCAGAGGAGGCTACAAAGATGATCAGAGGGCTGGAGCACCTCCCATATGAGGACAGGCTGAGAGAGTTGGGCTTGTTCTGCTTGGAGTAAAGAAGGCTCCAAGGAGACGTTAGAGCAGCCTCTGGTACCTGAAGGGGTTACAGGAAAGCTGGAGAGGGACTGTTCATAAAGGCTTATGGGGATAGGACAAGGGGGAATGGGTATAAACTGGAGAGGGGCAGATTTAGACTAGACATTAGGAAGAATTTATTCACAATGAGAGTAGTGAGACACTGGCACAGGTTGCCCAGGGAAGCTGTGGCTGCCCCATCCCTGGAGGTGTTCAAGGTCAGGTTGGATGGGGCCTTGGGCAGCCCGAGCCAGTGGGATGTTCCTGCCCATGGCAGGGGGTTGGAACTGGATGACCTTTAAAGTCCTTTCCAACCCGAACTATTGTATGATTAAAAAAAATAAATCATTGAGTAGTACCGTAGAACACTGAATATATTAACTTGAAACCCTTTGTGAATGCTGGAAATTTCTCCAGTGTAAAATATGCTTTTAAAAAGTAAAGAAATGAGCTTATAGAGTGTGTTTTAAGAATGTTCCATTATGAAAGAAGGAATTTTCTGACCTAGGTCAAAGCTTTTGGGACAGATTGTTTCCTTATGAGCATTTTTAAACAATGGTTATGTTATTAAGATTCTTGGCAAATGGTCAAATTAAGGGGAGGGAGGAGGTTAGGCATTTGAGGGAAATTTTTTCTATGTGATACAGTCAGAATCTTGCAGGCCCTTTTCAGAGCATGTAATCAAGTAAAACGGGAATTTCCAATTAAAAATAGAGGGCATAACATTATCAAAGATTTACTGGGAGTAGCTTTACTGCTGTTTTTCCAAATATGACCAGTTTAATCGCTTTTAATGATCAAACCAAGATTCTGGATATGGGAACAAAAATGAGGCCTGAGAGAAGGTAAGAAGTCTACTCAGTGATCAGTTTTATTTCTCAGTTTTTGTTTAACCTAGTATGTGAATTTGAGAAATCAATTAACCTTTTTTATCCCTTTTTTTAAAAAAATAACTTGCTTGGTGCTCTGTCTCTTAGCCATATGTACTAAGACTGTGACACTTTTCTTCATGGGTGTGATACCTTCAAAGAAAAATATCCATTCAAACACTGAAAAGCCAAAATGTTGACAAAGCTATCTTATTAATCTGTGTTGTATTTGTCTCCACCTCCAGTTTCTGCCTTGTTAATTCTATCTGTCTCCACTTCATCTTCTAATATTGTAATACATGCTTATGCATATTATCTAAGTTTTATTCCAGCCTTCAGAAAAATATTTGCACAAGCTTGATATCTGTGATTTGATCTATGTCTGTATTCGATTCTATATCTGTGATTGGCTTTTCTCAAGGAGGAAAATGCCAGGTTGACATTTGTTCAGTCCACATGTGATTTTTCAAGTTCAGATCCAGTACTATTACTATGCGAGTGTCTTTATTTTTTATAAGGTGAAGGTTTTCAAATCCCAAGTTGGTTTTATTAATTTAGAAAAAAGAAAGCACTATGCAGTTCAATAAATACTCCAATACTTTAAATTGTTGAGATGGCATAGTAGCTATGGAGGCATAATCAGGTTTTAAGGATATAGATAGAGTAGTCTTAATATAAGGCATGGAGGTAGGTTTTGAGATGTTTGTCTCTAAAATGGGCTGTTCCTGAATCTCTTAAGTATTGTCAAGAATGAAGATATGCAAATTCTTTTATCAGAAAGAACAAGCTAAGAGAGTGAAACCTGTTTATGTCTACCTCTCTCTGCTAGTCTTTCAGACCCTCATCGGAAAGGAGATGGATAGATAGAAAGAGTGCTAGTGTGCCTTCTCATGCCTAAATGAGTAAAAATAGCAGTGAACTGGGGAAGAGGGTAGAAGTCAGCTTGTGACCTGTTGTCCTTTCTGCTTCTGTAGGTCTGATTTGGCATGTGAGGAGCCGTGGGACTAAAATGGCTAAAATCCAGCAGTCTTGCTTTAATTGCTTTAATATCTTTCATTCGAGTTGGGACTGTGTCTTTATATACAATATATAGAAAAGATCTGAAAGTTTAACTGAAAGGTATTGATAACTGTTAATTGTCAAATTTTGAATGCAGTGTTTTCCAAAACAGAAGACCCAAGCAGACATGAAAAAAAAAAATGCTTATGGCTTTCTTTCATGAACACTTGAAATTAGTTTCTGTTAAAGTTTTCGCATTAATCTTTCACATTTTTTTTCCTTTGAAGACTCATTTGCAGCTGGTAGAGAAATTTTGTGAGCTCCAGTATTTTTTGTAAAGCAGGGCTGATAACAAATGTTAATACTCTTAAGGCCCTGTAATAATAGATATCTGGTATGTGGGGGATTTTGTATGCCTAGGCAGTGGGGGGTTATGGATGCACAGCCATGGGATACCTGATGTGTGTATGAAAAATACATTCAGGCAGTCATTTTCTAGATGAAACACTATTTAGACAATGCTTACTGGTACCTCAGTATTGCATTATTTTCAGTCAATAATTTAGAAGTAAATTTATAGCATCAGCTTTTTTTATAAGGATCAAGGTAATGTCCTTGTTGGTGTAAGGACTTGGCATGCTTTTGAGTACTCTGTCTGAGCTAAAAGGTGTGTAGGAGTGTTAATGTTCTTTAGTCACCTTTTACACTTATGCCTACATGTGAGGACAAAATATGCAGTTGTCTTATCACCTCAAGGCAGATTTCAAGCAGGTGCTACCAGTTCAGTGTTCTAGGAATTCTTGAACCCAGTGGCTGCCTTTAGAAAGCATGAGTGAACACAGGCCAAGGTGGAGGCAGGGTGTTGTGCTTTACTTGTCTTGAAGTAGGGAGTTTGATAGCTGCTGGTGTCTGACAGGGCCGGTGAACTGTGGAGCCCCAGTTCTGATGCTCTACAGGTCGGGGGTTGTGACAGGAAAATCAGATTGGTTATGTGGGCAGCGCAGGAAGGAATGGATATATCATCAGAAGAAACCAGGACAGATGAAAGTTTTTAAAAACTCCTTTAGATAAAATTTTATTTCTGTACTTGATACATAAAGATGTCATATTCTAAACTTATAATTATTTTACTTCCTCGTAAGTAAGCTTCAAACATAAACTGACACGTCCCAGGGTGCTGGTTTCATAATGGCAGTGTAGAGGGGAATGCTTGGTGTGGGAAGTAGTCACAAAAACGAACTGTTGTATTGTGGCACACTCTTCCACAGGATATTAGAATAATCGTTGCAATCTTGTGGTTTTTTTATAGTAGACTGAATACAGTACAGCTAGGTATACTGTAGTGAATAAGGTCTTTTGAGTGGAAGATACAGCTAAGTATCTTGTAGTGAGGGAAACTGGGTTTAGGACCTCTGAGATTATTATTAGCATTCATTAAAAACACCATAAATCAGTGTGTACCTAATTCTGCAGACAGGTCATGCTAAAGCTATTTCAGTTGAATAGTATTTCAGGATTTATGTTAAAAATACTTCATTGCTTTAAGAATATATGAATCGGGGTTAAATGTATGATTGGCTTTTTATTAGGGACACAATAGGGAAGTGTTTGTGAGCTCTTAGATACAGATGCTTTGGTGTTTAGCTGCTCGAACATCATCTCCCCAATCCCAACTTCTTACCCACAGTATCATTAGCTGCAGTCGCCTGCTGAGCCTGGCACTTCAGCAGTCTTCCCCCAAAGCTCTAGCTGCTGTTTCTGTCAGGTATTTCAGAAACACAGGAAAAGTCTGTATTTATTAAAGAAAAGCCTCACCCCTGGTTGGAGACTGAAAGCACAAAAGATGCGTACCAAGAAACTAAGTGAGGGGCAAAACCGTTTGAAAGTTTCAACAAGTGCGTCAAACTTGCAAGCTGCTCCTACCGCCACGTTAATTGTGATGCTGTTAAGTTTTCTGATCAAGAGGTTTTCATTCTTTCTGTAGGCAGTAAATCTTCCCTTGATAATCTCTGTTGAACATCCCAGGCTTTCATCTTGCAGAGTGTGTAATGAGATGCTAGGAGCTCATCTCTACTTCAGATGACACAGGGTGTACCAATACCTGTATATATACAGCGTGTCTGCTTTGGTAGCCCTCTGCTGGGAGAGAGGAGCAGTACCAAGCGTGGAGGCTGTATGGCTTGGACGTCCTTCTAGTGCAGACAGCATTGCTTCTACCCTGAGATCAATGGAGAATATGGTAGAGGCATAATGGGGATGGGACTACACTAGTAACGTATTGCGGTGGTGCACACAGGGGACAAGAATCACTTTTGTGGCTGCTATAACCATGGCAACATCTGGTAACTCTGCAGTCACGTCTTGAGTGCGACCTTGTTACTGGTATGTTGCCCATTATTAGCATAATTCTGAAAGGCAGGATACTGAATTTGTTCCCTCATCGTTTCAGTTAGAAATGAATCATGCAGTACATAATTTTGTTTAGATACAATTTGTAGATGGATGTCGTATAATAGAAACGGCAAATGATACTATAGGAATTGGAGTTTAATCTAGATGCAACACAACGGTGAGCTGGGTGTATAGAATTGATTTTAATGTAAAATCTGTGGCTTATGTGAAACATAAGCTTCCTGAATTTCTGTTAGTTTGATAAATTCTTTTAGGCTTGCCATGTTGACATGGTTCTAGAGCTGAGAATTCAAAGAATGCTGGAATAATGCATAAGACTGATAATCTTTTCTCAAACATCTCATTGAAAGACTGGTTTAGAAGCCTGTCATTCTGTTAAGTGGCCTTCGCAGAGGACGTACAGCTTTATCCAATAAGATTAAAGATACATTCTCTAATTTTTTGGATATTCTACCCTTCAGGTTACTCATAAAAGGAGCAAAGGAAAGGGCAAGAAAACTCCCTTTAATTCTTAGCGTTTATTTTGAAATTTGAGTACATCTAGTCTGTCTGTTTATACTGAAAATGTTTATCATTGCTTTCCTGTAGGAAGTGAAGAAATTTTGGAAATATGCCATGTTGTCTTGTGACTGATGCTTTTATAGAACTAATAATTATTTTTAATACTGAAAAAAGGAAGCTGTATCCTGTCTTGTACAAGATTTTGCAATATGGTAGTGAGGCAAGTATTTCTTACTGTGCTGTAAGATGTGAATTAGCATACTTTTATCCAAAACCTAAAAAGATAAAATAGTAAGTTTCTATATCTGCTGATATGTGTTTTTTTTGTTTCTGTTAAACAGTACTGCTTAATAAAAGATCTTCTACCAGAAGACTGAAATAGTTTAATTTTGTGTTTAATAAACATGGATTGTAGAAGAAATTTTTATGGGCTTGTAGAGAACAAAAAGGTGTCTATTCTAGGAGTTTCATAGTGACGTTCACAGATTGAATCAAGGATTGCAGAAACTCTAAAACAGTGTGTAAGCAATTGAATTTATTTGCGAATTATTATAAGCCTTTCCTTTTCAGGAGAAAGGTAAAGCTACTAGATTCTGCCTGTGTAACTGTTAAAAATACTAGTTTTTCACATAGCTGCTTCACCCGGTGTAAAACTGTTCCACAGTTAACACAAGGCTTGTCTCTGCCCGTATTACCAATTCAAGATATCATAGACGGTTAGACTAACTGCTACAAAGATCTATTAACTTCTTACTGCCTTGTCTGAAGAAATAGGACCAGTGCCCTAAAGTTCGTATACCCTGAACACAAAGAGAGAGGGCAGAAAAAGTTTGACTTAATATGTGTTTTGGCTTTATGAAAAATGGACTTACTTGAGATGGCCGAATATGTTTGGGTAGGCTCAGGCAAGGAAAAGGGTAATCATAAGCTGCATTAATTGGAACTAATTATCGAATTCTCAAAGAGTGATTTTTTTTAAATTTTGTTTTCCAAATTCTAATCCAATCTTTCCATTTTTTCCCTACCAGTATCCCCTTATGTTTGGATTGACCCTTGCACTCTGCTGGTGTTCTTTGGTTTGCTGTAGTCGAATTTATATGGGAATGCATTCAATTTTGGTAAGAAAATAATCCTACTAAACTTCTGTTTTAATGTTTCTCTGATTTCATAAACTTCCATCTCACTTCAGTTTTTACAGTGCAGTAATTGCATTTAGGTTTTTTTAATGTCCTACCACATAGGAACAGAATACTTATAGTTCTTCAGCAGAGAAATTGATACAATAGCTAAAAGTAGGTGTCAGACTTGTGTCAATTTACATTATTTTTGTAAACTTAGTCCACAGTGGAGTCTTAGCTGGTGTTTAATAGTTTTAGAGAAGGAAACTGTCTGCACTAAAGCACAGACTAATATTTCCTCTGTAGAGTAGAGATAATTTTGCAGGATGAGTGTGACTACTCATGTCTACTCGGGCTCCATGTTAGCTATTCAACGCATGTGCATTTTAGAGTGCCGTGCCTAAAGTTAGGGTTTCACCTAAGTAAGTTTCTAAAGAACCAAATAACAAAGCTGTCATCTTTGAAAAACACTAAAGTGTTAAGAAATATTAAAAAAAAATCAAGCACAAATGCATGTTGTGTCAAAATGGTAAAACAAGAACACTGCAAAATGGTAATCGGAAAGTAAGCCCGCTAATAAGGATGATTGAAGAGGTTTTTGAGGATCACCTGCTAGAAGGAGAAAAGGTAACAGACAGAAAACAGTAAGCCTGATAGTGAGTAGTAAAGCTGGTAGATGAACACAGTGTAAAAGAAGCGTGTGAAAATAAGGCAGCTCAGAAAAGCTTAATGACATTTGCATTGCTGATTAAGAGGCTTCTTAAGTCAGAACCATTTGTGGGTGGTGCGATGAACTGGTATTCTAGCTGGCAATGTTAGCTGATGGGTAACGTCTTAGAACAAAGTTGTACAACAAATAGCAATGCATGATGCACACTAGGTTATTCAGTTTTATATCAGAATTCTCTGTAGTGTTTGTATCAAGCATTCAATCAGTAGAAGTGAATAAAAATGATTCATTGAAGACAGCAATACAAATACTTCTGACAAAAGTCACACGTCCTGGCTTATGTGGAAAAATTGGTAAGCCTGTGAATGCAAGTGGTTTGGTTTCTAGTGCTTGGATTTCTAAAAAGCTTTCAACAAATTTATTCCTAACAACTAAAGGTGACAAAAGTTGCAGATAATTCTATGCAAATGAGTGGTAACTGGAATTTAATGTTAAATATAAAAATAATTAGAGTAACCTTTTAATTAAGCGAAGACACTTTTAAAACAATAATAAAACCAAAAATCAAGTGTGAAGCCACAGAAGATACCTCTTCCTCTCCTTTAGTAGCTGGAAACAGTTCTCCATTCTTGCAGTATTGTTAATTCTGAAGCTGGAGTGGGAAGCCTAAACTCCTGTAATGCCTGGCTGCAGTGCTCCTTGACTGCCTTATCAGCTGTTCTGCCAGCCTGCCTATGTGTTGGCAGCTGGGCACTCAGATCAGCATTGATCCGTTCCAGCAAACTACGTTGGCAGAGCTTATTTAGCTGAGCTAACCTTGTGCTGACCGTAGGCTGGAATCCCTGGTCCTGAACAAGGGCCATTGTAGCAAGCAGATGGAATCATAAAGGAATCACAGAAGCAATCAGGTTGGAAGGGACCGTTAAAGGCCATCCAGTCCAACCACCATGCACTGAGCATAGACATCTTCAACTTGATTGGGTTGCTCAGAGCCCTGTCCAACCTGACCTTGAATGTTTCAAGGGATGGGGCATCCACCACCTCTCTGGGCAGCCTGTGCCAGAGTCTGGCCACCCTCACTATGAAAATATTGTTCCTTATGTCTAGCCTGAATCTACCCTCTTTTAGTTTAAAACCATCACCCCTTCTTCTATTGCAACAGGCCTTGCTAAAAAGTCTGTAGATCCGCAACTGAGCTCATGGATCATTTGGTCGTAGCTTCATTCATGATCTGGTCATGAGGCAGGCATCCTAATCATAGGTGATGAAATGCAATTCCTTACCGTATCTTTAACGTGAGAAAGATTTATATGGTAAATGAGAAAAGATGGGAATCCACAAGTTGCTTTTAGCAAGAGAGCAACTAGGCTTGTCTCCATGTAAATGAAACTTAAGTTGTTTTTTAAAATAGTTATTACACTGAAATCATATCTTTCTCTTTCTTCAACAGGATGTTATTGCTGGATTTCTGTATGCTATTCTTATCCTGGTTGTCTTCCATCCAGTTGTGGACCAGATTGATAACTTCAACTTAACTTACAAATATGCACCCTTAATTATCATCAGTCTCCATTTAGCCCTGGGCATCTTCTCTTTTACTCTAGACACCTGGAGCACATCACGAGGGGACACAGCTCAGATCCTGGGCTGCGGTGCTGGAGTAGCCTGTGGCTCTCATGTTAACTACATAATGGGTCTAAACCTGGATCCTCGTCCCGAGACATTACCTTTATCTCTTTCCTCACTTACTGTGACTGTGTTTGGAAAAGCCATATTGCGGTTGTTGATTGGAGTAATAGTTTTGCTGTTAACAAAAGTAGCGATGAAAAAAGCCACTATTCCACTGGCATGTAAAATATTTCGCATACCACATGATGATGTACGGAAAGCAAGACAGCGCATGGAAGTTGAGCTTCCATATCGCTATATTACATATGGGATGGTTGGGTTCTCCCTCATGTTTATTGTTCCTTGCCTTTTCCATTTTATTGGTCTTTCTTGATGCAGTTGTATCACTTTAATTAGAGAGAATAGAGCTAGTTGCGTTTTGAAGAGGTGCACTAGTTTGCTAAAGGAAGGCCAGCGAGCTTGGCTTTAGCAGTCTTCACTTTAACAGCAATATGTAACAGGCAAAGCATTTAAAGAACTTTGCGCATCTTTGGGTATGATATCGTGACAGAAATCAAATATCAGTCCAGGAGAAGTGCTGAACTCTATAAATGCTATGTCTAGACTTATTGCTGTAACAAAGTCTGTGTGTGTGTGTGATGCAATGAATGTACCTGGAATGTCTTATCATTCTGTACCTGGATACACTGACATTTTAGCAAGTCTGTCTGAGAGCTCATCAGAAAGCTCCGTTCATGATCTTTTGGCCATTTCATAGTAATCTATTCAAGTTGTTGGACCATAGACTGCTAAATTTGCTTCCTTCTGTTCTCTGCTGAAGTCCCGCTTAAAGATGTTTCAGCTAATTAGCATCTCCAATGGACCAAACTTGTAATGAGGTTGAATTTTTCTAAGAAAAAAAACCCCAAAAAAAACCAAACAAACTTTTTTCTTTAGCTCCCTCTACAGAGTGAAACGTCTGGATTGGCATTGGTAGATATCACTAGAGTATGTATGATTCAGGTACTGTATTTTATGATTTAAAAACTGTGCCTTTCTGTTACATAATTAAGAAATGCCATATATACTGTGATGTAAAAATGCCTAATTTTATTTAAAATCCTACATAATTAGGCGGAGATTTTTAAATGTTACATTGTCCATGTTGCTGGTGTGGTTCACATTAACCAGAATATTCAGTTTAGGCTGATGAGTATTACATAAATGAAATGATCCAAGAGTTGTGTCCTTAAGCTCACAATAGTTTAAATGGACAATAATCCCTTTTGTAAGTATTTTTAATGTGTGTTGTAAGTTACTGGAAGAGGATATATTTTTCTGGAGATTGTTTATACAGTGGACAGATAGTCAAAATTAATTATCTAAAAACATATAAACAACAAAACCACCCCATTCTGTGAAGAAATGGGTCTTGGTTATTATTCCAAACTAATTTAGAAGGACCATTGTTTTTAGACATTTGCTTGGAAAGTATAAGCTTTATTCTAGAATAAAAAGTATTTTTATGCATTAACATGCTATATTTAAAGGTGTTAATCACTTTTACCCAATTTAGATAGGTATAAGAAAACATAATGATCAAATTAAACTTTTACTCCTTCTGATGGGCAGATTGTGAGCAGTCAAGTAAGTCTGGTCGATGCATAAACGGTTTGTGCATATCTAAATTTTCCTAAACTGTTACACACTTTTCAGCTTTTCATGATCCTTTTTCCAGTGATGTGTAGAATATGACCCTTCAACTGTAATTTCACGTGCCTCTTTTGTGTTTCCTTTTGTCTGTGTTAATGTGTTGCCTAATCTATTCTTTCCATGTCAGTAACTGTCATAATGCAGCAAGAGCTGGCTTATTGTCTGGCCAGACAGAAATTACTTAGTTTTGTAATGTACATTTTTCTTCAGGAAAAGCATGATTTGATTGGCAAGTATGGTGATTAGGTAGAACATAAAGCTTGCGTGTTTTCTAAACAATATTTGGAATTGGGAGGGGGTTTTTGTATTGGAGCTTGTATCTCCAAACTGTTCATATGTAAATTAACAAAATTAACTTCGTATCTCTTTCCTCAGTCGAAGTTATGGTACGCTGGCAATAGATGATGTGAAAAGCTAACTTTTCGGATGCATGTTTTTAGTGCATTCAGGATGCACCGCTATGAATGTATTCAAACTGATGTATTCAGAACTGGTAGTGTGTTAAACAACTTCTGTAGCTGAAAAGGCCTTACCTAGTAGAAAATGGTTCCCTTGTTTCAGTGCATATTTCCAGATTTGATTTTTCTGTCTGTTCCGCTTTTGCAATTTAATGCTGAATGTGCAGTAAAAGGTAAATTGGTTTCTAAGGTTTGGAGGGAGGGCTTTCCACTGGTTTGGCTTTGCACACCAAGATAGTCATTAAATAAATAGCTGGGGGGAATGTACACAAAATGCCTTACACTTAAAATCCTGAGCAGGTAGTGTAGTTCCAATTATAGTAAATTGTGACAACTGGTGAATATAATAGGATAACTTTCTCTAAAATTTAGTGCATATTCTCCTTAAATATCCTAGCTTTACAGTTTAAAGCAAAAAAAATCCTAGCACATAAGGGACAAGTGAACAAAGCTCATATTTTTAAGGTACATATTTGACTTTTAGGAACTTCAAGTTTACAACGTAAGAGTCTTCTCAAAGCTGTCTTTTCTAGCTGTTCTTGCTCTGTGCTTTGAAGGAAAAGAATATCTACTGTGGAAGATCTAGAATGGGTGAAAAAAAAAATCATATGCAGGTAGGGCTTTCAACAGGCTAAGGAAAATTGCACTGTAGCTTATTCTACTGTTACTCATAGATATATATATATTATATTTTTATACATTACATTGGGTAACTTCAAAATGTCAGGTTCCATGTACCACATAGTACACGTGAAATGTATATCAGAATATTTATACAGCACCTTTACAACTCAATCTCTAGAACCGCAACTACTCTACTGAAGTTTACATGAAAGTTTTACGATTCTATTTTCATGTTTTATAATGGGCTAGGCTCAAGAGGGCAGTTTAGCACAACATATGATGCAATATGAATACGGTTGTAGAATAAATGCAAAAATTTAAGAATCCACTTAAAGTATTTGTAGTTTAGTATATTTTTAATAATAAGCTAAGATTCCTTCAAATCAGGCATAATGAAACAGCGGGTAAAACTGGAGCACTTTCTTTGCCCTAAGATATTTCTAGAGTTGAAGGTGAAAAATGTTTCTATTATGAGCATCAGCTGGTACCAAATTACTTAAATAAATTTAACATAGCTTTAAAAGGTAGTTAAATGTCTTTTCAGAAGGACAATACACTTGAAACCTTTCATGAAGTGGTGCAAAAACACATTCATATGTCACTGCTAGTGAATGTTCTCAGATGCAGCTTGTGGAGTCCTGAAGAGAGAAATGCTGCTACTTGATAGCAACAGATAGAAACATATGTTTATTAAACAGCTATGAGTTAAATTTTTCTTGATTACTGTATGAAGTAAACCCTGAAACTTAACACTTACATAAAGTGTAATTTGGCACAAAATAATGTTTTCCAAGAGGCTGAAGAGACTCTAATTGTTCTCAGACTGCCTTAAACATAGAAGCAGAATTGTTTCTGACCTGCAAGCAGAACTAACATATATATTGCATCTTGGGTAGATTTTGGAATCTATTATTTTGATCCAGTTTGGCATTTATAAAATAGCTGTTACTTTTGCTTCCCATGCTGTGAACTGGGGCTGAAGCCTCTTTCTCCTGTGTAACCACCCATGAAGCTCTTCAGCTTCTGATCACATTTGCCTTACTGCTTACCTTGCAAATGGGGGGGAGGTGGAAAAAATCTTTTAAGGTAAATTGGCAAACCAAAGGGAGTTGTCTTTTATTTATTTACTTGGAATTTTTTTAAGCTTATGTACAGTTTTTCTCTTCAAAAAAAAACACCAGAAAGATGCATTTCTTTTAAAATGGCATCCCTGAATGTGATATGTGGCTTGCTTGTTTGTGGTTTTTTTGTTGGGTTTTTTTTTTACCAGAACAGTGTTAAATTGTCTGGATTTTAAAAGCTATTTTGTTTTCCTTTGCTACTATTTTTTGTTACTGCTTTCAGTATTTTTTTTACTCCATTTCTTATTTTCCAGGGAGTGTCCTGAGCTTTTTGTAAGCAATTGCTACTTAGGTGAAGATTGTAACTTTGAACTTGTAAATACTACAGGGCTGTTAGTGGCTGTTAGCTGCTAAAATACATAAACAAACCTTGCATGCTGTAAGTTAATACATCTGTTGTGCTAAAAGTTGTTTCTATTTGAGTATTTGCTTTCTCAATACAAAATTGAGATTTTTCACACGCAATACATAAGATATTTAATAATTCAGTGGTGTGAAGGGGCATTGCTGTCTAGCTCCTGTGAGCTTTACTGGGAGTTCTGCACCTCGTTGCTTCCATATGACACTGAGAATGAACCCTGAAGATGGTGTCTGTTCTCTGGCATGTGTACAGGCATTGACCTAAGATATAAGTGAAGTATCCTTGCTTTTGAGGTCTGAGAGATTGTTCTTAAAATCATACTTAACCCAGGTTTTACAAGGCTTTTAAAGGGCTAAACTTGGAATCTGTTTCTTAGTTGCTGGATTTGCAACACTTACTCAGTGCTTTCCCCTTCTGCCATAGTTGTCCTGAATGATGAGATCCCAGAGTAATGTCAGTAGATAAAATGATGACAGGTGAATTGATTTCTTACGATATTGTGACTCAACTTACTGTAATTGATTCTTGGGTGTTTTTTTGGTCTACCGTAGACTGTTCCAGGTTATACAAATGACTTTGAGGAAACACTGACCTTTTTTTGTGGAGGAATTCTCGTTGAGTGACTTCGTGCCAGAACTTTATTCTAGTGGAAAGCTTAAGTGGCCTTTTTGTTTGAGCAAAAATATATAAGCCTATTTTAATATTTACTGTAAATATTAAAATACTGTATCTGTTAAATTGATAGATTAGTTGGGTCACTAATGTTGGTTTTCTTCCTAGAATACTTCTTCAAACAAAGACAAACAAAGCTTAATTTGGAAACAAAATGTGATGTTGTGTGTCAGAGAGGATATTGCTCTCTAGATGTTGTCTAAAAAGCAAATATCACATGTTGGAGTAGAAGCAAATTTAACTATGCATCAGGAAAATTTCTTTGCACTCCATTCTGTACCAGAAATAATTTGCATGTTGGTAAGAGTCCATTTAACAAAATGATGCAAAGGAGTATGTGATTGCAGTGTATAATTAGCAACTCTTCCTGGAGGATTGAAGACGAATAGAGGGTACATTGGAGAACTCTCCCTTAAAGGTATTGACCAGTAAATGCAAATAGGTCCTATCAAGTTGGAGAATTTCATTAGTCACTGAACTTTGACTAAGTTTTTCCTGCAACTTTATTTTTGTTAGAAAGCCTAATGAAAGACAAGGGTGATATTCCTGAAATGGAAGTGAGATCTTAAGACAATTCTAGATGTCTAAAGTATTATAACTGCAAAAAGATCAGTTCAGGAACTAGTAACTTGAAAAGAAAGAGCAAAGCTTGAGGGGGATTTTTTTATTAAACTTAATGCACTTAAAATTTATGCCAAAATTTGGCCTGTACTTGATTTATATAAAATCTGTAGAATGATATATATATAGAGAGGGATATAAAATATATTGCATATTAGAGTTTTAATTTTCTGTGTATAGATTTTTTTCTTGTTACAGAGTTCCCTGATAAAAGCAAATATTCATAAAATATAAACCAGCTTTGTCTGTATAAGGTAAGGCTGTAGGTTAGTACCATTTTGGGAAATAATGCAGTTGTAACCCCCAGTCTCTTAACCCCTTTAAAACTTCATTTAAAAAAAAGGTATTTTCAAATGCAAGCCCCAAGTTAGTTGAGGATCGTATAACGGTTGCTGTATAATAGTGTACAACTGATGTTTTAAAAATTAATGCATTGGAACTTTGTTATATTATCATTAATGATTTTGTACTCATTGTACACTTGCTGCAGTTGTCGACTAATATTTAAACTCATATTGACTGGTGACTGAAGTGTCTAACTTCATCTGCAATGAGTGGGTAATAAACTACTGTTGGATTCAAATGTGTTACGCTGTCGTTATTCCTTCAGTGCTTGGGACACATCGTTGGAGACACCACAAGTGTAAAACACTGACCACGAGAAAACTTATATTCATATTATTACATAGCAATAATGGTTAGAACAATATTGTCTTTCAAGGCGTGGGCTGTAGATGCAACAGTTTAGGAAAAAGAATGAAATGAGGTTTTTCTTTTTCCAGTACCTTAAAATCTGGACTGTTTAGTTTCACATACTAAAGAATAAAAAAAACTATTGATCAAACTGTATACAAAGACTTAAGGTGTATCATTCTGTAGCTTTAATCACTTGCTGCCCTCTAGTAAGGCAAAGTGGAAGCATGCTTTTATTCTAACTGACAAGAAACTTGCATTTAGGCAATTGCATGTTGTGGGGAAGAAGAAATAGTTTCTCAAGTTCTGGAACTATTGAAGTTTTGGGTTCCGGTGGATATCTGATTGCTGCTTTGACTTACGCTGCAGGTTTACTTTAATGAGGTAGCTTAGTCTTTATTTGAAACAGGAATCCTTGCAGAAAACAACCTTGTGAGTTTGTATCACCTTCCAGTAACTTCTCGCCTTAGAGATCTGCTTTGAAAATTGTCCAACTGTGAGTATTTTTTCCCAGACTATGAAATAGCTGCATATTTTCATGGAATGCACGTAGGCAGTGTATTTGCATAAGCTTTGTTTCCTTAGTAAACCAGGCTAACTGCAGAATACTATTAATTTCAAATGCTGTGAATTTAGTCTTACCATGGTCCCGAGATTCTTTATCTGCTATGTAATGTACAAGCATGAGACACTGTTAGTTCATTTGTATATTTGTATTAACTTTAAGTTACTTGGAGAAGTGCAGCAAGAGAACATTAGTCAGTGTAACTCTTGCTTCCTCTCCTCCTGCAGTTGTACAATGCTCAGTAAGGAAGTTCAAACAGTTAAGTAATGTATCTGAAAAGCATTGCAGAACACGCTAGAGGGGGTGGGAACTGCCCCTTAAAAGGAAGCTGTAACACTATTTCAAATTAATCTACTGGGCACTGAACAGTGTTCCTCCATATTTTCCTAACTGGATATTTACGTGGAGCTGGTGCACAAGGTTCTGCTTTTTACATAAGATAAGAACTCATACTTTTATGCTAAGCCAATCTCCTACAAGTTGCAGAGATTGCTCTAAAGATATAGATAACGAAGTTTGGCAGAGGAACCAAACTTGTTCTGTTGATCTTGGGAGGAAAGTAGCAAGCTTCTTTTGTGCTGCCGTAAGACCACAGAAATATATGATCTGTTGGGTAATAGTTTGTTCTGCAATTTTCAAGGTAATTTAGAAGATGCAGAGACAAAAAAAAAACCAAAAAAAAAAAAAACCAAAACAACATCAAACCCACACTCTTAATGCCAAAGAGAATAAATTCAACGCATGATGAGTACCTCAACAAATGTAATTAAATCACACTTCTCTGATGTCAGGATTTTAATTCGTCATTCCATGGATGTTTGAAATTATTTATGGTCTTTGCTAGGGAAACAGAGGTTTATTATGAGGACTTAAGTAACTTGTTACCAAAGCAAAGCTCTGGTTCCTTGCTTCATAAAATGACTCATAAGTGCTTGGTGTTTCTAATTCTTTGTTCTAAACAAAATAATTTTGAAGAGTTCCTTCTCTGCTTAAATAGCTGATGGAGTTAAATTGGTGGACTCATTGCAGTTCTAGTTTATGGCATGAACTGAAACTAGAAAGATGTACTTGGAACTCTTCTGATCAGCCCATGCTGGCGAAATATTATTGAACTGGTAGGCAAATCTCCATAGGCCTGAGACACGCATCTTCCTCAGCTGTGGATTGTTTGTTGCTCCTATTTCCATGAGACTTTTAGATTACAAGAGTGGACCAAATATGGAACTGCATAAATCTTTATGGGTACAAATAATTTTTAATGGATTTTTGACATCAGTTTAGCCATGATTTGCATAGATTGTGTAATTTGATTTGACTTTTTGCTTTGCGGAAAGTAAAAGCAAGTTCCTGCCCAAAAGCTTAAAGCTGCAGTGCACTGGACATTCTTCCTTCCTTCACTTCACGTTTTGTAATAGATCCTTCCCTCTGCTTTAAACTTAGTCTGTGAATAAGAGCTGGATGCAGAGATGTTTTTCTTTTCTGAAGAATTTTCTTATCGCTCCTTTAATTGTCAAATATTTATTACACCCTTATTATTGATTTAACTGAAGAGTCTGGCTTTATACAAGTGACTTGTTTTGACCACATATAATAACTTGTCCAGATGGCGTGGCAAATACTTGGTGTACAGATTATGTGGGTTTAATACATACTTTCTATGTATGGCTAGTGTGCTTGCTTTTACTTACTGCTCATGTTCTGACCCTCCCTCCCCCTTCTGGCATTAATACTTTCTTATGTCCCTACATCTGTTGAGCAGGGATCACATCCGAAAGAGAAATCTTTTCTTTTTTAACTACATAATAAATCCTTTAGGTATGAGAGAGGATTATAAGTTGGCTATGAATCTTAAGTTTTTGTTTCCCGTGGGACCCCCAAGTGCATATATGCTGCAGCAATTATAAGGGTAGACAAACTTGTTTTCTTAACCTCAGGGGGAAAGCAGCAAACTTAAATTACGTTGCCATAAAAATCAGCTAACTGCTGTGTAAATAGATGCTTCATAATGAAACTTAGTGAAGTTTAGACAGCAGCAAACTTGACAGGAGAATCTTATTTCTGCGGATACTAACCTAAATGCATTATTTCAAGAGAACTAAAGCATTTGTTCTAGTCTGGAAACCTCTACAAATTAATGAAAGAAAACAGCAAGTCCACAACAGGTGAAATTCCCTACAGCTAGATTCTGATCAGCCTTTTCTGAGTGGGAAAGCAGTGATTTCCTGATTCTGTGCAAGTGTCCACTTGCACCTATCTGGTGCTTTCCTATGTGCAGCTTTCTCATTTGCTACAAGCCACTTCTTCTCACTTGCCTGGACTTCTCATCTACTCTTCACCTTTTTCCCTTCAAGTAGCTTTACAGCCATACTTCATGCTCGGTGATATGCCACAGCACAAGGATCCTTCACCTTGCAATGGAAAGCATTCATCTGCCAAACTGGCTGCCTTCACGCAGTCCTGTCTCCATTCTGTGTTAAACATTGGCAGCTCTGAAATGTGTGAGGTAAGATGGGAAATTATGAGGAATAACAAAGTATGTCACTAGAACATTGTAGAAAGAAGGGTGGGGGGAGAAATCTCTGTGTAGCACAGTTAAGATGTTGGCATGTGGAAGACAAAAGGGTTGTGGGAATGGGTAAGGGGTGGACATAAAGGATTAACAGAGGTGTTGGGGACTAGTAAGCTGAGAAAGAAATTCAGAGCTGTGAACAAGGCATGAGCTGTAAATCCTTTGCCTTTTTCAGAACGTGCATGGGGTTAGGAACAAAATTCCATCTTAATAGTCTTTTAACAACTTTTTAAATTCCTTTTTTTTTTGTTTCTTCTTTTTCTCAGCTGGTATGCAGTTGTGTCTGGATATAAGTAATATTTAGAAAAGCAACTAGTTAGAATTTCCTAGAATTGGAGAGTGGGGAGCTATTTTGGCTTAGAGGTTCTGGTCACCAGTTATGGCAGCTACAGAACAGTCTCATCACCAGTATTAATTCTAATGCAATTTGATTCCAGGTAGTTTCAGATTTGAGTTTGTAGGTGGATTCAGCAGTTAATCTCAGAATATTTGAACCAAAACAAAACGAAAAAAACCCACAGCAAAACCCCAAGCCCAACAAAGTATGTTTTCGAAAAGTTCTTTTCACCTTCAATGTCTAAGGTTGATTTGACATGATGATAGCTTAGCAAGCATAAGCAGAAGGTATGTTCTGCTTCCGTGTCAGTTAAAGACCAAAAGTTCCTTGAATTTAATCTGTCGTGTTTGATTGTCTCTCCTGTTAATCTAGTAGCCGTATTCGGGTAATTCCTGCTGTAGAGAATTCAGTCCTAGTGGCGAATCAAGCCTACAACTCTAAAAATTTTTAAAAAAAGCCGCCTGTAAAGAAGTTACTTTGCAATTGTTAATCCTCACCCTGCTAAGCAAAGGGATGAAATCATGTTTGCCTTGTACAGCATGATTAAATTTCAGAACGTGATGACACAGATTTCTAATAACCTGCAAAGATATTTAAACTGAAGACTCTTCCCGGTGCTTCTGATGTATGCGTGTACTTGAATCACTCATATTTTGTGATTTGCTGTTTCCAGCATTATTCATGCTGTCATGGCTACTAATTGCTTAGTGGTTATTGGTGTGGATTACAGCAGATCAGTTGCAGATGCTGGATTTATAAATTAAACGAGGCTGTTACTCAAAGTAACACTCGCTGCTTTAAGAGTTGGAATATTTTCTCTGGTCTGATAAGACAATGCTCTCTCTAATGATTTTTAACAAGGTTTGAAGAAGTAAAATTTGCCAACATCTTTAAGGTGGTACAAGCACAAAGTCAATCAGTTCAGCATTCAGACTCATTTTATACTAGTGCTAATTAGCACTGCAGTGTGCTTGCCTTGCAGCAGCAGTTCTCTTTCCTGATGCATTAGCCTTGTGACAGTACTGGGTTTGTGTCTCGACTCCAGACTAACGAACCTCACTACTACGTCATTGAGAGAAGAATAAAAAAACCTTATAGTAGGTTTGTCTGTTTTCACTTAGAGGCATGTCCAGGCATCTTTGTTAACCATCTGGTGATTGAGATTTCTTTCTTGTCAGTGCTAATAAATGTCTATTTCAAAATTTATATGCAAGACACTTCAGTAGTTATGTAAGCACTGTACCTATGACACAGCAGTTCTAAAATATGTATCTGGTCTGATGGTGCTTCTCTCTCTCCTGAACCTGGACTTTTGGGAGCAAGCCTTCTGCAACTAATCTCAGTGTCAACCAGTTTCAATTGGAATGTAAAGAGCAGACGTTGAAGAAAAGGTAAAGATGGTACCCCCCAAGAAAAAAACTGTACAGCATATGGAATCTGACAAACAAATCCATGTTGTTAAGAAATTGCCCCCCCAAAAGCCATTAGGTAGCAGATTTGAGCTGCTTCATTATGCATATCTGTGCTGTGTTCAGGAACCTCATATATGGATGTGTTGGCTTAATACTGATCTTCTTGGGAAAAGCCAGGAGGAAGGGTAATGGCTCAAGCTAGGCTATCCCGTTTAGTCTCCATACAGATACAAAAAGAACCAAGAATGCTGTTTGATGAACTGTGCACCATGGGTGCTACCACTCAGATGGAAGGCTCCTGCTGTAGGGTCCAGTTTTGAACTTTCTGCTCCAGGAATTGGGAATTCTCACCACTTACAAAATTGCCAATAAAAACTCAAATCTCAACACATGCGCCCCCAGCATGGATATTCAGAAAGGAAGGACGACCAGGAAAACAGAAATTCTTGTTTACAGGCTATTTTCCCAACCTGAACTATGCTTAGAACATCCACTCGGCCTTTTAGGGACACTTGCAGGGAACAGTTGGTGAGGATGAGGAGGAGCCCACAGTGCATGGCCTAATTTTCTGCTTTTGGCAGGATCAAATACAAAATCTCAGACTGGCACTCTGTGCAGGACATAAGAAATTGTGAGCATTGTTACCAACAGTAGCGTTATTAAAATTAAGAATTCCTGCAGCATAGAGATGGTGGAAACAGCTCTTTTACCACGAGATGTGGAAAGTTGGCTTAGGTTCTCTGAAGTCAGAATCTGTTAACTCTGATCTGACCTCTAAAAAATGGTGTCCTTATCTGACAACTTGACTTTGCAATCAAAACATCCCTTTATTGTACTATGTAATTAGAGTACATCGTTTAATCAACATTTGATTTTGTTTTATTAAATTCTTGTTCAGCACTAAGTGGCAATTAATCATTAAAGTACTTTCGGTAAATCCAGGAACTTGATAATCATCAGTCATAATAAATATGCCGCATTTCTACGTCTTGTATCAAGTTCTGTAGGCAGAATTGCAAAAAGTTATGGAGAGAAGTTTGCCAATTCTCTGCCTCCCAAGAAACAGATGAGAACCGAAAAGTGAAATAATCCAATGAGCTGTAACTTTTAAAGACACTCAAAATAAACCCTTCTTTCTCCAGCAAATCACATTCCTTTCTGCTACTTCAGCTGCAGGAATCTGCTGATGGAATACGTTCATTGATCCCTGGTATGTAATACTTCATCTACACGTACGTACAAGTTAATTACAAATTGCTGTACTGTAAAATTTCGTATAAGTGGCCAAAATTTACTGCCACAAAATCACCTCGACTCAGTAGATAGATAGTCAAGGAGTGAGGTACAGCTGCTTGATTTGATAGACTTTACCTGAATCATTCTAGTTAAAACTGGAACAAGCAACATTTGGAATTTTCAGGCCTTACGAACATTATTTATGACAGCGTCTTGGAAACAGTAATTTCAGTACACCTAGGTACTCACATTGCTTTCAATGCTATACATAAGACGACTCTAAAAATAATGGCACTTTCATTGCCCTTCCCCTTTCTTAACTTAATTTTGCTGCGGGTAAGAAACCCACTTCACGCTGACCTGCATTTCACACAGTGCAACCCAGGCAAAAAAAAAGAAAAAAGCAAAATGCAAACAATAGTTGTGGTGCATTATGGCAGCACCCAAAAGTTGCTGGCAATACTCGGGGACAGTTGTGTCACAACATGTGTTGTGGTACAATGCAAACACACAGAAAAAAAACCCTTGTTCGAGAGAATGTGCGGTTGGAGTATCTAAACTCAGTCCTAGAGTACATGGCACTGAAACTTGGATTTGTTCAGACTGCTTCACTTTCTTTTACAGTGGGTCTCATAAAGATTCCTTCCTAAGAATGTCTTTTGTTTCAAATACTGTATGTCAAGTTACAAGTGATAACCCGGAGCAACTGCTGTGCAATCACTGTGGTGAACTTTACGGATGCATTCCTACCTCTTGTGCACTGACTCAGCAGTGGTGGCTGCGACTGAGAAAATTGTCCTTTCTGTTGACGTAGCTGGATTCATCTGGCAGTACTGAATACCAAATCCTTGGCTGTAGAAGCGTGTCATTCCAGTTGATCTTGCAGCTGTTTTTACTATGTGAACAATGAACAGAAGACATTTGTTGAATTTGTGGCAACACTAACCAGCCCAGGAAGCTCGGATGAAAAACTGCTAACTGAAAATATTTGTCATTGTAATATTGACATTTACAATACAATTTAAGTATGACAGTGTACACTGTGTTAAATTCAGTATTATCTTAAATGAAATTATATACATCCTGTTTGGAAATTTTCAGAGCAGCCCTCAGCAGTGTGAGCGGTGACCAGTCCTGGGTGATAGACTTCAGCGGGAGCAAGCTTCACTACAATGATGGGAGGTATTTACTGCGGAAATTTCGGTATTTGTGCTTTGATGTCACACACTTCGATATTTTTTCTGTCTTCAATGCACCATGCACAAAAAAAAATAGCCCTTAGCAAGCCCTTAGCTTGGCTAAGAGGCTTCTGTGAGCTGTGCACCCATGACTCCCCACGAACACAAACAACTGTATTAAAATCTAGTCCTAAAGAACTATTTAGAGAGCAGACTTCAGACTGAAATCTAGGTGAATTATCAGTGCCTCTGTGAAATACACATAGAATTGGCCATCTCATGGTATTAAGTGATCAGAGAAGCTTATTCTGTACTTATAGAAATATTATTGTGTCGGTAGGTACACAAATAGCCACAGTAATAAAAGTAACAGTAGTTACACTGGAGCATGTAGTGTTAATTAAAATTTGGCACGCTAATAGTGGCAGACAACTGATATTATCAGTACTGTGAAGTATCTTTTGATTGACTTTCTCCTTTCATTACGAGCCAGAGTTAAGAAAGCCATTAAACTGATGTACAAGTTGTGTTTTTACCATGTTCTGTGGTTATTATCCATGTGAGTTGACCACATTGTGTTTCAATAAAGTCCTTATTTATCTCACTAAAAAAAGACATAGCTGAAATGTTTAATTTTAATTAAAAAAAACACACAGTAGAAACTAAGCTGATTGAAATATTTCCATGTTTAAAAATACTTCTTGAAATAATATTAACCTGTGATATTGGTAATGTAATTTACCACAACTTATAGCACTTGCCAGAAAAGACCACAAATCTGATTATAACCATGGTAAACATAAAGGTCCAAATAACTTTTCTCACTGAATTCCAAAACTTTGGACAATATTAAATGAAAAGCTAAGAGAAGCCAATATTAGGGATGCTCCCTCCAACAGCCTGTACACGACAGCCTATTGCAATGTAAATGGAAAAAAAGAAAAAAAATTATATTTGAAACTTTAATGGGGCGGGGGGAAAAGGGAAAATGCAGCAGCAAGCAGACACAAGAAGGAAGCTTGATGGAGCATCCCACCCTCCCTACACTGAATTATTCTTGGTGATAAAAGAAGTTATTGTTACAAAAAGTGAAATATTTTGATTTAAGTTAAAGCAGAGTTAAATTTTCATTCCCGTAGCTGTATTTTTTTGAAAGTTAGACAGAATGTCCCTTTGATAGCATGTTCTTTTATAGCGTGGATTATTTTTTTAAAAAGTGTTCTTCCAGATGCTATTACACCCTTCATTCTTTGGGAAATGATAACATCTTGTATTAAGTATGATGCGTGCTGAACAGAACGTGTCTTCTGTGATCACATCTGTTTGCAGTCTTTCCCTATCTCAAATATAAGATCAAGCAGAGCTGGAACCAAAGTTCTAAATAAGCAAGAGATTCGACTGTTGTGAAGTTCATAATAACATTAAAATTAGTCCTTGGAAAGTAAGAGAATATGCATAAGATTTCTGGGAAAATTTATACATATGTGTGTACGTGGGAAATACATTCTCTGTCATCAAAAATTGGGAAAAGAAACTTATAAACACCAATCTGGGGTCTTAAGAAGCAGGCATTCTCTTTATTTGGTACCGATGTCAGAATTAATTGATAAGTTTTGCTGCAGCTGGTTTGTATGTTTAATTATCTTGTAATATAAATCTGTCTCGTATCAAGAGATAATATGCAGACAATCTCCAGGCACAGATGAATAACCTGAAAGAATAAACACTCTCTTAAAGTTGCACGAATTTATTGATATGCTTAATTGTCTTTTAAGATGTAGCTGTCTTGGGTCAGGAGATAACCTGAAGGAAGCCTCCAGCCATGGTTGGATAACCTACAAAAATAAACATTCTTTGAGGCCTTACACAATTCTTTGTCTAAAACTAGTATATATACCTACTGCTTTTGTAAGATGAGATGCCTTATTTAGATGGGGATCTGATTTCAAACCCGAATTGTAAAAGAAGAATATTATTGTCTTTGCTTTGAAGACTTTGTCCTTTTCAACATTTTACCAGTGAATAAGTGTTTCTCACACGAATATGCGGTGGGGATTGATCCTCCTACCATATATGCTGGTGACTACAAGTAGCAGGTTTTTCATATACTGTATTTAAACATATGTATTATATTTCTAGTAAAAAATCATGCATATTAATCACTTTTCCCAATACTAATTACAATAGGTGTCCTCCTGCACCTGCTCCCCATAGTCCTTTATTGAGCCTGAGCTCTCTAAAGCAGCCCCCTGCTCTATTTCTTTGGCATCTGCCCCTCTTTGAGGAGTTTGAAATAAGGTTTGTCTTCACCTCCCATCTTTTTTGGCTCCTGAAGTTTTTATTCCTTAAATATCACAAAATGACGACTTTTCTGTTCAAGAGAAGTGGGCCTGTGCAAACCTCATGAGGTTCAACAAGGCCAAGGGCAAGGTCCTACACCTGGGTCGGGGCAATCCCTCATTTCAGCACAGTATGGAGGATGATGTGATGGAGAGCAGCCCTGTAGAGAAGGACTTGGGGTGCTGGTTGACGAGAAGCTTGACATGAAATGGCAATGTGCGTTCACAGCCCAGAAGGCCAACTGTGTCCTGGGCTGTATCAAAAGCAGTGTGGCCAGCAGGGAGAGGGAGGGGATTCTGCCCCTCTGTTCCTCTCTCGTGAGACCTCAGCTGGAGGATTGTCTCCAGTTCTGGAGTCATCAGCATAAGAAGGAGATGGAGCTGTTGGAAGGGGCCCAGAGGAGGCTACAAGGATGATCGGAGGGCTGGAGCACCTTCCCTGTGAGGACAGGCTGAGAGAGTTGAGGTTGTTCAGCCTGGAGAAGAGGAGGCTCCAGGGAGACCTTATAGTGACCTTCCAGTACCTAAAGGGGCTACAGGAAAGCTGGAGAGGGGCTGTTCATAAAGGCTTGTGGGGATGGGACCAGGGGGAACGGGTATAAACTGGAGAGGGGCAGATTTAGACTGGACATTGGGAAGAATTTCTTCACCATGAGAGTGGTGAGGCACTGGCACAGGTTGTCCCGGGAAGCTGGTGCTGCCCCATCCCTGGAGGTGTTGGATGAGGCTTTGAGCACTCTGATCCACTGGGAGGTGTCCGTAGCAGGGAGGCTGGAAATGGATGGGCTTTAAGGTCCCTTCCAACCCAAACTATTCTGTGATTCTGTGATTAGATTAGCCGTTAGTACGGACGGCTTATTTTTTTTGCATAGCAGCTCACACTGCTTTGCTCAGGAGCGCATCACGCCTCGCCGCAAAGCACCCACACACCACCCACCCCGCCTGGCTCCGTCCCGCCCCATGCAACGAACGCCACTGCTGCCTCGGCCCCGCCCCCGTCCCGAGAAGCTCCGCCCCATCTCAGCGCAGCCAATCCCGTGGAGGCGCTTGGCTGGAGGCCCCGCCTCCAGCGCCAATCGCCTTCCTCTGGCGTCGCTTCCCTTTTGTCGGCGCGTGGAGGGAAAATGGCTGCCTCGACGCGGCCGGAGCAGCCAATGGGGGGCTGGGGAGGGCTCGGGGCGGGGCTGGCGGGGGTGGTGCGGTGCACGCGGCGCTGAGGGGCCGGTGAGTGACCCGGCGGGGGCTGTGGGGAGCTGTGGGACCCTGGGAGGGCTGGGGTGCGGGCACGGATGCAGTGAGGATGCGGGCAGGGACCCTGGAGGCGCTGGGATGCGGGTAGGGACCGAGGTAGGGAACCTGGAGGCGCTGGGATGCGGGTAGGGACCGAGGTAGGGAACCTGGAGGCGCTGGGATGCGGGCAGGGACCGAGGTAGGGAACCTGTAGGTGTCAGGATGGGGTAAGGATGCGGGTGGGGACCCTGGAGCTGCTGGGATGTGGGTAAGGATACGAGGGAGGACCATGGAGGCATCGGGATGCGGGTAGGGACCGAGGTGGGGACCCTGTAGGAGCCGGGATGGGGTCGGGGTGAGGGTAGGAATGCGGGCAGGGACCCTGTAGGGGTCAGGATGGGGTAGGAATGTGGATGGGGAACCTGGAGAAGCCGGGATGCAGGTAGGGACTGTGCAGCCGTCGGGATGGGTGAGGGACTATGGAGGTGGTGGGATGGGGTAGGCGTGCAGGTAGGGATGCGGGTAGGGACCCTGGAGGCACTAGGATGGGGTAGGGATGCGGATAGGGACCCTGGAGGTAACGAGATGTGGGTAGAGACCCTGTAAGGGCCGGGATGTGGTTGGGGACCATGGAGATGCTGGGATGGGGTAGGGACCCTGTAGGAGCTGGGTATGGGTAAGGAGCCGGGTAGGGACCCTGCAGGAGCCTTGGAGGGGCCTGGCTGGGGTAAAGACAGGGGTAGGGACGTGGAGGGGGTGCAGGAGGGCTCTCTGGGACAAGGTGGCAGCCTGGGCAGTGTCTGCCATGAGAGCATTGCTATGGGGAGGGCGCCTCTAGGAGGAGAGTCCCATCTTTTGAGGCTGGGGAGGGCTCCTGTACATTTGGCAAGGTTGCCTGTGTGGGGAGGATGGGATTTGCCATCTAATCTTTGCTGATGGGATGCGAGGAGGGGAATTGTTAATGCTGTTATGTTAAGGACCCCTGTTGCAGGGGGTGGGCTCAGTTGGGGGAGCAGCTGCCCAGAAATGCCCTGTCCTGGCCCTGCAGCAGCCCCTGTGCATTGGGGTTGGATGTCTCTTGGTGTGTGTGGTGCCCTGTGGGGTGGGAAGGAGAAAGGAGTGTTCCTGAGGTTCCCTTCCCTCGTCACTGCCTTGTCTTTTTCCATTAGGCTAAATCGAAGCATCTGCCTTGATTTGCTGGTTGTGATGCTCTCTGTGTCGATGGTAAAGTGTGAATAAGACTGCTCCATTTATGCTATGAGTTTATTCAGTTACTCAGTGACGCTTAGAAGCTTAGGAAGCTCCTGTGGGTTTAGCAGGGGCTGCCCCAGTGAATTTGTTTGTGGGGAGGATGGGGACTGCCCACGGTGAGCTGGACTGGGTTGGAGGAGCCGCTGCCTAGAAATGCCCTGTCCTGGCCCTGCAGCAGCCCCTGTGCGTTGGGGTTGGATGCCTCTTGGTGTGCGTGGTACCCTGTGTGGTGGGGAGGAAAAAGGAGCTCCTGAGGTTCTCTTCTCTCAACGCTACCTTTTCTTTTTTCTATGTGACTAAACTGAAGCACCTGCCTTGTTCTGCTGGTTGTTCTGCTGGCTGTGTTGCTGGTAAAGTGTGAATAAAATCACTTCACTTCCACTGTGAGTTTGTCCTGTTACTCGGTGAAGCCTCGAAAGTTAGGAAGACTGACTGTACTCTGAAGGCAGCCTGAACAGGGCGTGAAGGGCTTGCACCAGTGTGGCCACCCTTAGCTTTGATGCCTTGCCTGGGAAGGAATGGGCTGGGATTGAGCCTCTCATGAGGGCTGGGTCAGTATACTGCTGAGTTGGGCGGTCACATCTGATTAGAGTTGTGATTGCCACTTAACAGTCTGTCAGGGTTAAAGTTAGGACCTATGTTGGCAAATAAAATATGTTCATTAAGAAGTTACGCTGCTAAGTGCCAGGTGACCTCACCTACATTTGGTGAAGATGAGGATCTTTTTTAATAATAGGAGCAGCCTGAGATCTAAAGAAATCAGAGGGAGAAGGAATACATGCTTTGATTTATTTTTTTTAAGTTTGCATTTTTCCCTTGGGAAAAAGTGAAAACAAACTTCTAAAATGTTTTTGAAGAATACTTAGAGGCACTACTGCCAAAGCTGCGATACTGATGATGTCCTTAGATGATGTTTTACGTAACCAACCGATATTTCAAAATGTGCTGTGTTTGACAACTGACTTTTGCCTGTGGTATACAAGGAGTGAAATGGTTAATGCTATGTTATGTTAAGGGCTCATGTTGCTTATAATTGTATAATTCCAAATTCCTTTTTCCTATAAATGTATTGTTTATTTGGAAGAATGCAGAAACACAAAGTCTTCTCTTAGTGTTTTCTTTTTGGGGTCTGTAAAACCTCTCTTTTCACAACTAAGCTATGTTAATGCCTTTTATTTCCTAGTATTTTAAACAGTTTCACTGTTTGAGAGCGATTGTCAGATTTGGTGAAGTGTGCATGCAGAGCAGATCCTATAGGATTGTTGTTATTGTTGACAGAGTAACTGGAAAGATTTCTGTTCCTGTCTATCCCAAAGATTGCTTTCTAGGAGCTAATTTTACATAATGTTTGTTTAAAGTTGAGATGTTGGTTTCTGTTTGTTTAGGGTTAAAGACTAGGGTACCTGTTTGTGTTTTCCTCCATTTATGGGGGAAGGAACAGTAGGGAGGGTGGGCCTAAGACTCCTCGGCAGCCTTTGCATAAGTAGGCAGTGATGTGGGGCCTCTTCTGTTTCTTGTGTGTAATTGGGAATTTGGGAAACAGTTTCTTGGTGGATGAAGTACTTAGGGACATGGTTTAGGGAGTGTTAGGAACGGTTGGACTCGATGATCCAAAGGGTCCTTTCCAACCTTGTGATTCTGTGATTCTGTGATTCTGTGATTCTTCTTTTTTGCCACATAGGAGTTCTGCTGAACATGGGATGACGGATGGTGTCCAGGTAGCTTTTTAAATGCCATGTATAAATACAAGGTAATTGTTTTAAAGTTTTCTTTCTTTCGCTGCATCAGTCTTGGGGATAAGAGTCCCTCGTTGGGCAGACCCAGGGTCTGGTCTATACCTGGCTATATGGGAAGTCTTGTCTAAAACCAGGCTCGGGTTGTTATGAGCTAGCAGCGCTTCCCAGCTGGGTTCTGCACCTTTGACATGCTTTTACTGTAACTATACCAATACTGTGATTACGAGCTTTTCTGAAAGAAAACAAAGCCGAAGGAAGTCAGCAGTACCGTGCCAGTTGGTTGATGTAAAGTTGTCTGTGTAGGGTTTTAGGACTTGATTTTAATTGGTGGCTGAAAAGATGTCTCCTGTGTAGGACAGTTTCTTCTGTGTGATGGCTGATCTGTTAGTGGGTTTCACACCAGACATTAAAAAAAATGTTGAGCCTTGTGAATCAGAGACTTGGCAAGGCCAGTTTTGGAGGTGAATGTGTTTTGTGACTTACAAGTAATTTAGGTGCAAGATGGGCAGTGGTGGACATGAGAAAGCAGGAAAAGAGCATGTTTCCTATAGCCGTGTGGGTTTATGAAGTTCAATTCCAAACACACCTTTGCCCTCTTCAGACTTTAACCTTAGTTGCTGTCCACTTCTCCCTTAGCTCTTCCCCTTCTCCTCTTCCTTTACTGTCTCTTCCTTTAAAAGAAATGCTTAATAAATTCTTGCAGGTGCATTGTCTTCTGATTTCTTCTTGCTGCCTCCTTTTCCTTCCCCTTTCTTCCCCTCTAAGCTGCTCCCAGGTTGTTCCTTCCTTCTCACTTGCAGCTGTTGAAGCCCCAGAAAAGGGCAGCTCCACTGCAGCACTTCGCACCTATGAACGGAGCAGAGCTTGTGCTGGTTCAGCCCTGGCTGAAGCACGTTTTAAATTTGAGGGGCTGGTGCAGTCAGTGGGTACAGATGGGACACGTTCAGTGCAGTCTGTAAAGGAGCTTAGAGCATTTAATTCTGGATTGGTTAGTTAAATGGATGTGGAGGTAACAGTGCATGTACGTAACCAACCAGAGTGTGTTGTATCAGCTTCTAAAATAAACAGGACGGGGAGGGATTATGAAATTGTATATAGAAAATTGTTGCTTTGGTAGATAAAGCCGTAGATTGGGAGTGAAGGATGTCTGACATGAAACGTTGCCTTCAGGTTACATTTCAGTACTTGGGATGAATTGTATCGGTGGTGTATTTTTGCCTTAACTGATAACTTTGATGCAAGTTTGAACAAAATATTTCAGTGAGAAAGCAGGAGATGGGGATGAATGGCTTGCTGGAAAAAGATAGCAAACCCGTCTGTAGCACTGGAAAAATCATGCTCAGTATTTGCAGGATAAATACCGAATTATTTCATTCGAGTGTTCTGAAGGTCCAAGCATAGAATGTGTTTTCTGTCCTGTTTCTAGGCCCTACGGTGTATCCAATGGTTTTCAACAGTCAAAATATTTTGTAAGTTATGGCAGGAAGCAAATATTATGCAGCTGTCCATTTTAACAAGTTCACATTAATATTTACTTAAAAATTCTTCAGCCTGATATGTTTTTGTTCTGTTTTGTGATGTCAGGTATTTAGGTCCAGAAGGACTAATGCATTATCTCGGCTGATCTCCTTTGCAAGACAAGCCATCTGCGCTGTTGTTTATAGACTTCACAAATTTATCTCCCCTTTTCACTTAGTCTGAAGGCGCTTCTTGCAGACTGTTTTAACATTCTCAGAGTTTTGTTGTTATTTTTCTTACACTGTTAATATTGTTGAAAATGTTTTGAGGTGGCCTTCGTGGTTAGTTTCAGATAAAAGTTGCAACAGATAGAGGAATGAAAGTGTTTAGTCCCTGTTGTTCTGTTCTTTGAGACTTCTTGTTTTGTATAGGATTTTACTGTGGACTTCTAAGGGTACTTGCTATTTTTCATTAATTCTCTAGTTTTCCAGCTAATGAAAACTTAATGACAAAATAAAAACTGAATGGTTCTGGAAACTCTTTTTTTAATATAGCAACTGTTCTAGCAGTGAAAAAACAGGTGCTTTAAAACAGTCATTGTGATTATGCTGGATTAAATGAACTGACCCTAAGAAAATTACCTTTAAAGTGAAATGATTTTTTTGCTGTGTTGTGCTTGTGTATAGCAGCAACTAAATTCGAAAATACTACTAATATTTTTTTTTTTGCAATTTCTTTTTCTTTAGCAGAATCTTTTTTTCTTTGTTTTTTGGTTAGTTAGCGACTGCTCACTTGCTCCTCTCTGCAGCCAGATGTAACTACTATGATCTTTCCTCTTTCCCTTGCCTGTTATTTCAAGTCAAAACCATTGCTCAGCTTCTCATTAAAAATAAGATCTAAAAATGCTGTACAATTAGTAAGCCATTAAATTGGTGTAAAGACAGTCCAGCATTTGAGTAAAACTGTCCAACTGCTTGCTAGATGGAGTTCTGTGCTGACAGTAGCTGCAATAGGAAGCTTCAGATATTGATTGCTCATCAATAATTTGAGGATCTTTTAGTAATAAGCTTTTGTCAATGTCTGTTGATACGGGAATGACTGAGAGAGCTGGAATTAAGTGGTTTTACTCCTTTGTGGAATCAGAAGGGACAAGCAGGTGGCTGCGAAAGCAGTAACTCTTCTTTAGAAATGGAAATCTCTGTTACTAGCAAACCTGGCTTACTTGGGTATTGTATATGGTTTGTGAGGGGTTTTTTGAGCTGAAGTCGATTTTGGTTTACTTGATATCTGTCAAGATATCTGAAGAATAAGTACATGACTCAGTTTTGAAAGGGGGGAAAACTACCTCTAAGGAAAAATGAGTTGTAGTGGTTAAATGTCTGAGGTGTATGTGTATTGGATATTCCTGCTTCAGGAGTGTTCGTAAGGGCCAAATGTGAGTGTTGCAGGTTTAGAGAGGAAAAGATTTTTAACTGGTGGATTTGGCTTGGTTTTCCAGGGAAAATTTAGTGATGGGTGTTTCTGGACTTGACACTTGCTGGATGCTTAAAGAGCAAATACAAGTGCACAAAAGTCAGTTGTTCCCTATATGCTTCTCTGTGCTTAGAAATACTGGAATCTCTTTGTGTATTGTCAGGAGGTTTGAAAGATCAAAAGCTCTGAAGGGAATTCACAAAAATGAGACTTAAGAGTCTGTAACTTATTTTTCATCTCTTTGACAGGTCAGATAGTTGCAGTCTGGTTGAATTTGAGGGTTTCTTCTCTGGTTTTTGGTGCTACACAGTTCTAAGCAAAGGCTGTGATTAATAGCCTGGTTTGAGAAGCTGGGGCTTTTAAAAGGACAAAAAAAAAAATGCCAGTACCTTAATAATGTTCTTTGCAGTACCTCAGGCTTATTTCCTATGCCTTGGACTATAAATCAAGTATTTGTTTCCTTGAATGCCACTCTTAAGGAGACGGTGAACTTATCGTAACCAAATAAAATCCTTGCAGGAATCTGTAGATGTGATACACAGAGCAGGTGCTCATTCGAGTTGTGTGGCGTGAGTCTGTGGCTGCTGCTTATGGAGAGCAGCTGAGCCGCTGGGGAGCAGCGGTTGTTACTGACATCAAGTGGGGTGACTGCGGAATAACAACGTCTGCCACCAGACAAACCGTGGAACTGGAAATGGCTGTGGGATTGCCTTAGTGCACGTGTTCTCAGCCGCGCTCGTGTCATGACTGAGAAGTGCAGTAACTGCGGGACAAAACATCTTTGGTTCTACGTTGCAGTGACTGGTAAGCATTCAAACTCGAGAAGGAGGCATTGCATCTTGCACGCAACAGCCTTTGAAGAAGATGTATCTGTTTGGAGGGGCCTGCTCAAGTCCTTGGACTTTTATCCTGACTGTTTCGGGGAGATGGGGGCAGGAAAGCCACCTTACACTGGAAGTTGCGTTCTGTCTGTGCACATACATATCCTTTTAGTATGGGCTTAATACTGCTTCTGAAACTACACAGCAAGCAAATGTTGTGTCTTGCTATTGCCTGTCTAGCAGCGTAGTATCTTCCAGAAAGAAACGATGAGCTGGCTTACCTCATAGTTGCATGTTTTTCAGTCTGCCTTCCTGTTTGTGTTCCTCACTGTGCAAGGTCAGTTCTCAGTGCCAGGCTGATGCAGTTATAAAAGCAGATGAAGACATTCAAAGGTTTTGCCCCCCTCTGTTCTAGTTGGAAACTATTTGGAAAGATAAACTTTATAATTTCTGCTCTACATTTTATTTATGGTCAGTTTAGGCTCTTAAAATGTTGTGCCAGTATTGTTCTTGAGTAGCTCCCCTTCCTTCTCATCATTTATTCCTTTGATGTATTTGCAGATAGTAATCATGTCCCCTCTCATTCTCTGTCTTTGCCAGCTATACAAGGCAAAGCATCCCATCTACTTCTTGTAAAATAAACAGTCCAATCCCTGGATCGTCTAACCCGTCCTCCTCTGCACTTGATTATGCTTTAGTTGTCAAGAGATTGGCTTCAGCAAAGAGCACTGCTGGCAATCTGCTGTGACCCTGCAAAATATGGATTGACTAAAGCCTCAAGAACAAACATGGCTTGAGAGCAGACATTGAAATGCGTAAAGCTCTAGACTTTGCTTTTTATCCTTGTGTTGTTTCAGGACAACACTTTCTGCTGAAGATGCTGGAAAGGCCTCTGTGGGTCTCAAAAATAAACTCCCCACCCAGGTCATATAGGTGCTAAAAGGAGGATACATTTGTTGTGATTTGCCAGCAGGGATTGTGTGTGTATCTGCATACAGCAGGTCTCTTGATTGGATAGTGGTAGAGTATCAATACCTACGTATTTGCTCTGTTGCCCTTCCCTTTTGCTATTCCACTTTTTATGACTGAGTCCTAAATCACTCTCATAGCAAAAAAGAAGTTGAACGTGAACTAACAATGCATTATGGTGGAAAATCACAGTGCGCTTGAATGTTATAAAAAGGGAAAAATTACTTTTTATCTGTGTCTGGCGTCGGTGAAGCTAGCACTGGAGTACTGTATATGGTTCAAGTGGAAACACTGCCTGAAGGCTCTTGAAAACAAAGAGCTGAAGAGAGAGCCTTGCATGGATGCAATGTGCACATACTTGATGCCTTGGCATCTTTTGTAGAGACTGAAAGGTAAGTTCTCTTGAACAGGGTAAAGTCAACATAGCTCTAACCCCCTTTATTTCAGCTTCTTTGTCCTACTGTTGTCACTTAGAAGACACCTTTTCCATTTGTCTGCTACAAAGCGTTGAAAAGTGAGCTGAGGGCATGGTAAGGCTTCAGCAGAGCCTCCAGCTGTCAGGCTGTGCACACAGAGCATGTTTTGGAAATTGATAGTCTGTGAACTGTCACGGGCAAACAAGGATCTCCAGTTTCTCCTGTTGCTTTGATACTGGAAAGAGTCTGACAAATTACCTTGATGTGGTGATGTTCTGCGTTAACTGATTATCAAAAATGGATGCTATAGGATGTGACTGGTGAAGATATCGTAGTGATCTGCATGTTCTTGGGGAAGCAGATGAGGAAAATGAGAAGCTGTTTCTCCTGCTGAGGCTTGCCTGGTGTTTGTGTTCGCGCGATACATCTGAAACTGCAGAGAATTGCTTAGGCAGTGATGTTAGCATAGTGTTAAAAATTGCCAGGCACAGGAATATTGTGATTGGAAAATCTGCACATGTAGAGGAACACCTTAATCAGTTCACCAGCAGCATCTGTCATGAAGATGAGAATTATAGTAGCTGATCGAAGCATGGGTTTTCAAGGAAAGAGTCTTGAAAACATAAGTGTCGTATTTTGACGAATGAGCTCTGGTAACGAAATGTAGTTAAGCTAAATTACTGTTGTGAAAGAACTTACAAAATATTCTGGTAAATAAAACATTTTGTCTTATTATAGGTGTTTTGGCACCAATGTGGAGTAGTGGGAGCTGTTTTTCCTGCTGTAGCTAAGTTTCTTTATATCCTTTTATTCCACTTGCTGTTAAATTTAGGCTGAAATTTCCCGTGCTTCCTGTGGTGCAGAAACAATTTCTTTGGAAGAATTTCAGCAAAATTTACTGATATTTTGGAAGATTTTTCTTGCATATTTCCAGTATTTTTAATATGATGACGTTGGTACTAAGTGGCGATGTCCAAATCAAAGAAAATAAATGTTATTATTTCAGCGCCACTAAATTATTCATGCAGCTGCATAAGTAATTTTTTCCTTTCACCTTTCTCAATAGAGTGGATCATTGGAGTTGCCCGTTCTTGTGGTGGTTTTGTCCAGCTTAAAATGGCCCTGAAAATCATCGCTCTTGGCATTCTTTCTTGTAATCCCAAACTTGAAAGGACATCAAAACACTTTTTGATTGTGGAATTTGCAGGTGCATTGCGGCATTACTGTGAGATTTTATGTTGTATTTATTTGTTCGGTGTGATGCTGTAAAAAAGACTTTTTCTCTCAAAAGGCTGCTGCTGGCTGTACTTAGAGGTGTTTTTTTACACAGGTATTATGAGTGAGGCAAATGCTGTCTTTGTTTCACTGATTAACAAAGTAAAGAGTGAATGTTGCAGCTGGCTGGGAATTACTTAATAAGCTGTTCTGTCAGAGCCAGCACTAAAGTGTTTGTAGGCTAAGGTCTTGTTCAGATCTGCTTAGACAAATATCTTTATTTCTGTCTTCCTTTCCTGTGAGATGATGGTCTTGATACATAGCGCTAGTGCTGAGGTGGAACAGCCGTCTGTCTCACCTTTTTAACAAGAGAAAATGGTGTCAGTAATGAGGTGTGTGAGGAGCAGTTCAGAAAAAGGCGTGGACCTTCTCTTATCTGCTCATGGTTATATTGTGGAAGAGGGAATGGAGAGAAAATATTGTGCACAGGAGAACATTGTAACCTACGTGTTTGATTTGATAGTTGCTGACTGTATATAATTGAGAGGCTAAGTTCTGCATCTTCTTTCCTATGCTGGTGGTTACCAAAAGTAATGTCAACATGGTGTCTGTGGTGGGAGGTACTCGCAGAGAAAGGAAATTAGTTTTCTGTTGTCACTATGGTCTGATGAGATAAGCACAAATGCAGAAGGCTGAGACTTGGGATTCTCTTCGAGTTTTGCAGCAGGTTGTCTGCGTAGCTGTGGTGATGTTACAGATGGACACTAGGACACAAAGGTTCTGCATTCTGAAGCTGTGAGTTATCCAGCATCTGCTGGAGTTGGCAGCCTTGATGTTTGCTTAGGACAGTGAAGTCTTGTGGAGTTGTTTGGTGCACACATCATCCACCTTCTGTTCCCTGTGGGAGCATTAACCAATATCCTGGCTCCTGTGAGAGGAGGACGTGGTTTTTAGAGAAAGAGTGAGTGTCACAGAGCTGACCACAACTTCCGTGATAGATGCTTATCCTTCTTTTAGGAGGTGGTGTGGATGCCTCACCACGTGTTGTCGGTCTGTGGGGCTGCAGTGTCGGTTCGGAACTGCATGCCTGGAAGGAGAGGGGAGAAGGGAGGAGCAGAAGCACAAACCTGGTATTTGACCCTTATGTCAGAGACTCGCTCTGATGCAAACAGCAAGGCCAAGCACTGGGACAATTTGCCTGACAGCTCTTGCACATTCTGTAGGATCCACCTGAGGATGCAGGGTTTGTTCTTTACCTCTTCAGAGGCTGTCAGCGTGCAATTTAGGCTTAGGTAGGCTTTTGCAGAGGGTTTTAAAATACAGTATTCTTCACACAAAAAAAAAAAAAAAAGGAGATTATGTAGAAGATAAGTGTCCCAATTACAGTGTCTTTTTCTGTAATTTAACTTTTTTCTGGGAGTCTCTCAGATCTGCCTTAATAAAATAGGATTGTTTCTGCGGCAGCTTCTGTCAGCTTGATCTGAGAACAGCCATGAGAGTAAAACAGAGCATCTCTTATGCTCAAATTACTTTGCAGTCTCCTTTATTGGATGGATGCCTTATAAACACCTGGCTGCAATAACATCCTCTTACACCAAAAAAACTAATTTTAGTAGTTTTCTTTTGCTGAAAATATTCAATGTATGGGTTTTACGATTCATGCATTTAAAGCTACACCTGGTCAAATTTAAAAGTTGGTTTTGTGTTGTCTATCTGCAGATATCAGTATAATATTCAAAATGGGGTTTTGTTTCCATGTTGACATGAACACCTGCCTATACCCCCAAAAGATGAGTACGCAAAAGTTGCAGTTTCTTTTCTTTTGCATTTTTGAACCCCAGCGCACTGAGTACCTGTGACTTTTCCCTTCTCTCCTTGTTCTGACTTGCTGTTTTTCCTCTATCCTATACTTTTGTTTAAGGCCATTTTCTCAGTTCTCTGTCCTACCTGCAGCTCTTCTCTCCATTGCTGAACAGGATTGTACCCCCAAGGTCTGTACTGGGTGGGAGGGTAGGATTGAATTGATTTCATGGAATGCAGCTAGTTCAGTAGACCTAATTTTTTTACTCTTCCCGTAGACTTTGTTGTGGCAGTGTTTTATCTTTTTCCTTCTTTCTGCTCTTCTGATGTAATATTTTTCTCTGTAGTGCAAATACAAAATTATGTGGAGTTTTTTCTTGCTGTGTGTTACATTTGGAAACTAGATGTAACCGATTCAGAAAGATGAAATAATTCTCTTGGCAGTTTATATCTTGTCTCTGCACTTCAGCGTAGCCTCTTACGCATCTTATTCCCTTCCTGCCTGATAGACTAAATCCTTTTCTTTTTGCCTTAAAATGGCTTTGTGGGAATGCTGGAAAAGCACCTTATCTCTCTGCTTTGGTAAAATAACAAAATGAACTATAGGAGTTTGTATCTTGCAGAAATTATGCATGCCTGATGGGTGTTTTGTGCTTCCCCTCAGCACTTAGATCGTTTTGCTGATCCATCTTCTATTGTGAAGTGGTGCCAGTGAGGAGAGGTCTCTAAAGGCGTTTTGCATTAGTGAAGTGCAGCGTGCTAATGTGTTCTCCTCAGCCAACCTTGCACTTTACATTTCTGTTTTAAAATGCAAACCACATGTCATGTTGCATGCATGAATTGCTTTCCTCTGCTCAGAGCTCCAGGTTGGTTCTGATTTTGTTCTTCAACTTTTGATAATTGTGAAAATAAAGGGAGGGTCAGTTTGCATTGTTTATAATAGGAAAGAACAGTGCAAGATTTCATCTACTGCCGTTCAAATCCCTTGCTATTTTTGGTATTTGACCTCTGCAGAGAAGATTGCCAAAACTACAGGTCGTTCTCATTTTCATACGTGTTTTACCCTCCTACTCATAAGTTACTCTTACGTTACTGATTAAATCTTTGAGGCAAAGTTCTATTTCTCCCACATTTTCCATGGCATTTGTCAGAGAGGTAATTTTATGTTTCTATATGTCAGTGAGCTAACGTTCCCTTTTGGAAATAAGAACTATGCAGTTTGGCAGCATCTTGTGTACAGAACTGAAAGGAGCAGGAAAATAACTTGTGAATTGCTGGTTTATTTTTTGAAAAACTTTCTGGATTAAAGAGGACACGTGAGCCTGTTGGCTGGCGTAAAGACTGCGATGTTTAGAGTGCTGCAGAAAGAGCACAGCAGTTAAATGTTTAGTTTGTGTGGATGGTTGCTTACCTTTCCTTTCTGTGTCATTGAAAAGGCCTGCTTTTGGCATGCCTGACTGTCTGCTTCTAGTCTAGTGTGGTTGTTTCCATGTTTGGTTACTGAGAAATACATAACAAAGGCCTCTGAAAATCATAGAAAGGTTTGGGTTGGAAGGCATCTTAAAGATCATCCAGTTTCAACCCCCTTGTCACCGACAGGGACATCTCTCACTGGATCAGGTTGCTCAAAGCCTCATTCAGCCTCCTCTTCGTCATCCCTTCTGCTTTATGACTTCTGTTCTGAAAATCGAGCTTATTTCTTTTTTAGAGGAGCCTTGTGGGATGCCCTGGAGGTCAAAATATTTTAGGTTGTTTCAGAATACTGTGAGTTCTAAGATGCAATGAGTTTCAAGTGTCCTTCAAGAAGCTTATTGGTTCTGGTAGCTGTGGTATCAAGGAGGCATGCAGGGATTGCATTTATCTGTGAAGTTAATTCATGGAGCGGGTGGCACAGGTGTCATCTGGAGGACCTAGATGCAGCAGCACAGGAGTGCCAGAGTTAACTTGTAGAAGGGGATTTACCTTGTCTGAGGGATGTGGATATGAATGCAGGTGGGAGAGGCAGCTGTTATGTACGAGGAAAGGTGGCGCTGAGGATGGGACTGGGCTTCTGTTTCAAACACAAGTGACCAGCCGTAGACGGGCACTTTCAGCCAGATACTCCTGTGTCATCCGAGTGATGGTGTTTTCCTGGCACCTTAGCATCACCTGGATTTTGTCTGCGTTGAGGCCGTAGATCCAGTCCATGGACAGTTGTGAGCTGGAATAAGTAAAGAACCTGAATTTAACTACCTCACGTTCTGAGCAAGAGGTACCTTGGGGAAAGAAGAGTTTTTGGCTAGTGCTCTCTCTGCCCTTTCTTCTGAGACTGGAACAGTTCAAGAGCAAGCTGTCTGTCCCCTGCAAAGTCTCATTGGTGTGAGCAGTTCCCCTCACTGATCATCGCAACTGGCTGTTGTGCAAAATACATTATCTCCAAATTATGTCAGCCTTCAGAGATCCGCGGTTTACCAAAGGATCCTCGGTGACCATCGCAAAACAGATGCCTGCGTTGTCAAGGCTAAGGAGTACTAAACTAGAAGTGCTTCACTTCTGCAGAGCAGAGCAACATGTGCTCTGTAGGTGGCTGCAGTCCAACGCTTAGTTATCTTCTATTGTGTTTGGAAGACCATTGTTTCCTATTTGTCTCATAAATTTAACACAGATCCTATTCCTGCCATTTAAACTTTCCCATCAAAATACAACAGTGACTTCCCCTTCTGTAAAGGAAGGGCTAGCAGCTACACCCTGAAGTCTGAGCAAGAGTTGTTTATATAACCTTCAATCGCAATTTCATAATAGTCTGAAGACTTTCTTGCTATGGAAGACATTTTACTGAATTTTTAGCAAAAAAATTGGCTGCCATCAAATGGAATTCTAAGGCTCCTCAGTTGTTGCAGTGGAAATAGAATTGGAAACTGTACCCTCCAGCTTCCTGATGTAAATTGCACATCTATCTGGAAGCATGAAGAGCATTTTCTGGTATTTCAGGGTAGCTGTACCTGTGTCATTTTGGGGTAAGAGCTCAAGAGCTATCTTGGACTAACTTTATTTCCCAGAAAATGTTATTAAATCTGAATGAACATGCTTTTGCAGACTCGAGCTTTTTTTATGGGTACTTTGAAAAGTTCCCTCACCCTTCCCTCCCCAGCAGCAAGAGCTCTGACACGAGGGCTGTAAAAACTGCTCAAGGTATACTATTCTCTATCAAAGTAATATTTAAACAACTGCAGTTTGGTTTCCAAACAGATCACATTTGTCAGGAACATACCTGTTTGAGTTTCCTTGGCCTTTTGAGTACGAAAATTCTGAATATTTGGAGCTTGAAATTCAGGTCTGTCTGGTAAACCCCATTTTTCTTAAAATTTGCAGAGAGAACCCAATGTTTTTTTGTAACCAGAGCACTAGAGGGTAGCTGCTTTATGAAAACTCTGTATCTTCAAACATGTTTTTGAAATAGCATTAATATGGAATCTTCCATTGTAATTCTTCAGTAAATTGAGTTAACTAGAAGTTATCTTTAATAATATTAAGATATTTTAGTTCTTCAGTTGGAATCAGTAATTTGCACAGGAGTTTAAATAGTTCTCTGTTTGAGCAACATGGCAAGTGGTGTTTGAGAGCAGTCTGCTTCATGTAATAGTTCTAGTAAAAGCTTGTTCTATTTGAAGGAATACCCAGAAAAGTGAGTAAGGTGCAAGCTCTGTGGGTTGGGTTGTGCACAGGCTAATGCCAGAAAACATGTTGAACTTCTTTTCTTCAGAGGGGAAAGGAGTTTCCACAGGATGTCTGTGTTTTATGGCAAAAATTACTTGTAGATGTGCTCTGAAAGGTTGCTTTGATGTAGAAGATTAACCTGGGGACCTCATTGTCAGGATATTACTGAGGCAAATAGCTTAGTGAGATTATTTGTGACTTAGGAATTAAGCTTTTATGAATGTGCCTACTTAAGCTGTTTTTTAAGAATTTGCTCGCTTGTCGTATTGCATCATGAATATTTGGGTGCACCGCATAGCAAGACGGAAAGCAAACCCCTAAAACTACGAACACCATCAGGAAGAAAGAAGTGCAGAATGCAGTTTTGTCATAGCAACTTTTCCTTTGTTGCTGGTCTCTTGTGGACCATTAGTATAATTACTCAAAAACAAGGAATACATGGAAACTTCCTCATTCCATCTCTAAATATCTAGCCTGAAGAATTTGCGGATGAATGTATGATGGGACAGCTGGGAAGGCATGAGAAGATTGTCTTGCATTCTGAGTGTGCCTGATTTGTATTCCTTTAGGATTTTTTCAGAAAGGATCCTGTCATGCATGTGGTGACTAGGACTTGGTGCTGGTCTAGTCCTTAAGGAAATAAGGAGGTTTTTGAGTACCGCTTTACCTGAAGTATCTGTATTAAAGACAAATCACTGGTGTGTTGACCTCTTAGAACCTGCTGTGATTGTCTCACTGTTCGTTTTTTTAATGCAGAAGAATGGTCTAATTGAACCTGTAATTTTAGCAGAAGTCATTCATGTGGATGGTTGTGCTTATTCAACATGCCCCACCTACACCTGTCTTCTAAAACTGATTGTAATTTGCAAACTCACTAAACCCATCTATTGTTTATTATGGTAAAGATCTCATTTAAGTTTAAACGCCTCAGTACTTTTTCTGACTGTAAGTTGATGAAAGCCTTTACTGCAATTACAGAATTGAGTTTTCCTTTGTGCTGTAGAAAGGAGAACTTTTTTTTTTTTTAAGAGTACTCCATTTCTTTAGAAGAGAATCCATATATGAGAAGACTTTAAAATACATTTCAATTTTTTTTTTAATTTTGGTTTTGCTGGGTAGAATTTGAATTTGAGTGCATCACTGAAATCATGTGGGTTTCTAGGAAGGTTCAGTAGCGCCAGAGAGGAATTTCCTGTGAAGGGAAGATTTTCCATCAGTTGCATTAAGAGCCAGAGTTATGTGGTTTTATGGGAGCCTCAAAAACCTTTTAGGTTTTTGTGAGAATTGATGAAAAAGCCAAAGTTGCTGAATTCCAGTGAATTCCACTGATGTCATGTAGCCTGTTTCAGTGGTCCGTGCTGTGCTGGCAGGTGTTTATGTGCATCATTGAGCACATAAATACTTGTAAAATTTATCTCATCTGGCCACTTCGGGCTGTAGTTCTACATAATTTTGGTCTCGTTCTCTGCCTGCCCTTTGCACATCTCCCAGTAGAAGAGTTCGCCTGAGAAGTCTCCTGCGGTTGTACTGGTGCAACTGTTTGTGTGCTGTGCCTCCTAGCAGCTTTACAGAACAAAAATTATTCCTTCTCAGGTAGTGGTGATGACTTGATTTTTTTTCCACTTGTGGAGAACATCACTTTACTATTTACTTTATAAAAATAATAAAGCAAATGTAGCTAAGTGACTTTCACAGGGTTCACAGACAGAATATTTAATCTTCTAAGGGGATTATATGATGTATAGCTTACAGTCACAAGAGACCGAATTCCTTAAGTCGGGGAGCCCTTTCCGGCTCTCTGTTTCTGTAAATGAAGTTGTAGTGGGTAGGGCATCAAGATGATTAAATTGTGACTTCACGTGTCATTTCTGTGCAAGATATTTTTTTCATACATATTTTTAAAGTTAATATTATTTCAAAATGTCGTAATTAAAGCTTACATTGGGTTTTATTTATTACAGGTTTCTGCAACGTTAGGATCAGCATTTGAGATGACTGCAGTGGAGAACATAGAGGAGCAGCTTGCTAGTCTCCGCATAGCAAAACGTTCTACATTAAGTGAGGAACCTGCTTATTTACTGGATATAGATGTTTCCACACCTGCTCAATCTGAAGGCAGTCGCTTTGTGGCAGTTTCATGTTCCAATAAGTCAATTAGAGTTTATAACAGGGAAACGTTAAACTTCCTGCGGGATTACAGTAGTTGTCCTGGGGTACTTAATGGAGTCAGATTTGCACATGCGTGTGACAGCTTAGTGTTCTCAGCATGCAGTGATGGTACAGTGAAATGTTGGGATATTCGTTTAGCAACTGAGAAAGCTGTGCAGGTATTTAGTGGCTATCCTTCCAACGTTTTCATCAGTTTTGATATAAACTGCAGTGATCTCATACTTTGTGCCGGAACAGAAGAAGTTGAAAAGGACACGTTTCTGGTGTTTTGGGATGCAAGAGGCATTACAGACTGTGCCAGGACAACGAAAGAACCCTTGGGAGTCTATTCTGAAAGTCACAATGATGATGTCACTAAAATTAGTTTTCATCCTGTCAAACCCAATCTGGTGGTTTCTGGGTCAACTGATGGGTTGGTTAACGTGTTCGACATCAACAAGGACAATGAAGATGATGCTTTGATATCAACTTGCAATTCAGATTCGTCAGTAAGTTTCATTGGCTGGTCTGGGAAAGACTATAGACAGGTCTACTGCACGACGCATGATGAGAGCTTTTGCTGGTGGGACACTGCTCAGTTAGATACTGAGGAACCCATAACACTGTTACATGTTCTGGATGTCAGAGATGCAGTCTGCATTGAAAATGACAGCTTGCATTACCTGGTAGGTGGCTTGTACCATGAAAAGGCAGACAAACTCTTTCTTATTGGGGGAACATCCACAGGAAACATTCACCTAATCGGCTGTGGCACTGATGGACTAAGCCTGGTGAGTACCCTTTGCGGAGGACACTCGGCCACTGTTCGCTCATTCTGCTGGAACCTGATGGATGAGTCTCTGTTGACGGGTGGAGAGGATGCTCAGCTGTTGCTATGGAAACCTGGAGCTGTAGAAAAGTCCCTCGCAAAGAAATCATCTATGAAGATTGCTTCTTCAGTGCAGAAAAGAGTAAGAGTTCACAACAGCTCCCTCAAAAGCAGGAAAAAGTGAAATTCTGACAGTGGGAATCTCTGCTGTGTAGAGTTTTCCTGGTGTTTAATCTCTCAGGCAATACGTGGCTGTGCTTTAGTTGAAGCTTTTCTGCAGAAAGAATTATGCTGCTTGAGTTCTAACTGTGAATGTATTTCAGTCACTGGATGATAGCCCCTTTTTTTAAGTTGCTAATGTTAATCAGAAAAGAGCAAATATTTACTCTTGAGTTCACGAACAATAGGTCTTAAATCATATTATAAAAAAGTGTTTCTGTGGTTGTTTAATGTCTCAGCCAACCTCTTTAATGTGTAATATAGGCCTGTGGCTTGCATAATTTGTTACCTTCCCACTGAAATTCCCTGGCATGTTTTAAAAGCTTTTGTATCTCATGCTGTATTTTCCTTTCTTTACAGAGAACTTAATGAGATTGCTCCATATATTAAAAGATTTTATGTCACATTTTAATGCCTGAGGAATTGCTTCTTGATGAAAGTGAAAATAAGTCCTGTTTTGCACTGTCATGTCACTGGTTTATTACAAGCTCATAAAGAAGCAGTTGGTAGAGCCGTATATTTCATAGCAAGGATATGCATGCAACCAAACAGGAACGCATGATTCCAAGCAGCTACTTTTTAGGTGGATGAGAACTGTTAAACTGGCATTATTTAGGACGTATTTCCTGCATGAAAACACCCAATCTAGCAAGCAGCTTCATTCTCTCCTGGTGAGTGCATCTCGGGAGGCGTGCCTGAAAGACTGGGGAGACCTTTGGTGGGTTAAAGTTGCTAAGTATAATAATACTGTTGGTGAAAGTCCCAAATCTTGCATTTGAAATAAACTGGTATCACGCACTAAGTGGGGATGTTAAACCCAGAAATGAACACTGCCTTCTGAGTCTGTAGTTACAGAGTAATAGTTCGATATGGGGAGACTTTAGCAAAACATTTTAGAGGTCAGTGTGTGTCCTTTAAGAACTGTTTCTCTCCGCAGAGAGGTTTTATGCTTAGATATTTCCCTAGGACAGTTTTATTTTGGTATTCAGTCAAATACCTGTTCAGTGGTGCAAAAATTGCCCTGCATTTCTGAAATTATTGGGTCTTTATGCTTATTCTGCTCCACTGGCAGACGACACTGCGTCTGGCTCTGCACACACAATTACCTCCAGCATTCTGACGATGATTGCAGGCAAGTGGTGGTTGGTGATGATGCTGTAGTTAACCTATGTGGACTACAACTGAAAACTGGACAAGGGCATTGAAGAATCACCTTGTTACAGAGTGGTTGGCAAAGGAATTAAGAGGGGCTGGCTTTATTTTTCCACACAAGGGTGGGTAGCTAGTTCCTTCAAAACAAGTTTTGAATGTCAGGTTTAGAGGTTTAGCCTGGAGTTCAGGAACTGTTTAGGCAGTACAGGAGATGCCTCCATCACAGCTGTGCTGGAGATCTCATCATCATCTCAATAAATGAATCCTGTTCAACCAGAAGTATCAAGTTTCCACATGACATGTTTTACAAACTGTTTGTGTCCTTCAGCCATAACAATGCATCCACAGTTGTTTTGGGTCTGCCTGTTAGTGATGATTAAGATGATTCACTTGCTTTTGTTGCTGCTGGGTATTTAAAAGTACAGCTTCAATTGAAAAATCACATTTCTCTCAACTTTCTTTTTGCTACTTGTGTTAAGTCCAGGTTACACCCAACAGCCTTAGCTGTTGCTTTTCAAATTACCTTATGCTATATTGAGACAACAACAGTGAGTGTTGTCTCAGGGACAACAGGGACTATGGTGCACCTGGATCCTGTGCTCTTTCAAGATTTATTCTCAAGTCACTATTTACTGCCTGTTTCTGTGGAATTCAGGTTTGCGACTGAGTTGACCAAATGCTTCAGACTCCTCTGAATTCACCGTGATGCCCTCGTGGGCCTGACTTGTTTCAGTACTAGTGGATGGGAATGGGGAACTAGAGGATGGTTCTGAAACCTGTTTCAGTGTAAGTATGACGTATTATTTGATTTTTAGGTGTTAATCCACTTTTTCCTTGGTATCTTGACACACTCAGTTAAGTAAGGTTGGTGGGCCTGTCTTGCATTTGATTTCTTGAAGGCAGTTTTGTGTGCTGCGTATCAAAACACACAGTGAGGGAGCTTTTGGTTGCCTCCACTTGCTCTCAAAGTGTCTGTTGAGCAAGATTCTGGTGCGTTCTGCCAGATATCTCCAAACTAAAGCAGCAGAGATGGGAGTACTCAGGTTGGACTCAGGGAAGTGTCCAACCTGTGTCTGTTATCATGCTTCTGAATTAGGCTGATGCATAACAAATCAATATCACAGTTAAAGCCATTCTCTTCCCTGAGTAGTTGATTTCTTCCTTTTACGTACATAGCATAAATAGCAATGGAAAGAGAAAAATATATGTGTGGATTTTAAAATTCTGCAAAAGCGCAGCAGCTGTCAGGAGACTCAGGCTTGTGTTGCCTCTGACAATACTTGTTTTGGGTTTTTTAATTTTTATTTTGTGTTGACCTAATTTCAGGTTAATATCCATAAAGTAAATATAGAAGAAAACCACATGTTAACAAGTAATTAGCAATGCTTGCCTTTGTAAACTGCAAACACTGTTTTATAGCCCACAGAGCACAGACAAGACATGTATGTAATCATATGAATAATAATAGACTTGAACTTGGGCAGTTTAGCTTGTCTGGCTGTATTTAACCACGTAGGTTAGTTTTGATGTCTGTCAGTTGGATTCAGCATTGTTAAGAAACATATTTGACCTTTATAAAACTTATGTAATTGACACTGTGCAAGTAACGGGCATTCAGAAACCGCCACTGTGTGAATTGTTTGATACCAAGGGAATCTCGAATTCCATAAGCAGTCTCAGATATTTTTCCAGTAAACGAAAAGTTAAACCCAGATAGACTGGCCCAAGTACAGAAAACAGCATCCATCTTCATTCAGGGATGACAGTAAACCTGTTGTACGATATTTCTGAGCACCAGGAGAATATCCTATAGTGAGCACTTGAAAATAAATGTACTTACATTTGGCAAGTTCCTAAACTTCCTCTTTCTGTAAGTAAAATCCAACACTTGTATGCTTGCCGTTGTTGTGTTTAAGGTGTGCACATACTGAATATGGACTTGCCACCTCTCCTTGAAGAAGTTAGACTTATAGAATAGAGCTGGACAGGACCAACCCCCCTGCCATGGGCAGGGACATCCCACTGGCTCAGGGTGCCCAAAGCCCTATCCAACCTGGCCTTGAACACCTCCAGGGATGGGGCAGCCACAGCTTCCCTGGGCGACCTGTGCCACTGCCTCACCACTCTCACGGTGAATAAATCCTTCCTAAAGTCCAGTCTAAATCTGCCCCTTTCCAGTTTGTACCTGTTCCCCCTGCTTCTGCTTTTGCAGAATTTTAAAATCCACACATATATTTTTCTCTTTCCGTTGCTATTTATGCTATGTACGTAAAAGGAAGAAATCAACTACTCAGGGAAGAGCATGGTTTTAACTGCGATAGATATTGATTTGTTACGCATCAGCCTAATTCAGAAGCACGATAACAGACACAGGTTGGACACTTCGAACACCTGAGTACTCCCATCTCTGCTGCTTTAGTTTGGAGATAGCTGGCAGAACGCACCAGACTCTTGCTCAACAGACACTTTGAGAGCGAGTGGAGGCAACCAAAAGCTCCCTCACTGTGTGTTTTGATATGCAGCACACAAAACTTGTCCCATCCCCACAAGCCTTTATGGATAGCCCTTCTCCAGCTTTCCTGTAGGCCCCCTTCAGTTGTGCTATTTCATTTTGTTAAGTGAGAGAATTTCAGGATGACATCCTGTAGTCAGTGGGAAGCTTCAACTATCGCAGCAGAGAGCAGGCTTTTACCCGCGCTCTAGGGGGAGGGCAGAAATTTATTGACAAATCTAAATGAAGGCATGAATTCATTTATAGGCAGCATTCAGTTTGCTACTTATCAGTCATGAGCTGTTCCGTGGCCACGTCATACACGGCATGCGTCTTCTGTATTAGCAGAGGTGCTGATACAGTAAAACATTGGAAAGTGCAAGCTTTAGGCTGCATTCCTGAATGATGCCTTTCTCTTGGCCAGCGATCTTAGCCTGGTAGATAGATCATCGTACTGTTATATGACACAATATAGTCTGTCGTGTGAGGTGCTGACTCCGAATTAAGCCTTAGAAGCCAGGCACCTCCCTGCTTACGTAGCTGCATATTGTGCTTTGTGGTAAGGCACTTTGGGATGGAACACAAAGTGTTCACAAGTGTAAGGGGGCTTGGTATGGATGCAGATACTTGCAGTGTCAGTTTTTCAGCAAAGCTTTTGTACTCCTGAAAGAATTAACATTTTTGGCCGATCTCATAAAGCTCATCTACATTTGCCATTATTAATTTGGAATTACTTCTCTCCATTCCTTCTGTTGTTTGGCTTCTTGATTGTTTTTTGGAGGTAGTAGTGTCCTGATGTCTGCTTTTCTGGAAGGGAATGAGCCCTGTCCCTTTCCCTCCATGAGCATTTCTGTCCTCTGCATAGCCTGCTGGACTTTGCGCTTCTTATTACACCGAGTGGGTGGTGGGAAGCAGAGAGAGGAAGGAAAAAGGGGAGAGAATTCTGTCCAGGGAAGCTCCTCGACTAAGGAGGTGTTCCCTCTACCTTTGAAATATATGTAATGACTTTTTCTTGAGCTTGATAGAAGCAGGATAGGACCTTAACTAAATTATGCAAGATGTAAACACCCTTCAAGCATAAAAGCCAGTTCCTGTTTGTCTGTGAGATGAACAATTTGGCAGTGAAGTGCGCAAGAGAGGCAGAAGGTGTTTCCTCACAGGGGCTGGGTATTCTTAACTTCTTCTAGCAGTGAGGAGAGCTGCTGGTCAAGCTACCTCTGCCCTGCAGGAACCAATGGATTCAGGATGTCACATGCCATGGAAAAAAAAAAAGGATGGCAAAAGTGAGTGTAAGGATGACAGCTAAAGGTAGCGATGCAGTCTGTGAATGTACAGCTCTCTGTTAGGTGATGATACAGTGCTCTGTTCCTTGGTTCCTCTTCAGAATTATTTGCAGGTAACCCAACAGGCCATTGTGAGGATCGCAGACTGCTTTGGGTTGGAAGACACCTTTAAATGCCACCCGGTCCAATTCTGCTGCAATGAGCAGGGACATCTTCAACCTGATCAGGTTGCTTACAGCCCCGACCTTGAATTTAGGTAACTTGATGTTTTCTCTATCTTTTTTTCTGTACCAGTTTGTAAACTGGCACAAGTACGTTGGCTAACAGGAGTGAAGTGGGGTTAACTTCAGTTACTGCCACTGACTGCTTGGCCTCAGCTTGCTGTTGTGGTGTTCTGTCCTACTGGGATTGCAACACATGCATATCTTCAAGTCCTGTGTCCTCATGCCTTCAGATTCTTTGCAATCTATATTTTGAAAGTGTATCTACTTTTCTGGAAACTGAATGACAGAAAATACTATTCTATATACCACTGCTGCAAGCTTGGCACCGGTATTTTTTAATATATTACATTTTTGATTCACTATCAATTCCAGTCTTATTCTCTCATGTTCTGAATAAAGACTCGATGCTGCTAAAATCCCCTAAAGGTGGTACTTGAGCAGCCTGTTTCTATAGGAGCTCAGGACTGGCAATGAGAGATGCTGGGAGGTGGTTAAGATTAGAGTTCTCATTTGTAATTTTAAATGGTCATTTGGGGAAGTCCAGTAAAAGTGGGAAAAAAAAGATGGCCTGTGGAACTTGCAGTGCGCAGTGGATCACCAAAGGACTGTAGCATCCCAGGTAGCATACTTGATACTTCTGATACTGGAAAGCACATTAGACTAAAGCTGAAGCAGAAATACAGACACAGAATTCACTTTTCTGGATGGTTTTAATAAAGAAATTCTTAATTACTAACTGAGTTAAATACCCGTGAGTACAATATAGGCCAACACTCACTGCTTTAGATCCAAATTAAAAAATATTGAATACACAGATAACAGGTAAAACAAGTGACAAACTTGGCTTTTCCTGGGACTGCTGGAGGGTGCTGGAGACCTCTGCCTGTAAATGAAGTACAATGGCTCTGATTTTTTTCTTTTCTCAGTACTGCGAATATATGAAGTATGAAGGCAGAAATGTAAACCAATAATGTGTTTTTAACACTGTCTTAAACTGTAATTATTCCTGCCACAGATTGTTCCTTGCTGGTGGAAGCAAAGTTTGTATTCAAGAGTTTCATGTGTCTTGTCCTAGAGAAAATTGGGGTTTTTTTTCCTACTTCTGTTTCTGCTCATCACATCAGAAGCACGAGAGGGGAAAAGTATGGACCCTGGACTGGAAATTCGGGTTTTTGCTGTGCTAGAAACAGCACAGTCACGTGTGCCTGTGAAGTATGTTCCTGTGTTTGAATCTGGTTGCAATTAAAGATATTTCTTGGGTATCTCTCAACACCACAAAGCCTGCAATGCTCACCAGAGAGCCACAGAGGATACTTATTGATGTACGAGCTGATCGCTGGGTCCTGAAAGAAATTGAAGCTTGACAGTCTTTGAGGATGGGAACCATTATTTATACATGGGGATCTCAAATGTTACTTTAAAAACCTTGCAGAGGCAATATTCACTGCATCTTGGGTCAACTAAAATGGTGTTTGTGCTTCACACCCCAAAAATCAAAGTCTAGCTGAGGCTGATACTAGACAACCTAATGTTAATTCTTCACGCTGAGGGTGATGAGGCAGTGGCACAGGTTGCCCAGGGAAGCTGTGGCTGCTCCATCCCTGGAGGTGTTCAAGGCCAGGTTGGATGGGGCCTTGGGCAGCCTGAGCCAGTGGGAGGTGTCCCTGCCCATGGCAGGGGGGTTGGAACTGGATGAGCTTTAAGGTCTCTTCCAACCCAACCCATTCTATGATTCTGTGTTTATTCGAAAGAAATGAAATGTTCTAAATGAAGACATACAAGGATGTATGAGTCAGAGGGAACATCTCCAGATATTCAACCATGAACAAGGTAGTCATAAAGATCTTGAGTCATCTTCTATAGGTATATGGTATTAGAGCAACAAGAAGATTAAATGATTGTTGTTATAGTTTGGTTGAATTTATTAAGTCCTCGCTGTTGCAAATAGTAGAAAGTATGAAGGCGATTAAGGAATGTAATAGGAGCACCCAGGCATCCCACCACAGGCCAAGGAATGAACGCTGGCATTTTGTTAAATCATCTTAACTAAAATAAGCCCAAACGCTTTTTAATTTTCATTAGTGTTATTATTTTAACATTTCTTTTGTGGTTTATTGCCAGGATGCCTAGACAGTGAGTGAACTGCAATTCCCTGTCGTTGTAAACTAGCTCATTGGCGTGTGCAGTGACTGAAGGCTTCTCTTCTCTTTATGTATTCACCTGCCTTCCTGGACGCTTGTGTTTCCCAGTTTTCACCTTACTTTTGTTCCAGACATTCTAAGCCTGCATCTTTATTGTATTTCATTTAAGAATTTGCTCATATTTACTTTCTAAACTGTTAGAATGCCCCAAGAGTGCATTCAAATGAGACACAACTGAAGTATTTGTGGTTTCTTACAGCTGTGTGTAATGTCTTGGACACATTTGCTCATCAGTAGATTTATTAAGGTGGTAAAGTTAACATTTATTAAGGTGGTAAAGGTACATATTTATCATTAATATGGCAGTTTTATCTCTTCCGTCAATACTCCTTAAATACACAGAAAAAAATTCTTGAGACTTGAATACAGTTGATGATTTCTGTAGCTGTGGGTGTTTTCAAAGAGTTTGGTTTATGAAACAATTCTGAAAAGCTCCATAGTATCTTGTAAATGAAAAGCCAATATTTTGCAGATGGTTCTATAAATAAATCTAGCAGATACAGAAATAAGTAAAGGTATTTCAAGAGCTCCAGGCGTGTTTTTGCACATAATGCTATGGTGAGCTAACAGAGGAAATGAACTTCCTTTTGTTTGCAAAATATAAAACCCCTCAAGTTCTTAACGTTTTTTCCACACTGCTGAGCGAGTTGAGCTACTACGCAGGTTTTTCTTGTCGATCACAGGTTTCCATACATAGCGCATTCATGAACCCTCCTACAGAACCTCAAAGAAAGGCCGGGGTGAGCTGTAGACAGCTCATGCAGCTGCAAACCGGAGCATTCTGCTGGGTCAGAACCCAAGGTATAGGGAAAAAAAAACCATCCTCATGTAGCTGGGCTATAGCAGAAAAAGCAAACAACAGCTACTGCTCCGTTTGTGTCATCTTCCCATTCTTTTTCCAGTTCTTTTAAAAGTTGATTTAGCTTACTATGCAATCTGGGGTCATCTTAATACAAGAGAGACTCGCTGAAGTTCTCTAATATCTCTAAGGTCCTCCTCTGTTTCCTGCCTTGATCTACTCAATCTCAATTTATTTCTGTTCTTTTGGCAAAGGTGAACTTGACAGTTACCAGGATGGTTTCCAACTGTCACAGCTCACCAGCACAAGCACCGGGACAGCACCAGAGAAACAGGGGAACGTACTGCTTTAAAATAAACGTTGCTAATCCCCAAACTGCAGGAACGTTACTAAGGAAGTAGTCTAAAAGCGCTGTTTTCCTCGCTGACGTTTGGGCTGTGTGGCTTCATGCAGCGTGTTGAAAAGAAAGAGTGAGAAGTGCCAAATGTTGCACCCGTGGTGCTTTGTAACCCGTCTGAATGTGCAGAGGGCTCCTGGGTGTATGCACACCGGCTCAAATCGTGCTCTGAGAGGTCCCGTGTGTGATGGAAGAGCCCAAAAGTGCTTATGAATGCCATCAGCTATCAGAAAAGATTTTAATATAGTTGATATTAAAGCAACTAAGTGGAAGAGTCTAAATATATACTTGGAATAATAACCTATTGCTAATCTTCTGGAAGAAAATGGTGCTCTGTCATGCACAGATTTCAAGCAGGATTTAATCTTCCTTTCAGCCTCCCCCCCCCCCATTATTTCCAGTATAACTAAAATAAACCAGCTCATTTTTAAAGGTATGCTAGGTAGTTATTCTCAAGGAGTAAAATTGAAACTCCTAAACTTTAGAACCCAAGCAGAATTTAGGTTTCTAAAAGTGCAGCTTTCATAAATATATCATACGCATTCTGTTCCATCAAGATGGTTTCAGTATTACACATTTCATGAGCGGAATGATCTTGAAAAACATTATGTATATTTTATTAGCTTTTAGAGAATGATACAGAATAACATATATCTTTATCTTCCCTAAGAAACTCTTCCCTGCATGCCACTGACTTCTAACCTGAGTTCTGGCTGCTCGTTTTGTCAGTCGAGGCTGGAGGCACCAGCAGTGTCCAAGGTTCCCCGTACAAATAAACCGCGCTGTACGTGCTGTGTGTAGTGCTTATGGACAAAAAGTAAATTGTCCTGACACAGAGCTTATTGTTTCAATGTGTCAAACATGCTGTACTTTTCATTTTCCATGCAGGGAAAGTGAGGCAAAAAGCTCCCCGGTTGCACATAAGAAATCCGTGCCAGAACTGGGTCAGAGCTGAGATCTTTTGCTTCTCTCCTGCACCACACGGCTGCTGCTGCTGCTTTGGCCTCTTCTGGAGTTTATAATGTTACCTGCGGAGATGGTTTATTTTGTTCATTTAGTGCTTTGAAGGCCCTGTCAAAGTCTAGAACCCCAGAAGAGAGAGGAAGGTGGTCAAGGAGACCGCAGTCTACGTATCAGAGAGAATAAGCCACACATGAACAGAAAAAGAAGAGGAAAGAGATGACATAGTGCCAGCCAGGCAAGTCATAGTCATAAAACCAGAACCCCCCAACCTTTCCCGAACCCCCTGCTAATTTTTGGTCAAGCTCTTGAGGGCATTGGTGGCAGGGAGGGCAATGTGCGCGTTGATTTAAAGAATTCTTGAGAGAGAACAAGGTCATGGTTTTGTGTTGCTTCCCAAGAGCCCCTGGAGAGAGCAAGGGGCGGCAACAAGGGAGACAGCAGGAAAATGTTCATTTGAAAGTCAGACAAAGAGGTGGCTCCCACTAGATGTGTATCAGCGGGGCTGCAGTAAGACGGGTGTAACCCGTGTGGCCTGTCGTGTGCTCCATCCTGGCTAAGCTGCAAACCCAAGGGCTTCTGTGGGAAGAGCAAGGGGACACTGAGGTCCTAGAGCCCTATTTTCTTGAAGGATGAAGACTTGGAGAGATTGCATGACTCCAAAATGTCCTGGAGACTCAACAATGCTGCTGTTGGGTGTGAGACTGCAGCAGACTGATGGATAGCAATGAGCCTTCAAAGCAACCGATGGGGAATCTTTTGGAGAAGGGGGAGAAAAAGTCAAGAGAACTGTGAGGATGATGTGCAAGAGGAGGAGGAGCACAGTGACAGCTGATGTCAAAGGCAGCAGGACTGAGGAGCTCCAAGCGGTGCTGCTTGGGAATCAGCTAAGGTGTCACCACGGTGTTTTATGATGATGACCTGCAATGTGATCTCTGTTTACATTTTAACAGATCCATTTAGCAAACGTGGTGGTAGGATCCCTGCCAGCTCTGTTCAACCAACTTCGTTTTCCTTACTAATGAACCCTAGTGGAAGGCAAGCACAGACAAGCAACTGCTTGTGCCAGTCTGACAGGCAGTTGTGGCTGGGGATCAGGGGAGTGGGGCTGAAAAGTCTGAGCTTCGCTCAACTTCCCTCTCCTGGAACAAGTTTTTTTCATTTCACCAAAGTCTGATAAACCCATTGAGCCTTCCTGCTGGGTCTGTTTGGTTACTATCAGTTTACCACTGTATTTAATGCCCTAAGGCACTGACAATCCCTTTAAAATCATTCTTGGAAACTAGGGCACATCTTAAATGGCTGTGATCATTCATGGCCTCCATCACAGGAAGGCTGAAGATGGTTTTAAGTACACACTTAAGCTTTCCCAAAAGACTGGAAAATGCTTTGAAACATGTGAAACAAACCCTAAAGCCTCCTGGAAAACCTTGACTTGGAAGCAAAATACCTCTGTCTCCCTTATATTCATAAATAACACACAGGAGAAAACCCTCCCACAACTGCAGACCTCACCTCTTTGAGGTGCTCTCAGGTGGAGCGCGGGCAGCTTGTTGCCCTTTCAGAAAACTGTACAAATCCCCCGGTGTAACACTGCCTCTGTATGCTTTGTAAGATTTATACTGTATTTCTATATTATAATGCTTTGTAATTAAGTGATACTGTGGGGTGTACAAGTGGACGGAAGGCTGCCAGTGCAGTTCCAAGGGCTTCAGTCACCACCATCAGTGACAGCATCGCAAGGGTGACTGCGCTGGCAGGAGACTCACCTGGCAAAGAAGGAGCCTTTGGTGTTATTGTACCGCTTGCACCATGAACCCACTTCAGACTGTGCTTCCTGAAGTGGATTCCTTTAGCCCTGGGATGCTGGAAATGAAATATAATGGGTCTTTGCACAAATAAAATGGGATTGGTCAAGCCGGCAGCTCTCCCAGTGAGACACAGATGCTTTTGATTAAAAAAACCCAACACCAGCTTATTGTGAAAATTATACTCTCATTTTGAGGGCACTTTTGGTGTTCTGTAAGTAGAATAGTAGTATCAGTGGCTGGATTTTACACTTAGAAACTGACTGTAAACAAAACTTACCTAATGTATTTTTCATCTGGGACTAAGAATTTCCTAATTTCTTCCTGTCCGTAGTTAACTTAGCCTGACTCAGATCTAGACCTGGCTCAATAACTTAACTTGATCATGAATTTCAACATTCTCTAAACTTCTGGAGTAAAAACTTGTGTTTCAGTGTCATCCCCGATGTTTGGTTTACCCTTGTTTCATTCTTATGGAAGTGTTGTTGCTTTCTCCATAAGGAAACAAAGAGTAAGTGCCAATATCATTACATACCTGCAAGTTATAAATCCTTAGTTGGCTTGAAATGTGCACATAGCAACACAGCCAGCATTGGTAACACAGAAATACACACAACAGACTAAACTCAATAAATAATTGTCGTTTCCCTAACTTATAATGCTTTAAGTTAATGCAGCTTGTGTACTGCTCAAATCTTACATATGAAAATCTTCCAGCATTAAATGTATAACACTCAGGCTTCAGCCACATTTAAGATTTCTTTTGGAACAGTGGCTTCTATGAATACATTAGAATTAGTGGGAAAATTAATTAACAGACAAGAATATAAGTATCTAATCCTGCTACGTGTCCGTGAGAACTGCTGAATTTGGTTTTGGTGGGACGACTGCACAGAGTAGGGGTCCTAAACTCCTCAATATTTCCCTTGCGGTTGTCATAATGTAGAGAAAAAACAAATGTGTGGAGAATTCAACCTTTGTGGAATTATTTTCCGTGTGACATTACAAAGTTAGGAAGCTTCCAGTCTATCTGAAGGGCATGAGAGTGTGGGCCATCCAGAGACGGGGTATCTGCCCTGCGCTGAGCTGTCTGTGCTGCTTCAGGAGCTTGGGTTCAAACACGATTTCCTACGAAGTACAAGCTGGCTCCATGGCCTCTCCTCCACAAGACCTTGTAGTCCTTCACCTCTCCTGGAGAAAACCACAGAAGGTTGTAAAGAGGTTGCTTATCCCTGCTTGAACAGCCCATGTGCTCTCCAGACTCTGCTCTTCAGTTAATGACTGCACATAGGAATAAAATTTGGTAATAACAAGCTTTTACTATAATCAATACATGACAGGATGAATGCTTGGGTGCTGAAATTGGACGTAATTAAAATTAGAAATAAGGTGCATTGTAATGGCAGAGGGCAAAATTGACCATTCCAGCAGCTTGCCTGCACCCATGGAAGATAATGGCACTGGAAGTACTAAAGTGAAGACCGGGTTTTCCTTACAAGAAATGACAACTACTCATTTACTACAGCATCGAGTTTAAACACTGGTAAATATTTTCTCCCTCCAGCCCCGAACTCATTTAACTGACAAAATGCAGGAGTTTAACTTCTTAACTCTTTAGCTACAAGTATTAATTTTCATTGGATGCTTCTCCCTTTTCTTCCCCAGTCACTCTTGTTAATTCAGATTAATAATTTCCTTCAATGCATCGTGCCCACCGCACTCCCATAAATTCTCAGTTTTCCTTAATTTGAAAGATTAAATGTTTGAATTTAATGTTTGAATTTCAAATTCAAACACTTAAAAAGATGAAACCACCTCCTTTAAAAACGCCTTAGCTACTCCTAATCTGCCTCTGAGGTGCCACCCAAGCCATCAACACCACCAGATCGTCTCAGGACCGTGTGGATATGGTCCATGCTGCAGGTGCAGCTCTGTAAGTGAGGAAAGTTGCGCTTCTCCAGTGTCTTTCCTTCACTTTTTGAGTACTTTTCATAATAAAACTACAGAAGAGCTTCTCTGCACAAAGAAAGAAGCCAAAGGAGTGAGTAGGTTCTGCAACCAATTCCTTGTTCACATGGTTGCCTTGATAGCAGCATGGCATGAAAGTATTAAAGGCTTGGACTGAAGGATGGAGGTGTTTGGTAAGTACTAAAAGAGCAGCTTGGATAAAGAGGTACCGGAGCAATTACCAAAGCAATTACTGAGGAAGGTGCCATAACCGTTAGTGAAGAATCTCCACATGTAGGACAGTGAGACCCTAAGCAAGAAATTTCCTGGTTTCACCTTCCAGGGCAGAACTAGGTGCTTCACCTGGAGAAAAAAAGAAGATACGTAATTATTGGAGCAAGATATCCTAATTTACTGCTTGTTTGCTGCCGTGCTGGGAGAGGGTCAACAATCACTACATTCGATTAAGGAACTGCAGAAAAGGTAACGCCTCAAATCTGGCTTTCATAAGATGCCTGTCTGTGCTCGTGGTGTATTTTCCATTTGTTTAGCTCAGCTGTATCATCGTTCAAGAATAACCTGCAAAGTAGCAGTGACTTTATGCATCCTGGGACATGGGAATGACCAGATGCTTGTAAAGGACAGTAGAGGGGAAGGTTCATTCCTCCTCAGAATGATGTGCAAATACACTGCAGGTTTTTAACTTGAATTTGTAACACAGATGAGAGCAGCAGGATCTAAGATATATTTAAAAACAAACATATATTTCATAGCTATATTTAAAAGGTGCTGAAGAACAACAAAATTACAGGAGAAAACAACGCTGAGAAAGAAAGAGAAAAGAAATAAGCAATTCACAGGAAGACGAGAATATGTGATGAGAAACTTGCCTGCTAAATCATATATTGCGCAGTGCAGGCACTGTGCAGTGTGTTTTATTGCAGTCTAATCCATTTATGTTTGCCTATGGTACTTTCACCCCCATTTTGTTATAAGTTAAGAGCTGCAATGAAATAGTTCCAGTTAAGCTGAAAAAGATGGAGAAATTTCTGCAGGAGAGGCTTTTTTAACTCATTGGAAGGTTTGAGAATTCCACTCCCAACACCATTGGCCCTGCTGCCTCTCTCTTGTTTATATTTTGAATTTTTCAAGTCACATACTGAATTATGCCAAGTGACAGAAGGGAAAATGTCTGTGTGGAGCATGGTCATGCTCCCACAGGGAACCGGCTTCCTTGGCGTACCAGTGTTTTCAGGCACCAGTGACCCCCTGCGTGAGAAACGGAAAGAAGAATGATGAGCCAGAATTTCAGACAGGCACGCACTATTAAATGCATTTCAATGTGCCTTATTTATGCTCATAAGGAGTTATTTGTATTTCTCTTCTGAACAGTTTGAGCCTTCTCTAACGTTCTTCAATAGGCACACAGGCTGCTGACTTCTTCAAGGGCTTGTTTAGCTTGACCCTGCTTTTATTGCTTTTCTAGCAGCAATGTAGCCCCTGACTGGGTAGAACAGATTTTAGTCAGTTGTAAGGCATGCACAGTAGTTAAAAATTAATGGGGAAAATGAATATAATTAATATAATGCAACACGTATGTATGAGTACAGTGTGCATTCAGTTCTGGAGTCCTCAGCACAGGAAAGACATGGATCTGTTAGAGTCAGTCCAGAGGAGGCCATGAAGATGATCGGAGGGCTGGAGAACCTCCCATACGAGGGCAGGCTGAGAGACTTGGGGTTGTTTAACCTAGAGAAAAGAAGGCTTTTGGAAGACCTTACAGCCTTCCAGTCCTTATATAGGCCTACAGGAAGTCTTTCTTCAAGGAAGCAGAAGAAGCCATTGGAAGACAGGCTGGACAGAGTCTCATGTCTTATTCAAACTAGTTAGAGATTTTGATGGATAGTTCCACTAGTGAGGAGCTATAAAAAACAACCAACCAAGCATCACTGTGACTAGAATGCTGGTGACACCTGTCAAATCTCTGGTTTCACTGTTCTTGCTCCTGGGTCACTCTGAAATGACCAAAGAGTGAACTGAAGGGCAACAGGACTAATGATAAAGTGATGGAGTGCGATGGTAGAAAATATCTTAAAATACATTTAAATGGGGCTTATCAATAGTTTGTTAAAAACCAATTAATTGTAAAGGAATTTGGAAATCTAAATAACTTTCATTTAGTAAAAAATAAAGACTTGATGGGTTTTGGAGTGTGACAGTTTACTGGATCCTTGATGAAAATATACATTTGGGAGCTACTGGGAGCTTTCCACTTCGGTATGATGGGAGAAAATATCCCACGATACAGGCCTACTGTGTGTTAGGTTTTCACGCATCGGAGAGGTTCTGGCTGATGAAGATTCTCAAGGATAGCTAATGCTAGACTAGCCCGCACTCAGCCGTAGTAGAAGCGGGCACAAAGATCTGGGAACAAGCCTGTTGTTCAATGGAGAAAAGTTTTAAACCAGAAAAGATAAAGCCCATTCCCAAATTGCCTTACCCTCAGGAAAAAAAACAGGCTCATAGAGACTTCATAGAGACTACTTGTCAGGACTTGCAGGCAAAGTAGCTCCCTTGCTGCTTCTTCTTAAAAAATTGTGATGGGAATGGGTCCCTGAACACAGGGTTAAGTCTCAAGCTGGCATTGCTGCTGATTCACCTGGGAATTGGAGTGCCCTTGATTGTAGAGACGGAGTCAAGTGCAGGCAGCGTTGGTGCACTGCTGCTGTCAGGAAAATGGGCTAAGACATATGTCCGTGGCATGTGTCTCCTGAATGTTAGCTGAGGTAGAGAAAACATACACTATTTCCCGCAGATTCTGCTAGTGTCCTGAGCAGTGGCTCTGAGCATTTAGGTTGAGTCTAGTCCTTCTAAGAAATACTGTCTATCTCCCCGAACCACTTTATCTAAGGGAAAAACACAGAAGTTCTAACAAATGCTAGTATTGCACAAAGGACCTCTAGGCTTGAGTATCAAGGACCTGCACGTGGAAGCTATTATCACTGCTCCTGTAACTTTGGATGGGTCAGCAGCATAAGGTGTGCCCCACCGTACATCCATTCCAAAAAGTAAGAAGGTCTGAGCTATGAAGAGTCGCCATGTACGACTGATTTGGGCTAAGCCGCTTTGTGGTTAGATCAATCTTCCCACCGTCAAGAAGAATACTGGGTTTGGATTCCAGAAATAAAGTCTGTTGCATGGGAAATGTGAGCCATCCTATTCAGCACAGTTTGTAAAAGTAGCAGCCATCTGTTGGGGTTTATAGAAGGCTGAGAAACACAGGATGTTTACTTTTATTCAGATGTGTAGTGGATGTGCCTTGTATGAGCAGATTTGTTATAATACTAACAAAACAACTGGGACATTAAGCTCAAGAGAAAAACTTGTTTTACATACTAAAATCCAATGAGATAGAAAGCATTACAAATATACAGGCACAGATGTATATAGAGAACCATTTAAAGGTCAGCAGAAAACTGGCCAGACTGAAATTCAGAACAAATACTGCGCTAACTTTGAGACTGAGTTACCTGCTTTCCAACATGTTTGATAGAAACCATTCCCAAAAGAAATAATCTACAAAAGGTAAGAGAAGGAGGGGTCCAGTTTCGAAATAAACCTATGTGATAAAATTATCAGCTGAGATTAATTTAGAGAAACTCTCCAGAAGGGGACTGGGCATTACCAGCAAAACTAAAACATGGGTGAATCCAAGACCTCCAAAGGTGAGACAGAGGCATTCCCTTACCATCGACAGCAATCACTAAGACCACGTAAGACCCTTGGGAAGGAGCTGGGCTCAGGTGGCCTCGGCTACAGGAAAATGTCATCCACAATGTGAATAACTTTATGCTGCTGTGAATGTTAACTACCAAAGGGGAAAAATTCTCCCAAGAGTTCAGAGAATGCAAGCGGAATTCTGCAAATGCTAAGAGAATGAATCCAAGAAGTAACCAAAGATGCAGATGGAGATGCTGGCAAACAGCATTAGCAACAGCTAAGGTTGTTTTTGCCAACAACAGGAAAAGTTAAGTATAGCAAATCAAATAAAATGAAACATGTAGCAGCAATAAATGCCCTACTTTTTTTCTGCAAATGTCTTTTACCATTGTTTCCCAGGAGGTAACGAGTGTTTTTTTAAATCTCGGTTGAAAGCAGACTACCTTATTTATTCCGTCTAACGGCTTGAATAAGAAGATAACAGTTCAGATGGCAAGGATTTTTGCAAATAAGTAAAATAAATACAAGAATTCTGCATACATGGCATTCTGGTTGAAATATCTTGTGGATGATCACCAGCAGGACCAACACTAAATGGTGATTTTCTTGAAGAAGCAATTTGAATGGGACTGTAGGCAATGGTGCTGTGTGAAAGTGTTGGCATGCACAGTTGTTATAATTCTGTCAATTTGTTAAAAGCAAAGCAGAGAGTTGTAGTGCAGAACAGGAGGCAAATTAAATTGCTTACATATATGTATCAAAACAGTTTGATAAGCATAGCGATACCAGAAATTGTGGAAAAAAATCTCTAAATCATCTTCACTGCTGTGTATCAGAATAGTGGTGAGTAGATTTCTATACTACTCCAAAGAAAAATAGCTGGGTCATAGAATAGAATCACAGGATGGTTTGGGTTGGAAGGGAACTGAAAGATCACCCAGTTCCAACCTCCCTGCAATGGGCAGGGACACTTTCCACTAGTCCAGGTTGCTCAAAGCCCCATCCAGTAGGGAAAAGGCCTGAGGTGGGTTTCAGTGGGTGTGTAATTAATTACATTTGATGGGATCAGAACAGTTTGAATGTCAAGGAATGAAATTCTGGGTCAAAAATAGTTTACTTTGGAAGGAAGTCCACTAAATCAGAAAAGGATGTTTTATGTAGAAGATGGAGAAAAATTATTTTCGTATTTTCCAGAATATGGATTAATTAATGTTTTTAAGGCCCCAAACAAAGCTGCAGCGAGTTTTCAAGAAAGGAACCTGAGATCATAATATGAATTTGGCCTATGTATTAATCAGTGAAAAGAAAAGAAATCACATTTAAAAATTGTACTTGGGCAGGCACTGAACAGCACTGCCCCGGAGTTTCTCACACTAAAGTTACAAGACGGTGATAAAATTTCAAGAATTAAGCTCTGCAAAGATTACAGGACTAAAAAAAAATTGTCCCAACAGCCCATCATAAAAACTCAGTAACTACAAGACACGACAATTATTAGAACAAATTTGCAGGGAAAAGCTTTCATGGAAGGCTCTCATTAGCCATTTGTGAACTAAAAGCAGCAATTTTAGAATTCTATTGTCTACTGTATTCTTGATGGACATTTCACACATGAAGTACAAACGCATACCTATGGAATTGTAACTAGAGATGGATCTGCTTGGAGTTACGAGCTCACCTAGAAAGATACATACTAGAACTAAATGACTCGGAAGTGCACAACTCTGTTAAACATTTATTTATTCAAGATGAGCGAACAGTCTATGTGATCTGATTGTTTTTTATCTGTATTTGAGCTGAAATGGCTCAAGTGGGAGCCACAATTTCTTTGAATGTTCTAAATATAGCTTAAGGTGAATTTTCCAGAGGTGTCTCCTGGTGCTGCTTGGTTAGCAAATCATGGGTTTAACTCCTCCTTACAAAGGAAAAATCTGAACTCTATTTTTTAACTTCTCTCATTCAAGTCTTGGCTATTGATTCTTGCTATAAATTCTTCTGAGACTCACATGATACAGGATAATGTTGAAAATTCCCCAAGTGTAGAGACTGGATAGCATGTCAGAGAAACCAGTCAGTAATGAGAACATGTCAAATTTTATCATAACACATCACAGATTTTATATTGGCTCAAATTCTTTCATATTTACTGAGTTATCTTACCCCAAATCTGCTGTCCAGACTTCTCTATAGAACAGATTTTTAAAGTTGATAGTGGTACATTTTTATTTAGTGTCAAATAAGCTTCTGATCTCCTTAATGTGCTGTATTAAGTAATGTATGTTGCAATTATGGTAGCTTGTTTGAGTGCAAGGACAATTTAATCTCCTTGGTGTCCTTGGGCACCTGTTTTTTAAAGTTTTGTTTTATTTGAACCTGTTCATAACTTTTGCCTCTAAAGGATGTGAAGGCTTGTAATACTCTATTTTGTCAGATAACGCAAGAACAAATAACACAAAGGTTTGAAATATAAGTCACTCATTCATCCACCTCCATTCCATCGAAGATCATAGAATCATAGAATCCAGGTTGGAAAGGACCCGCTGGATCATCGAGTCCAACCATTCCTAACGCTCCCTTAAACCATGTCCCTAAGCACTTCAAATTTGGCCTGTTTCATCCAAGTTCAAGATCCCCAGTGAATTAATCCTGCCATTGTGTGGGAACGGTACCGAGCCACCTTATTGCTTGCCTTTCTCTGTATTCTCTTTTCTAAACACAGTCTATACCAAATTACACAGAGTTAAAGATAAGGAAGGATGCACGATTGGTTTGTACAGTGGTATAATGAAGTTTCCTGGTTTATTCGCTATTCCTTTCCAAACCTTAGCATTCTCATCTCTTTCTGTCATCAACTACTGGGGAGGTTTTAATGCCATTCCTTCTCAGTCTTTCTTAAAAATCAGTTCTATCAATGTGCTCCCTTGAAGCAAGACATTCTTATCTCTTCACCGAAGTTATTAAACCTCCAGGACCTGCACAGAAGACCACCATTTTTGTTCTTGTTCCAGTAATCTATTTTTGTGTGGTCTGCTTAGTCAGCAGATCGTTTAGGTGGTTCTTTGCTATTTTCTGTCTAAATGTAATTGATTTCTGTCTTTTTTTTCCTAGGATTCATAGCTTTCCGAATTCATCTCCAGTTCCTGTCCTATGTGAAGTCCTTTCGTAGTGCCATTTACAGTATATCTGCAATTCCTGTATAGGGCGATGAAAGGACTACAAGCCTCCTTATTCATGTAATTTTCTCAGTGGTGAAATTATCCCATTTATTTTACCCTGACAGTGGATCTGGGAAGATTTTACAAACATTCCTAGAACCTTTGATTTCCTGTCCTTCCTATTTCAGCAGTATTCATACAGATTTCTTCCCAGTGCTTCCCTACAGTAACATCTCTCCTCTTGTACCCGCCAGGGATCACACACCAGTGCTGACCGGCTTGTTGACCGATAAGTGCTTATGGCTAAGCCCCGTCGACGGTGGAGGTAGAAGGGAGCGCTTTGCTCAGTGTGAGGGCACTCCTGCTCATGCAGGACTCCCGGGAGGATTTCTGTTTAGATCTGCGACGAACACTCAGCCACTTTGTTTTGAGTAGCTTTGCTTCCGACACCTCTTAACAAGTTGTTCAAAAGTTCTGTGGATGTGCCCTTGGCACCTGTACAGCCCTTCCTCTGCTCCCGTTGGTTCCTCAAGTTTTGGAACCCATTAGGACTTATATTTTAAACTTATTTAAGTGCTGTAAGACTCTCTCTGATATTAAGCATTCCTTACAATGTTGATCCGAGCTACAGACTATAGAACACTGCCATAATTTGAAAACTTTAAATTTAGAAGCATCTAATAGTTTAAAGTTGTACCATGAGATAAAGCATGTTGGAAAAAAACCCACAACACAAATACTTGCTTGTTCTCTTTTATAACAGAGAGAACAAGATATCTCTATCTTAAACAACTCCATCCAGAAGGTCTCTATGCTCGGGAAAACCCTCAAGTGTTTTGCCAACTGCTGCTACAACCCTGAGAGATGCACCAGGCTTGGTAAGGATCTGGTCGGTAATTCACTGGAGATGTGGAACATTCTGTGAGAGCAGTTCATCCATTTAAAGCACTGCCGGGTACCTTAAGCACACACTTTTATTTTACTCATTTTATTTGCTAATTTTGGGGCGTGATGATGTAGGAAGCTGGGCCACAGTGCAGGGTGCTCGTCTGGAAAGGATAGTTCTATACTGGGAGGCCATAACGGCATGTACTTTGGCTTATAACGCATTAAATAGAGAGATAAATGAAATGAGGAGACGATCACAAAGCAAAGAGATGGAAGCAAGCCTCATTTCACCTGGGATTCAGACACACTCCGGTGGCACAGAGGGTGACGTGAGACATGGGCAGGCACTCTCTTTCCAGGTTTATTTTCAGTCACCAGCGGCAGTCCGCTGGGTAGCTGCCCCAGGAGAAAAGGAGGGGAACACTAGAACCTTCGGAGGCAGCTGGAGAGTTACAGCTGGAGAGAGGAGGTTGGCTGGGAAAGACACTGCAGAGCGCGCAAAGAAGGCAGAGGTAAGCAGGCAACGAAGGAAAGTTAACAAAAAAATTCAGAAAACTAGGCTTAAAGGAGCACCTGGGGCCTGAAGGCATGCGTAAGACACTGGGGGAGGGGAAAGATTCAATAAAAAGAGAACAAAGTCATGAACTGGGGAATAAGTGAAAGCGTTTTGCTAGGAGGAGGCAGCTAGCCAGCTGCAGAGGTGAGCAGGCTCCTACTTATCTTGCCATGTTGACTACAGTAATAGACTTCAAACGACGCAATGTCTATAAACAGAGAGGAAGAATAAGTTTCCATTCAGGTAGTTGTGTCTATGACCCTAAAATCCTTACCCGACACATGCAACAGGAATTCAGCTCCTGAGGGCAATGCCAACATTATCGCAGAGCTGATACAAGGAGTGGCAGGCAGAAGGTGATAAGCACTTGCTTATTATTACAGACTCTTGGTGTGGCGATAACAACCATTGCCTAAAAGCTGGACATACCGTTCTCCCCTAAATGTAAAACGTAAATCAGAAGTTAACTTCAGCGTAAGCAGACTAAATAGATTGGGTTTTCTTTCATTACACATGAATTTGATTTGAAAGTAAACAAAAACATCTCAGATTTTGCTGTTTCAACCAAACTGATGGAGCAGGACAGTTACTTTGATGCAATATTCCACTGTGTTCATTTTTTGTTAAAAGACGTATCAGAAAAGCCTTGTTCGCATGCTGATTTCCCTCTTCAAAAAGCATTGCTGCTTCCTCCATAACACTTTCTCTTTCTGGTCTTTTTCCTGCTGGTCTGAATAATTAGTCCTCTGGGGAGATCAAGTCTTTTCTTGCTTACTAGTATAGGAACAGAGAATATCTGAACTAATCCCATGGTAGCTCTGATAACGGTCCTTTTGACATACAGGAGATCCTTTATGGAGCATTATATGCCCCTTACTGTAGACAAATACTTGTCAGATGTCCTATATGAAACCTTCACAAGCTCTAGCTAGATCCATTTATGTTTATCATTCAGTGGAGCAGGACTTCCACAGTGATGTACGTGTAGTAGCAATCCTGTCTGATAAGCTGCTACATAAAAAACAGAATGCCAATGTGGATGTGAGCTCTCAATCCCTTCGTCCTCTATTCTCTTTTAATTCTGGGGGTTTCCCTGACCCAGGCGAAGCACCTTGCCCTTGGCCTTGCTGAACCTTGTGAGGTTCACACAAACCCACTCCTCAAGCTTGTCCAGGTCCCTCAGGCATGTCAACCACACCACTTAGCTTGGTGTCATCTGCAAACTTGCTGAGGGTGCACTTGATCCTACTCTTTATGTCATTGATGAAGGTAATAAACAATACAGAACACTGAGGGACACCACTTGTCACCGATCTCCATCTGGACACTGAGACATTGATCACTACTTTCTGGTTGTGACCATCCAATCAATTCCTCATCCACCAAATGGTCCATCCATCAAATCCATGTATCTCCAACTTAGGGTGAATAGTATTGTGCCGGACTGGGTCGAAAGGCCCCACAGAAGTCCAGATAGGCATTGTCCATACCTCTTCCCTCACCCACTGATGTAGTCACTGATGTAGAAGTCTGCTAGATTGGTCAAGTGTACTGCAGTGTATCCAGCATGTCTCTGAGGAACAGGCTGAGAGCCCTTACTGGTACCCCATCCCTCTAACTTTGGCGTGTTGTCCAACAGGTTGTCTGAGCCTGATATTATCCTTTTCCCTCTTCAAGTCTGGTTTAAAGCTCTGTCAATGAGCCCTACTAGCTTGTGAGCAAAGACTCTCTTCCTCCTTTGAGAAAGGTGAATCCCATCCGACATCAGCAGCCCTGGTGCCGTGGAGGCCATCCCATTATCCAAACCCCCAAAATTGTGGCAGTGATCCCTGTCACGGAGCCGTGTATTAATAGGGTTCACCTATCTGTTTCTTCCAGTGTCACTGCCCACAACTGGAAGGAGAGAGGAGAAAATAACCTGTGCTCCAGATTCCCTCACTAACATCCCAAGGCCCTGAAGTCTCTTTTGATCGGTCTTGGGCTACGCACTGCGGCTTCACCACCACCCACAGGGAAGAGCAATAATGGGTAATAGTCTGAGGACCATACAAGCCTAGCAAGTTTCCTAGTGACGTCCTTAACCCGAGCCCCAAGGAGACAGTAGATTTCCCCATGAGGAGGGTCTGTCCAGCATATTGGACCCACCATTCCCCTCAGAAGGGAATTGCCTACGACTAGAACTCATCTTTTCTTCCTTGTGTAGGTTGTCTTCATATGGGTGGTGGGCCTTCATGACATCTCTGGTGTAGATCAACTGCCATCCTCACCATCCACTGACTAGCATTCCACGTCTAGAGCCTCAGACCAGTTCTATAGAGGCACCTTGGAAGGTGAGATGGGCAAGGAGAGCATTTGCTTGCTGCCGCAAGCGCAGACTTGCCTCCATTTACTCCTTTCCCTTAAACTACTGCTTCCAGCCTGGCAGGGGGATGATACAAGCTCCCTTAATGCTCGATTTTTTCTAGTGGCTGTTTCTATTTGTCTTGGGGAGGGCAGAGCCTGGCTCCAACAGTCTATCTCTTTCTCAGATTCCCTGATGCTCCTTAACCTTTCTATTTCCTCCCACAGCTCTGCCACCAAGCTGAGCAGATCACCCATCTGTTCACACCTCACACAGCTGTCCTCACAACTGCCATCCCGGAGAGTCTCCGGCACTCCCTATGGCCTGAGACCTGAGTGGCTGCATATTTTTGTGGAAGCAGCGTCTGGGCTGCTGCATCTGATCTGGCAAGTGCAAAGGAGAGAGCTTTCTGCCAGGTAGAGTCCACAGCTAAGCTCCTTCTGAGAGGGTGATGGCCACCAACTGAACACACTTATTGAACTGTCAGCGTGACAATGTCCTGCCTGCACGACCTTCAATGTGAACTGCTGTGCCACAGCCTGGCTGATGTGCCACACTGTGCTGCTCTGTCTGCAGCTCTCCTGGTCACAACTGTGCCCCAGGCCGCTTTTTTTTGTAGTTCTTCAGCTACACCAAAGAACTAATTCTATAGCTCTTCTACAAGGAAAAAAATGAAAAGCAAAAAACTGTGTGCACAGGATAATGGACTTGGACTGCAGCCTTGATTTTTATCCCCTCTATGGCAGTTAATAAACACCCACATCACATGCTTCAGTTTTTTAGTCTTTTACAAAGATGGAGTTCACTTCATACTGGGAAGACCACGTGAAATGACTTCACCTCAAAAGCCAATCTTGCCACCAGACTGTGCTAGAACCTCCCTTCTGCCGAGCACGCTACCAACAACTTTATGAGCCGCTCACTGCGCCATTCAGTCTCGATCAAAAGCAGCACAGGGGACAGTCAATAAATCTGAGAATTAAAGCAAGTCACTGACAAACACAACTAACAGAATTACGTATGTATAACAAAGCAAAACGTGTGCACCTGCAGGTTCTCTCCCTCATCGATGGGAGCAACAGGAAGCTACATTCTTTTAGTTAAATTTTACCTTACATTGGTATGAAAAAACCCCTGACCTACATTCTATGTTATTGATCCTTGCCTGCATTTAGATTATTTTAGCTGGATTTGGTTTAAGTGAATTTTAAGTATTTATAAAAACGTACAACTCTATCTTAGAATCATAGAATAGTTCGGGTTGGAAGAGACCTTAAAAGTCACCTAGTTCCAACCCTCCTGCCATGGGCAGGGACATCCCACTGGCTCAGGCGGCCCAAGGCCCCATCCAACCTGGCCTTGAACACCTCCAGCGATGGGACGGCCACAACTTCCCTGGACAACCTGTGCCAGTGTCTCACCACCTGCACGGTGAAGAAATTCTTCTTTATGTCTAGTCTAAATCTGCCCCTCTCCAGTTTATACCCATTGCCCCTCATCCCATCACTACAAGTCTTTGTAAACAGAACTTCCAGAACTCTTCCAGAGTTCTGTCACTGTGGCACAGTTCAATCTTAGTTGTTTTGGTTTTTTTAAATACAATTCTTCTGAGAAATGCAATTGATTTACAAAGAACAACAAATTCTACAGCTTTCTAACTTAAAATCAGGTGGAATTTTATTTTAAAAGATGTCTTGACTGGTTGATTATCCGTTTGTTGAGTAACAACCACGAAGGAATAGCATCAGGGCTGTTGCAGTCAAATTAGTAGGATTAGTGTCTACTTGAGGGAGAAATAAGTGGCTCGGTAGGTCAGCAGAAATGGATGTGGGGGTAAAACAGGTCAGCAAAATTGTGAATGGATCATACGGACTCAGAAGTATTGGTATTGGCACGTGTAAACAGGAAGGTAGTCTGTGACAGACATGATAGCAGATGCTGGTGGTGCCGAGGCCTTAATTGCTGGGCTGTGTCCAGTGCTGAGTGCCTCAGCTCAACAGAGATGTGAATGATTTTGAAACAACACAGGGAGGAAAAAAAATAAACCTCTTGAGAGGTTTAAAACTGTGACACACAAGGAACGACTGAAATGAAGTGGAATTGCTTAGTCTTATAGGTAAAAAAAATTAGGGAACACACATTTCTTAAGACATGCAAGAGGTACAGTAAGAGGAAACAGGCAAAACTGTTCATGTCCATCAGAGTTATACTTCAGTAACAGTGAGCTTTTATTTTAGCAAGTGTTCTGGGTTCCTCAATGTGAGCTGGACCAGGGAACTTACCTGGCTGGAAATCAGCAATTTTGAAGGCAGTTTCACAACAGCTTAAATCACTCCAAATTGAGTCTGTCCCAGTCCCACCTCTTCTGTTATGCCAACATTGGTACACACATACCTTGAAGGTAAACTGAGCAGGACAAAAACTAGGTATCCTTTGTAGGATCAGTAATGTTCTGGGGTTTCAGACACTCACTACTGGCACAAACAGCAGGGAATGCGACTGACCCATCAAAGCAACCAGCTCTCAAGCTGCCTTTGAGCTCATTTCCTAAAAAAATGACCGTTCCTCAGAGAGTTTTGGTCATGTCAGCACAGGAGGACTGCTGCTCATTCCAGTCAAAGTTCTTTTCCTGCTAGAAACAGACGTGAAACAGTGGATAGTATTTGCAAACATAACAGTGATAGTAATACGATGTCGAGGAAAAAAACCCGACCACCACCAACCAATCTATCAGGTAAATAAATTTAAACAAGACGTATGATCTTTAACAATGATATTTACAAGGTGGCTGCTACACATATAAATGCACGCCAAAAAAAGAAAGACACAAAGTTATTCAGGCAGGAATCACACACTGGCTAAGGAAAGCCAGGGATGAGGGGAACAGGGCTGCAGAAGCCCCATCTCCAAGAACTAAGCCACTGCTTTCTGGCTCCCAGGATGGAGCAAAAAAAGGGAATTGCAGACTGTGCCTGCAGCAGCTCAGTCCCACTGGCAGAGAGAGGGAGGCAAGTTAGGAGGGAGGGAGGGAGGGAAGGAAGGAGAGAGGGAAGGAAGGAGGGAAGAAGGGAGGAAAGGAAGCTCCACAGTTCACCCTGGGAACAAGACCTTTACCTGAGCATCAGCAGGGCTGCAGAGGGGTGAGAAGGACGATGGTGATGATGCTGGTGATGGCAATGGCTATAGGGTTCGTGACATCCATAGGGATGGTGACAGTGCTATGGGAGGAAGCCAGGGGCATTGGATCCACTGGTTCCTGAGGAGAGAGGGAAGGAAGGGGGGAGAGAAGGAAGGAAGGCTGGGGGGAGAGAAGGAAGGCAGGCAGGAAGGCAGGAAGGCAGGAAGGGAGAGAGAGGGAAGGAAGGGGGAGAGAGGGAAGGAAGGGGGAGAGAGGGAAGGAAGGGGGAGAGAGAGGGAGGGAAGGAGGGGGGAGAGAGGGAAGGAAGGAGGGGGGAGAGAGGGAAGGAAGGGGGAGAGAGAGGGAAGGAAGGGGGGAGAGAGAGGGAAGGAAGGGGGAGAGAGAGGGAAGGAAGGGGGAGAGAGAGGGAAGGAAGGGGGAAAGAGGGAAGGAAGGGGAGAGAGAGGGAAGGAAGGAGGGGGAGAGAGGGAAGGAAAGGGGGAGAGAGGGAAGGAAGGGGGAGAGAGAGGGAGGGAAGGAGGGGGGAGAGAGGGAAGGAAGGAGGGGGAGAGAGGGAAGGAAGGGGGAGAGAGAGGGAAGGAAGGGGGGAGAGAGGGAAGGAAGGGGGAGAGAGGGAGGGAAGGAGGGGGGAGAGAGGGAAGGAAGGAGGGGGAGAGAGGGAAGGAAGGGGGAGAGAGAGGGAAGGAAGGGGGAGAGAGAGGGAAGGAAGGGGGGAGAGAGAGGGAAGGAAGGGGGGAGAGAGAGGGAAGGAAGGGGGGAGAGAGAGGGAAGGAAGGGGGAGAGAGAGGGAAGGGAGGGGGGAGAGAGAGGGAAGGAGGGGGGAGAGAGAGGGAAGGAAGGGGGGAGAGAGGGAAGGAAGGGGGGAGAGAGGGAAGGAAGGGGGGGAGAGAGGGAAGGAAGGGGGAGAGAGGGAAGGAAGGGGGAGAGAGAGGGAAGGAAGGGGGGAGAGAGGGAAGGAAGGGGGGGAGAGAGGGAAGGAAGGGGGGGAGAGAGGGAAGGAAGGGGGGAGAGAGGAGAAAGGAGGGGAGAGTGGAAGGGACGGGAGAGAGGGAAGGAGGAGGAGAGGGAGGATGGCTTTCACTGCGCTTCGCTATGATGGCGATGATGATGGCGATGTCAAGAGCGACAACGCCGGCGGCACCGATGACGATCCGGCACCGAAGATGATCCCCCTCCGCCGCGACCGTCTCTGTCTCCTTCTCTTCCTCCTCCTCCTTCCTCTCCCTCTTCTCCTCCTCCTCCTCCTCCTCCCCCCCAGCCGTTTCCCGGCGGTCCCGGCGGCGGCGGCGGCGCCAATGAGGCTGCGGTGGGCGGTGCGGGGGGCGGTGGCAGCGGCGGGTTGGGCTGCGACCGTGCGTGTGTGAGTGTGTGAGTGTGTGTGTGTGAGTGTGTGTGTGTGCGCGATCGAACGCGGTGCCATGGCCGGAGCCCGCTGAGCGCCACAATAGCACCGAGACCCGCCGCGCCTCCTCCTCTCCGCTCTCCTCGCCGCTCCCTCCCTCCTTCCCTCCCTCGCTCTGCACCGCCGGGCTCTCCGCAGGGCTCAGCCGGGAATGTGAGTGAGGCCGCGGCCATCGCAGGCAGCGGGGCCGGCACCGAGCGCAGCCCCAGCCCAGGCCCAGCCAGAGGCCCCCGCGCCCCGCGCCGCTCCCGTCTCCCGAGGCTGGAAGCAGGAGGGTCAAGGTAACCCCGTTGCCGCGGGGAGGAGGAGGAGGAGGAGGAAGGAGGCGGGGGGAGGACGTGGTGGCGGCCGAGGGGCGGCTGCTGTCATTTCGCAGGAGATTGCGGCGCGAGAAGGAGGAGGAGGAGGAGGAGGAAGGCGGCGCGGGGGGTGCCAGGAGAGCCGAGAGATGCCGGCCCCGATGGGGGCAGAGGGATCCGCAGGGCCGCGCCGAGCCTGCCTCCCTCCCTCCTTCCTTCCCTCCCTCCCTCCCTCCTTCCCTCCCTCCTTCCTTCCTTCCCTCCCTCCCTCTCTCCCTCTCTCTCCCTCTCTCCACCCTTCCCTCCCTCCCCCTCTCCCTCCCCCCTTCCCTCTCTCCCTCCTTCCCTCTCTCCTCCCTTCCTTCCCTCCCTCCCTTCCTCCCTCCCTGGGACCAGCTGATCTGATGTGCCTGGCTTCCTACTTACCCAAATACTTTGGGAATAAAACGAGATCCCTTGCTGAAAGGAAGGAGCAGCAGTGGCTGGGGCTGCAGCTTCCTCCCCTCACACACAATAAATAATCTCCTGCTTTCCCCCCTCGCACACAATAAATAATGTCCCGTTCCCCCGACCCGGCCGCTGGATGAGGCAGTGTGTTCCACTGCCATCATATATTCGGGGAGCGAGCCTTCATTTGGAGAGACGAGGAACAGATCAGTGTTTACTGTGAGGTTGTTAGGCTGGATGGAGTCTTGTTGAATTAGAATTAGGTTTTAATAATTTATAAAGCAGGTTAGGGAAACTGTTACTAAATTTACAGGAGGGTAGTGTCAGTAAAGCTTCTTGCTGACACAATGATCCTGCAGTTTAAGCGATCTACTTTAGTCCCTGGCCATTATTAGTTATTTTCTTTTTTTTTTCTTTTTGGTAATTTAATTTTGAGACAGCGTGTGCAAACATTTTTGCAGGAATGGTTACACTTCATTGATGCACGTGATGAGGGAAGTGAAGCTTTTTGATGAGATGAAGTAAGGCAAACCGATTCAGGTTTTCAGAGTACATTTTATTTGCTGATTATTTCCAGAATTTGGTTTATGTAACAGGTAACTTTGTATGTTTTTTGGTGGACTGTTGATATCTTAGAAGTGGGTTGCTAGAGTACAGGCCAGTCTATTTCAGTTTATCTGACTTTTTTATTTATTAATCTTGGCTGAGGCCTGGATGCCCTGGTGATGGTGGCATATTTCCCCCCCCCAGCTGATAAACAAGACCAGCTTAAGGTACAGGTTCGTGTTGCTGATAGTGTATTATATTTAGAAAGTGTAAGTTGGAAGTGAAAGAAAACCTCAGGAGAAATTGGAAGGATGGAATAAGATTTTCTCATTATTGTAATGCCAGCTGCACAGTTCAGCGTCTGGGTGCTGCACATGCTTCCTCGAAGAAGCTATGAGGTTTATGCTTCCATTTTTTATAAATTTAGTATACATGTATGTAATTTTGCATGAAATAGTTCTTATCTTTTGGAACTTGTTTACACTGTTGCTATAAGTCACACTTTCTAAAGCTTTTCTTAAAAAAGACAAACCCAAATAATGTCTGTTTCAATGGATTTAATCATTGATGAAGCATAGGAGTATCCAAACATTTTAATAAAATAAGAACTAGAAAATCTTCTCGATGTTGTGGAATCGACTTCTTTTAGCATACGAGTCACTTTGGTAGTTGAAGTCAACAGACACTGAGGATGAGTAATGCTTTCCAAGGACACGTTCTAAGACCCTGATCCTGCAAATGCTTATGCTGATGCTTAACTTTGCACTATCGTGTAGCCTTACTGAAATCAACAGAGCTGCTCTTGTTAATGATTGTGTTTTTAATGCAAATAGTTCTGTAGATTTCAGTACAGGTAGTGAAGTTAACTGTATACAGAGGTGCTTGAAAAATCTAGGCCTAAATTCCTCCTCTCTCATTTCTCTTAAGTCTTACTCATGTATTTTGCGATGGGCCTTTTAAACAGCAGGGTAAATACAATAACTGTATGGATTAATTCACTGTTTAAATGTTCTCTTCTGGCATTTCTTAGTACTATGGAATCAGCTGCAGGAGTACTACCAAGGCAGGTTTTATAGGAAGAAACAAGGCTTGTTTCTTAGACCAGCTGATATAGTTGGGAAACAAACAAACTTTTGCTTGCGGAAACTCTTTTTGGCGCTCTGCCTCTCCCTGCAAACCTTGTCTGGCTTCTGCCCTTGGAACAGTTGCGGCTACCACACTGCTATTCTTACAGAAATGCCAGAACATGGAATAATTATTTGTAAAGAGGCCCACAAGAAAATAACTGAGTATTTCTAACATGGAGAGTTAAGACATAGTACATAAAATTTGTCAGTGTTACTGAAATTGTGAAGCATTGCAATACTTTTTTGTGGTACTTCCTTATATTTTTATAAAATCTTGTATGAAAGTGTGGCAAATAAACTAAAATTTTTCTATGCATGTTGATGACTTTAATGCCAAAAGAACATTTGTACCTTTTTGTGTACCCATTCTTTAGCATGTGTAGTGCCTTGCAGAACAAGTGGAAATTACTTTGTCCCAAAGAACATGTAGTTTAACGTTAGAATCTTATGTGAAGTCTACATATATATGAAATTTTATTAACATAATGATGTCAGCATTAAGTCTGAATTTTTCCTGTTGCAAGATTTTTGGCAGATGGGAAACACAGGTGAAAAAGTGAGCATAAATAATTATCAGACTGTTCCATTAAGTTTATTCTATACAGTGTGTACATACGTTGATGGGTTAGTTCTCTTAACAGTCTGTCTGGGTGAGCTGTCATCAGGAAAGTGGTGCAGAAAGAGAAAAGAGTTTTGGAAAATTTAGGGTTTTCTTCCCTACCCCCACCCCCTTATTTAATATATTTAGAGTATGTTGGTAACATTTGTTTTCCTTCAGTAGGGATATGTCCTCAGCACCAACTACTCCTCCATCAGTGGATAAAGTAGACGGATTTTCTCGGAAGTCCGTCAGAAAAGCCAGACAGAAGAGGTCACAAAGCTCCTCCCAGTTTAGGTCTCAGGGCAAGCCTATCGAGTTAACTCCTCTGCCTCTGCTAAAAGGTAAGATCAAGGATGATTTTTAATAAAAAAACCAATTTTACTCTACAGCTGACTTCTAAACTCAAAGTATTTTATTGCCAGAAATTGCAGGGACATTTTGCCAGCAATGAGGAATGTTTCATGCCAGAAATGTATGTATTTAAGCTCTACAAAAATATTTTATCTGTGACTTGAGGGTGTGGCAATTGTTTGCAATGCTTTTGAAGGTTTTAAGTGCTAATGTTGACTCGTACCATGACTTGGGTTTTCAAGGCACTGAGGCTATGTGCAAGTCTTTTAGTTTGTGAATCCCTGACAGTTGGCCTAGATGAACAGTAATTCTCGTAAAGGTTAACTGACTTGTGAACAGAGGGAAACTGTATTTTAGCATCTTTGCTTGTAACATGTGGGTCTGAAACCTGTGACTTTGTATTTTGAATGCCTTGCAGCAAGACATTGGGGGTAGATGACACGCCCTCTCTGTGCATTTGAGAGTGGGTAACTCCCAGCTCCTGGCTTCTGCTGGGTTTTGAAATCAAAAAGTCCCATGAGCTGCAGCCTCTCGAGAGGAAAGATGCTGCCAATCAGGTATTAGGCAAGGCACTACTGTTTTGAGAGCCTGCATATCCTAGCTCTGGTTGAGTTTCTGCTGGCAGATTTAACCTCTAATTTGGGAAAAAAATTATGATCCAGCACGCTACTTCTGAAAGGATGCCAGTATCTCTAATATCTAGAATGCTTCCCCTAAATCCCAGTTGTTGCTGAATTTTAATGCAAAACCAAGGGCCAACTGCACTGCTCAGAATTATATCTATCTGATGAGGAAGGAGGAGTTACCTTCCAGAAGTGTTTCTTTTACTCTGAATTCTCAAATGTTTTATTTCGTTTTGTGATTTTTTTTTTTTTTTTTTTTTTCTTTTCATTGCTATTCTTTTCTAAGTAGTGAAAATAAGCGTTGTTTGTATTGATCATTCTGGAAAATAGCAAGATTAATAGGCTTAATATTATATCTGTCCTATTTTTGCTTTGTGAGCAAAACTATTACCTCTTCCACCTGTTTGACAAATTTGTTATTAAATGTGTAATTGCACTTTGGTTTGGTTCTTAACCCCACTTGTTCATAAGAAGAGAGAAGCTGCAAAAAGTAACCCTAGACCAACCCCCCCAAAACTCACACCTTCATGTGCGTCTTTTAGTTTAATTAAAAGTAGGATTTTTAGGGTCAGTTCTAGTGGAGTTGTCATTAAAATATTTGGGGCTTCTTTCTGTGGGTTACCTGTAAGAAGGCTCCGGTGGCCGTACTGTGCCAGAAGAGGGGTCCACCCAGCCTCGCTGCTTTGTGCCTGACAGTGGCCAACTTGGAAGCATAGAGGAGAGCAGAAGAGCAGGAGGCCTGGAGGGATGCTGTTCCAGAATGCTCCCCTCTTTCAGCACTTCTCAATTTAGGGTCTGTTGGTGCAGGTGCAATTGACTTTGTAGTCTGCAGTGAGTATTATTTTGTTGTTTTGTGTCAGTATAATAAAAAAACAAATGCTCCTTTAAAATAATTTTAAAGTTTAGTTTTATACTTTTGCAGTTGATTTTTTATATGCAGGTTGTTTCCTTTGAAATTACTGGTTGCTATAGGTCAGAAGGTGAATGGAGTTATCCTCTGGTTTAAATGGCTGCGTTTCTGGAAAACACTGAGATTTGTTTAAATGAAGAAATTGACGTTACATTTATTTCATTCTGTGGTGTTCTCCCATTCAGGGAATAAGCTGGGCTTGTGCAAAATGCAAGAAAATGTTGCCTTTCTCTGAGGACCTGGTCTTGCAGAAGCATAGGCAGATACAGGTGCTTAATGTGACTATGATAGCTGGTCCCATGGATTGAGGTATAAAACTATAATAAGATAAAACAAACAGATGGGGAGCAGAGAGGGTTGGTGAGACGTTTGTGATTAGTGTCATAATGAGTTACACTGGTCCAGCTTCAAATTCAGAATCTGATCCTGTGAGTTAGTTTTCCCTCTTTGACTTAGTGTGGATTCCCAGAGGCGCGGGGATCTACTTGTGCTGATTAATTTGCAGGATTTGGGCCTAACCGTCTATCTGAAACAGCAGTGGTTGTTGGTCCCAGCTAGAGGGACACTGGCAGTTAACAATCGTGCTGCTGCTTGGAAGTACTTTCCGCCTCCATTAGTGTTTGTAACATCCAGGGTTATTAAACCTGAAAGAAGCGAGAAAACTGTTTTCTTCTGCATTTTTCATACTTTTCTTGGTCACTTGCCATTTTTAAACTCCTAGGTTTACACCTATTTTCAAACAAGCGACTGGTCTTATTACTTTGGTTCAGTAACCATATGATTTCCAATTTTATCTTTATTGTTTGGGTCTTTCAAACTAAAACAGAGAAGAGTTTTCAACAAACTCTTTTTTTTAAGGGCTCAGAAAAATGAAATCACTTTGGAGACCTGCAGTTGCTAAGTTTAAGTAAACTACTTGTTTTGGGTAAATTTCAAATTCAATTAAACCTCTTGAGAAATATTTCAGTACAGGAAATTTTTAGATGACAGGCCTTGAATTCAACCTCAGACATATATTCCTGCTGACAAAAACATACATGCAATGCTTGCTTCTTTTCTTTTCTTCTTGGATCTATCTATTGCATATTGACATCTGCAGGCTCCATTCTTGCAAACAGCACTTTTATGGACTTCAGTATCTCCTTTGATTACAAGAACTGTGTATACAGAAAACTAGATAAATGCTTAGTCCATTCTTTGCAAGTTTTTATACTATGCCTGTCACCATAATGATTTGAGCACCTTCCAGTAGTGTATTAAGTGACGTGACTATACATCTGTCACATCTTATCTGCTCTCATTCCTTTCCCTGGGGGCAGAGTCGTATATAGTGAAATGCCTTGTTTTGGTAGTGTTTTAATGCAGTTTGTTGCTTTCTGTGCACATACATGCCTGTATTGCAGCAACAGAGAAATCAGCATTGTTGTTGTTTGTTTGGTAATAAAAATATTTCCAGACAGAAAAACAGAAGAGACAGTATGTTTTGATGCTTTGTACCAGTCTGAAGGGTAACCTACGATTGAGGAAATGTAATAAGAAGAAATAGGATTTTAATATTGCTTATTCCAGAAACAAAAGTGTAGAGAAATTAAGTTGTTACTGTTGGAGTGTTTTTTTTTTTTTTTTTTTTTAATTAACAAGTGTGTGTGTATTGTATCTTCTGTAAACAAACATTTAAAGTATTTAGAAAAGAAGATGTGCCTTCTGAGGTTCTGTTGGGTTGAGTGTAGGCTTTTAAAATCCAGAAGCCAAAAAGCTGTCTCTGTCTACACTAAAGACTTAATTTTTCTGATAATTTGATTATTTTTTTGTTTGATGCATTATGACTAAATCTAATTTGGAGTTATATTTTTTAATATGACCAGTGTCCAATATAACACTTCAAATCCAGCCTTTTCTCCTTTGTTTCAAGTGTCAAGCAAGGAGGCAGGAAGTGTGTATGGGAGTTGTGATGCAAGTGTCCTGAGTTCTCAATATGTACATGCTTAAGAACGCTTTAATCTTGCGTGCATTTTTAAATGTTTGCATACTCTTGCCTGGTGTATCTTGCAGTCCATTGTGGCTTTTGGTTTTGGCTTTACATTTAACGAGGTATTGTGAAGGCTGGCAGGTCCTCTGGATAACTGCTTTGCGGAAGAGCTGTCCCAGTGAAGGGCTCTTTTCTGGGAATGAATACTTCCAACTCTGTCCCTTAGTCAAACTCAGCCCAGGTTTGATATCCTAGTTCTTGGCTTTCCTCAAATCGTGTGTGTTCTGTAAAGGAAGAGAGTATTTTGTGTGTGCATTGGATAAGTGTATTATTTATCAGAAGGTTATTTTACTTTCATTTTGTATAGATACTCTTTTCACTTCAAAGTCTCTGGTGGCAGATTGACAGGAGTGCGATGTTAGAAAGCAGTTGATTGGAAAAAAGTATGTTGTTGTATTGGACAAGTGAAAACAGAGCGATTTCAGTATTATCTGTAAAAGGGTAAGGGGGAGTTCATTTGTGTTTCTGCCAGTGTCTGTGATGCTATGGGATGTCCAGAGAGTGAAGACATACACGTAGATGAGTAAAAAGATCATATGCTTTATGAATACCCATTTGTCAGAAAACTTGCATGTAATTCACAGTCTTCTTCCCATCCCCCTCCCCTCATTAAAAATAAATAAGTTCAGTAAAGCAAACCATCCAAAAGTAAGACTGTTAAATTTTAAATCAATGTATCCCATTTTTGTAATTTCAAGGTTTGCCAGTTTTTTTCCTGTCATCCTCCAGTATTTTGACTTTCAGGTTTTCTAAAACTACCCTACATTTTTGTTCAAAACAGCTCAAAGTATGTTTTTTATATAATTTTTCTTCCTTAAAATAGGAACCCGGAACAGTTGTTCTGTGTCAACAATACCAATTGCTTTGCTACCTCAATATTATGAAATTTATTGAGCTTCTAATACATTTATCAGATAGTTTCCATGGCATTAAAGAATTGCTGTATTGGCAACGAAAGAGCATTGCATAGTCAAAAAGGGAAAATCTCTTCTCACTTGCTGTTTGCTTCTGATTGTTATATTGTTTCCTTATATTTGAGATTCTGTTACAAGCTTTTGTTGCGAATCCTATCTATAGGTCAAATTCTGAAGTTCCTAAATAGTAAAACATCCTACCAACTCCAAGAGGCTTAACTGAGTGAGAACTGAATGTGTACATTCTTTTTCAAATACAGTTACTTTTGAAATCTCCTTTATTGTAAAACAGTCTGGCTTTTCCCAACTTATGGATGCTGCCTTCAGAACTGTACATATGGGAAATAGTTATGATTTGAGTTCTAGAAGAAGCAAGACTCAGCTTCTATTTTCTGTTGACTTCCATTGGGGGTTGGCTGCTCATCTTTTCTGCGCTACTCTCCATTTGTGAAATTTGAAATGCTTTACGGACACCGATATACTGTTAATTGTATACCTAAGCTATATACTGTCTCCTAATTTATAAACAGGAATTTGGGGTCATAGTGGTTATGCCTTTTCAAAATACAATTTTGCTTTATTTCCATAACTTGAAAGGGATCCAAGACTCCTAATTAATTGTCTGAAAAATGCTGGAACTTTGTTTATGCTGAACATAATCAATGGTGAATAAAGCATCAGTTCTGGAACTACTTTTAGGAATTTTGTGCCTATTCTGGTTGAAATAAATCTGGACATTATGGGCTGTTTCTTTGTAAGATTTGGGAATAGGGCCACAATCCCCAAAGGGATGTCTTAAGATGTACGAGGTTCTTGTCATACAGAATTAATTTTTTTACACTTTCTCTTGTGCTCTTGGCAGTTGTTTTTTTAATATAAACCTAACTGTACTTTTAATTTCTTCAGCATCTGGTGGTTGTAGAATAATTCTTCCCAATAATCTTTAAGTTTTCTGGTTGTTTCTAAAAAGTATTTGCTGGTGGTGTTTAGAAAGGGCCATGTGCTAATTAGATTCTGCCCTTTTGAGTTCTTCTCCACTTGTAATTGTCTGCCACATTTGGAATATGGCTTTGTAGAGCTACATTTGTAGGGAATGGCCATGTCCAGAAATGTGACCTGAAGTTAAGATCACAGTAAAAGAATACCTCTTTATCTTAACGGTGTGTTAGTGAGACTGCGCTTGGTGAGAAATCCTGCCAGCTTAGCCCTGATCTTCTAACGTTTCCATTCAGTTAGTTTTCTAAGTCCCTTTAGGTCTGGCAGTTTTCCTATAGCCGTGGTGGTGTGCATGTGTTTGTTTGCCGGTGAGGGGGGTTTGTTTCGGTTTTGTTTTGCTTTTTTAACCTGAACTTTTCAGTGTAATTGTTTTACTTCTGGGATTTCTTAGTCTACCTTCTGGAAATGTTAAGTGATAATCATTCCCACCTCTTTATTTTTTTTTTTTTCCCCATGTCTTTTTTCCTTTTTATTTTTTAAATTTATTTTTAAAGTGAAGTAACATGTAATGGCTTTGTAAAATGTATTTCTGTACTCTCCACAAGATGGATTCTTTCCCTCTATTCTGCTCACATGAAACCCCACCTGGAGTCCTGTGTCCAGTGCTGGAATTCCCAACATAAGAAGAATATGGAACTGTTGGAACAGGTCCAGGGAGGCCTTAGGGCAACTTTCCAGTACCTGAAGGAGGCTACAGGAAAGCTGGGGAGGGATTTTTTACAGGAGAGTGATAGGATGAGGGGGAATGGCTTTAAATTGGAAGGGGGAAGATTTATACTAGACATTAGGAAGAAATTGTTCACAGTGATGGTGGAGAGACACTGGCAGAGGTTGCCCAGGGAAGTTGTGGATGCTCTGTGTCTGGAGGTGTTCCAAACCAGGTTGGATGGGGCCTTGGGCAGCCTGATCTAGTGGGATGTCCCTGCCCATGGCAGGGGATTTGGAACTGGATGATCTTTAAGGTCCTTTCCAACCCAAACCATTCTGTGGTTCTGTGATTTTGTTAGTTTTCTTCAGGAATGTTGAGACTTTACCGTCATCAGAAACTTTTGCTTTCAGTCTTTATCTGTACAGTATGCCTGTATAATATGGTTCCCAGTAATATTTATTTCTCTAATAATATTACAGTTTTTCTTCTCTGTGTCCCTGTGTAACCCTAGTGGTCTGTAATAGAACCTCCTGTTTCTGTAATGAGTACCTCCTTTATATTCCCTTCCCAAAGTGCCTTTGACAAATGTAAGCTCTGGTTTAACCATGCAATTATTTCTATATAGTATGTATGATTGCTGAAGTATAATGCTGTCTTTATCATTAATGATGATTTGGACCTTTACTGTTGTGAAGGGTGCATTTTCCGTGTCTCTGGAATGATGTGTGTATTTATAAAATCTGTGTTTGTGTATAATCTGCATCTGTATATATAAATAAGTTATATATATTTAATGTCACATATAAAGTTTAGGTTTTGAGCGTATTTATGTTTTTGTTTGGTTCTAAAATTCAGTACTTATGATGGTATGTATTGGCTTCTGTTCATTGGTAGAGCTTTACAGTAAGGAAGCAGTCCCTTCATGTTCATCTGTTGTAAGCTACTGCCTCCCTGAGAAAAGAACACTTTGATTTATGCTTCCTGGGGAGCGGGAGGAGGACAGAAAACTGTTTTTAGATTCAGGGTAACTTGCTTTCACCTACAGTTTTTCCATTCAAGTTATTGCTGTTTCTTTGGTTCAGTCAGTCAAAAATCCTTACAAGTAATGGATGAGGGGACTCGCTGAGTTCAGTGAGTTTTGGTAGGATTAGGCATTCATGGATTAGTGGTGGGACTGTGTAATCTTGGTAGCTGTCTAATTCACAAATATCAGCAAATGGGCACACATTGCTTCATAGAAGGTTATGGAAAATGTTAGAAAAATACTAGTCTTCTTTCAGAAGGCCATGGCAGGGCTTGTCTTAGTTTGAAACTTTGCTTGTTGTGTCAGTCGTTGTTGCAGGTGCAGTTACAGGAGGGATTTTTCTGGTGGCAGAGCTTCTTCAAGAAGTTCCCAGGCAGACACCACAGCGCTTGTCTCAGCACAGATGAGAGGCAGTGCGTCTGCATGGCCACGATGTAAATCAGACTGTTAAAAACATTTCGCTGCCTCCTAATTTTAGTGATGTGCTTCATCCTGTGTCCTCTCAAATAGTTAGTTGAGCAGAACTGAAATGGTGGTGATTTTACATAGGGTTGGCAGCTTCCTAGTGTGGTTTTCTGCTTTAAAAAAAAAAAAAACCAAACAAACTAAAGAAATATTGCTGCAACTACAGTCTTGAGGATCTTTTATCAAGTGTTTTCAAATGGTCAGGCATCTGTCCAAAGAACCGGTGTGAAATACTTTTGTGCCCTTAGTTGTTGCACTTGATTGAAAAAATTGATTTTGAGCAAAGTCTTGAAGTGAAGCTGCAGGGGCATCAGTTTTGATCAGGATTAACAATGATTTACACTAATGGAAGGTTTTTCACCAATAAGTTTTCCTAATTGATAGTGACACGTGTATGATTTTGAAAATGTATATATTCTCAGATTTGTTTAAAATAACAACGTATTTTTTCAGTCTCCGTAGGAAGTTTATTTTTCAAGTCACAATATGTCTGATATGGGATGCCCTATCCCTGAAGGTGTTTGAGGCCAGGTTGAATGAGCCTTTGAGCATCCTGATCAGCAGGAGGTGTCCCTACCCATGGCAGGGGGGTTGGAACTAGATAGGTTTTAAGGTCCCTTCCAACCCAAACTGTTCTATGATGGTTCTATGATTTTAACTGTTATATTAAGTCGTATTGCTTGAAAACAAAACAAGTAATATAATAATTTTATTTTAAAACACTTTAACATTTAATGACCTTCTTGTTGGTAAATTTTTATTAAAAAGGATCATTATTTTGTATTTTTCTCCTTTCGAGTTTGTATGACAAGTTCTTAACTGTGGTTATTTTCCTTGCATGTAAAGTGCATCGTCCTTCCCCTAGCGTCTGCAGGAGTCTGGGGCAGAGAAAGAACACGGTATAATGGAGTTGTTGTATCTGGGTAAATTGGCAGAAGGTGAGAAAGCAAAAAGGATCCTTTGAGGTTAGCTTCCTAAAAGGAAAATTAAAAGAGCAGATTGCTGTGAAGTCTGATGAACATTGGGCATATCACTGGCTTTTCTGTAACAGCAACTTCCTTGACCTGCAGAGCATGTTCTAATAGCTTAGTGTTGGATTTCAGAACCCGACAAGACAGGTGGAGGTAGGCAGCTCATTATTCTGATTATAAAAGTTCGTGTAATTGTTTTTTTTTGGAAGATTTTTATACATTTAGAAAGATGTCCTTGCTGCACAACATCAGTTGCAGTCTTAGCCTTCCTTACTTGATGGGTGCTTTTCAGAAGCTGAAGTAAATTATCAGTGGTATCTCAGGGATGATGAATAAATGCAGGTGACTGTGTGTACTTGCTGGTAGAAGTATTAATTCTGGTACTTGACCTCCCAGTTGGAAGTAATGGCTAAGTACTCAGAAACAGTAATTTTTATTCAGAAAAATCAGATAGCTTCATGAAGAATAAGATTAAGCTGAAATTGGATGTTGTCTGGATACATACTTTACTGCCAGGTTTTGATTAAAACAGTGAAATAAATGCATAGTTGTCCATTTTATGCTTTTCGTTGTGAGTAGTGGCTAGGTGTAAATGTAGTTTGTGTAATGGGAGGGTAGCATTTCTTTAGGAATTATTTAACAAAGGATTATTCACAAAGTTAAGGTGATCTGCCATTAGACTTGTTATTTTTAGTGGGTTTCTGACTATTTTTCTGATGCTCCTCAAAGAATATTTAGTGTCATTAAGAAGAAATACAATAACTGTGGCTTGTGCTGGATGTGTTCTGTAGTTTTCTGGGGGATTCCTGAAAGATTTTCGGGGAGTTTTAGGGATGCTTTGTGTGAGATCACCACATTTGTGATATCTGCCTGATCTGATATGGCCTTTTGTTGTTTGGGATTTCTGTGCCTCTTTGCAGTGTCATGAGTTTAATTGAATTTTATTGTGGCTTTCTTGGCTTCTTTTTTCTGTGTGCTTATACTGGACTTGGATTTTTCAAGTTTTAAAATGCAGGTGGCAGTAAATTAGTGTGTTGCTTTCAAGGTTTTGAAAATACAGTCTTATGGATTATGTTGTAAAGGAAGACTGGTGCAAGTTAAATTTCTTATATTACAAATTGAAATTGCACGTAGTCAGAAACTGAGGAAATGCTGATTCCAGATTTTAGAGGAATTAAGTATTATTATTTTTCACTTAAGTTACCCAGTGAGATGTAATGTGAATGCCTGAACTTCCATTAGTTTCCTTTGCAAATTTAGCTCATCTGTCCCCTTTTACATTCCAACAGCAGGGCATAAATGTTATATGCAGTCTCTTTATAAATAAGAAAGCCTTTCTGGTAAGCATTCTCTTACTTCACACAAGGTTAACTGTTCAAAACGTTTTGTAGAGAGTGTATTTTCCCCTCTATGTGGAAACTAAGGTGCAAAAGATGGTAATTACAGCTGAGACAGTACTTGCTGTAGGGAACACGACTTATTTGTTGAATATTGCCAGTGTTACCAAGGGAGAGTAAATTTGGCAGCTTGTTATCTTTTGTGTTTTCAAAGAACATTTTTGGGATAGCTTTTTAAAGAAGTTGAGATGGTACTGTGTTACTATTAGTATTGGTTCTTCACTTTCCCTTTATTCCACTCAGCCCGTACTTCTCTATTACTCTTTGCTTGTTCTTTACTTCCCTTACTCTGACTTCCTGCCTCTTCTTCTAACCTCTAATGGATACAATTCACTTGTTTTTCCACAAGAGGGTGATAAAAGTCACTCATACATGTAAAACCAGGTTGAGTCGATTGCAGGCGTTACTGAAAATCCCAATAGAATGACATTAGATATATTTGTAAAGAAAAAAATAGTCTATTCATCATCTTAAGCCCCATTGGTGTGTTACAGTGCTTGTTTGTCTGCACTTCTGGAGACAAGACCAGACCTGTCAGGATGGAGACCCACCCTGTGAAGAGCGTGCCAGCTCCATCCTGCTTTGTTGCAGTAATCAGACCTTACTGCGAGACAATCCTCCCTTTCTGTTATTCATGTAATAATTTTCCTTGTCCTTTCTTCTCCATGCACTCTCTTGATTTTTTTCCCCCCTTTCCTTTTCCTCCTCATTATTATTAGAAGAAATGGAATCTTCTTCCCCACCAATGCTAACAAACTGCAGAGGTTGAAATTTCTACTGATCTCTACAAAGTGCAAAAAGAATGAAAAGGCAAGGAGAGAGAAAACTACCACCACTGTGACTTGCCTTTAATGGAGGCTCTTAGTGGAAACCTGTATCTGCTTTTGGCAAAACCTAGACCTTAACAGGTATTTTGCTCAAGATTACAACCCACTCTAATTTCTCTTCTTAGGACTAGCAAGGATGATGGAGAGAAGTGGTTACTGTAGCTCCAGAATTGTCTGTCTTAAGTGATGGAGATTGTGGCTGAAGTCTGGCACCTGGCTTTGGGTCTTTGAAAGGTTTTCCGATTGTCTCAGGCTATTTTGGATTGCAAAGAGAGCAGGATGTGAGAGAAGGTTGGGATGCAGGGCTTTTTAGATGCACTTTGAGGAAGATTCAGCATTTCAAAGTTACTGTTAGCCTGTATTTTGGGTGCCATAAACTCAAAAAAGTATCCCTTGCTGTAAACTGCTTTAGAATATCATCTGAGCTGCCAGATTAAATCTTGTTAGCCACAGGTAAGAAAAACTGCAGCGAGCCCCTTAACATTAGAGAACTGAGCGAATGGGATCTACACTGTGGGTTTGGCATAAGCTGAGCAGTGAAAAGGCTCCTGGAAAAATTCTAGACAGTTCATTGTGATGAGTCAAAAGGAGTTCCAGCAAGGAAGGAGAAAGGAACAAAATGCTTGAGGTTATGTTGTTTGCCCCATCTTCCCATTTACTGTGAAATGTAGGGTCACAGAGTGAAATTTCACACTCTTCCTAATAAATGCCCCAAATAATAAATAAAATAGATGCAGTCTGTTAAGAAAAATACAGCCACAGAGTCACTGATCTCAATAGTTCTCTCCTTCTAATAGTAGGAAATTCCAAAGGCAGGAAACATGTTGAATTCCTAGGACAAGTCTGTTCCTCTTCCTGTTCTTTAAGTGTCCTGTTGTCCCTAAACTACTGCATCCGTAATGGGCACTGTCAAGTTAAGCAAACAGCATGTGGAGCACCTTGCTTCTTGGGTAGGAAGGACCAAGCTAAAGATTTGGTTCAGGTGTCTCCAAGTCTCAAGTGGGACAGATTCTTTCGACTAACACATTCGAGGTTGACATCCCCACCTCAGAGCAGCCATTCTACAAAAGACAAGGTAAATCCCACAAAGCCCAAATCATCCTTAGAATTTCTGTGTCTGCTTCTGAGTTTGTTCTGAGAGTGTAAGGGCATTGGAGAGATTCCAACTGATATTAGCACTGTAAAAGTATTGTTCTTAAGTTTTCAGGATATTCTAATGAAGGAATGCCATAGTATCTAGAAACAGAAGCAAGTGGTTGGAAGCTGGAAGCAGGTTTTGAAGCATCTCAAAGCAAGATTCTTTTATTTCCTGCTTGATAGGAAACAGTCATTCCCCTTGCAGAAACTTTCTTAATCAAGGGTTTTGCAAAGAGGAGGCTTGACATGCCCTTCAGAATAGATTCTGAGGTGACCTCATTTGACATTAGAGCATCGCTGGTCTCCTCATGTTTTGCACAGTTGATCCTAGCGTGAACAGGCATTGCACCATAGCAAAAATGAATTTGAGAGCCAACATCTTCAAAGTTATTTCACTTGTGGCAAAATGTGCCAAAACTTCATGGTCAATAAAAAGCAAATGGTTTGGAATTGAGCATACTTTCAAGTTTATTTTTTTTTGGGTAAGTATTACACTTCTGAATTAAAAAACCTCTACGACAATACATAGTGTACAACAATACATAGTGTACAACAATATAAGACAGACTGCTTTTTCATTACAGTTGGTCTTTTTAGAGAAGGCATTCTGTACCTGATAATGTTTTTGCCTATGTAATTTTAAATGTCTCGAGCAACACAGCCTATCTCGTGTCCAAAGGTGCGGTGAAGATAGTGGAATAGAGTGCCCTCCAGTGTATACTTCATTTTGGGAGGAGTCAAATGGGCCAAAGCCTTCCCCCCATTCCTAGATTCAGTGGCTGGATAGCCACTGCCTGCCCCTCTTTTGAGCTCACGCTGCATTTGTGGTTGGTGAAGTTTTTCTGCATTGTTGTTTCCCAGGTTTCTTGTCCATATTGAATATCTATATTTGGGATTATTTTTCCCAGATGTATTAGTTGATGTTTTTCCAAACTGAATTTCACTTTATTTTCTGGCCATGTAAGGAAGTTGCTTAGGTTCTTTTTTATTATTTCTGACTTTACTGCTACTCAGAGTTTCCTATTTAATATCCTCAGAAGACGTTATCTATATGCTATTTTAGTCATATAGATTATTAAGTTATTAATGTGTGGACTAAATTGATTCTTATATCTCACAGGCATTTCTTTCCAGTTGGATACTTTGAGACATTTATTCTTTTATTTCTATACTTTTTGGCAGTACAGTGTTTTTCATCCTCTCCTCTCCAAAAAAACTGCACACAGTTTTAAACGTAGCACTTTGGGGGGAAACAGAAGCATGATTCATGCTGGAATAGAGTGAACTTTGTAAATCCAATCACAATCAAAACTGGAGCTGTGTTATAATAATTGCATATGTACCTTCACATTGATTTCAATATTCTTTGTACTTTCATTTGTACAGTAGTAGTTCTTAAATGATAAATTATTAAGTAAATATTTTCCTAGTGGAATGTGCTTTCTATTTTTGTATATCATCTTGAGAACAGAATGTGATTCCTTTCTGTAGGGTCAGCTATTTGAAATACTTGCCTGTGTTTGTTCTAACTGCATAATCTATAATCCTCGATATGTCTTTAATCTACTTTATCTCTTACAGAACTATATCTTTGGAAGAGGGAAGAATTTAGTGTGGTAGATGGTATTTAAGGGTACAAAGTTTGGGAGATTAAATCCATTTCTGTGGTCAGTACTGATAGATTTTGGCAAATAACAGATAGAAGAAATGACTGGTTAAGTACATTCCTGTGGAATGAACAAATAATAAGTAACAAAGTTTTACGGTATTTCATATCGGGCAATGTGGTAAAATTGAAGAAGAATTTTGCCACCTGGCTATTCTTAAACATCTGCAGAGTTAGAGGAAAGGAATTGATTTAATTTCTTTTGATTCTTAGTGGTTATTTTGTGAAGGCAGATTGAATTTAAAAATGTTTACCTTTCTATGCATGACTGAGGTGGAATCCAGAGTGAGAGTTTCTTAGCATTGACCACTTCAGACCAAGTGGATGCATTAACCTGGAACAGATTGAACTGTGGGTTCGAGGAGGGTGTGTGTGTCTGTGTGCACACGGGTGCTGAGAAGTCTGCTCCTGAAGGACTGAGTGCATCCTGGTGCCAGGCAGTAGTGGTTTTGACAATTTGCTGTGCTGGGTTTGTTAAGCACAAAGAACTGCTGTTGCTTCATTAGAACAGAGGAGAAAAACTTTAGAAAAATTCCCTGTAGCCTACCTATATTAATAAGCAAAATGTGACTCTTTAATGAAATTATTCTGTTGGGGAGTGTCCGTTTTGGCAAGACCAGATAAACTTCAGGAGAGTGAGGGAAGACAAGTCATCGACAATCAGCTGTCAGGATTGCAGAAGATTTTTTTCTTAGTTAACTCCAAACGAACTCTATTTAAAACCACTATTTTTGTGTGTAAACTTCAGGGATTTTATTAGATGAGTATTGAACTGTTAGATGAAAATATAGCTATTTCCCTCCCCCTCCCCCCCAAGCGTTGCCTTTGCTTTTGTATGTTTTGGTAACTGACAACAATTGAAGATCATTAAATAAAACAAGGTGTCAGAGGTCAGGTTTCTGTGTTTGTCTAGTACGAAGGTATTCGATGCCATTTGTCAGGGGACGATGGATTTCTCATTTGGCCTAGTGACAAAGAATCTGATCTTACAAGGTCTTTGGGTTTGGGGGTGGGAATAGCCATCATGTCAAATGACAAGCTTGCACAGCACAGGTTTTTGTTAATGAAGCCATAGTGCATAGCAGGCCTGGGTTCAAACACCACCAGTACTAATATATATATATATATATATATACACATATATAAAATATATATATATGTTAAGTAGTAGAAGAAGATGATCATCAGTGATGTTAAGTAAACCAGGTGCATCAGCCGTAATGTTTGTTGTTCTTACAAATGGATTGGAACATGCATAACACTTAACCCTGCACATTCATATCATGCTAAACAAAAGTGAAGCATTAGCATGGAATTTCAGCATTCTACATTTGTAAAACTTCTGAGAGTCTTGCAGGGAGATGTGTACTGCAGGGAAGTTAATTTACATGAGTAGAGATTTCCTTTACAGAAAAAAGAATGAAGATACTATGTAAAGCAACAGAGTCCTTGGTGACTATTTGCCCTTAAAAGTGATTCCATCTAATCCATTCCCCAAAAGGATGAGAACTGGATAACATCAAGTGAATCTGAACACTGAAATGTCTGTTTTGCGCCTGCATAGGCTATTGTGATGGTATCCGTGTGGCTGTAGGGAGAGAGGTCCTGCATTTTAGTTTTTCCAGTGAAGAAATAAGTGGGAATTTGCGTTTTTTCCTTTTAGACAATGAGAAGTTTTCTACCAGCTTCACTGCTTAAATTCGTATTGTGCTTTCTGTGCTGCCGTACCATTTTCAGTAAAAGAGCAGTTGCATGGAGACAAAGAGACTGCTGATTTAAGTCTCAATAGAGAAGTCTGTTAGGCTTCAAATGTGGGAGGATACTAAATGTGGCTGAGAGGTTGGCAGATGCTACCTGGACCAAAACTACTTGAAAATATTAAGCAGCTGGTTAGTAGGTTTGCCTAGAACCCATTTAATGTCTGGAAGAATTGCTGGGAAAAATATGACAGAGGAGTTTTGGTTTAAAAATGTACTTATTGTCTGGACATAATTTGCTATTCATGTTGAATAAAAAAAAAGTAGAGTTCAGCCACAAATATTTTGCTAATGTTGATGTGAGGGGGGGGAAAAAAAAACCCCAACCCCAAACCCTGCTTTCTCCTCCCACCTGGCTTAAATTTTTTTTGTAAACTATGTCAGTTTATGCAACATTTTGGCTTTCATTTTCAAAGGAGAGTAATCCATTTGCATTCTGCGAATTAAACTGACAGCTGCAACGTGTTGTCTGAAGTTTCAGGAAGCTCCATGTATCTGCTGCGGTTGATGTTTCCCTAGGCTGCAGTACTGTGGAAATTTACCTACAGGGTTTGTTTTGCTGGGAACACCATCAGGAGGCCAGAACCGAAGTGGTGGAACTGGGTCTGAATTCCTGCTGGGTGCATGCAGAGCTCCATGTATGGCCCGAGAGGGGAAGGTGCTTCTTCATCTGCACCTTCCTCATCTCTGCGCTGATCTCCTCTACAGACTGGATAGTCCTGGGAGCTGCCTGCCCTAGTTTCGCACCTTGAGGTTGAACTGGAGTGTAAACGCTCTTTAGCCATATCTTTTCTGACTTGTGTGATGCTATGTAGGCTGCAAAATTGAGTTATCTCAGTGTTTTTTGTTTCTTCTTTTGGCGGATGGAGAGGGGAGATAAAGAAGTTGTGTGAAGCTGTTGTGCTGCGTGACTAAACATACAGAAAAGCCCTAAGGAAGCCGTGGCTCAGGACCAGGGCAGTTGATTTAAATAGGGTGTATGGACTTCTAATTCATTTCTAAGTGCGGTTCACTTTATGACCTGTTCTGTGAGGAGGGTTGATTACAGGATCTCTGTGCTGGGTCATTAAATAGTTAACATCAATGCAGATATTTATGCTTCAGAAGCCAAGATTTGCACACGTGTGGGTATAAGCGTTTCCAGTAGAGCACATTTGGTACTTAACCTGGAAAAAAGTCAAAAGAGGTGATTAATGTTTGGAATATGTTTTATTTTGTGTGCCTAAAACTTCCAGCAGGTGCTGTAGAAACTGGAGGAAAAGATTATCTCTTTAGCATGTCCCACACTTAGTTCACATTGAGCCACAAAATAATATTCAAATGAACAAGAATCTCTTGATTGAATCTAAATGGAAAATGCAGTTTTCCATGGCCTAATTATTCCAGAAACGATAATTTCATTGTAGGCAAATTTCACTTAAAACCTAGGAGATTTCTGCAAAATTATCTGAAAGGAAAAATACTGTTCTCTTTTAAAGTGAGACAAAGAAATAGCAAGAGCTTTTTTCTCTTTTTCTTTTCACAGTCTGTGTTTATCTATCTTGGCTGCTAGTTCTTCTGGTAGAAAGAGGTTTTCAGTTTCACAAATATGTTCTTTGTCATTTGCATACTATTTTGTTTGTTACTGCACTACACAGTAATATGGCCAAAATTTCTGTACACACAGTTTCATAGTTTTTCTTGTAGAATTTTTAAAAATTTGTTTCTGAAAGAGTGTACTTCTACCCATATGAAATGGTTGCTTTAGAACTTCTCTAGTGGTCCCTTGCTGTTTGTCAGGGGTGGGGTTTGTGCCCTGGGTCAGCCTTTTGCTGTGTCCACACCCCAAATTTGGCAGAGTTCTAAGGCAGTGGAAGATCATTTTATGTGTAACAGCTAGATAAGATTATCATAATTAAGAATGATCAGGCATTTTAGCATCTGTTATTAACAGAGTGTACATCTGTCATCCTCACAGAGCAAATGAGGATGATTTGTTTCCTCTTAGGTGTGACGGAGGAATCGGTGTGACTTCTTTTTGTGGCACTGGTAAGATCACTGTGAGGATGCATCATGGGGTCTGGGACTTGGCATACGTGAAGAAGCTGTTGGAGAATGAGAGAGTAGTAGACCCATTAAATGATCAAAGACACAGGGAAAATTCCTTATGCAATACAATTTAAAAAAAAAATAATCTGTTTGCATAGTTTATCAAAAAGCTTGAGATCAGATCTGGTCATAGTGGCTTATGAGGAGAAAATACTGGCCATATACAAGAAGAACTAATGCTGTTAGCTAAAGCCAGAAATTAGCCATGTGTTTTTTTTTAAAAGAGGAAAAATATATGTTGGTAGGGATTATTTAAAGTCGTGTTAGATTCTGTTTATTTGGGAATAAAAATGAGGCTGTCATCAGTTAGACAAGTTGGATCTTTCCTTGGAGGAATGAGGCTTTGTTTGCTCTGTTCTGTAGATCTTGGGTAATACTTTGCTAGTTGTTGAGGACTGCTCAGCCTGAGACACTGGGTTGTGACACATGGATGATGACTCAAAATGCAAGTGAATTTGGTGAATACAGCACTAAGTAAACATTCAGAAAAATTAAGGTGCCTCAAATTGGGCATTGAAAATCAATGGAAGTTTTTAATCTGAATCTTGTTATTTCTCTGTGTTCTTTTGAACTAATATATTGTGAGTAATATAGCATGAAAATGAGAGTCTTGAAAAATGTTGCTCTTGTTTGGTTTGAGAAAAACAAGAGATAAAATTAAATATGACATTAAACAAACTCTTAAGATTCACTGCTTTTATTACAGCTAAGTAACTGAAAGATTGCTCTAATCTTACTTTAATAGAAACAAATCTGATTGGAGTATTTTTGTTTTGCTTTTCAAAAATCACAGACTGTCACAAACACTTTTTAACAGTCTTGATTAAAGGTAATGATGCACTGTACTGAAATTCCAGTATGATCCAGACTGGAACAGTCTCGCTTCATTGGTTCATCTTGAGTGTGAAGTCCCTTTCTTCTCAATGAGATTTTTTTTTTTTTAAAGTAATAAAACTTTTAATATAATTGCTCTGGTTTTAAAATTCATTGTAATTGGTATATTCATTAAAGCAGTTCAGTGGTATATGGCTTGTATGTTTGCTTGGTATTGCCTTCCTTGGGTCAAAATCTTAGGGAATATTGAACAGCTTCTCCCAATACTGTGAAGTTATGTTTTACAGAGCAAAGAAGTTAATCTGTGCAGACTTAGAATATATTTTTTTTCAACTAATTTTGTAGTGTAGCGTGCAGTAATTTATTGTGAAGTGTTACATGTCCTTATGAGAACTTTTGCCCTTCTTGGGCATTTGCCTTCCCATTTCCAAACAAACGTCTTAAAAATAGTCAAGCAGATTGCTGAGGTAGAAGGGAATGGCTGCCCTTACAGAAATGAGTGAAACACCAGGGATGCTGATGTAGGGATCTAAAAACAAAAGGAAGAAAGGAGGAGGTTTCATGGCTGTTCACACAAATTAAAACTCACTTTTTGATTTCATTTTTTTGTGAATCTGAGGAAATGGCACGCCATGTGCTGATGAATTAAAAAAATGTGGAGATTTGATATATACTTAAATACAGGAATTGAATTGCTGAAATGAAAGCTTTTCAGTGTACTTGTTGAAACATGATAATGCTCTCATTGTCTGAAAAATAAATAGACTGTGATTCAAGCTTGCCCACTGAAAAGCGTTTCCTCCAATGTTTTTTACAAGGTAGAGTTTGAAAAGGAAGTAATTTGTAAAATGTTGAAATAGAGTTCAGTGTCAAAGCAACCGAAGAATAAAATTACTCAAAATAAATAGTAGCTCTTATTTTGAAAGTGTGTCAAAGTGGAGGAGCTTGCTTAAGGTGTAGTTGCTATTGGCTGCACAAAGCCCTCATTTCTGCGTCTAATAGATAGGAATACTAATAATGGAATTCATCCCTTGTCGTGTTTTGCTGCTTAATCATCTTGTCTGGCACTCCCCCGGTCGTCTTCCATGTGGCCGTAATTCAGGAATGAAAGCTTGCTCCGGCACTGGTATTACAGTCAGTAATCAAAGAGGCTGGGATTATGCAGATAATGAAAGGACCGGCCAGCGTGTGTTTACCCACGAAAACTGGAGTGAAGTTAGGGACAGTAAACAGCCAGGGAGCTGCCTTCCGCCGGACGACAATGGCCGTCACTCCTACGTCACGGTTGCCTTAAAGATCCAGGGTAGGTAAGCAGAAACCGAGAGTGCTCGCATGTTCAGAAACTTGTGTCAGCAGTATTGCTTCAAGTTTCTGCCATGAAAAAACAATCTCTTACAAATCTTCAGTTGTATAGTCTTCCTGTGCTGCTGCTACTGTCAAAAATAGAATTTCAAGACGGTTGCTAATGTTCTGTTAGTAAATACTTGGTTTATATACAGTTTCCTGGAAATTATCATGGATTAGGAGGACAGAGAGGGGCTCTAGTGTACATCTGAATGCAAATAAAATAGAAAAACAGTATATATTTTTTTCCTTAATTTTTGTTAAGAACTGCAATTTAAAAATCCAAACCTAACATTTTCTCAGAGCACAGAACTTTGTGAATCACTTGTGATTCAAAGCCTAGCTAGATAGCTTTTTATTAGTTTTAAATTTTGGAGTAGGAAAGAATTGTTTGGCTCAATACTGAGGGTGGCAGTAGTTGAGGGGCTCTGTAACATAAAATGATGAAGGGAGAAAAGGAAGTGTCTAAAATTAAAGAGGAAAATAAGTTTGGTGTTTAGTTTTTATTGTTTCTTTTTTTTCTTATAAACTCCAGAAGCTATTCCCCTCTCTTGGTTTTTAAATTGTTTCATCTGAAGTAGTGTAGGTTCTTCCAAGATACCCATGATTTCTTGTGAAGTGATTTCCATGCTCTTGTCAATGCATGAATAACAAATAATAGAATGGGTGGGGAGGAAGTTGATTGTAATTTGACTTAAAAGCATGAATGTTTTGACCTCAACGACTGGCAGCTTGAAAAGAATGATTTGCTGTGCTGTTTGTGTGAGCAGTTGGGTTGTTTAGTGTTAATCACCATCCAGTTATGAATATAATTCACTTGTTAGTCAAGTGAATTAAGCTATAGGCTAGTGCTGGACTTTTAAACATACCTTCAGTAAGCACTCATGCTAGCAGGAGGAGTAGTGCTCTTCAGAATGCTACATTGATGGAAAGAAACAATATTCATCTTGTGGATGTAATGAAGGTAGGGCTCTGCAAGCTCAGGAGGTCTGAAAAAATGAGGGATTTTAATTTTTTATTATAGTTTATGGCCTTAAAAGATGGATTTCCTGACATACTATTTTGAGTGACTGTTTACCTTGAAATTTTTATGCGTGATGAAAGAGTAAGGTGTGGGGTTTTTTTGTTGTGTTTGTTATTACTTTTTCTAATTGCTATGGTTTAGGTTCTAAGTGTTGAGTAGGATGCTTTTTGTTCTGTTTTATGGCTGGAGACTGCTTTCTTTAGCGGCTGTAAACTTCTGTTGACAGGTATAATTTAAAAATATTCTGTCTGTACATGCTGTAGCAAAGCAGTGGGCTCAGAGGAAAACCGATCCTTACTTTTTAAGATGATACTTTTATTCGGTTTGTATTACAGATGTCTGAGCTTTGTGAGACAGCGAGTGGAAATTAGATCAACTTATAGCCTGATCCTATACTCGGAATTCTTCTAGCCTTGAGAGCCCTAGGATGTGAGGAAGTGTAGGATCAGTCTCCATGTTGTAACAGTTTTTCCTGCATTTCAGAATTAAGAACGGTTTTTGTGTTATTCAGAATCAAGTCTCATTTGATTATATTAGCACTTTGCTTGATTAAGAATTGCTGAATCAGGTTCAGTACTTGAAAGGTCGGTGTGTAAAGGGAGATTGGTGTTGATGTCTGTGTTACTCTGGTTGGTGTGCTATGTCATGACATTAGCAAGGCAAGGGCCGATCTCTGTGGTGAAGGATGTCGAAAGAGACTGCTGTATTTATATTTTAATTGAAAGGAGAGATTGCAGTGTATTTTATTTTTTGCGCTTTTTTTTGCTGAAATTAAGGCAAGTTTTGAAGTTCTCATTGAATATGCCAGGGCCCAAGTTAGTTCTCTTCCAGTTGGAGGCGGTGAAATATGTGGAGAATAAAGGTAAAATTGAATTTGAAAGACAAGTTAGAATTCCAGTTTTCCAAGCTTTTATGTGAAAGTTAGAAATCCAGAAGCTTTCGTAAGAGTCATGTGTTCTTAAATGTTTCCATAGCGTGAAAAAACCCATGGTTTTGTTTTGTTTAAGAAAAGGCACTGGTATTGTTTATGAGGCATAGTAAAAAAGAAGCTTAATTTCAAAATACTAGTCCAGCAGGAATTTTGTTTGCCTGCTGTTAGCCTGCATATCCTCCTCCTTGGATATTCAGAAAACATTAGGCGTTTCAATTATTATAATTCAGACATTTCTTTGCTCATCACATAGTTCTAAAGTTCTTCCTTCAATGAGTTCACTACTTATATTACGGGAGAAAACAAACAAACCAGAAAGTGAAGGAAGCCCAAAAACATGAAACGGCTTGTGATTGTTACCCTAGCCCTACCCAAAAGTAAAGGGTTAAGTGAACTTTCTATGTAGTGACGAGAAAAGGTAGGATGATCAGGGAAGGGGAAAGCCAAGGGAAGTTGTTGCTCAGTCACAGAATCGGGAAGCTAAGAGGAACTGGACAGACCTGTTGTATAAGACAAGCCGGGCTGTATCAGGTGCCGAGCAGTGGAGGGGAAGCTGAGCTCCCAAATACCGGAACAAATCGAGTACGGAGAATGGAGAGAGCTCTACTCGATCTAACTTATTCTGCAAGTGAGAGAGGAGGAAAGTGCTGCTGCAGGCAAACTGTTGGTGGTGCCTGAGCATGCTCTAATATCTAAACTACTTTCCCCTCAACATTTTTAGCTCTAAGCACTTCATAACATTGGAAAAGAAGAAAATTCAAGGATTACCTAGTATGCTCTTACTTTGAGATAGTGAGGATATGGAGAAATGCTAATAAAACTTTATTTCTGAACAGGTGAAGTACATTGTTATACTATAGTACAGTATTTTTTTGTTTTACTATTATTTTAATCAAAAACACTGATCCATAAACTTGCTGATTGAATTTTCAAGTAATTGATTTTTTTTCAGGTGATCTGAGCTATTAAAGAGAAAGCTGGGGTAAATACTTTTACCATGAGTACCCTAAGGTGGTGCCAATTGCTCAAGGAAGGATTATGTTGTAGTGGGAACAGTACTGCCCAGAGTAGAAGAACCTGCCATTTTCCTCTTCATTGCACAAGCAGACTTTTTTTATTTCATTTGCCTTCCTGTACCTTGATCAAAACCTCGTTTTAGGCGGAGGAAACCTGTCTGTACCGGTAAGGCTGTGTGTGATGAGAGGGGACAAACTGGGCTGCTCTTGCACCTTATCTGAATGATGACAAACAACTCATCTATCTCTAGTAGGCCTGATTGAGTGCAGGAGATGACGCTGAAATGGCTGAAAAGCCTCATGGGCAGTAGGAACCTGCAAGTCCAAGCCAAGAGAGAAATGTGCTGTGTGGGCGCGTGCTGTGTTGAAGTAAGTGGAGCCCTCTCCTGGGGCTGAGCCCAGGCCAGGGCGTTTGGACTGACGGGAGTGGAGTACCACCTGAGATCCCTTCAGTCTGTAGGCTCAAGAGATATCCAGGTTATTGTAGCTCTGAGACTGACTCACCAGCCTGCTCCATCTGCCTTGAAGATCAAGAAAAGCCTCCTGTAAAATGATCAACAACCATCAGGCATTGGTCTGCATTGGTACTTTTGGTATGCCCATACATCCCATGAAGAATGTGAGTACGTAACTGGAAATAACCATGTCATAGAACCATAGAGTCATAGAATGGTTTGAGTTGAAACAGACCTTAAAGATCATCCAGTCCCAACCCCCCTGCCATGGACAAGGACACCCTCCACAGCATCAGGTTGCTCATAGTCCCATCCAACCTGGCCTTGAACACCTCCAGAGATGGGGCAGCCATGACTTCTCTGGGCAACCTGTGCCAGTACCTCACCACCCTCAAAGCAAAAAATTTCTTCCTGATATCTCATTTAAATCTCTACTCTTTCAGCTGAAAACCATCACCCCTCATTCTATCCCTGCTTTCCCTGATATAGAGCCCCTCCCCAGCTTTCCTGTTGGCTCCCTTTAAGCACTAGAAGGCTGCTTTAAGGTCTCTGTGGAGCCTTCTCTAAGTGAAACAAGCCCAACTCCCTCAGCCTGTCCTCGTATTGGAGGTTCTCTATCCCTCTGATCGTCTTTGTGGCCTCCTCTGGACTTGCTCTAACAGATCCGTGCCCTTCCTGTGCTGAGGACTCCAGAACTGAATGCAGTGTTCCAGGTGGGGTCTCATGAGAGCAGAGTAGAGGGGGAGAATCCTGTCCCTCAACGTGTGCTGGTCACACTTCTTTTGATGCAGCCCAGGATACCATTGGCTTTCTTGGCTGCAGGTGCACATTGATGGCTGGTGTAGAGCTTCTCAACAGCTCCCCCAAGTCCTTCTCTTCAGGCCTACTCTCAATCTGTTCTCTGCCCAGCCTGCATTTGTGCTTGAGGTTACCTGGACCCAAGTGTAGGACTTGGGTCAAGTTTTACTTGGTCTTGTTGAACTTCATGCGGTTGGCGCATGTCTAATTCTCAAGTCATTCAAGGTCCCTCTGGTGTTGTCCTGTCCCCTCACAGTTGCGTCTGCAGCTAGAAACTCGCCTGCATTTTTCCTGCCTTTTGGATCAAGAAGCACGAGGTTGGAAGTTGGAGAAGGAGAGAAGGATGCTATTGAGCTGGGTTCTGTGATGGACTCTGCTGGTACTGTGGGAGCTTGCTCTCCTGCTCACTTTTCCCTTCCTTGAGGCAGTGAATGTTCATTGTGGCGCTGTCTTAGGAAGCAAGGAGGCACCATACCTTTGATCCCAAATACAATGTAATAAGTTAATATAATTAACTTGAGTTCTTGCTGTACTATTTGTGTCCTCAGTCAGACCAAAACTTAGCACAGCTGTGCAGAAATGTTTCTTGAGAAACAAAAATGACCCCACCAAACCAAACTAATGTGAGAATGGGAAGTGAGGAATTGCAGTCTGCTGTATGGGATCATTCTTTTTGGCAGAATCACATTTAAAGAAGATCCTTTCTGCCTTCATTTCAAGTGAAAAAGAAATGCCTTTCTCAGCAAAACAAACCATCATAGAAGCATTCAGTTTCTCATTTGCAGAATAAATGATTCAAGTTCTCTTAGGTCCACATGGAAAAAATACTCCACCGTTTTACCGGATGCTGTGTTCTCCAAAACATCCCATTTCTTTTAATGGCTGTTTCTTAATGATCCACAGCTGAAGGCCCTTCCCTTTACTCTTGGCAGCCTATGCAGTCTTTACGGGCTGGAACAGGATCTTTCTTTCATCCTAGGAAATAGTATTAATCCTGCCAGTATTTAACTGAATCCAGGATTACTAATCTGTTGAAAAGCTCTGCTTTTAGTTTTTACAGATGATGTCCAGGACATCTGATAGTTGCATTCGTGTTGTCAACAATGCATGCTGCATTTATCTGTGGTAACCTCACAGTTTCTAGATGAGAGTAATTATATTAATATTAAATGATGCAGTCTTCATTAGTGAAAATGAGTCAAGTTCTTCTTAATAAAATGATAATTTTCTCATTTATGTTCTGTGTTTTCGAAGTAATGGGTTTCAAATACTCAGCATTTAAATTTGCCTTTCTAGTGGAATAATAAAGTATTACAATGACTGTAATTTAGAATGAATTTACATAATTTAGTTATTTACTTTTCCCAGTGTTTTCCTAGTTAAAGCTTCTTAACTAGTCTCTCTGTCTCATGATCTATTATCCCTGTTGATACCAATTTGATTGATAACTGTGCAGAAGCAGAAGAGTTAGGAGGAAATTCCAAGATGCTTCAACTTAACTTTTCATTAGCAATTAAGAAGCAGACATGGCTCCCTGAATTGTATGAAACATCATTTTGTAGCAGTGAAGCCAGCTGTTTTATTTCACGTTGGTAAGAAAGAGGCATGTGTGGAAAAGCACCTGTTTTAGAATGGGTTGTTTTTACGTGTGTATTGTCATCACCTGTTTCTCTCTAAAAACGTAACTCTGCATGGGTTTTCTGTACTTTCTTTTGAGTAGATCGTTGCAATTTTACAAATTAGTCTAGGTAATAGGTGGAAAAAGGCCAAGACTGGTGAACAGCTGATCTCCAGTGCTACAGTTATCTCCTATTTTATGTAGTGCTTCCTGACAGGATTTAGAACTTCAAACACATAAAACTCTTGCATGGGAAAGTCACTACTTTAAAAAATTTGTATGAATGAAGTTGCTATAGAATCTTAGAGGCTAAAATCTGGTTAATTGATATTGAACTCTGGTATGCTGCTTGCATAGGAACAAATTTGCTGGAAGTTTCCTCATTTGAATCAATGCAAGTAGGAGGCATAGAGATTCCTCAACACAACAGCTCAGAAAGAGTTACTCAACTAGGTTACTTTTCCAGTTGTGACTTAGGGGCCAATTAGCAGCATCCGGAATGAGGCGGCAGCGTGTGGGTAAAAATAGATGGCATTTGGAGAAGCTGGGGGCTGTTTTGGAGAAGGTCTTCAGCTGCGGACTGAGACAAGCAAGACAAAGAGGCAAGCTTCAGAGGAGAATATTTACAGACATGGTTGTGAGAAAGTCCATGAACAGGCAAAGGTAGGAGCAGCCCAGAGAAATGGCAAGAAATAATGCCAAATTGGACTCAAACTGAAAGGCCTCTGCTGCTGAAGGAGTGCCTGAGCTGGGTTCCTCCCTGCTGACAAGAGATATGGTGCTAGCATTGATATTAAAATGAAACAAGCTGTAACATCCTCTGAAAATGACAGCAACCCCAAGGAGTGGGTGTAAAGCTTGCTAGATTGTTAAGTCTTGTGTTTAAGATCGATACTTTAATGCCTGTCAGAGGAAGGAGTGAGGTGCACAGAAGTGCTGCTTCAGTAGGCTTGCTTAAAGGCAATTGTTTTACGATTGCCAGAGTCCCTGAGACCAAATAACTGAGTACTATGCAAGACACAAGGAGGAAAACTTGTGGCATGGGATTGTATTTTGCTTTCTAGCCTTTACAGTTATAACCATGTCTTGTAACCACAACAGTTTTGATAGTCCTTCTCCATCGTTTTTGTGGGATACTATAACCACTGGATTAATATAGTTCAAAACTCTTTTGTTCTTCACTGACCTACTTTGACTGCACATTAGACATTGGATTGGGCCATCTGTATATGTGCCTGCTGATACAGCCTGACTGTAAAGAGAATGCTCTCTGTCTTCTCTTGATAAACTTCAGTTCAGTGGAGCTAATTACTTAAAATACTATTTTTTTTTACTGTAAATGGCATGCTCTACTTGTCATTTAATCATGTGTTAGTGAACTTGATATTCCATGAAAAAATAAGAAGGCAAGAAAGGATGCACTGGAAGTCCTATCTTTAAGTACACTAAGGATATGTGTAAGTTAAGAGTTTTCGCTGCTGGTCTAGTAGTGAGCCTGTTATTTCTTGAAAAGTATAGGCAAGTTAGAGAATATATAATCTGTGTAGTCATATGGTCAAATATAAAGCATGTGTGCTGTACTATATATGCTTTCCTGAGCAGGGATCTCTGTACCTGTAAAGCTCTATAGAAATGCCTTTTAAAAGTTATGCTAATTCTCCAGTAGTGTATTTGGATCACCTCATTTAGGAGCTTTCAGGCTTACCTGTGCATGTATAAACCTGTAAAATACACTCTCTTCCTGCTGAGTTTTTCTCCATTAATTTTTTGTGAAATACATAACTGATGAGATTGCTCTTCATTTTCTTGATTAGCAAGCAACGAGCTTTCTGCCAATTAGAACAAAGGTGTAATCACAATTCTAATCAGCCAACGTAACACTCCTGTTGAATTCAGTTTGGCCACCATGCCAACTGAAGATGAAGTTTGCAACCACAGAACAGCTGAGGATAAATGCTGTTGGTAGTCTAATTTCAGCTTATCATCTTCAATAGAGAAGCACCTTAACTAACGAGTATTTTGGAAGAGGTAGAGAATGTAAGTGGTTGATGAGGGAGAGTATTGTTTGGTAACCACAGAGGAAAGGTTTTAATTATATTTAATGCCTAAACTGTTATGCCTGGTAAATATTTATAACAGTCTAAACTAAGAAAGTTTTGCAAAGTGACTTGATGCACAGTAGAGCATCAACTTTCGTTACTTTGGTTGCCTTACATTAATTGTTAGACATAACCCTGCCTGTGTAGTTTTCAATTTTCTCAAACTTGTTTGTGAATCCTAAGAGCTTAATACAAACCACTTTATTTGTAATATGTCAAAAAGTTACATTTAAACTTAATATGTTGTAGGCTGATAGTCATGTTGCAGAAGCGTAAATCATCTCTAGAGAAATTCACTTCAGGTGCTAAGGCCCAGTGATCATAGAATGATTAAGGTTGGAAAAGACCTCTAAGTTCCTTGAGTCCAACTGTCAGCCCATCATCAGATGAATTTGTCTGTCCAGTACCAGTTGACATTTCTGAGGGACAAACCCCTTATGATTGATATGCTTGCATGCAGATAAATATCTACTGTCAAAAGAAAACTGCATTTTTTAATTCAGTGTTTTTGGAAGAAGTCAGAGGTAAAGATGACGCGAAAACATGTCCATGCACATTTTTGTAGTGCAAAGCTATGATAAGGGTTGTTCTTTAGACAATTACAAAAATATTCAGAAATGAGGACTTTGCTCTCTGGAAACTTGTAATTGGAAAATAAAACGTCTACCTCTTTTAGGATTCAAGCAACAAAAAAGTTGCTGTTTAAAAGATAGAAAAGGAGCCTAATGCTCTACATCAGTCGTGTTTCCAAGGTTTAGCAAAAATACCTGGGTTAGATATAACAGCAGTGGACTCTAAAGGTGGATGATAATTACTAGTACAGGAGTCTCTCACTTAACTTGTTTTGAAACTGAGCTGTGCCATTCTGTGATGACGAAGGTCCTATTTTTAAAGGACTATCTGTTATTTTTACATAGACATATGTAATAATAATACAAATAGCATAAAATATCCATTTTATCCATAAAATATCCAAAATAGCATAACACAGAGTAACTTGACCGGTTATAAGGGAGTATTACATAAATGTCATGTTTTCCCCCTCTGTTGGTGAATTGTTCCAGATCCTGAATAATCTGAAGATCAAAAGGTTGCTGTGGAATTGGTCTAGAATGGGGATTTATTTCTGTGCATTAGGGAATGTGGGAGAGCTCTGCAGTCACTGGAAGAGCAAAATAAAATAAAGTAGACTTATTTATTTACTTCCTGTCATTTAGACAGATCTGCTCGACTTGGCAATGTGAGAAAGGGCGTTCCCTTAACTAACAGCTTGACTAATTTGAGTTATTGTCATAAGGCACTGAATAACATAGTCTGAGCCTTGCAGATGACCCTATCTCAGGGCAGCTGGTTGAGCCTAAGCACTAGAAGGCTTTACACAAGGAAAACATCTTGAAGCGGGGAATGATGTGGTAACATCCTTTCTTGACAAATGAACCATGTGGATTGCTTGTGGATGTCCTCACATAGCATCTTTGAGTAATGCTTTCTAGCTTCTCAGTTGGCAAGGAGACATCATCCTGATACGTAGGATGTATCTTCAGGTTTTCCTGTGTTTTTCCCATGGCTTGGTGGGATGTAGCGAGGGTTATCTTCTTGTGCTCTGGAGATGCAGATGGGCAGTGAGTGCTGTGGCTGGTGTTCCCAAAGGATGTACCACTGTGGGTGCATCTCCCCCTGCAGCCTCAGCTTCTTTTTGTTGTATCATTGCATGCAGCTTGAGGTATTGATTCAGATCTCAGTGGGCTGAAACTAGCATTTAGAAGACTAAATGAATAATAAAGGCCAAACCCAATGTTTTTTTTTTTTTTCCCTGTGGTGCTGGAGCCTCTGCAACAAAGAAGAAAATGTGTGCAATATGTTGAGCTTTCAGAGGAGTCCATTGGGGGAATTTAGAATGAACGCCCAGCTTGTTTCTACATCTTCCAACCTAAATCTGGGGTCTGTTTATTAAATTTTGTCTTTTTCTTACACAAACTTAGCATCTTACTTGTGTGCTGTTCTATAAAATTCTTGCTGCACTATACACGCTGCTCCCTCTACAGAGAGAATGAGTCAGTAGACACATGGTGGACATTCAGATTGCAATACTGGAAAATGTTGGGAGACTCTTGTGGTAAATTAGCATAGAGTAGAATATGTTCCTGACTTAAATTTATATTACCAAATGAGAAGGGGATGGAAATTACGTTTTCAGGGTTCAATTAAACTCTTCTAAATGTATAAATCGAGTTATAGAATTCTATATTTTATATGTAAGTATATTCTTTAAGTTAATAAATATCAATATTTTTAAATAAGCCTGAGCTCTTAGACAGTGGGTTGTGTATGTAGAATAGCTCTCAATTAATAGCTTCTTTCACTGGAGAATTAAGTATTCTGACTTTTGGGATAAATTAATGGGTCAGTATCAAGCAGACTAGTAATCCTGGCACTTGTTCTGAGACCATTTGGCTGAAAGTTATATTTTGGGCTTCCTATGCTCTTGTTTCAGGTTTCCTTCACAAGTGTATTAAGTGTTTCTGAATTAATTCCATAGAGCAGCTCTGCATTTTGAACAGAATGAATATTGCATATTTTCATTTGGATGCATGGCAGTTTCAGAGCATTTAATAAGCAAAGTATGAATTTTGTACTTTTACAGAAAGTGTGTACAGATCTACAATTTTATCATGCTTTCATTACACACTTAATGCACCAAACATATACATTCCAATGCAAATCCTGAACTGCATTCTGACTGCAGTTGGAAGGAAAGTAACTGTAAGATTGCTGTGACATGTCTGTGTTCTTATATTTAATGATCATTATAGAGCAAAAATTTTTCATGTGATATGATAAGAATCTTATCAAAAGGAAGACAGTAATCCTCTTAAGGAGTCTTCTGTCTTAGGTCAGTCGGCTGTTGGGGTGTTTTTGCAGAGGTGTTTCTTAGTAGCCTGGAACTTGTAGACTTCTTTTGTGTTTTAAATCTTTTTGCCACCCAAGGAACCTGGAAACCATGAGATCTTCATTATAAATTGCCAGTCTTGCCATTTTCTGATATTTGCCATTAATTCATAATGAAAAAAAAAATTGCTCACGATGTGGCAAGATAAAGTTGAAGCTGCAGTGTGAGCCATCATTCTCTCTAAAACTAACAGAAAGAAAACACAAGATAAAGGCGATATGAGCACAGCATGACAAAGTTGAAATAATGAGCTGAGACTTGTGTCTCTGTTGACATTTTGAATTCCAGTGCTTTGCTAAGAACTTGGGAATGGACAGAGTCCTAGAGATGTGCAGAACAATTAGAAATACACTGAAATAGAGCCTGAGGTACTATCAGTGATTTTAAAGGAAAGGAAAAGAGCAGCAGCACAAGCCAGTGGAGCAGTAACTGTTGCGTAGCTTGGCTTTCTTCACACCTCTAATTTGATGGAAATCAAGATGTCTTTGGTTATGTGGTGTTCCTGTCTGTGGTCTTCATGATGGTTTCTTTTGGTTAGGGGAGCTGAACAAGTAGGCAACTTATTTTAAATTTGCATTTGCTTTACCAGTAGCTTTTGCTATTCAAGTGTCTGCAGAAAAGCCTGAGTTTAATTCTGGCAGCCAGAAAGGAACCAGTGGAAGGTCCAGCACTGGAGGCGTTACTGGCTAGAATTAAGCAGAGTTATAAGGAGTGATGCTTCCTTACACGCTAATCCTAGTGTCTCAAGAAACCCAAGGGCAAAGACTTTTCATGTAGAGTCTTGTGTTTGTAGTGGAACATGATGTTAAGATTCTGGGATCTTTGGGTTTGTGGATATTTAGATTCTTAGCCCGAGAATGTTCTAACATACCTCTGGGAGCTGCAGGCCTCCACCAGATTTTAGTGTTGTCTCCCAGCATAGTACTGGGTTGACTTTTTACATACTTTGCCGAATTAACGGGTTACTACCTAAAAAAAAAACCAAACACAAACCAAACCCAAAAAATCATACCAAAAACGTCACTCAAATCCTATAGATGTTTATATAAACGTAGAAAATACAAGATGAACAATTTCTGGGTTTGTTTTTTTTTTTCTTCTGTTTTTTTAAAGAATGTTTGAAATCCATCTCCTTCTGTTTTTCTCCTTTGCCTTTGGAGGAGTCTTACGAAAGACATAGCTGTTTATTTTTAATCTGGCAGTGGAAGGTTAGGCAGAAGGTGTGTGGCCAAAGCAGCCTGATAATTCTTCTCTACCTGAGGTCGGTATTCTCAAGTGGCAGGACAAACGTGGGCAGCAGCTCTGGTGACTGTTCAGCAAACCTAATGACTTTGTCTCTTCTGAATGAAGGTTCGCTTCAACTTTGAAAGTGCAATTCAGTAATAACTTACTTAAAACAGCCAGCATAAACTTTCTGAGCCAGTATAAAAGAAACTTGAGTCAGTCTAGGAAAATTGGCCACAATAATTCTTGGTGTTTCAGCAAAATGTTTTTGTCTTATTTGGGGATTTTGTGCCACGTATTCAATTTAAGAAATTGAAATAACATTTATGTCTGTTTTTGACAGACTGTTTGCTTCCCTTAAAAAAAACTATAAAAATTAGTAATCACTATGTTCAAAATATTAGTAAAAATGGGATGTGGAAAGTAAGCAGCTACAAAGCCTATGATAATAAATAAGTGTTAATTTGATGTCCATGCAAACTTATCATAAATGGTGTAATGGGATATCTTAAAGATGCCAGATTGTCAGGAGCCTCCAGATATGTAGCTGCTTAGTCAAATCTAGCCTATAACTGCTAACTCATGCATTCCTGTTTTGCTTAAACACTTTGTGCTCCTATTTTTCCTTTTAAAACATTCTGCTCATTTCATTGCGTTGCCTATTCCTCAAATAATTCTTTCCTCTCCGCCTTTTCCAAGTCTCCTGCTTATGCTCTACCTCATTCTCTGTCTCTTGGCCTTTTAATAATTTTATGTTGTTCCTGTGCCTTCTTTGGCTTTCCACTCCATCTCTTTGTTATAACATTCACAACTGCTTTGCCTTTCTTCCATGTCTTCTGAAGTTTTTTTCATAAGCTCATCTACTTGCTTTTCTCCCTTCAGTTTTTCTCTAAAATTTGTGTCATTTGTGTCCCTTTCTGTGCCTTCTCTGCTATCTTCTTTGACCTGGACAATTTTTGGCTTGAATGTGCTTGTAGGTAGAGCAGGTAAACTTTGACTAACTTGGATTACTCCATTAGTCTGTATTCTTTGCATTCACTAAAGAACTAATGAGGAGGGGTTGAAAAGTGCTGTGCACTAACCTAGGGAAGAGGACTGCTTCTTGATTATGAAAAGACGTGGTTACTACTGAGTACTAAGTACTCGTATGAGGGACACTATATATTCCCAAATACTTGTGACTCTTCATCATCATGGGACCTACAACAGCAATTGGTGTACCCAAATATCCAGGTAATCTTATCTTCCATTAGTTGCTTGTGAATTTTGACTATCTGCTATGCATTTCCTTGATTACTTATTATTTGAGATGTTTGATGTAACGGATTCATCATGTTACGTTAGTGATGCGTAAGAGTACCCAAACCTGTAAAACCTACGGCACACTGGAAGCTCTCTACTCATGTGAGGGTGACACATCATTGATGGTAATTTACACTAATACAATCTTTTTGGAACTAGAATAGATAGAAGAGTATTTCACTGTGGCTCATCAGTAGCTTTGACAGCCAAGCTTGTGGTCTTGGTCTACTTCCAAGTTGAAAGGCGTCACAGAACCCATTGGTGTAGTCAGCAGTGGGATGAACAAGTGTTGGTCACATGTTGACAAAGCATAGCCTAATGCAATCTTTTCACTGAAGCCTTGACTGCTGTGGCTGTGGTTTGACCTGTACAAGTGAACATGAGGAAGTTTAAATTGTTGCCTGCACCATGCCTGCTGTGGGGGCAGGCAAAAAAATTAACTGAAGTTTCATAAACTTTTCAAGAAAGGATATTTTTGAAGACTGTAGGTTTTTTTATTGTCAGTTTGATTTTACTTCTTGATCTTGAGATGAAGGAAATAGCAACCCTTCATCCATTTGTTTCGTTAGGGGGCTGAAGGTCAAGATTTTTACATAAGTGAGTAAAGGCAGAATTTTGATAAATGTATTTAAAAGTGTATCTATGCTATGACATTTTGGCTGTGTATATGACTAAAGTATGTCTATTAAGAAGTATCTGTTGCTTGTAATGCAGTTCCATATGCATTGAAGGCACTGAAATCGTAGATCTACCCTGCTTTCATTGGCAGGCAGTAGAAGGATTTGCAGTACCCAGGATCTCTGTGAAACTACCCACGAGACTCTCACTTGATGAGAACTTGTTCAATTTGATCAAGGAGAAATTTATGGTCAGGGAAATAATTCTCAATTTTTTGATCGACTAGCTGAAAAGAAAGTGATTATTAGAGCATGTCCGGTGTTACATTTCTAGCTGTGCATTTGAATGTGTTGGAAACAGTGTGTTAATGTTGTGCTTTTATTTTTGCGTGTGTTTGCTCATGAAAGCCAGCTTGAGTTTGTCCCACAGTATTTATTGCTGTGTGAATAATGTTGGTACTGCTTAGACTTTATGTATTTGAAACACAATGCCTAACTGCTACCTTGCCTGTATAATTATTAAGTATAGAGAATGGATTGGGAAAATAGCTTTGAAAAAAGCACCTATTATAAATGAATGATTACCGACTTCACAAAGCATTCATAATATCGACAACCAGTCAGGAAAATTAAATGAATGCAATCGGGTTAGTGATTATTTTTCTCAAGAAGTCTGTGTAAGAAAGAGAAGGCAAACAATTATACTTCTTGGCATCTCAAGACAAATATTCTATTGTGAAAAGTGGCTTATGGAAGTATGGCTTGGCAGGTGCTTAGGGTATATGTAGGACAGCACCTTGAGCTGGCAAAAGCTTTGAGCTGGGTGTGGCTAGACCTTCTTAAAGACCAGAAGGTTTTCACATTCAGATTTGCAAGTTTCTTTTGATTACAACTAGAAAATTAGCTTCTTACAAAATAGTGTTCTTAGTGACTTGTGGGAGATAAATCATAGAATTGTAGAATGGTTTGGAACTGTGAAAGTCATCTAGTCCAACCCTTCTGCACTAAGCAGGGACATCTTCCACTGGATCAGGGTGCTCAGAGCCCTATCCAACCTGAACTTGAATGTTTCCAGGGATGGGGCATCCACCACCTCTCTGGACAACCTGTGCCAGTGTTTCACCACCCTCAACGTAAAAAATTTCTTCTTAATACCTAGTTTAAACTTCTCCTCTTTTAGTTTAAAGCCATCACCTCTTGTACTGTTACTGCAGGCCCTGCTAAAAAAGTTTGTCCCCGTTTTTTCTTATAAGTCTCCTTAAACTATTGAAATGTCACAATAAAGTCTCCATGGAGTTTTCTGCAAGCTGAACAACCCCAACTCTCTCAGCTTCTCTTCATAGAGGAGGTATCCCAGGCCTTTGATAATTTTAGTGACTCTCCTTTGGACCTTCTCCAACAGGTCCATGTTGTTGATGTGCTGAGGGCTCCAGAGCTGGACACAGTACTCCAGTACTCCATGTGTGGTCTCACCAGAGCAGAATAGAGGGGCAGAATCACCTCCCTCGACCTGCTCGCGGTGCTTCTTTTGATGCAGCTCAGGGATACGGTTGGCCTTTTGTGCTGCAAGCTGTGCCATTGCTGGCTCATCTCCAGATTCTCATCTACCAGGACCCCTAGGTTCCTCTCGCAGGGCTGCTCTTAATCTCTTCATCCCCTTGCCCGTATTGATACTGAGGGTTGCCCCGACCCAAGTGCAAGACCTCGCACTTTGATGTAGACGGAGAGAGATTTATGCTCAACTGCCTGCTTTGTGTGGGTAGGTCCTTGCGTCAGTGGTTGGTTAGGTTTAACTTGGTGGCTTAGTGAGTGGCAGCAAAGTGGGAGTGGTTTCTTTGGGTTTTTTAGAGCATTTGTGTCACAAGGAGCTTTTACTTAACTAAAAATAATAGTCCTAGGTTTGTTCAATGACTGGATGATACATATACTGAAGAAAAATTGGGGACTTATTTTGTGATTAAATTAATCAGGAAAGAACATAGGAATTGGTCTCGGTGAGTAGAGGTGAGTGAATACAGAGTTCTCAGATGGTGGGAGATTATAAGGAAGTTCTTCAAACTGATGCGAGTAAAAAGTTACTGCTAATTTCTGTTCCCTGTTCTGGACATGCTTTTGGTTTAGTATGTGCATTTGTTTTTCATGCTTAACATGATGGTGTTTGCTTTTACTATCATAGAATCATAGAATCACCAGGTTGGAAAGGACCCACCGGATCATCGAGTCCAACCATTCTTAACACTCCCTTAAACCATGCCCCTAAGCACTTCATAAACCCGTTCCTTAAACACCTCCAGGGAAGGTGACTCGACCACCTCCTTGGGCAGCCTCTGCCAGTGCCCGATGACTCTTTCCGTGAAAATTTTTTTTCTGATATCCAGCCTGAGCCTCCCCTGGCAGAGCTTCAGGCCATTCCCCTTTGTCCTGTCCCCTGTCACCTGGGAGAAGAGCCCAGCTCCCTCCTCTCCACAACCTCCTTTCAGGTAGTTGTAGAGAGTAATAAGGTCTCCCCTCAGCCTCCTCTTCTCCAGGCTAAACAACCCCAGCTCTCTCAGTCGCTCCTCGTAAGACTTGTTCTCCAGCCCCTCACCAGCTTCGTTGCTCTTCTCTGGACACGCTCCAGAGCCTCAACATCCTTCTTGTGGTGAGGGACCCAGAACTGAACACAGTATTCAAGGTGCATCCTCAAGAAGATGATGCTAGTTCTTTATGTAAACATCATCTTCAAGTAATCAGTAACAGTGATGTATATGCTAGAAGCAGTAGTTATTCTAAGGGCACTTTGATAGTACATGTATGGTGCAGGGTATCATGTGCAAGCATATCCTAGTTCTTAATATTTTATATGTAATTGATGTAATTTGTCTTGTTTTAATCTAATTCTAGGCCCTGTACTGTCTTGTTACAATCTTGTGACTTTTCCTTACAGTTCCCCTGCTCTAAGTTCAGTAGCTCAGTCCCTCCCCCCATCACCACTTCCCAGCATTATACCTGTTGCTGCAAAACTACAGGCTGAAGTGGAGCAGGGAACCAGTCCAGGTGTTCAAGATCTCCTCCACGTGTTTTTTACTGCCACTGAAAGAACCACAGCTCACTTCTCCAGATGCAACTTTGCTGGTCTGATGCAGTTTTACTTTTCTGTGATGCAAAATCAGTTACTTGTAAACTATTTTAATGTAAAAAATTGGCTTTTTATCAGGGAGTGCAGGCTTAGGACGAGGGGTAATGGTTTAAGATGAGAGAGGACAGATTTAGAGTAGATATTAGGAAGAAATTTTTTCATGTGGGGCACTGGCACAAGTTGCCTGGAGAAGTTGTGGCTGCCCCGTCTCTGGAGGTATTCAAGGCCAGGCTGGATGAGGCTTTGAACCTGATCCAGTGGGAGGCGTCCCTCGCTATGGCAGGAGTTGGAACTGAATGGGTTTTAAGGTTCTTTTCAACCCAAACCATTCAATGATTTTATGACCATATGAATGTAGTAACACAAAAGTAAGTAAACTACTTTTATACGTGTTAGAGACTTGCAGTTAAAGCATACTATCGGATTTCTGTGTCTTTATTTTATAGAAGGATGCAGAATGCAGAGAGTGCAGATGACTGATGAGAAGGGATGGGCTAGCTGAGTTAGGATTATTTTGGAAAAAGGCTATTAAGAGAGAAACTGAATTGCTTTGGCCATTTTAGAATTAGCATTTCAGCCCCTGTAGTAACAGTTGTTGGTCTATGCATAAAAAAATTACATTGCTTTCTAACAATTTTTCTGGTAACTTTATAAAACGCTTGATTTTGTTTGTCCTTTCTTCATTATTATTGTTCAGATACTTGTATTAGTACTTGCTGTCACTAAGCCAATTTCCTTTGAATCAATGAATACTTGGTGTAATTCAAAAGCTTTGTACAATTTTAAATGGCTAAAGAGAAAACTGACAAGCCTGAAAATTAATTTGTAGCAAAGATCACCTGAAAATCAGGAGAGTTCCATCTGGATGGAAGTTTATCTTTCTTTAGATTTTGATATTAGTAAAGGTATGATCTCCTGTACATTGGATATAAATCACACATAGCACACAGTAGTATAATTTTTATTTTATTTTATAGATTATTAAATTATTATAGATATTTACACATTGATTAGAGCAATGGCTTAATTTTCAGTTCTTCCCACTGGAAGTAAATACAGTGTTAATATTGCAGGTGATTAAATGTTTGGCCATGTTAGCACAAGAGTAAAATGTTGCAGAATTCATTGAAAGCTCTGAGTATCAGTCTGTTGAGAAGAAAATGATTTGCTATTATTCATCAACTGACTGTGAACATCTGTAAGTAACTGCGTGTTTCCTTTCAAGTCGTTGCATTAAGGAGTTCAGCTCTGCTGTGGAGCTCAGTAGGTCTGGACCCCAAGTACTGGTGCGTACTCTGCTCCAGAGAGTGGTGTGAGGACGGCTGGGGAAGCCTCTTCTAGGGGGTCTTTAAGAAAGATTTGTAAAACCAGCTAATGGCGTGGGCTCTGTGGGAACGCTGAGAATGTGGTATACTGATTTTATCGATTTCTGCTGCCCCTTTTTTTGTGCTGTGCATGTTAGGACCCCCTGAAATTTATTCTCATATACTCTTCCTGTTTCCAAATAGGAAAAAAAAACATTAGGCATTAGGTGTTACCTGTTCTCAAGGCCCTTTGAATTCCCAAGAAGACTGAAAAATACTGTTGCGTGAAACTTCTTGTGACTTTATTTCACTGTGTGAATGGCAACCTGCTTAATAAAGAAAAGCAGATATGACCAGATCAGTTTTGTTTCATGGGGCTTGGGGGTTGGTTTATTGTTTTTCTATTTGTTTGTTTGCTTGTGGGATTTTTGGTTGTGGTTTTTTTTTTTCAGTTTGCCCCTACAGTTTGCATGGCTCATTAACGTAGCAAGGCTGGCATGAATGTCTGGTAGTGGTCTAGACATGGTAACATCATGGATTTTATTGATAACGTTTACATTTTGTCAAATTCTGTGGTGGGCTAGAGATAACATAAAAAAAGACTGAAAATTAGAATTAAAAATAATGCTTGTGAAAAGTAACTGACTGCACTTTTACCCACTCCTCAACCCAGTCTGTCTTTTGGAAGAAGTCGTTAATCAATTAAATTGTTGTCTGCTTGCTAATAGCGTGGTGAGGCACTGGCACAGGTTGCCCAGTGAAGTCTTGGCTGCACCATCCCTGGAGGTGTTCAAGGCCAGGCTGGGTGGGGCTTTGAGCGATCTGATCCTGTGGAAGGTGTCCCTCCCTGCCTGTGGCAGGGCTGTTAGAACTGGATGATCTTTAAGGTTCCTCCCAACCCCTTCTATAGTTCTATGTAGTCAAGAAAGCAGTCAGGAGTACTTTGCTCACAGGCCCTTTATTCCTGTAAGGCTGTAACCTTTGAAAGGATGTGAACAGAAGTGGTCTTTTTCGTAATGGGCAAAGACTAATGAGTTCCTTTGACTCCTTGGCTTATCTTAGGTTTCAGCCTCGCCTGCTGTGAAGCATCTGAACATATGCCAGAGACCTGGTCAGGGGAATGGTTTAAGGGCAACGTGGTTTTGGGACCTTCTATTTCCCAGAGGTATTTGGGAGAGATTCTTCTCCTGCATAGCTCTTCTTATTGGGGTTCTGTAGGATCACATTTCTTGCATCTTCCGTGCCACAGATGAGTATAGCCTTTGGGAAAGTGGGATAAATGGTTAATGATGATGTGAAGTGTGTTGTCACAGCTAAAACACTTCTTCCCTCCTGCCTCCTTCCCCAATAATTTGCTTTGGACACAGCTGTTGTAGAGCTTACCCAAGCCTAATGAACACAGTCTTGGTGTGCGCTGCCTGATCTCATCAATTGAACTTTACCAAGATCTTGATTGTTCTTTGCAGGATGCAGTTTGCCAGCCTATTAAATCCTCTCACTACCACAGTGCTATGAGCAGAAAAAGGTTGAATAAACTCCTGCGCTTTACTATGCCACGTCAGAAAGCATGTGGCATCTTTATTGGTACTGGAATCTGTATTTATTCTTTTCAGTGTTAGAGCAATGCAGACAGCTGAATTCAAATGCCTTGGGGCCCTTATGTCTCTATCAGTACTTTTTAAAACTACGCAGCTTTATACTATGACCTTGTGGTATTTCATAGGTCTTTTGAACCAGAAACTAGAACTGTTGTGTATGTGGTTTTAATTAAAAGAGATTCATGGTACTTCATCCTTAAAACTACTATACAATTACTAACACCTTCCATTGTTTACCAAGTACTCCTGAACTTGCTATGCTCTTGTCAACAAGAAGTTCCATCTTGGGTTAGCTTTTTAATAGTATTTAGAAAATCAACATTAGTTCTTTACTATGAATTTTTTTTGTAGTTGAAAACTGCAAAGTTTTTAATATACGTGTTGTGTTGTGGTTTGGAAGGTTGTTGGCTGGATTCTGGTGCTGACAGAGCATTTGTGCCTTTAAAAAAACCAATTAGATCAAAAGGATTAAAGTGCCTGCTACTCAGAGGGCATGTTTTCAGAGTAAACATGCATATTTCATTTCTGCAACTTTCTGCTATTGTTAGCCTTTTCTGTACATGAACATGGGATAAACTAAGCTTTCTGTGTACTCTTTTGATACTCTTGGTAAACTAACAAACCACAAAGGAGTTGACATTGCTTTTATGATTTTATTAAGTCTTTTATCTGCTGAGAATTAAGAAAATGGAGCAAAAGCAGTAATAATTTGCATATGTTATTGGTCAAGCATATTCTGTTATTTCATGTGTAAGTATTACTATTGATACATGTTTTGTGTTTATAGAGCAGCAAAAAATCCTCACTGTGTTTCAGTAAAATTGTTTTTGCTATGGAAAGTGTCAACATGGTGATAAAGATGGAATTTGGAAACTTGTTTGCAGAATTATAGTCTTGGTATACATATTCATACAGAGCTATAAAGGATGCAGTGGTTTTAGAAACATGAATTAATCAAGCTTGATCTGTTTCACAGTTCTTTCATCCTTCTTTGGAGTGTGAGTTAACAGTAGTGAGTGTTAGCCTTCAGTGAAGGTAGTGGGATGTTATAAAATTAAGTCCTGGATGCTGCCGTTTTTGCATTCTCCACCTCAGCCTGGATGCTTTTGGTGAACTTTTTCTTAATAGCAGGTGATGAAGTTCCTTCTATAACGTGTTGTTCAAGATCTCAAGCATGCAATAGTAATACAGTTCCTATAAGCGGTTCGTTTGTTGATCTGAGCTCTGTTTTACAAAAATTGTATGAATACTGCTTTCCTTTGAAATTGATCTTCAAAAAGAAATCCTGTTTTGTGTAATAAGATGCCAGACTCACAAAGATTTCCTTTCTTGTTTCATAGACGTTCCATCTTCAGAGCAGCCTGAACTGTTCCTAAAGAAACTTCAACAGTGCTGTGTCATTTTTGACTTCATGGACACGCTTTCAGACCTTAAAATGAAAGAATACAAGCGCTCCACTCTTAATGAACTGGTGGACTACATTACAATAAGCAGAGGCTGTTTGACAGAGCAGACTTACCCTGAAGTAGTTAGAATGGTGAGTTCCTTCTTTCTCATCGTCTCTTTAAATCCACTCGCAATTCCAGTTACGCATTGTGGGCGAAATTGAACCCTGGAGTAGGTGGATTAAATGAGGCCTTTGGTTTGTATTTTCTACCAGACATCACTTGGGGATAATTCTCTAAAGACAAAAATATTAATTTTTATATATGCTTAATTAAAGTCAAGTAGATGATGGTTATTATAGTGTCACAGAGGTATGAAAGGAAACCTGGATTGTTTCCTGATGGAGGAAGCCAGCAGCCATAAAATCAGTCCCTTACATTTTCCCCCACCTACCCTGCCAGTGTAAATAATGGAATAATTTTTGCAAGTTTCTTAGCTTACTTTGAACTTTATCTGGGCTCTTGAGTGTGTACTTTAGGTTGAGATAGCTTAAAGTATGCACAGATAATGATTTTTAAATAATAAATGCTAATAGTGCTGTATAGGATCAGTCTGAACCATTTTCTGATTGTATTATGTGGATTCATAGCAGCTGCCATTAGAGTGAGCAAGATTACTCAACGAAAAAGCCATACCTTGTGTATATAAACTGTCAAATAATGGTGTTTTCAATGTAAAAATGGAAACAGTACCAGATGCTAGCTGTATGGTGAAGAATATTCATTGTGATTGGAAAAACAATTGCTACTTTAAATTGTTTATTCCATGCTACCATATGGAACCCTATAACCTGTTACCTAAACTAAAAGGCAGTTCATTAAATATTGATAGATTGATAGATTTGGATAGATTTGGCGATATTTGTTTCCTGATGGTACTGTGTGATCATGGAATCCACTGGCTATGGGCAGTAAGAAGGAAAACAGATTTTTCCTTGCGTTATTTATGCTCCTTATGTATTTTCTGACACACAGATATATGCTATATTGCATATCTGTAATATTTAAAATTGGCTGTAAATTGTGACAGAATCATCAAGCATTTAATAGTGAAGAAAACCATCCAGAATTAAGGGAAAAAATCTTAGTCTGGCTTCTCTGTGTGTGCATTGTCCTAAAGCCGATAGTTTTGTAATCAGATTCTTCCTAGTCTCCCTCATCCTTCTTTTCTCCCTTTGGTACTGGACCACTGTTTTGAGTGAACTGCTTTCCAGTCAGTTGTTTTATTTGTTCAGCATGTGATCCTTAAATACCGCTTTGAATGCAGAGAGACTAGTTCTTCGCTGAATTCTTCTTTGGGTGCTGCACTGTAATATCTAAATGGTTTTCAAATGTTAGTTTAACCTTGCCTGGACCTCTTGGGAATGAATAAATTGTAGCATACATTTTGTATGGACCGGGTACTGATGCACAGGTAACTTCAATAAAATCGGATACTTTTTCTCTGTGTGGTAGATGGCTTCAGATGTACCTTGTGGGAGAATTTGGTATTTTTGAAGTGTTTCTGTTATTGAGGTTGTGTTCTTGCATTGACTTTGGTTATAGTTGTTTAGTGCAGCAACATTTGTAGAATAAAGATTCTGCAAGTTAGTTTTGTCTTAAGTCGGGCCACAAGAAACAAGCAGAATTTAATCTGTAACTGCTCATAAAACTTCAAATCATAAATCATAACCTATGAAGCGATCTGAACTTCAACTGTAGAAGAGATGCAAACCTTCTTCTGTTAACGTGTCCTGTTGCCCCTGCAGTCACTTATGTTAATTCACAAAACAGTTTTTATCTTAAGGAGATAAGACATTGCCTAGATAGTTTGAAAAGCGCTGTTTAAGTAGTTTTCTTAAGTATAGTCTCTAGTTATGATATGGAGGAGTCACTGGAAGTAAAGATAGTGTGATTTTTTTTTTTCTGGTGGATTTCACAGATATTTGCTAATGGGGCTTCAGGAATTCCTGTTTCAGTTTAGCTAATTTTTGATGGTAAACTATTCTGTCTCCTTTTCTCCAGTATTCTGCTGATCCTTTCATTGCATCATGCCTTTTTTCGTCTTAATTTCTTTTGTCTTGCATTTAGGCTTCAGTGCTGAACTCGGGCTACATTTTCTCTTCAGCGCCAGGATGGTTAAGCAGGGGAGGACTGAGAATTTCCAAATAAAAAGTTGCCTAAGTAATTAGGGAAGGGGCCATGTTTTTTTCCTAAAGAATTTCCTGATAAAGTTGTAATATTTAAATTCTGTAAGAAACTTTGGGCTGCAACAAACACCTGTGCTGTGATGAAAGTGTAAGCTATGAAAGAAAGTTCAGAATAGGAAAGCTGGCATACCCTAATCATGCCCGTGGCAGCCAGTAGTGTTGTTGGTGTGCGTGCTCTTGGAAGAACACTTTGGTGGTTGTATTCCATGCAAGCAGGATGTTGTGCTATTGAATTTTTGTGAGTGAATCCATGGCAAATGCATGAATGATTTCTGTCGATCATTCCAGTGGTTGCTCATGCAGGGTTTCTACTAAACCCCATCTTCGGAGCTTTTGTGTGTTTGTAGGTATTAAGTATTTTACAGATAGACTCTCTGATAAAAGTGCTATTTTTCCTCCTGGTATTTGCCTATAAAAGCAAGATATTTCCATCACTTTGTGTGCAGTTATACAGGCAGAGGGAAAGGTAGGACTCTTAACAGTGTATAAAATAAGTTTTCAGCACATATTGCCTGGCAAATAAATGGCATTAGTCACTTTGTGCTGAAGCATCATGTTTGGTGTATCTTACTTTTGTAATAAGTGCATATTTTTGTCTCATGAAGAATTGTGCTCCTAATTGTATCGTGAGACAGATTTAACTGTACACAGTGAGCTTCATGAGTGTAACCGCCACGTTTATCCACTTTTGAGGATTTCCCTCAAAAATATACATCTATGTGTATATTAGCCTAATATACACCTATGTGTATATTAGCGTTCATGATCCAAAAGGAATTCAGCTTTACAGACACAAGGATAGGAAGAGGTTGCCTGTAAAATTCTTCAGGAACTGTTAAATTTTTCATTACTTCTAAAATGTGGTGGTGTTATGATGTAAGAGTTTGAAAAGTAGTCATTTGTTGTGGCCAGCCTAACAGCTCCTGGATATTTTACTGCCTGTCATCCCAAATTCATGCTATTAAAAAAATAAAATAAAATTGCATTTACTAATGGTCACCAAAGCAAATTTGCAGTGGCCTCGTCACTGCCATTAATATTGGGTGGTGGGAAGAGCAGTTGGGATTTGTGTTAATGACTGTAAGCTGGACAGATTTACTCAGGAGGGTATTGCTTAGTGTGCTTAACCTGCAGTTTGATGTGTTGTCCAGAAGAGCATATGACATTCCTTAGAATTAGTCTAGTCTTAGGAAAAAAGGCCCCTAGCCAATTAAACCACTCTCTGTTAAGAAGAAAATGCAGTAATATGACTTTATGAGCCAATACTTGGACGCTTAATCTAAAATTTGTTCCTGAGCAGAATGTGGAGGCTTAAATTAATGATGCTGATTTTGCTGGTAGATTAAGCAATGGTATTTGAATGAAATAAATGTTTATTATTATCTGTGGTATCCTAAAGGGTGTATGAAGTAGAACTTTTTTTGTTTTCTGGGTATTGCGACAGGGGCTAAAGAAACTGATTTCTTTCATTTAAAAAATGGGATGGGAGAGATTAACAAACTGTTAAACTGCAAAATTTGGATGAATCTCCTTGGTGGTGAGCAACATTTCTGCTCTCCTACTAGCTACTTCAGAAATCGTTAACTCCACTTTAGACCTTTACTGTGACATTTATACAACACCCATGGACGGCTGCCCGCCCATAAGAAAAGGCTAATGGAATATTTTTGAAATACACTTTTTGGAATGGAATAGTGTTACTTTCTTCTCCTCTCTTTTTAAGTGCAGAAATGCCTTTGGCTTCCTGTTGTTCTCTTTTATCTTCTAGGTAATGGTGAATCAAATAAAATGAGACTGTAATCTCTATAGCCAAAGCAAAACATTGCATTAGATGTCTTGTGGCCCAGCAGCTGTGCTGAGCTGAGTGAAGGAGACTCGGTGAAATGAATACCCAAATAAGTACCAAAAATTGCATTTTAAAGGTCAGGTTCTGATTTTTTTTCCTTTGTTTTCTTCTTTCTACTGACATAAATCTAGAGGGATTGCGTTCCTTTTACTGCAGGTTTGTCTCCACAGATGTGGGGGCAGAGTCTTATCAGGAGTTTGTTTGTGGCAGAGCTATTAAACATAAAGCATATCTTGTTAAAGGCATTATTTTTTTTAGCATGTTAAGGAACCTATTTTTAGGAAGTGTTCTAGCTGTTAGACTTCATAGGCATTATGAATTTCCTTATTTTCTATAGCTTTAGCTATAGCTTATGACTAAGTATGACACCCTACTTACTGAATTTGCATTCTGTTTAAGGTTTTCCATGTTAAAATGTTCTTGGATAGAGATTTTCATACAAGTCCACCTATATTCAGTCTTACTTTTTCCATTTAGCAAAAAACCCATGCATATGTTCCTGTTGGTTCCCGTAATACATTTAAAAATTAATACTGAACGTCATTTTGAGTTTAAGGGAAATAAATGAAATGATATAGTATTACAAGAATTGACAAAGAATGTCTCCTTTTTGATATTAGTTTTGTATAACTTAAGGAGTCCTGTAAAATATTAGGAATTAATCTTAAACTAAACTTGAATCAGTAGAGGTTGAACTGATTATTTTGAAATCACCTGAAATGCTGAAAGGAAGATACAATGTCCTTTCACCCCCAAAACAGATTCTGATTAAAAATTATCCTGTTTGTGCAGCCACAATGGACAATCGTGCCTTCAAAGTTTAAAAAAAAACAGATAAAAATCACATAGTATTTTAAATTCTCTTCTTGTTTCTTTACCATAAGGGTTATCAGTTCTGTAGAAACAAGAAAATAATCTAACTTTGGTTTCCCTTATGCATTAATTCCAAATTCCTCTGTTAGATGCTTTTTATTATTCACTTTGTTTATACACCTAGTTTGTACAAAACCCACAGTGATGATTAAAAGAGGCTCTGATGTGCTGTACTCCTCTCAAAAAATCAGTTGGAGGCAGCTCCTCTTGCAGCAGTTGTCCCTAATAATTTTTCCCGACAGTATGTAATTACATTTACCCGTATCCATTATTCTTCCTGCTGGTTACATAGGCCTTTCATTCGTCAGACTTTGTCTGCATAATAGTGCAGTGACTGGGTCTAAAGCAAAGCAAGAAACTGGAAAACATTTTTGTTTCAAGAAGTTCTTTTGTGGACTGCAGCTTTGCCTTTTTTGTTTTCATAAAGGCATGTGCACCCTCTCCCCCGTTTTGGCTGTGTCATCTCCTAAAATACCTTTCTTCGAGCATCGTATCTGTAGATAAGCACAATGAGAATCTTCTGGAGGATTGTTTTCTTGGGGTTTGAATTTTTTGTTTTGTTCTTCAGTATGGAGTGCGAGACAGTATGAGGTCTGTAATGCTGTCTAGAGTTCAAGTTCATGTACAGGCAGGCTTTTGCTCGATCTGATGCCTGCTCTAGAGATGAGGGGCTCTTGCTGCTGGTTCTGTGCTTTAATTTGTCATAATACTTGAGTCACTGCTATGATTTTTTTAGATTGTGTTGTATAGAATTAGCTTGGCACACATTAAACAAAACAATTACATTGAAATATCAACAAAGAGTATTGTTACTCATAGGTTACCCTGTTATAGTTCAGGTTGAGGTGACCCAGAGTGGAATTTCACAGCTCCAGTTTCTAGCAGAGAGAAGCTGCACCCAAGGGTGCTGCCTTGGATGAGTCTGTGCAAGTGCTTCTAACTCGGGTTGTGAGTGTGCTCTTGAAGTGGATCTCCCATTTATTCTCACTTCACTTTGATGCTTATCATAGAGAAGTCTTAGGCTTAGTAAATTCAGTTCCTTTTGGGAAAGATGCTCCAGGAGTGTAGCTAATGCTTTCCAACCTTCTGATAGGCTTCAATGCAGGAGATCACTAGAAAGAAACTCTTCCCTCCAAACACATATAGGGTGGACATTGCACTTGAGCATCAGGTCTTCTATTTTATAGGCTTGCTTCAATCACACTTCGCTGCCTACAGAAGCATAGCCTAAGGATCTCAGTTTTGTTGCTTGTTTGTCTGTATGGATGGAAGCTGCACCTACTGCTGAAGTCAGTGATGGCAGGCTAACGAGTTGAGGAGCCCTGATCTAGACCTAAATTCTTGCAGGTTATTGATTGAGTTCTTTGAAGACTTAGAGGTCAAGAAAAGATGAGAGAGACTGTTTTCCCCTCCACCCTGTGATCAGGATTGTTGACTGTGTTTGCAGTCCGATGTAGTTCATTTTAATGCAGCCAAGTCAAAAGGAACGCTTCTGGGCAAAGTGAAGGTGTGTAATTCTAAGCTCTGAAACATTGTATTCAGGCAAGCAATGCTGTATGTGGATTACTATCATGACTATATTAATATGAGTACAATGCACTGTTCAAAGAAGTAAATGTTGATAAATTAAAACAGCAATATGCAGAAAGAAAGAGGGAAATGGCCTGGCTTTTTATAGGTACCCTGGCACACTTGTTGTGCACAGGTGGGAGCTCAAAAGAAGGAAACAAAAATAATCACAGGATTAAAACCAAAGAAACCTACTGCCTGGATTCAGAATCTCTCACAGAGGCTGAGAGGTGTCATGTCTCTATAAAAATACCTATTTATAAATAGATATGTACTGCATATGCAAATACACATACAGATGTAGAAGAGATCTGGTGGTTTAATGAGAACCAAAGGGGGATCAGGCAGACTCAACCTTGAAACTGGAAGGAGTGCTGTAGTTGAATTAGTAGTAGAACTAAAGGAGGAGAGACTTGGTAGAATAATTTGTTATCTTTTAAGATTAAATTAGATACTGCTTTTTGTAAAACGTACTTTAGTGAAACTTTGGGGAACAATTCAATGGGTTATAGAGCAAGATTATAGCTGAGTGAATGCAGTAGGCACTTCAGGATCTACAATATGTAAATCCATAAAGAATATTAAAAAAAATATGTGTATGTATATATTTCAGAAGGAAAAGTCTAGTGTCTGTTCCAGGGGCCATTGTTGTCTCCCCATTAGCATGGCTTCATGTTATGGCTTAATTACATTTTATTGTTAATGTCTGTTGTTAGTGTGCACGGTGGTGCATGCAGAGCTGCTCGGTTTCAGATTCAGATGTATATGAGGTTTGTTTGGATGGTTCTATGCTCTGATAAGAGAAGCACAGGTGTTCCCTGGGAGCTAATTTGGTATTCACTTCTCCTGTTTTTATACAGCTAATATATTAAGCTTCCCTGCATGTATGTTTGTTTTCATTTCAGGCTCCATTCAGGAACACTATTACTGATAAAAATCTTTGTTTCAAACAGCACAGAGTAGGAGCGCTGCGCTGAAATTGAATTTGTCAAGTTTCTGTTACAGCGTCATCATTTTTATAGCATTCCAATAGGGACAAAGAGAAGACTTCAGACTTAAGCCTCTTAGTACTTTCTTTTCTAAAATCAAAGCTTTCCTGAAGCTTGTCACTTTTAACTGTGTTTTCATAGTTCTGTAGTTCTGCATTGCCTATCGCTCATCGGATCTGTTCAGAACTTGCATCTCAGTCTTTGTGGGGTAGCAGAGCAGCAGTCCCTATCTTCTTTTTTTCTTTTTTAATTAATTTACATTGACTTGTAGTTGCCTTGGAAAGTTCTTGTCTTGCTTTTGGTCAGAATTGTGTCTGACTGACACACTGACATACATGGAGCTTAGAGGTTACTGGGCGTCTCCAATTTAAAAATGTATTATTCCAGCATTTCTGACTTGATCTTGGAAATTTTAGGTCCAGTGCCAATGGGTAGATTTTACTGATTTGTTACATTGGTTTCTAGCACTCAGATGTTCAAATTCTGCATAGCAGGGGAGCAGTGATGCTCTCTGATTTGGTGTCTGCGTTTGAAGGGGACAGTCATGGAGGGGACAGTCATGGAGAGGACAGCGTGCAGATAGATGTCTTTGAGGACATAATCGGGGAGATCCGTCATGTTACAACTTTCTGGAATATTAGAATTCTGGTTTGCTTTACCAAAATATCTGGGCTTGGAGCCATTCCTGATCAGTAGAAGAGGGAAGTCGGTACTGATCAGTAGTCATTTATGTTGGCTTTGGGAGAGGAATCATCGAGGACTGTATACACAGGCTGGCAGGGATGTCCTTTCACTTGGCGATCCAACAGAGGTCAGGAGAGAAATGATTCAGCTATCCAGCTGAAGGAATGTTGGCATGCTGCTTGGGCCCCGGGATAAATACTAAATAGCTACTTTATTCCTCTCTCAGAAAAATTATTCTTTCCAGATTTGATGTTACATATTCCCATCTTTGCTGTCAAAGCCTCTAACGTACAGCTGGGCAGTTCATGCATGGAAGAACTTGTTGCCTTCCATTCTCCCTTAGAGGCTTATAAAACATTAGCCACCCAGAGGCTACTGATTTAGAAAAGCGTGCTGTAAATTGGCACTGTATGTAAATGAGCTATCATGCTGTGTTGTGGTGATTAATGTAACTGTAACGGCACACACTGTCTTTAAAAATTATGATAACCTAGGGAAATCGCTTAAAGATAACCTGTTCTGTCTGTTCTTCTCAGGAGAACATCTGCATTTCGGCTCCATATAGCTTATCTTTACTCCTAATGCAAAAAGGAAATTTAAAGACAACAAACAGGACCATATTCTGACTTGCACTGGATTTATTCCTGCATGTCAGTTTTATTATGCAAAAAGCCTGCTTTTGAGTTGCCTTGAAACTGGCCTTTTTTTCATAGGCGCTCTCCGGAAATCACATTGGTTTTGTTAACAAGCTCAAGGTTCAGGTGTCAGTGCTGGCACTTCACTAGTTGTTGCTGAACCCTGCATACCTCTGTCACGCTGTTAAGCCCCTGGAACTGGCTGCCTGAAACTTGGTTTGACTTAATTTAAATCTTGCAGGAATTTGTCTTAGTTTAGCTTTTCATTCTGAAAGTCTACTTTTCCTTATGGGCTTTGCTTGTGCCGTAATTCAAAATTTGTTCCAGTTTCTAAACTCAGCAGCTGATGAATACTTGCATGTTCTTTTATCTGTTGGTACAAATTTCATTAATTTATGTATGGTTAAATATGCAAAAAGATTTTTTTCTTGTTTCAAATGAAGTTTAAAGGAGGAAAAAAAATAGCTGTGGAATGTGTTTGGTTTTGCTAGTTCCCTGTCTTGGTCCAAATCCTGAGAAAGCTGGGATTTTTGAATGTGAAGCATTAACCGAAAATGCTTCAGTAAGTATTGCAGAATTCCAGATGTTTGGATCCATGGCACTTATAGGTACATTTCCCCCTTTTTACTTGGGAATCCTTTCGTCTGTTTACCCTCTTTTGCCCCGTGCTTTAACAGAAACAATTCTGTCGTACTAATTCTGACCACTTTCCTCCTCTCCCTGCTTCTTTTCGTATCAGGGATAGTAGAAAGAGGAGCTTAGGAATCCTCGAGGAAAGGCAAACAGTAACATATGCGTATGTTCCTGGAATAGTTATTTGACTTCTCGTGAGACTAGAAAAGTCTCTTTATGGAGGGGCTCTTGAGAGAATTGAATGAATCGGGGGAAGAAGATGGAGAAGAGAGGAAAAGAATATCTCCTAATAAATGCTAGTAGTCACTTGGCAGGTATGCATCCAGGGCACGGTCAGTGCAGTCTCTATTAGCACAAGCTGTAAGTGCTGCATCTGTTAGGGCTGAAAGCCATGCGGCTTGAAAACATGAGATTTGCATATGCAGTGCAGGCCTCTGTAAAGGGTGTTTTTCTGTAATGGTAGTGTAATACACCCTCTTGTGGCAGGAAGAAAAAAGTCCAGGCGGAAACCCGTTTTACCTCTTTTTTTTCTATGCTCACAGATTTGCCGTACTCCTTCTTTTGCCTTTCCCTTGTGTTCAGTGAATATTCCTCACTGGTTTGCACCACGTGTGCCTTCCTACAGTTTTCTGTTTCATCTTTCTGTTTATGCAGTACCTGAACCTGTTCTGTTTGTCTTGCAAATTCTAAAACTTCACTATGTCTATTTTAATCTAGTTTTATTAGTATTTATGTTGTATTTAAACTCTTGGCTTTAAAGTGCAGTTTCTTTCTCAGTTGCCAACATGGTAAAAGTATGCCTTGCAGACTAACTTTAAAACATTTGCAAGAGTAAAAGGCTGGAAAAATAAATTAGAGTGTTGAAGAACATGCTAGTTTTGTTTTTTAAATAGCTTAGTTTGTCTGAACTACTATGAAGGGGTCATGTATAGATGGGATTAGGAGATAACGTGCTGCTTTTCCCAGCTGTTTGATAACCAGCTTAGAGCTGGGTCAAATGCAGTACCAGAGTGCAAAGAAGGCGCATCACCTTCAAAGTGCAGAAAGGGCCCTACAGCATGTTTGCAGTTTATCAGATTTGCTGCATAATAAGCTGTACACTCCATTCAGCACTGTAATTAACCCAGGAAAGCACTCCCGTTCAGTCTTTGCTGATAGCATGAGCCTCACAAAGCCAAGCAGTCTCAGCAAAATACCTCTAAATAAGATTAAGCAAGGCAAGCCAACCATGAAATAAAATGTAGGCTAAGTGTTGAGCAAATGCTGTTTGTTGCTTGCATTTAGTACCAAGTTCTCTATTGACATGAGATGTCCAGGCGTATAATGTGTGAAAAGCACTGGCAACTCTTCAGAAGTGCTAACAGATGAGACCTTAAGCAGATATCATTAATGTTGTTGCAAAGGAAAATAACCAAGTGTTGTATAAAAACACAAGTGTTGTATGTTGATGCCATTTCCTGCAGCTCCTAAACAGCCATGGCTCTCTGCCCATGGATGCCCAGCAGGACAAGGAATAATATTCTGGTTGGTTCATCTGGAATGTGGTAGGCAGAAATGGTGGCAGAATGGATAACGCTGGGATATGAATGGAAAGAAGCAGCCAAATGATCTGGAGAAGGGAAAGCCAAGGCTGGTGACAGGTTTGTAAAGTGACAGGTTCCTTAGACCTGTGCTGTTGCTAGAGAACTTTGTTAGGCAGCAGGTAAAAGAAATACTGCTTATACAATGGAGGATGGAGTAGGTATAGTGTAGAGAGTCCTGAAATCTAGTACCCCTTTGAAAAACAGATCTCATCATTCTTTCCTTTACTTTCCAGGTATCTTGCAATATCTTCAGAACTCTCCCACCTAGTGACAGCAATGAATTTGATCCAGAAGAAGATGAGCCCACCTTGGAGGCATCGTGGCCACATTTACAGGTTTCTGATCATTTATCTCAAAGAAATGCCAGTTGTTGCTTGATGTCTCTAATAATTTTCTCAGTCTTTTTTAAACCCATCAATCAGAACTAGTCTGTGACACACTAACAGTTATTAACATTGTTCCTGGCTACCATAAAAAACCCTAGAAAGATAGAAGAGTATGAAATTTGCAAAATATAAATGCTTTCTTTCAAAATTGTATTGATGGTGCCCTCGTTTTCCTGTTTTCCCTCATTGGTTTAAAAAATTGTTTTCCAAACTGCTCTGATGCAGAAGAGTTTTTCAGCTATTTCAGCAAGAGCATTGTGGGAATGATACTGATAGCAGTTCTGCTTTACCAAGGGCAGTTAATTTTCATACAGAAGTACAGAGGTGTTGGCACATGGTCAGAAAAATTAATGAGAAGCCACATCCCTGTCGTAAGTCTTGCTTCCTTTCCCTGGGTTGAGGTTTGGCTTCAGCTGTTTGTAGCAGGATGCATGCTCATTGCTGTGTATCTTTCATTCCTATGTACCTTAAGTGTCAACACACGGTATTTTTAACAAAGAACATAAACTAATTTTGGAGAAATTATCATTGATGGTAATGCAGTAAATTCCTTTATAGAAAATTGAGATGCGGATCCTGTTTGTGTTAGTCAGGACAATGATTTATACCACCAGTAAATTTAGAAGTTTGCCTGCGTAACAGTTTGTGGCGGTTTTGTGAGCAAGGGAGCACAATTGATCTCAGCTTGAAATGAGGATTTTACTTGAAAGTTACATGCACAATCCTTGCCGTGAGCAGTTAGTTTCACTTTCTTGTGCTCTCAAATTTAGATTCTGTTGAAATCTAAGTTTCATCCCTCATTTATATTTAAATTTCACCAAAAAAAAAAAGAATCCTAAGAGCTTCAAGGCAGCTCTGAACAGCTCTTCCTGCCTGGAAACAGCGCCAGCATACATTTCTGTTAACTTGCGTTCGTTAACACTAGAGCTGTAGTTTTAAAAGTCATTACTTACGTGGAAATAATGGAATTTCTTAGCCAGTGGATGATTTACCATTGTCAGGAAGAAATACATCAACGTATTTGTCAGGAGTTGATGGAATCGTTTCCCTGATGATTTAATATCAGTTATGTAAGCTGTTACTTTCTCCATGTCATATTTCTCCCCTCCTTTTTGATTTCCTGTTTATTCCTTTTAGAAGTAGGAGAACACTGATGTAAAGCAGCAGCACTGCAGCATATTGGTGTTTGCACAGAAAAGTTTAAAATTATTTTACAATGTAATTTTTAGCTTCCTTTCTCCTTTCAGTATCAATATTCATGCTCACTGAAGTCAGAAAGGAAAATGTTTTCAGTGGCTGCTCTACTTGAAAAGGTTCAGCAAAGAAAATTGTGAGCTGGTAGCTCATGTGGTCAGTGACGATTCAGAGCTGATGTCTCGCGAGGCCATAGTAGTCCAGGCTTCACTTCGCTTCCTTTTTGCCTGGTTTTCATGCTCTTCATTTTCTCCCCTAAATGAAAAATCTGTTACCGTCCCTCTGAATAGTTTAGGCAGAGATGAAATTGTCTGAAAGTTAGCAGGTTTTCTGCAGCCCTGAGGGTAATCTTCACAGTTAGTTAGAAACTTCTTAATAAATTCCGGTTAGTGTTCTTCTTCAGTGTTTCAAGTTGTTAAAGCGCTACTCTAAGCAGTTTGCAATTTAAGTTAAGTATTTCCAACTATTTCACCAACCAACCCTTTCAGAATTGTCTGTATTTGATGTCACTTCAGCAGTTCAGTGTGCAGTTTAAATGTGCTTGCCAGTTACTTCAGTAAGCTTTACAAGATGATAACAAGCATTATAAGATGGCAGTGCCTGTTCTTGGTGTTGAAATATCTTTGACTGGGGTTTAAATAAGAAAAACTAACTTAAAAAGCTCACATAATGAATTCTAACTCTAAGATAGCAATTAATAAAGGAGGAAAAAAAAATCTTTTTTTATTCAACCTTTTGCTCTGTGGAAAAACAATTATTTTATTTTCTAGCAAAAGAATTTAGGGAAATACTTCAAAATATAATGAGTCATCAAGTCATAAACTAAGCCTTTTTTTTTTTTTTTGTTTGCAGCTTGTATATGAGTTTTTCATACGATTTTTGGAAAGCCAAGAATTTCAGCCCAGCATTGCCAAAAAGTACATAGATCAGAAATTTGTATTGCAGGTAAGCTGATGTGTTTTCTTAAAGGCTTCATTTTGCTTTTGGAAAAAATTTCTTTAAAAAGATTTTATTTAGTATTTGGAAGTGAAAATTTGGATCTGCAACAGAAAAAGGCCAAACAAGCGTATATAATGAAAGTTTTCAATCTATGGAGGTACGGGAAATGTTTGTGTGTTTATGTTGGTCCCTGTTGCTATAGAAAGATGAAATAGTTGGTTTGGCTTCAGTTTTGAGACCTTAATCAAAATATTTCATTTACCAATATTGAGAGGGAACTGAACCACTAACTGTTAAAAAAATGAAAGGTTTACTCGCAAGCAGTCTGAAAATGCTGCTATCTAGAGAGACTACTCAAACTCCAGTTATAACATGTCTTGATATTGTTAAAATATTTCTTTTGGAAGGGGAGAATGTTTCTCCTTTCTGTCTCTGCTGGAGAGCTGGCCACGGGGGCAGAAGTTCATGAACAAACCTATTCCCAGCACAGTACTGAAAACAGTGATGCTATAGTGGTCAGGAGGAAGTAAATCAAAAGGCCGTATGAAGTTCAAGTTCTATTAAAAGCAAGGAAGAAGAAGTAGCATCAATAATATACAACATCAGCAAAGAAGGAGTAGCTTTATCTTGGTAGTTTGCTTGCCATTATTATGGTTAAATGAAAGAGATTGGCTCTGCCAGTCAGTCAGCTGACAGCCAGGTATTTTAAAGGTATTTCATCTTTCTCCTCCTTGCGTCCAAGCGAGGCTTCTTGTGTGCTTTGTTACTTCACTTGAAACTGCAGTAGCTGGCCTTTGCTACTGAAGATTTTTCATCCAGGCCTTGACGGATGTTTGAACAGAGATGGCCGAAGAAAGATGTTTTCTGGGATAAGCCAGGGTACTCCACAGATATGACTTTTTCAGGAACAGGCCTGTCTTGTCTTTTCTGTTCCCACTGTGAATTTTTGTATAGCCGCAATGTCAAAGAACTTCATCTGTCATGCTCTCTATAGCTTGCTTTTGAAATCAGGGAAATTTAGAAAGATTCCTACATAGTTTGAAAGGGGAGTTTTCTTGTGGGTTGAGACTTAAATAAAAGCCAAGCTAGAAGTGGCAGGACATACTCAGCATTTCTGAAGACCTTTCTCTCACCCCTTTGTCACAGAGCTTTTATTTTTCCTTTTAGTACTCAGGCAATACAAATAGTGCTTTTACTGCTCCAGTGTATTATTCCTATGAAGAATACCTGAAAAATCTAGCTGAGAGAGCAGTTTCTATCCTTAAATTCAAAGATTCAAAGAAGGGACTTCAATTTCCTTCTTAATGTTGTAAGACCATCTTAGCTCCATGAAAGCAGTGGAGTATACTTAATGTTTTAATTTAATCCATCTTCTACATACAAGAACAGTGTAAATGTAAGAATATGCATGGGGGATAATCACTCTTGACAGTTTTTTCCGGACTGATATTATTTTCTTTAGATATAGTAGGATTATATTAGAAGGAATGCTTGTGTTCTGCTCCAAAATCTAGAGAAAATAATTCCTAGATGCTTCTGTTATCTGCTTCTGAACTTGGTTTTTTATGACACTGACAACACAAGTGTGACAGCTTTTCAAACCAGCTTTCTCTCTAGATGAATTTGTTTTCTTTAAAAAATTGAGGAACTTTAATGAAATGTTTCTTGGCAGTAAAAACGCCTTTATGAAATAATGATGCAGGGTTTTTTAATGGGCATTTTCAAGCATTTTCTTGTTTGCTTGCTTTTTGCTTTTGTTTTTTAAATATAAATATGTTTCTGGTTTTCAGCTGTATGTTTTAATAAAATGCTGTACGTAACAATGTAACTGTTCGTTTCTAAAGGCTACTTATATACAGTCTGAAATGGTTGGCAGTGGTTGCTAAGAGACATACTGTTCAAATATATCCACAAGTGTCTCTGTTATGTAGGTTGCTATTTTGGAAAATTTATTTCCTTTTTCTCTGTATGTTTAGTGTCAGAATAGTCATGTAAATTATGCAAGTCTTGCAACTTATCCATAAAAATAAGACTTTATTGTTGAAAACTGGTAACAAATTGGACATATCAAAAGGGTTGTCTTTTTCTCTTTATTTTGAATGAGAGAGCGAGTCTTGGTTCAGCAGTGTTTCCACAGAGGATCTATGTAAGAGAACTGGATATATAAATATTTTGCTCCTAAAAGCATTCCGATAAGAAAATTAAAAACATAAATGTTTCCAGCTGTTTGCTGTCTTTGGGTGAAATTTGCTATTTGGGGAAGGATGAGGTGACTATTTATTTATTTAACTGTAGACCTAATTGAACAAAGCAGTGTGTTTATAACCTCTGGAGGGCAGCTGACAAACCTTGTGAAATTCCCACCACAAGTTCTTAATGCAAAGAAGAGACAGTGGGATCTCATTGCAACCTATAGAAACATCCAAAACAATGAAGAATATGTGCATTAGTCCTAAAGCTGAATGTTAGAAAGCAAAATCCTAGACAACGACTTTTAATCATCTTTTCCTGTTGTTTTTCTTTCTCACCTCCTCTATGTCACATTTTAATAGCTCAGGTGGTATACATGCACTGACATAGCTACTTTTAATAGGTATTTAGAATTTATCTATTTGTGAATCCAAGATAATTTTGTCTTCTACCATTCTGTTAAATATTCTGAAGGCATCTTATACATTTGTAAGACCACTTTGGCCAAACTGTCTTTGTTTCTATTGCAAGACAGGTACTGGTTAATAGTTATTTTCTTTTTTTTTATGTGAGACAGATACTGTTTCTTATGATTTCTACCTTAAACTTCCCTAGTGAGCATTTGGGAGGTTAGGGTGAGGCTTGGGGGCCTTTGGGTTTTGTTTTTTGTTTTTGTTTTTGGTTTTTTTTTTTTTTCATTTGTTTGTTTTGTTTTAAAATAAAGTTTACCTTCTAACTTATTCCAAATGTCTACCAGAACTGCCAGTGTTGGGGTGTCAAAGATGAAGAAGGGGCAGGGAGAGGCTTATCCTTTTGTGGTGGAGGACTCAAGGGGAATAGTACAAAGATCTGCAGGTGATAATCCTGCTGCTCAATTCATGTCTTACTTCTTAGAGGCAACTTCAGGTGTCAGTGTTTCAGGATATATTTTGTACAGTACAAAACACTGGGTGGTGTTCTTTTTTGACTGAGTAACATAATTTTGCTGTTTTAAAGTCTTCTTTAAGACTATTTAGTACATGTAGATTTTCTGTTGTTGGAGTTTGTTTGTTTTGGGTTTTTGTTTTGATTTGTTTTTGTTTTTGTTAAACTGGGAATTGAATTTAGCATTTTATTCAACTTGAAGATTAATTCCCCCTGATGTTGCTTGTTGGTGGAGATCCTGTAACAGCAGATCCTGTACTAGCATAGACTTCACTCTTGAGTCTTTCAACAGCGTGAAGGCCATGCAGTCCCTGGGAAGGCTTAAGAGCTCGTAATATAAACTACAAACAATTAGAAAGATGTTACTGTAACACAATGTTGTAGGAACAAAATATTAGAGCAAGCAAGGATCTTTTAGTTCTGCCAAGTGAATGGTAAGGGGCAAACTGTTATTTTGTGCATATGACAGCATCTAAAGACTTGTTTTGTTTGGTTTTGAGGAGAAAGAAGGCAGCATTTTGGAGCCAGTTAATGAGAAGTTTATTAGTTGCGTGAAGATTTCCAAAGTTCTGTTATGTTAGAAGTGGAAATTAATAAACTGAGTTGCGTGATGCTGTACTGGTGTTACAACAGATTTTTTAACACTGTATTTCTACGCTTTGGGTAATGCAGATATCATATTCTTGCATGCATCTGCTTTCACAAAATTAACTTTTATATAGAAGCCTGTGTGTCATACTTGTCAAATGTCTGCTGTTTCAGTTCTCTTTTTTCATTTAAACACAGCTGTTGGAGCTGTTTGACAGCGAAGACCCTCGAGAACGAGACTACCTAAAAACAGTCTTGCACAGAATTTATGGCAAGTTTCTGGGTCTTAGAGCATTTATCCGAAAACAGATTAATAATATTTTTCTACGGTAAGTTGTGGGAGAAGGTACTTTTTGCTTATGAACATTATAGGAAACTGATACATTATTTATATTTAACTTTTCTTTTTTTAGATTTGTTTATGAAACTGAACACTTCAATGGCGTAGCTGAACTGTTGGAAATTTTAGGAAGGTAAACGAGTCTTTACTTATTAGCTCTCTCAAACTTCCCTTCTTGGACACATCAGGGTAGTCTTGGATTTCGAAAATTGTTATGATAAGGTTTGATTCTGAAAACACATTGAGTGCACATGCTCATCTTTAGACCCATGTGCTACATCTTTGCCAAGAGTATATAACGGGATGCAAGTTACAGCCAAAAGCGTTGGATTGATTTTGTGTGTGTGTCTCCATGTTTAATTTTGTGCACTTCAACCTTACGTGCTGCAGAAACTTTTTTTTTTTGAGCACACTAACTGCGTGAATATTTTGAGTAAATTTAATTGTGGTAAGTTCCTCAAAACACCTTACTTACATGAATTTACAGACCCGCATAGGCGAGGTTCTTATCTGTTTGGCAACAGGTTTGTGCAGTGGTTTATATGATTATGCCTATATTGGAGCTGAGTTGCTACCTAGATGTGTCCTACATGGCTGATATAAAGCAGGTCAGAAGCCAACACCTGTTTACAAATGGTACACGCCTGCATGTGAGCAGGTGCTGACTGCTGAATTATTTTAATCTAGAAAGTGCTTGTTCAGACCTCAAGAATAGTTTCTGTGAAACTAACAAATATTTCTTTTCTGATTTCTAGTATTATCAATGGTTTTGCTTTACCTCTTAAGGCAGAGCATAAACAGTTTCTGGTGAAGGTGCTGATCCCTTTACATACTGTCAGGAGTTTATCACTCTTCCATGCACAGGTAGAAATTATAAAAATATTTTCTGCTCAGTTAGAATGATGTATGTTTTTATAAGGTTGGTTTTGAAATTTAATTGCATAGCACATAAAAGGGGGGGAAGTTTTGATATGTGGAAAAAATGCAATAGATTCTTTTTACACTCATGTAATGTGCTTTCTATGGTGAATATCTTCTGTTCTGATGAGATAATTGAAAGTGTAACAGACATGTAATATTTTGTGGGTTTTCTTAGTAGTTAAACTCTCTTTTAAGTTTTCCTCTCTGCTATTTTCTGGCGCTCGCAAGTTTTGCCTTTCCCATTCACTCTCCCAAGAGGACATTTGGGTTTTCTTAGTCTTGTGCTATCAAGGCTCTTCTTCACCCAGGCAACTTTCTGAATACTAATACCCACATTTTTGCATAATCTTTAACATTCTCCCTCACAGATTTCTTAATACTGCATTTATGCTCTCATATATCTTTTTATACATTCAGCTTTCATGACATAAAAGCAGTTTGCTCTAAATATGTTATTTCAGGTTTTATTTTTATTAAAAAGATATTTTTATTTTTAATTTTTTTTCGTAGTGTGTTCTGTTGCTTCTTATGAGCTGAAGTTTGAGTGAATTTGCACAGTGCAGACCATGCATCTCAGTTTAAAATTGGATGCAGTTTGGGAAAGCTGTATCACATCTTGTCTCGAGTCTTTCTTTTTTAAAAAAATATTCCTTTGTGGTTTCTTTATAGAAATGTTCTAATTTCATTTTCTTAAATCTTCACCTCTTCACAGCTGGCGTATTGCATAGTACAGTTTCTGGAGAAAGACCCCTCACTCACAGAACCGGTAAATATTTCTTTCATATTTTTATTTCTGCATCAGAAACAGTTACCCTAGTGAGAGAAAAGTTAAAAAAAAAAAAAAAACAAAACCAAACTCACTTTTTTTTTTCCTTCTAATTTAGGTCATTAGAGGTTTAATGAAATTCTGGCCCAAAACCTGCAGTCAGAAGGAGGTAAGTGATATATGCTAGTATTAATGAAACACAAGAATTATTTTGTTCTACAACATAATAGGCAGGGAATCTTTATATACCACCAGGTAGGTAGCATATGCTGTGCTGGATCTTGGTATTAATTCTTGTACGTGGTTTTTCCATACTTGAACTCTGGGTTTTTTGGCAGTTTTGATTATGAAAAGTTTGATAACCATGGTTTCTATTCACAAAATAAGCACTACTTCTTCTGCAGAGAATTTCTTTTGTTTTATTTGAATGGAGATAATAAACTCAGTTGAGGATAGACTCAACTAAGAGACTAGAAAACTCTTTTAGATTTGGAATTGTTTCTTTGCAAGGACAGTATTTCATCAGGAAAGATGAAGCATGTTTTATTGTCTGGTGCTTACCGTACTACTACTAAACGTGTAAAAGATGAAGTTAGACCTTTGCATTTTTGTTTCAAATTCTTCCTGCAAATCTGAGTTTCCCTACTGAGACTTTGTGACACAGATAAACTCTTACTTTGAATATTGCTTCCAAACATGAGATAAAATTAGGAGGCTCTCCTTAGTTTACAAAATTTAAGCCTTGGCCAAATTCTTTGTCTGTATGAGGCTAGGTTTTCAGCATGGATATACTGTTGCAATTCTGCATTCTCTTGTAAAGGACTACTTTAAGTACAGCATTTGCATATAATCATCCTCCTTCTTTTAGGAGACTGAATCCAGAAACTGCTAAATGTAGAACTGATCACGCTGATCTAGCGAGATTTCCATTTCTCCCTAAAGTGTAGCATTGGAGGGTTACCAGCGTTTTGCTAATCAAGATGATTCAGAGGTTTTATACAATCCTCTTTCTTCCTTGTCTTTAGGTCATGTTCCTAGGAGAGCTGGAGGAGATCTTGGATGTAATCGAACCATCACAATTTGTCAAAATCCAGGAACCTTTGTTTAAACAGATTGCCAAGTGTGTCTCTAGCCCTCATTTTCAGGTCAGTGGTAGAGATTATTGATTGTATAGGAATGTTTAGTCTTGATTTCAAGCCTAACACCCCTGGCGTAAATATTATTTTATGTTATGTGATTTAAAATACTTGTCTTCTGGATTTTTGTGAGAGAGGGTATGTTGCAGTGGAAGTTTAATTCTGAGCACCATGATTTAGATGCATCTAGAGTTATAGCATAGGCCGTTTTGAGCCCCATAAGGCCTTAAACTGTATTCATACAGGCTTTGAGCCCTTCTGACTTTTGGTGATGGGTATGCACTGTATGGCCTTCAGGCTGACAGACCATGTAAGAGATATTTGCTTCTTTTTTAGTGCAATATTGTGCACCATTCTTGTTTTCTCTAGGCTTTTCCCTGTCTTCTTCCTCTGCTGGCCCGCACTGCTCTCTCCCTTCCACCTGGAGTCATAACATTGAGGGAAAGGGGTGATGGGAAGTTTGTCTGCTCTCCCTTCCCCTCCACAGCTGCAGCCTTAGCACAGTGTCTACAGCTGATCTTCACTGAGGAACAATATATTGTGCAGGGGAAAGAGAGTGTGGATGCTCTGGGATCTGATTTATAGGATAAAATTAATTCCATCGGTGCATATTATGCTACTGACTAAAGCAGAGTTTTAATTCAAAGTTAATGATTCCGCTTAACTCACCTTTGTGAACTTCCTCTGTAATTTGTTTTTCCTTCAGAAAATTACAAAATTATAGGTATCTCAATTCCTATTAACATTTTATTCCTTTGACTCAAAGGTGGCTGAAAGAGCGCTGTATTATTGGAATAATGAATACATCATGAGTTTAATAGAGGAGAATTCAAATGTTATACTTCCCATCATGTTTTCCAGCCTTTATAGGATTTCTAAAGAACACTGGAATCCGTAAGTTTTTGCCTTTACTCTTTATCTTAGCACTGATAAACTGAGGGGATGTCTACTGAAGAATGTCTGAATGGGAGAGATCCAAATTTAAAGCTGGCATGAGCAGGTGCAACTCTGTTAATGCCAATATAAATTAGTCTATACTTGATCTTGTCTCAAAATGTTTTTAATTATCTGGTATGTGTACAAAAATCAGTTCCTTGTGCGATAAAAATAGACCTTCTCAGAAGTTGGAAAAAAGAGAAATTAGATGTTACATTGTTATTGAAGAAAAAGTGTTGCTCATCAAGCATTTCTCCTACACAGTTTTTTGTTCAGAGATTAACATCTTAAGCCTTATGGCGAATTGTCTAGAAGAATATTGCTTGGTATTAATAAGGCTTTGCGGCTGTATCATGGGTGATACCGCTACCTCTGTTGGACCTCTGGTACTGTCATTTTTCTAAACATCTGTGAAGCACATGGGCATCAGTATATTCTTCAATTGGTTTGGTTTTTTTTACATCCTTTTAAATACAGCTGTTCTCTGTTACAGAGTAACAAAGCAGTTGCTTCATATTCTTATGCTGTTAATTTTGCATTTTTATTTTTAAATTGAATGAACTAGCAGAATATGTTTTAGTGAAAAATACTATTACAGTTAGATGCTGTGTATTTTATACTTGACTTAGAAAAACTTTTTGGCTAAAGATGGTTACCGTGGCATAGTACCACGTTACCAGTCTCCAACCTGCCTGTGCTAATTCCCAGCCTCTAATGCTACGCACTGGGATGCTTCTGGTAATTCAAATATTCTGGTATTCCAGTTCACAGAGTTTTCATGCCTACAGGAAATTTTTCCCTTGGACACAAGCTGGGTTAAGATACATATAAAATAAAGGAAGTATTTAAAGATTTTTTTGTATTTGTAAGAAGGTTAAATCTGGTCAACAAAAAAGGAAGTTTATCGAAAGAGGGAAATGATAGACAGCGGTGCTTGAGAGTTGGCACAGTTTGTCTGATATATAAGTTAGCTCTGAAGGTTCCTGGCACTTGTGATGTTGTTTCACTGCCTCCTGGCTGAAGGGCTACTTCTTAAGCAGCTCCTTGTCTGAATTTGACAACTCTAGTAGCGGATGAGAAACTGGGAATCTCTTGGTTGATTGATAACGTATTCCAAAGTCTCAAAGTTCTTTTAGATTAGTTTCTCTTCTCTCTTTTCAGTTCCTTTGTTGTTTCTTTATCTTAAACTCTGCCAGAAAGGAATTTTGACCTCTAGGTAATCACAGTATTGGCAGACCTATCTCATCTTACCCTGGAAATTCGAATATGTTGTAGGTTAGTTATCCACTGAAATGATATGAAAGAGTAAACTCATTTTACCTTTTTTTACCTTTCGTGGGACAGAATGCCCTTTTGAAGCCTTTTTGACGTTCTATTTTTATTATACATAATTTCTTCCTGTATGAACAGATCATGCCTGTTATATTTTATGCAATTAAGTAACTCAAATAAGCATTTGTGTTGGCTCTTGGGTAAGGTCAGGAACAGCAATAAGCAAAGAAGACAGATTATTTATACAGTGATGTAGAGTTTGTATATATATATATATATATTTATATATATAGAAGATATATAATATAATTTTTCAATGTGTGTTTATATATATATACATACACATATGGTTTTACATAGATATTGCAGGACTCATCTGAAGGATTTGTGGGTTTTTAAGAGTCTTTTTGCTGTACCAAAGTGAAAATGAATATGAAATGTATGAGCACAAGGAAATCACTCTTGAAATACAGCCTTTTCTTTTGCAAAGATGCACTGAATATTCAGCTTCATAGAAAAATCATAAGGAGATATGAATCACTCACATTTCATGTTTAGATTCTGTTCCTCTGCCTGCACTGATGATTTGAATCCCTGGAGTTGCATTCAGAGTTTCTCCAGAGCATGAGGGAAGGGTCTGTAGTTATATGTAATAGCTTTCTGTTATTACCCTTTACACTAGAGTTTTGGTTTGCTGCATTTAAGTAGTCAGCAGAGGCATGAAAGTTGGTCCTCACCTTTAAATAAGTAAATCAAAAGTAGTTTCACTGAAATCAAAGGATTAACATTATCATACTTGCAAGTGCAGAATTGGTTGTGGCAATGCCGGTAAGAGAAGATGCCTTTATTTCACATTTGATTTCACCTGAAACTAATAGAATCCTTTCTTTTTTCTCTTTTAATATTTCACAGGGCTATTGTGGCTTTGGTCTACAATGTGTTGAAGGCATTTATGGAAATGAACAGCACCATGTTCGACGAGCTGACAGCCACTTACAAGTCAGATCGTCAGCGGTAACTTTTTACAGCTTTTTTTGTCAGCTGTGCATAAGGCCTGCTGTTCAGTTTTCCCCTTACACTCAGATGCAATTGCATTATCTCACACATAATATTCAGAATGCCTCATTTCTCCCCCTTTTTAGCCTTCTGTTTGCAGGATGTAAGGTAATATCATGTACAGGCTGTTCTTAACACATTATGAAATACAGTACCCTTTGCAATGCTTGGGAATCCATGTTTCTCATGGAATTCCTTTTGACTCTCTATTCCAAAAGTCTTAAATGTATCAATATCTTCAATAATAAAAGAAAAAAACAAGGATTTAAAGGTAACACTTTGAAAGTTACGCTGAGCTTTGGAAAGAGACATGAGGAAGAACCCAAAGATTTGATTTTCCAAACTACTGTTTGCAGGGTAGGTGTGGTCTTAAAGCAGAGGCATCTCTTAACCTTTTCATTTCTTATTCAGCAGTCCTGCTGTATCCAAGTCTTTTAGTTTGCAGAATCTATTAGACACACCACTCATGATCATTAGTTCCACTTCTTCGTTTTTCTCCTATGTTCCTTAAGCTTAATTTTCCAGTCATACTGGAGCATCTTTTCTCTGAAATTTCAGGTTATTCAAACCATAAGGTGAAAACAATGAGGAAGCTTCAGGAACTCTGGTGGGCAGTTTGCCACTTCATTTAAGTCATACCTTTTCTGTGACTCAGGGTTCCCCCAAGTGAAGCAAAGGGTACCATATACCATCGGACCTTGTTGGGTTACTGTACAGTCTCTACAGGCTCTTGGATTCTCTCTGTGACTGAAGTCGCACAGTCCTTTTGTTCTGCCTAGTTGCAAAATACGAAGTCTTAGATAGAAAAACCCCTACGCTTACAGTACTAATGAACTAGCCTGCTATTTTTAGAGACTTGGATATGTATTTGAGCTAAGATGCTAGACGAATTCTAGATAGAGGTTGATAAATAAGGCTTGATGTGCTAGTGCAGTCAAGACAACACTGCATGTTTTTCTACTAGACAGGGCAGAGAGTTTTAGGACTGGTCATGTAATCCATCCACTCACTGAGGGACCTCAGTGGCTTAAATCAATTTCTGATTACCCTTTGGCCCTTAAAATGTGGAGCTCTGCTCTTACCAGGACCATACACTGTAGGAGCATGTCCCATGTCTGAGTAATAGATGAGGTTTATTGACTGAACTGCACAAAGAATTTTTCTTGCACCTGCTGACCTTGTATCTCCCATCACGGCTGGTGCTAACCACTCCAGCATTTTTATTTGCTACTTAGCATTTTAAAAATTATTTTCCTTAATGTTTACAGAAAACTGTGAGCATCTTAATAAAACCACATTTCAAAAGGGTAGTTTTGATATTACTTAAAGCTTGAGGAGAAACTTGTTCAATATTAATGACTATGATAGGTCAACTAGGTAAGTTGGATGAGATGATTGTCCTCCAACAGTCTTTTAGCTTAGCTAAGCAGGCATATATTTCATAATGATTAGAAAATAAATATCTGGTAAGTAGCCTGAAAATGTCAGGCTATTTCACTTATTCTTATATTGAATTTTAAATTCTTTCTACTGACAGTGAGCTCTTTATTTTTAAACTGCTCTTCAGGGATTTGTCTGAAAGTTGTTTGTGTTTTTTTGTATTTTTAAAATATTCTGGGGGAAATTAAAATTTCAAATGAATGAGCCAGATGTTGGGGCTTTGACTAAATGGAAGACGTGTAGCAGTGTTTGTAATCTGCTGAAATATTTTTCAAGAATTCTCTAATGTGACTGATAGGGAATCTGTATCTCTTCAATGATTAGATTTCTATCTGAAGCTGCAAGGTGATGCAACAGAAACTTGAAAGCATTTTGTACCTTGCAGTATCTAGGAGATTTATTCAAAGTAAGGTATGGCAGACACAGGAAATTTGGAAAGCAAGTAATGGAGGTAAAGTAAATGTTAGGTTAAGTGTTTAATTTTATCAAATTGGCTGTTAAAGTCGATTGGTAAGACAAATGCTATGTAGATCTGGTGGGGATTGAGAAAGCGAAAAGAGCAAATCATTGAACAAAAGGGGTACATCTTGTAGCTTGAACTGTCCCTTCGCTGCTACCAAAGCTATGTGAAGGCCACCAGTCAATGGAAAAAAATGATTCTAAAAGAATAAGGGAACGCTTGTTCTAGAAAGTGGCTGCTACTTATAAGATTAAAAAATAACTTGCTCAAAAAAAATAAACTTGAAAATAGTTAAAACACAAGCTAATCCTGAAATTAATTTTCATAATCATGATATATTTATTCCATAATAAAAGTCCACTGCTTTTTTAATTCACCACTACCTGTCAGTCTCCAGGAACACTGTCACTTTTTGACTTATGTTTTATGTTCTTTCCATACTGCTTTGCTTAGTGATATTTATGTAGGTAACAAAAAAAATAAAAATTACATAATTAAATATATGTTAGGAAAAAAGGAAAATTGCAGTTGTGTTCAACAAAATTAGTGCTGCTAAGTATGTCAACTATATAATTTTTAACATAAATATTCTACAGACTTCTTTCCTGCTAACTCCTTGTTTTATTTTGTCTGTCAGTGAGAAGAAGAAAGAGAAAGAGCGTGAAGAACTGTGGAAAAAACTGGAGGATTTGGAATTAAAGAGAGGTCTTAGACGTGATGGAATAATTCCAACTTAACAAAAACACAAAACAGCATTATTAACCTGTGGAGTCACACATTTATGTAGTAGAAGATGGAGCAACAGTTTTCTGTATTGTGCAACTTTACAGTAGATTTCACATTTGTTTCATTATTACAACAGCACTGTATATACCTGTCTCTAAGTAAAGGAAAAAAATAAGGACTTTCATCCAAAGTTTGGACAGCAGATGGACTTCTCAGAACTTTGCAAACATAATTGTTATTTTAACCCTTCTTTAAAACCAGTCTTCAAAGATCTGTTGATGAAAATTGCGATGTCAAATTCCATTGTCAGGACCTGTTCCTTATTTATCGTTAGCAGAGAGTATAATACAATTTTCAAATGTGAACAATCTTAAAATTTAGCTTGTCTTTCTGCTAAACTGTTAAGTGTATTTATAGTAAAAGAGAAAAAAGACTGTCATTTCCTTATGAGTTTGTGTAACATCCTCCTTCTCTGGATAACTTTACTGTAATTTGACTTCTTTTCCTTTTGCACATCTTCATGAGTTGAATGTCCATTCAGATCAGGGCCATGAAAAACATAGGTCCTGAATAAAAGTTTTGTTTACTGGTGTGAGCATTTTTTTAGTACCAGACTGTCTCTGGTGCTTCCTTAATTGAACATTAGGAATTAAAAGACAAGTAGGTGATAAACATAGTAGGAAAGGGAGCTTTGGATTAATGCACCTATTTGTTGCAAATCCAAATTAGTGTCCACAATCCTTTAAAAATGGGCAATGGTAACACCCTGGACTTCAGTATCTAACCAGTATTAGTGATATGGAATTGGATGCACATACTGGAGTTGTTTGAGGAGTACTAATTGCTAAATTATTACAGTATGATTTATTGGACCATTTCGAAAGATTAAAGACAAACGCTAAACAGTGCAAGCATGAAATTGAGCTCCAGTGATCATAGATCTAATTGGAAATTGAATTGAGATAGCAGTTTGGACTGTTTGGAGTTGTTGCCTTACTTTTTAATATGTATTTATAAAGTGTTCCAGCAAAAGAGGATGTAGCCTCTAAGAAACATATTATAGTGTTTTTGTGGTTCTAGTACTCTTACTCATCACAGTACCAGCCCTATGATCTTAGTTGGAAAGGATTATGGATAATATACTTCTGCATTCTCATCTGGATGCTCATTCCTAACTACTGTATTTGTTACCAAAAGTGGTTCTACAAATGCTACTGAAAAAAAAAATTCTGGAAATCCTAATGTTCTGAGTATTAATAATAAAGTTTAAAATGCTTTTATATCAAAGGTGCATTGTGACCAAATTGTTTAAAACAAAAGAAAAAAATACAAAAACAAAGAAGAGGGCTGTATTGTAAGTATACATTATTGGCTATCTGCTTTGTATTTGAAAGTGGAATCTTACATCTTTGGTAGGTAAAATGCTGATAAGACTTATGTACAGTATATATTTAGCTAATGCAGTTGCATTATTATACACCGAAAGGTATGTGTTTCGGGATTTTTCTTCAGGATGCTTTTGAACTGTTGTAGACATATGACAACAGTGAATTGATAATCCGAAACCATCAATCCAGCAGTATTTACAGTATAAAACAGAATTGGTGTTCATGAGTCTTTGTGATAGTTGCAAACATGAATTTATGACCTGTTGCCATTGATAGAAATACAGTATAAATACAAGCTTGTATATTTTTCTTCCTACCATTTAAATATACAGTAGGATTGGAAGTTTTCTTGTTTTCAGGCACAGAAAAGCAGTAAAAAGTAATTCCCTCCTAGACTACTGACTGTTTCAGGATTATCAGGTCAGTTTGTACTCCTGGGTCTGCGGACACAAATGTTGTAAACTCAACGATTTTGTAAAAACTTGACACTGTTAATTCTGGGGAAAAAAAAAAAAGGTGGAACTAGTCATATGCAACACCAAACACAACATGGTTCAATGGGATTAATATGAGCTTCTTTTAAGAACACTGACTGGGACGCAATGTAAATTAGGCAGTTACTGTCATAGTTGAAACATTTTATTTTGAAGTGCTGAAGCAAAGGTGCAAGCTGAAATACTGAAGATTAAATGAATTTATAACAAACCATGTCCCTTGGCCCTTTGATTTTGACAGTCTTTTATTTCTGTTACCAAAAAATGTTTGCTAGTGTGATTTCTGTGTGAAATGATCTCATGCTTTACAAGAGGGTGGACTTAAAGTCGTACTTAAAGACTGTATTCAGTTGTGAATAACTGAGATGGAATGGAGGAAAAATGGTTAATGTTTTCCACCTGGTGGAGTAAAAATACAACAATGTGAAATTAGAAGAAGCACCTTGTCCTGTACTTAGAGTTTAGGTGAGTGTTGTTTGTTCATAACTATTTTTGGTTTTGACATGACGTTCTGGTATTGATCATACAAAACTGATGAGAACCTGATGGGTTGCAATATTTTGTTACCTCTGATGTTACCTCTGATGTGGGGATAGCGGGGAGTATCTAGAGTTTATAGATGATTTATCACTTCCGAGAAAGAATGTTTCTTTAAAACGAATAAGACAATGTGATATTAGTCACTTGACTCTAAAAGGCTGATACGACACTAGGTTGCACTGTGTGATGTACATGAAGAAGCACTTGCCACAAAGATACGACCGTACCCCCAGGATCCACTGTTTGGCACAATCCAAATGCGGTGTCCTGCCACTCTGCAGAGCTCCCATTGGTATCCATTGGAGTTGTAGGCAAAGAAGGCAGCAGCGAATGGGCCCAAGTGTGATCAGTGCGTCTATTTAATTTGCTTTTTTTTTTTGCTTCTTGGGTTCCAGAAACTACCTTTATTTGTGTAAATCTTTTTATTAACTGCTTGTACAGCAGTTGCTGAGTGGTCGCTCGTGTCCTGTACCATATTGGTTTCAGGAGAAAGGATTGAATGCTCTCTGATAAAAGGAAAGAGCTGCGTTTTCAGTACTAGGGCATTGCATCAGGTCATGGGGATATAACAGCTGTAGAAGTAAAGTTCCTCTTGTATACTTCAAATTGAGCACACATCGTTTTCTTCATCTTGCAACTCTCCCTTATAGTTTTCCTTTCATTGCTTTTAAGGGGTTTTGTCTTTCTTCCAAAGCTTGGAATATTTTAAATAGAAGTATTCTAATGCCATTGGAGTGTTGGCTAGCAGGGTTACAATAAGTATAATCTTGCTTTTGTTAGCATAAGTAAAAGGATTTAATTTATTATTTTATCCTCTTTAATATATGGAAAAATTGAGGGTGTTTGAGACAAGAATTGCTTGAGTAAGAAATACAACAGCTGTACTTATAGATGTGCAAGTACAATCTGAGGCTCTCTTAACTCTATGGAAAGGAAAAATGTATTAGGAGCTTTAAAGAACTCTTTATTGTTTTGTGAGGACTGGGAAAGACCAGATCCTTCTCACCCCAAATAAAATAGAAATAATTTGCTTTTTGTTCTGTCTTGGAAAACATGATGGCCTTTTCTCTTAACTGTGTAACGATATCCTCCCAAAGCAGTTGCCCTACAAGACAAAGGTGACAATGCGCAAGATTGAAGAATGTTTTTATTTCCATGCAGCTTTTTTGGTTTTGCTCACCTGCTTCCTTTAGCAGTCCTGCAGTGAGCCACAAATTAGTTTTTCTAGTGGGTGTGTGCAGCAGATTTTGTATAGCCCAATTTTTTTTTTTTTGTTTTGAAGTCTATGAAACAGTATCTTCTATGGAACTAGGTTTGAAAACTTTTATCCAAGTGTTGCTTCCCATCCACAGAAACATATGCTTTTAACATGACCTCTCTGAAATCAAGTTTCTGTTATTTGGATCACTCACTGTAAATATGTTGTATTCATAACCTCATGTGACGATGAGGAGTTTTCAAATATAAATAGTACTGATACATTTCTTGTTGTTGTCCTATTTTTGATTGTAGTATAGCGAATGACCTGTCATGCTTTTTGTTTAAAGTTTAGCATTAGATTCATAGATCTTAATATTTTAGCATTTCATTGTTTAAGCAGGAGAGGGCAGCAAAAGTTCATTTTTCCCCATAGGAATGCTCTGGTCCATTACTGTTTTTAAACTTAGATGCGTTTAACTCTCTGTGGGTAAGGGGAGGGAAAAATGAAACATTTTTTATATATATTAAAAGGTGCATATGAAAATATATAGACTGGTCCAACCAGACTGTGAAAATGTCTTCTACTCTACATTGAAGTAATAATAAAAGAAAAACACCTTCCACCTCTGGATAAAATACGAGCAGGTCTTAAGTTCTTGGATTCAAATGTCATTCTTTGGAAATAGTTTACTTTCTTAAAAATGGTATCAAAGAAACTCGAACTCAGTGGTGCTCCCAGCTATAAATGTGTAATCCTCCTCTTTTGCACATGCTCGAGAGGCTCTGTACTGTGGGTGCATCTAAATAAAGAAGCAATGAAGTGTTTTCCAGGTGCTTGGCTTTTTTTTCCACCTCCTTCCGTCTAGACTTCATGTACCTTTTCAACAGTGAACTTCCAGTGATTGTGTACCCATTCACGTGTGTTAACCGTAAAGACACTTGTTTGAGGAAAAAAACCACCCAAATGATGAGATGGTAACTTAAGTTTCTGCTCAGATTACCGCAGTCAATGCTCAATTTTCATGAAGTTTACTTTTTAAAGGTCCTTTTGTGATGATGAGCATCTTGGTGCTGCACACAGCCATCCCTGTAAGGGAGGTAAAGAGCAGAGGATACAGAAAAGAGGCATTAGATCTACACAGTGTTCTTCATAAACTCTTCAATCTTTGCACTCTGCAGCTGTTGAAGGAACTTGTTCTTTTATAGCATCATTCTACTCTTCATGCCTTGTGCTGCTTTGCCCTGAGGTTTGGAAGCAACGACAAAGGCTTAAGATGGTTCTGTGCGTGGGAAACTCCCTCTGGAGAGAACTGCGGATAGAGCCTGGTAGAGGGTAGTGCTGGTGAATGGCTTTAGCAGAAGTGGCACAGGTACAGGTGCTGCAGTAATATTGGAGACAAGACACATTCAACATCTACTTCTGATTTTAAAGTGGTGGTTGCCTATGTGATTTATTTCGGTATCCTAATTCTTAATTCTTTCTGCCTTTTTCTCCCCAAATGAAGTTTTCAGCAGTTGGATCTTGCATGCCTTTGTTAGAAGAGCTCATTATTACAGATCTCTTTAAATACTTGTAAGTGATTGGAATGTTGTCTTACAAATCTCACGTCTCTACTTTTCATAGTGCAAGGCGAGTATTTCCCAAAGAAGTTAACAAAAAAGAAAAAAGAGTGAACACACAGTAAGTTGGCCTTTGGGGTACTATTTATCTTCAGAAATTGCAACTTGGAGAACAACCTCTAAAGGATTGCTATTAAATTAGTTTCTTACTGTTTGTAATGATAATTGCTTACCTCGTTTTTTAGTTTTTCGTCTTTGTTTGTCCTTCTCAGGAATGTTTTGGGTTCTCATATAATAGTGGAGCTCTTAGTTTATCTTGCATTAAGTTTAGACCCCATCCCAAGTATGTATTCAATTATCGTTTCAATGTACAGTAAGGCAATATCTTGAGTATCAAACTGGAAACTGATACAATGTCTTGCCTTGTGAGTTTGGAGCTATCTATGGTTTTAACGATCAAATGCTGAAGCCAAAGGAAATATTCTCAATTTGTTAGTAAAAACCTTGAAAGAAAGCGTAGTAACCAGCTGTGAGTAGTGACAGCTGGCTTTTGGAAATCTCCACCGCGTGAGAAATTGTCATACTGAAAATTTATCTTACTATTTTTCTTCTTTTTTTTTTTTTTTTTTTTGATTGGGAAGGTCTTCCAAAAAAAAGAGAAGGAGAAAGGGATATTCTATACAGCTTCTGAATCCTGATTTTGAAATTCTTAATTTTATCACCACCTGGGGCAAGCTTTTGCTTGTATACAAAGCCTCTACACTTCACCAACGGAGAAAATGGCAACCCAAGAGGCATATAAACCCAAGAGATTTATAGAGCGTACGGTGAGCGGAGCTGTGTGCCAAAGATACGTATGTCAACTGCAGCCAAAGCAGAATGAAGCTCGAGCGTAACTGCCTTGACAGCAAAGAAGGAAAGGCGTTGTGTTTGTACAAGGATGTGTGCAGACCTCCAGCAACAAAAGGCAGAGGTTGCAAACCTCTTTCTGGGCTGAGTTCAGAAGAGTTTTGATTCTTCACCTTCTGGTGAAGCAGATGTTGTGGTCCAGCTGTCTAAGCAAAGTGGTCAAACAGTCCACCTCAATTGGGGCATCTTTCAATTCTGTGAAATGTACTGAGTAGGACTATAGGCGATGTTCATCAGTCATTCCTAAGACTATGAGGTGATTCCCAGGATTTTCTAGCTATTACTTTGGCTATGGAGATGACATGCGTAAGTGGAAAAGTCCTCTATGCTTAACTATCTTGAACTAAGATGGGCATCTCCTTATATAGTGTTCATTTTCGGCATCTTAGAGGCAGCAGAGTGGAGTCTGCGGTTCACAGGTGGTCGAATAAACTGAAACTTGGCAAAACACACTCTTGATTTCTGGAGCAAGGAAATGTGGATTTCAGACAGTGGTAATTAATTTATTAGTCCACAGACTATTTCACAAATACAAAGGGATATTACCACTATGTGCTGTCTGTGACACTCACCAGACAGTAATTGTTTGCATGATGAGTGATTATGTACCAGATTTTGAACGTCAGTTCTGGCCAGACAAAAATTACCCGGAGGAATACAAAGGGAAGAATATTTCCTACTGTAATGAGGTGCCCCACACCCCCCCTCCCTTCCTCCTTGTGCTGCTGAGTGATGCCAGCTTCCTGCACAAGGCTCTGCAAACACAAGCATGAAGACTTGCAATGGACTGAACATGAGCAAAATTTGTTGTTCTACTCAATAAATTATAATAAGGGGACAGGACTGGCGATGATAGACTAGTGGGTATTTTAGCCTTATTTAAGCAAATGCCTTTCTTTGTGGTCAGCTAAAGAACTGAGGGTTTATTGAGAGGTCCTGTGGAGCGTTGTTCTCACCAGACCTCACAAGGAAGCTCTGCCTGAGCAGAAACTGTGCTGAAGCTTTTTTTTTTATCCAGATGGAATTCTTTTTCTATGATGACCAAACCTCTCCAAAATTTCCAATGTGAATCATAAAAAGACCACTCTCCTGCTTCACATCCCATTCCTATCTATTCGGTTATTCAGAGTTTCTGGTAAAGTACTTTGAAAATAATGAATTCTATAGATTTACTCCAATATTTAGAAATGCTTGTGCAATAAATGCGACAGGAATAGCTAAAGACATGGGAGATAAGGACTTTGATTTGTCACCCTAATGTAAGGTCACTCAAGGAATGATTTTTCCTTCCTCCTTTTCTTCCCCTACTTGACCTATTTCTGTTTTCCCTTACTCCAAGGATTATTCTGCTGATGTTAAATTCAAATACATGCACCACAGAAGCCAAATGAGAGAAAAAAAGGAGCTGCTTTCAAGAGCTCTGCTTCCAGAGAGGGTTGGTGTAACTGCCCCTTAGAGCACACCCTTCAGCCCTCCTCCCTCGTGCCCTCCTCTGTGCATGGAAATCAGTGCGCAGTTACCATCCAAAGCTCCTGGACATGTAACACCTTAATTTAGGGCTGAGCAATATCTGCAAAGATGAGCTCCTCACAGGCTGCGTAGTCCTTTTTGATTCTTCTGTTAATATAGTGTAGTCAGGCCAGGCATATGCAAGGATTCTGGCTGGTTTGTAGTTTTTTTTTGTCGGAATATAGGATAGCAGATGTGGCTGCTCATCCCATGGCATTCTACTCCATCCAACTTCTTTGACTTCCTTTTTCTCTGAATTTTCTTCTATTTTTGTCACAATAAGTGAGCGCGAGCAACTTCCCATGCAGTCCAAATGCATTTCAGTAACAAAGATCGAGCAGCTCAGGAGCAGCACAACCACCGACCCTTGGCTTCCTGTGTTTCTCCTGTACGGCTTCCTACACATGGCTTACAGGAGCCAAGTCTGAGCACTGATTCCTCTGAATTTAACTGGGATAGTACCTGTGGAGCGGAGAACGGCCAGCAGTCAGGTACACATGGCATGATAACGCAGAATTTATTCCCTGAGGAAACTTTATCATGAAGGGATAGTAGACTCCTTGCCTGGATGACGAGTGGGGCTATTCCAACAGCAGCCCCCTGGTTTGCGTCAAATACTTCAGGCTTGACCAAACCAAGAAAGGGCTCTGGCATTCAAACACAGGACCACACAATCTTGAAGCCGGTATCAGGCATAGAATCATGGAATCAACAGGTTGGAAAAGACCTCTTGAGTCATCGAGTCCAACCATTCCTATCTGTCACTAAACCATGTCCCTGAGCACCTCGTCCACCCATCTTCTAAACACCTCCAGGGAAGGTGACTCCCCCACCTCCCTGGGCAGCCTCTGCCAGTGCCCAATAACCCTTTCTGTGAAAAAAATTTTCCTGACATCCAGACTGAACCTCCCCTGTCGGAGCTTCAGGCCATTCCCCCTTGTCCTGTCCCCTGACACTTGGCAGAAGAGCCCAGCTCCCTCCTCTCCACAACCTCCTTTCAGGCAGTTGTAGAGAGCAATAAGGTCTCCCCTCAGCCTCCTCCTCTCAAGGCTTTGGCTCCCTCAGCTGCTCCTCGTAAGCCTTATAATGTACAGAGTCTACTGTTTAGTTTGTGAATTCAGTGCCTCGGAAAAGAGATTAACTAAATTAGAGTGTTGACATGTGCACCCCTCCTCCCGGTTTTTCTCCCCTTCTAATCAAGCATAATTCATATCCCTGCTAAATCCACTGTCATTAAACTGCTTTATCTTTTCCTATTCTAAATTACTAAACCAGTTTAAATTGTTGGCAATGAAATGAATTCAGTTTATAACTTACTGGAAGAATATCCAACCTATTGTTGGGATGTGAAATCTAATAATTAAATGTAAATGCTTGGATTCATTTTCTAGGAAAACTGAACCTACAAATAAGCCATTTAATGTCATACTGCTATTTTCTTTTGATCAGACTTCAATTAGTCACTGACGTAGGATATTCTGGTTTGGTTGCATCGTTATTGCAGCAGGGAGCGTGAGCATGAAATTCAGATCCTGCAGTAATAAATAACAAATCAATTTCCAGCACTAACGCTGTCCTTTCTGCGTAAGTTTGATTTCATGGGACTGTTCAACCAACCTTCATTCATTGTAGTAGGACAGTTGAAAGACAGAACTGGGAAAAGTATTGTATCTTAGTGTTTTATTGCATAGCAAAAAAAAAATAAATCAGATGAAAGGGAAGAAATTCCTTTACAAAAATCTTTTTTTACTAGCCAGGATGTGCAAAATACAGGTAAGTCTTGGAAGGAGCAATTTCAGGCTTGCTCCGGAAATACTAGCAGTCAGTTAAATTGCATGACTGTACCTCTATACTGGCTTTTCTCAGTCTGTGTTGCCTTACTTGGCAGTGGCTGAAGCCCTCAAAACACAGTTTTGAGATGTATTTTCCTTTACTGTAAGCTTGAATTGTTTTCCATGTGTTCACAGTCTGACTCTCCCATTCATTCTCCTCATCAGTTTGTTCATGCTAATACATCTCCCAGAAAATGTCTTACTGACTGGAAACATCTTCTTGCAGCGTTGGGATGGTTTTATTTTTGCCTTCAAGAACAGGACTGGGCAGGTGGAGAGGAGGTGAGGAGCACCCTGTTTCTGGCATCCTGTGCCACTGGGATAGGAGCATGAGCGACGCGCAGAGGACCTACACACTTTGTATTGGTATAGTTGCTCCCTGCCCTGGTCCTGGTGAGAGCGGGCTGTGGGTAAGCCCCACTCACTCCTCCTGGGCTCCCCAGTTCTTAGGTTTCTCACCCTAAAACACAGTTCCCTAATTGTCTCAGTGACTGGAGACCTCTTGATCCCTCCTTGCCCCAACCTAATGTGCCCTCTGTCATTCACTGTTCTTTTCTTCCTCTTGTCAGAGAGTGTATCCTATCCTATCCTATCCTATCCTATCCTATCCTATCCTATCCTATCCTATCCTATCCTATCCTATCCTATCCTATCCTTTTTCTCCCTCAAGAAGCAACCCTCACTCCTTATTGCCAAAGCTATCACAGCCCCAAACTGCATACCTCTGACCTGGAGATCATATTGTTCATCTTCCCCTTGGGTTCATGCTCACCTCGACGGGTGGACGAGGTGCTGAGGGACATGGTTTAGGGAGTGTTAGCAATGGTTGGACTCGATGACCCAGTGTGTCCCTTCCAACCTAGTGATTCTACGACTTCTATGTTGGCTCTAGTTGTTTCGTTTGAGAGCGCTCCTCCCACCCTCCAGAGCTCGTGCCCTCATTGCCCACCTTTCTGTGGGATCCCTGGCAGGTGAAGTTGTGCCTCTCCCCTGGCTTTTCTAGTTCAACATCCTCTCCTCTGCTATGAGTATGTGAAAGTCCTGGACACAGTAAGTCAGTAACGATCCAAAGTCATTGCTTAGAGAGAAGGTTATATAGAAAAGTGGTGTGTGTTAATCTGGAACAGAGTTTGTCCCTCTACAGATGGGGATTATGTTTTTATCTCAAAAATAAGCCCTATGTTTTTCTATCCACAGCTAATCTTTTTTTACTTATTTTCACCTTGGGTGCACTCATGCTTGCTTGAATGATGGAGATCTTCCCTCTTCTAAATACAGAAACATGATGAGACAGATTAAGTCCAGCTCTTGTATAAACTGCAGGACTTAATTCTCTTCCTGACAGAGTCAATGATGGAAGTCCTGTTGCAGTTGCCAAAAGTAAAATAAAGATCTGTGAGTAGATTGGACAAATCTGCCGTGTCTATATGGGAAACCAGTCAGTACTAACAGGAGTGGTGTGGACTCATTTCCTCTTCCTGCAGTAAACTTATCCTATTAATATCATCTGCTATTGTGTATATATTATCCGGGTGACCTCTCAAAAGCTTGTATGGATATAAGCTTCAGAGGCAATCTGTGATCCCGGGCTGCTTCCTGTCTGTCTTACAATGATGCATCCATCAGCTCCAGGGAAAACGTGAATAAATGTGTGCTGCTTTATTTGTGGACAGTATGTGAGTGTACAGGTAACCACTTATGCACATAGAGTAAAACCCAACCCCGTGATGTTAAGTAGAGGCAGTTTTCATAAGGCTGTCTAGACACGATCTCTGCGTACAAAAGAGCTGCTTATAAACAGGGCAGCATTGTTCAAAAGATTATATTCTGCTGCTGGGGAAATCGAAAATAATTCTTTCGCTTTCAGTAACAAGGAATTACTCTTTGCTGGTGCAGTTGTCATTTCACAACCAGAGTTACTAACATGCTGTCTTTTCTGCTCTGAGACTCTCCATTGTTGTTACATACCTAAAAAAACCTGCTTACTTGTCTCTGATGTGAGAAAAAATGGAAATTAAACAACGTAAGTTCATTTTCTTTGTTTGGAATGCATACAGGAGAGGTATTTTCTACAGACTGCAGTAAACACTAGTGTAAAACTGAGAGGCAATGTGCACTTTGTCTGCTTTGGCGCCTGCAATGGAAGTGGGCTGACATTCTGTAGACCATAGAAGGAACTTTGCACAAAGTGGTCTGATGTGACCCACACCTGCAGAGGAGAAGGAACTCTGGGGAAAAATATGGGGCTGGAATGAAGCTTTATAGTCGGGTGTGCTACAATGAGGTAAAAATGAAGACCAGGCAAAATCTGTTCCAACATTTATCTTCCTTCAGAGATGTTCAGATGTTTAAGAAATTAGAGAAATAAGTAATTTTTGAACATGTCAATTCTGTCTATGTCTGGGAAAAGACTTTACTCCAATCCTTCCAGTGCATCAGGATATGATTGTCATAGCTGTGTCAGCCAAAGACTGAGTCCAGACCTCTCGCTCCGACTGTCTGTGCTACTCTGGTGGTTGGACACTATAGTTTTGTCTCTCAAGCCAGCAGTTCCTTAGGTATATGGATGAGCACACCACCGAGGCAAGTTTAGTGCATCTCACTTCTCTCCAAATAAAATGCAATGCCATGTGATAGGAATTTGGAGGGAAGGTACCCCTGAATCGTTACCTGTCCTTCCCCTATCTCCATAGGTGTGCAACCGCTTTAATCTGGCCTCTGAGTGGGGTTTAGAGAAGATGAAGTGCTGAAGACAGGTTTCCTGGTTTTGGTAAAGCTGTTTTTCTTTCTAGCAGCTGGTATGGGGCTGTGTTTTGGGTTTGTACTGTAAACAGTGTTGATGATACAGGAATGTTTTAGGTTTTGCTGAACAGGGCTTACATACAGTCAAGACCTTTCCTACTCCTCACCCCACCCCACCAGTGAGTCGGATGGGGGTGCACGAGAAGCTGGAAGAGGACATGGCTGGGACAGCTGACCCCAACTGACCAAAGAGATATTCCACACCATATGAAATCATGTTCTGCATATAAAACTGAAGGAAGAAGAAGAAGGGGACACTCAGAGTGATGGAGTTTATCTTCCCAAGTAAGTGTTATGTATAATGGAGCTATGCTTTTCTGGAGATGGCTGGACACCTTCCTGCTGATGTGAAGAAATGAACTATTTCCTTGTTTTGCTTTGCTTGTGTTTGCAGCTTTTGCTTTTCCTGTTAATTCCCTATTAATCTGTCTTTATCTCAACCCATGAGTGAGCAAGAATCTCTAGAGTGCTCGGCTGCCGGCTGGGGTTAAACCATGACAACAGAGTAACAGAAGGAGTGGGTAGCTATATTTAGTGCCTTCAGCCATCTCCTACTTCCACATGTGAAACAGGTTTGGCAAAGAACAGATTCTGAATAAAACAATCTCTAGATGAAATGCTACGCGCCTCCTTTAGGCACGTCTAAAGATTCAGTGCCCAATGGCTTTAGTGACAGAAACCTCTTGATGGCGATAATAAGGCCAAACCCCCAAATAGGGTTTCTTGCACCTTGGTATGAAGTTTCTGCATCCCTGCGTTGCGGAGAATCCTCATTCCAGAATTTCCCGTGGGTCAGGCAGGGAGATTGAGAGGGCAAAACCTTTGCTGCTCAGCTTAGAGTCACTATCTATTTCTTATGTATTAGAAGGGGGTTTGGGAAACCTTTGCCTTAAACAGAAACGCTGCACAGATGCAGTTCTGCACATGCAATCAAAGAAATGAAATGGCACAAAAGAACAGAGGAGACAATTTTAACCAATCTGTCAACACTGTGGCTCCTTGGATTAAAAAAAAAAAGAGGTACTTTCTCAGTTGAAAAAGCCTGTGAAACTGTGAGGTACAGAAGCTGCCATTGTTACTGATGTCCTTAGAGATATATTGCTAGTTCCACCACAATTCTCTGTGCTGGGCAGAGTGTCACCCAAAGCCAAAAACTGGTGATTCTTTCCCTGTGGCCCTTGGGTTTTCACTAGTATCTGTGCCTTTTCAGCACCCTGAGGCCAATCTCTGTGGGGTCATAAGACGAGTGCAGGTGAGCATTGTTTTTCCCTTTCAGTGTCAGTGGAGGTTTGGCTGTTGCTGGACTCTTGAAAATTTAAGCTATACTATTGAGCGACACTAAAGCCGGTGATTCAGAAATACAATTTCACACCAGAGCCTGCAGGATGTCTGATCTCTAATTAAGAAGACAAACCTTAACTTTAGTTTCCTAGCCTAATGTTTAAGCTCAAACTTAACACTTTAATTCCTTTCAGTTTGATCTGTGAGTAATTTGTAACGCATTTTCCTTATAAAGCAACATCTGTATGTTGTATCCTTTCCGTATTGAAGGAGTTCAGAGTCTTGTATTATTTCAAGCTGAGTGGGAGTCCCTGGGGTACATTTTGGCACACTACTCTGAAAATATCCTTTTTAGTTATTTCACTGATGGGTTTCAACTCAAACGGCTGACTGAGAGTTTTAACAGCTGAGTTGCAGTGTCTGTTTGCCACATGCCAGCAGCCAGTAAAGCAAGAAATTATTATACCGGGCCATTATTTACCTATTTGACGTTTGACCAGGAGAGGATATAGCGGACATTTTCAGAATCAAATGCAGTGTGAAGCCCTGCGAAATATGAAATGTATCTTGTTAGACTGTCAGATCTTTATAAACTAACCTCTGGTTTGAAAGTGTCTTTAAATGACAAAAGCATTTTGTTTTGGTCAGGATTTATCTGTCTAATCTAATTAAAGTAGACTTAGCTTGCAAAGAATGCTGAATATGAAGCATGCTTGAAGAAAAGCAGAGGTGTGTGGCAATAGTTCTGTGAAATTGAATTTGTGGTACTCTTACTGTTAATCTGTATCGATTCACCCATATGCAGAAAACTACAGTCTCTAACCTGAAATTTCAGCTCAAGCGTGAAATCATTACTACTGTGATATCAGAATTTGCAAATAAGTTATAAATTATAATGGCTGATGTGTTCGTAGCGGCAGAGAGCTGCTCCCCTCTGGGGCAGAGCTGTGTTTCAGAAAGCCCTTTAGGTATCATCTTACTTCTATGGACAGGACATATTTTCATTCTGTGCTGGAGTTGGCCTTTCACAGGTCACGGCACGTGTGGCAGCACAAATGCTTTGCTGTGCAAGGGACTGCCTGCTGTTTGCTTGCTTTAGAATACTAGTGTTGAGATGAATTGTTGCTAAAAGATGACGTTCAGGATTGTTTGTGATAGTAATTGTTAAAAAGGGACATTCTATGTATGCTCTCAACACAGCCTCCACCTTCCTCTTTCACAAAGAGCATCCTTGGCTCTCTCCAGCTGTGTTTCAGACGAGTTAAAAGGGAGAGCCCCTGCAGAAAGGACGTGGGCATAATTGCAATGACACGCTTACAGGGGGATGTGGACATGGCAGTGGTGCTCATAAGTGAAAGGAGGCGCTTCGGCATCTCTTGCTCCTTTTGTCTTCCTCCCCTGGCAATTCTTCTGTCGCCAACAAGTCAGCAACCCAAGACAGACAACAGCAAACTGACAACGCCCTGGTCTCCTAAGCTGTCTCTGTACGGTTCTAGAGTTAGTTTCTCTAAGGTCTACTGGAACCGGTTTTCTTCTTGACCTTGTGTCTCTGTGAGACCTGCTGGTCCCATGGGATGACTCTGCGTTCACGAGGAGCTTGTTCAAATCAGTGGGAGCAGGGTGATGAACTGAAACTGGAAATAGGCCGAGGATTCAAAGTGTTGTCTGAGGTCTACGTTTCCCCAGAGGGTAAAGAGAGTTCAGACTGAATGATTTGGTTCTGTCTGCTGCTGAAACTTCTTACTTGTTACTGTCTGGGTCTGTGCTGTTCCAAGGTTTGGTTTCGCCAAGTGCCCCTCTGGGTTTTGGGACTCTTGCCATATTTGTTTTCCTGGCTGGATTTTGATTAGTTCAATATTTCTATGAGTTTATTCTGACAGAATTCACAGAAAGATATGGTAGCTTTGTTTCAGGAGATGTCATTTCCAGCTTTGTCTAATTTGCAAACATCACTCATCACCAATGCAATGCTGGAAATAGACCATTGGCACTGGTGATGATGCATGTTGAAACGAGGTGTCTTTTTTTCAGTACGTTGGACATGAACAAAAGGGAAATAAATCAATTAAGATAATGTATCTTTGAACTTCTGTAGTTTTGAATAAGAAGCTTCATCTTCAACTTCTGAACCGAGAGGAGAGGATTAATGGAGCTATGTCATAGCCCACTAATTTGTCGTAAAAGCCTGAAACGTCCTTTCAAAAGACCATTAGATGAAAACTGTGGAAGGCAGAAGCGACTTTAGTTCAACTGGTTATTGTCAGTCACATATAGTTTACAAAGCACCTAGATTTATTGGAGAATCTTTTTCACGTTCCAACTACGTCAGAGCAGATCTCCAGGCAATTACCTGATGTACAGTAAGAGAGTCCAGTTCTGAGCCACGTCAATGTTTACCCAACTGTATTGGATTTGGAGTCTTGAATTACACTGGTCTAAATGTGATCAGCATCATCACTGTAAATTGGCAGTTCAACAGGCAAGAAAATGTAGACACAGTTGAGAATGGTGTAGAGCTGTACAAGCTTTCAAAAGAGGCTGTGAACACTGAAAAGCACCTTACCACTAGTGTACAATATACACAGTCACTTAATACAGGTTTGATTAAGGTAAAAACAATGTGCAAGACTAAATTACTGTAATGTTTAAAGCTTCCATCCCAAACCTTTAAAAATGTATATTGAAACAGAGTGCTATCATCTCAGAGTAAATGTCTACTCTTCTGTTGCTTATAGTATTTCTGTACAGGTTGTCTAAAAAAAAAATTATATTGCTCATCAGTCTATCAGTCTATCCACCCTATTTATTTTTATTTCTGTCAACCTTCTTGGCTGTTTATAGCAAGTTTGACAGAATGATAATGCCTAGTATTTTGCAGGTATTAAGAGCATTGTGGATATATGTCTATGCTACTGACCTCATGAGTAAAAACTGCAGTAGTGCTGCAAACCCTACCAGACACCACAGATCCCATGTGTCAATGTTGATGCGTATGTCCATAGGACCACAGATGTCATGTCTCAGTGATCACAGAGAACCTCCTGTTTGTTAAAAAAGGTTTAATATCAGTTAATGTTTCCCTCTCTGCACTGTAGGGACACATGAATGATTGTTTACATCAATGGTAGCTTCGGGACTTTGGGTATCTTCTTTTGGCACTAGTTCTGCAGGTGCTGCTCAGGCAGTTTTCCTCGTTGATTTTCTCCTAAGAAAGGGTGAAATGTTTAACAGAGAGGAATACTAATCTTGGAAGCTGTCATTTAGAGGGTGTCACTTATTTTCACACTCGGCCTCTCATTGTCTTGCCTTGTAGATGTCAGAAGGGCTCAAAACTTGGCAGGAATCAGTGAGCTACTCAAGGACTTCATGCCAAGGAAAAGTCTTTGCTCTCTTGGAAAGTTTGCACATCTCTGTATTGAGGATGAGTTTTGCATTAATTAGACCCATTTTTATGCTATTTCAAGGCACGCTAGTCAATCGTGATCAATTGTAATTTTATGCCAGTTTCTGACCCTGGTTTTACCCTCTTCTTTTTGTCTTAGATTGACACTTCCTCCCCCAATATTTTTCTTAAGCTCTTCACTTATGATGCATTTGGCATTGACAAACCAAGCAAAGTGATCCACTTTCCCCCTGATTAGTGGTGGGTTATTCTTTATTATCGGGAACTGTGCTTGACAAATACACCTCTCCAGAGTGAAGGTACAGTAGCCTTAAGAAAGGGATCTCCTTACTTTCCTAAGGACCATGAATAAAGAGTTACACAACCCGGGCTCCGAGATGAGACTTTACTCTTCTTATCATCCATTCTTGATACGTGTTTTAATTTTTTCCTGGTATAATTGTACATAAAAAAGGTCCTAAATCACCAGGGAATTCTCCAAGAAAGTCCCAGATAATGTCTTTCTGGCAGTCAGTTTTTGAGACATGTCTTAAAAGGTCCTGAATCTTTGCAGCAAGCAACTTACTGACTCTGGAGTGTGACTCCTGAATCAATATTTGCACTACTTAGACTAGGACAGATATGAGGCAAACTACTCTGTTGTATCACTTTTTAAATTTTAAATTGTCACTACTCTTGCATCACTGGGTAAGGATGCATTTTCTTGAAAGCTGTCCTTTCCTTGACCATGGAGATTCTTAACTTCCTATTCGACTTTATATTTTTCCTTCTGAGTTTTTCTTCCAAAACTTTTTACTCAGAACTTAAGATTTGAGAAATTAATTTTTCTGAGGTATCACAAGCATAAACTTGTAAAACAGTTTTTTTTTAGTAAATATATCTGAACTATAATGTAGACTGTTTGCCTATGTTGTATAAAAGCAGGTTATGGTCAAGAATCTGAACTGAACTTTCAGTTCTGCTATGGATTTATATTTATTGGAATTACCTTGTTTTGGGTGCAATACCCGTATGTCAAAGATGCTCAGTACCAATTCTTAGAATCTCCAGGTCTTCTAGTGGTTGTATGGCCTTCAGTACATCTCTCCTGGATCAAATCCAACATATCTACAGGACTTTTTCAGCAGATTAGTGTTATCTCACCAGGCTAGAAGTGCCTTGGGCAAACTGTGGATTAGCATTTTTTCTTACTGTTAAGCCTCATCCTTGGATGTCTTTCTCCAGATCTGGTTGGAAAAGGGGGAGATGAACAACGTTTGATAGTTTCCTTGCAACAACAATGCTAGTAAAGCAGTGTCTGTGCGGGAGCATCTATGTTGTTACTGGTGCTCCATTGTTAGTAGGGACAGTCCGTGTTTGTCCGACTACCGTCTGAGAAGACATATCCTGAAGGCAGCATTATGCTTTCTGCACTTACAGTTGGTAATATTTTTGTCAGAGTGTTTCTATGAGGTTTACTTGCTTCCTATGATATTAATTTACAGATCAATCATGCCTTCTCAAGGTTAAACCTACCTTGTCCCTTTGCGGATGAATTCTTCACATTCTTTAGAAATTTAGCAAATGATAGAAAGTCACAGTCCAAGGCAAATTCACAGCAGCTGTGAGGACAGATCATTGAATCTTAACGTACTTATTTGTAATGCTGTCGTCAGGACACAATATTTATCTTTCTTTCAGAACTACCAGCAACGATCAATTGATCATGGTAAGTTGTAGAGGGAAAAGTGATTACGGTGCAAATTACATCTGGCATACACAGTGTCACCTCCTACCTGGCAGTTTTACAACTCACTCTGTTCCAACCTGAATCCTAACACCTCTTGGATGCCCACTCCTGTAAACTTGGCCAGCAAATCCATACCACCTCATTTCATCAACCATTTTTCTTTCTCTCTTACTTTTAAACCTACACTCAACCTACCTGACCTCTCTTGTGTGCAGTGCAATAGGTATCTTGCATCCAAGCCTTTGCTTGTCTGAATTCTTACTAGTTTTTTCTTGGCCTGCCAGCTGCCTACATAGTTTGCTGCAGTACTTACCTGACATTGTTATTTCCCTTGGTGCCTCTCATTAGACAGTAGTTTCTCATGACCACTACGGTTCAACTTCTAGTGCATTAACTCCCCATTCCTTACTGTACCTCCTTGCTTATTTCTACAGTCTTCTTGACCAAACTCTGTTTGCACAGTATTGTTACCGCAGCAATCCGAAGTCCTCTCCCCTCCACTTCTGCTAGAAAGACACAGAAATCTAGGGCAAACCCAATAATGTTAGATTGAAAGAAAAAAAAACCCCTACCCTATGATATTTTCAATCTGAAACCAGAAGTCTGGCACCTACTATGAAAACCAATATTTTTTCATTGGAAATACAGTGGGTTTGTTTTATTTTTTTCCATATTAAAATAGTGCTGATAATTTTTTATCCTACTCTAAACACTACACAGAATGCTACTATAATCACTGTCATAAACTGTGCTTCGCTTGTGCATGAGCTTCTCACCTTCTCCCTTCCCCAATATTTGTTTCTCTCTCTTTCTGAGTTGTGAATTAATCAGGATACAGACAGGTTGCTCATAGTACCTGGAATATCTTGAGACCTGTTGTAATATAAATAGTCCCCATAGATGGTTAATACTAGGAAAAACATAGGAAGGCATATTTGAAGTTGAGAGGCTCATCACTGAAGGATAAAGAGGCAATTGAAAATTCCCTAAATGGCTGAGAATTTGAGTGTTCATGTTAGTTAATCTCTTTGTGTGATTTTACTTTATGTATTTTATGTGATGTGAAAGGGAACAGCACCTGGTATGTCTTTGTTTCCCATTTATGGGTTAGGGTATAGGGAAAGACAGCCACGAAGCTGCATCCAGAAGGCAGAGAAGAACCTACGCGTGTCCAAGGCCTCTTGCAGCTATGGAACCCCTTATATTTTAGGCTGAGAGCCCGGCGGGTCTTTTGAACAAGTAAGCTGTTTTTCCAAACGCCTCTTGGAGGGCACGGGCTGTCTATTGGGACCTCTGCCAACGACAGGTCAGTAAGGGGCCAGTTCAGGAGCAAAGCATCCTCCCTGCTGGCAAAACCTTCCAGGAATGCACCTGGGAAAGGTGCTGCCTTGCCAGGAGTAACTGGAGTCACTGGGAGCTCTCTCAGGATTTGTGGGAATCGGTTGGATTAAGCCCACAAGTACTTTATAACTACGAACGTTACATGTGCAGGAGAGATGCAACAGGCTCCTGCGGCAGCTCTAGTGCGAAGCCTGAGGTTCGCGTGAGGCGCAGACAAGGCCTGGAGTCACCAGTTCTCACAACCCTGATACTCTGAACATCCTACTTGATATTTGTCTTCTGCCTGCCCAGAACTCAGAGGAAGAGCCACACAAACCTGTATGGATAAGTGGATGCACAAAACTCATCAAGTTTGTTCCCCGGTCGATCTGTTTCAGTCTCCTTCTGTATATCTCCAAAAAGCAGCAGACGGTTAAATGATGGATATATTAATCTTTAGAAGCTTAATCTGTAAGTCATCTTTTAATTCAAATAAATTTAAAATATCCAGGGAAAAAACACGCAGCTTTTAAATTTCTAATATATACCAAGTGTACATGTAGGTGATATTTTTATTAGTTAAATTAAAAAAACCCTACATAACAATAAGCCAACAAAAGTCTGCCTGGGAAAAAGCCAACAAATGTCTTTCCTGAGACATGATGCAAATCTTTCAGAAGTTTGTGTCTCTCCCATGAATAGACAGGATTTTCAAAAAGTACATGTCTGCAATTTGTCTTTTGTTTTATTTTATTAGGTTATTAACTACCAATGGAGACAAGAGAACAGGATCTGGAATAGCTGAAGTCAGTGAATCCAGACTGAATTACATAAACTAAAAGTCCAGCACCTGTTTTTCTAATCCATAGAAGAAGAGGGATCTGTCAAAGCCGGCTGATCTGCCTTCTGGCATGTATTTCCTGTACCTGTCTCTAATCATGGGCTGATTTTCACTGGCACATTTCCAGAATCAAATAAAGGGAACTTATGACCAACATTTTAACTTTAACTTGCTTTCTCTGCAACTCAGGAACTTTTCAAGTGCATGTTTTTCAAAAGCCTTTGAAGGTTTCTTTTCTACCTTTATTCTTGGTCAGTGAAAATGACAGCTAAAAAGTTTTAGGTTTTTGGTTTTTTTTTGAGGAAAATTGCCGATATTTTTAGAACAGTGACAAGACTTTGGCTGTTCCTCTTGATCTCCCTGTCATTTGATTTGACTTTGGACGTCCTGCTTTTCTGTGTTGGTTTCAATGGGAGAAAGACATGTCCAGGTCATGTCTGGTGATTACATCTATGGAGCCAATTACAATGCCTCCATTCAGCATTTCTCCTCAAATGTCCCACCTGATAGGTCTCCACTTGAAGCTGGAGTTCTTTGCTGTTAGCAAGACTGAATAATAATGAGCAAGAATACCAAGAAAGATCTTAAACATCTCTTCCTACCCAAATTCAGGACGGTTTTCAGATTTTCAATTCCTGGTGAAAAATTTTGTTCCTTTCTTTTTGTTTTTCCCTTCCTTTTGCAAAAAAACCACCAAACCAACAAAGAAAACAAGGAATTAAAACCAACAAACTCCTTTGTTTGTTTGTTTGTTTGTTTGTTTGATTTTTTTAAAGTATCTTTTTAAGTTTGGTTTGGTTTTCTGTTCAATGGACTTACCGTCTTTCTTATTTTCACGACTTGTTTCCCGTGTCGTGTTGGCAGTATGGCAATAGCACTTAGCACCTGCTGCTTTTCTGTATTTCAGGAGGTGTTTGTGAAAGCCTGGAAGCTGAGGTTGGACAGAGGGACTCCTCATGCCTGGAGAGACATGGCTTGAGAATGCCCGTCACTTGGGTGCCAAAGAAAAGTCTTTGTGTGGGTGATAGAGCCTGAGTCCTGACAGAGACCTCCTGTGCTGCTGCATTAGAAGTACCTGGTTCAGAGGAGTAACCGTGGGGAGGGAAATGGTGAAAGCAGGAGAGTAGTTAGGATGGTGGTCTGGTTTGTGTACACACCAGCATGTTGTGTAAGCTTAGGTAAAGGATTGTTGTGATGCTATCACTAAGGAGGGGACAGTGGCTCTTCGGTTATATAAAACGTCCTGGGATGTTATTGTGAGCTTGGCTGGATCGTGGAAAATTGAGTCCGTCTTTCACTTCTTCCAATTACTGTTGGATAATTTAGACAGAAAAGGCAAACCTTGAGGATGAATAACTAGTCTTTTACATGTTAGCTTCTGTGCCAGAGTAATTTACTGACCAGGGAAATAGCAGGGCCACACAGTAGCAAGAAAGAGCCAAGCAGTGGCTGCCCCACACTGAACAGTGAAGTATGGCAAGTGCTCTGTGGGTTCCCAGGAGGTGTTACTGCTGGTGTGAGTCCTGCTGCTGCACTAAATGTAGGCTATTGACCTTGGAAGTGAAACAAGGACCTCGAACCATGTTCACCCTGAGATCCATTCACCCTGAAAAAGGGAGAGCACCCATGTAATTTGCTTTGTTTGGTCCTGAATGCTTTGATATCATGTTTCCTCAATGTCTGTTTGACGGTTTCTGTAGCTCATACTACAGAAGGAGTAAATGCAACCCATCAGATGTATTGTAAGATACAAGTATCAGATACTTGTAAGGTAAATTAACAAATCTGCAGTAATCACTGTTTCATATTTGATAAGAGATGCGTTTTCTGGATATCAACAGATGCTGTTCTGTTTTGTTTATTTTGTTTCCTGTTCTGGGGTATTGTTGCCGTGGTTGCTGCTAACAGCATCACCCCAAGGGGTCCATATTCACTGACACTTGCCCTGCCTTTTCTGGATGTGTTGGGTAATGGAGCAGTGAAGGCTTGGAAGTCACTGTCCCCCTGCAGGCTGGTGGCAGGGAAGAGATGCGAGTTTCCTGAGGTTGCTGCAGAAACTTACGGCTGCAGTTCTCTCACCTGCTCGTCCTTTAAGAACACACTACCCAGCAAGTTCTTCATAGTACCAAGATACACTGACTTCTCTCTGTCCTATGAATAGCTGAAAATTTTGTTTGCATGGTGAAAGTGATGGACATGATTTCCAAATTTCCTTTACAGAGCGCTGCTTACTTGTGTGACAGCTGCCTGGCTTGTCAAGAAAACATTTGCTTTTCTTGCAAACTCACATCTCCTCCCCCCATCCCTTGCCCTTGCTTGTACAGAGGAATTGAGTAAAGAAAGGTTTAAGCAGCTGACAAAAATTCAGCAGTTTGTTTGCATAAATAATTGAAAAGTCACCCTTCAGGGTGTTTACTCAAGGCTTATTAAATTGGGAATAATGATTATTTCGGAGCCAGTCTCCAATCTCCTCACAAAGATATCACAATTCTACTATAGAAAAGATCTATTTTGCCCCAGTGAATGCTCATTATTTCACTCACCAAGCTATTCCTTTTGTTCCAGGGCTCATGTTATGAAACAGTGCCCTTGTCATGGTTTAACCCCAGCCAGCACCTGCGCACCATACAGGCACTCCCTCACTCCCCTCTAACGGGATGGGGGAGAGAATCAGAAGAGTAAAAGTGAGAAAACTCATGGGTTGAGTCAAAGAGTTTTATAGGTAAAGCAAAACAAGGAATTAATTCACTCTTTCTCATCAGCAGGAAGGTGTTCGTCCATCTCCAGGAAAGCAGGGCTATGTCATGCAAAATGACTACTTGGGAACACAAATGATATCACTCCAAATGTCCCCTTCTTAATTCTCTTCCCTATCTCCCCTCATGATGTCATATGGCATAGAATATCACTTTCATCAGTCGGGGTCACCTGTCCCAGCTGTGTCACCTCCCAGCTTCTTGCCCCTCATCCACCACGTGCTTTCTGGTGGGGTGGGATGAAGAGCAGAAAAATCCTTGACTCCGTATAAGCCCTGCTCAGCAGTAACGACAACATCCTTGTACTAATCAACGCAGTTTCCAGCACAAATCCAAAATGCAGCCCCATACCAACTACTACGAAGAAAATTAACTTTACCCCAGCCAAAACCAGCACAGAAGAGGCTTCCTTTACAGTCGACGACTTTGATGCCTTGAGTGGTTCAAGTCAGGATCTGCCTTTGTCCTGTCTTGATTGACAAGACCCTTTCTATAAATATGAGAAATTAAGCAACTCAGTAGTAGGTGCTAGGGATATCTACTGAGCACAAAGCTGACAAAGGTTGCCGTGCAGGTCTCCCGCAGCACAATCTGACATCCTGAAACACCATCTGCAATTTAGAACTGCAAAAGGAGATCTGACTCCCACAAGTTAGGTGAGTGTGCTTCTGTGTTTGCCCCAGGTCACGGCTTCAGCTCATGAATTAAGCAGCAAGTTTTGCAACGAATAAGCGTTCAATTTGTTTTGAAGGTTGTCTCTTTTGCTTTCAAATATCTGCTTTTTAAAATAAGGAATTTTAGCTTTTTTTCCTTTATTCTTTTGAAACTTAACATACACCCATTTAATCACATGTAAGACTATAGCGTATGCACGGTGACATGTATGAAGGGTTCACTACAGAAAACTTCACGTGCTGATCTTAAACTCTGATTTAACAACCTTAAAGCATTTGGTTTAACAGGAACTTAGAGACTTGACCATCTGTCAGGAAAAAGGTAGGCCAAGCTTACTTAAGTCTATCCAGGCGTGGACATAGTCCAATGCACTCAGGTTTGTGTGTCCTATTCAGTTCTTGGCTTTCTCCAAGTTAAATGTCATATCTGGAATTTCTAGGTGGTCATTTTTAAATGCAATGCAAGTATGTGAGGTATAAAATAGATCTATGGCTTATAGCTATTTTTCAACTCTCTTTTTTTTTTTTTTTCTTTTTTTTGTGTGAAAGTTTTCCAGGGAGGCTGGTTGCTTTCTTCCCTGATAGTTTGAGATAGAATGTCAGCAAATATCAGAGGGAAATGGCAGGTGCTTGGCTGCTTGGTAGGTCTGAGGAGTTCAAGCCTCTTCTGGTCACCTTGGCCATGTGTCCTCCATCTAACCAGCTCCATTCCCCAGCTTAGCAGCCTTGAGTACGGCTGAGCTGGCTGGTAGGGCAAGAGGGACAACCAACAGTTGCATTTGCCTCCCTGGCTGCAGCCCTGGGAGAGGACCAGCACAAGTACAGTGTCCAGGGTCTTAGTAATGGCAATTCCAGTAACATTTTTGGTGTTGCTGATATCTCCCCACAGATGATAGCACAAATTCAGAGATGCTTGGCTCCTAAAAGGTAAGTGGGATAAAACCAGGATTAAGCGCTCTTGTTGAAACGCTGGTGCTACCTGCTGGAACGCATGGAACTCCAGCTGTGCTGCTTCCTTCCTGTGTAGCAAAGTAGGCAAGGTACTGCCTTTCGTAGTTGTGGAAGACAGACAGAGCCCTTCCAGACTGCCAGGGTCTTCAGCCAACAATATTTGTGGGCACTGAGAGAGCAACATTTAGCCTGGTGCAAGCTCAGGGCAACCAAGCTGGAGTGGTGGGAAGGCATTTGATGTGAAGTCAGCTTCAAGAATGGAGGTTTCAATGGGTCTGAGGCTCTGGCAGTTGGCTTTTCGTCCAGGCAGTCACACTGATCTGCAGGGAAAGTCTGCACACTGCTGCTTTCTGTTAGACCTTTTCACTAAAACGTTCCCCTTCTGGGATCAGGTGACTCTAATTTGGACGTCTGCTCATATTTTCTTGGGCTGAATGAGGATGGTCTGAGGGGAGAAAGGGGCATCCCATTTCTGGAGTTGACCCTGTGCACTTGCACTTCTTGCCTCCCAGACCACGCTGTCTCTCCCCACCCTCTGCTTCTCTCCCTTCTGCCTCAGCATGAAGCTCCAGCGTGTGATCCTGGGTGCTCTGCTTCTCCCGCTGCTGGTCGGCTGCAGCCATGCACTCAAGACTTCTGCCATCGACCTGCGCACCTTCATTGGCTGCGCTGTGCGTGAATTCACCTTCCTGGCCAAGAAACCTGGCTGCAGGCCGCTGCGGGTGACAACGGATGCATGCTGGGGACGCTGCGAGACCTGGGAGGTGAGGCTACGCCCAGGGCTGAGGGTGGCACCAACATCCCTGGGTGGCGCTTCCCCTGCTAAGAAAAACCCTTGAAAGAAACCTATCGAACATTAAATAGCTTGTGGCTATCTATGAAATAGGCAAAGGTTGTGTGTGGTTCCATGACCCCCTTGCTACCACTGCCGGTGGCCGAGAACTTTGCTCTAAGTTGTTTCCTCTTCTCCTTCCACTGCCTCAAAAGTGTAATGCACATCATGTGATGATATTAATGAGGCACTTGTGTAATACACTTACTATGCAATTTGAAAGCCTCTTACAGCTTAACCACTTAAGGATAGGAGGCCTTTATTACTTTACTGGAAAAAATTCCTTTGAGATTAAGGTGAAGCTCCCAAATGATGGGTAATATATTTTGTTCCAAAAAACAAATCCCAAAGATAATGTCTGTTTCTAATTTGGTCCTGTTTTAAGTCACAGGATGTACAGAGGGAGAGAGAAAGAGTGTAAGTATGTCTACACACACTTCAGAGAACAAGTTTCTGACTGTCATCTTCTTTCTGTCACTGGAAGGCTCCAGGCCACTCCCAGTTCAATCTATTCAGGGAAGATTTGAGTGACCCCAGAAGGATTTTGACCACATGGAGACAAAGGGTCTGTATAAGTGACCAGAGGAGGGGCCATGGTCTGTATGCCAGCCCTGACTGCCCTCTCTCGTTGCTTGGTGGGATGAGGAGAAAGGCCACTGTTTGTCACTTTTCCCAGGTGGGGATAAGGCTCCTTCAAGGGACCTCTTTTTGTCTGGTTCCCCCTACACTCAAGCTCCTCTGGTAACACAGACTTTGCTGACTTTCTTGCTGTACTATAATACAACTGGGATGTAGTCAAGCTGAATGCATCTGGTTGTAGGTTCAACAGCTTTCGGAAAGCACCACAATGTACTTGGATGTGGGTGGGGACTGGTGGTAAGAGGGTGGGTGTCTGTATATCGTCTCACTGAAACATTACATTGGTTCTCTTCCATGCCATCATTCTTAGTTCCCAGGGCAGGCTCTTTACACAGCAGAGAGAGAAAGAGAGAGAGAGAGAGAGAGAGAAAGAGAGAAAGAGAGAAAGAGAGAAAGAAAGAAAGAAAGAAAGAAAGAAAGAAAGAAAGAAAGAAAGAAAGAAAGAAAGAAAGAAAGAAAGAAAGAAAGAAAATGAAATGTCTCCTGGTTGTATTACCTTATGTTCTTTCCCATCTGTGTAAGAGGGGGATGACAGTGAGCTTCCATTCCTATTTGCATTGACCCTTCTTGTAGTTGTTGAAAAATGAATGTCCCTGTCAAGTAAAAAAATCCCTTTATAGCAAAAGCAATGCCACTATGATACCACATGGGAGTTTCATTGCCTTCGGGCTTCTATCTCCTTCTGGTGGCTGAATCTCTGGCCAAGTCATTTTTCTCATGAGGAACAGCAGACTTCTATGCTGGCTGCTGTGCTGAGAACGTACTCCACAGTGTATATCCATTGGGCTTTGTGGGATGTGCAGCCTGACTGGGAAGACTTGTCGGGCTAGGAAAAAAACAGCCATTTGGCACCTGGATGTACCTCTGCTTTTAGGCAGCTTGCACACATGGAAGGGGTTCCAGGACAATGTGTTTTCTTTGATGAAAAATCAATCCTTTTGGAAGAAAGCAGCTGCTTTTGGCAAATACACTCATTTGATTGAAACACTGGTGTTCTGCTGAAAGCCAGCTTTTAGGATAGGCTTTTGCATTCCTTCAAGCACCTTTAATTGGAGCTTTATGGTTTAAATAAACAGAAACACACACATATACCCACTCCCCTCTATGACAGGGCTTCAAGAAGTAGGTGTTGAAGGGTGTAACCTAGAATTATTTCCATGGCCCCTTCCATCTTGGTCCAGTGTCTCCACCATTTACACAAAATCCCCTTGAGGAAACTGGGACTCCAGATGTTTGTCTTGCTTCATGCCTGAGGCCAGCATTTCTGCCCCACAGAAGCCGGTGCTGGTACCGCCTTATATCGAGTCTTATCACCGTGTTTGCACCTACAACGAGACCAAGATGATGACGGTGAAGCTGCCCAAGTGTGCCCCTGATGTAGACCCCTTTTACACCTACCCGGTGGCCATCCGTTGCGACTGTGACATCTGCTCCACTACCACGACTGAATGTGAGACTGCCTGAGCTCTTCTTTCCCAGGTCAAGTGAGGAGGGGCCACATTCTTCCCTGGCTTCGCAGCCCTGGTACCTCCAGCACTTGATCTCACCCTCTAATGCACCTAATAACTGTGTTTTCTGGACAGATGAGGCTTAATCCCCTCCCCTCATACTGTTCAAAGCATTATTGCTGTAGAAATGTAGTACATAGTGTCCCAATAGCAAACCTTGTCATTAAAAATAATAAAAAAAAGTGATGCAGTTTCCCTTCTTTACAGACTTTTCACACTGTGATACCTTCCTTCATGCACAAAGTGCACATGGGCTAAGCAGTCACTGGGGCACAGCAACAGGACACAAAAGCATCACTGCTTCCACAAAAGCAGCCTCTGTATTCATGTCAGGTTTTAGCTCCTTCCCAGTAATGTAAATGCAATTACCAACCACTTCTGCCACCTCACCCCTACCATTAGTTCTTCTTACCCTGAAGTCAATCAGGAATAACAGTCAAAGAAAAGGCCTTAAGGCCAGTGAAATGGAAATAGGTATCCAAATTTATACCTTGAAATTAAGGTGAATGCATACTCAGCCCTGAATCAGCAAACTGCTTGAACACATGATTAAGTGTTTTGCTTAATATCAGCGGACTTTTACGGTCAAGCACATATTTCAGCCATTTCCTTAATTGAAGCTATTCTGTTGAAAACAAATTTCCCTCACAAGAGACAATTCCTTAAAAAAAGAGAGAAACACATTAAATACATAAAACCAAAACCATCCCATATGCTTTTGTCCAGAGATGGGAGGTGAAGTGACTTCATGCATAATCAGTGAGACTACGCAGAGCCTAAGATGTCTCTCCATATAATTACCAGAGTTGGAGGGACCAAACCAAAACATGATGATTACGGTTTGGTTTCAGCAGGTCCCTGGCTGAGGTGGTGAGAAACAGGAGGCTACGAAGGGTGTTGCTGCACTCCCTTGTGCTGCTCAGCTCCAATGAGACCTGCTCCTCTGAGGGTGCGTACAGAGCTGGAGCAGTCAGACATGCTCACAGGAAAGCTGTGGGGTGGTTGGTAATATGACCAGTGTGGGTGAGACAAGCCCAGGACAGGAAAGAGACCGGACATGCCAAAGGATGGTTCATGCCTCCTTAGAATCATAGAATCATAGAATCACCAGGTTGGAAAGGACCCACTGGATCATAGAGTCCAACCATTCCTATCACTCCCTTAAACCATGTCCCCAAGCACTTCATCCACCCGTTCCTTAAACACCTCCAGGGAAGGCGACTCGACCACCTCCCTGGGCAGCCTCTGCCAGTGCCCAATGACTCTTTCTGTGAAGAATTTTTTTCTGATATCCAGCCTGAACCTCCCCTGGTGGAGCTTGAGGCCATTCCCCCTTCTCCTGTCCTCTGTCACCTGGGAGAAGAGCCCAGCTCCCTCCTCTCCACAACCTCCTTTCAGGTAGTTGTAGAGAGCAATAAGGTCTCCCCTCAGCCTCCTCTTCTCCAGGCTAAACAACCCCAGCTCTCTCAGCCGCTCCTCGTCAGACTTGTTCTCCAGCCCCTCACCAGCTTCGTTGCTCTTCTCTGGACACGCTCCAGAGCCTCAACATCCTTCTTGTGGTGAGGGGCCCAGAACTGAACACAGTACTCAAGGTGGGGTCTCACCAGTGCTGAGTACAGAGGGAGAATAACCTCCCTGGACCTGCTGGTCACACCGTTTCTGATACAAGCCAAGAAGCCATTGGCCTTCTTGGCCACTTGGACACACTGCTGGCTCATGTTCAGTCACTGTCAACCAACACCCCCAGGTCCTTCTCCTCTGTGCAGCTCTTCAGCCACTCTTCCCCCAGTCTGTAGCACTGCATAGGGTTGTTGTGCCCCGAGTGCAGGACCCGGCATTTGGCCTTGTTAAACCTCATGCCATTGGCCTTAGACCCACTGTTTACAAACTAAGAGATGCCTTGGCACAGCTGCAACAGCCTCCCAAGTGATCACAGCCACAGAAGAGCCTTTGTTCTCCGGCTCCCACCTGCAGGAGGACAGATCCATATTCATCCCACATTTTTCCCCTGAATCAAATGGGAAATTATGTGAAAATAGGAAGATTTGCTAAGTGGGAGAGGCTCACAGGAGACTGCAAAGCAAAGACTCCTTCTCGGATAGCCATTAGGAGAGAATTGCTACTGAGAGTAGTATCTGCACCTGCCTCCCCCCCCCCCCCCAGTTAGGTGTCTTGTCTTCTGGATGCAGAAATCACCTTCATTTTCAGGGTTGCATGCTTGAAAATTCCCCAGATGTCCTGTCATCACCCAGACAGATTTAGTTTAACCTGTAATTCATTTTTTTTTTGCCTGTGGAACAGTAAAAGCGACACTGTGGTTGAGTAAGAAGGAGGTGATTTTGCCACTCTGCCTTCTGTAAATTTGAATCAAGACTCCTGTATCAAACAGCAGCAGGAGCTGTTTTCTGCTGATGAAGACTTTTATTGCCTTTTAAAAAGTCCTTGTGTTTTGGTTCAAACTGCATCTCACAGTCCCTCTGATCTTATTATTAACTGGCATCATAGCTATTATGGGAAATCTGCAAATTATTTTGTGTTGTTAAAACCTCAAAATTGTAGTGTGAAGGCAATTTAAAGCAATGTGTCTCTCTTCATTTACGTGTAGAGATATCTCATATAGAATATGTATAAACTCCTACAAACTCTTTGCCAGAACTATGAACACCTGCAAAGCATCTCCTTGATGCTGATGTGAGGTCATTTCCTCTGCTGGATTTCTTCCATGGAGTCTGGCTGTGCTATAGTGTCAGGATTAGAAGCAGGGTTAGAAAGCAGCAGAATTCCTTCCTTTGCAGCCAACAGGAAATACAGGCTGTACCCAGAGACAGTAGAAACCTCAGCAAGTATTCAGAAGAAAACACTGCAGGGTGTGAAGGAGGGTTTTGACTGATGTAGTAGCAGACAGACTGGGAAGCGGAAGAGGAAGAGTGGGAAGGATGTGTGGGCTGAGACCAAGCTAACACTTCGAGACGGTCTTTTAAGTGGGAGAACAAAAGTGGATAGAGACGCTGTGGATGTGCTGTCAGTGGCAAAAGTACAGCAAGCTCCAGAGCCCATCAACCTATTTGACTGGTGCACACCCCTCTTCGTCCACCCTTGCAGAGTTCTCATAACTAGGCACTGTGAGGTTCAAAGAGCCAACTTCATTCCTGCTTCTGGTAATTGAAAATCTGGGGCTTTCCCCAGAAGTTCTTACACTGCTGGATCTCTTTTCTGTTGAATTCCCACCCATTTTGATACTTGCAACCAGGTCTTCTGGCTTTCACATCATTATGCTGCAGCTGGGATGGTATGTCCTGTTCAGAACCTGCAGGCAGTCAAAATAGCCCACATTTAGCATGAGGATAGCCCCTTCCCAGGCCACCTTTATCTCCCTGGGGGCATTTTAATGCACCTTAAAGACACAGACTTAAATCTTACCATTCCACTTGTCCAAAGCAGTTAAACATCCCTTCCGCCTTAGGTGCACGAGTTTGCACAAGTGTTTATCACAGAGGCTGACGTATTGTCTCTCCCATGAAAACCCTTACTGCTTTTTTGTAGCACATCGATTATTCCCTTCACCTGAACACTACCCATCAGCACCAGATTAAAATCCTCATGGACCGCAATGTGGACCTCTCAAAAGCATCGTTTGACACTACACATTTAATCGGGCATGACTTTCGCTACCCTAAAGACAAGTGAAAGAAATTTTGCTCTACCTGTATAGGGGGAACTTGACTTCTCCAAGAGAACTGTACTTGCAAAGCAAGGAGCAAGAGAGAAGCTCCTTCACAAAGCCTCAGTGTTGAACCATTCACAGTTCTGCAGCCCCTGCTGGAAATATGTGCTGCAGTAAAGAGCTTTCTGTAAGAAGGGAGGTGGCAACATCTGCCTGCACAGAAAGGAGGAGGTACAGATGACTCTGCAACTTCTGGACTGTACATGGCTCTTAGATCTACCATAAACATGCGAGGTGTGGAGGCGCAAATCAGTGGATTTCTTTGTGCCTCAGTTTCCCTTCTGGACACTGGGAGTGATGACACAACTGATTTTTTTTTCTCCCTTGTGTGTTTTGGAGTGTACAGGCTGCAAAGTACCTTGTGATGAGCCACGTCTGTCCCTTGTACAGCACTTTGGTTTCTCAGGTTTGTTGTCACTCTTCTAATTTTAACAGCAATAGTCATAGTTGTGCAGTGCTTTGATTTTTGATGATACGCTCCCGTTATATGGTGATTCCAAAAGTCCACTGGGTCTTAAAGTTCAGCTCCTCTCATTCCCGTGCTGTAACATTGTGTGGGGTTGTGACCCTACTGCAGGACCTGACATTTATCCTTGTTGAACCTCATATATATAGCTGCCCTTGGCCGATTGATCCAACCTGTCCAGATCCCTCTGCAGAGCCTTCCTGCCCTCAAACAGATAATACCAGCTTCCTCCAGGGGCAGGTAAATCAACCACATGTTATGCCATCTTGAATTGTCATGACTTTTCTGGGGATGTATCCATTTAGAGCAGCCAGGGATTTGGGCTGCAGTGCCTTTTTGTTAGGAAGAAAGGTCACCACCCTCTGCCATTGCTCTGCAAGTAAGTGCCCCACGCAGGGCCTGGTTAAGCCTGCTGAGATTCACAAGCTGCAGGAACATGAAAAGAGCCGTTCTCTGGTGAAACTTGCTTTAACTCAATCATTATTAGGGACATTGTTCAGGAATGATGGGATTTACAGTCTTAATTTGAAGATGAGACTAGATGGTCAATGGGATTGCTTCTGGTCTTGAAATCAATGTAATTAAAAAGCTGGGTAATAAGGGCAATATCTTTCTTTTTTTTTTTAAATTTAAGTTTTAGTATTTTTTAAAGTAAGAGCCATGTCTCTGCACTGAATCCCTGGAAGATTGAGGCCAGTCATATTCTTGGTTCCAGCCCAGCTGTCTTTCCTCATGTACCTTCTTCAACCCTTTAAGCATTTAACTCTCTCTCCTGACTCTCTCTGCCCTGTCTGTTGGACTGAAGGTTACAAAGTTCATCATCTTCTTTACACCAGTAAGGATTTGTTGGAGAGTTTTGTTACTTTTGTGTTAGATTTGTCAGGAACTAACAAACTCCCCTCAAAACTCCTAGCATTGGGCTTATACTTTTCCTAGCTACCTTACCAAGAGAGCTCCAGTGCTTGCTAGGCTGCTGCATGCTGGCTTCTCTCCAAAGTGCTTTAAATAGTCACTTAAGGGAGAAAAAAAATCCTTTTATGGTGCTGAGATAGCTCAGCAGAGACCACAGACTGTAATGTCAAGTAGCCCTTAGTAAAATGAAGAAGAGCAACCGATTACTTTAGTATTGGTGGAGGATGGAAGACTAAATAGCTCCATGGCCGTTATTGAGGGATAGTCCAGTTCCAGAGTAAGCTGAAGGTTGAACGTCTGCAGGGAGCCAGACCTGCATACCCCACATCTCCACCTTCCCACATTTCCAGGCTGCAGAGGATTTGGTTAAGCAGCAGTTTTGCAAGAGAAACATGCCCAAGATGAGCAGACCTCTGTGGTGCCACCTCCTGTTTGAGTTTCTGCTGGGGACACTGGAAGATGCAGGCAGTTCCCGAACGATCCAAAAGCAGCCCTGCACGTTTGTATGGTTTTCTTCCTACCTGAATTGTCCTGCAAAGGTGTACCTTCAGTATCTGGGAAAATAAACACAGCACCAGACCCTCAAAGTGATGCTGTCAAAACACTTAGCAAAACATTTATTTTGTTAAAATAAACTATGTACAATAGACGATATTAATGTGCAGTTACAATATACAATAATTACATGTTTAAAAGAGGATAAGCAAAAGAGTACAGAATCATGTGTTGTAAATAGGAACCTAATATTGTTTACATGGTTTTTAAAATAAGCAAAACATAATTGTTGGAAAATTTAATTTCCTTGGTTTGGAATTTTATTGCTTTGACATGAATTTTGAAGATTTGGTTAATATTTGCTAAAAGACATACCACTCAAAAGTCAAACTTAATGTTCTAGTACTCATCCTTTGGTTTTCCCATGATATTGCACACAGCAACTTGCAAGAGAGAAAAATTCAGTTGCTCACATCAAGCAAAATAAGTGACTCTTCTTCTTAACCTGCGAAGAACTGACTGATGATGTGTTAGGTCCTGATATGTGCCAAGGTCATTATGCCTGTTTCACAAAAAACCTCAATTAGAATAACTTGTTGCACTCTTTAAGTATTGCTGAAGTACAATGAAAAAAGAAAGGAAAGACATTTTCTTGTCTTTGTCTTCTCAGGGGAGCAGACACTCTCATTGCAGTGAAATGCTTGAACTTGACAAATATATCAACATCATAACAGGTTAAACTGCATTTAGTTGTCTTTGCATGCAAGGACGCTTCAGGTTCATCTCTCTGCCCTTCCTTACATCCTTCTTTGGATCACTCCCAGTCTCAAGGTGCTGCTGAGCACCAGGTATCGCGATATGACTTCAGGGGGGCACCTCTGATCCTTTCTGATGGGCTCACACCATACTTGCTGGCAATACTTTGGCAATACCAAAAGCAAAATTAAATCTGCCATCCTGAATGCTTCCCCTGGGATGTAATGATATTAAGTGACAGCAATGAGTACAATATCATACTCAGCAAATATACCCATATTTCTTGAATATTAAATTGTCAATGTAATAACTTTTATCTTCAGCCTCAGCAGTTGTTGAAATCAGGAGTCAAAAATCCAGTATCCAAAGATCAGCCTAAAGATTATATTAACAAAGTCTCCAGATGCTTAACTTCTCTCAGGAGTCTGCAACCAGCAGCCAAAAGGTGTAAAAGATTCTTGGACCTGGCTCAGCGTATCTATGTGCTCAAAGCTTTGTCAGCTACAATAAAGGGCAGAAAACGAGGAAATGTAAAGACTCTCAGATAGTTTCCACATTAGTCATATGTGGACCCCGTTGAATTTTTCCACTGTCTTCATTGAAATCAAGCCAACATAGAGCATCTTTAAAAATCCCACCCTAAAATTATGGTTAGAAGAAGCAGCCAAACAGTGCATTATGGTCTGCACATTCTGGAAAGAGGGGTAGGGATCATGCTCAGTGTTATTTTCGTAAACATATTTTCAAAGCTAAAGGGATTTTTCACCTTTGATAGCAATTGGAATGATTCTTGCCTGTTGCTTTTTGATCAAATGAGTTTGTGAGGTCATTTTCCTCTTGCAATGAGGTTCTGACTCTTTGCTGTTCTGGTGGAGTTTGTGTAACTGCCTAGGAAAATGTATTTGTGTTCACATGTTTCTGAACGCTTTGAATGAGACAAAGGAGAAAGAATTTGAAGATGTTTTTATCCTAGTTTTGGGCATCGCCTTAGCATCTTAAAATTAAATTGAAGTTTTAGCGTTAAACTGACTGACTGTGGCTCTGGGCCCTCATTTTGCAGATCTCCTCTGAAGCAGAGGTGTAGGCGCCACATTCCCATTGCATTCATTGCTTTTAATCAGTGTTTTTGTCACAGCTTTTTGTTGCAGAAATACTTGTATTTGTGTTTTGTTTTGATAGGTGAAGACAACTGAGATCAAAAGCCACTACCGAAACCAGTGGAAGGCTTTTTCCTGCTTTCAGACCGTCTTTATTCACTAAGAGGAAAATAAACATTTATAGTAGAGATTTGTCTTCATTTTTACATAGAGCTCAAACGTGTCTGGAATTATCTGACATACGTCACTCCATGCTCACCTCCTGTCCCAGCTCCTCGAGTCCTTTTTGAGCTGTGAAACAAGGAAATGCTCTGTTATTTCCAGGTTGTTTGTTTTTTGGTTTTTTTTTTAACTGAGAAAAAACACATCATGAATCCTCTTCGGGAAAAGGAAAAGACAGGGAGGAAGGCATGTTCAGCTGGATTCCCGTATTCTACCTATTGATTGAGCAAAGAGCAAATGGTCCCCAAGCCAGCATAAGCATATGTTGAGTGCTTTGCTGGAGAATGCAAATGTGCTTTTAAACAAACCTGGGTTGAGACAGATTGATGCCATTGCAATTTATTTTTAATCCAGATGAAGCTTCAGTACAGTGAATCAAGAGGTATTTGCTGTTCCACTGAGGGAAAAAAAGCTACAGAAAAGGTCATGGACTGTAAGTAAGCTACGTAAGCAAACAGGCATCTTTCATGTCAGAATTAGAGGGACATTTTTCTAAGGACGTGGCAACTCACATGATGAAAATACATCTGCTAGACACATATATCAGCAGCATAATTGGCCACTGTATTGCTTGCTGCCTATAAGGTTGGGTGTAATGAGGGAGGCAGTGACAGAAATAATTTGCAAGAGCTTCTGCAGCCTTTTCCAAGCCTCTATAAAAGGTTCTCAGATCAGATCTCTGGAGTCTTGGGACAACATCTTGGATGGGATCTTAACAGCTTGCTGCCTGCATATCCTTGTCAACAGCAGTCACTGGTAGTGAAATGTTTGTTCTCCGTTGCTCTCTGTTTGCTACAGAGATTTTCCCAGCGTCAGGGTGGGTTTTTGGGCACTTGCCTAGAGTTGCGTTGCAGTGATTGTTTCTGGGAGAGTCCTGCTCAGTTTCTGTAGCAGAATGCTCAAGGCTTGTCTCCTTTCCCAACTCTTTTCTTGATTCTTCTTTACCACGCTTCCTTAGAGATGGCAGATACCAAACAGCTTATGGTGCTGAGCATTACAGGACACCAAGTGATTTGTACATGATACGGGGAATGGGAAATCCCTGCTTTTTGAGGTACACAGGCCACCAAGACTAGAGCAGCTAGAAGACATTTTGTTATACAATAACTGCAAGTGCAGGTCACTAATGACCATATTCAGACTCCCTCATTTACATGAGCAATATCATTGGGATTTGAACAAGACATGAAGAAGTTGGAGGTAATTCCTTATGCAGCAAGATGCTCATCAGTGTAAGGAAGTCTGCCAAAATCTGACCCCTTGATAAAAGTATTTGGAATATCTTCATTACATGTTAAGATGCAGTGCTATATTTAAGTCTGGGTTTATTTTGAACTGAAGCAGTGATTTAAAAGAGAAAAAAGGTGAGAAATATCAATGACAGTTGCCAAAATGATTGTTTTGTTTGTCATGCTGGACTCTGAACGAATTCTGCAGTTTCCACCAGCTCATTCAAGGCAGTGCAAGACAAGAGCTTGTAATTTGTTATTTGTTGTAAGATGCATACTACTATAACAGTAGATATTTACAGAGTAGAGAGAAAAGGTCTGGGAGCATCTGGCCCATGGGACAACCAGGTGGAATTCCTTTTCCTAGAGGAAATAAATACATAAATTTTATACAATTTGAAAAAATACTCCTGTATGGACCCATGTGGGGTCGTATCATCATTTCTGCATTCTTCCCAGCTTCTCCTGAACTCTGGGAGGACAAAATGTGGCAATCTTTGTGGAACCTCCTTGAGATCATGCTGAAGTGATATAGCACAGGACTGTGCAGTTCCACTGGCCTGGTGTTTTAAAAGTGCTCTGAAGGGCAGTGACATCTGTAGGTTATTTTAATGGGATACCATCTCTCCAATGTGTTGTATCCCCTTAATACCTAATGTCTCTACTATCTCCTTGCTGGATTTTGCATGAAAACCCTTTGGGATCTCAATTTGAAACTACATCTTCAGGTTAACCACACCTGGTAGAACATTAAGGTTTCAGAAGAGGACAAAGAAGAAGGGTTTTTCAGGGTCTAGCAGATTTCTTGTAAGCTGTGAGAGCTTTTGAAATGATAGCAGACTATTAGCAAAGGCAGCTCTGCCTGGAAAGGTTTTGATATCAGTTGCATTAAGAGGACATTGTCAAATAGGTTCCTGGGTTGGTTTATAGCCTTTATGACTCTCCTAACTGCATTCCTTTGAAGGTGAAATCAGCGTCTGACTTCTATCTATCTTGTCTTACAGCAAGAAAACCCATCTCCTTTCACCTGGCAATCATTTATTGATTTTCTTTTCTTGTTAATAATGATGCCTGAAAATAACTTCAAGTTTATATCTGTTGCCTTCTGCCTGTGCTTGCACTGTGTCTGGTGTTTTGATATTTCTGAAAATAAGCTTTGCTGCCTGTTCACACACCATCTGTTGGCTTTTAGAAAAGGCTCTAGGTAAGACATGCCAGAGAGTCAATGAGACTCTTTACATCTGCCTACAATCCCTTTCTGAAGCTTATTGGCCTGTGCTGTTCCTGCCTCCCCAAAATAATGGCGTAACAGGGCAGATCCGAGTGCCACATTGCATAGGTGTGTGTACATAACCTCACACAGGAATAATGTTTATGGGACATGCACTAACTATGACTATTTTTAAAACATTTATTTTTGTTGGAAGAGAAATTAAAAATAAAAGGAGCGCCGAGGCCGTTTCTCAGTGGTCTGTGACCATTATCCCTCCTTTGCAGCTCTCAGATGTCAAAGCTTGGTCACAATCAACATGAAAAACTTGAAATTTTGAGTGCCTCACAATATTGATGTGCTTGGTTTTGTAAGTGCAAATAAAATCCTGGTTAGTCTTAACTTTATTTTTTGTACACCTATTAACACCTTTCTATCTGCTTTTGCTGTGCAGTGATTTGTGCAGGGTGCTGCAGTTTAATACGTTATGACATTATTGTTGCAGTAGGACAAGGGGTAAAGTTTTTAAACTAAAAGATGATAGAATTAGACTGGTTATAAGGAATATTTTTTTTACAATGAGTGTGTTGAGGCACAGGCACAAGTTACCCAGAGACAAGGAAGATGCCCCATCCCTGGCAACATTCAAGGTCAGGCAGATGAAGCTCTGAGCAACTCAGAGTAACTTGCAACTTGACTGAGTTAAAGATGTCGCTGCTCATTGCAGTGGGGTTGGAATAGATAAACCTGATCCAATCCATAATTATGTATTTCTATGACAGTAGCATTTTATCTTCTACATCACCATATGTTTTTCAGTTAATTTTCCTCAAACCACTGCAGTTACATTAGTGCTACAACTTCCCATTTGATTTTTGATATTATGTGCCTATCCTATGCCATTTCATTAGTATTAGTAGACACCCTTGGCACTTGGTAGCACAAAAACCAAAAGTAATTTGCTGGCTTTATCTAATGAATGCTGGGAATGCTATATTGCACTTTTCCAGTGTGCTCATTATTTTATGATAAACACAACTGTCAGTCTGGATTTCTATTTCTTCTATGTTTTGTGAAGCTCAAAGAATATCTGGCAGCTCCAACCTAAGTGTTTGCATTGAGCTTCAGCAAAACCAGACTGCACTTCTTTTAACCAGAGACTTTTATATAGGCTAGAGCTCTATAGCAACGTATATGAGCTAAAACAAAGCAATCATCCTATTTTATTTCCACTGAAGTAAATGGCAGCATAGTGAAGCTCCAATTTTCTGTAACGTCTGTTGTAAGCCTTTTTTTGGCTTCAGTGAACTTCTGCTCGTGTTGTAAGCCAACAAATGTTACATAAATATTTATTTATTTAATCCACGTCTAGTTTTCCTGATGTTCCCTACTATCTCTTTACACGTTACAGTTCAGCTGACTGCCAGTGTCCCAGCTGTGTGATTACTCACTGCTCTGCCTGGGGATGGCAACACAGCCTCTATAGTACAACACGAACTCCTTCATCAGACTTTCAGCAGCATCCTCGCTCTGAGCTGTGCTTTATCAGCCAGTCCATTTGAAGCAAATTGTTGGTACATAACAAAACCAGATACAAAATATGCACAAAGAATGCCAGCAGTGAGGAAATCTTTCTTTTGTTGGTCTTTGATTTAGCACAACTTTGTTTTCATCTGTGCTTGCGTGCAGCACGAAAGGGATGGTGAGTGAAAGCCAGCTGGGTAACGTTAACAATGCATCTGCCTCAAACTCGGTCGCTTTTCTCAAAGATAATTCTTGATTTCTACCTGGAAACGTTTTGGGGTGCCAGATGTGGCTTCTGTAGGTGCCCATACTAAATTGTATTTGTGCTAAAGGAAGAGCTTGGATCCATGACGCTCAGTGACTGCAGGATTGGGCACCGCATCATGCTTGTTCCCTTCTCTGCACCAACAGTGCAGTTCCTATAGTCCTACTGAAGTTGCTAATCGCTCCAAGTAACACTGGGTCTTTAATTCACAACTAACCACAAGGGTTTTTCTGGTTGCTGTGGGTATTGAGCACAGTACCGTGCTTCTGGAGAGCAATGAGCTGGCGGTCCCCTGGGGTGTGGGGGACTGCAGGGCACACGTCCCGGGGCTGGGAGACTGCACGGTTGTGCCGTGCTCACTCCCAGCACTTCTGGAAATGCTGACTACAGACACTGCTTTTGCAAGGAATTACAACAGAGGCCTGGGAATTCGTATTTGCTGGCTCTGTGATTTTCTGCTTGAGGAATGAAATCCATAACAAGGTAGTCCCATGGCATTGCCAAGGTACCCGAAGAGAGGTGGAAGTAACAAGATATAATTTGAGTCCACCTCTGAGCATTGGTGTTGCTGTGATGTGCAAAAGTACAGCTTCCTGAAGAGGCTTTATTGAAAAGGCACATTTTTTTTTTTCTCCAAGAGCAAAGAGCTAACAGACAGCTTCCTTTCCCTTGAGGTCTGGACTTCCCATCTCTGTGCTATAGACTGCAGCCCGTCACCTGACACTCACGTGAAAGTTCATTCCTGAGGACTGCAGCTGTACTGCAACTTGAACAGCACTCACAGTAATGAAGAGCAAAAAACAAGAGCAAAGAAAGAAGTAATGGATTGGAGGAGGGACACTACAATAAATCAACACGTTTACAGATCCTCTTTGATAAGGTTTTTTACATGAGATACTCCATTAACAAAAAACATCTTCAGGCTGTTAGATTACCTTAGAGAACTTGAAGCCAGTATGACCTTTGGCTTTTTGGTTTTTGCTATTTTTATCTTCTGGGTGAGATGTAGAAATCCAGCTGATCTATAAAGTATATTTTCAGTTGCCATGGCAATGTCTCATTCATGTTCTCAGTTTGGAAGGGAGATTGTTCCATGCTGCTATTTCATGTCAAGGGCAATAATCTTTGGTGGCAGAACTTTTTTGTTTCAGTACATTAAGGCTACAATTCTGTTCTTCCTTTCCGAGCTTATGGAAACGTGGCTCAGCCTGAACATTCCCCTGCAGTAATAGTTACTTGCATTTTTTTGTTATAAGAACATTCTTTAAGTCTGGAGGTAAATGTTGATCCATTTTGATAGCCTGGGTGCAGCAACATCCCGCTGCTGTGAAGTTTTGCTATTAAGTAAAAAGAAATTGGAATCACTCCATTTTTTCTTCCATGTGGTTTACACAAATGAAGATATATCCTGAACTAGCAAGTCTTATAAAAGAAATGTAATTTAAAAGTACATCCTACCTATAGTGTATATCTTACATAATAGACTTCTACAGATCTCCATGCTCTTTCGATCTGTTCAGATTCAATTCCTAAGGATTGCAATTTCCTAATTTTGATCAATTCTTGCTTAAGGCCACAAATGGAGTTTCTCTTGTCTATTTTACCACCTTTAGTTCTTTGTTTTTCCACACAGCACCTTCACCTTATTCCTAAGGTGAGGAGTCAAGCAGGAGCAGGCATCCCGTTTTCTGTCCGTGCAGTGCAGTTTGCAGTAGTGGGAACAGGCTACATACAACTCTGGAGGGTTAGGAAAGCACATAGACATGAGTTGGCCTAGAGTGATACAGCTTGGAGGTTTCAAAGAACAGAGGGCTCCTATATTTGGGTAAGAAGGACCCCTTTCTGGTCATGCTCCTCATTTCAGTTGCATGTGATCTTCATTGCCTTTCTAACCTGCTTAGTTTCATTGAACTCATCTCATTTTTCTTTCCGAGCGACTTCACACGAGGGTGCAGCATCTGTGACACTTTGCACAATGCTGCTTCTTCTTCTTGGGGTGGAAAATGGTCAGGATTGCTTCATCGAAGACGGTCTTAAGGCCTTTCTGTGTGAGGGCTGAGCATTCAAGATAGCACTGTGCTCCTATCTGAAAGAAAGGGGAGAAAACATGAGTACTCATTGCTGGGAGAGAGTGACCCTGTCCCAGCGTCACTCTGTGTGCACATTTGTCCTGCCACAAAGGGAAGCCCAGACTTTTAGAAAAGGGGTTCTGGTCTTCACTCTGTTTTGTCTTAGGCTGCCTATGCAACTAAGGGACAAGTTCAGGTGGTCATCCTAAGTGAGGAATCAGGGATGAGAATCAACACCACTATCTTACCACATGGGGCTAATGGGGAGCAGGAATTCCCTGCAGAAAGAGGGGGGAGCTGCACCAACGTTCCGGTGCTGGAACAGGAGCTTGGCCTCATGTCTGTGCAGCTGAGGGGCTTCAAGGATGTGCTGGATTTTTGGTGGAGCTCCCCCTATACTTGGCTTTTCTCTCCTGACCTATCATTTCTGTGTCCTGCCTCCTGCAATGCCAAGGACCTGCTAGCTGGGAGGGGGCTTTCAGCTGGCTTGTGGGAAATGGGAAGCATCATCTTGAGATAGGAGTCTCCTGGGTGTGCTGGTGTAATACAAAGACTCATGGTGGCCTGGGAAAGCTGGCTCAGCTCATTCAGTGACCTTGTTTCTTACTCAGCTCATTCTGCTAATGGATGCTTTCTCTGGCCTTAGGGGGCCAGAGTCTGTAACAGCACCTGAAAGCAGAAACAGCTGATGCCTAAATTTCAGGGCTTGGGAAAGGTTTTTATCCCCCCTACCTTCCCTGGAGAAAAGTGCAATAGCATAGAAACTTTGGGAGATCCTTCTCTCCTGCTTGAGCAGTGATGGATAGGTGTGAAAATCACGTTGTCTGTGCTTTTGTAAGGGATAGGAATGAGTTTGGAAGGAGGTGGCTGCAGAGAGTTTGCCACAAGCAGTTCCTGACAGAAGCCTGAACAAGAAACACTTGACTTAGGTAAAGTAGGCAGTAAAATCTGTTTTGCTGCCCATTCGCCACCTGCTGCCCTGTGTACATTGCAACTTTGCTTAGAGCTCAACTGGGTGTTGCAAAACTGCAGGCTCAAGAGCCCCAGTCCGTGCCTAGCTCCAGCCCACTTGAACAGAGGCTTTAATCTCTGGCTGGGACCAAGAAATGGGCCCCAGAGGAGTTCACCTTGAATGAAATAAACTCAATGGAAAGCTTTAATCAATCAATTTAATGAGACCTCAGAAAAAGCTATTACCTCTTTTGCTAGCTTCACTCCGTGCTCATAGGTGAGTGGTTTCTCCTTCATGTAAAGCAGCCGAGCCAAAGTTTTGGGATCATCTCGCAGATCAATCTAATAGAAAATACACAAACCTTGTGCTCAGTACCACTTTGTTGTAATTCTTGAGAAAGATCTTTGTAGCTTTATAACCCTACAATCATGTCCCTGTATAAGGGCACCTGTCCTCCCAGCCCCAAATGATACTTCAACAATTACTAGCATGTATTTTCATTTTTTCCCCCCTCTTTTTCTTTTTTTTTTTTCTTTCTGTTTAGTATCAATTCATTCTCACTGGTGGTTTATTGGGCCACAGCTCAGACAGCTGTGGTACAGGGAACATGCAGTTCTCAATGGCTTTCACAACACGTCTTGGAAGGCGTTGGTAGGAGCCTGAGCCACGTTGTAAGGGGAGGCTGCTGCAGCCCTTCACTACATTACCCATAAAACACCCCGACAGGCAGAGACAGACGCAGCTCAGTATGACTGACTGGAAACAAAATCCTTTATTTACATGGAAAACATCAAAGTGAAGCATTCTGGCATTTCAAACCCATCCATTTTCAGTGTGCAATCCAAAGGGTAATACTTCTATTTAAAAATGGATGGTTTAGACTATTCCAGAGTGAATAAAAAAGCCAACATTTGAACAATTGGACTTTCCTATGGCATGAAGATTTTGGTTTTCATGAGATTGATCTGTTTCTCTGACTTGGCTTAGGTTACCGTCCAGTGTTTCTCCAGCCTCGAATTCCTACTTTATACAGTCTCTAGTTATTCTGTGTCCTGGAAGCAAACTCATATTTAAGGCATTTTTATTTGATTGATAGATTCACAGATTTTAAGGCCAAAATAAAGTGGATTGATTGTTTACTCTAACAACCACTGTAACACAAGCAGGATGTTGAGTCACTAATTACAGTGTTGATGTAAAGCTTGAGGGAAGCTATTTCCTTCCCATGTCTCTAAGTAAATAATTTGCTTAATTATTCCCATTCTTAAAATTTAGTTTGAAGTTTAGCTTCTGCTTCTAACCATGGACTTTGATGGATTTTTTCCCCTCACTAAAGGCCTGTCAGAAATCTGTTCTCCCTATAGATATTTATGTTTTGTTGCCACATTAATGTTTGAGTAAAAAGATGGGATGAATTTTGCCAGTCGTAACTAGCATGAGGGGACATCTGCATTTTGGTTTCCACTCACACCCCTCGAGTTTTCCTCTAATGGGAAAGTCTGGCAACAATTCACATAAGAAATTAAATAGGAAACTTTTCCAAAGAGCTCAGCCTCCAGCCACCCCTGGGTTGGAGTAAGAGTACCCTTGCTCTGAAGAGCCCTGCAATGCCTGGCAGGGTCCTGGAGGAGCATTACCTGTGTTCCTATGAGGACGTAAGGCACGTTGGGCATGCAGACTTTCAGCTCAGGCACCCACTCCTCCTGGACGTTGTGGTACGAGGCAGGGTTCACCACCGAGAAACAGATCAAGAACACATCTGTGTTGGGGTAGGACAGGGGTCTCAGCTGGTTGTAGTCCTCCTGCCAGGGGGTAGAACAGCAAACGCGTTATGAGGCAGGAGATAACTGCAGATGGGGTCATCACATCATGAACTGTTCAACGCTCTCCCTCCATGCTCATGCATAGTCATAGCCTCTAGGGAGACACTGAGTTGTGAGTCACGTCTTGTGGACAAAGAGTGCTGTTTTGTCAGCATCTTTATGCAGAAGTCCTAACACATTTTATTTGTGTGTGTATTATCCATGATGATACTTGTGTAGAGGGTAATACTAAACAACAGCCATCACTGGTGATGTAATAAAAATTGATCTTGAGGCTGCATGTACCAGCTTAAGCCCTCTGGCAACGTGATACCATTCTAGGAAGTATTATTTGAATGTCACTGCTAGCTAACATTTGCTGATGACACACACCTCTAGGGTCTTTTCTGTTAATATTATGGACTTTCTGTTCCCCAGTAGGCATTATAGACGTGACCATATACAAAAATTACGGGTCTCCAGTCTAGTCAGTGCTGTTGCATTCATCTATGGTACGTGGCAATGTGTCAGTCAGCACAATACACTTATCTTAAAAGCACAAAGCAGGTCAAACTCAGCCCATGGAACCTGGATAAATCACAGGGGAGTGCGAAATTTAACGTTTCCACAGGTCCTGGACTGGGAAAGGAGAGATGTTTTCTCTCTAGAGCAAGAAGAGGTTTTGCAAGTCATGTGAAAGGGATAGATTGTCTCTTTCTGGTAGTGAGAGCATCAGTAGCTGTGTCTGGTAGGTGTTTTTCAATGAAGCCTGTTAGAAAATTCAGTGTAAATACCCAGATTCTTCTAGAGGGGATACACCTCTTCTGAAAACTGACAGAATTAAAAAAAGCGGGATAGGAACATAAAGTTGGAGTGTGAGTAGTGATAGTACATATTGCTCTCAAGCTTCACTGAGACCTAGGTCTTTAGTTCATAGTTTCTGCATTCAAGGCAAGCCTCAAATCTATGCAGTACAGTCTTTTTTTTGGTTATAATTGTCTGAAACTTCAATGGGTGCAGTTCTGCTTTCCAGATAATGAAATAGCTTATAACTTGATGAGAAGGAAAAAAGAAAAACGTATCCAGGAGCTGCTGCTCAGGCTTGAGAACATTTATTTGAGGATGGAAAAATGCACATTACGGGCAGAAGCAATGCAAGCTGCTCTCTGTCCTACAGGAGAAACTGATGCAGAACTCTATCATTGTGTGTACCGATCAGATGGTGTCTTCATTCAGCCTTGCTTCTGTCTTGCTTTGGTTGGGTCAACAAATGAAAGGGCTTAATTATGAGCTGAGACCAGTAAATCTTCTTTCCAAAGTCTTTTTTTTCACCGAATATGCAGCGATAATATGACCCAGACTGCTTCTGAATTGATGTTAGTTTCAAAAAAAAATACTAATGGAATATGCAAAAATAGTCTGCTCCAAACTTTTCTTACAAAAAAAATATCTCTTAATTATTTATTCTGAAAGGAAGTATGGGGCCAAATTTAGCTCTCTCTCATTAAAAAGAACTTTAAAGAAATATCCTAAACCACAAACAAAATGTTTTGTTCTGTCTAACAGCATGTTCGTTGTCCCAATCCCACTTCGACACGAAGAGCAAATTCCCAGTTACCACCTCCATCATCAAAGTCACAGTATTTGGCCTAATGCAGAGTAGTTGTCAACTGACATGTTTTTCCAGTATCACAGAAAGTATTGGTGTGAAGAAGTATTTACACTGCAAGAGAAGGTGTTTGGATATATCAGTCCAAGAAAGAGAGGATTCTTCATGTTCAAGGAATGGGAGGAAAGAAAACTCAGAGACATTTGGACATATCAGTCCAAGAAAGAGAGGATTCTCCATGTTCAAGGAATGGGAGGAAAGCAAACTCAGAGACACTTTTGGGGACATCAGAGATACAGGCCAAGAAGAAGCAAAATCAGTGAGAGGAGACTTATATGAGGCTCTGGAGATGAGCTTCCACGGATGAATTGACAGAGACAAAATAAGCCCCAGCATAATGGGATCAAAGGAGAAATTGCGCTATAGATACAGCTAAGTTTTATGTGGACGCTGTGGGTGGCTTGGCCTGAATCCTGCCTGATGATGGGACGCTATTTTAACCCAGACCTTCAAATCTGATGACTTCTCTGAAAGCAGATATGTTTTCGCCACAGCCAACATGGGCTGATGTGAGGTGCTTGGCAAAGATTTCCTTTTCTGTTTCCAGTTAAACGGCAGCAAATCAGCCTCCCAAACCAGCCACGTGGTGGCAGCAAGCCCTTGAGGAACCGTGATTTAGGAGTTTTGGAAAGAAACTGGCTAAATATAACCAGTTTCAATATTCCAGACGTGCATATTTGGAGGGGCTGGAACTTACTGTACCATTAAAATTACAAACTAAGAGCCACAAGCACTTTGCCTGGCGGTGACAGCTACAGGAGTGTGCATTTCAGTTTGTTTTGCTTTCCAGAGCTCCTAGAAAATCCATTTTCAGGAGGAATGTTGCTGATTTGTGTTAGCAGCACAGAGCATAATATAAGCTGTAAGGAGGGTCAATCATGCATCACGTAGCAGAGGTCTCGTCTCCTGTCAGGGCACAAGGGAATTTGCATGACCACGTTAGAGGACAGGCACATCTGTCATGGGTAAAAGATGATCAGGGCTCCTGTATATGCTTACATCTGAGCGCTGGCAGAAGCCTTCTGCCCTCCTCGGACAATCCCATCTCTCTTCACGCTTCTCTGCAGGAGAAGGCTATAAAACTTTGCAATGGAACATTATGAGATATGATGCAACAGGATAATTTCTGATTCAGAGATGGTTGAAGTCAAGTAAATAAATAGTATAAAAAAGAGACTGGACATTCGCATAGCTATGGAGCACACCCAGAGGTGCTGCTGCTAGTGATAGTGGAACTTGGGAAGGGACATGAGTCTTCTTGGGTTAGGGCTGTAGTGGATCATTAGTTTTCCTGGCTCTCGCTTGCATTTTGCTGCCTGCTGTTTAGCAAATGCAAGGCTTCCCAGTTACACTGCCTGGCCACTGGTTTGGCATGGAACTGCTAGCACCAGATGTGGCTTTGCCGAGTTACGTGCCTACAACTTGCTGGGGCCAAGAAACATCGACCAGTGTTGCTCCCTACTCCGTCTCTTGCCACCAGCATCCTTGCACTGCTTTGGCCCAGAAAGTACAGCAAAATTTGTTTTTTTTTTTTTTATGTTGCCTCTGTGCTGATCTCATGTATGCTCCCTGCCACGTCAGCCTGTTAAACAACGTTGCACTTGAGTCCATCTCAGTGGAAAAAAGACCATTATTTATAACTCCTGAGATTGTTTGTTCCAAAGATGCAGAAAACCAGATAGCCCAGATCTGGGGTCCCTGCCAGCTCTTCCTTCAGGCTGACAGAGGGTCCTGCTGCAGAAGTACATTTTCCAATTGTTATTTCATTAGCATATGTTTTATAGCATCCTAATGTCAAGTGCTATTTTTGCCTATGACTTCACACCGATGCCTTTGAAAGCCACACAACTCAAGAAGGAGGTAAGAAACAACCCAGATGATGTGTCCTTATAGCTTGAGCACGTGGGAAGCCTCCATGGAGATACAAACTAGTTATTAAAAAGTGATTCACGCTCTAAATTTTGAGTAGCTGGCCACATCCTCTGGACCACGGTCTGGAAGAGAAATAAGCTTGGTGGTTGGAAATGGTGCTTCGAGGCAAGTGGTGCTCTAGCCAATTTGAAGCAGAAGACAGCAAAATAATTGTGGAGGAATAAATGGAAGGGTGAAGCTTGTCAGAGAGACAGATTACTGTTTCTTCTGGCTCAGGAAGACAAATAAGAGGATATGTAGTTGAGAATATGGGTGGCAGGTGTAACTGTCAGCTGTACAAACCACGTAGAGATATTAAGGCATTGGGTAAAATCTGACTGAGAACTGAATATAGCTCCAGTCTCTTTTGCAAAGGCTCGCAGTGCTGCTGGGTTGGGACAGACATGCTCCAAGCTCTGCGTTTATGAGTGCAGAACAGAAAACTGAGCGTGCATTGAGCACGGGACAAAGACTGTGGTACTGTTATTGGGACTGGCTTTTGGATGGTCTGTTTGCGCCACGTGAATAGAAAAGTTGGGTGAACTGTAAGTGACACCAAGCTAGCTAGGAAGCAACCATTGCTGCCTACAGACACACAATAGGAATAAAATGAAAAAAGTGAAACCCAAAGTATAAAAGCCGCACTCCTACTAAGTGCAGGTTTTACTGGAGACTATCCTGTTGTTGTTTTTGATTTCTGCACACTGCTGTATAGTCTATAATAAGTGGCCTTCTGCAGACAGGGTGGTCTCCTTCTGTATTGTTTATACAATATTTTGTAGCAGTCAGTCATGGTCAAAAAGAGCACAACCAAGAAGTGCACCCGAAAGCGAAGCCCAGCATCCAGAGCTGTTGAGTCCCAGAGAGAAGAGCAGGTTCCCAAAGCTGCTTTTCTTTCTTGCTGCCTCCAATACCAGCTCTGATTGAAGGAGCTGGTGGACTTGGGTTCTCCAGCTTTCCCAGGCTGGGAGCGACCCGGGACCTGCTCCTTCCCCTATTGTCAGGTGATTTCCTGCAAGGTTTCTGTGCAGATTGCGGTCCTTCCTCTATTCTGTCTGTCACTGGCATTTGGATGTAGGAAAGGGGAATTTCATCATGAAAATGTGTTGCTCCTTGCATCATTTTCTGCCCTTCTACTAGCAGAGCAAGGCAGTGAGCGATACTTTCCTCTGTTTTCCAGGAGGTGAAATCAGCCCATAGACCAGAGCTCTTTGGCCAACTTCTAGGGCAAGCACACTGTAACAGACTGTGGACAGTGGAAACAGTAAAAGTATGTGTAAGTTAAGTTGAGGAACCAATTCCACTGTAATGGATATCCTTGTCCTGGGAGAAGGATGGTGGGATGAATGCAAATCTGACTGGGTTACCATTTAAAATTCAACAGCTGATGATAGACTGCTGCTGTACTATATTAATTTTCTGATATTGTAAATGAGAATTCTTCCGTGCATCTTCAATGGCACCATGTGGTACATGTAAGAAAAAATTGACTTTATATGAAATGCCATATTTGCAGTAGGAGGTGGATATACAGGATGCTGAACAGCCTAATTAGGCATTAGATTTTTGCTTAGACAAGACTCAGCCTTAGGGATGAGTGTATTTGTGTGTGTTTTCTTGCTGAACCAGAATGAAAGCTTTATGTAGAAAGCAAAAAGGCAATTCAACCATTACAACTCACAACTGATTGTTAATACTTGTAAACCGCATTCCTTAACCCCCTATCCCCCAAGCTCCAAGTGGGAGCAACAAACCTCAGTATATGGTAATAACAAACAAACCACAAGAAAGGAAAATGATAACTGTTTTGCAGTAATTTACCTGCCCGGCTGTGTCATAAAGTCCCAGCAAGTGTTGTTGTCCTCCCACAGTCACAGTTACTGGAAAAGAGAAACAGGAAGTGTTGTTTATGCACAAGGTAGTGGCCTCTTTTCAATGTATTTCAATCAAAAAATCCAATAGACCCTATGCTAATGCATTAGCATATATCTTACAATATGCATCCGAACCCAAGTACATCTATTCAACCCAAACGGAAGTCAACTTATAGTTACAACAGAAGCATATGTTTCATGCCAAGTTCTTATTTCTTCACAATTGGCCAAGAAAGATGAGCTTTACACACTGCTGCCATCAGGGATCCAGAGACCAGAGCACATTTGCTTCCATCTCTGTAACAACTAGCTGACCACTATGAGATGCTAGGACTTGAAATCACAGAAGTCATGCCTTCCGACCATGAGCATTGGGGTAGGTTTGTCATGGATCATTGAGAAAGTTCTTTTATTATTTCATTTGTTCCAGCAGTGGCTGATGTTGGTGGATCTCAATGGAGGTGCACTGCCTCTTCGGCAACCTGTCCTATCCTGTGTCGTGCAATCACAGGTCAAGTGGCAGTGCTTAATATGTGAGGCTCTCAAAGGATGGCGAGGAAGAGGACCATGAATATTTGCAGGGATATTGAACAGATTCTGTTGAAAATGCAGGAAAATATGGCTTAATTTATTGACAGCACTCAGCACATTTACTCCTTTAGTAGAATTCACTTCGAACTTCGTTTTGAGTCCTTTGACATTGATGAAACTTGTTTTCTCATTACCTTTGAATGAACCTTGTTATTAGCTGATCTCTGTAATCAGTTATTTTCTATCAAGGGTATGATTCATATTAATTTATTTAACCAGTTAACCTGCTTAATTGATTTCTACTCAGCTGGAAAGTAAGAGGGGGCATCTAATTCCACCCATTATTCAACAGGAAGTCTTTAATTATTTATCAGGAAAATTGTTTAAAATAATGGTATTCTCGTAGTCTGTTTATATTACTTTTTTAAGCATGAAAGCAAATGGCTGGAATGAACACAGAGCTATGGCTTTGGTGGGATGAGGCCAAGACTGGTGCCCATTGGCTGATCACAATTTGCAATTAACAATGGCTGAGAAAGATTAATAGTTGCTTTTGGCAAAGAAGAGGCTTGAAAACGCCACATAGGTTCTTGGGGTTTTTTTCAAAGTGATAAGACATTTGTAAGAGAAAAGCACCTACAGGTTTATAGAAGTTAACTCCTGCAGCGGGGAACAGTGTCCTGTTTGAAATCTCTTAGTCTTGAAGTCTCTGTGTCTGGACAGACTGATTATTCAGCAGCTCTACTTGCTTGCAAAGTGACACGGTAATTTTGCCAGCATATAAAGAGAACAAAACTGACATCCTGGAAGTACAAGGTCTCAACAAGGATGGGACTTGCTGATGAGAGCAGGATGGGCTGCACTCACCTGCTGTTGGGGCTGCCTTATGATGTACAGGAGGGGAAAGAGGAGATGGGAAAGGTGCTGAGAGCCCTACTCCTGCTCCCAAGTTCAGGAGATAGCTTATTTACAGGGCAGTTCCCAGAGGAACTCGAAACATGACTAGCTGTTGAGCATGGATGTTCGTGAGTGGAAGAGCCCAGGGGAGAGGTACCTGAGCGGGGAGATGCATACCAATGCAGACAGGAGACTGCCCAGGTGCCCAGATGAATAAACTAAAAAAACCACCAAACAAATAAACAAAACCTGCCTGGTTTTAATTTTTTTTTTTTGTGATGTAGGGAATCTCAACATGCCCCAGCAGAGGTACGAAGCATATTGACAATGTGCTGGCTTCTATTGGGTCCCTTCTCAGAAGCAGTGAGACTCACGGGTCCTGCACATTTAGCAGAGGCAGCTGGGAGATATGTGCTTTTTCCAGTGCAACCTTGGCCAGCCTTCAACCTGCCTCTGCGCCAAGAAGTGCAGGAGCCAGACCTATTCTGCTGATTTTACTCTGCTTTAGGACGGGCTGTGGGAAGATGTTCCCCTCAGCTGAGGGCAATTTTCCAGCTGCAGCACATTATCCATGCAGTGCTCATCTGGACAAAGTGGTATTTGGGAGTGCAGACGACCATCAGTTGCACTGTCAGTCCTTGTCTGAATTTGTATGGAGTCTGCAGAGCACCTCTAAAATGTGATGTTCATATGACAACTATGTGGCCATGGGGTGCGCGGAGCTGCAGGTGATCTAACATGTCTGAGGAAATGAAGAGGCATTTGCCATATGTCAGTACTGACATAGTTAATCAGCTTTGCCTCCAGTGCTGGATAGCACTGAGCACAGGCAAACGCTGTTGGGTCCTGTTTACAAAAGATCAGCTCAGGTCTTCAGTGTTTTAAAAACTTGAAAGTCACGCTGAGGTTTACTCTGTTGGGGCTCAGGCTGCTGTGAAACTTTTCTGGCCCATGTCTTGGTGGCATCTGACTGACACAACCACACTGACAGAAAGCCCCGGTGCAGATATAAATTGCTGTCTTGTTCCAGCAGTTAATATGATTTGGAGATAAGCTTTTTTTTGGACAGATCTACAGTCCGTCTCTGGTGTGCTGCACTTTGCCAGAAGGATATGCTGGAAGAGCTCCTGAAATATTACCTGTGCTCTGCAGTCCATGAAGTCATGGTGGATATTTTGCAACAGGTTTGTGTAGCCACATATTGAATATTTATTGATAGTTTGTAAAGTTTGCTTTGGCTCTTGGTGACCACTAGGATGGGGAATAAAGAGGTTGGGAGTCTCCTGCCGTTACTCTTCACATACACAAGGGTTAAGAAATGCAGGGCTTTTGGAAAAATACACCCTGAGTCTACCCAGTGTGCACATCACATTTGAATTCTCCTTATAGCACCCTGCCTCTATAGGTCCTGCTGTGAATGTCTGCATGGCATCAGTCTTTTTTTTTTTTTATTTAGTTTTTCTTTTTAATTTTTCTTTTTATCTTTTTCTTTTCTTCCCTCCCCTCCCCCTTTTCCTCATCAGCCTTTGTATTTTCTTTCTTTTTGTTGGTTGTTCTAATCTATTCTCATCATCAGAACATACCCTTCCTGTTCACATTACCTCTCTAAAGTTACAGCTACCGCACCAGCGAAACTGCCTTCGTGGCTAAAACACCACAACAGGCAAGCTGCTGCCTTTGGATCCTTGGCTCTCGAAGCAGTGGGGACCAAATATTTCACACTGACAATTCAAATAATCACTGGCTTTTGACACAGTGACATCTAGATTAAGGTATTGATGCCGAAATTTCAACTACACTTTCATACAGGCAAAACAGATGTCAAAATAAATGGCTTTTGCCTGTGAAAACATCACAGTATTTTTATACTGAGAGTTTATTAGTCTGCCTCTGTCAGGCAAAAGGCAGTTTAGTGTGTCCACTTGGTAGGTCGTATTTATGAGCTGAGGTTGCTCTGCTAGATTTGTAGGCCTTAGTTTTGGCTTTATCTCAGTTTTCTTTTACTTACCCTGTTACTATCTTTTTCCTGTATGGGAAACCAATGTGGAATTCCTTCACAGTTACTGGAGGTACTGCAGTCTCCCCTACAGGCTTGTGAACTCAGCTTTATGAGCAGTCTTGGAATAACAAGAAGAACGCAAACTCTCCTTGCCACTTACTGGCTCTACTGATATATTGATTAAGTGCTGAAACTGCATGGCCTTTAACACCAAGTACAGCAGGGGCTGGAATAAAATGTAGCTGAATACTTGCACAGTCCTGGCTCTCATTTGGCTCCAGTCTGCGTTGCATCAGATGATGCGATGGAGCAGTTAAAACCACTGGATGGTTTTATCCCAGGATGTGTAAAACTGAACTGTACTCTTGGAAGAGCCCTTGAGCCACGCAGCAGCAATATTCATGGTCGGCACTGATGGAAAAGGGACATAAATTGCCTGCTGTCCTCCCAGAGTCTCTTATGCTTGATTAATAGCACAATGCAACACATAAGTCTCTGGTATGACACAAAACAAGGATGCAATAGGTCAGACGTTCTGAAGTGTGGTTCAGGAGAGTGGGTGTGCACATCGTGGGGAATTTTCCCATGCCTGTGAAGAAGTGCTTGTAGAACTAAATGACTGTGAAACCACTAGTCAGAATATACACAATAGCTTAGACAACATCTAATGTGATACCACATGAAAGAAGTAATCTATTTCTTCTAGTGCCTTCCTGCCAACAAATAAAAGTCCAGCTACTTTGGAGAGACATTCCAGGAGACTGACAGCAAGCAGACATAGCAGCACCTGCCTGGATGGGAAGGCATTCTCATTTTCTGGGGCAAATTAGTGTCAAGCCTCAAACTTTCACAAGGGCCATCTTCAGCCCTTGTCAGTAAGCTCAGACTATTAAGCTTGTGCATTGTTTTGTTCACTATAATTATATGTACCAGATGCATATTAATTAACACGACTAATGGCCACTAGTATAAGAACAACTGCTATTCTGGTGGACCTGCTGGAGATAGAAATGCCTGTGTATGCTTCCTTTCCAGCTGGGAAAGAGGGTAAAATCAGATGGACAAAAGAAAAGTTTCTTGTCAGCTGCAGTGGAGTTTAGATAGAAGTTTTGGGTTCTTACTGTTTTAAGAGATGGGTAGACACTTGACCAAATTTTTAATTTCTATATAGTAAGGTCTTTATATGCATGCTTTATAGGTTTCTTGTCCTTTCTAAATGTGCTTGTTCATACACGCCTCACTGAAGAGGGAGCAGTAGTGTTTTAAACTCCTGGCTTCAGCTCATGCCCAGTGCTACTTAAGCCAAACTTCTTTGCTTCTTATTTGCTTTCTTATTTGTCAGGTGAAGCTCTACGTGAAATTATAACTGGTTTCAGTTGGTGTTAAATATAGATCATATAATAATGAGGGAAAGGTAGCAATGAGTAATAAGCTAAGCAATATTCTTGTCCTCAAAATACTTATGCATGTGTGCACACACACACACGTGTTTTATGTATAAAATACTCACATGTATGCATTTTTCCAGTTTCTAGTTGAATGGAACATTCAATTGTAGAGTGAAATATTTTGCCTTGATTTGGGGCACCCAAATCATGCCCAGGACATTTAGAATGGTGAAAGATTCAAATTCACAAAGGAATATAGGCTTTATTGACAAGATAATGAGTGAACTGCTCCACACTCAGTCAAAGAGACTGTCACCTCGGAGGACTAGAGCAACTCCCAGGGAGGCGAGAATGGATTCTCCTTCTCCACATATATCTTCATATATTAACAAGCTCATATCCCTTCTCCTTTGTGAATATACCTTAAATCCAGTGCAACACCAACCTATAAAACTGGAACATTTCCAGTAATGCCAGAACCATTTGTTCCCAGTTTACTCTATGTTCTTTATCAGAATAATTGTAAAGTAATTTGTATAAAGAATAGAGATCTACTGCAATTAACAGCTTATTTTGTGGGTTTTTTTTTTTGTGTTTTCCTTAGCACAGATTTGAGGTTGAACTCCTCAGAAGGGACCACCAGTCAATGATTTCCCATGGGGTTTCACTTGCTCTCTAATAGGGTAATCATATTAAGGCATGACTCAACTCCAGACTGAATCTTGAAGAGCAACTGCATTGTCTGGGGGTGGCAGCAAATGCCAGGGTGTCTCAGGGACCCCAAGTTCCTTCCTCTGCTACATTTCAGAGTAATTTCTCTTAAGTGATGTTATAGATATACTGAACGTGGTGTGTTCTCCAGTAGCTGATATCCCTGGGGATACCGATGACACTTTTACTCACTGGGTAACATTTTCCTTCCTTCCTGAATGTAGTTTTATGAAAGCATTCATAATGAGCTGGGAATCCCCCTCCTCTTCACAGATGCCTGCTGCTCTCTGGGGCTTACTCCGGGCAGGGCAGGAGTGTTTTTGTAGGAGTTTGTTTGAAGAAGAGTGTTTTTAAAAGTCTTGTTTATAAATTGTCTTCTTTTCATACTGCATAGCTGCTAAATAAGGGTCTCTATGACTAATTCTGAGGATCCCTGTTATGTTCCAACTCTGAACTGAAATTCAAACATGCCTCGATGACATTTAGGTCTCTAAACTCTTTGGTTCCTGTAGCAGTCAGGCATCTAAGTAATTGAACTGAAGCTACATATCCCAAGCTTTAAAAAATAGCAGCTCCGAATAGTCAACAGGAAAACAAAGAGTGTGGCCATCGTGTTTTTGTAGCACCTTCTAAGCACACTTTAGGTGCATTTATGGATACTATTTTGGGTTGTATGTGTGTTCACAAATATCTTTATTTGGCTGATCCAAGTGAAGAAAGCAGGGATAGGATTGCCAGGGATTTACTTCTCACACACCGCTTCGGTTTTGGTTGGGTCAGTATCTGAGGGACTTATTTTAGTTGTTGTGAGTCTGTGTTCAGGAGATGTTACACTTCTACAGCTGCAGCTGGGAACACTCCAGAAATTTGCAAATGAAAGCCTTAGTGATGCTACAGTCTGGCATTCACCAAATGGAATTCAGTCAAAAAAAGAGTAAGAAAGACCTTAATGACATGTCTCCATCATTCAGGCCAGGAATGACAATCAACTCCATTGAGATCTTACAACTGTTCACCATTTTGGCTAGAAGACTATCATAGAATTGTTTTGGTTGGAAGGGACCTTAAAGATCATCTAGTCCAAGCTCCCTAGCCCATCCTTGTATCATTCCTTCTTGGAAATATTCCCTTTGCTTTGGCTGAATGCAATACTACAAAAGAGCATGGCCACCACACTCAGTGCAGATAAGAGCTGGTGTTATGGGACCCCTGGGTCAGCCACATCTGCCAGTTGCCTGTGACTCAAGCTAGGATCATTCTCCACTTCCACATGTGAGGGTCATCTCCAGGAAACTGAGTCACATTACTCATGTCATGTTCCCCCGTTTCCTCCTTCATGACAAACAAGACTTGATAACAGCCAAACTGATTTTCCACCTGATTTATCTTGCAGTTTAACTGTATTCTTTCTGAAAGGAAAATCAAAAGTGTGCCAATGTGATATGTAATTTGCCTAAATACCTCACTTTTCTTGTAAATTTTACTAAATGCCTTTCTTTAATTGCTCCTATAACCATCTACCATGAGCTTGTACAGACCTCCAATAGGCAGCATTTTTCAAGCAGGGGCTCGGTGTAAACTTCACCATTTTCTGTCACCTCATCAAGGGATGAGATCTACGTTCTGCTAGCAAATACTTCTGCCCATCTGATATTTACTATATCTGAAAAACATTTCCAGTCTGCTCTCCACAGTGGGAGCACAGAGAGGCCTCCAGGGTGGGGATTCAGCTGACTTCACTTAGTGTAGCTCTTGGTCTAATGAGGTGATGAGGAATTCACTGTTTTGACTTTAGGCCACAGACATTTTGTGATTTAAAAGCCAGATAGGATTCATAGCATCATTTATTCTGCTCTAAATAGCTGATCTAGTGTCTTCCTACAAGGCATATTCTTTTGTTCTTGTATCATTCTTATAGCTCTTTTCCAAATTCTTTTTCAAGCAGTCGCTAGGACTAGACAATGTAGTCTAGCAATGGTTTCATTAACAATCTAGCCAGAGGTAACAGGACTTTCCTATTTCTACGTGTCATCCCTCAATGGCTGAAGCTCACATTGGTGAATATTCTCATTATTTAATGAGTCTTGCAGTACTTCACGCTTTTCTTAAGGCCAAAGTCAAGCCATTCTTGGCTTTTGTGTTTGTAAGCCTTTTTATTATACTCTTTTTAACTCTGTGGTTGCATGGAAAATCTGGAAACTGTAACTCAAACATCCACTGAAGGCATCTCAGAAAAAGGGGAGGCGAATAGTCATGGTCCTGCAATGCTCTCATGGTACAGAAGTCAATGTTAAAGACTTTTGGAAGTCCAGGATTGACTACACAGAGACAGGATTTTTCAGCAGGACATTTCTGGTACTTCTGGAAGCATGAGAGAAGCATGAGAGAAGCAATATTTCCTTTCCAGATATGCCTCCTATTTCTCACATGCAGCAAGGGGTACCCCCTCCTCCTTGCCTCATCTATATGGGTTTAAAAATTCCAGTGGAATTGGTGCGAAAATGCCAGACTCTTGACTTATATTGTAGCTGTTTTGGTGAAGCAGGCTGATGCCAAATGACAGCTCTATTGTCTTCTTCTGCAACAGGAACAGATTCATCTAGACAGTGTCATCCTATAGGAAGATTCATGACTTGTACAAAGTGGGTTTTTTAGCATCCTGAGAGGAAAAAGGCTATGACTCTTCACAGCTGGATATTTGCTATGCAGACAGCAAAAGGAAGAGGTGTACCTGTCCCCCAATCATTTTTATTCAAGCAGCTGACATGAAACACTGTAAATCTTTCATAAAACAGACTTCAGTGCTGACCAGCTAACATGACAAGGAACACAAAAGTGGTGGAGGTGGATTAGGAAGATCAAGCAGAATGAATCTGGTCCAGAAATGGATGAAAGAGAATAGAAATTCCCAAAGCTTTCAGAACAAGTGCAACACTAAAACATGAGCCAGCTTCTTCCTGATCTGGGACATTACTTATTTATAGACAGCATGAGTGAAGTTGATTTATCAGAATCATCAACCTCATTGTTTGTAAAATCAGCACTGGAGGATTTCCCCTGTATCTCAGTGAGTTATTGCAGTACTAATCAATCCCTGAATAAATTCAGTTTCTCTGATAGCAGAGTCCAAGGAACCTTGGGATATCTGCAAGGAAAGCCGCACCTAGTTTCTCCACTAATACAGTCCTTAAGGAGCTCTTGGGACCTCAAGGCTGTGCAAAGATGGAAAAGGCCAACACGATTATAGTGCTTGGGGAACTGAAGAACAATTGACATTGTGGCTACGAGAGTGCTTTGTTAGATTTCATTCTGTTTTAAACAGGGGGCTGTGCACTGCAGCAGACTGGGAGGTGCTTCCTGAGTATTTCAGCTCACTGTACACGATCAGCTGTCCCTATGGAAGATAGCTCTGCTCCCGAGTTAGAAACTAATAATATCTGCCTAGGTAAATGCACTACCTTTGCAGGCAAATCGACTCTCACTTGTACATTTCAATGATACTGTAACTGAGGGTCTTTTTACTGTTTACTGAAAGTAATAACACTAAATCCAAGCAAAAGCTAGACAGAGGAACAAATGAGCATTAATTAATATAAAGAGATAGAATCTGAACATATTATTTAAAATATTATGACTGCTCCTAAACAGCAATGAATACTAGATATCTTCTTAACCCTGATTGTGGGGAAATGCCTTTTCTGAGGCCATATGATTGTTGGTGGCATTGAGAGAAATGAAAAAACAAAAATTTGGTTGTGACTGTAATGTGAGCGTATCCAAAAAATGAAAGTCAGAATGTAGATTACTCTCTATCTCTATCTCTATCTCTATCTATATCTTTATATCTATATCTATATCTATATCTATATCTATATCTATATCTATATCTATATCTATATCTATATCTATTTTTAGCTCTTCTAAATATTTTTAAGTCTTCCATCATCATAATACAATATCTAGGAATATATGTTTATCTGCAGCTGGGCTCAAGTTGGTAGCAAAGAGAACAGAGTTCTGAGAAAGAGTAACTGATAATTGAAGTAATCTCATTAATATTTTAAATATTTATGCTGACCTGAACTGAAAAAGATCAGAAACTACTGCATTTTAGGTTTATTGTAACACAGATAATGTCAGTCAAGGCTCTTTACATCAACTATTTACTAAAACCCAATTTTGTGAAGGACATATTTAAAATCCCCTAACAGTAATGCTGACCAAGGAACGTGAATTTTACTCCAAGGAGAAAAAGTGAGAATAAAGCAAGCCTTTGACAGTTTGCCACACTCCTCTCTTCTGTCTGTGTAAGGTAAGAAGTCATTCCTCTCACTGTAACTGAGTGCTGGGGAAAAGACTACCTCCAAAGTTATGTCAAGCATCTGATTATCAAGACATGGCAAATAGCACCAGAATAAATGGAAGATTAGTGGCAAAATAGAGACAATTCTCACTGAGATGTGTCCAGGAAAACCACAGAGTGTTTCACAAAATAACGCCAGAGCATGGGAGGACGTCTCTCTGCATCGTTGAGGGGGATTAAGGCAGCTCTCTGCTATTCCTCTTTTTGCACCGCTCAAGGATCAGGTATTTTGCATGGAAGTGAGAGGAAAGCAGTCTGGAGAGGCAGCGGTGCCTAACAGCACTGGCTCTCTGCTGTGACAGTGTTTCCCTTAAAACTGTGATGCTCTCCCTTGGTCTGAGTTAGATGGCAGAGGAAAGAGATAATGCTGACAGTATGGCATGAATTCTCTGCTCTGCAGTGGACAGTCTGTTCTCACTGTGGGTTAGATCTTCAGATGATGGAGTAGCTATGTCACAGTGACTTATACTAGCAGAAGACCCAGTGCTCTGAACTTTACAGAGGTCCAGGTGCTTGCTGAGACAAAAAAAAAACCAAACCAAAACCTACAGTAAAAGCATTTTAATCTTCAGCCACTATGGCTTTAGTGCATTGCATTCTTTGAGGACTTTGAGGCTGACTGGAGATCTTTTTTTTCTCATGTTCCTTAAGACTTCTTGGCTAAAGGTGGCCAAAGAGCCTCTTGAGCATATGGCCTGTGCTGGCCATGCTAGTTCACAATATTGCCCCACATTAATCAGCATTGGTAATTGTGGTAAAGAAGCCAAGAGATGAGGGGCATGGAGCTAAGGTGAACCCGTCCTGGACGCCGGGTCAGCGTGGTGGAGAGATGTTACCCTGGCAGCATCATTAGTGCTACACCTTGTGGCACGCTATGGTACATCCTACTGCTGCTGGATGTGATTCAGTGGAAAAATGTTTTTTTTTTGTCTACCAGGATGTTCAACAAAAAGTACAGATGTCGAAACTATAAAGGAAGAAAAAGTTATCTATGATGTACACAGAAGGAGACATGAATGTCTTTTCCATAACAGCCTAATATCAGGGGAAATATGATTGACGTGCAGGAACGTAAACCAGGAAGCAGCCACCAGCTTGGCTACCAACTGCGCAAAGAGCCTGCGTTTCCTATTTGTTGCATTCTTTGCGTTCTGGTGTCAGGTAAGGTGACCAGATCTGCCCTGGGCTGGTGGCTCTACGTAATGCAGAGATGCGCCTCGCGATAGGCCAGAGTGTTTTTGCTGCTGCATTTGGACACAAACCTGTGGGGTTCATGTGTGTCCCCCAGGCACTGCCATGTGCATTTGAGCAAGACACCTGCAGTTAGACCTGCTCTCTGGCTCAGTGAGCAGCGTGGTGCCTTGGGCATCATTCCAGAGTTATGATAGCATAGCTTAAAATAGTATCTGCTCCTCTGACCTGTGAACCACGGGAATAGAGGCACATTCGACACACTGAAGTGAACCTGACTGTCTCCAGTGTATCTCATTGCATGACATGCTAAGATAAGTGTGAGAGCATTAGGTTTGCCCAAACTCTACTGCTTCCATAGCTGGCGTTTTACACACCATCAGTCCTGTTTGCGGAAAGGAAAAGATTAAATGATGTTTTGAGGCTCTTTCCAACACCATATTCTCTGATATTTTGTCTGCATCTTAAATTTGGCCTTAGTGCTGACTTTTCCTGTGCATGTTTCCCTGTGAAGCATTAACTGGGGGGTTGAAATAAAGTACCTGTTCCTTAACCCAAGGAGGACCATGACAGAAACACTGCTTTGCATTTCCCAGAAACAGAATCAGGACTGTTTTACTTAGCACAGGGACCAAAATTCAGCTGCTATTTACCGTGCAGCTTAAAGAGATTAGCCAAACATTTGTGCAGCAGCTCTAAACCTATAAGACGGAGGAAGCAGAAATGTTAAACACTGTAAACAAAAATCTTGGAAACATTTAAACTTTCTGATAAGAAAAATCTGAAGTCAGGAATTATTTTTTTTTTTCTTGGCTACCACCGAAGTTTTGAATGCTTCTAATATTTTCTTTTTGTGCTGTTAAGAAGCCTTCCACTTCTCTCCCCAGCGTGGCAGCCGCTGCAGACAATGAAGTGATTGTAATATTGGAAAAGCAACAGATGCAGTTGGATAAAATGCATGGTCTTAACCCTCTGCATGTCTGTGTGTGCGCATGTGAAAGTGAGAAAGGATGAATGCAAATCTGCGAATAGGATACCCTTATCCTTTATTCAGGCTTGAATGCACTCACATGGCAGAGTGTGATCTAGCCCCCATGATCTAGAAAGGGCACTTCCTACCACTGACAATGATTTGTTGTCCTTTTCAGCACAGATTTGGTCTTGCAGGACAGCAAGAATCATAGAATAGTTTGGGTTGGAAGGGACCTTAAAGCCCATACAGTTCCAACCCCCCTGCCACGAGCAGGGACATCCCACTGGCTCAGGCTGCCCAAGGCCCCATCCAACCTGGCCTTGAACACCTCCAGGGATGGGGCAGCCACAGCTTTCCTGGGCAACCTGTGCCAGTGCCTCACCACTCTCGTGGTGAAGAAATTCTTCCTAATGTCCAGTCTAAATCTGCCCCTCTCCAGTCTATACCCATTCCTGCTGGTCCCATCCCCACAAGCCTTTGTGGATAGCCCCTCTCCAGCCTTCCTGTAAGCCCATGTCAGGAGTTTGCCTGTTGGCTGCAGCCCAGCCCTGAGTGTACAGAAGAGGTGCTGAAGTGCCTGGTTGAGCTGCGGCCAGATGATCTTGCCCTTTGGACAGAAAAAACATGTCCATATTCCCATATAGAGCTGAACAGGAATTTTCAGCCAGGAAACGTGTTTTTTACAACATCAGAAATTTCCATGGAAGCAGTAGCTTTCAGCAGAAGAGTTCAATGTTTCCGTTGGGAGAAATGAGCTAAAATGATGTGAAATAACTGACCCTGATCTGAAAGGTTCCCCTTTGTCAGAAAGACCTGAACCAGTTTTTTTGAACAGCAAAGCTGTTTCCTTACTGTAATATTAACGTTCTGTGAGCGGTGACTCTTGCTCTGGGAAGAGCGACCCCCAAGGGAAATCCAGCCCCACAGACCCAGGACTGCTCTGGGTGTCGTGGCAGCCAGTGGCTTTTCTGTACAATGGGTAGCAAAGAGTGGCAAAACACAAGAATCTGGGCCTGGGCTGCCATGGAGGGCTTCTCATGATGGTGAAAATAAAGTTTAGTATGCACTCAAATATTTTGAGGTTATTGCAAATGCATTAAACCTAAGGCTGCCGCAGGTAAGTGTGACCATCTCTTTGGTTTAAAAGTTTTGAAGTGAAATTTTGAAGACATTGAGAGAGCTGAGGTTGTTGGGCTCCGGAGAGACCTCGTAGCAACCTTCCAGTACTTAAGGGAGGCCCTGCAGGAAAGGTGGGGAAGGGCTCTTTGTCAGGGAATGCAGTGACAGGACGAAGAGTAATGCTTTTAAACTAAGGGACATATGGATATAAGACTAAATATAAGGAAGACATTTTTTACATTTAGGATGTTGAAACACTGACATAGGTCACCCAGGGAGGTAGTGGATGGTCCATCCCTGGACTCATTCAAGGTCAGGTTGGGTGAGGCTCTGAGCAACCTGATCAAGTTTAAGATGTCCCTGCTCACTGCAGGGAGCTTCCACTCAATGACCTGTGAAGGTCCCTTCCAACCCAAAGCATTCCATGATTCTATAATTCTATGAAATAGTTGACCTTTTTTCAGCAGATCCATTTATTTACTGTTTTATTTACCAAATGTTGTCTTTTCTGAAAATGTTATAGTTTTTAAACTTTCATCCTAGTTTACAATCAAAATCAATTCTGAAATGTGCAGCTTTTCCAAGTGACAGGAATTTGTAATTGATTTCTGACCTAACCAAAGCTCTTTAAACTTCTAACTCTCAAGTTAGGATTAATTAATCTAACTTTTCTGTTAATCATTCCATCTTGAATGCACTGTTTGAATCAAATAAAATGTTCTAATTTGACTGAATTTCCAGAAATGTCTTGTACTCCCTCTTAGCTGTAGAGCCATTTAGAGAGTATTCACTCTTGAAAAGATTTATTTGGTTTCGTCCATCTTTCCTCCCACATTGTGAATGTCAGAGGTAGCTTTGCTAAACTCAAAGAAATTACTTTTGTTTTGGGAGAAACATCAATCATAATGGCTTGTAGCTGGAAGAAAAAGTGAAATAATTTTGAAAGAAGCAGCATATATTTTTATGTAAATTGGTGTTAAAATATTTTGATCTTTAAAAGCAATGGTCACGAGTCACAGAAGAGAATAAATTTATGATGAAATGATTATTTTTGTAACATTTACTTTCTCCCCTGAAGCAAGAAAGGAACATAGTAAAATACATGACAGCAGCATATACCTCAATTAGAATTATCAAAATATTAAGCAATATGAAATCTGGCATCTCTGCAAATTATTCTTTTATCTGGCAGAAATTTTTCCACCTAGCTTTATTTAAGGCTGTATTTGCTTAATAATTAACTGAAATATGCAGCTCTTAAAAGAGGTTCACTTTGAGAGACCGTTTTAAACATCGTGCCTAGCAATTTTTTCTATTTCACACTGCTCTCCTGAGACCCAAGTAGTTCATTCTCCCCCTTGTTTTCTGGAGCTTTAATCTGTATTAGAAAATGTTGACACGCTTCTTCAGCTGCATTAAAGTGCCACTAATGGGGATCACATCTGACTTCAGAGGAAAGGGACTTTGAAGAAGAATCACAGAAAGCTGCGAATAAAGGAAAAATGAAGCGAGGTAGAAAATCCACAGATACTTCCCACAAATGATTACAAAGTATGCTGTGAATTGCGTCTTTGATTTGAATTACTGGTTAACACTGCAAATGGATTTTAAGCAGCATATTTTACACAATCAGATACATGAAAAGCCTTGTTTTTAAGGAAAACATTGTTCTCTATTTCTATTTTTACAATGGCAACACCTCGGATCAGGACTCCATTGTATTAGGCTGGTGCAAACAGGCAGGCTGAGGCGAGCCTGGCAAACACGCCAACAATGAAGGTGGAGAAAGAAAATTTCCTGTTTCGTGGCAAGAGAAACAGAGAGGACACAGCTCTTCGGAGCCACACTGGGCAGCCGGGGACAGCAGGGTGCAAACCGCTGAGACTTAGTCTGTAGCTTTGTCTCAAAACAAAGGAACTTTTGGGTCTGGACCTTGTTGGAGGCAGCATAATCCCCTGGGTGATGCTCAGAGCCTGGCCACTATGTCCTGCTCATCCCTGTGGGACAGATCCGTTTGCTTTGCGCCTGTGAGTACAAGGAGCTGCAGAGAACAGGGATTGTTGCCCACTTCAGAAAGTAAGAGTGTCTGCAATATTCTAATTTGAGCTGATTTCCCTGACAACAAGATTAAAGTGGCCAAACATCGCTGCCGCTGGAAATTGATTTTGAAATCAGCAGGGCAAGTGCTCACCTCGGCTGCAGCTGCCTGGTAGGGATTGTTTCTCTTTAGTGCCTGGTCATTGCTGAGTTTTCAGGAATGCTGTAATTTTCCATTGATTTTTAATGAAACAGTGCTGATACTTGTATAAAAAAGGCACCTTGGGGTCTTGCACTGATTTTGTCCACAGCTGAACTCATTGGATAAGGCTTTTTACTCAATCCTGGCTTGTCAGAATAATGTCTGACAGATGCCCAGAAATTCATTCACAAAGAAATCAGGCTGCCAGATTAAGTAAAACACATATTAACTCAGACACCTCTAAGCTCAGCTGAAGCAGATTCTTCCACAGGGAGAAAAGCCGAGTTGTGAAAAAAAGATTTTTTCTTAAGCATTTTTAGCAGTTTAAAAGGGGCTTGAGCATCTTTGTGCATCTTCATAGGGACAAATTTAGAAAACACTGAGAAACCCTCAACTCTGCTTTGGTGCCATAGACATGGAGAGAACAAAATAGCTTGCAGCATTTCCAACCAGGTCCAGTGAAGAACCAGTAGCTGTTTGAAAGACAGCAGCAAACCAGGCTGGCTTGTGGCTGAACATGTGCATGTCCATGTGGTCATTTTCCTACAGCAGCAGGTGAGCGCTGTCTTACCTGACCCCTAAATCTCTTCATGGCAAAAGCAGGTAAAAAAATGCAGGTAAAAGCAGGCTGTGATATTCTTGAATGGGTTTAGCCGTTTCGCTCTGCACCTCTTGCTCACGCCAGTGGCTGTGAACAAGCTCTGGGGCTGAGCACTGGTTTAACAAAGCAGCAAGGGTGGGAGATCATGGCTGCATGGGTTGTAGCAGTGCCAGGGCTCTCCTCTACTGACCCTAGGCTTTATTTTGGAGGCCTTTGCTGCTGCTGCAGACTGGCATTATTAAGGATATCTCTTGGGCTCCTTTCAAGCCCATCCACATAAGGAAAGCTGCCATTGAGCTGCATCGGGAGAGAAATGCAAGGGGGAGGTTGATGCTGGTTTTAAACCCTCTCTGACACTGCCTGCATGAGGTGGAAGGAGCACCCTGTACATCTGGGATATGTAAATCTGTCCAGCCAGCTGCCTGCTAACGCTCTGATGCAGCAGGGTTCTCTGCTCTGCAATTAGAGACCACATCATGTGCTTAATTACGGTTAGTGGCAGAACAAAAGTGGAAGGAAAGAGGAAAAAAACGTGGACTGCAGAGCTTTGTCCAGAAGCCCAAAGACACAGCTAAAAGATGAAAAAAGGCATAATTTTTTGTTTTAATTGCTGAAATTTTTAGTGCTTTGAGCAAAGCACCTTTTATCTTTTTCCTTCTTTCTGTGTTTTTGTGTTCTTGTTTCAATCCAGTGTTTGTCACGAAGAGGGGGAGAAGGTAGAATAAACCCAGTTGCTTTCACCTAGTGCAGTTTGTGTTTTTCTTTGATCTCAGGGTTATCCAGAGCTCCTGCAATCAAAGAAGGACAAAACCATTGCATAAAATTGTATCTACACATTGGCTGTAGATTTTATGTAACCAGGCAGGGAGCAGATACAAGGAAAGGTTTGTGCAATCTCGACCAAATAAGAACCAGGAGAAGAAAGGCAAATAAAGTGCTGCAAGGTGCATTTATTGCAGGATGAGCCTTTCAGCTGCCTCCACTCCCTGTGCTACTACCCCTCCGCCAGCTCTCACAGCAGCCCTGCACCTGGGCTTTCTATCAACCAGAGGAAGGTAAACAAGCTCTGCCTTTACCTGAACTGACCCAGCACTGATGGACAATGAACACTTTACACAGTCCTTTCATGAGGATCACCACATAGTATAGTCCAGAGAGGACCCTTTCGTAGAGCAGCTTGCCAGTAGCAACCTCGGTGTGTGCGTATGCAGTGTTTGCTTTCATGTGATGGGCTCCTTTGCCAAGCAACATTTTCCACAGATGTTGGCTGAGATCAGCTTGCACCTGCATATTTGTGTGTAACTGAGGCTGTGATTAGTCAGTTTGTTTGAACAACTGTGGTTTCAGCCTTAAGTTCTCCTCCCATGCCCCCTTCCCATACGCTTACAGCTCCCACGTCTAACAATTTGATCCCCTGCATATACCAAATCTGTGCTGCATTACATGCACCGTGATTAATGCTCTCTCCTACGCGCAAACTTACTTTTTGCCTCTTTCCCCTCTGGCATACTACAGCCACTCTGTGTGTTGTTCGTTTATCATCATAGCCAAAAAGTAAGGTGCAATATCTGGGAGCTATACCTACATTATTAAGTGTCGGTATACAATGCAAATATTCATGGTGAGCAGAGCTTTCTCTGGCTTTACCACATATTTTTATACCAGGGTGGCAGGGCTGAATTTCATTTTGCTGTGGTCCTTAGAGGGACGCTAGAGCAAATGGGCAGCTCTTTCAGCAAATATAAATATGGCAGGATTGAAAGACTTATTAGTCTTCCTGGAGAAGGACCATTTGGAGACAGAAGTCTGGGAGAGACATCCTGCGTTGCTTCATCCTAGCAGTCAACTTAGGTTGGAGTTAGAGGTGGCCGTGTAAAGTGACTGGTTGTGTGACTGTTCAAATAACTAAGGATTAGGGATCCTTTGTAAATTAGAACCAGGATTTGGAGAAGGATGGAAAAAGGAGAGCAGAGGTAGGATTGCTGCATTCTGGCACTGCAGTTTCCTTCTGTCAGTTAGCATATCTACACTATGTGGCATCGCTATAGAACCAACATAGGGAGCATGAATTGCAAACAGCGGTGGAAAACCCTCTGAACCCAAAGGAGAAAGCAGCTATGTATGCAGAGGGCAGAGGTATGTGACACTGCAGCCTGGCATGGGAGTGGAATGGGTGGAGCTGTCTCACTTGCTGAGATGTGCAGCAATATTTTTGTCAATTTAACTGTGCGGTCAGTGATGAGTCTGGTCTGATGCAAACTGGCATGCGTCACTGATGAAGCTCATATGGCAAACACTGCTGCTTGGCATATACTGTGGAATCATTTCCCTTTTAACTTGCCATAATTCGGTCATTGCTAGCTGTTTTTAATCCTATCTCTAGTTCACGTACAATGAAATATCTGCAAGGCAGTGCTGCCTGTAGGATAACAGGAAGGATGGGATGACACCTGGACCTAGATATTGAAATATTGGTCCACCTTCTGTCATCCTAAATAGTTATGCAGCAGTTCAGCCTGGAGAGCAGGACTCTGCTGCTACTCCGTGCGTCTGGACAGGCTGGTAAAGGTATTCTAGTCCTGGTTTCTACACATTCTGTTTTAAGGAAACTCCCACTGTGGTGTCTTTCCCTCTGCCTAATGTAAAAAGGTAACATATCTCTAATCTAGTTATTGCAAGATCATTCAGCATCACGGGTCAATGAAGAGTCAAAGGCATAATTTAATACTTGAACTTTACTGCTGGCCCCTGCCTGTGGCTGGTGCTTGTAGAGAATCCAAAGCAGCTGCTTGGAGAGGAGCTGTGATGCGTCTGCATGAAAGGCAGCCAAGGGCCAGAGACTAATTGTTTCTCTGAGTCGGTGACATTTTTTTCTTCCAGGAATCTCCCTGTATGATGACTTAAAGGCCATTTTTCTCGTGGCCAGGGAAAGAGCTCTGATCCCCCCACTGCTCTAGAGTCCTTGTTCAAAGGGACTGATCTCATGATCAGGGAGTACAAGGAGTCGGGGGACACTTCTCTGGGTTTATTCCTAGTTCAAAACATTACCAGCAAAGGGCTGATGAATCCCTGCTGAGGAGTTTTCTCCTCAAATGCTGATGACTCATTTCCCCCCACCAAATTCCCCATGGGCTGATCATCAGCATTAATCTTGCTCTGGTGGTTCACGCCACCCTGTCCTGCACCCCTCCCCAGTGGGGAAATACTTCCTGCATCTGAGTCAGTCCGGCAGTGGGACTGGAGTGAGCAGATGGAAACAAAAACCGGCTCTGCTCAGGCATCGCATCTTCTCTATGTGTACTGACATGGAGTGGAACTCTGCCCTGTTCTGTCAGCCACGCTTATCTATGCGCTGCACGCTCACGCTGCAGCAACCCAGCCTTTTCCAAACACCTCTGCTGGCGCTGGCTTTTGGCACTGAGGCTTGTACTTACGGAACAGTGGGCTAACTTCCAGCTCAGGGACCTATAAGACTCATATTACGGTACTTAGGAAGTACCCATAAAATATCAGCTCATTAGACACACTCGGTAATGGACGTATATCAACAATGAGTCAGATTTGGTGTTTATCATTGCAGCGCATGTCGAAGACGCTCTGCTTGGCTTCCTTGGCTGTGCTGTGTTCGATGGGGAGAGGAAAACAGGGAGGTGGTTAATGTGCTTATTGCTCAGCCTAATGCAGTCCACTTCAAGTGGTGTAGTTTCTGGTCCCTTTGACTGACAAGATGCCTGGGGTGTCAAAACTAACTCAGCAAATGAATGTTGGAAAAAAAAATCTTTCTCTATGTCTTACGCTGGCTTTTTATTACATCTTCTTTTAAAATAAGGTACATTCCCTAAGACATTTCCTTTTCAATGAAAGTCTATAAAAGGGAACTTTTTATTTGAAAGGTGAAACTGATTACTTTTCTCTAAAGACAGACAAAGGAGGAATTTTAGGTGTTGCTTTGGAAAATATTGAATTGAATAAAATTATAGGAGGGAAAAAAGGAAGCCTGATTTTAAGCAGTTCTATTAAGAGTTGCAGCTAGTGTTATTTCTTTCATCCATATCACAGAAGCAAGAACATCTTTTGGTCCTGGATGGAATATATATGACATTTTTCTTCTCCTGTGACACAAACTGCAGGTGCAGTCCAAATCCAATTAATCTGCAAACTGCTTGTATGGGCATAAACTTCTAAACTGTTCATAGGAAGGTTATTTACACATGGGAACTTGTGAACAGCTGACACTTGGGCTGACAGGAAAGTTAAAAGGCATCAATACATGTCTGACAGGCATGTGTTTTCCTTGCACGAGACAGTAGAGATAACAGCATTTATCCAAGTGGATGCGGTGCTTGCGTCTCTGGAGCGATGTGGTTACACTACACTCTCAACAGTTGCGTGACTGGCTGTGTAGCACTGTGTAAAAAGATCTTTTGTCCCTTTAAATGTCACTTGCTGTCTAATGGTGGAAAAGCTTAGAAGCCAGTGCTGACATTAATGCAAACAGATCTAAAAAGAATTTCTGATGGGATTCCACTGATAAACACTTTGGCCCTAATCTTGTGGTTGGATGTGTGTGGGCAGATGTGTGTATTCCTGCAGAGCCTCTCTGAGTGCTTGGAGAGGGCATATGTGTTTTAAAGTCAGCTATTTGCCTTGGTTTTTTTGTTGGATGAGTCTTAGTGAGGAGGTTTGAAAGGCAGCTAAATGGCTGAAGAACACAAGTCCACTGGTTCTCACTGAGAACTGTACTTTGAAAGAGGCTTAGGCTCCTTTGAAACTCTGTCATCATTCTATTATTTGAAAAGTATTGGCTAAGTATTACTAATTATAATTTTTTTTCCACAAAACATTCACACTCTTCCATTGCACTAAATCCTATCTTTTTACAAATCATTGGGGCCTGAATTTTGCCCTCAGCTATTCATGTAAGTCCTTCATCTTCAACCAGCTAGAGATAGTCAGATGAAGAATTAGGTTTGCATGGAAATACAGAGATCTATAAGGTTTGCATAGAGGGCTGCATATGCAGTGAATCTGGGAGAATGCAAAATTGAATGAATTACGTAAAGATAAAACTGAATCTTGAATTTCACTGAATCTTTTCAATGGCAAACCAGGCATTAAAAAAATAGGTGAACACTTAGTTTCGTATATTAGAACCTGTGGAGTGTGTGCATCCAATTTTTTCCTTTCCAGTAATGAGAAATAAGTGAACATAGTTTCTATACATAGTTTCTACAAGTTTTGTGGCAGTGAATTTAAAGTGAGAACACAACACTTCAATCTTTTTAAAGATGCTGCTGCTAGAAAATGCATTCTGGAAATGCTAGAAGTTTGTCCTGCCAAAGAGGCTGTTTGTCCTTCTGTCAATGATACATGTAGGAGCTGCAGTCTCAAGGACGTCTGTTCCTAAAAGACCTGTTCCCTTCCAGACTTTCCAAGGTCATGCTTCGACATGAGACTTGAAAATCCTAAACGTCAGCAGACATTAGGACAATCTGTTAAGCATGCTCAGAGTCTAAATTGTTTTTTTTTTCCATCACTGTGTAAGTTCAAAAGAGTTGAGTAATTCCATTAACTTTGCTACCAAATTTGGTATTATCCAGCTCATTCTTCCCCTGTTGTAGCTGACTTTTGCGTATATGCCTGGAGCAACCACCTTATCACTCAGGTTATGTTTTCTGTTCTTTGATGCTTTTAGCATTTCTGAAGTCCCTCTTGGGCTGAAACCCAGTGAGTCAATGGAAAAGTCTTGTTGACTGCATTGGAAGCAGGAACTGGCTTTTAAGAGTCTCTTCCCAGTCTGAACTTGACTGTGATTCACAACATGTGCAGCCAGAAGGGTAATAACTGCCTAATAATGAGGGTTAGCTGTCACCCTTAAAAGTGAAATCGGTGTGCAAAGTGTGTATGTATGTACACCCTCCTGTACTCCATTATGGTCTGATTTTACAGATCCTCTCTACGATAGTAATGATACGTTGCCCAGAAGGTTTAAGAGGTGCCACTTTGAATATGAAAAGAAATAATAAGCTTTGTCAGGTGTTTTAAACCAGTGTTTGAGGTCAGCCAAACCAGAAGAAAATATCCCTGCTGGAGTTCAATCCCGTTAATAAATTGAGGCAGCTTTACACTGATTAGGTACCAGTCTGATATGGTCTCATGCCCCTTCTGTTGCTCTACAGAAATCACCTCTCAAGTAGCAAATGGTTAATGTGGTCCAACACCAAATGACAGCTGAAGTAGAAGGGCACTGCTTTGAACTCTCAAACCACCAGGGCAAGGTTTGCCCTTGCTAAAACAGCAAGCTCACGGGCTACATGTACTGATGAATACAGATGATTGCAGCTAATCTTGCTGGCTGGATTGCTCTCTTGGCTTCAGCCCAGGTGTAAGAGATGTTGCTCATCTCATATATGGCTGAAGAAAGTAGGGGAAAGGGGAAAGAATGCTTCAGGAAGAATCTTTCAGAAGTATTAACTGCTGGAGAAAGACTAATTTTCGCTTCGGAAAAGAGACAAATCTGGGCTGTTTACTGTACACAGATGTGCACGTACTGCATCTGGAATATAACGTGGACTGTGTCTGTTCAGAGCAGTGCAACTGAACTTTGCAAAACTTGAAAACCAGCCAATGACTCCACTGTATACCACGTACTTGGGAAAATGGTTCTGTTGTACCCAGCTTTCCACATTTCACAAAAAAAAGACGGCATTGTCTTTTCCAGGCGTAGCCTGAATGCAAATTCATAAATATGGTTAATACGGCTGTTTTGCTTCCACGAGTTTTTTCTTACAGTCCCTTCTAACTAAAATGTTAAGTCCTTCATTGAAATTCCACCTCCAGTGGAACAGCCCTCCATCAGCTGTCCTGGGGAAAACAGAGCAAGCGGTGACAGCAAAAGGGTTGTGATGATCTTCTCTATGCTCTCCTTGCGGTTTTGAAAAATTTTCCATTATTTTGGCTAAAAGGTCAGTGCTGCTCTGGAAACTCAGTTGTGCTTTTAGTTCTCTATTATCAAGCAAAATGTAACAACATTTAAAAAAACCTACCCAAATCAAAAACCAGTCCTTAAATAGCTTGGGAAGGGCCTGTTTTAATAATTTTTTTCTTTTTCAGTGATTCTATGACTCAAGCAGCAATGAGTTATCATACCCATCTGGCCATGTATATTTAGATATAAATTGTTTTCCACAGAGGAGAAGGTTTTCACATAATTTTACGAGCAGGGGTGGAAGCTGTTTACTTGTTCTCCTCTCTCGCCCCTTCCTGTCTCTTTAGATTTAATAATTATCTTTTGTCCTTATTCCTCTGATTAATAACCTTTACTAGAAAGCAAATACCTTTGGTGCTCCACTAAAAAAAGCTCTCAGCTCACACAATGTGGTTCTCTAATGAGAATGTTGTGAGTCTGGAAGATAGCTTCAGCTACGTCTAGTGAGAAGTTGTAGGGTAGGAAGAGAGTCCTAGGAAGCCTCTTGACTACATCTTTACCTGCCAATTCAGCCACTGGAAAGAGGAAAATGGCAGATGATAGAAAAAAGATGGCAGATATTTCCCAGATGCATTGACAGATGATTCAGGGTCTAACATTTTGCACACATAAAACATTTTGCAGTGATATGAATGCCTGCTGCATTTTCTCCTAGAAAAACAGAATCTGACATAGGGTCTGCCATGGATCTGGTTATCCTCTTATTTTGTTAATGTCCTTAGGAGACTCATTTACACCAATAACCAGTCTTCTAAAATTCCTTTTTTTTTTTTTAATAGGTTCACGTGCACACACTCATCTACACATATAGAAAGACATTCAGACACGCTCTGCAGATTTGCAGCACTCTATTCTGCATTCATCCGCATCGTTAACAGCACTTTCCTGTGCCACTGCTGTTACTGGCCATAGTCACCAGGGCTGTTACTATAAGATGGTTTTGACCTATTCTCTGACTGCGAGAGTCTCTTGCAGACTGAAAAGATCTACCTCCCCCAGGTCTGACTTCGGTAGAATTGCTCCTGGTTTCCACAATTTGAGGCAGGCAGTGATATTTTATAGTTCTGAAACTGATGAGGGGGAGGAGAAGGAGAGAGAAAGAAAACACAAAAGCAGAGGAGGAGGAGGAGGTAGGCAATACAGACTGTTTCCTAGCATCATTTAACGGCGGCTTTGAATGGCTGAGAAATGACACCAGAAGTTTTACAGTGGCAGAATATGTGTTTCCATGTGTAATTACATGGTTACAATGTATTGATAGGGATAATTATCGCAATTTAAAAAACTCCTGTAATCCTCTCTATCTCTTTTTTTGTTTCTTTTTCTTTTCCTTGTATTACAGCTACTTCATGCATCATGAAGTATTATTCACTGCAGATTTGGAAATCATTTGCTTTGTTTTGTTCATTTTTTTTTTTTAAATTTTATTTCTCATCAATCTCTACAGGTTGTCGCTGTATGTTTGTTGATAACAAGTCACTGGCAAGTAATACAGCTGAAGACCGAAATAGTTCTATGCCAGATCCCGATGCACATACCAGCCATGAACACAACTGCAGTCCCAGGGCAAGCAAATGTGAGTAAGGCCATCAGGCTCTCACGCTGTGTAAAATATTTCTTTTAATTAGTGGCAAACTCTCATCTGATCAATGTGGACATTTTGTGAAGCAAAGTCCTAAATTTCAAGCCTAGTAACTTTGCACATATGTTTCTGCACCCACCAGGGACTAGTAAGACTCCAGTTAGAAAAAGCACTCTTGATTTTGCTTGCCTTGAACTGGGAGATATACGAGTGTGCTTGTTTACGTGAGATTTGGGAGAACAAAGGCTAATTAAATCCCACCCTTTCACTAGGATATATATTTTTTCAACCCCGAAGCAAATTTTCTACGTCTGTGTGTTTTGGCTTTTAAACTCAATAGCCTGCAGGCACCAACCACGTCAGCGATGAAATGGAAAGCTCATTGTTACACTATTAGAAGGCTACAACAGCAAATGGGATATCAAAGACTAGCCCTTCTACTTGAACCTTTCACTGAATTCAGGCTGGAGGGATGCTGTGAAGGTTGTTTTACTGTGCCTGTGCACTCTCCAACCACCACAGTATGTTGAGGATATAATAGTCTTGTTTTGGATATTATTGTAGATTCCTATTCAACCAGATAAACAGATCAAACCCAGATCGTATGACTTCTGGACGTAAAGACTGTTGGATCATACGAATGAGCATTCAGTTCCTGCCCAGTTTTGCTTTGAACAGTGTACCTGCAAGGACCCAGCCACATAACTTCACAAGGCAGTTTATTCAGTTTTACAGATTGCCCACAGATTAGAGGATGCACTTCATTAAAAAAACTGTACTCTAGATTTTGGGCTGTTGGAAGTTGTTTAGGCTATTCTGTATTTATGGACTCCTGAAAAAGAAGTCCAAAAGAAGTCTTCTTCTGCCCCAAATTTCTTATTCTGTGCTCCTCACTGGTTCATCTGGACCTTTATCTTGTTTCTCTGTATTTTTTTTTTTCATTTAATCCCTAGCCTTGATGTTTGCTATACTGGAAGCTTTCCTACAGATCTTATTTTCTAAACCTTCCATTATTTTTGTGACCTTCTGGGACATTCACCATTTCAGGACTGTTCTTTGGAAGGCTCATTCAACACAGATCAAAATATTCCCAACCTGGTCCTACAAGACGTCTTTTTTTACTGTGGTACCCTGCCTTTTTAATGCTGTAGTGTCCTTCCCCATGCTCACACAGGTGCTGTGTGCAGTCCTGGTTTGCACCCACGTTAGCACGGTGCTTTCTCAGAGGTATGCAGGTTGGAAGTCAGACAGGGTGTTCTGTTTTTAGGCTAGTGAGGATGCTGCCACCTAAAGCAAAATTCCTGTGCTATGCCACTGTTTCTACATAAGCAAGAGTTTTAAGGCTTTATCTCAATGTATATGCTATGAAGGAAGTCTCCTGTATCCTGCACCGCTGGATAACAGGAAAGAGTTCTGCTTGGAGCAGATACTTTGGGGGATTCTAAGTTCCCTCGAGGAATGCGGCCCTGAGCCAAAAGTGTCAGGTGCAGCTGATCCTAGTAAAGCTTGGGGCTTACAAAGGGCTGAGTTGGTCGAGGAGGATGGAAGGATTTCTGGATAGAAGCCAAGCCAGGACACTCCGGAGGCTTACAGCACTGTCCTATCTATCTCTGCTGATTTCTTTGATGTGGAATGGTCATCAAGATGTGTGAAGGGCGGTCAGGGTCTTTGATGGTCAAACACAAACCACAAGTATAAAATCTGAATTGTAGAAGTGAAATGTATCCAGGCCCTCAGCTGCTGGGACTGGATATAAAGGAACTTCCAATATTTTACATGATTTCTGTGGGATTCAGACAAGTATACTGATGCTATCCTTTGAAAGGCAAACCCTGGAAAACATCACTGGCTGATGTGACGTGCAAAGCCCTGTCAATGGTCTTTTCCAGTCACAAGTGAAAAGCATGGCTGGTGTTTAGGACACTTCCAGTGTAAACATCAGCAATGCTCCATGCATCTTTGATTTTGAGACAACGCAATGATATTTAAAAAAGCTTTGGTCCAAGTGAGAAGGACCTGCAGGTCACAATACTGTCTTCCAGGGTTTGTTTCTAACCCTGTGGATGTTTTTTCCACACTGCTATGTGGCCTCCTGAAGTTTCCGGTTTAGGTCTGATGGGGTCAGTGATGCCAGCTGATGTTTGAACCTACACAGAGGGTACAATGCTGGGTTGCTGAAAATGAAACTTGCTGGTACCAAACAGCACAGGTATTTTGCATCATCTGTTAGATACTAGGATTTAATTTGCTTTTCAATTCTGCACCATCACTGAAAGAAATTTATTCGTAAACCTTCATTCCATGGTAGTCTTGGTGGGTAAAACCTCTATAATTCATGCAAAACTGAAGGGGGAGATGATAATTTCCACTCCCTGTAGGCTGACAAACAAAAGATTTGGATTGCTTTAACATGCCTTGATGAAACACAAGAACAGCATCATTACATCTGTGCTTGAGTGTTTGAGCACAGATATAGCATTGAATTGATGGCAAAAGTGCGTGGCAGCAACTACTGCCATGAGAGTTACTCTAGAAGGAAACACAAAAAATCCATTTAACTTCCACACTCACCACTGTAAGTTAATTTGGACATGTTATATTCCCATTACAGTTATAAATATAAAAATAAGCGCAGCTATGGCTGAAGCTGAAGGGGGACTGGATGGTGTAACAGATCAAAATGTGTTCCAGAATATGCCGGGGTGTAGTTTACAAAAAACCTGCCTTTTAAATCTTATGCCTACCAAATATTTCTTTCTGGAATAAAATATGGTGCTTCCAGCCTACAATATGAAGTGAGTCATAATACTGCCATTCTGCTCCCAGCACAACTGGAGCATACCTATGGTATGAAGTGGGAGAAATACTTGGCCAAGAAGAAAGCTCCAGATTTTTTTTATGTACTGTCAAGACATGCTTAATAAATGGAGAGTATTATTTTCATATTGCATAATTCAGACTTTCCTCATTCTGAGGCTTTTTTCAGCAAAACACGCAAGTGTGTGCTTATCTTGAACTGGTGTTTAAGCCCAGATGTCTGTTAACATACTTATGGGAAGGACTTTCCTAAGGGTTGGGCTTCCTGACATGCCTGGAGGCAAACATATGCTTACTCCTGCACAGGGGCTGAATGAAGTGTTGCTGGTTGATATGGAGGGTGGATATTAGTGGCAGAAAGCATGTGAGCTTGCCGTGGTCTGTGATCTGTGATCCGGTATTTCTGCTGTTTTCCTCAGGACAGATTTCAGTGGTATCCAACATCACTTGTGGAGGCACGAACTGAGCCAGGCTGTGAGAAATAGCCTGAGGAGGAGTAAACAGAAAGCCTGGCTGCCCAGCTGGAAAGGCTTTGGGGCAGAGGATGAAATCCCCATACCAACCTCAACTACAGGCATGTTGCCTTCAGCAGACTATGGATGAACAGATGCCAAAGCACAGAGAAAAGCAACCGTGATGTATGCGGTCACCTGGGAAGTGTTTTCATAAAGGAAACAAGGCTTAAACCTTGAACTATTCCAGGTGAAAAATAAAGGCAGAAATAACTTGTGCGCACACGGGACAGGAGGCAGGGTGGCTTGTGGGTAAAGCTTTGGTGATTTGGCTGATGATTTGGCCTCGATTCCTGCCCTGCAGCTGTGGGACCCTCCCAATGTCAGTGTTTCCCTCCAAATAAAATATGAGTATTGACACAAACCTACTTTCATATAAAACCCATGAGCTCTCATGTATTACTGTGCTTAAGCTAGAAAGTGTTTATGGGTAATAAACTTCACGTTTATTTAATATACCCTTCTCCTTGATATTAAATACTGTTACTGTTAATTGCCATGATGCATGCTGCCTGCAGGGCTTTAATGATCAAGATCATCTAAAACAACAGTGGTTCATTTTATTTTTAAGCATTCAATACCGTGTAATGAATTGATTAACATTAAACAATGTATGTGTTATATGCTGTGTTCATACATGAAGAGTTTTTTAACTAAACAGCCCAGAAATCTCTCTTGCTTTTGGTAATGAGAGCTCACAGAATCAAAGAGCTGATGAACATTTGAACCCTCCAGAGTGTGAAATAATAATGGCCAACTGGTGCCATTTCAGTTGGGAAAGCAGTGAGTGAGCAAATGGCAAAAATATGAGACTTAAAGTCTGGTTCATACCACACCACTGAGGACCATTAAGAAACTGGTTTGGATTGGTTTTAAGAAGAATTTAGAATGAAGCAGTTTCTCAAAATCTCTGCCCTTTCTGAACAGCAACATTCCTTTCACACAGGATGGCTTTGAGTTTGGGAGCAGATTCTGGAAAACAGATGCATCTATCACTGCTGAGACCCTCTGGAGAAATTAAGATGAGAAAACTGCTAGGAAATGTATGCCTATATATATATATCTTCAAACCTGTTTCCTTCTGTTAAAATGCTAAATTGTCACTGCTATGTCTCTAAGGCACCTTGAGGTGTTCGAAAAAACTCTGTGTTGTTTAACAAAGAGATTGATAAGTCAGACACTTTGCAGGATGAACCTGGTCAATGACAGGTTGGTGTTAGGAAAGCCAATGCTAAAGTAATCCCGGGGCTGTTTATGGAGAAACAAAAAGTGTCTTCTTATAATCACAGAAGAACACTGGGGACAATTGAATTTGATCCTATGTATCACTTCATCATCATAAGCTTACTGTTTGCTTTTTAATTCTTTATCATGGTGAAATAATACTTCTAAGAACAATTGCAGGGCCAAATCCTTTTGAACAGTCCCTGTGCTGACACGATCACTCACTTCAAAAAACCTGTTTCCTTACCTGAGGGTATTTGGATGAGGTAAACTGCAGAGTTTTTCCTAGCGAATTTTCTTTCCTTCATAAGCATTTGTCTCCGGAGTTATTCCTACCCTTGTTCCTTCAGATATATTGATCTCCATAGGCTTGGTTCTTCCTAGCTTAAGACTTGTTTTCTTTTAAGCCAGTTACATATCTGGGAAATACACATTCTGGTGTTTCAAGAGGGCAGAGGGAGATATTTCTAGGAATAGCAAGATGACAAACAAATAGAGAGAAATTCTATTCTTGGCTACCTTACTATAAACTCAGCCCATAGATTTTTTTTTTTTTTAAACTGAGGTTTCCCATCTGTCAATGGGTGGGTAGAAATCCTAGTGGACATAGAAGAGACATCTGGAGTGTATCTATTGCATTCCCAGTGTCAGTGATCACCACTCAGTTACCATGTATTTTTGTTGAGCTAAGGGAAATTGTGGTCTACCCTCCAAATGTGTGTTTGCAAAAATTGTGATATGTCTGACATCCTCTTCTACAGCTACTATGAGTCTCTGATACAAAGGCTCCTGCTCAGTGCTTGTGTTTCCATAGCCAAATGTTTAATGTGCATATGAATGAGCTATTTTATAAACTAATAGAGTGGGTGCTAAGGGACGGGATTGCTGCCATCCAGCAGATAAGACCCCGATGTCTGTGACAAGACTGTGGGCAATGGAGGAACTGGCAACTTTCAGCAGCTCCAGAAGCTGAACAAGGGGATTTGAACCTCTTGGGAAACAAAATGATGGAAAGGGATTTTCCAAGGAACTCAAAATGCTTATCTTCAAATTAAATTCAAATGGGGTCTGCAGCTCTACAAGGTGGCTTCAAGAACTCCAACTTAAGTTTTCATAAATGAAAGTGAGAGAGATATTTTCCATCCTCTCACATCTGGCCACAGCCTGAGGTGCCCAGACAAGACAGTAGTTTTCCAGCCAGCTACATTTTTTTCTGTGCCAGGAATGACTCTGCTGTATAGAGTGAATGCCAAGGTCCAGATTCCTTCTGGGCTTTGCACGTTTTCTCAAGCTGATGTTTATCATGCCTGGTCTGCCCTGACTTTCTGATTCCTGTTACTGTTTTCTCTTATTATAGATTATGGTAGAGGTGCCTTTCTCTGAGCAAGTGTATGGGACATTTTCCAATACCAGCGTGCTCGTTCCCTGTGCCAAGATTGCATCTGTATTCCCCTGCTATTCAACCTCTTTTTCTTCTCTATATACTATTAAAAAAACATGGAGAGAACCAAAGCACATTTAGCAGCCTCTGTAATTAGCAGGGGTTGCATTTGTGAAATGATGAGTGGCATTAAGACGGTTGTCTTTGCTTAGCAACAGGTATCAGTGCAAAGGAAGTGGAAACTATAGGCACTTCTGTAACTGCTCATATAAATTGATATAGCAAAGAAAAAAAAATAGGGAAAAAAATCCCCAAACGTATGGCTTCTTTATAATCTAATAGATCTTTCTTTGACAAAAATAAACACCACAATTATTAGTGCAGGGACATTTCCTCGCGTCTCCTGCAAATATATACGTGGAAAATTGATACTTCATTCTGGAGAATTTATCTGTTGTGTGCTATAAATATCTTCATTCTTATTTCCTGGGAGCTTAATGGTTTGTACAGAAATGCATTAAGGAAATTACCAGCTTCTTTCACTTATTTTATTAATCTACTTGTTGGCCTTTTATTTTATGCCACTCATTCCTTCACTTCAAAGGTTTCCTGACTTAGATTTGCTTGGGCTCAGCTCTGTGAGTCTTTCAAAACCATATGAACCCAGCGGTTTGCATAAGCATAGCCAACCTTGAGAAGAAAATCTAATCTTAAAAATCTGTTCTTTCCTCCATATTCAATATCAGAATGGTTTTACCGTGATTTCCTCATACTGAAGATCATCAGACTAAATGCTATGTATTATGGCAATAGGCATAAATATTTACCACTAATAGAGACAGTATCTGTTTTTGGGTATCCACATCCACCATGCTCCTTGGGAAATGAAAACAGTCTCTTTCAGGTTATGCTTCCTGCTCTCCTAAGGAAGAAAATCCATTAGGCACCGTTGGTAGTGCCTACTCATTGCCACCAACAGCTGTTTTTATTCTTGTCTGACAGCTCATGACAAGAGCATATTAAAAAGGCTTCCCTATATAGGAAATCTGAAATTCAGTTGTTCTCAGACACCTCAAATGAACTTCCTTAGGTCAGATGTAATTCATATTAAGACAGGATTTTGAAATCGCTGTTGAGAAGCTCCTAGGAAGGACAGACCATTTTAGCTTCTGGCCCATGGAATGAATCCTTTCTATCGCACAGCAGTGGCTTGGTTTGTTAGCATGACAGATAATTGAAATACACCTATATGGGGGGGATTCTGAAAGTGACCTGACAGTGAATGATCACAGAAGCTGGAACATAAGTTGAATTTCAAACTCACAACTTAATTGCTCTCATCAGGTCCTCATGGTTGGACTTGATGATCTTAGAGGTCTTTTCTAACCTTAATGATTCTATGATTATATAATTCTAATTGTCCTTACCCTACTAACTTAATATTTACGGGGTCCTTTACTGTATATTTCCTCTCTAATCTACAAATAGCATCACTAGAACGTAGCCACAGACACCTCCCTCCATGTCCACTGGTTATCACAGCTGAAGTCCTTGTCCTAGCATCGCTCACTTTGGGGACCACTCGCTGGAGCAAAATTGTGTCTGTCAGAGGGAAGATGCCCTTTGAAATCCTTTGAGAGCACTTGGGCTAACTTCCTTCTTCAGGAATTCAAACCTCTTTGGTCTTATTAATTAGAAATGTAGATTTATTAGACAGTAATGTGTTGACAAAAGCCGTTAAAAGAGGAATAAAAACCGCGCTGCAGGTAGCCTGTAACAGAGTGATTAAAGACACAGTGAGTGACACTCAGTTCAAAGACTGTTTCTCTTCTCCTAAGTGCTTGCCTGGTACTGCCATAGGGTTTGCCAAGGCTTGCAAGCATTGCCAGCTTTTCCCTGCAACCGTGGCAGCTCTTCATACCGAGAGTCTAAAACTACACCTGAGCTCATGCTCTTTGAGGCATTTTCCTCTGAAGTACTTGTCTTTGTTGCACAAACATTTCTTTTAGAGGAAGTGGGAGTAAGCCTGCCCTTGGATAATAATGATTACATTACAGTAACTGTAAAATGGATAATAACAGTAACCAACAAGAACTGGCCAGGGGGATGATAGTTCAGATTTGCGACAACTTCTGAGGTTTTACAATTTGTTTTCGTTATACAATGGAATGAAAACAAAACCTTCAGATATTATGTTTTCAATTTAGGTCTTTCTTGCTGCACTGTCAGGAATAACCAGAGGGCCCTGGACCTCAAGAATTTGTCCTTCCAAGTATTTAGAAAATGCTTCAACTTCCGTGAATCAGCATTTTCTCCTGGTGGGATAGTTCATCAAAAATGCTCTGGCCAGAACTTTTGCTGACCCCAAAAATTCAAAATCACGAGTAATATCCCCCCAAATATAGTTGTTACAAATCATTTGTTTTATGATTTATGGATTGTCCCTGGAATGTCTTCTCTTAATCATACCTTTTCCCTCCATCCTCTAAGGATGTAGATTTCTTTCCCACACTCCTTCACTTATTCTCTCACATTTTCTTGGGCTTTTATTTTTTCTCACGCATTCTCTTGGTTTACATGCATTCCCTAACTTGCATACAAGAAGCAACGCTAGGACAATGTTTTTGTGGTATGCTGTGGCAGGGGTTTGCCAGGGAAGAAGTAGCTGCTGGATGGTCTCTGCAATGGATATTGGTCACAAAGGGATGGTCCCACTACCGTCCTGCAGAGCTCTGTCTGTCGGCTGCTTGGTTTTCGCTCATCTCTGATGGCATTTTCCATTAGGCAGAGCTGAAATCTGTCAGAAGGCAAGAACATCTGCTCTCATGCCCTGCCTGGCTGCAGCCCTCACCAGCTCAGCAGTGCTTGAGGAAATCAGAAGAGACACACAATAATAATTATCACTCAGTTCTTGTGGGGCAGCTGCTATTTGTGCAATGTCTGTGGTTTGGTTTTGGACCCAGCTAGATCAGAGACGGCTCTGCAGGAATCATAGCTAGTTCTGGCCAGCTCCATGTCCCACATAAGCATGCTTTGGGAAGATAAACTACCTTTTTCTGGAACATCTCAGGTGGGAAGACCCTATTATTTGAGAAAAAAGCAACATGGAAAATAAGTACAGAGAAAGGAAATATGGCTATTCATTCTGAAAGATGGAGGGAATTGCAGAAAGGGGATCAAGGTCTGGAAGGACTTAATGTGATGAAAGGTATAAGGTGCTCTCTAGTCTGATGGTCTTTGTATGAATCGTCTCACGCACCTCACCATGAAATACTGTGAACGCACTCAGTCAGGGACAAAGTTCGCTCACATCCTTAGGAGTTTCCATCTGGTTGGGCATAGTCTCAAAATGCAGTTTGACTTTCAAAAGTGTGGCAAGGCTTCTTTTATTTTTTTGTATCTCTCACATCCATGCATTTAAATAGAGGGGAGGGAGAGAGAATCCCAGTTTAGAGCACTGTATGGAGACAACACGAGTTATTCCTGTTCTACCATTTTCTTGGCACAGATTACCTCTGTCAAATATTAACTTAAATTGGGGATCTCGTTCTTCATTCACACTCCCCATACTTTCTTCCTTGCTTGGAAGCATCAGGAGGGACTTATGATATTGCTACAAGCAGCTCTTTACAGGAAAAGAAAGAAATTGGGCAATATCTTCCAAATAATGGAAGAACGAATTATTTCACCATGTTAGCAGTTTCCCAGGAGGGAGAATGGAGAGGGAAAATGCACTTAACACTCTAAAATATTAAAATAACAGGAACCACAGGAACTTTACCCCTCTGGACTTGAACCAAACTGAATGGTTTAGGTAAATTCCCATCAGATCTCCAAGTGGCACACTCCATCAGAGAATGTTACTATGCATGGCAAGGGAAATTCTCCTTATTAATGATATCATGAACTGACTTAGCTAATTTGCAGTTGTTCCATAAGGTTTGGTTTCTGGCAGATTAACTGAATATTTTTTTGAATACAAACTCCTTTTTTAATATAAAATTTGATCCTATTTTCATGGATGGTATTCCTGGAAAATTATTTCTTAAAGCTGAATTTCACATATATATTTTAATGACATTTTTAATTTTTTATTGTTACTTCCTTGTATCCCTAGAGCAGGCTTAAAATATTCCAAGTTGTAACTGGAAGGCAATGAGATGAAGAGAATTGTACTTGATTTGGTTTATTGGTTACATACACAGAGCAAAGCCAAGCAGAACTGCAAAGGTAAAGGATCTTTGTAAAAGCTTAAATCAGAGCATACACATGCCCTCCTAGATGTTCATGATTTTGCTGAACAAAATGGCAAGTTTTCAGAGACCAAAAATGAGATTAAACTAGAAAGAAATTACGAGAAATTCTGTAGCTTCCTTTGTGTTCTGATACAGACAAAAAACTAAAACTTTAGTTTTAGTTTTTTTAACTTTTAGTTAAAACTAAAAAAAAATAAAGACACAATTATGTATTTTGCAATCTATATGAGCCTTCAGTGAACTTTATGTGCCCATATGGGTAGTGGAATCATACAACCCAACCTGTCAATAGTAGCATTTTTGTCCAAGCTTGAAAGGACAACACAATTCCTGGGCATTACTTCCATTAGTCATCGCTTTTTATATACCTACATAAAATAAAACAGATGGTCTCAAGAGGCATTTTTAGTGTGTGTTTATTACAGAGTTGAGATTCCCTGGTGGAAGTGTCTCACCTTTTAAATGAGAAATCAGATTTCTGCATTTCTGCTGGGGTTTCAAGCGATGCGGCTCCTCAAATTAGAAAAAGACTTTGACTCTACATCTAATTTTTTAGGAAAATACACTGAAGTAAACTAACCAGTTCTGAAACACGAGCTGGGGATATCACTCAGAAACCTAGTGTCTGAGGCAAGGAGGGTCTAGCCTTTGAGGACAGAGCTGCTCACTGCAGTTGGATGGCTGCCCTCTCTGGAATTGGAGCATGAGACAGTTTGCGAACTTAAAACATATTTTCCAACCTTATGGGATTTTCCCTATGGTCTGTTCTCAGCAAAACAGCATTATTATTGTAAATAGATGCTCTTTTTGTCCCATTTCCCAGGGGATAAAAATTAATGTTATGTTTGAACATTTATGTTTTCCCACTCATCTCTGAAGCTGTTCTTTTCTTTAAAGCCTGCAGAAAGCTGAGCATTAGCAGATACTGTTAATATCATTACTTCAGGGTTATAGCTGGGTGTCTATACCAGAGAGTCTTTAACAAGAGACGTGGCCTCCATCCTGTTAGAGTTGCAGGGGTTGGTAAGTAGCGTCAGTGAGTCATCCCAGGCATCTTCCTGCATTGTGGAAGGCCCTTTCTGTTCAGCCCCTCTGCACAGCCCTCTTTAACTCTTGTAGACGTACAAGTGCTGGGTCATGTGCACATCACTAGGACTTCTATTTCCGTGATACACTTGCATACTGTCCTAAACCAGGAGTGATGATCCTGCTACAGTGCTATACTGCTTTTCTTCTCTTGTTCCCAAGCCATCACCCCTCCTGACTGTGCCTCCTGTGCCACTGTTCTTGTGAATATTTTTACAGCTGTCCATCTCGCTCCTTTGGGACTTTGTGCTTTTTTTCCCCCACTTCTTTTTCCCGGTGTTTCTCCTATTAGTGAATGTTTTTTCTCCAGCCTTCTCTTCCCCTGGGGCCAGTTGCTGTATTTTGTGGTTATGGATTCATTGCTGTTCTAATTCCTGAGGCAGAAAGGCAACCCTGGGGCAACACCACTGCTGGATTTGCTGGTGCACTGGACCCACACTAAGTTCGGGGAACTGTGCCAGCTGAAATACCAAGTTGCCATGGACTTTCATGCCTTCCCCTTCCCTGGGATCCTGAATACACCCCTTTGGTTATGGAGACTATATGGGGACGCTACTTCCCAGCAAGTGCTACAAGGTGCAGATGGCACTGTGTGTCCCCCTACCCTTCCATCTTGCCTACTCTCAAATGGTGACTTTCCATGCCCACAGTGGTTTTCTCTTTAAGAAGACAGTTTTGTATCCATGCTACGGAACAAATACTATGGAAAAGCCATCACAACATAGTAAGATCTGTAACCATTTCAGCCAAAGGTGGTAACAACAACACAATTAGGTTGTATGTATCATTGGGTCTTCCTTCATGCTACATTCACCTGGCTGTGTCCTCACTGCTGAGACATCATGGATGGTACTTTGGATGCAGTGAGGTATAATGATTCTTTCTCAGATCTAGGAGAGCTTTCCTGTCTACCTGAGCACATGGAGAAACCGATGGCTGATGAGCGGCACTTGAGCGTTTTAACAGACGTGGAAGTTGTGCATAAAGTTTGCATTCAGCCAACACTGCTGGTAGCACAGTTTGTTTTGAATGAGAGATTTCTGAGTTTCAATGTGAATAATGCTTGGCAATAAATAGGCTAAATTAACCTTTAATTTTAGCTTTAAATTATTAGACATTATTTTAAAACCCATTTTTTTAACCTTATTTGGAGAGAAAAGAGATGAATACCATTTCATAAATCCAGTCTACAATTCATTCATCTGGTGCTTACTGGAATAAAACTTGGGGTGACAATTCAGAAAGTTTTCATTCATCAGTAACTTACTCCCTCACTTTTCTGGAAGACCCACACCTTGGGATGCAAGAACAATATATCTGACAGGAGGCTGGTGAGTGATGACTCTTAAAAGCAGACTAGAAATATAATAACTTGGATTTTTTTTCATTGCAAAGATAAATAATTATTTGACAGGAGATGTCATTACTCTTTAATGACTTTGTCTGAGCAGAACAATTGAAGGAAGTATGTTTGCTCTTCCTCATCCCTTGCCGTTTCCATGATGTCATTAAGTCTGGCCATAACAACTGGAAAGTTAGAACATAGGAAAGTCACTGCCTGCAGGGCAAAATATACACAATGATGCACGGTAGCAACGACGTCTATCATTAGATAGACATCAAGGTATCAAGGCTTATCAAGGGAACAGAAAATGAGAAGGAAGTTTTAGTGGAGGTATTTTGTGTTGATTTAACCAGTAACTAAGCTATTGTAATGAAGACTTAGCAAAACCATTGCCACATCCTGCAGAAATTAAGAAGTTTGTACATGTCTAGGAATTTTGGTTGCTTAAATTTCTCTGCTAAGTTTTTGTTTTTCTTTTCTTCATGTGGAGCACCTGCTGTTGAGAAGCATCCTCCTGGCTGTGCCTGGTCTGGCACCACCTATAAGTGGGTTTTCCCCTTGGGGTGGCTGGCTGGCTGCATATACTGAGTCAATTATTGGTTTTAAGATAGGGAATATGATTTTTTGTTCAAGTGGTAGAGATTGTCTTTCAAGACCCAGAGGCCACAGTTTCAGTTTTAGTTTCCTCAGCTGATGTCACCTCTTGCAATGTTCCACTGATAAGAAAAGGAGGGAAAGACTAAGACTAGCTATTTTGGAGTAGTGGAGAAGATAATGAGCATTTTCTCTCTCTTCTCTTCTCTTCTCTTCTCTTCTCTTCTCTTCTCTTCTCTTCTCTTCTCTTCTCTTCTCTTCTCTTCTCTTCTCTTCTCTTCTCTTCTCTTCTCTCCTCTCCTCTCCTCTCCTCTCCTCTCCTCTCCTCTCCTCTCCATTCCAAAAAGTCCCTTTCTACAGCATGATCTGAGTACAAGAGTGCTGGATTTGGCCAAATGCACACCTCAAGAGGTCAAATCTCCATCTCTAATGTAGCAGCAAACAGATTTAAGGTAACTTGCCATTCATCAGACCAAATTCATCTTTTATCCTTAACTGAAGATGGTGTCAGCTCACATTTTATTATCTCATGCAGAAGTCTTACCTTATTACCTTATGATTGCACTCAATCTCCCTGCTATCTGATCAAATCTTCCTTTTTGAAAACCCTATTAAACTTTTGTCCTCATAACTTTTATGCAGTGATAATTTCCTTGGGTTAATCACATACCATGCAAAGAAATATTTCTTTTTACACAATTTGACTCTCATCTTTCCAACCATTCCCTCAGGGCCTTAGTTGACTTTAAAAAGCATCCACCATTCTATATGCAAACCACCAATACACATTCAAATAGGCTAACTCCTTGCTTAGTATTCTTTTTGTTTCCTATTGCCCTTCAAACAACACATAGGTAATATAAAATAGCAGACAAAGGGTCTTAGGTGGAATTTGGACTGGATAAGTCTGGATAAAGTGATATGGTGGCTTTGTCTACTCCTGTGATTCCTGGCACAATCCTTCCTGATGTTTGTTGTAGTTTGCTTATTCTCTACATCTTGTTTTTAGACTGTAAATGTCATTCACGTTGCAGTGTTGTCCCCTGCTGTGCTTGACACACAAAGATATCCATCGACTGATGGTATTGGATGTAGAAATCAGTTCTTTGCATTGGGCTGCAGCAGCTGCTGGGCTGTCACTTGAGTCTTGTGTGACCAGCAGGATGCTGGTGGGTATAGGAGGGATTGGTGCAGAGCTCTTTTTTGTTTCTTTGTAGGAAAAAGATTTTGTCAGTGTAAAATCGAACAAAAACTGGCAACAGGACAAGCAGATGCTATATGACAGAGCCAGAGGCAAAGGTAGGAAGCAGCTCGGGTGCCATGGGCTCCTCCCAAGCTACAGCTGGATTTCTGTAGCACCAGGGGACGAGGGGGAATTTGTCACCACAACACTCAGAGTGCTGCTGCAGAAATGATCTACCCTTAGCAAATAGGATCACAAAGCATGCACACATCTCTGTCTCCATGGGCTTCAAGTGGATTGTGCATTCTCAGGACAATACAGGGATGTGTGTGAGGAAGAGAGATACGAGCGATAGCTATCTTAAGCCTTCGCATACTATAAAACACCTTCAGAAGGAAAAGGTCTCAAGATGCTTGTGGGTGTACATGGTGCCTGTTTCGTCTGCGTGCATGTCAACCATGGTGGTTCAGGTAAAAACACCTTATTGATATAAAGACTGTTTAGGATTCCTGGGTATGAAAAATCCTGAGAATCACTAGTTGTCCTCTGGCTTATGTCACACAAGAGACAGAATGAAACTTTTTGTGGGGAGCCTAAGAATTAGTGGTTCTGTAAAATTTACCTTCAAAAAAGGCAGCCTTGAAAACCTTTGGATTGTGCTGGTGGTGGCAGACATGAAACCTTGGCAAGTGGCACAACAGAAACCTATTGTATTGTACCTTGAATGCTTTATTGAGATTCCTGATTTATTCTGGATTATACTAGGGAAGACTGGCAGAGAATTTCTTTTAGATCTTGAGAGACAAAATGAGCACATCTGTTCTGTGGCTGCTAGTCTAAAGAGACTGATCTTTAAAAGAGTCAATGCTTTCTTGTCTCAAGGACAAAGTTCAAATCTGTGTGATCAAAATTGGATGAACATAAAAAGGAAAAAAACCCACTGCAAACATCCATGTAAATAAACATAACAGCTCTCTTTCAGTGCTATTTATAGCTCTCTTAGTTTAATGACCTCAAACATCTCGTGAAGAGTTTCTCTAATGTGTACTGAGACTGTTTATAGGAGACAACTGCCTCAAGAATGTGGTAGTGTGAAGACTCCCACAGCAGCAGCCATGCAGAAATAGCAGATATCCTTGGGCAGCCTCTTCCTGTCTAATAAGGTTTCAATGGGGGAAAGAAAAATGATGGTATGGAGTTTAAGTCATTGCTTACACACCATGGAAGTCAGAGACAGGTTTAAACCAGTGTGCATTAGCAAATAAAAATAACTGGCACATCAGAAGTGCAGACAGATGTGCTCTTGTGCCTGTTGATGGAGAAATTTGGGATGTTATGGCTACCATCTGGTTTCTGCCGCGTCTTGGCTGGTGATTCCTCCCCCACGTGGAGAGGCTGCAAGTGAAAGCTTCTTAGTGCATGGCCTGTGTAGCTGTGTCACGGTGGTCCCAGTCTCCTTTGGGTGCTCCTGCCTGCCCCAGGACTGACAGTGGCCAGCTGTGGGCAGCCCCGTGATCGGTGACAGCCCACCTCAAACCGTTCTCTTTGGTAGAGGACATGATGAACAGGGATTTGAGTCAGCGCTCAATAGATCTATGGATCTGCGCAGGTACAAGCTGATGGCTCTCGTAAGAGCAGTAGTACTGTTCCTATGCTAATAAAAATGCCAGAGCAAAAGACTCTCCCTTGCTGCACAGCTTGCCCAGCCAGCAAGATTAGAATCACAGCCCTGTGGGACTCGTGAGTGCTCCAGACCACTTCAGTGCAAAGTCAGACAGATTAGATTAAATCATCACTAAAGAACAAAAAATATGTCTTCTAACAGTAATAAATGGTTGTCTTTTTCTATACTGCTTTTAATTTACAGAGCTTCAGTCATGGCTGAACTATTCTGTATGCTATTCATTAGCAGATCACATGCCCTTGCTAATTTTTTTCAAATGGATTGACTATTTATAAATGTTCAGCACTTTACGTCTTTAGTGCAGATGCTTTGCAGTTCTCCTTTGGAGGGACTGACATTTCTCATTTACCAATGCTGCATCTTCGGCTCATAAAACTGTTTGTATGACATTCACACATGTTCTATGCCTAAAGTAGCACATGGCTTCCTCTCCTTGGAGTTTCATCATCTAATGAAACCATTCACCTTTAACCGCACAGCGCTAAGTTAGTTAGCCATAAGGCATAGGTACCGAGGTATTTTACATTCAAAAAGACACTTCTTGAATAGGATAGCGTAGTCGCAGTTGGAAAGGACCTACAATGATCCTCTAGTCCGACTGCTTGACCACTGCAGGGCTGACCAAGTATTAAAGCATATTATTAAGGGCATTGTCCAAATATCTCTTAAACACTGACAGGCTCGGGGCATCAATTACCTCTCTAGAAAGACTGAATATAAATATTGGGGTGAATAAATTTCATGCTAAAAACTGCTGGATTTTTTAGGGTTCATGAATATCGAACAGGACTCTCAATGGCTGCCATACCACACCTGTCCCTTCTCTCTTCTACAGAGTAAGCCAGTTAATTTTGGTTATACTCAAGGGACTTGTCTAATAGTTGAATTGAATTTTTTTTGTTGCTACATCTTCAATGCTAATTAAACATTTATAACCTCACATAGTTAGACACAATACAAGTCAACCTGGCTGAGAGACCTTTGTTCATGGAAAATCAGCATTTGATGTTCAAAAGGCAGAATGGAACCAACATGTCAAAGCAAATACTCACTGTCCAAACAGTCCGTATTGTTACAGTTATTGCCAGTAATATCCTGTTTGTCACTGGGATGTAGCACTTTGTTTCTCCTGCCCTAGAAATAGCCATTTACTTTGTGGATAAACCCTTTTAGTCTGGGACTTGGAATTTCACCGAAGGTAAGGAAACCCAATCAGGGCTCTGGCCTTAGGCAAAATCTCTTAAAAATGCCTTAAGAAATAAGCAGACTCATAAAATTTCACGCACCGAATGCCTTTATATCCAAATAACAAATTTGCCTTCCCCATCTGTCTGGCATCATTGCCGCTGACCCTACTTTACATCCATTGCATCCCTACCCTGGCAAAAGGCCCCGAACAAATTCATTTTTGTGGACTGCGGGTGAAATCTGTGGGTGAACATTACTAGTGTGGAGCTAATAACTGGTTTGGACTTTTGTATGGTGCAGCTGAACACGTGGTGAAACACGAACAACCTTTCATCCCAGGCATCACTGTGTCCGAGTTATAAATGCTGTGTGAGTTATCTGCAAGACGTCTATTTCTTCCCTAAGTGAAATCTATGTATTGCCTTTGATTTTCTTAGAGGCAGATTGGGCCCAAATTTTATGAAGTGATTTCAAATCCTTTCAAGTGAAAGGCACTGAATAAGTACTGTACAGATCTAATACTGTCAGCGCTCAGCTCTGTGAAAAGGCTTCCTCTGGGTCACCCTTGTCAGTACACTCACCTGTTTCACGTGTGCCTTTGAAACCTGCCCTATTTATGCAGCTAAAAAGATGCAATGCAGCAGGACAAGCAAACGCAACTGGGTGCTGCGGGGCCGTGAACAGTTAACGCCTTGGCCACAGCAGTGGTGCATCTGGAGCTTGTCCCAGTGCTGGGCTGGATAACATCACTCTTTCCCCTGAGTTGCTGGAGTCATGGCAGTGAGAAATTGCTCTGAGATCACCACTGGAATCCTTGCTTTTTAATGCCCCCTCCCCCCTTCCATCAGAAAGAAGGAAATTGGTAAATGCCCTGGGACTCACAACCAGGTTGTGAACTGGTAAGCGAGGAGGAAGAGCTTGCTAACACACCTCTTTACCACGAGCTGCCGTACAGATGGATGTGCAAGGGGCTGTTGGAACAGAGTATCCTAAAGGCTCTAAGCTCAGGGGTAAGTTTGCCCCAGATGAGCACTTTTCTTTTTCAAGACTCACAGTACTGTAAATTGGCTAAGTTACACTTTATGCCATGTAATTTTTTTTAATGTTTTATGAGTGGGATTTTTTCCAGCCCTCTGTTCCAGAAGTCATTTCTACTGCTCAGTTCTGTGTGCAATTTTTTAGTGAAATTTATTTAATAAGCAGTCGAATTCATCAAAAACCTGAAATTCCATTTTCGATCAATGCTAGTTTTGACCACTGCTGCTGGACAGGGTTTGTCTCAGACTGGCATGTTAATATAAATTATTTCCCTTGTCTTTTCTGAACTTTCTCATTGAAAACATTCTTGGTTTATATTTATGTGTTACAGCAGCTAAGAAGCTAAATAGGAATAGCTGGAGATATTTTAGAGGTCTAAATCTTCAAACCCTGAAAACATAGCTTGATTAAAAAGTGCACGCATATTGCTTCTACCTGGCAGACTAAGGAAATAAGGATTATGCAGTGACACTCTTTACCATCCCATCCTTTTCTCAGCTCTCCTCTCCCTCTGTAACTTCTGAGCCCCGAGCCTGCGGGACGGTACATACATGGTCTGGTATTGACTATTAAATGTATTTTTCCATATGTAGAGGTATCTGCAGGGCATGGGAGAGAAAGTAGGGTGGTGGGTGCTGGGAGCAGCACAGTGCTGGGGAGTGAGGCTGTAAGGGGCAAACAGGCCTTAGCTTGTCATGGGAACGTGGGCGCTGTTGGAATATAAGCCATAAATTCATGCTGCCAGGCCTCATTAGGGTGTTTGGCTTATGGAAGTACTCATTTACACCATGAGGTGTTCTTGCATCTTGCCTGTGTAAGGTTTTGTTTTGGTCTTTTGTTGTGGTGTTTGTTTTTTGTTTTTTTTTTCTGAAATGGTCATTTAATCTGTTTGGTGGGAAGGGTAGAGGGAAGAAAGTGTTGCTTGCATTAGAAGTGATGCTGCCCACTCTTGTGGAGGAAAAGTTCTTCACATTTCCATGGATCAGAGTCTGCAATTACACAGCTTTCTTGCTTGGCCAGTTCATCTGCTAAACCTGACACGAAGCCAGAATGAAAACAGAGAATTTCCCATTACAGAATACCAAATCTATGATAAGCTACGCCATGAAAATTAAGTTTTTAAGGACGCGGGGAGAGAATGAGGAACATTCCAACTGCTGCTGCAAGACAAGCAATGAGTTCTGCAGTGCTTCTAGAATCTGTTTTTCAGGGATCTCATAAACAAAAACAACTGTAAGCCAAAGGAGCAGTGACAGAAGAAAAGAGCAGAATCTGGGATAGGAAAATTTAAGTAGAAATTTCAGCGAGAGTTTTAGCCTCTCACACCATCTGTGTGATAACTTTGGATACAGCTGGGTAAAGTAAATAATTGTTACAGAAGGAGGGCCTGTGAATATTGTACTTATCTGTGGGTCTGTTTTGCACAGCGGTGCAGTGAACATTGTTGATGATCTTCATTACATCAGTACTTTTTTCTTTTACCACAAATTCCCTCACAATGAAGTACTCAAAACAATCACCACTTCTGCTTCCTCTACCACCAAGTTATAGTATTAAATTCTATTTATGGGTGAAGAAACAAATGTTTCTGAAAGGAGAGTAATATTCTGACAGCGCTGAAAGAGACTATGCTGGTTTTCTCAAAGATTACTCCTTTAATAGGATATAAATATCATAATTTATGCATCATTTGCCACGTACAAGGCCACCAACAGCATATATTTTTTTTTTGTGTGTGTGTATATATATACAGTCTTCATCACAACTGCAGCCTGAAAAGTTTAGAATTGCAGAATTTCAGAAACAAACAAAGCAGTTGAACACAACCCGAGGGAGGCTAAATTGTAACTTGTCGTCCCCAAAATTGCATCCCTTATTTGCCAAAACCAAAACAAAAATTGGAAGAAAATAACTATATTATCTGAATAAATCCTTCGCTGCCCCAGTTGTATGAGCTGCTATCTATGCTGTCTGGCTAACATCCAGGCCCAAATCACATTCCCGGAGAAGAAGTAACCCATGCACCCCCTTCAAAACATTCTCTCCTCTCCTTCACCTTCTTTTACCTCCCACCTGACCATACTGCAGCTCGCAATTCAATTTCTTTTAAAGCACTTTCTTACCTGCATAGTGGTCAAACACGGTGGGCACGTACTCCTCTGGGAAGGCATCATTGGCATAACTCATTAGCAAACAGGTTTTCCCAACTGCACCATCCCCAACCACCACACATTTTAACATCTTCTTCGTGTTATTGCTGCTCCCATCAGCGCAGTTGTCATCTTCTTTCTTGCAGTTCATTCTTGCTGCTGCTGCCGCTGCCGCTGCTCTTGCTGCTCCCAGGACTTCCAAGTGCACATGAAGGAAAAATGAAGTGCGATTGTATCAACTTTTCCTGAGGTTGGGGAGGGGGGGGGGAAAGAGAAAAATCTCAAACTCAGGAAATCATACTAATGTTTCCAGGCTGTCACAGCCACTTCTAACAATTACCAGATCAGTCAAGAGAATCATTGAGGTGAATAAATTAAATATACAGAGAGGAATATCCTAAAAAAAGCGATCTGTCTTTTCTTGTTCGTCCGAGTCAGGAAATCCTCATCCTGCCCTGGAGTTCTCAGTATTTATTGCGACTTAAAAAATATCAGCAGCCTGTGGCTTCGATTCGCTTCTCCCTTCCTCCAGCTTGGCCGCAGGAATCAGGGAGTCCTGTTAAATCCACTCCATTTTCCATTTCATTTCTAACATGGAGGAGAGCCTGGAGGTTTTTAATGGAGTTTTTCCTTTCTTTCTCCAGCTTGCTGTGTGTCAGGAAATCATGGGTTTCCTGCTGAATTCCATATTAGGATCAGTGGGCTTGTGAAGGGCTGCAAACAATGGGAGCTCTGTGTGTATTTGTACTTTGGAGGAACTCTGCCAGGACATGGAGAAAGAAAAACACTAGAGGTCTCTCTGCAGAGCGAAGTTTTTAGGCTCGAGCTGCTCTCCCGGTTGCCGTCACCAAGACTGGCGACAAAGATTTCGGAGAGGCTGTGAAAGACACTGGTGTGGAACATCCATGGCCAGGCAGGGTCTGAGGAAGCTACGAGATGTGTCTGTGTCTCAAGGATGTCTGTTGTTCCCAGGCACGATCTCCTGTGATCTTGGGATAAGTATTTTCTTCCATTTGGGAGGGGAAGAGGGGAGGTCGAAAGGCAGAGAGGAGGTACAGTGGGCAGATGGAGTTTAATGTCAACTTTCCCTATGTCTATAACTCTTTAAAGAACTTTATTAGAAAGAATATATAACTGATTTTTCGGTTCAGGCTCTCAGTTTCTCTTGTGTTTCCACTCATCCTGCACCCCCCCCCCCCCCCCCCAAAAAAAAAGGAAGAACACTTTTTCCCTTCTGAGTGTAAATATATAAAGACAGACAGAGGTAGAGAGAAAGAAGAGGAATTGTGTTACAGGAATTGAAAAAAATATAAAATTAAAACCACTGCATAACAGTCTGTGGAAAACCAGCTCTGAACTATCTGACTCCTGCCTCCACATCTCAATTTTGTTCTGATATTTCCTGTGTCTCCTATTGTCTTCTCTCAATTTAAATATAAAACAGTCTATATGTGCATATAGAGCCAAAATCCCTGCTCCTTCCACAGGAAAGATTTTGCAATTTGCAGCAGAAATGAGCCAGACCTTAACATAAACCTCAGTACAGCAGCTCAGCACATCCTGCTGGCTGCGTTTCCCTTCCCTGAGACTTGAAGGCTATGAAAGAGGGAACAAACACCCCACTAGGGCTCCATGGGGAAGCACACTGGGGCTAAACTGGTTGCTGGAACTTAGGAAAATAAGGAGAGTTTATGACCTTTGGAAGCAACTCAGGAGTGCTTCAAAGATCTCGTGAAGTTATACGGAGAGATTAGAAGGATCAAGCCCAATGAGAATTTAATCTGGCTTCTGCTGTAAAGGACAATATAAAAGTTTCTATAAATACATTCTAATATCTGATATATGAGATGCTTTTTGGGGAAAAGGTTTTAATTACAGTGCATCAATAAAAGACCTTGCATCCCTTAGCATGAATTATGGAAGTGTAGCCACGCTGTTAGAGTCTATCTAACGGCTTGCCTGGAAGAGACCAGCAAGATGAGTTCACGTGAGGAAGACAGGCATGTTGAACTCAAATTCAGTACTATATTTTTGCTTTGTCTATATAAATGATGTATTCAGCTTTAGAGGACTTCTTATGAACTTATAAAATAAGACCTGTATCTGAATTTATAAAATAAGACCTGTATCTGGACTAAAAGCATATATTTTCTTTAACCTCATTACTTTAGCTTGGTTTAGCACCATTCAGATAAGCTGGACCAAAATATCTTGAGATCTGGTTTAGTTGCAGCAAAGTATAATCATGTTGTTTTACACTTGTCTCTCAGGAGACTGACACAATCCCTATGCTACTCTGGGGTTGTAGCTTTTACTTGCAAGGTTGGCCTTGAATCTGCTGTGTCAATCAACAATCCTGTTATTTAGCAGTCTAGCAAAGGTTGAGGCAATCCTGTTATCTTTTACAAAAGATTCCTTAACCTGCAAATTGCAAGTGACAATGCCTTAGGTTAATCTGACCCTTCTGCAGCTGCTGTGCAAGTCTCAGCTCCTCTAAGACAGCTTCTGCACAACGGAGATGCCTATAAGCCCCAGTGTGGAAGTCACAAGGTTATTGGTAATGATTAGCAAAGCTCAGAAAGTATGGTGATTTAATCTGAACCCAAGGCTTTTTTGCTCTTTCACTAATCAGGTTAGAATTGGTCATATTTGCTCCCAAGATCTCAGGGTGTTTCCCTTTCATAAATCAAATAAAAGCCAACTAGTTCCAAGCCTTGAAGTTTGGAAAGACGTGGCTGAAGTGAAAAAGTGAACCCAACTACTCTGAATACTTGAAAAGCTTGTTTAAATGTTTGTGGTTTCCTGGTATCCAACCCAGTTTGCTTCCTACTCATTTTATAAACTTCTAGCCAAGACCACCATGGCAAGAAGGAAGGCTAAAATTTACCATAATAGATGTGGGCAGGTGTTATTACATCGTAGAATGAAGCTGCTCTGCTCTAGATGAAGTGCCTCTGACCATTTGTTAGTTAAATTAATTGGCAGCAAATCTATTCCTTGGACTGTAGAGTAGGTCCAACTCCCACTTGTCTGTGTGGAAGAATTGTCCTTAGCCGCACAGGTCTGACAGGATCTCCCTGGAGCTGCTTCCTTGTGGGTTAGCAAATCCAAGGCTGCTGCAAGAAATTTTAGTGAGAAGACCTGTAGGAGATGACGGACTTGCAAATTTGCTGATTGGCTCTGCAAAATGTTCACCAGTTAAGCCTATACTTCTCTGCAGGCTTACAGAGGGAAAAAAGGATTTGATGCTCTTCCTGCTTTGTTCCCTTGGCCAGACCTGCCACTTTCACTTTTCTTCCCAGTGCCTTCTGCAATGCAATGGTCTTCCTTAGTGCAGTCTTCTGAGATTAAAACTTGAAAGTGAGAGCAATTTTCTCCATTAACTGTTTTTCTCATGGCACCCAAACACCTGGGTTTGATAGTGGCCTTATCTTTCCTCAGCCCTTGTCCTCCTAAACCATACCTTTTATCATCCCCTCTTGATCTAAACCGAGCAGATCTGTCTCTACGTTCTCACCCATAAGAGGCAGCTCCACAAGGTGGGGGATTTTGAAGACAACTGCATGAGCATGAAGCTTTTCTCCCCACTTCTAACTGATAGAAACAGCCATGCCCAGCTTCCGTCTTCCCACCTACCAGCACTGACGTAGGATTGAGGCTTCTGACACTGCTACTGAACTGTAAATTGACTTCAGGAAAATCTCACATTTTTTCCTATCCTTTGTCAAATCTCTTCACATTGTCAGAGCTTTTTTTGAGGCAGGGACTGTGTCCTTACTGGAATGAGCATAGCAGAACTATGTTAAACCTGACTATCACTGTGATGTTCAAAATCAGGTTTCCCTAGTCATCAGATTTAGGGCTCTTCCTGAACTATGATTTAGTAAGAGCCAGACCCTTGCAGTTAAACGAACTTGGGACTTTAAGACATCCCTACAGTCACTATATTCTCAGGGGAACCTCCTGGACCTTTAGTCCTAGATATAGTAGCCTGGAGGTGGCTCCTCTTTGTTCTTGGGTTACCCGCATGCCCCTCCACTTTGTGCTAAGGATAACTGAAATAAGGACCTTCATCCTTTCTCACCCTTCCTTGCTGGCAGGCCCATTCATCAGCCTCCTGCCACAATAAAATAGTCATTGAGACCTCAAGTGAACACAATATATTGAAAAACAGAAGTAGCAAATGAGGAGGAAAAGTAACAGTTCAACACTGACTGTGGGAGAGGTGACAGTGCTCTCTGTGAAGCCTTTTTAGAGGCACCTTGCCTCTAAAAGTTTGGGTGATGATGTTCAGCTTTGAGCCTTGTTGAGTGACAGCAAGCCTCTCCACAGCCATCACACACAATCAGTCACGCTGCCACCATCACCACCACCATGGTGCTCCATGCCAGCAGCAGAGAGTTTCCTGTTTCATGCTGGTGCTGTAAATATAATTAATGTCATTTAGTGTCATACATGCAGATGGTGGTACTTGTCCAGAGTCTGTATTTCCAGCTGTTCTGTTCATAGGTATTTGTACTTGACTTTGAGTATGAATTTTCCTTAGAGGTATGAAAGTTGCCTCTGAGTGGTAGAATAAGTGCATCTGGCAGTGTCGTTTGTCCCTCTGCAGAAAAACAAAAATTGCTGGCTGTTGTCTTTGCCTTCTTTCCTTACTGTATTTGTTCTTGCATGGCTGTCTCACCATAATATTTTTTTCCCCCTTCCCTTCCCTTCCCTTCCCTTCCCTTCCCTTCCCTTCCCTTCCCTTCCCTTCCCTTCCCTTCCCGTCCCTTCCCTTCCCTTCTAGAAGTTGCCTTAGATAAGCCTTCAGTCTTGCATTAGCATGACAGGAAAAATATCACTTTAGGCAATTTATTCCTTTCTACCTATGATAATTGCCATGAAGGATTTTAGGTTGAGCAATACAGCAGGAGGTTAAAAAAGGGAGAAACTCATCTATGCCTCTTCTGCATCTTCGAATGGAATTTGCCTCTGCAGATGGTGGACTGCTGGGAATGTAAAAGGGCTGCAATCAGGAAATCAAGCTACACTGAGGGCACCAAAATTGTGACCAATTAGCACTGTGTGTGCATGCACTCACTGAATTCGTTAAAGGGACAAATCTCTTTGGTTTGTCTCTGTGTAATGCTTGACACATAATTTGCCACTTCCTTAAAAGCAAAGAAACTTTCCTGAGTTAGATGTGTACTGTCTCCAGTTGAGGGAAAAAGTTCACATCTGAAAACATACCAGTTGGCACCTGTAGGTTTTCAGTTGCCCCCTTTTCAGGCCAAAATTGCCAAGCTGGCCTTATGGTTAAAATGAACATACGGCTGATTCATAAAACATTCATGCAGAGCTTTTACTCTCTTAGAAAGAAGAGAGCAGGCTGCTTCCAGGGAGGGAATGTGCTTTTGTACTTCATGTGATCTTCCTCCCTCTGCTCAAAAATAAGCAGAAGGCTGACACTGCCTCCACATTCCAGGAACAGGCAGACGGCAGGAGGACCAAGGCGGAAAGCAAAGAGATGTCAAGCTTGTGATGGGTGTTTTTTCTGCCGTGTCCCCCTGCTGAGCCTATTCTCAGCAAAGCCTTGTGACAAAGGCATTGCAATGAGGCTTGGGAGCACCCCACTTCCAGACCTGCTTCTCAAACTTGCACAAGTAGAGTGGAACATTTAAGCAATACCCTTATCTCATGCATAAAACAGGACTGAGGAATGCTTCCTTTTTTCTATTTATTCTTCTAACCCCCAGGGCAGGGACCACCACCTGTATTGTTTGAAGAGTGTGGGTCTAAGACAGAGCGAAACCGACTCACCTGCTGACTGTCATCAAGAGTGTTTGGTCTAACCTCACCGTGAGCTTGTTAAAGGAGAAGGCATGCAGGAAATTCTGCTTCTTTCATTTCCTTTTATTTCCTTCATGTTGGTTTTCTGCTGGCTGAACTCCCCCAACTTGTTATAGGGACACCTTAGCTTTCTACCAGTGACAGAGTTATGGGAAGAGTGCTGGAAACGGCAGAACACTTTGCTTCTTTTGGAGCAACTGGAGGTTCTATTTACATCACCAAATCATCCTCTTACTTTAAAGGTGTCAAGGTGTGATAGTAAAACACAAAAGGATGTGGACACCCTAAGTAGGCTGCTGAAATATGTGCCCAAAAGTGCACGAGGCCTAAGATTAGAGAATTAAGTCAATGCTTTAGGACCTACAAGTACCTGAATGTGCAATGGAAGGGGGAAGAAGAGGTGGAAAAATAGTCAAAACCTTAATTTGGAGTGTCTGCTGCCTGCTCCCAGGGAATTTCCGCAGCCAAACCAAAGACAAGGCTTCTTAGCAACTCACTGCCTGGTGGAAAGAGGGGTCAGAGCATGTGTGGGGATGGGCTGACAACTCAGTTTACTGGCTGGTAATCTTTCTGCCCTAATGAACTACATGCCAAGATTTTCTTGTGGCTAAAAGACATCAGACACAAGTCGAGTACTTTGGGCTGTTGGAGAGGGTTATAGAAGAACTCTGGTGAATGGCTACATTGATCCTACATTGCACCTTGCAGAGGGGACAATCATATGCCATCACGCTCAGCAAGTCATGGTGGCTCAGTCTCCCTCTGTTCTGGATGCTCATGTTATGTCCCACTTACACCAGTATAGCCCTGCATCCCTCCTCAGTGGTGTGAAGGGTTTACAAACTGCACCGAGCTCCAGGGCTACTGCTTGGGTTCTCTGAGCTCATGCCATGGAAATGTGTTCCTATGCTCTCTAGAGCATATAACCCAGTGCTTTCCAACAGGTCTACACAGGGTTTGTAGTGCTCAGCAGAGCTTTTGCTGCAGGTAACACAGCTGTTAATGTACCTACGATAACATATTTGGTTTGTTTGTGGCATAAGCTGAAGTCACAGCTTTGCAGACCTACCACAGTAGGCATTCCTTGTTCTCTCAGGTTGATTTAGAAACTATTTGTACCTCCTCTTTCTCATCGCCGTCTGGCTCATTCCTCCTCTGAGAGAGCTCTAACATCTCTCAGGAGGAAGCTCTACTTATTTAGCAGTGGCCATTTGTGAGAATTTAGGTACAGCGTATCGTCGGGGAGCTGTGACTGTCAAATATTGCAGTATGGTGCCGTGCTCTGCACTGCGCTGCAATCAAGCAGTGCGGCCCCCCTGAAGCTTTTAAGGATCAGGGCTCCTTTTCCCTGCTCCTCATTCTGCCACAGTGGCACATGTATGTTAAACGATGCTGGCTGCACATTTGCACTGTCTCAGAGCTGTCTGGGTTTGCTTCCACTGTCTGCCATTAAGTGGCAGTAGTCCCTGTGGGTTGTTTTAGTTCAGAAGCACTTGAGATCATGCTGTCTTCATGAAAGCGTATTTTGATGATATTGCAAGAGATTTAGTGGACAAAGCTGGCTCCTAAGAATTTTCAACTTTACTTTACTTCATTGGAGTCAAAGGTCCTATAATTCATCAGAAAGATCGTGGATCCTCTAACGCTGAAGGTATTCAAAAGTTATCTGGACATCATCCTGGACAATTGGCTCTATGGGCCCCTGCTTGAACAAGGGATTTTGGACCAGATGAATTGCAAGGCTCCCTGCCAGTCTCAGCTACTTAGTCATTCTGTGGTCAGGTGCATCATGCTGACATTTTCCTCTGTCCCAATGAACAATGAAGTGCCGTGCACACGTATTTTTCTATGCGTCTTCCCACATGCACCTCTGAGAACCAGCACTGCAGTGTATTTCAAGAATTTGTAAAGACCCTTCTCATGACAAAGGAAATAATGGCTTTCTGTAATTAGGATCTCATGAATATAATTTTTTTTCTGTCAGAACAAATATTATGTAGACTGCAGCTACGGTGAATAATATGGGGATCAGTTCCCACTGAGATATTATTGACCAAGCTTGACTCAAACGTAATTTCTCTGCTGTCTTCATGATGTATTTGGCAATAGTCACAACCTGCTGTTACAGCAAATGTCTAGGAGGTGATCAGAGGATCCGTTCTCTTTCTTGTCTCTCTGGTTTACACCCTGCAAGCAGCAGACCTGATTATTTGGCCTACATCAGATGAACTCTGTGTTTTCAGGTACACAGACAAGCATGTAACTTCTTGCCTGTGGGAGTGGCTTTTGGGCAGAGGTTTCTGTGTTCTCTCTCTAGAGGGGTTCAGTACAGTATGGAGATGAACAGATGTCTCAAAACAAGTGGGTTTATTTAACATATGATGCAAAACAGTAGAGGAACCAACTTGAAAACAGCAAGTAGCTGATAAGCATCTGTAATTTAAACTTCAGACATCTTTGATGGACTTTGCTCATCCGTGTTAGGAGCAGAACAGCCCTAATTTATGTGCTATAACTAATGCAGGCAAACTGGAGAAACAGCCTGATCTCAGTAGGCATCACCCAGTAGGACATTTTCTTGGAAAAGCTTATCCCAAAGCCCTGAGCCTGCTATGCTCATCTGAGCCCTATGACCATATGTTGCAGTGGCTTTTTTCAGCAGATCCAGCTGTGAAGCTTTCCTTTTGTCACAGACTGATGAATTCTTTTTTCCACTCAGGCATCCAAGCAGCCTGGAAGCACACTGCTGCAGGAACCTTCAATGCCATCATGTGCTGAGCTAAGAACCCCATGTGGTGGGTGCTGTTTAGGTGTGCAAAGAAATCTGATGGATTCCAAAAGCATTTCAATCCTTCCTGTCCTCTTTCCAGGTCTACATGCCGTATGTCAGCCATATCTGAGAAGAGAAAGCACTGAGGTCCTGGAAGATGTCACATCTTTCCCTCTGTCACAGGTGAGAGCCCTCTCCTCTGGTGGCAAATGAACATCATGAATAAGATGCTTCATTTCAGCCTGTTACCACTGCAGTTTTCAAATTACTATTAATGTTTAAAATGATCCAGTGATTTTTTATCCTTCCTGTAGATAATCTTCAGAGCTCCATCCACTTTCAAATGGCCATTGAGGCCAATTTTACGGTGTTAGTTACTGGGTAAATAAAATCAATAATAATCTCCAGTTAAAGTCTTTTACTGAGCATCTGAATAATAACACAGTGCTTACATACGTTTCTTCTCTTTCTCAGGTGTCTTGAGCACTGTTAACTCATCCAGAACACAAAAAAAAAAGAAGAGGGGGAAAAAAAAAAGAAGAATCTTACTTTCTAGGTTTTCCCAGAGAAAGATCTCCCATGCTCCTTAGAAAAATTGTTCCCATGAGACTTCCCTACTTTTTGGACCAGATTCAGTTATCAGTCCTTTTCCATATTTGCACTGAGGTAAGGGGGGGCTGGAAAAGAGTCCACTGGGAAATCATATGAGAGTGGGTTCATGTGACAGATCTTTCTGCAGCTTGTCAAGCTGTGAATAGCAGAGCAACAGCCTTTCAGCACTCACTCGTGTCACTGACTGCCTTACTTTTGATGGAACTGGGGTGAGTGTGCCCTTGTGGAAAGAGGGAAAAAGTTAAGTAGTGCTTTTTATTGCAGTAAAAAGTCTGGTTTGTGTTCTTATTCAAAGTTTTTACAGATTTTAATGTACTTGCTCTCCTGTTATTGTGGCCCCTGCTCCAGTTGCTTTGTGCTGGCATGTAGGATTCACTTTCAGCAATGCTTACAAGACCACAGTGGGAACACACTCCTGTTACGTTACACATTGTACAAAGATAAAGGGAAACTCAGCAGCACCAGCCTCATGACATTTGCAGTCTAAAGGTGTGAACGACAGTGGGGGAACCGGAAGGGAAAGGGTTGTCCAGCTGATGTGTGAGGTAGTGGCGTTCCTAGAAACAGCACCCCGTGCTATTTATTCTTAAATCAGTGGTTATCTCCCAGTAAATTAAATGACTTTGAGTCATGTGCTGTGCCTACAGCAGATTGCTCTGAGTGCCAAACCAGAGCCTGTTTATAAGATTTTCCTGCTGTGAGACCTGTCATTCTGCAGTATTTGTGGAGGACTGAGCGCAAGGTGCTAAAACTGTCCTACAGGCACCACTTAGCTGCACTGCAGACAACCCGTGGGCTCAGACTGGCGCTTCTCTGAGTCTCTTAGAGAATGTTCGCTTGGGAACATCACTTGGAAAAGTTTATCCCCCCTCACAAAAAGACCGTATAGACATAAGCAATGAAAATAAGATGACGCAGGGGCCTTTCCTTAGGTCAGCTCTTTCATCTTTCTGTTGCTGCCTGTCCCCGCTGGGGACATACCTGTTGACTGGGCTTGAATTTGGATTTGAAGCTGCTGTGTTAGATGGCTCATGCCAGCTGTAGCTGTTCTGCACCAAGGGGCAAAGTCAAAATCTGGACACTTCTCTTTGACTGCATTTCGCTGGCTGGCAAGTGTCTTGGCTCCCAGTGGGCACAAATCAGTTTGGGAACCAACATATCGGCAAACTGTGGGGTTTGAGAAGTGGATTCAACCAGAAACCCAAGAGGATATGACAATATAGCTTTGAGATCCCCTCAGGTGCACAGCTGCATCCTACCTCTTCTCCTGCATTCCAGAGTATAGAAACCACATTTACATCTGAGCAGGATGGATGTGATCAGGCAAGAAACTTCACATAACCGTGAGGTTACCTGTCATAGTTGGCAGCTTCTCACAGCTGTTGTTTCCCGCTGTGGATACATGCAGCTTTGTTTTTCTGATGCGGGTGGAAACCTGGGCTTTCAAATGCTTATAAGCTATTTTCTTCACCTTCTCTGGCTCTTCAGGCAGCTGACCTCTGCATCCAGCCGTAGAGGCATTTTCTGGTTTAAGAGTACCGTTGAGCAGAGTGCCAGCAGGTGATATCCCTGCCTCTCCTGCCGCTCTGTAATTAGCAGCCCCAAACATGGAGCAGTATCTGACCCTTCGACACTTTTTTGCTAAGGCTTTTATTAATTTGACACTAGTTTTCATAGCAACTCACCAGGGAGCTGTAACAAACATCCAACTGTACCTGACAGAAAATGGTGGGTTTATGTGCTCTAAAGTTTGTATTGAGCATCAGAGACCGACTGTGGTTTGAATCCTGGGGAATGCTCAGACTGTTTGATGGAAAAAACATGGAGAATTAAAGTGGGAATATTACAATTTAGAAGCAGAATTTGTGTTGCCTTGAGCTACTGAGCTCTGCTATTGTGGTCTATCAAAAACTCCTATCCTCTGGGGAACCGGCAGATAGGAGACTTTTAACACCTCTACTGTCACTTTTCCTGACGGTACACTGCCTCATCACCTGTAAACTAACTTAAAATGTGGGATGTTTCATTCTTTAGCTGACTGAGATTTTTTTTTCATCTTCTGAAGTGAGCTTTTCCATTGTTTCCATGGAAAACCATTTCAGTGCTCTCATGATCCCTTTGCTCCGGCTCTGGGCACTTCTGGTGTGAGCATACTGTTGCATAGTAGTGCTTGGACACCTCAAATTGTCATTTTAGTTCTTTTGCCAGACACTGTGATGATGGCTAGAGTCCATGCATGTTTGGGTATTTTTTTTTTCTTTTAGTGGATTTAAATTTTTGGTTTCATGTGGTTATTTGTCTCAGGGTCCTTTACCCTAATGCAGCTTGGTGGCAGTGTTCACGCACTGTGTGCTCTGCCTGGACAGGGGGATATCCTTTCAATCTTTCCTTGACAAAGTTGAAATGCTCTGTTGGGAGATACATCTTCTTTCACAGAGAGTCTCTTGACTTTATCCCAAATTCCAGTCATGATGTGGTTGCTATAATAAAGGACTCCATCATCCCCACATTGGTTCTTCACTCTTCAGTAATTTACAGCCTGTTCTGTCTTTTCACTTGTTGTTGCCCAGTTTGCAAACACCTCACTCTTCTGTTTCCCCTTCAGCGTGAAAGTGGAAGTTATTCAACATGAATGCATCATTCAGTGCTATCAGTGACTCAGTGTGGTACAATATGAACCTCCATCCAACAGTGGATATTGTATAACATTAACCAATTTGTTCCGTGCATCCACTGCAAGGCTCATTTCTCCCACCCACCTTCTGAAGGTGGCTTTAGGGTATTCATCATACTACTGACATTTTCACCTGTTCTTGGCTCATCCTATGGTTCTGCCTAAGAATTTCTCATCCAGCATAAAGGAAATCCTTGAATTCTTTTAGCCTCAAGCCATTGCTCTGTGATGTTTATCTTCTGAGTCACGAGTAGCACCTTGATGGTTTCTGAAAAGCTTTGGATGCACTGGGCAGTTAGGTGACACACCAGGTCAGTCATCAGCGTATGTTAAAGAAGCACCCTAACTGCTATTGCTGTGTTTCCCCTGTGCAGATTTAATGGTGGTGGCCCAAAATCTTTGTATCTTATATTTTTACTACTGTTGAACATATGAATGTTCCATTTAAGTTGCCTTAAAAACTCATTTATTTCTGTTTAATATCCACTTAAGATCTCAATGAAACTTCCATAAAATGATTTGCAGTTGAGGCAGGCTTTCCTTTCTCTCTCACACCCTATGGGGACAGCATATACGATTATGGGTGCTTGTTAACTTCAAGTGGTCTTACAGGGGTTTTCAGCTCACTAACAACTGCTCCTCATGCCGGAGAGTAGATAAATAGTTCCGTTCTGCTTCTCTTCCCTGGTTGCTTCCATTTGCAGTGAGGTCCAGAGTAAAATCCTTCTAAGGTGCAGGCAAATTTTGAATGAAGGAAAGGACAGAGAATATCATAAAGCAGCAATCTGTGTCTAAAGCATACCCTGATGCAGATTCACAGCTGCCAGCAGCGAGGGGTAACCAGCCATGTAGAGAACAGCTGCATTGCCAAAGAACGAAATTACAGAGCCAGATGTTCCCCTTGGAAGTACATTACACTGAACTTGGCAGATGAATGAGGTAGCTGCCAAGTACGTCTCTTATTTGGTCATAGGTAATGATCCCTCTGTCAGGGAATGTGGAGGAGAAAGACCACACAGAATATCCTCATAAAAATGTTACAGTTGAAACTTTAACTTCTCCTGGACCAGAGAGATTTGGGAGCTCCATGGCAACCTTCACATCGTGTTTGAAGGATGATGTTGTTTACTACCAGGCATGAAGTGAGAAACGTACAGTAACTGAAGCCAAGTGCTTTCAAGGTATTTGTTACTGAAAGGTGACTAAGAGACTGACATAACTTTTATAGCAACCACAGTTGTTTGTGGGTGCTGTTGTAATTCTCAGCTAAGTCTGCAAGTGAGAAGGAGAACTTCTGGTCTGTCGCTGAAGCAAATAGGAGGCCTTCGGGTTTCTGAGGACATGTGTATGCTGCAGTCACGCCTGTGATTGCAGACTGATTGAGACAGACTTGATCTAGCTTTAAACTAGCCGGCTGCATGTGAGCAGAGACTAGCCACGGCACTACAGAGCACCTTCATCAGCTCACTGCTTCTGTATCTGCCTTCACTGGAAATTCTGAAGCCTGATGTTACCCGTATGACTCTCTCGAGCCAGGGTCCTTCAATCATCTTTCCTAAAATTTTTGAATTTGATCCTTCTGTTCTGGGACTCCCAAGTTGCAAATCCTATTTTTTCTTTAAATAGCTTCTATTTAATAACTAAAGAAACCAACAGTAGTCCAAATCTCTCTGTCAAATAAACCTCTCAGTCACAAACTTACCTCTAAAAATTACTTTGGCCCAACTTTTCCCATGTGTAATATTAAACTCACTTTTGCACCGTCAATAAATTTAAGATCCGGTATCTCAAGGATTACAACAGAAAAGCGACAGATCTTAAGTAAAACTTGCAGTTTAAATTGAGAGATTTCTTTTTTCCTGGTCACATCTAGTTCATGGCTCTACCAATCATCTGCAGCCAGGGGAGGGAAAAGGTCAGGTTTAAAACTGTGGATTTGAAGAAGGAACATATCGTGCTGCTTACGCATTTTCCAGGGATTTAGAGACAATAAGTTTCTCTCTCCACCTAGTGGTTATTAAGAGACTTCTAACAGAGCAGCAGTCCAAACAGGAGGGGTTTAACAGTCCTCCGAGAGTGATGAGTGATGCATTTTGCATTTTTCCATGCCATAACAGGCGGAAGATGGTTGCTCCCTTTGTTGTATATTATCTAACTGAGAAGAAAGCAGAGGGAAGGATTTCTGGAGGATTCCCTTTGTTTCTAATACACTTTTAATCAAAATATGACAAGAACAAGAAGCTGAACTTGATGGTGGGAAATTATCATAACCAACACTCAGACAGTGGCCACTAATTTTTCTTTTCTCTATAATCCTCCTGCTGTGGGTTTTGCAGTGGGCGAGAGCGAGGTTGAAATGCGGTGAGAACAGAAATATCTTCACTGCTTGACAGCCTGTTTGGCCTGGCTGTGGTTAATTCCTTCTGCAGACAACATGACAATGGGTGAATGAGGAACATGAAATTAAAATGAATATCAATGTTACGGAAAGCTGATACTGATGTCTAAATTTGAATAAGGGAGCTTGGAGAGTAAGTAGTGAAAGCAAATGGAATTTTTTGAATTCTTCCCATTCTGGTGCCCTAAAGAGTTGTCAGTAACATGTGAAAAATACATATGAAGCAAAAATATGGTCATAATATTAATACAAGTCATTCCACTGCTTTCCTTGAAACCACTCCTACAAACACAGCCTGCAATGAGGAGTGGTCCTTTCTAGGGAAGCGCTGAAGTTTTTTACTACTTCCCTATCAGAGTGGGTCATGAAACGTAGCGAAGAGAGCAGTCCCAGCGGTACCTTGCTCCGATTCTGGGTTACCCACGCGTGGCTCCCTGCCTCAGGACTAGATGATCTCTTGTCGTGTTTTCCAGTGTTTCACTACAGTTCCATTGTTCTCTAACCGTGAAATGATGGTAGTGATATTTTTCTTTCTGTGAATAAAACTGAAAAGTATGATTGAAGACCACAACTACATCAAAGGGCTTATTGTCTGGAGGACAGCTCAGGTGTCCCTATCCCCAGCTAGACACGTGCAGGTGAGACCTGGTAGGTGAGTCCTCCTGTCCTGCGAGTGGAGCCAGGATGTGCTGCTGTTGTTTCCCCTAAATGACAAACTTCCAGAGGTCCCTTATGGAAAAATTCCTGGAGCTTAAGACTACATTGAGCTTACCTTCAAACACAGACCCAGTTTACTCATGGGTCCTCTGGGTGGAGGAGGGACTCAGAGGCTGCTTGTTCATGGTACCACTTGACCGTCTCACCCGAGATATACATTTCAGCCTTCGCTGATGAACCTTCCCCTCCTTCAAACTAATGAAATCTTTTAATTGTGATTCGAACTGCTGTGAGCCTAAGCAGAACAGAGCAAGCTTCCCTGAGGAGATGATGTATATTCTCCTTGTTAGAAAAGGGGTCCCTGTTGCTGTGGACTCCCATGGACTGCCTCATCTATCTGACTGAGTTTGTTATTAATAAATCCCTAAAATAGGAAGGGAAACTGAAAGCCCTGTGGCACCATGGGAAAGGATCAAATCATCCTCTAGCTCAGCTGAGGAGGAGGCAAATGCTTGGCAGACAGTTTCCATATGTGACACTACCTTTCTGAAAGATATGATGGGATGAGTTTGGGATGGAAGGAGTGTAAGCTAAATTTCTTTCTTACCTCAAACTTAGTTGTTATTTTTTCCACTTGACTCTACAGACACCTTCCATGCTGTGCCTTACAGAGTTGTAATAAAACAGATGGAGAGAAATGTGCATCTTCCCTCTAGCTCTCTTATCAATATCTCTGTACAACACTAAATAACAGGAAAACAGAGCTCGCTTGTCAATGTTACCAGCTGCCTTTGCTTTCTATAATCATACAATCATATATTTATTGCTGACTTCTTTGAAATAAATAACAGCATGGGACAGGGCTGTGGACACATTGTCTTACCTAAATAAGATCTTAGTGACAGGCAACATTAGATATCCTGGGTTTCTTTTATATTTTTTATCTTCACTGTTTGTTCCCTTTTCCTGTTTTCCTGGTCAAAGGCAGACTAGCTCACTAATCACTCTCAAATTAAGTTAGGTTGATGACTAACACTCATTTACACCTCGACATTTAGAAAGTTTATTTATAGGGGTATATCGTTGACGATGCATCGCTGGTCTGGCATAGCTCTATAAGCATGGTAGAGGAGTGCATGTCTTTCCCGATCAGCATTGTGTTTCCTACCTCCTGCCTGGTCACAGATTGTTCTGGTTTGTCTGTGGCCTTTGCTTGACCAGGCATCACACTCATGTCCTGCCCTCCTTGGTGGGTATGACCTTCTTAATTGAGGCCAGATGCCTCAATGTTCTATCTTTAACAAGATTAATGGAAATATCATGTACAATTGAACAGGGTAAACCACTTCAGGATCCCAGTGGCAACATGTGCTGTTGGTCTGAGGACAACTTGTTGGAACATGTTTTTGCAAGCAGGTGCTTCTCGAAACCATGTTTTTCTAGTCTCTTTTGACTGAAGTCAAGACATCCAACATCCACCACCTCCGCCTTTCCCAGTCATCCTCTCAAAGAGGGAAATTAGTTTGGGTTTGGTACAATGTGTTCTTGATGCATCCACTCTGTTTTTTTTTTAAACCACTTTATTTTTCTCTGGGTGTTTATAAACTGATTGTTTAATAATTTGCTCTAGTCTTCTTCCAGGCTGACAGTTTTATAGTTCCCTAGATTCTCATTTTCCACCCTTAAAAGGGAGAGGTACTCTGTTCACCCTCCTGGTATGCAACACAAATGATTTCATGCGAAGGAGCAGGAAAATGATATTGCGTTATGACGACTGTTCTGAGTCATCCTGAGAATTAATCAGAGATGACAGTAGTGACAGGACCTGAACGTTGAGAGCGATAAGAAAGCAGCAGGAAAAGGCTGTTCAGGTAGAGTTGTCCCAACTTTGCACAGAGTGAGTGGCAGCAGCAGAGGTGGAAGAGAGCCAAGTAGTGGTGGCTCAGTCAGGAGAGGCTGCAGAGAGAAAAGCAGCTGTCAGACAAGAATTGCACACATGGGAGTATTTCTGATATCCAAACATCTGGGTGTTTGGCTCCAGGTATTTTGCTATTTGAGGAGTGCAATGTTGACTTGGTGCACAGCTGTCCTCCTCCTGGTGTGGAAAAGCGGAACTTTCCTTTCCCAGCATGCACTTGACCTGAAAGAACTGAAGGGTCAATGTACAACATGTAGCTTCAACCATATCCGTATTAATTCCTGGTGTTAAGAAAACTGGAAGAACCCTGCAGCTTAATAAAAAATGATTTAACCTCCCCAAACATCTTATTTTAAGAAAAGTTTCTTTTTCTCTGGCATTTATTGGCCTGTTTTGATGGATTAGGTGCCAGGACATGATGCTTATATAAACTATGTCAATAAGCTATGTTGGGCACAAACATCCCTTAAGAAAACCATTCTGTTCTTGCTGCTGATAACTATATCCTTTCCATTATTGAGAACACAAGGCAAAAGAGCAGAGAATCCAGAAGATACCTGTATCACTAACGACTTTAACATTTCCCCTTTGCCTATCTTTGCATTTAAGAAAAGAAATGTCTAAATCCAGGTTATTGTGGTTTAGAGCCCCCCAGCTGGCAACTAAGAGCCATATGGCCACTGGTCCCAATGGGCACTCACTCCTCCCACTTCCAGAGGAGAATCAAAAGAACCAAAGGCACAACTTGTGGGTTGAGACAAGGACAAGGAAGGATCATTCACCAATTGTTTTCATGGGAAAACCAGACTCAACTTTAGGGAACTTGCCCCCCACAATTATCTCATTTATTACCAGTCAAACTAGGGCACAATATAGAGAAACAAAACCAAATCCTTCCCAAAATATCTTTCCCTCATCCCTCTCTTCTTTCTGGGCTTAACTTTTACTCCTGAATTCTACCTTCCCCCTATCCTCCCCCGCCCTCCTGGTGGTTCAGGGGGGTGGGAAGTAGGAATTTCAGTCAGTTCATAGTATATTGTTTCTGCTGCTCCTTCCTCCTCAAGGTGAGGACTCCTCATCCTCTTTCCCTGCTTCAGTGTGGGGTCCCTCCCAAAGGAAACAATCCTCCAGGAACTTCTCCAATGTGAGTACTCCCAGACGCCTGCAGTCCTTCACAACCTGCTCCAGCGTGGGTTTCCATAGTGTCAAGTCCTCCTTTGAGCACCTCCACCTGCTACAGAGTGGGCTACTCCATAGGCTGCAGGTGGACATCCACTGGAACTTCTCACGGGCTGCAGGAGGACAAAGTGCTCAACCACAGTCTCCTCCACGGGCTGCAGGAGAATCTCTGCTTGAGTATCTGGAGCATCTCCTTCTCCTCCTTCTCCACTCACTGCAGTGCTATTTTTCTTCACATCTTATGTCTGCGTATGTGGTTCTCTTAGGTCTGGTGTCTATAGGGCTGTTTTTTCTTCTCTCTTATTGCTGCTATACTGAGCTGGCCCAGCCTGACCAGTCCTGGCAGCACAGCCACAGGCATGAGGGAAAGGACAGGGCCTCCTCCTCTCTCGGCTGCTGCTCCTTGCCATTTCTCCCCTCCTTCTTAAATACATTGTCAGAAAGGTGTTACTAATGTCACTGAATGACTTGGCTTTGGCCAGAGGCAGGGCTGCCCCAGTGCCAGCTGGCTCTGCCTTCTAGCAGCCTCCAGCAGCCTCCAGAAGAAGCTGTCCTGAACCCCTCCACTACCCAAACTCTTGCCACACAAACCCAACATACAAATATGCCATTGCTAGTTTGGATCTGTGTTTGAAGTGTCTGTTTCCCACATCTTAGAAAACCAAAGTTTGAGGATATCTCATCATTGTGGTGATAATGTATTTCAATTTCTAACACCTTTGATGTGTAACACCACATGAAATAGTTGCTTTCCTTTAACACTGTGCAGCTGCTGTGATGGCATTGCAGTTATTCTTAAGAAGGTTTGTACCTTTACAGTGTAGGGGTGTGGCTCAACCTTTTCCCTTTGCTGTGAGATTTGGGTCCTTTACATGGGCTTATAAGTCAATACTCTAAAGAAAACAAAAGGATGACTGAATTCCTGAAGGCAGGTGAATATTTAAGTGTTTGCAAGATCAATCCCTTAACCTGACATTGTCCTTTTAGGGTAAGAAAATAATGCTGCACCATTAAATACAGAACACATTGCACTGTGGGCTACTGCCTACACAGTCAAGAAAGCCACTGAAAAGACATTGCTATTTGTAATTATCAGTTTTATCTGTACAGATAAGAAAAAAATCATAGAAGAAATCCTGTTTCATAGTAGAACCTGGATTCCATTTTTCTTACTAACAAACAAAAAGGAGCTAGCTCTTTTCATACCAATTACTTGAGAAATATCACATTATTATTTGTTATTCCATATTGGATGCAACACAGTTTTGCATGATAGAAGGACTATGATTTTGGCACAGCCGCTGGAGAGGCTGTGCATGGTTTTTGTCTGTCATGTTGTTGCTTCTAAATTTGCCCTCCTGTGTCATGCATCAAAATATTTGGTTGTCACCTGGTTTGAAGTGAAGAGGTTTTGCTGAAGTTGGTGGAAGTTGAGTAGTTTATGTGACTTGAAGACCTGCCTCTCTCCTCACCATCTTCTCCCAAGCACAGAGCACTTCCACCACAATAGCCGATGCCTGTGCCTTCTCCCCTTTGACCTCTCCCTGTGTCCATTTTTTCCACAGACTTTGGGACCTCTTGCTCTTTGCCTGTTGGCAGCACCTGCATCCCACCAGTCCAATTTGGGTTGCCTCGGTTTGCACTTAATAAGGTACAACAAGATATCAATGGCTCCATGCAGAGTTCTTCTCCTGAGAGCTGCCAGCAGGAGCGTTTCAGAGCTTGTTGGGCCAGCTCGCCTGCATACATTTTTGGAGATGTCAAGCTGACAATAAAAAGTGTAAACCTATGCTGAGGGATGATCAAGGTTACCCGATCAAACCTCTCTTTTAATTCTGCCATCGCCTTCTTTCCTTTGCACCATGAGTTTTAAGTAACCTTTCCTCATGGCATTTAGTTTCATGTCCTGCTGACTTTCTGCAGTACTTATTCAGTCTACAGACAAAAGCATTTAAAAATAATTATTTTTTTCTCAACACTAAAGCAGCTGCATCATGTTCCCAAGCCAAATACCCCGATTATTTAGAACAGATCCCTTCTTCGTTCCTTCAGTATTTTGTCAGCAGAAATTAAGCCAGCAGAAAAATGTGAGAGTCACAAAGCCCAGTTTCCAATTATTTCCATTACTGAGTGCTCTCTGTCAAGTGTTTGCATATATTATGAACAGAAACTGCAGCCAAGTTCATAGCATATCAGAGACCATTTAAGCGAGGCTCACAGGAGAGACTACAGCTCAGTTATGTATGTATATCAATTTTCTCCCTTGAAAAGTACTTAAGTGGTTTAACTGCAGGACCACTAGAAGTATTGAGAAATGAAAGTCCTTTGGAAAAACCTGTCTGTGTACTGGTGTGCAATAAATGGTTGGAGGTCAGCTATTGGAGGTTCTCGAGGAAGCAACCTAAGGGTAAACGCAGAAAAATCAATCTTCTGCTTTAAGTGGGAGCAAGGTTACTGGCTCAGTACTCTTATGTTCTGTTGTTCCCTGGTAATGGAGAAGCAGTGTAGGTCCCTGTGGTTGGGGATGACTGTGATTCTATCAAGATTTCAGCTTTTAACAAACCATAACTGTGAAGATACCTTGCAAGACATACACAGTCGCTTTTTTCTATTTTTTTTTTGTGGCTCTGATTGAGGAAACAGCCTCTTGCATCTTAAGAATGTATCTAAATAAAAGTGAGGTAACAGTGGGTGATAACAGCAACGTTGCCATGGCGGCACTGGTACAACCAGGATTTTAGGAATATCCTGAAGGTGTTGAACGGCCTTTGATGCAGAGAATCCTCTGTTCTGGTACCTGACCTCACTAATTCAGTGGTGCAACACTTCTCAAAGGACTCAGGAAAGCATCTGTTCCTGATAACATGAAACTTCAAATTAATAACAGAAATTAGCCATGTAGGTTTACTTGATGGCGATGAATTGACACTGACCACCCAGAAAGAACAGGGACTGAAGAAGTTATGCTTTATGAAAGAAGGTGTTGAAAAAGCTGGAATATGTGTAATCTCTATATGGGAGAATCTCTGCCTAGATCCTTTTTAAAAATAGATCCTAGTTAAGGCATGTTGGTAGTTGAGCAGTCAGACCATCTATAATCCCAGCTAGAACGTTGCTGGCCTTCTGAAGCTGGCTCAGGAAGGTACTTTTAGTATAAAATTGGCAATCTACAGAGGAAACTGTGTGGAGGCATAGAAATGCACAGCCCCACAATAACCTACAATAGACATGAAAGCTGAAGCCTTCTCTTTTGCTAGGGGATGGAAAGCCTTTAGATACCTCCTGAAGACAGGCACCAAGCTGTTTGCTGGGACTAAAGCTTTGCTTCCTTTTGTTCTCCCTTTGAAAGAGTTGATATCACAGTGAAAACCAAGAGGGAGTGCGGAAAAAAAAAATTAAAGGAAATTCTAGGATATATTCAAATGCTAAAGGGTGGTGTCTGAGGCAGTATGTGTTTAAAAAGGGGAAATGGGAAATGTATCTAAGAAAATAAATGAGTATTGACTGATGATTTGAGGAGGAGGACTAAACTGACCCAGGGTGTCATTTCAATGGCTTCTTTAGTGTTGCTTCTGGGAAGAATTTGGCTCAAATTCTATAAATGTCAAAAACAGGTCAAAAGATAATTACCTTTGTTATTTGTACAGAACCTTAGTCATGGTGGTTGCTGTTCACAGCTATGACTCCCGGGTGGTTTAGTAGTACAACTAATGAAGACTAATAATGCAGGTAAATTGGTTTGCATCTGATGTAGGAAACTATTTTTAAAACTCTAATGATGTAACTGGGAAATCTGTGCTCATTTTAAAGTTCCAGATAGTTTTAGAGTTAACTCTGATTTCCCGAAAAAATGACTCCGATGCAGCACCTTTGAAACCTCTATATTTAAATTATATCTGCCTTGTCACTTACGATGAGCAAGGTATGTAATTTTCCCTACTCTTCCAGGAAGTGTGATTTACAGTTTTATTTTACAGTTTTATACTGTGCACAAGAAATAGCGAAATGAGAGTGCAAATAAAGTCAGGAAGAGGCAAGCTTGAATGCTATGCAGGGATGGGGTCCAGATTTGGTTAATTGCTGTACACTGAAGGGAATGACCACTTCAGCAGTGAAATCATTGCCTTGCATGCTATTTGGCAAATCTCCTAACAGCCAGTTCATACAAATGAACTGAACTCTTGACACTGCCTGTCCACCGATGACTGTACAGTGGAATTTTTCCCTCTCTGTCCTTGTTTTCTACATGTACATCATGTTCTTGGCTGATGCTTGAGGTCTTGGTAAGATTCAGGCTGAAGTTCATCTCCAGATTGAATATATAGTTCCCCCGGGAAAGGGGAGGCAGGTAAGCAGAAAAGATGAGCCTGCAGAACAACACACCCTCATTTTCCTTCCTTCAGGCTTTTTTCCAGGGATTTGCTATGGGGATAGGGAACACTCCCACATTGCCTTTCGAGAACAGGGTTTTTTTCAGCTCTTTTCATGTAGTTTCCTATCATTTTTCTGTGAAAGTGCATTTAAATGTGCTGATGTTAGTCTTATTGTCTTTCTATCATTTGTTACCCCTTAAAAATTAACCTGCAGGCCCTGAGCAGCAAACTGAAAGCCACCAGCCAGAGTGTATCCATATCACATTGCTTGAGGCAGCCAAAATAGTGTCTCTGCAATCTCAGCACACCCTTCCCATCTCTGAGCACCTTGCAGTGGCAGAGCAAACGAACCATCACCTAAGTATAAATTGTTCTCTTGGTCTCTTGCTGGGTAGGAAAAGTGTGGACAGAACAGTGTTTTGTTTAGGTTGGGGTTTTGCGAGTGTGCGCGTGTGGAGTCTTTATGAAAAGCTCTTCTCTGGCAGCTGACAGCGTATGCGTATGATACACACACTGGAAAGGACTCGCCACAGATTTCCTCATGCTTTTGTTGATGGACCCCAAACACTGTCAGTGCTGAAAGAAGGGTTGGATGGGCGCTCTACTTTGCAAAATTCCTGGATACCTTTTTGCATTCCTGACATTAGGTTATAGGAAATCTTGATGTGGCCCTTCGTAGTATTAGGAAGTTGTGTAGAGTAATATGAATTATCTGTATGTGACTTATAGTTCAATTTTCATTCCCAGTTGAACAAATGCAACAAATTGCCTCAAAGAAACTAGTAAACTCCAATAGTGTTGCATAAATGCAATCAGCAGGTCACAAAGCTTTTAAAGCCGAAGTTGTGATCATCAGAAGGTAAAACCTCCTGTGGAATAAGAAGAAAAATTTCCTGATGGTGTGTTGTATGAGGTCTTTGAACAATACATGTAAGGAGAGTTGAAAGTCCAGTAAAAAGGGTGTTTGATCCTGGGTGAGAGGAACTTTGGTGAGCAGGCACTAGGGATCAGCAAGGTACATGCAGATGTAACATGGACCATACCCCTTTCTAGTGCTTCTGATTTTGTTTGTGAGCAATGACTACTGAACATCTTAATCTTTGCTTAATTCTGGTTATTGTTAAATGATTCTTTCTCTGTCGTTTCTCCAGGGAAATATAAAGTTATTCTTCTTTTGCCCATCTGTCTACTGGTGTTTATCTCTTCCTGGAAGAAATCCAAGTTTAGTAATTAAGGCACTGGGAACAGTAAGAGGTTTGATCAGTAGATAAAACGTAATTATATCAGATCTGTGAGTCTCTCTGCAGTAAATATTTTAACACCTTGGGCCATGTCCTCCAATAACATAAACAGAGTTATTGGAAAGAGCACTGTCTTACACCAACTAAGCATCTGTATAAAACTGCACAAACAGCTCTGTTGTGGCTGCGTAGGAAAACTTTAAAAGAATTACCTTAGGAAGATGATGACATGCAGTACTCTGTGCCCAACAGGTTGTTTGGATGAAATGTGATTTATTTATTTATTTCACATCCTGGACATATATGGCATTATCTCTTCCCCATGTCCGTTTTCAAATATCCTGTAATATTAGAATTATGTCTGTACAGGCAAAATGTTCAAAAGTAATCTCTTCAGTTGCAGGGGTGAGCATGCTCTGTCTCGTAGTGGGTTTACATATATTAATTAGGCAAGCGATGTAGTTTCTTCCCTAATTTGGGTACATAGGTGAGGGTTTGTGGTAGAAACAATTCACAGATAAAAAGTAGAAGAAGATTGTTTTGTAGAACAGTAGCAAATTGGATGAAAATTCCATTTTTTCTGGATATCCTATTTACTCTCCTTCTGAGGTCTGGAGCAGGTTTCCATGCCATAGCTAGTGGCAGTCTTTCTATTCTCCTTGACCTTGAAAAATGCTCTAATTGGCCGCTTTCCCCAAGATCCTCCCCAGCTGTCAGGCCCAGGAAAGCTTGAAGTCAAGTAATATCCACTGAACCTGCAAAGTACCAGAAACGGTCTTGCCAACTCCTCAACTGTCTGAGGTGGATTGAAGACTGTAGAGAGACATGTGGGAAGGTTCCCAGCTGGAAGCATAGAAAGAGAAGGACTTTTTGGTGGAATAACATCCTCACATATGATGGAAAAGTTTCCAAAGAGGCTGTATGGAAGAACCATAACAGAGTTTGTGAAGTTGTGAACACCGCAGGCTGTGTTGAGACACCTTTCAGCTAGTCAAGACTTACTTCCTAAAGGATTTAAAGATTTTAGTGCTGAACAAAGAAAGGTAGATGGTGGAGAGGTGGAGCTGTGCTGCCATCCTCACAAGTGGAGCTCATTGTCCCTCCATGCTGTGCGCTAACTCCTACTACGATGTAGAGAGTCTGAAATGTTTCTACCAGTGAGACCTCTGCTGAAGGAAGAGAGATTAGTAATCAGCTTTCTGCCTTGTCATAGGCGGTCTTTAGGGGGCTCAGGATCACGCTTAGAAGTAGTAATGAGATCTTATATAGAAATAAGCATTTAACCCATTGGGGAACCTACTTGCTTCAGTCCTGCTTCAAGCAGTCATTTGCAGAAATGTCCTGATGCATATTTTGGTGGGTGCTTCCATCTGACTGCGTCTCATTCTGTAGGGGTTTTTCAGAAACTGAAAGGCATCAAAAGCAAGACAAAAGAGAAAAAAGGTGTAAATCAAAAAGTAAATTAATTTTAAAGTCATAGAAGCCTGTTGACAATTCCTTCTTGCTGAAATCACATGGCACAGGTCCTGCAGGAGGGGTTGCACAGCAAAGGTACCAGCACTTAGTTGGGAACAGAAAACTTATAGCAAAAGAAAAGAAATTAATTCCTCAGTGTTTCTTGTTTCTAAAGCAGAACCAATAACCTAACATCTTCCAAACAATGACAGTTGAGTTAACACAACAGAAAGTTTAAAGAAAACATTGAATAAGAATATGGTATTACTATAATATGAAGGAAAACAATCTCAGTGAAATCTCAGTACTGGGCTGATCCTTTAACAGAGGTTCCAGGGAGCCAAGGGTAAAAGATGAGTCTATAACTCTTCCTGTATTAAGGATAGGATAGGATAGGATAGGATAGGATAGGATAGGATAGGATAGGATAGGATAGGATAGGATGGAATGAAATGGAATGGAATGGAATGGAATAGAATAGAATAGAATAGAATAGAATAGAATAGAATAGAATAGAATAGAATAGAATAGAATAGAATAGAATAGAATAGAAAAAGCTTACTTCTGTTCTCCAAAACTAGTGTCCAAGGCTTAGCTGGCCCTTCTGGGTGGCCTCTTTCCTTATGTGGAATTGATATGAAAACTCTTACCTCAAGTTTATGCCTGCACTGTGTGTGTGATCAAAGAGTAAACTGCAGCAATCTTTAAAGTCGTTGGAAAGCCACATGTCTATAAAAGAAGTTTTTCATTATGATTCAGAGATGCTAAAATCATTGCTTCCCTTCAAGGTCTGCCAATTCATTTGAAACAAGACGTAAAGGATGCATCTGTGTAAAGGCTTGGAGTTACACAGCTGGAAAAGGGGGAAATCAGTTGTTTATCCCTTCAGAAGTCTTGCGTTTGCAAAAGTAAACAATGCACAGATTGAAAAGGATGTATCCCATACCATACAACCATGTCTGTCTAAGTCTAGCTGTGTGACTGCTCGTACAGGAAAAGCTGTGGTTGGCTCAGACCATAGGCTTTTGGAAGCAATAATGAGAAAAGCTTGTGGCAGCACCAGCACATCTATAAAACATAGTGATGTTCCTATAGAAATATGCTACTGTGGTTAAATACAGACCAAGAAAAAATATGCCCCATACAGACTTCTTGATCTCATGGTTTCTGGCAGGAGGAAAAAAAATAGGAGGTATTTTCAGGCATAAATTAACTTTGTTTAGGCTGAGCAGCATTTGTGAAGTAAAAAATGTAAAGACAAACCATGCTAGATACTCAGCTGCCCTTGGACATTTCAATGCATTTCAGTGGTCTAGAAGCTGTCCCAGGAGGAGTCAGCAGTTGTGGGTTACCTGGGTTTTGGAGTTCCACAAAAAAATGTCTTCATTTTGAGAAAATGTGTTTCGCCAACAGTAAAGAAAGGTCAGGAAATGTGAAGTGACACTATATCTCTGAAAACCTTCATTTCCATCCTCTGAGACAGAGCTTGGTAGTGGTGATAGAAATGGGATGCTTTTTTTCTGAAACTAAAAAAAAAAAGAAAAAAACTGCCTGCAATCAGAATTTTCAGTTGAGGGGGTTTGGGGTTTATTTCCCCATTAAACTCAAGGACTATTCTTGGAAATTGCCTGTAGGAGCTATAGAAAAGGGCCTTGTTATTTGCACCTTGTTATTTATATGTATAAGAGTTATCTCTTTGAGAAATGTCTGTTGTTCGGCACAGTTCAATTTTTGTTTGTTTTCCTGGAAACCAAATGGATCAATAATGAGATTTATTGTACTTTTATTTCTTAGCGTCAGTCTTGGTGGCAGCTGCTGCCCTCAGATTAGCTATTACAAACAAGCAAAACCTTTGGATCAGATACTTGGCTCAATGTTCAAAAAGCATCTAGACAAACAAATGGAAGAACAACCTGCCTGTAGATAGTAAATGCATGTAGATATTATATGCAAAAAACCCACTTCTGGCTTAGGAAGTTCCTGAACTGCAAAATATCAGATCAGTAGCTCAGAGTAATCTGAGACTATGCCTTCGTATGCCTGCTAGCATCTTGTATTCCCTCTCCTTCACCTGTTCTTGACCAGTGTTGGAAACAGGACATTGGGTCTTCATCTGAAGTAGTATTTCAGGTATTTGTCCTCATAGTTTTATTCCATGTCATAAAACCACAACAGCTTTTCTGCTTCTAGTACATTTCTCAGCAGCAACACACATTTTTTTGAAGCTACTTTTTCTCTACATCATGACAGAAAATAAGACTGCTTGCTTAATTGGTTGGTAAGTTAATCTGCACGCCAAATGTTGCACATGAAACAGAAAAAGGATAGGGTCTATTCAAACTGGAAGAGGTGGTGCAGTTAGGTACACCCTACATGTAATCCTGGAAATTGTCACATTTTGGAAGCAACCATTACAAATTGATGTCATAAAACCTTATGAAAATAATTTTAAATGCTTAATACTGGTTCACATATTTCATTAAATAACAACCAAAGCAGTAAACCATTTGTGGTTGTTTCTGGTCATATGAGCTCATTTGTGGCTTGATTTTCTTTTCATGAAATTCCTTCTGAGAGCTGCTTTCAAAGACAGAAAAAGCAATGGGTTAGTTTCATATATTGAAGAGTTTCAATCAGGTTGGCCAAATTATCATTTTTCACTGCTGCCAATGAGTTAGAAACATTCCTGTATCCTTGTCCTCAGTCTCAGGTGTCATTGTGGCATGTGCAGTGTTTGGACCAGGTGAGCATGAAGAAGTGTGTGGTAGCAGCAGTCCAGTGGAAAGATTAATTAAATGGTTCAGAGTGCTACGGCACTTACATGGGCTCATCTGGCTATATAATCTTGGAAAACTTTGTATCAGAAATACTCAGTGGAGCCCCAAGAGGATGTAACCCCAGCTGAGGGGATATTTCAATGCTTCTCCAGCTCCTTAGTACAGTTAATGGCAGGACAAACATCTGCTCCACTGGTAGTGCTTCAATAAGAATTCAATTTGGCTAAAGAAGTACCCATCTGTTTGTTAGGAAAGCAAATATGTCTCTGCAGATGGCTAAATAATCCTGTTTAATGGTACTGAGAGGCTCTTACCTTTACCTGATGCTATTTTGATAGCCCTGTTCACACTGATACTTTGCTTTGTTGTTTCTTTTTTTTTTTCCTAAATTTTATAGTCAAAGTTTTAAGTATGATAAGTGAGAAACCATCTAATCAAATCACCTTTCAGAGAAGGAAACTACAACTTAAAAAGTTGTAGAGAGAGAGCCATGTGAGAGGCTCTAAGCTAGGAAAACTGGAGGAGAATGAAAATCAGCATAGAGCAGTGTTACCATTGCCCTTGGAGTCAAACTTAGTTGGGGCCTCCTAGCCGAAGAGAAAAGCTTTTAAACCTTGTGAAAATGCCTCCACAATGCAAAGCAGCTGTGAGAAGCCAACAACAGTAAGTGCTGTGTTAACAAGTAAATAGGGAGTAGTATGGAAAGTCTGGGGGCTTGACAAGTTAATCAAAGCTGAAGCCTCAGAAGGATATAAACCAGAGCTGCTCAATGATTTCTACCAAAAGCTTCTGGATAGTCAAAAATCCTGCAAGTAGTTGGGTCGTTTCACCTTCAAAGGGATGGTGAGTGCTGAGGAGAGGGAGTTGAAGTCGATTTGCAGCACCACAGGGAGAGAAAGGGTGACGCTCTGGTCCTGTGTGTGAAGTCGAGCTCCTGTGTGCAGGACAGGGAAGGGGATGGGGAGGTATTAGATGATGTGGGGAGATTTATGGAGCTAAAATGAGATCTGGGAAAATGAAGAGAATGTGGTGTAAGGAAGTTTTCTTAGACAAGAGGTAAAGAAGAGGAAAAGAAGTCTCTGGAGGCACAGGGAGAGCAACCAAAGGCAGATGTAAAGATTGGCTGGTGGGGGAGGAGGTATACAGTTGCGTTTGGAGACTGAGGCAGTAGAGAATACATTTCACAGCAAGTCTTTCTTCAATAGCAAATAACCTTGCTCCCATCTCGGCAGCTGGAGAAGGAGGATAAGGGAACATCAGATCTGAAATGCTAGCATAGCCTGCCAGCCACAAAGAAGCATTTTCAGGGCTGTGGGAGGGGAAGAGAGGAGAAATGAAAGGTGTGCGTGCAAAGTGGGTGGCAGAGAACCAGATCATGAAACTACTGTGACAAACACTTTAAGAACTGGGAGCCCTCTCAGATATGGGGTGTTGCAGTGTGATAATTCACTCTTATCTCCAAGTGACATTATACAGGGTCAAGGTTTCTGGGATGATTACCACGAACAGGGCTTTGGAATCCAAGGGTGACCTGGAGCTGTAGGATTTGAGGAATAAATCAAGAAGACAAAGTAAAGGAAAACATAGAAAAAGATTTGAATAAAAAGAGTTGGAGTTAATACTTCCTACATTGAGTCTCTATTTGGACCGCACAGGGTGGGATTAGTAAATCTTATTCATTAAAAACAGAGTTGTGTTATTTGCTTTTCAATCAATAGGTGGAATTCAGCCTTCCAAGTAAAGATGATGGAGTAATGGGAGACACACCTGCTCATGCTGCAGTTACACTTGCTCTAATCTCTTTTAAGGGTGTTCCCTACTGATGCAGCTCCTTGCTGATCTGTCGGATTACGCCAGCTCGCGAATCCTTAGGGTGTATTTACATTTCTAAAACATGTAATGCTTTGCCTAAAATCTTCTCATAATTGGTGGTAGGTAAAGATCATCTCAGAACCTGATCGTTTTCAATTGTTATATGCAACATGAAAGACAGGAATGTGTTTCATCCTTTGGAAAACCTCATATCCGTGTGTAAGTTTGACGGCTCATTCAATTGCAGTGCTGTTTTCTGAATCAGTTGTGTTCATCCTTCTACCACTGAAAGAGACAGGTGGAGAGTTTAAGTCCAAGAAGAAAAGTTTAGGAGGCAACAGATCAGGAGTTTGGGTCATGAAAAGGAAGAAAGCAAAAGGAGGGTGGAATGAGTAGAAATGCAAGGTAGAGGAAGGAGGAAAAGCCTGCAAGAGGAGAGAAAGTCAAACATACTCTCTGTGAGCTGGGAAGATGCAGGAGTCATCGGAGCCTGGCAGAGAGAGCACTGTTCTTGGGTAAAGGCCAAGATCCAGTGCTGATCATGAAGTGCAAGAACTCAGAGGAGTACAAGAGGCTGTGATGTTAGCCACCACGTGCATTCACCATCTTCCCTTCAGCTCATGGAACTGAGCTTGGGCATCAACTGGAAGGCAGCTGAAATCATGGAAACACTTAAATGATGTAAGCAGCACAAAAGAATGGTTTAGGATGGTTTAGACAGTTTTGCTTTGCAGCATATACCATTCTGATTATATTATGTTTTCTGGTTTTGTTGGCAAGAATCTGCCAGCAGGAGACAACAAATGGCTTTTAACTTACTGGTTTTTTCTAAGGAAAGCATTATTTTTCAAAGATGTCTCCATTAAATCTTCGTATACTTGGAACTTGCAGAAAACAATCTGACTGGGGTGGGTGGGGGTGGATAGAACAACTGAAAATCTATTTGCCAAGTCCTGCAATAGAGTATATATATTTTAATGTGAAACAGTGATGACAGGGAGGCTTTAGACAGTTTCAAAGCAAAGGCATCCAGGCAATCAGTCCTGCAGGACTTCAAAACCTCGCATTGAGACAAAGCTTTTTGTACATCAGAGACTGAAATTCAAATCAAGCAGAGAGCAAGCCAAGCCAACTATGAGTGTTCTGCATTTCACTTGAAGTCCTTAAAAGCTGCAAAAGTTTCTTTATCATTTGCTTGCATCACATGCCATTTGCAGTGCTGGTTTGCAGGTGTTTCTTTGCTCTTTTTGCTTCCAATTTCCAGTTACATAGACTTGTAGCGTATCACATGTTTTTTAAAGTTTTTGTTCAATTGGATTCTCTTTCCCTACCTCCAGCCTCAAAGGCAGATTTACAGGAATCTTTTTTGAGATATGATACAGCGTTATTTTAAAAGCATGGCTCTTTTTATCTTCATAGTCTTAGGGGTCACAAAGACTACACATGAGCATAAAGATCAGATTCACCAGCTTGGAATAAAGATAGACTGGATTACACAAAACACTTCAACAGATGAATCCAGATACACTTCTCTATGTCTCTGCTCTCTCTTAGCACTGAATTTATTTTAAAATGACAGGAGAAGGGAGTACCAGAAAGACCAAACTGATCCCGATGCCTTGATCAAAGAATCTGGAATAATATTTTAATTTTATCTAAATAATACTATGTACTTAATACTAAATAATGGCTGTCCCCCAAGGAGAGGCAGCTGCTCCAGGAACAAAGGTAAGAGAAAGAGATGTGTTTTATGCCTCCTGCTCTTGGCTGTGCCGTGGTTTCACACCACAGCACTGAAAGCCACTTAGGCTCTGGGCATTTTAGGCACCTGTATGGTAGAGATCAGATGTCTCTCCAGGAAAAGGCTGGCATTTGTTGATACCCAGCTCTGGGCTTCCTTACTAATGGACCTGGAGCCTGTAGCATCATAGACTCAAGGAACAGGAGATGGCACAGTACTCCTCAAAAACATAACTATTTTAATGGCAGGATTTGCAACAAAATCAGAGGACACTAACTGCTGCTGCATGTCTCCAATTCTGATGCTGTTTGCAGGTCAAGACAAGGGAATGCTCTTGTGTTTTGCTGTGCTGCATAGACCTGAGCTATCTATTACTTCCATACTTAGTGGTGTCTTTCTGAGACAGTTAAGAAGGGTTGGTCTGGCACCTTCCTCTGTGGATGTGGCTGTCACTAGGAGAGATGGGTAGCATTCCACTCTGGGCAGCTGGCACTAATCCTTGCTGAAAGGCAAAGGTATAGAGATGGGTTCACACAACCTCTTTGCAGAGAAAGTGCTTCTTACCTCTGAAATGTTATTATTGACTCTGTTACTGCTCCTGAGACCGCAGGCAGCAGGAGTCTATTAGCATCTTCTGCTGTCCAGAGCCAGGTGAACCACTCCACTCAACCTTCAGTCAACAAAAAACTACTGTTGGTCAAAGAACTTTTTAGTGAAAAAGCTCCACTTCATTTTAGGTATTTTTGTTTGTTTGCTCTTAGGGCTTTTTTTATATAGGGTTGAGATTAACTGCAGTAAATAAAGACAATACCATGCTAAGGTTTTTAAGTTCTCTGAAAGGTCACTATTATAAACATACCAATTTAAGGACTCCTTTCTGCTTTTGTGAAAATCAATATGAAAACATGCACAGCTTTAATCAAAAGAAGAAAAAACGGACAGGCAGCAACCACTCATCCTAAAACTGGACAGCTAAACTCTGCACAGGTCACGTTAGCACTGGGCTTAGTGGAAAATTTCATTGTTGCAAAAATATTTAGCTGGATCAGATATTTACTGGGGAATTTGTTATCCTGCAGATCTTTGGCCTTAGTAGTTAGGAAAAGGGACTCATAAGTAATTTTTTTCTTTTCCTGCTGCATTTAGACAAAACATAAAGGATAATGTGTATGGAAGGGGCAGTGTTCAGCTGCCTCCCAGAAAGACATGAAGGATCAGTTCCTCTGTCCTGTGATGCATCCACAGGTAACTGGTTTTGCTCTACCATACATTGAAATGAGGGTTTTCATGTCAAACTAATCTCTGTGAGGAGAAAGTGTGTGTGAGCAAGGGTTGGCGCAGACATGCCTTGTGTCATCCTCTCTATCTGAAAATGAGTTTAGCAAATAAATAGCAATTCCAAATTTAGGATAAAATGACTATAGAAAACTTAGCCAGCTTAAGATGCTGCTAATTTTTAGTATGGGCGTCTTCTCAGAAACTACCAAAATATGTTATGAAAAAGCTAACGCCCCTTGACCCAAGTTTTAAATACCTGGCCCCACATTAGCGTTTTTGTCTTATTCTGACAGATAACGCAGGCTCTAGGCTATATGACTGCTGATTGCCATGTGCAGTGTTTGTGCCTGTAAGGCAGGTTATTGCCGAGCCCTCTGGTGATTAGTGCTAGCTTTTTTAGGGCTAATAGAAGCATCTCAGGTACCAGGATATGGCTCCTTGCCTGGAGTGGATGTGAGAAATGCATCCAGATGAATCTGGAGAAAAATCTCTGTATGCATGTAAAATTTCAAATGTTCCATACAATGCTTTCATTTGCACCAGGAGATGCAGGAGTCTCTGTGTGTATAGGCTGTTTTTAGCTATATTTAACCAACAGGGGGCATTAGGTTTATGCTTATTAAACCTGTATTTCTACTAACAGAGAAAAATCTCCAAGCTGTTGGATTGAAAAGAGCAGGATGGAAACCGTGTATCCTACAAAAGACAGAAGATTCTGGTTTTGCAGAAGATTTAGTAACTCTGTAAGTCTGTCCTGTTTTCTTTACGCCTAGCTTGTGTCTAGTTTGAGAGGAAGATATAATTAAGAACAAGGTGATTTTTTGTATGATACGTAGTTCAAAAAGCACTTGAAAAATTTAAGTGTTTCTGGAGCAGATTGGTTTGTATTGAAGACTTCCAGTCTTCTAACCAGAAATTAAAATAAGGCTGCAATTATATCTTCCTGAAAGAAATTAGATTCAGCAATAGACAGTCAACTGCTGCTCTTCATTGTGGAGAAAACCTTGTCCTGTTATTTGATTACTGAACTCAAAGGACTTCAGTGAGGAGCTACAGTGCAAGGACAAATTGTGATCTGTGAAAATGGAGGTAATGTTTATTACAAAGATAATTATTATGACTACATCCACTCATAGTACTGTATGCAGGAGTATGAATAGATACATTCTGAGGTAGAGGTGGTTTTTTATATTTACAGCCCTGTTTATAGAAGTAACTTTTTTCTCTTCACGGATGAAGTTGGAAAACTCTAGCCTGATCCGTGCTCCTGCCACAGCCAAGCAGATGGATAACTGTTTTAGATGAAGGGCTTTCTACTATCTATGGTTAACCTGAGCTGTATTTGGAAATATGGGAATAAGTTAAAGAAGTAGACGCTAAAAATTTAGGCAATACCTCTGAGAAGAAATGCTTTCATAAAGCAATGTCAAAAGAAAGAGTTGGTTAAAATCTTACAGACAACTTAAGTTTTCAGAAGTTGAAATCTGCCTGATGTTAAAATGGGTTTTACATATCCAAATAACTTTAATTTCTTCTGAAGGGAAGCAACAGTTATGATTTTGGAATAAAGTAAATGAATGAGCAACTTTTAGCAGAGCCTTTGCCTGCCAGTGCATCTCAGAAACTGTGAACTATTCTTGTCGTAGAGGACAAGGAAGAGAAATGCTAATTAGATCAGTGGCACTCAGTACCTCCCTTCCCCTCAGCCTCTTCATGCTCCTGCCACAAAATCGGCAAGAGGAGTCTGGTTCATTGTAATCTAACAAGAACGAATGTGAAGGGGATACAGCTGCATGCAGCAAGTCCTGTAACAGGGTGCTGCAGAGGTAGGAAAGTTTATAAAGCAAAGCACAATGTTTCCCTGAAAAAAAATGAATAGACCATTGCAAACCTGCAGGTGATAAGTGAAGCTATAGTTTTTGGCAGGTGTCTTTAAGTGGTGACTGAAGCAAGGAGGATTGGACACTTCCAAGCATTTGTCCTAATGGTAGGTACGTTCAATGAGTGTCTTGCCCTGGGTACTTAACTCCAAACTGCTCTGTGGGAAGTGGGAAATATTTAGTGGTGGTTTCTGAAATGCTTGGGATGCTCTGATGGGCCCCACCGATCTTCAGAAACGGGGCTGTACCGCTGTCCCACTGCTCTTCGCTGCAGCAGGACTCGGCTCTATTTGGGTTTCATTCACGTGAATACAGGTCAGAAGTGTAACAGAGCATTTCTCAGCCTCGTTGGCTGGAGGAAATCACAAGCAAACTACAAATGCTCGCATGTCTGATTTGCTGCTGCCTGGTGTTTCTGATCTCTGCCCGTTGCCCAGTTTAAGTGTTCAATCTTAGTAGACAGCTCTGCATTATTAAAGAGGTTGTAGGAGACATCCCAGAGGATGGGCTCATAGATAGTTCCTCCAAGTGCCATATCCGCATGAGAACAGCCCAGACTCCCTTCAATGCACTCTAAGAAGCCGCTTAGTTTTAATTGCTTGTATCAGACTGTAGATTTGCCTGCATGAGTAAATGAAATGTTTAAAGATGTCAAAGGTTAAGTTCCTAACAGGTAATTGCTCCAATAGCTTTCTCTTGAAATCTGCTCCTATATCTGCACATACCCAACTATCTTCTTCATGTTGACAGTGATTTCTTTCCAGCTAAAGTTCAAATGCTCTGAGGTGAACTTCCCATTTGTCTTCAACACAGGAAAACCTTGTAATTTGAAAAAGGACAGTTGTTAGCTGTGGAGAGAGTTGGATAAGGTTTGTCAATAGGAAGAATACTCACATAATCATCACTTTTCTCGCGTCTTTTTCTTCTTCCCAATGTCTGGTTTTTGGATTTATGTACTGTACAACTTATCAGTCATGGAATAAATTTTTTTGCCCTTCCCGGATACCTTTCCTGTAGTTTGCATTGCTTATCTCCTGCATAGGTACTATGGTAATCCTATCAGTGAGTGGATGGTGCTAGTGCGTAACTTGTCTGTTAGATTTCAAACCCTGAAAGCTTGCTGTGGGTGTACAGTAGTGCATTTTAAAGTTCTCGGTTGCAATTTCCAAAACATGGATCATGGAGAGCTAATGTATGGATTTGACTTGAGCCCAGAAGCCAAGTAACAAAATTAAATCCCACTTTGATGCTTGCAGGTCTCTTCCAAAGACAGCCCTGGGTTTGTTGCTGTGGCCCACGCACTGGAGCATTTCCCAGTGCTTGTGTCTATGTGTTTGTCTCAATGTCTTATTTTGTGCCAGACTCGGAAGCAGAGGTGTTACCTGTGGCGCAGGTCTCTTGTCACTCCTGTGCACTTTTCTGGAGTACTAAAAAGGTTTGGAGGAACGCTTAGAGCACAACAGCCTCTGCAGCTTCAGTTTCAGCCCCTGACTGGTGATAGCTCTGCTCTCCTGGCTGCTGGGATGTGTCCCCTGTTCCAGAAAGGACCCTGTAGTTGCTCCAACTGCAGTGACTTGACTCTGAGGGACACCACATCTTAACACTTCCCCCACAGTCCAAAGGCACCGCAGGCAGTACAAGGTCTGTAGGTTTCAGATTGGCCACCCACTACTAAAACCAAAGTATGTTTTATCTTACATTGCTTACCAGGCCTGTTTGTAATCTTCAGGAAAGCAACCAGATCACCTAGGAAGATTTTTTAGGAAGTTGCTTGGTCAGCACACCCTTCCTTCTCGTAAACCAGAATTTAGTGACCTTCTGATCTGTATCTTAAACAGCATCTCATTGGCTGGAATTGCTTGTGTTAGGGAAGAGGTTTTTTATTCTTTGCATCCAATAGAAGAGCAAATTAGGGGCACCTTTTTCATGCTAATCAATTAGTCATGTAAGATGTTACCTCTTTCCAAAGAAATGCTGGAGTAGCACCCATGTTACTTCTTATAAGAGGTTTTTGTGTCAGCAGATTCTGTATCTATCTTATGTTTTCTGCAGAGGCAGCAGCAAACCCTAATAAAATTTAATGCTAGAAAACATTGCCAGTGAGGTGATGGGTTGAGATTAACTGCAGTAAAAGAAGGCAATACCACGCTAAGGTTTTTAAGTTCCCTGAAGGGTCACTATTATAAACATACCAATTTAAGGACTCCTTTCTGCTTTTGTGAAAATCAATATGAAAACATGCACAGCTTTAATCAAAAGAAGAAAAAGCAGACAGCCAGCTACCAGTCATCCTAAAACTGGACAGCTAAACTCTGCACAGGTCACGTTAGCACTGGGCTTAGTGGAAAATTTCATTGTTGCAAAAATATTTAGCTGGATCAGATATTTACTGGGGAATTTATGTTATCCTGCAGACCTTTTGCCTTAGTAGTTAGGAAAAGGGACTCATAAGTAATTTTTTTCTTTTCCTGCTGCATTTAGACATAACATAAAGGATAATGTGTATGGAAGGGGCAGTGTTCAGCTGCCTCCCAGAAGGACATGAAGGATCAGTTCCTCTGTCCTGTGGTGTATCCACAGGTAACTGGTTTTGCTCTACCATAGATTGAAATGAAGGTTTTCATGTCAAACTAAACTTTGTGAGGAGAAAGTGTGTGTGAGTAAGGGTTGGTGCAGATGTGTCTGGTGTCATCTTCTCTATCTGAAAATGAGTTTGGGGCAGGTGCATGAAGCATCAGGCAGGTAATGAGGGGACCTGAGCCCTGTTGTGGGCTCTGCCCTGATTTTTTTGCTAGCCCAGTTGTTTGCTCTCTATTGAATGGTATTTTTTTTGCCTGTCTAGCTCAAACTGAACCATGTACCATGTAGGTACGTGTACATATAGCTACAGTGTCTTTGTTGCTGAAACTTTCTGGATTTTCAGTAACACAAGTATGAATAGGTATGCTTAAACTCAGAATTTAGCCCCCTGCCAAGTTTTAATGACAATTTCTAAAAAAACCCCAACCCATTACCGTTGAGCTAAGCCCTGATGTAAGTAATTCTCTTCTCAAAGACATTTTTTATAAACAAGTGTATATAAATAGGTTTAAAATTGAGCCCCCCCTTGTTCTTAACTGCATAACTGTTATTATAACATTTTTGACCAAACAAATAAAATGCTTAATTTAGACTGCCTACATTAGAAGTAAACACTGTGTTTAAAGAATTTTTCTAGGTTTCTTTTTGTTTTGCTTACATAATTTTCAGGGCAATTTAATGTCATCCACCTATATTGATGCTTCAGCTGCCAAAAAGCCTTGAGATTATTCTAGTGTAGTTGATGCACAATCTTTAGGCGCTCAGAGGCATTCCTGTAACAGTGAAATGTGGTATAAACAGTGAACTTCTAGATCTGGAGAAGATTTTTTCTGTAGCTCCTGCCCGTTTCAGAAGAGACTCCAAAAGCTGACGTGGTTCTTACACAGAGCCAATTCCCTCAGGACTCTGGGATGCATCTCATCAGGTCCCATAGACTTAAGGATGTTCAGGCTCCTGACAGTGGTCAGGTCTGTAACTACTTTGTAATCTCATCTTCACATGATTGTCATTTCAAGCATAACCTGCTTGTGGATAGAAATATTTTCCCTTTAAAAAAGAAGCAAGAAAAAGCTATTAGTTTGTTTTTCTTTGCTTTCTGTAATGAATCCAGTGATTTACCTCTGTAAAGTCTGACAATAAATTGTTGGTTCCTATCACCTTATTTCTCAGGAAGAAATCCTGGAAGGGAACATTGCCACAGACCTATTAGAGACTCCACATTTGCTGTTACTGGAATGTTCTCTCACCTCATTCCGCATACCATTTTGACCTACTGAACACTAACCATTTAGACCTCTGACTTCTGTAACTGTGCCCCATCTAAACTTGTCCCAAACCGTGCTTCTCTGGTAGCTGCAGGCTGCCATCCTGTGGTGCTGGTGTAATTGAGTTATTGGTTTTTATGGTTAACTCCTAAAAACGTCCTCTCCTTTCTAAGCAGGAGTTTGTGATTCTCACCTCACCTCTCCTGAAAATCTCAGTCCTATCACTGTATGTTTCTCTACCTACAAATGTCCTGCAGCATCTTGTTTCCTTTCAGGGTTAAAAATGTGAACTCCATACCCTTGAAAAGAAGGAATTTCTCTTCTTTCCAGAGAGTCCACAGGAGTCTTGGTTTGGACTTTGCAGTACTGACCTGGTGCTGTGATAATGGACTTTGAAAGTTTTGATGTTGTTAAATTGGAGGTGTTATTTTAGGTCATTTCAGAAGCTTTAATGGCTCCCTGTGAATGCACAGCTGGACTGATGATAAGTGAAGCACAGACTTTGCAGGTGAAGGAATATGAAAAACAACGTTAATAAAATGATAATATTTTAAAGGCTTTTTTCCTAAATGTCATATTCTGGCTTAAAAAAAAGCCTTTAGAAAAGTAAAATTGGGGTTTCTATATACTCCAAAGTGAGGTAATGCCTACATGATGATTGAGTTGCTTCTGCTCTTAGGGCTCTTCATTGCAACGTAGTCTTCAGTTACATCCCCCACAATACTTCATATATGTGTGTGTGTGTGTGTGTGTGTGTATACACACACATCTCCCCCACTGGCTTCCAACTTCTGTGTACCTTTGGCCTGTAATACCTTTAATGTGTTCATTAGAGAAAAAGAAAGGTGTGAAGCAATAAGGGAAGATCAATAAAATTCTCATGTTAAAACCAAACAAGACCTGGAATATCTAAATCTGTTACCAGGCTCTTCCATGAAGCTGTGTAAGTCACTCAAACCTAGTGTCTGCCAGTATCCACTCTTCCTGTTGTTTTCATAAGCCCTTGGGAAACAGACAGATTGTGATGTGGTGAAATGCTTTGCTCTCACAACTATAATTAAAGTCACTGGACACTGAACCTGTAATCCTCTACTCAAGTGTTATTCCTCTGCTATAGGATCCTGGATGTCTCAAGTTGGACACTATGAATTACCAGATGATTTTGACCTTAATCTCACTGTGCCCCAATTTCCTGGCTGATCCCTGTGTGACAAGGTAAAATGCAGTAGACGTTCATTGATGCCTTCAAATCACCAGGAGATTAGTGATGAGCACCACAGAGAAATTAATCACACCATACTTGAGCAGAGTGCGGCTGGTGTCTCAGTAATACAGATGAATGAGAAGTATAAAAGGAAAAGACTTAGCTGATATCCATTCACTGAGCACCATCCTGAGCGCATCCTAGGCACATGATACTTAGGAAGCCTTAATTCTTCCTAATTCCTCTGTGCTTGACTCATCTATTTCTCTGCAAATACTGTTTCTCCATGTAAGTTCTGCATCAATTTGTTTTGGCCAGCCAAAGGGGCCAATGAACAGATCCATAACCTTCAGTTCTGGTTGTCTACTCACAACCAAGAATGAAGAATTGCCATATCAGATACCAGTAAGTACTTCGGCTCTGAGATTTGGCTATTATTTTCAATCAGTTTTTATTTTTATACCAAAAGCAACAACTTTTGTCAAGTTTTTATTGATTTTGTGTCTGTCAAACTGCTTGTTCAAATTTCTAATGGGAGAGGAGCAAAAGATGAAAAAACAGGAAAGAAACTGTAATTTATTTCTTCTCCCCACCTATTTTTTTATCTCCTGAGTATTCCTTCTTGGTATTATCAACTGTCTCTATAAGCAGAGGTGTTTCTTCCTTTCAAAAGGCTACTGTCCAAATGAGATGAAGAAATGCTGCCACATGTATGAGCAGATCTGTTGATATCCCCTTAGTAACTTTTGAACTCAGTTCAACTGACTCGTGAAAGCAACAATGGGATCAGAGGTGCTCGCCTCCTGCAGATTTATGACAAGTCACACACACTTCTTGGGGAGTGTTTTGGAGTCAGTAAAATAGAATCGACCTCTTAGTCCTCCCTGCAGTGAAGAAGAAAGTTGCTCACCTGTTGTTCCACTCCAGCTTCTGACAATACGGGTACTTCAGCCATGGAGAAAGATTCATTAGAGACCTCATTCCTCACAGATACCAGAAAAAATCTCTTTGTCACAGTCTTTGTGCAGATTGGTCTTTAAGAAGCAAACTCTACTTGCTTTTCCAATTATTACCATGCTTCAAACATCTCCCTTTGGCATCTGTTTCCCACTTGAACCCTTGTTTTAGCAATATACCTGTAAGTCATGAGACACAAAGCCATTGGAAATCAACCATTGTTAGGTTATAGGCCAATTTGTACAAATCCCTTTGTTTATAACCACAGCTTGTGGTCATCTTGATTATGATTTTTAGAACAGGAAGTTTTCTGTGTGTAAAACAGAAGAAAACACTTCTGAGCCTTGCCAAGGATAACCCATCACTCAGTTCTGCTCGCAATACTTTTAGACCTACATGGGTGCATCTCATTGGGTGCCCATAGGAGTCCCAAGGAACCTGACTCATCCGATTACTTACAAACACCAAAAGCAAAGGCTTATCAGTGCCTGACCTGTTGATGCTAGCCTGTGGCTTCCTCCTCTTCTAGGAGCCGCCTGAGCCCCAGATGGTGATTCTGCAATTCATAAATTCATGGAAGACACGTTTAAAGCTCTGTCCTGTGGCTAAGAACCAATTCTGAAGTGTTTAATGGTCCCTGAAGTAAAATAAGCCTCTCCTGTAAGTTTAGATTCAAAGGGTCAGCTCTTCATCAGATGCAGCTGAACTTTATAGCATGCCTCATCTCCACTTGCTGTGGGAGTTTATGTTTGCCAACTGCTTGGTGGATATAGGTTCTTGTGCCTTTTGTAGAATGGTAAATCACCCTGAGCAGGTGTTTCACACGTCAGAAGAAAAATGGTGAAGGAGAAGAGGAAGTAATTTTGATTACTCTTTTACCCCACTACGGCAATGTGCTTATTCCCTTTCAGCTTTTTTTTTCCTTTCAGGAATGGAAAACTAGTCTCTGTGCTTAAAAAAATGAACTTTGAAAACCGTGAAGAAAGAAGGACTGGGAATCCTCTGATCTTCCATCAGGAATGCAGTTACATTTAGCTTAGCCTTTATTTTTAATCTTTTAACAACTATTTAATTCCCCCAAATTTCGACAGTGTTGACTTCCCTGTTCTGGGATAAAAAAAAAAAATACATTTTTAACCACTTTGGATTTTCTTCCACATTTAAGAACAGCTCATGGAGACTGGGGATTTTTTGATTTGCAATGAAACTGCTTAGCTGCCTTTTTCCTGCTTACGCTGACCTCAAACCTTTCCAACAGCTTCCTGTGTGGTGGCTTGAAGCTGTTTCCAAGCACAATTTGAAGATCCCCAAAAGAAGACAAGAGTCTCTTTACAGTTCCCAGTTTGCTTTCTTTATCAGACTTTTCTTTTTAAGGTTATCTTTAGCCTCATCCAGTAGTTCAGGGAAAAAATAAAAAAAGAGGTGTCCTCTGGAATTTTTTGTTACCTTGAGGTACGTGCTTGGCAGGAGGCAAGCATTCCACTATATGTCCTGCCCTTTCTATCCAACTAGGTGTCTGTGACATTGAAAGATACATTTTTGGAGCTTGTCCCTCTACATAACCTATTCTTTAATTGGTGCCACTGGAAATAGAGTGGCAAACTTAACAGTGAGGTCTGAAGTTGAGGAGGTGGAGCGGGAAGGACGGAGTGACTCCTGGACACACCACGACAGAGAAAATTAGTAGAAAGGTTAAATAAGAAGGGGTTTGATGTGTTAATCAAAAAATAGGGGGTGGTGATGGTGGTGAGGAGGAAAGTAGGCAAATCTAGGTTTCAAAATAAGGATGGGAAATGAGTAGAAGAATTCAAACTGGGTTCAAGTTGAGTAGAACAGAGGGAATTGGGGAGCAGAGGTCCTGGCCACACTGTCCAGACAGATCAGTCACACAGTATTTGCCTGTGCACGGTTATTTTCGTATGGCTACTGCTCACTTGAAAGAAATGAAGGTGTTGCCATTCATCTGCCACTAACCAGGAGCCAAACATCCCTATAGTTGGGGCAGAGCTCAGGAGGAGCATCTTTTAAACCACACCTGAAGATTTGAGAACTGAGGTGGGGGGATACTAACAAGTGTTTGACAAATAGTGCCTCTTTCACCTCTCAAGCTAGTTTTATGAGCATTCACAAGCTCCATTGCAGACTTACTGCTGATTTGCATTTCTTTAAACGAAAGCAGAACCAGACCTTTTCCTGCTGGCAGTGACAGCAGTCCTGGAATCCAGGTTGAAAGAGTTGCTCCTGCAGCTGTTCCTCGTATGGCAGAGTTTTAAACATGCACTTAACTTAACCTGAAGGGTTCAGGTGACTGCAGTGTGACTTCTTCGACCTAGACCCAAGCAGTGAAAGAAGGAGGTGCTGAAAAGAGGCTGGGAAGAAAACCAAAACCAACTTGCTTTTTCCACAGTGTGTGGAATAGTGTCCTCTGGGAGAAATGCTGTTTGTGCCAACCACAGCAGAGCGCAGCACACCAGCACGTGCTCTCCGGGGCACGGTCCTGCCCTACACAAGCAGCGATTTTCCATCTCTTGTTTCCTTCTACGATCTCTTCTAGTCTGTAGCTACATGCGAAATTAGCAGTGGCAGAAGCAATAGGTGGAGAAATTCCTTCCAGGATGCTGTCACCCATACCTTTACTGTGTGAGTAATGAAAAGGCTGGAGGGAGAAAAGTGGCAGGGTTAAGAGTGGAGAAGAGCTTACACAGATATTGGCGTGTGGTGTCTCACTGCACTGACTCATCTGCTTCTTTGGGACACGGGCGCAGGACCACACGGTAGAGCTGGGACACGGAATAAAATGATAGAAAACAGCTCTCCAGCCCCAAAGCTGCCGCCTGTTGCCTCCCCCTCGCAGCTGCTCTCACTGGGAGAAGGAAGAACCCTCCATAAATAAATAAATAAATAAATAAATAAATAAATAAATAAATAAATAAGGTTAATGGCTTCATGCAAGGCTGTCAGTTTACATGTCACCTTGCACTTCACAGTTATCACTTATGGGCAAAATGCAGCCACCTTCCACGATGTTGTAGAGCATTCCATAGTCTGTTTTCCCCCAAACCACTCAGGAATTCCGTATTAAATAGGAATTCCGTCTTAAATAGGAATTCTGTCTTAAAGAGGAATTTCGTCTTAATGAGGAATTCCTTATTAAATAGGAATTCCGTCTTAAATAGGAATTCCGTCCTAACTAGGAATTCTGTCTTGAATACGAACTCTGTCTTAAAGAAAAAAAACCATTGTACAGATGAAAACGGTTTAGGTTTTTTGCTTTTCTTTTGGTTTGCTTCGCTCAAAACTTCCACACGATTTGCCGGGGAGGATGTTCGGTTGGGAACGGCAACGGGTGCGACCCGCGGTGCCGCTGAGCATCCTCGGGGCTCCTCTCCTCCCTCCCTCGGGGCTCCTCTCCTCCTTCCCTCGGGGCTCCTCTCCCTCCCTCGGGGCTCCTCTCCCTCCCCGCTCCCCCCCCGCTCCCCCCCCTCCCCGTCCCGGCTGGGCGCTGGGGCGGCCGCGCAGGCGCGAGGCGGCGGTGAGGGGCGGCGGCGGTTCGGAGCGCGGCGCGGCTTCCAGTCCGCGCTGCAGCCGCCGCGGGGGCGCCACTACCATGAGCGGCCGCGGCCGCCCCTGCGCGACTCACGGGCACCGGGCGCACCCGCCGCCGCCGGCCCCCCCCCCCCCGCCGCCGCCGCCGCCGCCGCTGCCGCCGCTGCCGAGCACCCCCGAGCCCGGCGCTGCAGGATGCCGGGGGGCAAGAGAGGGCTGGTGGCACCGCAGAACACCTTCCTGGAGAACATTGTCCGGCGCTCGAGCGGTGAGAGATACCCTCCATCCATCCATCTCTCCCTCCAGCCTTTCATCCACCCATCCGTCCGTCCGTCCATCCATCCCTTCCTTCATCCCTCCCTCCCTTTCTCCGTCCATCCATGCGCCCGTCTGTCCCTCCCTCCCTCCCTCCATCCCTCCATCCATCCACCCGTCCCTCCATCGGTCCATCCCTCTGTCCATCCATCCGCTGCTGGGCTGGTGCCAAAGGGACGCCTTCAAGGAACGGGATCTGCCCCAGGGATGAGGGGCTGCTGTGCCTCACTGAGCGCCGCTGGAACCGACCCTCCGCGGTCCCTGCCCTGTCCCCTCCTCACCGCTTCTTACATCCTTACCGATACTGTCCGTTTGTAGCCTCCGATACTGTCAATTTGTAGCCTTTCTTTTCTTTCCTGAACCGCTTCTGATAATAAGAAGTCATCATTTACATTGCTAATATCCTCTCCGCTCATCGGGTCATTTTTTTCCTTCTACTTCTTCATTAGTTCTCTAACAATTGGGTTTGCGACCGTATTCATTGAGGGTTTCAAAGTCTTGGCAATTCTGTGATACTTTAAAGTCTGTGGCAAAGGTACCGGGAAAGCAGATGAGGGAGTGATTGTGGTTTGGACGATGGTAAGTAACCCTGGGGCTGAGCAAATACGCAAAGAACTGTCTGCAGTTGCTCATCTGCAGCTCCTCTGTTAGGCGACTATTTACAGGACTGGTTCAGGACCCGGTGGCTTCAAGTTATTCCTTGCTGCTGAAGTTAATTTTACCCTTTTATCCAATGCAAAGCACTGTAGTGTACACGGCTCCATTAAAGATGGGATGTGGTTGCAGTCCATCTCTTTAGGTGTATTAATGTAGATGCTGCTTTAGGCAAGTCTTGTGCTAGTTACGTTACTTTTTTTTTGCATAGACGTTGCACTGGCACATAACTACTGACACATACGAGTGTTTGCACAATGAAGTCTAGTAAAAGATCTCGACTTTGCATCTGCTAGAAGATACTGCCTTGGACAGTCCCAAGTTTAGGGCGACCTGGCCATGCCAAAGCACGGCTGTGCCTACATTTATCTTGGAATGTAGGTGAGAAAGGTGAGCAAGGCAGTGTGTTGAGAAAAGTTGCCGTATGTATTATTAATCCAGACACTAATGTGATGTGAAATCCTGCTGAAAAGTATTCCTTCTACTTTTCTATTGCGCAGTTCTGGATTTTTACCTCACATTCTTACCAACGTGGTCTGTTGTGCTGGCTTGAAGTTGATTTTCGTGGCAGGTAGTGAATTAGTGAATCATTGGCTTTCCCAGGAGCAGGAGGGGGATGACGACTTAGAATTTGTCTTAAAAGTTGTATGCAAAAATGCCAGCCTTGTATAAAGTGATCGACCCTTTTTAGGGGCTTCCTCCCCTTCAAGTTGTTCTATGTTCAGAAGCTGATTCTGTGTCAAGCTCTGTAGCTGCACGATCACGAAGAGCTGATTTCCCACCATAGTGTATTTATTTACTGGAATATTAAGTGCAAGCTTAATTAATAGGAGTTTGTGTAGCACTTTCTGTCTGACAATTTCAAAGCACCAGGTGGAATTTAATTACACTTCACAGCTCCTTGTGGAAGAGGACACACAGAGGCATCCCCAAACTGTTGTTTGAATTGTGGCATAAACGGAGGTTTGGGGCATCACAGTTGTTTTCCCAATATCACGCGACAAGTCGGTGGCACAGCTGGGAACAGGGTTTAGGACTGGCATGCTTTTGTATCGTGCTCTAATTAAAACACATGTCCTCCCTGGAGAAAGCTATGTGAAGCTTTGAGATGTCAAAAACTGGAAAGGCTCAGAAGGCTTTCAAACATTATACATGTGTTTCCCTCTAATTTTTAACCTGGTCTAATTTGGGAGCATAAATCATGCTGATCTGGTCTTTCATTCTGCTTTTTCTGTGCCACTGATGGTGTGTAAGCATGAAGCTACAGAGGCAAACCTACCCCATTGGACAACATAGCAAAAAGTGGATTGGGAATTTTTTGACTCATGTAAGCGTTGTGCCCTGAAACATGATTTAATTCTTATTTTCGTCATCCAGGACATAACCTTATTTGCTCTTTATAGAAATAGTAATTTTCATTGGATTCAGCACTGTTTAATCCGAACTTAATGGTATCCAGTAGAGCAAATCTGGTTCAAGTATCTCCTGCCAGTGCTTGGTAGAAGGCAAGGATTTGGTCTGCTAACTGTGTGCTGGGTTTTGTTTTTATACTTGGATTCACCAGTTTCCAAGAGATTTTTCATTGACAAGTTGAGGAATGGGTTGAAGGAAAAACTGATGATTGTAGCCTTTCCTGCTTGAAGAACTTTCTTTTGAGATTTCTCATGCTTATATAATCCCATTGCACTTCTTGACCATAAATCTTTCCTTAACAGCCAGGAGAAGGGTTGTAGATAGAGGTAATATCTTCTATGCGGCAATGGATGCAGTTGGAAAAATTAGACAGGTATTTCGGCAGATAGGCTCTTCAGGTGAAATGGAAGCAGTAGTTTTAAAATGAGATGTAGGTGGAGACACATCACTCAGATTTGCCAGAGATACATCTGAATAACAAAATTTATAGACAAAATTGCAGTAATTTTAAAATGTGGAAAGTCAAAACTGGCATAGTAGGACACGGTGCGCAGACTTAGTGTTGTGGCCAGCCTGATGTTTCATCATATATTTGATTTTCAGCATTATTTAGGCATTTTCTGTTTAGAAATGTTGCAAACCTTTCCTTTTCACCCCAGCTTTGGCTAGAAATCAGGTTAAAATTGTGGGAGAAACACTCGCAGTGAGTCAGTCATGAGCAAAGCATTGAAGAGAAGAGCAGAAAGGAATTGAGGTGGCTGTGGCTCTTCTGCCCTCCGTGTGGAGTGGTGGGATTTCTGGGCTGCCCTGCCAGACATACCTCTCCTAGACAAAGTGTGAGGGAAGTATGGAGCAACTGACAAATCAATGTGTGTGTGTGTGACAGTGTCCCTTTGCCCAAGGAACCTCTCTTTTGGAGATGACTTTACACCTTGCAGCTTGTGTATTGTTTTAGAGCAGTGGCATCCTTTGCTTTTTTTTTGGACAGCAGCAGGTTGCAGGTGGTTCCCAAAACATTTGGTGGCGGAGGGTAATCTCTAAGCTGCTTTATGGGTTCTTTGCCCACACCTCTGCTGAGCTCCCCTCAAAGATAGAGGAAATCAGGGGGGAGAAGCGGGATCTGTTAGTAGACCAACTGCTGCGATTGGTAAAAACGGACAAGCCCGCAGGGCACACAGGACTATCTTCAGGGTCGTCTCAGTGGACTTGGCAATTTTTCTTTTCCTTTAGAGCACAGTGAAAATACATTGAGTACAGGTCTTATCTGAGGCTTACAAAGATTGATATGATCTCACTACAGCCTTGACTGTGCCCTGGATCTTAAGAGCACCAGATGTTTTGCTGAGCTGAAAGGAGTGTTTTGTGAGAGCACTGGGTTAAATCAGATTAAGGTGACTGCCTTTCACTGCCATTATTTTGGACTTTTAATAAAGGTCTTCCTTAGGCCAATGTTCTCTCCTAACATGTTCTCAGAAATCTGTGCCTGTTACTACTACTATTATTGGTTGCTTTTTTAGTGCATTCAGGGCTCCTGCTGAACTGACCTTGGCTCAGCATCATGGAAGTGCAACGGGTCCAGAACTGGGCGAGTCTCTAGAGCAGAGTTGGGCTTCATGGACCTGGCTGGCATGCAGAGCGATCCAGGGAGTTGAGCCACACTCACGAGGGCAGAGAAATCTGTCTTCACCTTTTGCATATTCTAGCAGCAAAAGCATTGCACTTGTATTAATGGCATAATTTGCTTTGATGGTAGAGGGTGAGTTTGGGAAAAGGTTAACTCTGGGACTTTGGGGCAATATGCAATCCAGAGTGCTAACACTCTGAAAGAGAGGCTTAACTCGGGGAAAGACTGTATATAGACTTGTCTGTATAATAAGAGGCATCATTATCGGTTATTTTTTTCTGTTGCAATAACTCTTAGAAGCTTTCTCGGGAAAATGAGTCTTTCAGGTCTTTCACAAATATATTTTGACACTTGGGCTGAAATCTTGGCTCCGTAAGGCTTACGTGGGAATTATACCACATAAATTCGACAAGGTAGAATTTAATTCCTGGCCCTTTTCAGCTTTGTGCTACGTTCCTGCAAATCAGCTCCTTCAGACAGAGCTTTCTGCCCTGCTGGGTCCCTATGGCTTTGATGGGCAAAAGACATCAGCCTTGTTTACGGGTGACTGTGTTGTCAAGGCAGGTTACCCAGGATAGGGAAAGGAAATGAGTGTCACATCTATGGTGCTAAGACACCTTTTTCATTTTTATTTTGCTGGTATTATAGATGAAATAAGTGTCTGTCGTCTCTCTTGCCCTTACTGGCCCGTGTAGGGTACCTCATGTCTTACCGGCAGGGTGACAAAACATTGCTCTCACGGTACATGATATGTGTAGACTTCTGTCCCCTAAATTAAAAGGGAGGGTTTAAAAAGCTGAGTTTTGATCTCATCCAAATTGAGTTACATGTGCTGCAGAGAGAAGGTTCTTTAAAGCAGATTACTTCAGGTTTACGGGGTGTCTGTCACTGGAGATTCTCCCCTCGAAAAATGCGGTTCCCTAAATCTCCGCATAAAACCACCATAAACTGTGCCGTGAGGGTTTCCATTCTTCAGTTCAGTTGGCTGGGGAGAAGTTACGGGAGGGAAGAACAAGAAGCTTATGTTGTTAGGGCTGTCTTTGGCATTCGAAGGCACAGGGTTCCTTTTGCAATTTCTGTGACTGCAGGGGGGCTGCTGATACGTAAATCAATGCAAAGTGGATTTTTGCACTAAGAAGTGTTACTAGATGACATTTGTGAGAAGTTTTCAATTGCAAGTGCCACCAATTCCTCACTCTTCAAGCTGTTTCACTGAATGCTGAAAGATTAAGTGTATCTGACTGCTGCTGAAATCGCAGGAGTTTTACACGATCGAAATATTTTACTGGATATGTAGTAGATTTTTTAAAAATACTGTTACAACAGCTCTTTACTATTGTGTTAATTGAGAAGCCCAAATAATGCCATTCGTTAGCAAGAGGAATAGCTGGATTTCCCTGGGGTCTGATCAGCTGCTTTGCAAGTTGGGGATCTCGCTTTTCTAATATTTCTTTCTGTGTGTGTGTTGCTGGTGGTGGGATGGGGTGGTGGGAGAGACCTTGTTCTTTTCTGGGGGATGCTTGAGCGCTGCTGAGCGCTTGCCACAAGAGGTCACTGCAAGAATTGTTGCGTTTCCAGGTTAATGTTTAAATCTGAGAGAGAAGAGAAAAATGAAATTATTGATTTTCTTAGAGTAAACATCCTTCTTTTTTTTTTTTTATTGCTGTTGGAAGTAGTATACAGCCAAAGAATAATGTCAGGAAGTTAAGTGAGCTGTGGAAATACATTTAATTAGCCAGTGTAATAGGGCACTGTTTGGTGGTTAACCAGGATTTTAAGTTATGCTTCTGGAAAGCTAAAGGAATAATATTTTCTGGTTTGATAAAGTTAAGTAATAGAAGATTTTGGAGCACTCTAATGACCTGTTTTTCAGGCCAAAAAAAAAAGTCTGATACTTGTTTTATCAGCCCACTCAGTACTGTCTGTTTTATTGCCAAGCTCTGTGTAACCCCGATAGCCGGAGCCCAATCCTGCACCCACACCTGCCAGCGGGAGGGGGTCTGACTGCTGGGCTGTGAGTGGGAGACCTGCAGCAGCACCTTGGTACCGGGTTAGGATCCATCCTGGTGACAGTTTTTGCATCAGCCACTTGCACCAAGAGGGGTGCATGGGCGAAGGAGGTGATCCTCTGCCAGAATGTGTTCTCTTGAGATAGAGCCAGACTCTATGAAACTGTAGCCAGGACCAGCTTTGGGCTGAGCGTTTGCAAGTGGAGCCCCTGTGTCTGAACAACCACTGTCACCATGGCTTTCTCCTCTGGGAACATGAAGCAAGCACTCTATTTTATATAACACTAGAAGTCTGATTTTTTGACTGCTCCCCGAGGGTGCCTGTGTGCCTTTAGTGAGAGCTACAGTGTGCTCCGGTTTAAATTTAGTTTCGCTACATCTTTATTGTGTTCTGCATAATTTTAATAGAGAACAGATTCAGCGGTAGAGTTTAAAAGATAACGGGGTAGGTGAGGATTAGTTTAACTCTATGATAAATGAATTGGAGAGGGAGAACCTGTGATCAGAATTGTGTGATGTGTCGTTTTGCAGGCAACACATAGGGATAGTCTATTGTCCTTATTGACCCAAAGTTCTTCCTGGGGTCAGTGAAGTTGTGCCACGATAAAGGCAGGGACCACGCTGTTTGCAAGCTTTCAGGTTCAGAATGATGAAAGTTATTTTATTAAGTTTTCAGGAGATAAATTCCGGGCAGACTTTAATCTTTCTTCTTGAGCTCTCTTACTAAATTGCTGAAATCTGCTATGTTCCCAGCTAAGTGCCTTACATGTAGATTTAATATTTCAGCTAATACTGGATTATTTATCGTCTGTTTTATTTGAGGAGCACTTGTTTGGGGCAGGAAATAGATCCTTTTAGCATAGTCAGTATGGTGGTATTTTGCTCTGGGTTTAGCCCTCTTTGCATTTTCATAATATGAGTATTAATAAAAACAACACTGGTACAGAAAGGTGACGTAAAGAGTTAGTCCTTTGAGAGATGTTTTTCAGGCAAGCAACACTTAATGTGCTGGATAAATTGGATGACACTGATGTTTTGCATTCTTTAAAGACACAGGGGAAATAATAGCTTTGTTAGAAAACAGCAATGTGTTTTTATAGTAAGGAGCACAAAGTGCTGGTGGAGTTTGCTGCTTCTACTGCAGGGGTTTGTCTGCAGCCACTCCTGGAGCTAAAGGGACGGTGGTGCCCGTTGAGGCTGATTTCAGAGGGCTGTGCCCCTCAAAAGGATTTAGGATTTTCTGTTATATTCTGTAGGGATACAGTATGTCTTGAGCCTGTGGTTGGAGTTACTGTAAACACCACCTATAGAAACATGTATTATCAGGACCAAGACTTGCTCAGATGACCTAAAAGAAAATACAAAATGAGAACATTTTCTAGGACCCCCCCTCCTCAACACACACACAGAGGAGCCCCATGAATTTTCCAGGATTTTCTAAGCAAGGCTTGCAGCAACATGCTGACCCTGTATAGTTACAAGGAACCTCAGCTGACAGCAGTTTAAGTGATCGGGGCTTTTATAAGTGTTGGTTGGATCCTGTCAAATCTAGGCTGCATTTGTTCTGCAGTGGAAGGGTGGTAATTCTGAAGGACAGTTCTGCGTGAAGTTCCTGGAGTTAATAGTTTATTCCTAGATGGAAACACTGCTTCTTTTTATTATTACAATAATTATTATTACTTGGATCTGCTACTACTTAATTTTTTTTCATACTTGCTTGTTTTCTTGGGATGAGATGAAATTCCAAAATGGTGATTTAAACAAATTTGGTTACAAGTGGTATGGGAGCAGTCTTAAAAAAAGATGATTAGAGACAATGTTTCTCACTTGGCTAAGCATATCTTCTGGAATGATTTAGCTGTTCTTGCTCTCCTGTGATTACATAACATGAATTTTACACTGCTTTGGGCATTTTGCTAGTTAAAAAAAATTGCTTGCACACTGTGGTGCTTTTTTTTTTTTAAACAAAACAAGGCTGAGCGCTGTGTTGGCTATTAGCTACTGCAAGATAGAGTAAGATTAAAGGCTTGCTGCTCTACAGCATGCACTGCCTTTATGCAAAAGAGACTTTTTACAAAAAAGAAGCACAACAGCAAATACAACGCCTTTCACATTTGTTTTCATGTGTTTCCCAGCCAGAAATTTTGTTAACTGCATGCCACTAATACCCAAATTCTTTGCCATCAGAAGTAAATTTTTTAAATAGGAGAGTTATATTAGCTAATAAAGACCCTGCTGACTTCCTAAGAGGAATTTAACAACTCTGAGACAGGCAAGTCTGCTGACTGAGCCCTGCTTCCCCACACGCTTATGGACAGACGCTGGTGTTTAGATGTGTCTAGTAAAAAAATTTATACAATCTACAGATTTGTGATTTGAACTGTCTACAATATATCAGATAGGGAGATAAGCGGAGAAAATGACTGGCGGAGGCAATGACATGAAGAAGAGCATAGAAATAATAAAAATTGGCTTTTATCTCTAAGGAAATGGGAAGTGGAAATGTGTTATCAGTGCATCAGAGAAATCCAGCCAAGGGTGAATGCATTAGCAGACATTTCAGGCTAATCATTATGCAAGTTTTGAGGTTAGCTGCTTGTTAGTGTTTTGAGAGTATGATATGGGATTTTGAGATTTGCCCAGGGAGGTGGTCGAGTCGCCTTCCCTGGAGGTGTTTAAGGAACGGGTGGATGAAGTGCTGAGGGACATGGTTTAGGGAGTGTTAGGAATGGTTGGACTCGATGATCCAATGGGTCCTTTCCAACCTTGTGATTCTGTGATATATCACCGCATGGTTATCTGGATTACAAGTACATAAGAGTTTTATGTACTGGATCAGACCATTGGTCTGTCAGATTGCTTTCAGCAATGGCCAATGTCTGGTGGAACAGGGAAGAAGCTCCCATCCTCCGTAGTGAAATGTGGGTGAGATTGAGTACTACTGAAGATGGAGAGAGAAGACTTTCCTTTCTGGGCCACAGCACAGATATTGTGCAAGTTTTAGTCACCAGTGTCTTATGCAGAATTTGCCATTGTCCAGTTATTAGTAACTAAACTCTCTTAAGAAATACTCAGCCTTGAGAATACTTCAATATAATATATTCTTTAAAAAATTGTAGCTTGCAGAATACAGCTCTTGTGTCTTGAATCAAACCGGAAGACAGCTGTGGAGATCCCCGTGGATCCCCTTGCTAATGCTCATCACCTCACAATTTGCAGGCTTTTGTTGTCTCCTTTTCTTTTCCTTTTGAAGAAGGCACAAAACAACAGTCTTATTTCTTGAAGACTAGAGCAGCCAAGGAGAGCTTGCCTCTCCCATGAAGGGAGTCAGAGTCTGGGTCTCTTGCCCCGGGGGGAATGCCTTGGTGTGTGGCATTGCAGGGCTCATGCTTATGCTTTAGAAAAGACCAATTGTGTACAAGTTCTTTGGCTAACTCAAAAAAAGAAAAGATCTTTTGTATGAACTAACCAATGGGGAGTGTAGACCATCAGGGGAATAGGAGGATCAGGGGTTAACGTGAGATTTGATGATGGAGGTGCACCCAGTGCTTGCCTGCTGCAGTGTCCACGGGGTACGTCTCTGAGCTCCCATCCAGTGAACTGATGTGATCTGCATGCATTTCTTCCTTGTTGCGTGCAATGAGTATGGGTGTATGGGAGGTGGTCGAGTCCCCTTCCCTGGAGGTGTTTAAGGAACGGGTTGATGAAGTGTTTAGCGACATGGTTTAAGTGAGTGTTAGGAATGGTTGGACTCAATGATCCAGTGGGTCCTTTTCAACCTGGTGGTTCTATGATTCTATGATTCAGAAGGAACAAGTCAGTTTGCAGCCTATAGGCAGGTCTGTAGCACGCTTGTCTTTATGCCTGATCCTCTTGAATGAAAACTTGGCTTGTGCTGAGAGGCTGCTCACCAGAGTCACTGCAGCAGGTTACAGGAGGACATCAAGGTACCAGGGGCTGATGGTCCTTGCTTTGGAGCTGCTGGCGAAGGACAGCAGGAGGAATGTGCAGCCAGTTATGTTTGGGAGGGAACAGGTTTGTCTTTGGTGTCAGACTGCCCAATTGCAACTGAAGATGGAGAAGAAATGAGGTTTTTCCAACCTTTCTCTCTTCCACTAGGTTCAAGCAGGTAGCTGGAAATTAAACTGTGGAATTTTCCATAGTCAGAGAGATGGAAATCGTAATCCAAGACACAACTATGGTTGACCTTTCTAGTTAGGGAATAATGTCACTGAATTGTAGAAATATGGAAGTCAGGCTTGCAGATGGATTTAGTCCAGGACTGGCTGTTAGGACCCAGCCTCAGGGAAGGTAACTGCAGAAATGGACTTTCATGAGTTGTTAGTGATGATGATGTAAAGCAGTCTCTTCTGCAGCTACATGAAACTCCTAGAAACCCTAGGGTTGTATTCTCTACCAAGAAGTCTCTGCTGTTGAGCAAGGTGAAGTTCCAAACCTGTGACATATTACAGAACATGCAAAGAGTCACAGCAGAGGACTGAAAGCAAAAACTCCTCTGTGTCCCTTTGCACTCTGCAATTTTAAGAAATTATGGCCAACAAAAGAGGTTCTCTCAAAGTGTCCTCTCATCCAGTATGAAATTTGGATGTTTACAGCTGGGTACAGACTGTGTAATGTAAACTTAAATCTGCCTAGAGTTTTGAACTGGAGAAATCGTAGATATATGGAAGAATGTGTCTTGGTTGGAGAAAATAACATGACTCCTGATAAAATGTAGGGTAGGCATGGAGTCATGTGGATGCTGAGACCTGGGGACACAGTAAAGCCCAAGGATCAGATGTGGACCAATTCTTCCTCAAATTTTATCAAGCTGCTCACTGAGCAGAGGCATTGATGAAACATGGATTTCTGTGGCTTTGTGCCCACAGATAGGCTCATTGGTCTCTAATACGATGCAGACATTGATTCAAGATTTTTCTTCAGTTGGAGTAGGACACACATACATATTCACATGCTGAACATAGATGAATAAGCCTTATTTGCTTAGGAGATAAGGGTAAAAAAGAAATCAGTTAAAGAATTGAAAATTCATGGGGACAAAAGAAAACACATTATAATATCTGGTCAAGTTTCTAGTATGTTTATGCTTTATCTGATCTAACCTTACAAATACTGGTCTCCACTAAGATACTTCCAAGGTCTGTTTTTTCCTAATTTTATGGGATTTTTTTAAACTACCAGTAGTTTGGCTTTATGTTTTATTCCCTGCCAAGTTTCTGGTGAAATTGATAAGTTTAGTGAATGCCTCGGGTATAAAGAAGTATAAAATCCATAGAAGACAACCATTAAATACTATGTGTGGGCTGCTGGCTGTAACACGTGTCTTCTGCTGTGCACTCTGTCCTGAAACAGTTACGTGGTGGGAATGCACAACCAAGATTATGTCTGTTGAATGGAGAGGCTTTGAAGAAGGGTTACCTGCCTTTGGACTATGGTCCTCTGGGAAGAACCCAGATGTGTACAGCATCCGTGAGTGAGTTTAGTATTGCAGTCTCTCCATCGCCCAGGTTGTGCCCATTGTGTCTAGATATGTGAGCAAAACTTCAGTGAAAGATAATCCTATAAAGAGTTCTCTTTCCAGATCTAAGCAGAGGACTTGTATTAGCGGTTGTTTCCCTGTGGGGTGGGGAATTAAGAACTGATTACACTCCCCTCCTCTCCAGCTGCTGAGGTGTGGTGGTGGTAGGGTGGTTACCATCGGACAAGCCTGGTTTAGGGGAGCTCTTGGTGAGTCCCCTTTTCCAAGTTGGAGAAGGTGAAAGGTATTGAGGGATGAATACAGTAGGATGAATTCTAACAAAACCTTTGGTTTCCAGGGGTTTAAGATGTCCCCTGTTTTCGTATCTACACTGTGCTGAGGAAAGCTGGGCTGAGTCCCCGGTGCAGAAAGGGCTGCAGAAAGCCGGGGAGATTTTATGTAATACTCAGGCTTTACTCTGTGTCTCCTGCTGCTTGTAGTGAAGGCATCTCCCTTTGGGAAGGAAAGCAAATTTTTAAAGTTGACATTTAGGCTTAAGAATATTTGTGATGGATTCAAATAAATTCTTTGAGCTTAAAAGCATTAGATTTCAGAAAAACTAAACTTTTATTTCTCACATTGGTTGGCTTTTAGATATTTTTAATCTGCTTTTCTACAGAAAATCCAATAATCTGCAGATTATTTTTTTCCAAATTCATGCTTATAAAGAAAAAAGAAGTACTTTTTTTTTCCGGTATGCTTTCCTTGTTTGACAAAATAATGTTTGCATAATGTACAATCCAGTCACAGTTATAAATACTCTGAGAAAGGCGTGTGTAGCTGATGAAAACCCAGAGCCATGTTTATGTGAAAATGAATATGTGCACCTGAGTATGCCTGTAAGTAATTGGCATAACCATTCTTCAGCTACTATGAGGAAAATTTGTAAAAATATCCTTATTTTTTTCCCCACATGAACTGCTAGAAGGAACATTTCCTGTAATTTCTGTACAGCACTGATTGTTAATACTTGTATTTTAATAGCTTTTTAGCATCAGAGAATGGGACCAGTTAGTTTCATAGCTGCAGTCAAAATGAAATTGGAAACTAACAGTAAAAATAAAGAAAACTCTTAAGATTATCACGGACTTCAACTTGAGAACCTCTACTAAGAGAGAATATTATTTCTGAAACAAAATTAGCAATGTGGATGAACATAGAATCCCACAACACTGTGTATAAGCAAAATGGGTATTTCCTTCTTTGAACACGCCTTGCTAAAAGCAGGGATGGAAGAATCATTCCAATCTAGTGGATAAAACTATTTTAGGACTAACTCATAATGTGTTGGTGCCAGTCCATGCATGTAAACTGTAGGCACTGCCTGAAAGCAAAGATGACTGAAGCCATATTTAAACCTGAGTTCAACCTCCTAGAAATGCTTCCTGCCCTTATTTTGTATTTACAGCACTGGATGCATGTTACTAGGACAAGCCAAACCCACGTATCTGCATTTTTAAAAGACTGACACTACATTTCAATACCTGTTTCATGTTATTTCGATGTTTAAGTCCCTTCGGCGCTCATCAGTTCCCCAGTCATGCTGAATTTCTGTGGGGGTCATCTAATATCAGCACTCCGAGACATGATGTGCTGTAGAAGATACAGTGGGCACTTGTTGCCACTCCCTTGCGGCTCCTGATGCTCTCTGTCCCGCATCCCAGAGATGATGGCTGTGTCCTGCACAACAGACTGGGACCTGAAAGGAGAAAAAAATTTACTTGTCTTAAGCAATAGGATTGTTACCAGCGTTGTGCAACCATAGGGTTCAGCATTTAAAACTCAGTTGATAAGTTAATTTAAGGTTGATTTCAAAATACATATAAAATGGAAATCAAAGGTGATAACCTTGCGCAGATGTTGTGAATGAATGAATCCATTCTAATTGTTAAAGCATTGGTGCTTATATTTTATATTTTGGAGTGCAAGAAGCTCCTTATGTTACTAGGAGTTACCCTGTTTCATCATGAATTCTTTTCTGATACCAATTTTGATTTCATTTCCCTCTGGAATTCCATCATGAATAACTCTGCGTCTTCTGTGCAACACACAGAGGATTTAAATGTGTCTTGTCACTGACCACAGCCTTTTCTTTCTCTTTTCCTCTTTTCAGAATCCAGTTTTCTGTTGGGAAATGCCCAGATTGTGGACTGGCCTGTAGTTTATAGTAATGACGGATTTTGTAAACTCTCTGGATATCATCGAGCTGACGTCATGCAGAAGAGTAGCACGTGCAGGTATGCAGACTGTCTCTTCGTTGCCACTCAATGCACGTTTAGAATTGTAATCTGCTGGGAAGATGAACGAGCTTTTGGAAAAAAAAAAAGATTGTTTTGCAGAAATTAAAGTATTGAAACAGGCTTTAAATGAATGAAACCAGCAACTTATTCGGGACATGATAAAGCACTTTGAAATTTATGCTGGCTAATATCAGTACGAATGTGCTCAAGCTTGTGATCCAATAAAGAAAGTGGGGCTTTAGATAATGTATTTCAATGACTTTTTACTAGATTTTTCTTAATTCTCCTGTTATCATGGTAGGAGGCTGTGAGCTCTTCTGTAGCCCATGTTGGTCCCTGTTATTACACAGACAGAGAGCACATTAATGTGCAAGCAGCATCTTTATTCCCAAAAGAGTGATTAAGCTGATGATATATTTACTCTAAGCATTACAGTTATATGGCTTTTTCCTTTTGTTGGTGGTCTTTCAGGAGTGGGCAGCTGTGATTTGTGGTTAGACACGCCTCTGCGCCTTGTCTGCTGCATGCTATAAAAGGAAATGCTTTGGGGAAAGGCTAAACCCTAATGCGCGCACATGAGGTGTGTGTAGGAGCAAAATAAATGAGAGACAGAATCAGTAAGGAATGGCTGAGATACAAGTTTGTGTATATTTTCTCTTTACGCCACCACCTCCAGGGCACTGCGAGGAGAGGGCTGCTTATCCACAGTGTTGTTTTTTTGGGAGTGCAGCCAGACGCTGGTCATTGGCTGATGCTTCAGCTGGCAGGAGCCGGGTGGGCAGCAAACCTGTTCTCAAATGTCAGTCATCCCTTGCTCCAAAAAGCAACATGTGCTGTTGTGTGTTTACTGCTTTCATCTGCCGGGAAGGGGAGGAAGCCTTGGGGGTCCAGGGTTGCTCTGTGCAGCCAGGTGTCCTCTAATGGGCAATGGAGAAGAGGTAGGCATGTGCTGCTTAAATGAAAGAAACAGCCTTACTGCCGCCCTCCTCGATATGTATATATGATATCTCCTTTAGTCTCTACTATCCCATATATTGAACTGTATATACTTGCTGTGAGGCACCACTTTTATAGTCTGCGCATGTTAAAATAATTACAAATCATAGAATGGGCTTGTAGAAAAATGTTGAGCAAGTGAAAGTTTAGCAATACCTCTCTGATAATGATTCCCCTACGCCTCAAATACTGAGAGGACCAAAGTTATTCCATCTGAGTGTTTTTTTCTGAATGTGATGGGCTCTACTTGTCATTTGTAAGGATCTTGTTTTGACCACATTCAAGTAGATAACACAGGTGAATCATACAGATGCAAATTCAAGGAGGAATTACCATGGAAAATGGAATTGGCAGCAACGACGTTATTAATATTATTTTTTTTTAATCTTCCTTCTGTACATCCATCAGTGGGTATTAGAGAGGCCTCTCTACACTCAAATCAAGTCTAGTACTTCCTTTGTGTCTGGGTCGTGGCTGGTGGAGTTACATACACAGAGTAGTGTTTCCTGCTTCCCTGTCTTTGCACATTAAAGGAGAGCTGGAGAGGTTTTCAGTATGGTCTGACATGCAAAGTGTAGCGGTCCAGAGCAATGTCTTCAGAGCTGCTCTCTCATGAAGAGCTATGCAGCTGTATGGAATGGAAAATAATCTTGAAGTGCAATGCTGCCTGCTTAGGCTTACTCAGTAGAATGTCATTGGAGGTTTTTTGATATCTGGGACCAGTATTTAAATTATTTTCTGAGTTACATCCTCAGTCCAGATTTGCGATGTTATGCTCAGCTCATGTTACATTATACATGATTTAAAAATGTATAAAATTGCTTTATATATAATGTTTGCTTTATGGTTCCAAGGCAGGTGTTCCAGGCTAAGAGTTCTATGGTGCCACGACTTTACTGCAGGTTTTGGAAGGGACTGTTTTTATAGCTTTTTAGTGTCAGAAATCCAACCAAAGGCCAACATGCAGACACAAACAGTGTAAATCAAGCCCCTCACTTGGCTTGTTCTTGTTACTGAAAATGGATGTGATAAAGGACAGTTTATAAATTTTTCAATAATTGGTCAGTTTTCCCCTGCCTATAAGGTATAGTGCTTTCAAATCAGCTTTCAGCCATAATTTTCTCCTGGGTAGTCCAGTGAGTATTCACTATATCCTCTTTCTGTCTGTCCCACTCTATACACTACACTGGGGCTGTTTATATTTCACCATTATATTCAGTCTCAGGTGGTCTTGGCTGGTACTGATCACAGGAAGGGGTGGAGGGACTGAAGGCACTGGATAATGATTTATCACTGGAGGTGATAATGATTTTTGTTCCAGCTCAGGCAATGAGTTAGTCCTGTAACAAGCTGGTAATCCCTTTGTTTTTTGTTTTTCATCACCTTTTTGATCACCAACAATGTGATAACTGACAGGAAAATCACTTAGAAATAACCTAGTACAAGTGCCAGTTTCCCTGGTTTCATGGGCAATATATAAAAGGCACAGGGTACACAGGGGTCAGGTTAGGTGAATGTTGCTTGATGGGAATCAATGTGTGTTCATTCTGGGTGCACACGGCACACTAAGCTGCATGTGTAGTTGGAGCTGATATGTAGAGTAACTCATGTAAGTGAGTGCTAAAATGCACAGGATTTTTAGGTGGAGGAGCTTGTTTGCTGTTGAAGCATTGCTGTGCCAGACGAAAATGAGCTGAGAGTGCAGGAGGAACAGGGCATCTGCAATTGCGACACCTCACCTTCAATTAACCATGGAAAAAACTCTGCCTGGAAGTGCACTGATAGATCAACCAGCATGTAGGAAAACCACTTGTTTCATGCCCGACTGCCCAAAGTCATGACAGTGTATGGCTTCATGGATACACTGAAAGAATAAACAGTTAAAAAACATTAAAAGTCAGTTTAATGTTCCAATTAATATCAATGTTTTCCCAGTATTGTTGCTTATTAGTTAAGTTCTGTGTTCTCATCAAGCGTTTGGAAGAGCAGGCACCCTTTGAGTGGCTGGTTTGTAGACCTACCCTGGCATTTTACACTTGGCGTTTGCTCTAGGCTTAGCTTTGCTTGCCCTTCCTTGCACCCGAGAGCCTCGTTCCAGGCTTGGAATAGCTGCTTGCTGGTTTTTGTTTTCAAAGTGAAAACCTGCTCTTAGGACCTATTTGTGTGTTGCCTTCCAGCTGTACAAGGGGATGGAATTGGATCTCCTTGCTGTTTACAGTTAGTGTTTCCACCAAAACACTTGCAGTGCTCCAGTCAGCATCGCTCCTTTCTTTAATTTTGTTTTACTGATATTACAAGTGGGGTTGAAAGAAAGCCTGGGAGTAAAATCCTGGCTCCAGTGAAGTTAATGGCAAATTCCCACTGAGTTCAAAGAAATGGGATTTTGTATGGAGGGTATAGCATGCTAGACTTGAAACAAGATAGATTTCATACTGGGATGTCACCTCTGTCACCTGATTTTTGCGTATATGACAAAGCCTCCCTGCACTGCCAAAGCTGTGCAAAGAAACCTTGCTGAGCATGCCAGTGGGACTTGGGTAGGTGCACCAGACTGGGAGAAGAGTGGCTGGAGAGCTGCATGGAGGAGAAGGAGGAGAGGGACCTGGGGGTGCTGGTTGACAGCCGACTGAACGTGAGCCAGCAGTGTGCCCAGGTGGCCAACAAGGCCAATGGCATCTTGGCTTGGATCAGAAACGGTGTGACCAGCAGGTCCAGGGAGGTGATTCTCCCTCTGTACTCGGCACTGGTGAGACCGCACCTTGAGTACTGTGTTCAGTTCTGGGCCCCTCACCACAAGAAGGATGTTGAGGCTCTGGAGTGTGTCCAGAGAAGAGCAACGAAGCTGGTGAGGGGCTGGAGAACAAGTCTTACGAGGAGCAGCTGAGAGAGTTGGGGTTGTTTAGCCTGGAGAAGACCTTATTGCTCTCTACAACTACCTGAAAGGAGGTTGTGGAGAGGAGGGAGCTGGGCTCTTCTCCCAAGTGACAGGGGACAGGACAAGGGGGAATGCCCTGAAGCTCCACCAGGGGAGGTTCAGGCTGGATATCAGAAAAAAATTCTTCACAGTAAGAGTCATTGGGCACTGGCAGAGGCTGCCCAGGGAGGGGGTCGAGTCGCCTTCCCTGGAGGTGTTTAAGGAACGGGTTGATGAAGTGCTTAGGGACATGGTTTAAAGGAGTGATAGGGATGGTTGGACTCGATGATCCAGTGGGTCCTTTCCAACCTGTTGATTCTATGATTCCTCCTTAGAAATGGTGCCTTCTCTTTAACTTGCAAAGTTTTGAAGCTATTGATGTGTATCTGTCGTTGCTGTTCCTACTGGGTAATCATTTGTCCATTGTAATTAATGCCTTTTCATCCAGCACTTTTGGATGAGTGCTGTAAATTGGATGCAGGATCGTGTACCTCCTGTGCTTCACCTGTCCTCTGTCCTGCGTAATTCCTTACAAACAGCTGTTAAATATCGCCCTGGCACACACTGCAGACCTGGAGCTGTTCTGATGCCAGCTGCTCTGGATCCTGACAAAGGACAGAAGAGCATACAGAGCTTCAAATGAGCCTTTTCTGTGCCAAGAGATGCTTTCAGAGGGAGGCAGGAGCCCAGGCATCTTAAATGACAAATGATCTGTTTCAGAGATGGGGAAATTATCTAAGATTGTGCTTTCTCTGTGTATTTCAGTAAGTCTCATTTCTCTTTGATAAGTCTATTTTCTAGGTAGTAAGATTCCCAGTAGCAGGGTGTTTTTGATATTTATGTCTTGTACAGTTTGCACTGAAGGAACTCGACAAGCACTAAATAACAAAACATGAGGCAGAAAAAGACAGAGTGATTGACTGAGGAAGTAGGAGTTCCTCCATGTGTACAAAATAGGGCAGACTAAATTAAATTAAACCTGTGATAAGCGAAGATCTTATATAACTTATGCAGTGAGTGGCTTTGAGGTTTCTTCAGTAGTGTTAAAAATTGCTTTCTGAAAAGTGTTTCTATTATGCCACAAGCCTTTAAAATGTCTTTTTATATGTGAAAATAATATAAAATTGGAGTATTACAGGTTACTGCAATAATAAGCTGCCTTTATTCAAAACATAAAGTTGATTGATCATATTCAGCAGCTCTAACTGGTATCGTCCACCACTCAACGCCAAGTACAATTTGTCATTTTAACACTAATTACTGATGGCTTTCTGTGTTATAAGCCATGTAAAGTCAAGCACTTTAATAAATTCTTATTTTTTCCTTCAGGACTAAGAGAAACATTGGTTTAAATCTCAAGAAAGCAAAAAGAGAGAATTCAATTGCATAACAGGCTGTGTGAAAAATCCTAGCTCTTATTTTGTGTTGGAGATAGGATATCTGCTTTACCTCATCAGTGCATTAAAAGAGGCATAGGTTAAAAAAAGATAAAATCAAACTCTTTTGTTGTCATCTCACATGTAACTGTATGAAAGGTTATCCGCTGAACTCAGGAAGGAAAGGCAGGTCGTTTGAAAATGAGCAGTAGGCTGTGTTTTGCATTTTCCAAAGACGGCTGTGTATGTTAATGATGAGCAATACCTTAACGAAGCCTTGTGCCCTGTTAAAACCATTTCCTGACATCAGTTGCTGTAGTGGTGTCGCTTTTACGTTGCTCTCCCAAAGGTAACAGTTATGACATGTCATTTATAGCTCTCCCTGTGTTACCAGTGAAGAAGCATCTGTAGTGAGATACAGATGCTGTGGTTACTCTGATTCCCCACATCCGCCTCCATCACCCATGCTGGGGGGTACCTTATTCTGGGGTCAGCCCCATTGCCTCCCTTGGCTGATAGTGTAAAGAAAAGATTCATGGCCTGGCCTTCATCGAGTATTTTGATGCTTGCCGAGTCACTAACCACTATGTTGTTTTATTGTTTCTTTGAGAACAGTAGACATAAAATAAATGTTTATTGAACCTTTGGAGGCCTGTTGATCAATAAAAGAGAAGCTGCATTGAAACCACAAAGGCGCTGATAGCTTTTCTCTTTCGTATTCTCAGGGTTTTCTGTTGTAGGTTTCAGCTGAAGCTCAAACCGTTTGTTAACAAAGAAAATGGGGAAAAAAAAAAAAAGTCTGATCAATTAAAAGTATATTCATCCAAATGTCTGAAAGCTTTTATCCCATATTCCATTTTCTTTGAGTTCTGTAATTGGGAATATGCACAGAGTGGTCTTCGCTTATTTTTAATCCAGGGAAGAATGACAATAAAAGCCTGGCTGTTTCCTTACAAAGGCTTCCCAAAGCAAGGTCAGGGGGTTGAGTGTCCTTACACCAGCTGAAAGTCTGACCTGGAAAAAGATGATATGGTCAAATGGCAAGAAATAGCGGACTTAAAATTACATTTTTATATTCTTGGTCTGGAGAGGGATGCATAGAATTATAGAATAGTTTGGGTTGGAAGGGACCTTAAAGCTCATCCAGTTCCAACCCCCCTGCCATGGGCAGGGACGTCCCACTAGCTCAGGCTGCCCAAGGCCCCATCCAACCTGCCCAAGGCCAAAAATAATCTCAAAAAGCATTTTACTGTTTCTGTATTTTAACTGAAATATTAAAATGAGGTGCAGTATACAATAAGGAAAATTAAGAGTCAATTTGGTTATGTTTGGTGGTAATGCAGACATAGTTGCATTGTATGAGACAGCTCATACAGCTGCTTTGTGTTGAATTTTCAAGAATGACAGGCATCCCTTCTTATTGGTTAAATCCCCCCTCCTTTTGTAATTGGTATTTAGCAAAAGGATTCTGATTATGTCATTGTCCCAAGTAACCACAGAATCATAGAATTGGTTGATTGGAAAAGACCTTTGAGATCACTGAGTCCAACCAAACCTGTCCTTTACTAAATCATATCCCCAAGCACTTCGTCTACCTGTCTTTTACCTCCAGGGATGGTGACCACCTCCCAGGGCAGCCTCCGACAGTGCCTGAGAACCCTTTTGGTGAAGAATTTTTTCCTAATGTCTAATCTAAACCTCCTCTGGCGCAACTTGAGGCCATTCCCTCTCATTTTATCATCACTTGAGAGAAGAGACCAACACAGGTCAAGATTAGATTTGTAGCCAACAATTCAGCCAACAGCTTTTACTTGTAGTAGCTTCCATTCCTCCTCCAGCTGCCTTTGCAAGAGGATCAAACAAAATTTGGGAGGTTTTAGAGGTTTTGTTCAGTTTTCTTCATTTTGACAGCAATATTCTCAAGGTCTGCAGCTGTGGCAATAATGTTTTTATAGGCTATTGGCGCTTTTTATAACTGTATATCCTTAAAGATATGCTCAGAAAAGCACTTAATGAAACATTGCAGTATATTTACTGTCATTTGGAGCAAAAAGGTGGTCATAGTTACTGTTGTAGATTTCCTTGTAACACTCTAAATATTTAAATGAAGTGTAATAATTACATAATTACAGTTCATTATATGACAGTTAATAGCATCTCCAATGCTTATGGCTTTTAAGATGACTGTAACAAAGTTGTTGCTTATCTAGAAAAAAGAAAAACTTTTGTCTTTTTCAGTTTTATGTATGGTGAGCTGACAGACAAGAAGACCATTGAAAAAGTCAGACAGACTTTTGACAACTATGAGTCAAACTGCTTTGAAATTCTCCTCTACAAGAAAAACAGTATGTATATATTTGTGTGTGGTCCTGAGAGTGAAAATGCACATTTAAAGTATATAATAAAGTAAAACAAATTTTCATTTTGACATATGGGTAAATTTGGGGCAAGATTTGGAGAAGACATGGGTATTTCGGTCAACACAGCTCAGGAAAAGAGCTCTTTTTTTTCAGGATGAGTGTTCAAATTGCCAAGAATAGTTGTTCCCTGCTGTCTCTAGTCTGACTCCTTCTTTCCAAAATATATTTAGTTTTGAGGATTGTTTCCCTGAGGGGAAAATGACTGGGTTAAGTGGAAAGAAATCCTGAATGAGGTTCCCCCACATTCCTCAGGAAACACCTTCACGTCTCCACAAGTGAGAGCCCATAGCCTGATTGCTATGAGTGGATGCTCCCAGCAGCGCTTCTGCAGTGTGTAAATCAACACGTGCGCTCTAGTTGGAGTGCTTAATTTGATGTGTAATTTGATTAATTAGAAAACCAGAAGATTTTGTTACTTAATGAGATGTAGGACCTAAGTCCTTTCCTCTTGGTACCATTGGGTTTACAGGAGGTTGTGAGAACAGGGGAAGATATTCTTCGGTTTGTCTGAAGCATGAGTCACTCCAGTCACATTTTCTGTCTTGCCATGTATGTGGGTAGTACTTCTGGCTTATTAACGTTGTAGCATGTGCTAAGCAAAACCTGCACTGTTATGTGGTCTCACACTGGGCTTATGCAGTGTCGATACCTCTCCTGGGCTGGTGGTTGAAGTCCCTGCTTTTCTCAGTGGAGGTGAGCCGCCTCTGACACTGGCACAGGCCATCTTCCCAAGATACAACTCCAAAACTGTCCGATGAAATGTGCTCCAGAAAAGCTGGTTCCTCTACGCTGAGCAGACCAAGTCTCATTGACTGTGTCGGTGGCCACGTCAAACACAAGCCAAAAGCAATCTTGACAGAGATGTTTTCCTCGGCTTGGCTTCCCGTGCCTGCTCAGGATGCAGCTTCTGTGGTGTCAGGGAGCTTTGCTGCTGGTTCCGCTCCCTGGAGCCTGGGAGCTGAGACCATGTCCTCCTCAGGGGCACTTCATGGAGCACCTTGCTGGGGTGAGGCTGGAGGTTTCTCTGTGTGTTGTGACTGAGGAAAGGTGGTGGTGTGCCTCAGGAGAGAGAGAACTGTGCCTGACCACCCCATTTCACTGCAAACTCACACAAACCTTTTGTGACACTGAAGAGATCGTCCTGGATACCTCGCTTTCTTGGAACAAACTCATGCTTCATGCTGTATTTCCACTTTCCCTTTTTAGACTAAAACTTCCTGTATGTGCACTTAAACAGTAGGAAATGTCTTCAGATTTCTCCAGTTCTGCCTGCTTCAAAGCATTTTTAGCCAACGCTTTAATTAAAAAGAGAAGCAAGAGTGGCTCTGAAGTCCAGCTGTTTCTGCAGGTGCCCAGGGGAGCCCTCCAAATGACCTCTCTTCTGTTCCTCAGCATATGGCTATGTCTGTTCTCTAGATTTTCGGCTTCTCTGCCCATTGCCTGTGCAGGTCACCTGGACGTCTTCTCACATTAGGGGAATTTCCCCGGACAGCCTTGTGTTGGGTATCTTTGTATCTGGTCGTGCCTGGTACCACCCTGCCCCGTGCTGTGTGATTTCTGAAGAGGATCCCAGAGACCCAGTGCTCTCCCTGACCCTGGCTTCTCTTATTAATTGGACTGGCAGCTCCTGTTATAGCACGGGCTGGTCCTGAACTAAATTCCTTTCTGTTTTATTTAAGTATGAAAAGAAAAAAGCATTCTCTTGGTAACTTTTCTGTAACAAACTAGTCACTCCTGATTTGGGATGTGGATTGCCTGCTAGAGCTTGATTATGCTTCAGAGATTTCTTGAGCTGCAGTTGCCGTAATAAAATCTTCACTTTTGCTGAGATCTCCAAGCCTATGCTTCCCATAAGTTAAGCAGGACTGCAGAAGGACTTTATGGAAAAGCCACATTTCTTTAACGCTTCAGTCAATTCCCATCCATAACATCTATTGCCACTTCCTTCACCATCACCCAAAGCCCAGAACTTCAGCCTCTTGCTAACACTAATAGGCTCAACTTTTGGCTACAGTTCAGCATCTGATTTGTCCAGGGTTTGGTCCTATTTGTCACGCTCTGAGCCTTATAGAGGAATGTTCTTCCAGAAACTGTCTGCTTATCCTTCTTATCCTTCATGCTGAATGTTGGAGCAGATAGAGAAATAAAGACTCGTATCTGTTGGTATGAATGAATGTATTTCTGCATGTTCGTATACTTGAATATGCTTCTGCAAATGTAGATAGTTGCTCTGTGGAAGGGCTTGTGTTTTTCACCTGCAGAGACCCTGCCTATTGCCTCTGTCCTGCACAGAGCTTGCAGTGCTCTCAGAGCACCCTACTGCCCACATTTTCAAACTGTAGGTCCAGAGATGATGTATATTTTTGATTACGTGGCACAAGCTTTTCTTTCTCACCCATTTCTTTATGCTTTCAGCAGAGAGATTTTGAGATTTTCAGTTTGCTTTCCTATCCTTCTTTCATTCAGTACGGAGATGATCTTTAAAAGCTGATATCCTCTGGCAGCATCCATAAGACTGCTGCCTTCACACGACCCCTTGGCACTTTAACCCAGCTAGCAGGTTTCAGGTTCAGCCCTGAAAGTTTGCTATAGTGTTCTTCTGCTTTACTGTGTTCTCTCAAATGTAGTCCTGAGCTCTACCCACCTAACTATTCACCAATCATAGCAGGCATGTGTATATGTATACATACATATATATCGTGATGCTCAGGAAACCTCTTTGTTTGCTTTTTGCCCAGATTGCTGCTTCTGCAGCATTAGCCATCAAGGTATTTAGCTGGCTGTGAAGGCATTAGTAGTGCAGCCCGTGTAGCTGCAAGTTTGAGAGGGAGGACATGGCTGTGGGCATGGAGCTTTGCTGGATGGAAAGCATCTCTGATGTTCACATCCCTGCAGGTGAACACGGTGTTTTCTAAGCAAATTGATTTACTTCTTATAGGATTTTGCCCCTTACAGAGCAGACATGCATGTATGTAGGGGACTGCGACATGCCTTTCAGCTTAGGAGGAATCAAACCCAGTTTCAGCTCCTGAGCACCTGCAGGAGCCCTGTGTGAGTATTTACCAAAAGCCGTACTAACCACTCCAACACTGTAGGCTTTTTTTTTTTAAAGCTGTTTATTTGATGAGTGGTAGGATTTGAAAATAATTCTGAATTTATTTCAAACGCTAAATAGACATAACTGCATTGGGAGATTGCTTCACTGGGCCGGACAGTGAGGAGGCGGAGGGTATGACCTGAAACACAGAAAAGAAATTGAATCTCTTGATTTGTCTTGACAGGACATTTGCAGTCTGTGTCTGGATTAGCTCAAGTCCTCTTACATAAGGGAGTAACTTTAAATTTGGAGCTTTTGACAGTATACTCCAATCTTTTTGGATTCGATAACTTTATATTATGTGGAAAAGGTATCAAAGGTACCATCCATTCATTTTTTCTTACCTGCCTACCCTGCAGACACTAAATTTGTGAGACATGCTGGGAAGAAAACAGGAGCAAGAGAGGAAGAATCGTATATTTTATTTCAGAATGAAGATCTACAAAGCCTCCTGTCTCTGCTTATTTGAAAATTAAATTGGTATCATTTCCCCATTTTTGTGAATCTGTAAAAATAACAATAGGTTGTTTTCCTTTGGAGCGGTAAAACTAAAAGATCTGGAAGATGTAGAAAATTCTAAGTATGGTCCTAAAGGACACGTGTGTTGTAATAATGTATAAATGATGAAATATTCTGTGTACAGCTGTGTAAAGTTTATGCTACACCACAGTCCAATGTTGCTTTTTTCCTTTGCTCCAGGAACCCCGGTTTGGTTCTACATGCAAATTGCACCCATAAGAAATGAGCATGAGAAAGTGGTTTTGTTCCTGTGCACTTTTAAGGATATCACTTTGTTCAAACAACCAATTGAAGATGATTCAACAAAAGGTAAATATGAAATACAGTATATTTCCTTGGTAAATGATGAAGTACGTGGTTGAGCTCAGTCCTGTGACAGAGCCATGTCATGCCTGTGATCTGTGTCTTCAATTCAGGAAGTGTTTTGTGACCTGTCAGAGTTTCAATGCCAGTTTCCTAAATTATTACTTAAAAAATAAAAGATAAATCACCATGAGTGGAAATTCCCTAATAACAATTTGCTAGAGTGACAAGTCCTTCTTTCTCTTTGTAATTTCACTGCTTCTTCACTACAACTGGCACTTGCTAAAAATTGCATACTTTTGAGTCATTTTAAAGCTGTGTTGTTTCAGGGGACCTTTCTCCTAATGGACTGGTATCTTCTTTTCAGAAAATATAATTCCAGTTCCTTTGTACTGAGAAGCTGATGTTTCCTCCCTTTCTGACAGCCTATTTGGGTCTTTTATTACTGGCCTGCAATGTTGACTGTGTGGTAGTGGACATTGTACTTCTTATTTAACAGCTGCCAGTGATGGTGTTTGATGAGGTGTGCCATGCTCTAACAACCCATGGTCAGATCTACAGCCTTGCACAAGCGAGATCTGGTGGGGAAAAGTGCAGAGGATCTAACAGCATCCTCTGCTTTGGTTAAAAGTCGTGTGTCTTGTATCAGGGTCACGTATATTGCTTTGGTTGAAATAATGCATGATTACATAAAGAAGGACTTTTATGCTACAGCATCCACACCCCATCTCTTGGAAGTTGCCTTCTGATGATGAATTCCTTGCTATATTTTTCTCTTCATGCTTGGAGAAGGCTTGATTTCTCACTGAGAGCCATGTATGCTGTAAGCCACCTTCTTTAGAATAAACTTGATTTGAATGCAAACAGGATTTAGACTGATTCCTTATGGTCTAGATAACGCTATGTGTTATCTACTACAAACACTAATATGTGTTTGTATAACTGAAAAGTAGATTTATAAAAGCAGACATAAAATAAAACAAAAGGTCTTTCTTTGGGCAAACACCATGTAAGAAAATTTTTTATCTGGAGAGTGTTATCCATGAAGTTATTAGATCCTGACACAGGGATACCTTTTCAGCCATGATAAAATTTACTGCCTCTACTATTTAGGTAGCAACCTGAAAATGTTCCTTTATTTTACTCTCAGCCCCATAACATGAAATTCTTCTGCCTGGAAATAATCTGAAATTTTTAAGATAAATGCCAGTTAATTGAGAGGACTTAATTCTAGAGATCTGAAAGCATGTGACTGGCTCCTTGCTGCAGTGTTTATAATATGTATTGTATTCAAGGAAAAAGACAATCTTTGCAAGGATTGCCTTGTAAGATTCCCTGTTTGATGCTTTCTGTTCAGATCTGTACTCACGTAGAACCACATAGAAGTCCGTCTTTTCACTGGCTCTGCCCCAGTTTCCACAGTACATAGTTGCACTGAAGCAGAGCAGGGAAAACATCTAGAAGGTGGCTCCCAAATGCAGAAATGATAAATGTTGCCTTCTTTGGATTCTTGGCCTGGGAAATTTGTACTCTGTTGCCTTCCCTGGAGAGGCAGGAATATGCTGGCGAGGCTGAGCTCTCCCCGTCCCTGTCTTGTGGGTGAGGAGGTGCAGAATCCACCTGGCAAACATTGTAAGAACTGTGTATGTTCTGTGGGAAAGAGCAATACCTGTGAAGTAACTTGTGTACTGCTGTTCTCCAGTGAAGGGTACAGCTTTCTTAATTACCATTAGGTAATTAGGCAGCAACAGGCTGCCCAGGGAGGTGGTTGAGTCACCATTCCTGGAGGTGCTTAAGGGATGGGTGGATGAAGTGCCGAGGAGCATGCTTTAGGGAGTGTTAGGAAAGGTTGGACTCGATGACCCAGTGGGTCCCTTCCAACCTAGTGATTTCGTGATTCTATGATTCTATGATTAGTTAAAATGCCAGGTGTTAACTATGAACATTGCAAAATAGTGTCAGCAGCAGCCAGAGAGGTTTGACTGCATGTTTAAAGAGCACTTATTTCTGTCAAAGTCATACTTGAAAAAGAAGCTGTAACAAAACATTGCAGAGAGCAGTACAGCCACGTGTCTCGTGTGCCTTAAGAATTTGCTCAGGTTGCTTTGACTGAAGCACTGATTAACATTGATCAATACGTCCAACAAGCTCCATAATTACAAACCATTGAACTGGTTCATTATTCTTGTGCATAAATTAGAGCTGGTCATTTATTTTGTTTATATTCAAAAAATATATTCAAATATTTGCACCATTTTACTACAAGGATGGGAAAACAGCCCTGTTGCATTACCCTCCATGTCTCAACTGGGTGGATCTAAGAGATCCCGCGACACCAGGATCACAGTGTTTTTTTGTTAGACGTAGTGCTATGAGAGATGCATAATTCATTGTCTTTGCAGATAACATTACAGTGTGCTTGGAAGCTGCCAGGCCACTTTCTTTTTGAATTATGGCATTGGTAAATGTATACATTACAATTCAGGGGATAATTTTTAAACTTTTGTAAAAGACATTTCAGTAAAATGCTGGTGTTGAGTGCTGGTATTTGTCATTGAAAGGGCTATTTTTTTTATTTTTTTACTTTTAAAAGAAGGATTAGTCAGAAATTCTGCCAGGACCATGCAATACATAATACATAAGTAACTATGGTACAGATGAGTTACTCTTCATTACTTATGGGAACAGTAAATTTGAGATAAAATATTCAACAGAAATAAAATATTGATGCCATTATGCAATGATCTCTCTATACCAATATATTCTGCACTACTCAAAGGTGTGTTGCTTTGTTGTGAAGCTTCAGTATACTACGCTCTGACAAGGTACAAGGATTTGGTATTTAAATTACAATGGATGTATGTATAATGCAGGGTATCTCAATGATCCAAGAGGTCTTTTCCAACCTGGTGATTCTATGATCTGTTGATCCTGGCTCCTGGAAATAAATCATTGGGTTTGCCAGACCTGCTCGTGGTGGCTGCAACATGGTCGGTGCCTTTTATAGACCTTACAAGGGAAGCGCAGTTTTGGGGAGTGGGAGAAGTGCCCCAGTGCTGAGGATGCAGAACTGTTCAGCAAGTGTTGAGGAGCTTGTTGTATTTGTGAAAACAGGACATAAAAATAGAAAATCATTGTTTTACTACAAAGTACATCACAAGGGAGAGGCAGGATTTTTTCCTGATATGGGGTCAGAAATATGTTTGTTTACAGGCTCAGTACAGAATATATAGTTGACATCACAGGGACTTGCCCCATGAGAACGAGGAGAGTTAGAGAGGTCTGGGGCACTGCGACAGATGGTGTGTGTCTCTGCTTACCTGTGTGCTCACTGTTTGCTGTGTGGTAATGCTGCCAGAAAGGAGGAGGAGGAGGAGGAGGAGCAGGGGGCTTTGCTTGCAGGAGGGAATAAAAGTAATGAAAGGTTTTCCCGGGTCACCCAAGAGACTGTGAATTTGTGGCAGTCCAGAAAGCTGTTGAAACTTACTGGACTGAAAGCAAGACAGGAGAAAAGGGTTATTTAAAAGCTACTCTCCTCTAATAAGGTATAGTGGCGGGGATCAAAACCCCTTGTTTTCTGAGAGAATACAGGTAGCTTAACACTAAAGATTTGACTGACTTTATTTTCTTGTTACCCATGCTGATATCTTCTTCTCTGGAGATATTCAAAACCCACCTGGACACGTTCCAGTGCAACCTGCTCTAGGTGAACATGCTTTAGGAGGGAGTTTGGACTGGATGATCTCCAGAGGCCCCTTCCATTCCTTACCATTCCGTGATTCTGCTAAGCAATGAGTAGGAGACCTGTGATGTATACCAATGTAACTGTGACCCTGAAGTACTATTGTATCTTTGTAAGTGGAAATTGCTTTAAAATTGTCTAAACACGCAAAAACGTAAGAAAAAACCATGTCAAGTAGGAGCAGTTGATAATGATGATGATAATGGAAGGAAACATCAGCCACAGGCTTGATGTGTTTGCTCCTCAGTGGAGATGCCACCAGCTGCTCCGATGAGTCAGTGGATGGATGAGCTGTGGGGATGGCAGTAGTGTGGAAAAAGAGGTATGAGAATTAATGGTGGGGCAGGAGATGATGGCTGCACTTGATGGTCACTGGAACGACGCCTTGTTTTCTGGTGAAGCATCTGTTCTGTGTTTTGTCTGGTCTCTCTTTCTCCCGTTCCTCTGTGGTATTATGAATATTTGTCTGATCTGGATTCAGTACAAAGCAATAGGTCCTACCTATGGTGGTGGAGAGCCAGATCCCCAGGTGTCCTGGATGAATGCCTTACACAGCAGAGGTAGAAGGCCATTACAAGCTTATAAAAGATTGTGTTATGGTGTTATGTATTTTCTTCCAAAGAATAAAACCCAAAGAATCTTCTTTTTTTTATGTTTTACCATCGAAGGGTCACAGTTGGATGCTTTTAGCATCTTGCTGTGCTTTTATTCTGTCTTTACCCAATGACTTTTTAAAAACATCTAAAGACTTTCAGTCCCTTCAAAGACACACAGTGATAATAATCTTGTGTTTATTTGTCTGAGAAAAATGGAGCCATTTTTCTGGGCCCTAACTATTAAAAGGGCAAATGGGGCCACTTAAAATGTTAGCAACACTTGAAGATGGTTTTGCTGTAGGTTATATTGTACAGAAAGTTTAAGCATAGAAAAAGGGGCCAGTATTGTTTTGGCTAAGAGTTTCACCTAGTTGTGAAATGGCTTCATTCCTTTGTTATCATCGGAGAAGGAAAAATGTGACCTCTATGTGACCTGAAAATTTTTTTCCTGCTAGGATTCTCTCTGGTTATCTTGAGTCTCTTTTGAGTGAAAGATCAGGCTTGTCACCTCCGGGAAGTGACCGTGAAGTTCTGACGAATACCGGTGGAGCACTGAATTAGGATGCAAAGCTGTGTTAATGAAGTCCCTACAAGTCAGGACTATGTGCTGTTAACAGATGGGATCAGGAGATTGCACAGCAGTATCCTGAAGTTAGGGTTCTTTGGGTTTTTTTTTCACTTGATACAGGCAGACTTTGATAATCAAGACTGTCTGGGACAATGCTGTAATGCTTCCAGTGATATAATGCTTTATGGTTATATAACTCTACATAATGATACAACTCTATCTCGGAGTGTGACAGGGCTATGAAAAGTGTAGTAGTTGCAGAAATATGCACTTATGCTTACTAATCCTTGCTAAGCCTATATTTTGGATCCTTTTTTTATCTTTAATAAGTGCAAGTTATTAAGTATATGTAACTAGTTGCACATGGCAAATTTTTTCCTTGAGGGGGTATCAATCCTGGTGGTGATAATAGAAGAAGTGGGTAGAGAGATTAGAGCATGAAAATGAGGTTTCTACCTTTAGCTGAAGCACAGTATGCCTGTCAAATACATCACCTTGACAGTAATCCATAATTGTAATTTAATAGGTCACAATTTGTTTTTCCTTCCCATCCCACTTCCCCAAGACTGTAGTAACAAGGGTATTGGTGCTATGGAGAACCACTTGTTCTTGTGCTGTTTCCTGTTGCTGTGATCTGAAGAGTTTCACACCATAGTGCCTTCAGGCTCCTAGGAGATCACTTCCTTGTCCCCATTGTCCCCTAGGTCTAGAGCACAGCCTCCAGAGATGGTTGAGAAAGGACTTTGTGGGGGATGGTAAGAGAAGAGTCATTTCCCAGGACGTCAGATGGGCTTCCAGCATGGAATGTAGACAACTCAAAGTAATGATACAAATATATAGTCTCGTGGTATTGGAAAACATCCATTTTGGATGGGCACAGCTTACGAGTAACCAGGCAGACCTTCTGAGGTTGCTTTGCTGCTGTTCCTGCAGGGCAAGCGTCTCTGTTACTGTCTTTAGTGATCTGCTGGTGGCACTTTCAGCAGACAATGCAAAGGCTGAACAGCCACAAAGAGGTAATTCTTTCTTCACCCCTAAAGATGACAACCTTAGGTCTCATTTCTGCTCCAACCTTTCTTGCTTTGCTGCTGTCAGAGGGCCACCGTTGATGGAGAAGAGGGAATTTCCATATCTAGGGCTGTTTAATTTCCTTCACAGAAATAAAGTACTTTTCTGAATCTGTTATTGCCTTTTGAGGCCTTTGTGGGCTCCATCAGCGATGCACAATGTGCATTAACTGTCTGTAAATTTCTAGAAGTTTAATGTGCAATGGAAAAGAAATCCCATTGAAATCAAATCAAACCCTCTGAGAGATTGAGTTAAAATGGAAGCTGATCTTTAAAGCAGTGACTGTGTGTAGATGGATACACTTTATGTGTAGAAAACTGAACACTCACAAGCCATATTTAAAATGATAAAGATAAATATAGCAGAGTTAGAGAATCTGAGAGTCTAATCTGTATATTACAGGTTGTTACATTTCATTAAGTTACTACTTTTCTGGACCCATGAACTTGTGCATAACTAAACTATGTCCTCCATACAAACATCCGGTATTGATTTAGAAGTCTGAAGAGACTCGAGGATCCACTACATTTCTTCATATTTTTCTGGCTTTTTCATTACACTTTCGGCTTTAAAAAAGTGTCATATTTAAATTAACTGTCTTCAGCTTCTTGCAGTAGCATCTTTTTATGCATTTTTTTTCCCGCTGTACTAAAAAAGTCACAATAAGACACTTATTATGGCTTATATCAAATCATAGTTCTACCTTCTTTTGATAAAGTAAATTAGTTGAGCTACTTTAAATCTCTGTCTAGCCTGAATTTGAAGGTCTGGTGATGGCAGATAACACAGATATTTTAGCTGGACTTTAATCCAGCTTATTGGCAGCAGTAGGAGTGAAGCTGTGGTGGCATGGATTTCAGCCTCCCAGATCCCAAGTAAGTTTCTGAAGCCTTTATTGTAGCCAGGTGGGTTCACAGCTAACTCCTGAATATTGCCCATTGCTCAGCCTCTCCAAACCTGGCTCTTACTGTTTCAGATCTAAAGACTAGGTGACTTTGCCAAAGCAAACCACGTGCTAAATGGTTTATCTACAAGATCTCTGCATCCTTTTCAGAACTGTTCTTTGCTAGGGATGTTTCCCCCTCCTGTGTTGGAGATACAGTTTGTATTCCTTTTGCCTAGATATCCGATTTCCATTTAAAACACACTTTAGTGGCACATGCCCAGTTATCAACCACATCATCCTTTGTGACTGGCCTCACTACTGTTTAACAAACTGTTTAACTGTGGCATGGGCAAACCGACATATGTGATCTTTCTAGACTTCTGTAAAGCCTTCGACAGTCCCCCAAAACATCCTTCTCTCTAAATTGGAGAGATATGGATTTGATGGGTGGATGGTAAGGTGGATAAGAAACTGGTTGGATGGTCATATTCAAAGAGTAGTGGTCAATGGCTCAAAGTCCAGATGGAGATCCATGACAAGTGGTGTCCCTCAGGGGTCCGTACTGGGACCGGTGCTATTTAATATCTTCATCAATGATATTGACAGTGAGATTGAATGCACCCTCAGCAAGTGTGCAGATGACACCAAGCTGGGTGGTGCAGTTGCCACACTGGAAGGATGGGATGTCATCCAGAGGGACCTGGCCAGGCTGGAGAAGTGGGCCTCTGAGAACCTCATGAGGTTTAACAAGGCCAAGTGTAAGGTCCTACATCTGGGTCAGGACAATTCCTGTTTTCAGTACATGATGGGAGGTGATGTGATTGAGAGCAGCCCTGCAGAGAAAGCAGCCCTGCAGAGAAGGACTTGGGAGTGCTGGTCAATGAGAAGCTCAACATGAGCCGGCAATGTGCACTCGCAGCCCAGAAGGCCAACCGTGTCCTGGGCTGCATCAAAAGAAGAGTGGCCAGCAGGGCGAGGGAGGGGATTCCTCTATTCCTCTCTTGTGAGACCTCATCTGGAATACTGTGTCCGGTTCTGGAATCCTGAAGGTAAGAAGGATATGGAGCTGTTGGAACAGGTCCAGAGGAGGGCTGCAAAGATGATCGGAGGGCTGGAACACCTTCCCTATGAGGACAGGCTGAGAGAGTTGGGGTTGTTCAGCCTGGAGAAGAGAAGGCTCCAAGGAGATCCTTTAGCGACCTTCCAGTACCTGAAGGGGCTACAGGAAAGCTGGAGAGGGGCTGTTCATAAAGGCTGGTAGTGGTAGGACCAGGGGCAATGGGTATAAACTGGAGAGGGGCAGATTTAGGCTAGACATAAGGAAGAATTTCTTCACCATGAGAGTGGTGAGGCACTGGCACAGGTTGCCCAGGGAAGTTGTGGCTGCCCCATCCCTGGAGGTGTTCAAGGCCAGGTTGGATGGGGCCTTGGGCAGCCTGATTTAGTGGAATGTCCCTGCCCATGGCAGGGGGGTTGGAACTAGATGATCTTTAATATCCCTTCCAACCCTAACTCTTCTTTGATTCTATGATTCCTCTAATCCTCCTGCCCTCTGGGCATTTTGTCAGTCATTTTGGGACTTCCAAACCATAGAGAAAAGCACTAAATAGAAGGGAGCCTGTCCACTGGGATCCAGAAGGTTCTCCATAATAATATTTTACTATTGTCTACTACTCCTTTTTTGATATTTGCCAGGTAGCAAGTTCTTCATCCATTTAACTTGTAATTTACTGAACTGCATAGTCTCAATTTTTTGTCAAGAGTGTCACACAGTGTCAATTCAGTGAAGATTACCGTACAAGAGGATTTGGCCAACACGCGACTCTTGAGCTATTCAAAGGCAGCACCAGTATGAGGTGATGTTATGTGATGACCACTGTGACTGTGCTGCTTTGGGAGCTGTTGGGGGGAAGATCCTTGGCTGCAGGCAGCAAACCAGGGGCAGCTGCTGAGGTGGTCATAAAGTCAATATTCCACGCTGCTGCCCAGTTCAGCCCCAGCAAGAGGTCAGTGACTGGTACAGGGTGCTGCCCTGGCTCATGCCTCTCCAATGTACTTCATGCATATGCTGTGGCTCTGGCCGACCGTTGCATTAGGCTTGCAGCATGTTCTGTCAAGGCGTTTGGCTGTCTTCCTGAACCAAATTTATACTTTTATCAAATAATGAAATTATCATTGTGGGCCATTTATCATTTCATAATGATAGCCATTCATTATGTTCCTTTCCTTTTCTTTTTTATTAAACATGTTGAAATTCAGATCGTCTTTTCTCTCATTTTGCTTGGCACAGAGATCAAACTGAGCAACCTGTAATTAGTTGGGTCAGCCTGTTTGCCCTTTCTGCGTATGGGTGCAGAAAGTCTTTTGGTCTTACTCTGAGAGTTCTTTAAAAACTTCATTCTTACTGTAATAAATCTAGCCAGAGGACGATTTTTCCATATGTCTTTAGCTTGCCATGTCCATTCTCATAAGCCATAATTTCTATTTCATTTACTTACTGGTTCCCTCATTCTTTCCATCTCCGTATGCTTTATTGTATACTGCTTTTTCATTTCTATAAGCTGCCTTCCTTTTGACCCTGAGCCTTTGACTGGTGTAGTCCTTTTTCCTTGACCATTCAATAGAACCACTTTGCTATCTGACAAGCTTCCAAGAGCCAGCTGACTGACATTTACAGTACGTGGTCTTGTTTTGTGGTTTTTTTTTTCTTCCCCAAATTTGCACTTGGTTTTATATGCTTATGGGAAATAAATCCTTGGTGTCCCTGTGTGCATGTATAGAGTTTAGCTTTAGTTGCAGAAATGGGAAATTTAAGAGGCTGTGCACTGTAAATTTATGGCTGTCAGAATTAAATTTAAAAACACATTGTATATCAAATGTTGTGTGGTGGTGTATAAATCCTAGCACTTTTCATCAGCAGATCTCAAAATGGCTTGCAAAGTAGGTCATTAGCATTATCTTCATTTCGAGGAGAAGAAACTAAAGCTCAGAGAGGTAAAGTGATATGCCCAAGATTACCCGTTGATTTTTCATCTGTTTTGAGCTCACCAGTAGTTGCAGTGGGTGGATGGTAGCTGGGAATACAACACTGAGCAAGAACAGAGGTCAGAAATAAAAATTATCCCAAGAGTGCAGTGCATTATCAGACAGTGGAACGCATGGAATTTCAAATCAAGAGATTAATCCTAATATTTTAAATTACATTTCAATAGACTCAGTGCTTCTTAAGTCTGTAAATAGTTTTACTGCATCATGGGAGCGATTGAGCTGTGTTTCACTATTATTCTATTTATTCAGGAATCTCAGTTATCCCTCTCACTGTAACAAAGCAAACTCAGGATGATTAAGTTTTTCAAGGAGACAATGAGCTCTTCGAGCCATACCTTACCTGCAATAAAGAGCAAACAGCCAGCCATTGTAATAATTGTACTGTCTGAATGTCTAGAAATAGTTGAGATTTGTAGATGCTAACATGGATCATCCTTTTGCATCAATAGTTATGAATTGAATTCCATACTGCCTAACTCTGAGTGGTGCTCTTTACTTTTGTGGGTAAGTCATAGAGTATATATTATTTAAGCATTCTGTATGGTAACTGTTTTGTGCTTCACAGTGAGAGGAGAAGAACCACTTTTCCATGTTCTGAAGGTGCTCCTTGTACTCCTGCAGGCAGGAATCAACACGAGCATTGCTGTAATTACCCCCTACAGTTGTTTTTTGTACAGAGTAGCATTCTTAACCCAGGTGTTTTCACTGCAATTTGAGATATTGGATAGTTCACTGTAACACTGATTTAAAAGCCATCAATATTTCTGAACCTTGACGAGAAGGTTAATTGCAACTCAGTAGACCTACGCTAATATTTTATTAGGGGGGACTAGTCATGTCTAGATTTTTCAGAGCAAATGCTCACAAGCTAGTGGAGCTCATTGACAGAGCTTTAAACTAGACTTGAAGCAGGAGAGGGATGGTATCAGGCTTGCCTGTGACAAGCTATGGGACAAAACGCCAAGGTTAGAGCAATGAGGTGTTAGCAAGGGCCTTCAGCCTGTTGCTCTGAGATGTGCTGGCTACATTGCAGACCTGAAGTCTTACAGAGATGAGCCAGGGGCTCCTGACGTCATAGGAGCCAACAGGAAAACACTGGTGAAATACCTCAAGGAAATTAAGATAGGTACCTCTAAGAAGGTGATATGGCTGAATGCCCTGCTGGAATGCCTCTACACCAGTGCACACAGCTTGGGCGACAAAGAGGAGGATTTGGAAGCCATCATGCTGCTAGAAAACTATGACCTAGTTGCAACTACTAAAATTTAGTGGAAGGAATCCCTTGACTGGAGTGTGGCTGTCGATGGCTGCAGGGAAGGAAGGAGGGGTGGAGGTGTTGTCCTTTACATCCAGAAATGGATAAAGTAAGAAGACCTGTCTCTGAAGAATGGCTATGAGCAGGTTGAAAGCTTATAGGTAAGATCAAAGCAAGAAAGGAAGCCTTGTGGTTGATGTCTGCTTCTGGCTACCCAATCTGGAGGAGCCTATTGACAAACTCTTCTTACTCCCCCTACAGGCAGTATTGTGCTTGAAGGCTCTCATCCTTCTGGGGGGCTTCAACCACCCCAACATATACTGGAAAAATAGCGTGGTGAGCAGTAGACCATCCAGGAGATTCCTGGAGTGCATTCAGGATAACCTCTTAAGCCAGGGAATAGACAGCCCTACTAGATGACGTGATACTGGAAGGAAGGCTGTCAGGAAACTCACATTTTTGGGTGAAGTCTAACTAATTCTCTGTCTGTATTGTGACCTTGAGAGACATCAGAGGGATTTGAAGGTTTTGCCCCCAGATAGCCATTAGGTGACAGTGTTTCTGTCTATCACTTCCAATACCCTTTCTGCTCAGGGAAGCCTCCTTTGCAGTACTTTCTTTGGACATCTTTTATCCTCACCTTTTTTATGCTCTCCCATACGCTGCAACAGCATCTTTGACCTGGATGACATTTCTGCTTACTTAGAGAAGGCAGCAGAGAAGAGGATTGGGTGTTGCAGATGGATGAGAGTGTGTGTACTAGATCTGTCTTCAGGATGTATTAATGGGAAGGAGACTGGTGATGAGAAGGGCAGGAGTAGAGGTCTCTACGGCAATGCAAGACTGCAAGATTGCAGAGGTTCTCGGAAAATGGAGTAAGCAGTGAGTGCGGCTGTGGAGTGGAGCCGTTAGGGGAGTAGCTGCTGCAGAGTGGCTCCCAGCTGCCCAATATAAAACACGATTGATTCAGTATCTGGGGAAGAAAGATATGTGAGTCACATGCTATAGGAAGGGAGAGGTTTCACGTAAGATAGTTCGGAATTTCTGATGCTGGATGGACAATAGGATCAAATTCTAAGGAGGTAAAGGTATATTACCTCTTTAGAAAGTATCCTCCCTACATATGGGGTCATTGACAAGAGAGCTGGAAAACTGTTTGCCACTTAGACACCACATCACTTCTGTAGCGGTTTATGAATCTAGGGGGTGTCCGAGTGAGCATCTAGAGCCATCTGGAAAGCTTTTTTACCTTTGAGGAGGTGTTCATGTGCTCTGTCTGCTTTGTTTGACTATTGCCTACTTCATTTCTGTGCTCTTGCTCTCCCTTGAGCATCCTGGTACTATTTTTTTCCTAAATTAATTTAGTATTTGCTCTTAAAAAAAAACTTTGGCTCAGCCATCGTGTGAATTACGCCCCCAAGTCATCCCTGGCTCAGTCAGCCCCACAGTCAGAGGGCTGTAAAATTGGCAGGCCTAATTAGAGCACGAGACATGGAGAATATTTTGGGGATTTAAACTATTTGTGACTAAAACACAGGGATGAATAAGAAAGCTGCATGCTTGGAAGGACAGCATTACAGCTGGGCCAAGGCAGAGACTAGTTTAGTTCGTCTCTGTCAGCATGCTTACCTTCATATCCTGTTCTCATAACTGTATGGAGTTAAAACTGTATCTACAATTTCTTCAGAATGCAAAAATTTTAGTGTGAGTAATGGATAGGAACGCAGAAATATTTTGCTAGGCTTCTAAGAACAGACCCTTGGGTTGGATCATGAGAATAAATGCAGGTCATGAGGCTTTTTTTTTTTTTTAAAGCAAGGGTACAAACTCTTCTAGCTTTGACCATGAATCAGAAAGTAATCAAAGAGAACCGGAGGAAATAATCAATTTATATTATTCCAGAGTTTTCCATTTGAGGTAGTTAACATCTTCCTCTGAAACACACAGTTTAACTTCTTTTAAGGAGAAGCAGCTGCTGGCCAGATCTGGTGTGTGATCTGATTATGTTGCCTTTGTTCCTAAGAATTTGAGTGCAATGGTGCAAGTTCAAGGTATTATTTTTCAAGTGATGCTGTGGAAGAAAGACACAATCCAGATGAGCTGAAGAAAGTGTTGCCTTCTCTCATGAGTAGTATTTTTCCTTCTTGGACCTATTTGTGCGACTCCTTTACTTTTTCCAGACTAAAAAGATCTGTGAGGACAGGAGATCACTAATACATGGGATAAAATTATAATTCTTGCCAAGTCTCGTGTCTATAGAGGAAAAGAAAGGAGAGAATTGTTTGAAGAAACATTGACAGCAGTAGGCAGCTATGCGAATTTTGCCTGATCTAAACATACACATTGGTTTTAAATATAATTCTGAACTTATCTATTCTACAACAAGGTCAAGAAACAGCAAAATGTACCCTATGCAGATTATTTCAGACGCGAGGCAGCCTGTATACATTTTCACCTTCCCACTCATACCTCAGCATCTTGCCGTTGCTATGTTTTTAATTCGCCTGGTTTGTAAATAGGAGGCAAAAGAAGTTGGTACTTTTTCACACTATTGCAGATGGATAGATTGGAGCAGGTAGAATAATGCTGGACTTTGTGCTGAGTTAGAAAAAAGTCATGTTAGCGTATTCTCTACTTCTAACGTGCAGAATCATGAGCCTCACAGGTCTGAAGGAAATGGGCAAATGTGAAGGCTCTAAATGAGGCTGGAAGGGTTTTTGCCAAAGGTCTGCTCTAGCACAAAGCAAAGCTTTGGTCTTGGTGAAGAAAGGACACAATGAAATGGTTTGCCCTGTGAAAAGAAGAGGTCAGACCAGACGAGCAGAGTGGTAACCCTGAATGCTAAAATGTGTGTCTTCTTTCTTTCACATGACATTGATGATCTCACCAAGGTGGAAAGGGAGTATTTGAAAAAGTCATAGTTCTTCCTTTCTTTTATTTTTACAGCAAAAGGATTGCTGTTCTTTTGTATGTGTCTTACTCCTCCGGCTCCTTGTAGTACATCTTACCCAACTTCCTTAGGCTGCCCTTATTTGTGGTTAATACAGAACAGGTTTTTCTTGTCTCAGATGATGACAAGGGATTTCTTACATGTTTTGCTTTTATAAGAGAGACATTTTTAAACCCCATATTTTTTTGCGAGGGGCATCTCTCAGCCTGGTAAGCACCCTGGGGAAGGATTTCTAGAGAGTACATGAAGCCATCTCCTATTATTGCCAACCTGCAATGACTCTTCTCCAAATCCTGATCTGATCACCGTACAGATCAATACCCTAAACCTCAGAATTCAAAGTAAACATAGAATGATTAACCAGCAGCCATCAGAAACATCACGGAATCACAAAATGGTTGAGGTGAGGAGAGACGTCTGGAGGTCATCTTGTCCAAACCCCCGGCTCAAGCAAGGTACCCTGTGGCCAGTTGTCCAGCACCATGTCTATATGGCTTTTGAATATCTTCAAGGAGGGAGACTCCACAACCTCTCTGGCAACATGTGCCAGTACTCAGTTATCATCACAGTAAAGAGGTGTTTCCTAATGTTTAGATGGAACCTTCTGTGCTTCATTTTGCATTTGGTCCTGTCACTGGTCACCACTGGAAAGAGACTGGCTCTGTCCCTTTTTCCATCCTCCCTCCAGGTATTTATATATACATTAATAAGATTGAGCTCCACAAGTCTTTTTCTCTCCAAGCTGAGCAGTCACAGCTCTCTCGGCCTTTCCTCAGAGGAGAGATGCTCCAGTCCTTCAATCTTGGTCCTCTGTTGGACTCTCTCCAGTATGTTCATGTCTTTGTTGTGCTGGCTAGCCCAGAACTGGACATAGCACTCACAAATATGGGCTCTCCTGTCCTGAGTAGAGGGGAAGGATGACTTTTCTTGATCTACTGGCAATACTTTGTCTAATGCAATCAAGGATACCATTCACCTCCTTTGCAACACGGGATTATTGCTAGCTCATGTTCACCCTAGTCTACTAGGAGCCCCAGGTCCTTTTCTGCCAAACCACTTTCCAGCCACACGACCCCCAGCATGTATTGGCGCTTGGGGTTGTACACCCTTATGTACAGAACTTTGTACTTCTCCGTGTTGAACTTCGTCAGGTTCCTGTCAGAGCTAGAGTAGCTGACAAAGCTGCGATGTGACAAATGAGGGTGCTTGGGAATGAATTCAGCAGTTTGACTGTGCTGTTTTGGCTTTGCTGAGAACCTTTCTGTCACTCTCTTATCAGCTCTGTGGAGCAGTGTGACAAACTAAGCCTTGGGGATTGCCCCGAATCCGTGCTCATGGACCACAGGGAAGTGCCTTTCCAAAGGAAGAGGACACTGTGTGTGCATTTATGTGTAGGTACCTGCCCAGAGTCTGGAGGTGGGTGATTGCTTCCCAGAGGAGAACTGCTCTTTTTTCTCTGGTTCTTGCAGTGTGGTTGCAGACTGCCAAAAACAATTGGCTGGATGTATCGTGGCCTCCAGCAATTACGAGAAATGTCGGGTCAGAGCTGTCAGGATGCTGTTGCTGTGCTCACTTGCTCTTTCAAATCACTGGCTAAGAAAGATAAAGAACAGTTCTGACTTTTGTCTTCAAGCTGTCTCCCTGCCACAGTTTTATAGACAATTAGGAAAAAGAAAACCACAAGAATTTTTTCTAGAAATTAATAGTTCATACTCGGATCACTATAGTCTCTTTTGACCTTGTTTTAATACAGAAAGTGCATGTTCCTAATTGAATATCCCTGTAAGCTCGAGAAGCATGAAGCATATCTGAAGTTGACGTTTAAGGTTTAGATTTGAGAAGTTAATAAAATACTTCTATTTTTTACCTTTTCGCAATGCATTTTTTATGTGCATTTTTGAGGTCATATATAAATAGCCAGACACAAGTGGTTTGTACTGTGCTGGCGATGTATCATAATATTTAGATCTGATCTGATTGCTGAATGATGAACAGCAGATTTACATTTGCATGGATGTGATATATATGTGGTAAATTGCAAAGCCAAAGTGAAAGTTACTTTTTTCTTGAAGTTTTATTGTCTTGCCTGCTCTCTGCTCTCCATTTTATCTACCCCAGGGCTTCCCTTAACTTTCCAAGTCCCTGACTCTTACCAGAAAACAGGCACTGAAAAACAAATCTAGGTAACATAGAAATGTGTTTCCTTTCTCAGATGTGACATTTCAGCCAATTTTCATCTACTCAGCATTCCAATTAAATATAAGTAAAAGCTTCTTCTGAACTTATTTCCTGTTCATAACTTTTGATATTTTATACACACCTGTGTAGTAAAATATCAGGTTCTACATGGCTAAACTGAATGTTGAGCCTCTAGGGGAGGCATTTCCTTCCTGTGGATATCTGAATTTTCAATTTTCCTACTTAAACCCCTGACGTTTTCTGTGCTACTGCCAATCTACATCATCCATTGACGCATCCTTGCCAGCTGTCACGTTTGGGCATTTTTCCAGCAGGAATGACCTGATGACACATACCAGGGTCAGTGTTGCTGTCAGTAACAAACTCTGATTGCTCCTTTCTGAATGCTGCAGAAAAAAGTTGCCCAGAGAGCCCAGTGTGTATCTCAAACTGTCGTTAAGGCAGCTGTTTATCATTAGTTTAACAGCTAAATGCATTTCTTCATGCTATTTAAAATGTAGTGCTTAATCTATCTTTAAAATATAATGATTTTTTTTTTGTCTGCTGTTGATAGCTTTGATTTTTTTTTTTATTTTTGTTTTTTTAAATGAAAGTTTTAGTTTTGTTCCTGAAGTCTAGTTGGGACAAGAAATAGTAAAGACTTAAGGATCAGACTTTTGGGGCCGCTCCAGTGGCTCTGAATCAGCAGTGGCCTTTCTGTAGCTGGGAAGGATTTTACTTCTGCAGGATTTAGAGACTTGGTAAGCCTTTGCATTAACTTCTGCGGCTCAGAATTAGATTTCAGCAGTACAGTAACTTCCCAGAAAGCTGAAAGCACAGTGTGATCCCTCTAACATAATGTCTCCAAAAGGCAGAAAAAAGAACAAGCCCAAGCATCTTGATTTTACTCAGATTTACTCACGGTTGCCTTGAAGCAGTGGTATTTTTTCTCTTTTGTGGGTTTTTTAAGCCTGGAGCCTCAAGCTGTTATGTGCAGCAATTTAGAGAAACTATTCAAGTCTGAGACTTAATATCAGTGAACACAAAGGAGATTTACTAGTGATTAACGAGGCCTGAGTACTTCTGACATGATTTCCTTTTCTTTCTGCAGGTTGGACAAAGTTTGCTCGGTTGACGCGAGCCCTAACAAACAGCCGGAGTGTACTGCAGCAGCTAACGCCGATGAACAAGGCTGAGGTGGTGCACAAACACTCGCGGTTAGCTGAAGTAAGTGGGACAGACACCACCCTGCTCCCTTTGTATGGCAGGAGGAAATGGGGGACGCCCATCCTCCCTCATTCCATTAATAGATAATATTTTTAGAGGAAAATATTTCCTAACTCTGATTTTTTTCAGCCTCTCCTCTGCTCATCCTAAAGCAGCACTGTGTGCCAAGCCCGTGTTTCTGAGACCGATAGTTCTCATTCAGTCATGAAAACAGTCTCCATAGGTTGCTGTTACTTACTTGACCCTATTTCTGTGCGTGCAGTTCTCAGTTTTCTGGGTGTTGCTTAACTTGGGGTGCACAGTGTGCTCCTCTCCGTGCTGTCTCACATCAACATGGAACCAGGCTTGATGTCCTTGAGGTCTGCAGGTGGTTGCTTACTGTCTTGGGCAAATAGGATTGTTTGAGAAACCAGGTACTCCTCTTTGGAAGTATCCCTGTCTGGGTCCCTGAGCTTGTACATACATATGAGGTTGACTACATATATATCTTAATCTCGACTTTCTTGCGATGTCGTTCCTGCAGTATTTTACTTTTATTTTATTTTTTGATTCAGATCTGATTAAATGAACTTTTTGGCAGGTTGCAAATATCTCCTTAACAGTGGAGATGATAGAACAAGTGAATGCCTTCGGGTTAACTGATGAAATAGAGATACTGCTTTCATCTTTGTGTCCATTGGCAATGAACAATACATGGGTTGAAAATGTAGGGGCGTTTTACCACAAGGGTGCTAAGCACAAAGTGCTCAGCATAAAAGCTCAAACTCTCCAATCTCTGTGAAATCAAGTTTTATTTAGCTTATTGCAACAAGAAAGTAACAAATGATTAGTAGTTATCGACAACCAGTTAACAAGAACAGCTTTAAAGGCAGTGCATCTAATCATTACTACAAGACAATAAATATAATAATTAAGAAAGCTACATCACCAATTGTTCTATTATCATCATCCAGATCTGCAGTTGCCATGGGAGCCTCTTTTGCAGCAAAGATTTGGAGATCCTGTCCTGGACAAATGGAGGTTCCTATGCAGTCCGTGCTCTCATAGGTGGGATCTCCAAAGATTGCGGCAAAACTGTCCAGCCTTTATATCTTTGAAAAAAAACCCAACAACTTACATCATTCTAAAATTGCAGAGTTCCTGACTCAGTTGCTCACTGCCTCCTGTTCCTGGAGCATGGCAAAGGTCCCAAGAGAGTAGATAAGGAAGCAGCTAAATATCTCCTATCTTTAAACTAAGGGGCTGTTGATATGTAGCACTCCTGCACAGCTACTCTCTTTTTACACAGTGCTCATGCTGATTGGTCACCCAGTGTATTGATGGTCTTCTTCTCATTCTGCATATGCTAGAGAAGCTACAATTATGGTGGCACAGCCTAATTCTACCGATAATGCTGACTATGATACGTTTTCTCACGCTCTCTGTATTTAAAATAGCACAGCACAATTCTACCGATAATAGCAATGTGAGAAGTTACAGATTAAACAGTACACGTAGCAATTCCATATGCACCGTCCATGGGTTGCCTATATTGTTTTGGGCACTGGCACTTCAAGGGGCTACTGAAAATGGCAGCCCTAAGCTTGTCCTGCATTCGGTGCTAAGAACTGGTAGGAGCTTTAAATGGTTTGGGGGTTTTTTTTGGTTTGCTTTCTGTTTCTACTTAACTTCAATAATAAAAACTCTACTCAAAATCAGAATAGAAACCCACAGTTTTCATGTGTTGGCAGTGTGATGTTTCCCCTTGAATTATCCCCTACCAATAGTCTGGATGACTTCTGAGTTACTTTCATATCTTGCTTTTCTGATCCATAACCTTTCAGTATTCTGTAGATCCAGTTATACCTGTTATTGGTTTATTCTAGGGAAGGGAAAACTACAGAAGATATAGTAACAATAATCAAATATGTTTAAAGATTAATGGCAAAGAATGAGGGAGAAAATTTCTCACCAGATCCACTATAGTTAGAGAAAAAGTAATGGAATTACGTCACAGCAAGGAAGATTTAGGTTAAACAGTACAAAAAGCTCAGGTAAGGGAGAAGTTTTTTCCTGAAATAGGTTGCTTGAGGAGTATGTACTCTTACAAGTCGTTTAGAGCTGCAGAATGCTTTGAAGGCATTTTGTCAGGAATGCAGACTTGTCAGGAATAAGTAGAGATATACCAATGCTGTGCAGTCCCCATTTTCCATACTTCTGTGTCTGAGAAGGAGTGTTATTATCACAGCTCATCCCTTGCAGAATGTACTGCCCACTTTAATCAGGCTTAACAGTTATCAGCCATTTACATTGGTTGTATGCGAGAGTAATTCAGAAAGTCTGTGATGAATGCAGCTAACTAACAAGATATTGTGTATTCTTTAGTGGTTTAAAATTAAAAATAAATGCAGCATGAAAGAAATAATCATTATAGTTCAGTGGTCTCCACAGCCACTTGCCGCCCACTCACTGTGTCAAACTCTGCATGATATTATGTTAAGAATAATAATTATGCTTTTACAGTGCCATGGGAGCTCCTAAGCACTCCACCAAAGGAAGCATAGGGAACTATTAGTATATGTTCATCACATTCTGCTTGAGCCATAAGTAGCTTATTATTCCAGCTGTAGTGAGCCTGTTTCCAGCTCCTGCCCTAGTGAAGAAGGCAAAGAAAAATAGGTTTGGATAAGCCAAGGAAAGAAGTCCCAGTCCTGATTTGTCATGACAGTAAAGTGTTGACCACAGATGAGTCCAAAGAGATAACTGGAGATAATGACCAGATTACGAGTCAAAGCCGAAATGGTGTGGTAAGTGCAGGGGATGGTTCTGGCACTGGAAGAAGTTGCATGTATTTGCACAAAGGCTGCTGTGAAAAACTGATTGTATTGTTCATTGCTTTTATTCCAAGGAAGGACCCATGGATCCATCAGTGAGTTCAGTGTGCCACAGTGGCCAGCTGAACCTTGCCCGTTGAGTGGTTATAAGAGTCGTGTTAGTGATTCTTGTGCTGGTCAATGGGGAAGGGACACATGGAGGTTGATATTTTTATGGGTCTTGCCAGACGTTTGGCATCTGTGAAGTTCTCTGATGAGTGCCATTAGGACCACACCACTCATTGTGCATTCCTGTTTAGCTGGAGCTCAACACACGGCTTTGTGTTACACCAAAGCTGGTGTGATATGAGGCTGTTGGCAGAAGGAACAGCCACTGTCTCCTGGAGGTCTCTGCTGCGCTCTCAGTGCTGCCTCTGTAGTGAGTCTAAGTGATTTTCTGGCCATAGGATAAATTTGTACAACTCAGCTGACTCTGTAGAAAACAAATGGCTAACTAATGTAACAATAACTTAGTTTTTCATTATATCAACTTAACTGAATTTCCTTACAGGTCATGATTGCTAAATTGGATATTAGGGAGGATGTAACAAGTAGGCAGAAGCAGGTTTGCATCCAGTCAAGTTGCAGCCTGATATTGGGCCACGTTAGACATGTTAGCAAGCCACATCCTCCAACACAGAGCAAGACCTGCTGCTGTTGTTGTCCCTTGGTGACTTCTGAAGAACAGAGTTTCAGTAAAGCCAGACTTCTACTGTCTGTTCTCAGTAAGAGCTACCACATCTTAAAAGTAAGACTGTAAAGAATGAATGGTTTAGGGAGTATTAGGAATGGTTGGACTCAATGATCCAGTGGGTCCCTTCCAACCTAGTGATTCTATAATTCTATGATTCTATGATGGAAAATCTATATCTGTGGTACTTGAGTTCATATTCTTAGTTATTGTGCTGTTTATTCCTCTTCATCAAGGAAGCATCCTATGTTTGATCATTTTTTACACACATGGGACTGCTATTTGCAATCCAGCTGTCCCTGCAAATACAGTGCATCAGCTCCCCTGTGGGATAGGTGTAGGGCTGAAATGAGTTGCTGGAATTATTTATTTTATCCCATGCAGGCTTGAGGTCTCCAAATGTAAAAGGTGTTACTAGTTCCAAAATACACATGAATCAGTTGTCAGCGCAATATATTGCCTCCTTGGGCATTCCTTTGTGCTTTTATTTCTTGTGTGGGACTGAGATAAGAGGTAATTAGATTAGCTAGGAGGAATATCTGAAGTGAATTTGGCTTGCTTGCTTTGCAATGTTTCCAGTTCCACATTTTACAAAAGTACTCATGCAGGAGATTATAGTCATACGCAAAAAAGAAAATTACAAGAAATAGAAGAAAACCCACTAGTGATACTGAGCTTATAAGAGCAACAACTTTTTGAAGAAAATGAGAAGACAGCATGCTATTGCCAGGGTTGTTAGGGCAGAAAGTGTGCCCGCAATGCTTCATTTTAGAAGAAGATCAACCAGCAAGGCTGAAGTCTGGTTTACCTTTGATAGGGTATTGTTCTGGCTATACAGTAGTTTCAAAAAAGAGGTCAGGCATGAAAGATGAGTCTTGTAACACTTCCACATATGAAGGAATACTCATGTTCATAACTGCAGAGCATTGCTGGTGTGGCAGTACGCACAATCTTTGTGGAGCCTCTCTGTCCTTGCTGTTGGCATGGTTTTCCCTCAGTGCATCCACAAAAACCTCCCTTTTTTGAAGAATATCCTTAGATGCCATGCTGCTCCTATTCATTGAGCGATAGTTGCCACCACACATTCCTAATAAAACAGATTATTTAGAAACTGTGGCTTGACTTGCAGTGTCCAATGGATACAGTCCTGTCTTTGTGATGCTCCATACAGGAATCCATAAGATCCCTTATTGAATCACATTAATTACAAATAGTAAGATTTTCTTTTCTGTCTTTTACAGGTTCTCCAGCTGGGATCTGATATTCTTCCTCAGTACAAGCAAGAAGCTCCAAAGACTCCACCACACATTATACTACACTATTGTGCTTTTAAGACTACTTGGGACTGGGTCATCTTAATTCTGACCTTCTACACAGCAATTATGGTTCCATATAATGTCTCCTTCAAGACAAAACAGAACAACATTGCTTGGCTTGTGCTGGACAGTGTCGTGGACGTTATTTTTCTGGTTGACATTGTTTTGAACTTTCATACGACCTTTGTCGGCCCTGGTGGAGAAGTTATTTCTGATCCCAAACTCATAAGGATGAACTACTTGAAAACGTGGTTTGTGATTGATCTTTTGTCCTGTTTACCATATGACATCATTAATGCCTTTGAAAATGTGGATGAGGTAAGTGGTTGCAGTCCACCTTAAAAGGGTTGTTTTAATTAGGGATTAATGTAGAAGCATGCTCCCAGGCATCTGGCAGCAATAAGAAACCATTGAATCTCTGTGCAAATACGTAGGGATGGCCTTAAGCTGCTGTGCTTTACCTACACGGCATTCCTGTATTGGAGAAAAAGTGTCTTGTGATTTCAGTGCCATGTGTATAGTAATGGATGTGGGTTTTAGAACCTCTTGTCATCCCAAAGCATTGTTGCACATCCATATCGAAATGAGCTGGATCAATTGGAATGTCCCCCTGCCACAGCTGCCCTTTTTGGCTCAGACCCAGTGATTGCCTTTAAGCAGTCCTAATCCATTGCAGGGCAGACTGATATGGGTTGACGTAAATAATCAAAACTCTGTATTTGCTCTGGTTGAAGCTGGTGGCAAATTTGCCACTGACATATACGAAAGCAGAGAATGCTTTGGATGAACATTTTAAAAATCCTGCCCTAGGATTACTTTCTGAATCATGCTGTAATTTTATTTCGTTTTATGATGTCTTTTAAAATGTGTGATTGAGAGAGAGATTTATCTCAATTTTTTTTTAAACAGTTTCTGAGTTACTGCTGGAATTTTAGAAACTGTTTGAAGAAATCAAACATAAATATCTTACACGAACACTGAATTAAAGCTTTTCAACTGCTAAATGTATTAACATTTATGAAATTGAGCTTGCAGCCTAAGATAATAGAGAAAACAAGCAATAACTATGAGAAATAATGCATGCACAAATCAGTGTAGAGAAAGTCATTATTAAAATGCAACTATAATGGCATTAAGACTTGTTTTAATTTTTTTCTAGAGCCTTTTACCTTTAGGGCCATAAAGAGATGAAAAAGCCTCTGTTCATTTTTTAATATTTTACAGGGTTTTTTTTGGACATTGGGGTTTTTTTTTTTCAAATTTTCAAATTCTGCAGTTGTATATCCTCACTACACTTATTTTTTAACACAGACCTTGGCGCAGATTTTGTAGCCGTCCTTTAAAATTCCATCCCTGTCTCTGTGCTGAGTACCAGCTTTTGACATTGTTCCATTTTATTTATAGCAAATATGACAGAAGTGATAATACTTGCAGCTTAAATTCAAGATCATATGAGGGCTGCCCGTCTGGAAGCAGGTTGTACAGTCAGGCTATAGAAGGAGGTGGTATTATCAAGGTTGTAAATATAATGCAGCTTTTAAAGATAACAGTATTTCAGACTAAGGGGAACCTGATTTTTTAAAAAATGCAGTGTTATCTCCAGATTTATATGCTTTGATACCAAAAACAAACAGAAAATTTCTGTGCCTAAGCAATACAGATTTAAATGATGAGCTTATCCTCTTTCTCTAACATATAGATGGGAAATAAACCATCTGCAATATTTGCGGCAGTGAAGAGAAACATTGGCATAGTACATTGTAATTGAGGCACATATAAATTTGCAAACTTTAACCAAAATCTAATAACAATAACAAGGTATTATAGGCTGCAGCGATCCTAGAACTGCTATCATTTACTTTCAGACGAATGGAATATCAACTCCTGTTTAATAAGAAAACCAATAGTAGCATTTCTTTCTCATAAAATGGTGTGTTATGGCCCTGGAGCCTCCAGCATTGGAGTATTAACTGTTTATGTACTTGATTTCAAACCCCTTCAACTCCTTTTTTCCCTAGTGCCTGAAAAGAATTGAAATGATTTTGAAAAGAGGTATGTAAACAGTCAGTCTTTACTCCTCGGGTCTACATTGTAGACCCTTTTCTCTGTCTTCCAGGGGAGATTTTTTTTGTTGTTATGTCTTCTTTTGTGACATTTAATAAGTCTTTTGATCTGGTCAGTGTGTTCTGGGTGGTTGTAGTTATTAATACTCTTTAACTTTGTTTGGCTTTTAACATTTGTTTTAACTGGCAATTCTTTTCTGGCATTTAACATTTTGGCCCACTAGCAGCAGTGCGCTCAAGCATTGTTCATAGGTGAGGAATAAGTGAATTGATAAGCTTAATTTGGAAGAAATATTCTGATTGATTTAAATGCTTCTTACTAGAAGGTGAGTGTTCCCGATTTAAAGTAGAATATTTCTCACTTGAGAGTGAAAATTCCTCTGTAAGGCAAGTAGGAGAGATCAGAGTTCTTTTACCTCTTGATTCTGATAGGTTTTAGCTCTTTCTCTTGGCCCTGGTTGTTGGATAAGAGCATTTGGCTTTAACATCAAAGTTGGCGATTGTGTCATTTCAGAAAAAGTTAACCAGAAATCAGAGTTTAGTGGTGAACATATTGGGGCAGGTTCAGATGCTCTGTCAGTTCTTGGGATGGTGTCGAAGGATGAACCCAAATGAGAGTAAACAGCCCTAAAAGTTGAAGAGTGAAAGATGACTTGCCAAATTTCTCTTATGTGTCCCACCTCCATCCCTCATTTTTCTACATAAAGCATCAAATGCACTTTTGTTAGTTGTTAGGAGACTCGGGGAGTAGGGGGGGGACATCATTGCAGGCAGTTTCTTTGCCTTCCCATGGGCAGATCCCTCATGCATAAAGAAGGATATAACCAAGGAAATTTAGACTTGTGTCTACTATATGTGATAGAGGTGCTAGAATGTTCTCATGCAGAGTCATTGTGTAAAATGCCTTAGGGACTTAAGTGCTGTTTTGTCATGTCAGAATGAGGGTTATAAGTAAAAAGTTTACAAAAAAAGAGTTTGAGAAAAGGAAATGTGAGTTTTCTTGCTGAGGGTTTGAGTTCTTCAAATGCAGTCAGTCTCGGCTGGAGTAGGAACAGTGTCATTTCCATTAAGGACAATATTAGGCCAAGGCTGGAGTCTTGTGAAACTCCTACCTGAGGCAATCATGACTGCAAATCAAAGTTATTTTGTTGTTGAGTGAACATAGAGCCTCAGTAGAAGGATATGGTGAAAAGGATTATGACACAGGAATTGAGAATTGGGGGGATTAAGATGATTTGAGGCAGAATTAGAGGTGTAGGTTTCCATGCTTGGAGTTACAGAGCCAGGCTGTTGCAGTCTGCTCAGGGGGATTTGGATGTACGACGAGGTGGAAAGGTAAGATAATGAGAGAGGGAGATACCTCACACAGCACAGAGTGATCTAAATTGATGTGATGGATGAGGAATTAAGTGGATAAGAGGTTTTGAAAGGGTATGAAAACAAGGTAAAATAGGCTGGAGAAAAATGAGCTAAGATAGAGGAAAGTGGAATCCTTAGTGGAATACGTACTTTATCTAAGAAAATTGGTAGAATGATAGTCCTAGAAATCAGAAAAATGCATGGCATATTTTCTAACTGGGAAACATTACTTGCATTGAAATATGTTCTGGCTAAACCAAAGCCATACAGAAAACCTTTCTTGTATAGAAGTGTGAGAAGGAACACTATAAAACATGCTGAGGAATCCAGCCAATTTTCAACACACAAGCCAGAATGAAGGATGTGTGCTCAGAGTCTCTGAAACCAGGCAGATTATTTTCCAAAGTAAACGAATTCTTCAAAAGTTCAGAGTTAGTCCAAAATCACGTCTGTTTATCTGTCTGTCTGTCTCTTCTTTTAAATTAAAAAGATAAAGAAAAAAAGTCGGAATAGTGGGGGATGTGGTGCCTGGATCCAAAGATTTTAGTCGCATGAAGTTCCTATTATTATTCCACTGAAAGTTGTTTGACTGGAAGTCATTTTTTGTCTGGAGTTACGTGTCACTTATAATGATTATAATTTTTTCCCTGAGTAATTAGCTATATGTAAGAATTTTTTTCTCTTGTTTTATGCACCATTACTTGTACTTCTAAAATCATGACTCCGTATTTTTGAAGCTGAAGAATTACGTTGCCTTGAGTATTAGCCTTTATATGTGTTCTGCCTAATACAGCAAGATAAGTATCCAACCACTCAGTCTGGGCTACCAAAAGGTTGTTTATAGCATGGGTAACCATCAGTTCTATGGAAGTCACAATTATCAGTCACGCTGGTCTGAAATTGTCAGTAGATCGATTTAGTGTGCCTGAGGATGCTGATCCCATTGCTTCTTCAGATATGATCAAACCATGCTACAACTCCCTTTGGGACTAAATGCCTAGATTTATATCCCAGGGAAACCAGGATGTTGTTGAGGTCCTTGGCTCATGTCCCCACATGGGTCAATGCCATTGGGAGTGTACCTGGAGTTGGAAGGACCTCAGGCACCCACACTCAGGTACAGGCATGCTGGTACAGTGCTGCTGAGGGCTGTGTTTTGAGTCTTTGTAAATTAGTATATAGAACAAATTTACCAAGACTAGGTGGGTAGACAAGCTTTTGGCCGAATGGATTTTTTTTTTCTTTTCTGGGAATTTTCACTGAAATTCATAAATTTCTGAGTACGTAATGGAAGAAAACCTAGAAGCTTGATCTCGTCTCTGCCAGAAACATGGCACATACTGTGAGGAGTGGGACCAGATGTCAGGATGATACATCCAGATAGCCAAATAGGTGATTCTGAAATGAGTTGTATAAAAGATCATCCTCTCTGCAAAAATTAGTTTTCATGACCCAATGGCTAGAAGCAAAAGCAGACCAATTTAAAAGACTTAAAACTTTGAAGCTCTATGTCTGTTGTTTAAGAATGTAAGAAGGCTACATGACCCAGTGGCCTTCAAAATTTAGTGATGTGCAGGTCATATTAAAGCATGGGATCTGTGACTGTAATCTTCTTCCAATTCCTCTTATCGGTTTCAGCAGTGGCAAAAACTTCTTTGCACATCACTGCAATTAATAGCAACTAAAATAGCAATGTCTGTACATCAAAAGCAAATAAAAGCTGATACAGCTAGTTTAGCCATCCTCAGATCTGTGGTGCTTTACAGCAAGCTTTCCCTTTCTAGGAGATATTTGAAGAAGGGTTTATGGACCCTAGCCTGAGTGATATATGCAAGGTGAAGATGAATCAGTGTTTCAAGAATGTAGCTTTGCTTCTGAAAGAAAGTCTATGGCCAGCTACCTTTCTTAAAACTAGGTGACTGATGTGGAGAAAATAATTCCCATAACTGAATCCCAATTGCAGCCAAGTGTTAAACTTGAGCAACATAAGTCTGACACCTGGCATTTTCCCCTTTATTATGCGTTTGGGAGGCAATTAACTATGAAGAATACTGTCATCCTGCTGTAGTGTGCAGAAAATCACAACATAATAATACAGTGGCTTCGTTGTGATGTCCAAATGTAAATGTATCCTTAGGCATATATTACGGATAGTCACCGCTGTTGCTTATTTACCCCTACCACCCCTATTGCCCATAGTTGCAGAATTGCACCGTGTCTCTAGCTTTTATTCAAGCTATGGTTTTATTCAAGTTCTGCCACTGTTTGACAGTGAACACTATTGAACAGGTCAAAGCAGAGGGTGGTGGGAGGGCAGGCAAAATTGTCCCATGAGATGGATGTGACCTGGTAACCCCGTGCTGCACTGCTGTAATGCAGATTATGGCATACTGAACTTTAATTATATAATCTTCTCCCCCTTCCCCCTTTTTTTCTCTTCTAATGTGTTGCATGTGTTACTGGGAAGCAGATGTTGGGTACAAGCCACTTAAGTCAAATCTTTAGTTTGAGCTGTATTATGTGATGCAGAGTTCTGTTGGGCCAAATTGTGTGTGGAGTACTTTGAAGGGAAGCTTCGAGTCCTGTGTGATGCCTTTGCTTGCAGAGGAGGGGAAGGCTTACAAAGGAAATGAGGCAAATGAAATAATCTGATCAGATACTCACTGAAATAATGCTGATGGTAGTAGCGCAAATCCCCATTACTGAGATTGCTGTACTTGGCTGTCCAGGGGAGGGAGAGAGACACAGGCTAAGGGACATGCAATTGCTCTGCAAAAATGGAGCAAAGGTACAGCCTTGGAGAAACTAACTGCATGGCTAATGTCAGAGTCTTTGCATAAGATGCCTTCTGCACTTGAATGGGAGGAAGGAAGGAGGCCTTATAACTTGGTGTGAGTCTTCATTTTGTTAAAGACTGTGTTGGTGTTACATAGACCCCATGACATCAGGGATATCCAGAAATACGTTCAGAAATATTACAGCTCTGATTATTCCCTCCAGACTTCCCTCCCCTCCTGCTTCCCCTTCCCTGGAATAGGAAATTTGCAGTTTGTTGCTGGCATTAATCTATTGGCAGCATTTAAGGCCAGTATCCTGCTGAGGAGTTGTCCCAAACAATGAAACATTCCTTCCTCTACCTCCCATGTCATCATCGATTCACCTTCCCTAAATAAGTTGCAACAGTGTTTTATGGAATCATCCTCTCTTTTCCCTGGTAGGGCACCCTGATGCGCTAACAAATAAATAGTGCAATATGCCATATCCCCTTTAACTTGGGTCTAAAAGAAATAATTTAAAATAGACCTTCTTTTCCTCACTGTTTGAAATGTATTGCATTGCACAGTTGCGCCATAAACAATTCACTAGAAGTTTATTTAAAACATTATAGCTTATTGACATTTGTGTTAGAGGAAAAAAGTATGAAAAGCTCCCCCATCCTCATGGAAAAAAAAGATAAATATCAAGTAATAAATTTAGTGGTGCTTTCGCAAACTTGCATGAGAAAATCTACTTGCTTTCTTTTTTGCTTTAAGGACTCAATTTTGTGCTCATTGCAGTCGCAACTCCCATTGCTGCCACTGGTATAGGGTCAAATATTAAATGGGCTCTGCTTGCATCTGAACCCAGGATCAAGATAGCTTGTCCAGAAGCAAAGGCCCTTACTCCCTTGTGGATCTATGTAATTGAATGCAGCCCTAAATTCAGTTCTTAAAGTGGTGATAAATCAGAGAAGTCGCTTTTTTTCTCATTTCAGCATTTTGATTTGTAACTCTGCAACTTTATTACGTTAATTGTTTACCTAAAACGAAGAGTTTCTGAGATATGTTGGAAGATTTATTTTAACATTAACTTCAGTAAAGAAGCCTTAAGGAGCTAACCGAGGATTTTAGAGCTAAGCTCCATTTAAGTAGCTTAGCTCTAAAAATTTGTTTTGAGAATGATTTGCTAGTTAAATTCAAATAGCCTATACATCCTCCTGGATAGTCCTCCTGCACTACACAGAATAATACCTTCTGGAGATGCACCTTTAGGCTCACCTGCTCGTGTTGGCAAGAGCTCACTGTTTCAGTTGTTCCCAAAACCTTTAGGCACTTTGTTTTCATTTACACCATGTACCATCATGTAATATCTGCTTGGTAAAGATTGCCCAAGGTTTACAAAAATGGTGCTTTTTTCAGTGCCTCAGTACCAAATGCTGAGCTCTACCTTAATTTTACAGAGTTGGCTAAGGGGTTAGTTTGGGTGAATTTATTTTTTGTAATTACTTCTGATGAGGGAATGGTGATCAAAGTTTTTCCCATGCTTCTTTAACTGAAATGTTCGCCCTGTATTTCAATATGTACTAAGCACGGGATTCATATGATAAAACACATAGGCATAGTCTACAAGGAGATATAGGGTCATCGAGGGTATGGCTCCTCATGTTCTAAGATGCTTCAAAATAGCTCTGAGGTGTCACCCCACCCTAAAATGCTGATTTCTCACCACTGACTGTAACGACATACTAATCTGACTAGCTCAGATGAAGATCCCTCTGCGGTATAGTTCAGGCTGGGATGTGATGCATCCTGCCCTTAAGACTTTATTTGCTTCGCTTCAACTTTTCAGAGGATAAAAACAAAAGCAGAAAAAAAATAATAGGATTAAAACTCATGGGAATCTTTTCAGTCACTGAGTTATTGGCTTTGGTGGGCAGGTTCATCGCATCATTCTTCCCATAAACTGCTCAAAATCCACCTTAACTCATGGTGTCTGCAAATCTGTTTTAATTTGCAGTCTGCACATTTGTCCCAGTGCCAGCCTTCTTAGTTAAATATTTTTTTTTCCTTCCCTCATGTTTATCTTCTTGATGTGCTTAGAAAGAACAGTCATCCCACTCCCCCAGCACAAACACACCTATTTTCCTTTCCTTAATCTAAACAAACTCATCTTGTCTAGGAACCTCTTTTCTGAAATTTTATGATTTTTTTTCTGGCCTTTCCAGCTGCCTCACTCTGCAAGGAGTTGAGTTTAAATACATCCCCTTAGACCAGGGGATGTATATGTCCCCACCAGGGCTCTACTCCAGGTGGATAACTCATCTTCACCTTGAAAGTGGGGTTTGGCTTTTCCTCTCAATGTCACAAACACTCAAATGATCTGTCCTGGAGCTGGGATAAGCTTTTCTGTGAGTGCAACCCACTGATTGATCTAAATCACTGTGGAATTAACCCATTATCTTGGTCATTTTTAGTCAAGGAGCTTTGTAGTAGAAATTTTTGTTAATTTGCCCTGCAGTGAATACCTTGAGACTCTGTATTGTTAAGCTTTATCACATTTTCCTTTACTCCCACCCTGATATTCTTTATAGTGACAGTGTACTCCAAAGGCGTGCCATCAGCAGAATTCAAGAGCGCTTAATGTTTCTGCTTATATCACTAAGAAAACAATGAGATCATTGAGAGTTGTCACTTGTAACCCATCGTAGACTTTTGTATGGTCTCTATTTTGCCATCCTGTTCACAAGTTCCTCAGTCACCTTTCAACCCCAGTTATAGTCTCTGTTTTCTCTGTGTTTCCTAATATTTTCACCTGTCACTTTACTGAAAAATGCATGTCTTGTGTTTAGAAAATGGGGTGTGTTATCAGAGAAAGCTGCCAGGAGAACTTGGCTAGATCCCAGCTAGCCTCAGCTTAGCAAACCCACTGCTACACTGATTGTATTTTGATGTATCTCAATATTTCTAATTACTCCTTCCCTTAACTTCTGTTCAGGTAATGTATTTTTTTATTTCCTTCTTGATGTATTAGCTTTTCTGGAAAACATCAACATCATCCTTGAAAACTAAGGCTAAGAATAATTTAATTTTTAGCCCAAGCTGGGATTATTTTTACTTCATTGCAGTTTGATCACTTTGTTGTTCTTCTTTTCTCATTTATGAATGTAAAGAATCTTTGAGTATTTGTTTTAATGTTCTCTACAAGGAAAAGTTCAACCTGACATTTAGCAATTCTCACTTTATACTTATTCTTTTTACCATCTAAGGTGTAGATTTCTGTTGATCAGGTTTGTATTTCTCATATATTTTTAGTTCTCTATTTCTGTTTTCTTCTTTTTGATGATTATTTATGTATTTAGATATGATGCCCAGCTTTGAAAGTTTTCCCCCTTCTTTGAGATACAGCCTCTGGATATTTTGTACCTTTTGATGTAAGGGCATTCCAGGTGTCCTTGGCTGCCAGGTCTCTGACTCTCTTATCTTTCGCAGTCCAGTCGCCTTCACTTATTATTGTCTATAGTTCAATATACTGTCATTTATAATTTACTCGCTCTTGCCCTTTTGAGGTCAAGAACCCCAGTCCAGTTTACTTTGTGACTGCTGATTTTTTAATGAACGGATTCAATTCCTTCCTCACGCCAACGGGGACTTTTCAAAATCATATCAGAAGCAAATGTAGTGTAGCATCACTTTCTGTGGAGTAATTGACTGCTCAGTAAAGAAATAAGCATGCTGTTGCATCTGCAGAAAATCTCAGCCTATTGTTATTAATAGCATTTATTCTCCAAGCTCATATCGAGAAAGATAAGTCTCACATTGTGAAGCAGTGCTTTGTAATATCCATCTCTGTAATAACATAATACAGGTTTGGATGATGCCCAGATCCAGGCTATCCAGATTTCTAAGGATGGGTTTAATTTCCCCCCCTGTAAAGCTGTGTAAGTGATAGGCTTTAGCTTCTTTGTATTCAGTGGGAGGAGGGAGAGACAGCTCCGGGAGTGATTCATCCCATCCTCGTTGTCTGAGATAGATTGGGTGAATCACTCTCCTGACGTGCCTCTCTCTTCACTCACTAGAGAGGAAAGTTGGACGGTTCACACCGACTGGATGGCAGGCCCTAATCTTGTGGCATTGCGTGAGAGGAATCCCACCCCCAGAGCGTGGTTGGAGCTCAGTTGTGGCATTGCTGTGGCTTCTGCAGGTGTGCTTGAGCTCAGCTTCTGTGAAACCATTTGCTCTTGCATGGAGATAAAGAGCTCGGCCTGGGCTGCACACTCCTCAGAGGATTTTGATCACTTTAATGGCTAGTTTTGCTAAATGCAGGTTGCTGTAATTGCTTGCACCTTGCAACTGTTAAGCATATTAGCTTCAGTTTAGCTTAAGAAGGTCTGTATATGCCACAGTCACACCTTGACTGCAGTGGCAACATGCCCTACAGCACTTCATAGAAAGGTTCCGAGCTCCGGTTCTTGGCTGCTCCCTAAATTCTTCAAAACCACGATGTGCTGAACATCAAGACAAGTGAAAAAGCTCTTCTTTTTTTTTTTTTCTTCTGACCTTTTCTGGGACAGTGTTTTCTGTTAAATGATGCAGTACCGATCCCCATTTTCAGAGCTGGGAGGATTTCAGTTATAGAATATATTTAAAATGCATGTTTCATCTTTTGTTGCTGTTGCATATTTGCCCACAGCTAACAATGTATAAATAAAAAAATTGTGGAGTGAAATCTAATTGAAAAAGTGCCTACAGTTAAAAACACATTGTTCCCTTATAGAAAAAAAAAATATGGACAAATTTACCATTTCAGCATACTGGGGTTCAGTTTTGAGGTTTAAGCATGTTATACTATATTTAGATGGTATAAAGTACTGACAGTTTTTCTTTTTGTTTTACTTTTTTAAACATTTATGCAATAATTTCCCACTGCAGCTCTGCTATTCTGCGTCTCCTTTAGAAATGAACAGACTCCACTCCCTATTTTGTGATGTAGGAAGACATCTCTGGCAGTCGTATTGACTTGAATGATTTTCTGCACTTGTTAGCCTTCATTTTCCTTTGGTGACAATCATAGAATCATAGAATAGTTTGGATTAGAAGGGACCTTAAAGATCATCCAGTTCTAACCCTCCTGCCATGGGCAGGGACATCCCACTGGCTCAGGCTGCCCAAGGCCCCATCCAACCTGGCCTTGAACACCTCCAGGGATGGGGCAGCCACAGCTTCCCTGGGCAACCTGTGCCAGTGTCTCACCACTCTTATTGTGAAGAAATTCCTCCTTATGTCTGGTCTAAATCTGCCCCTCTCCAGTCTATACCCATTGCCCCATATCCTATCACTACAAGCCTTTGTAAAAAGTCCCTCCACAGCTTTCTTGTAGCCCCTTTCAGGTACTGGAAGGTCGCTATAAGGTCTCTTGTTCCCTTTATCTTCTTGTGTGTTTGGCCTTCAGCACCTGAATAATTTGACTTTGTCAGATTCATCCTTCCTATTGCCTGGCTTATCAGGGATTCATTAAACAGAAGAGAACTTAGCTCCCTGTTCTTGCTCAAGGTGCAGAGGTCTGTTCCCACTGTGTGTATCACAGTTACAGGAAACATCTTTCTCCACCTTTTCGTCAGAAAAGTTTAGCAAAATGCAGACACAGCTTAGACACTTCTTTCATCCTGGAAGACTGAAGTTTGACAGTGTAGTAACATCTAGGATCTGAAATGGCAAGATTCAGGTAATTTTAATATGAGGGAATGGTCCCTCAGCATTTCTGACTGAGTGGTGTCATCACTTGTTTCTACACTATCAAATTGAATTTCTTTTCTTAATATATTGAGATAATTTGGGAATGCAGACTTTTCAAGGTGCTTATGTCAATGAACTTGAGCTTTGTTTAATCATGAATGAATATTTCAATTCTAAAGTTGAACGTCCATTCCTCAAAAATGTCTTTCAGGTTACATTTTATATTGTCTACATCTTTTGTGGTGGTTTTGGCTGTTTGCTAAATAGAAATGGTGCTACAAAAAGGGCTGGTTCACAGCTACTGCTTGTGTCCTCACCTGATCCAATGGCCTTAGAAGTCACTGAGAACATCTTTTGTGACTCACACTTGTAACAATTAAGTCAATGCTGTGTATCAGATAAGAATTTGGTTCCGAATGTGACACACAAAATGCAATTCTGGAGTAGGTGTTTTTTTCAGTTAAAAGATTTCTACAGCTGAGGTGACTGAAGATGAGCAAGCTGAATGTCCTCATCTGATTAAGGCATGATCAAATACATTAGTCAAAACATCCAGGGGCAGGACTGGATGATTCCTAACATAATGAGATATTCTCCATCAGAGAAGACAGATCAGCAGGTATATTATGGACAATTGACCCTATTGACTAAATTTGGTGGTAGAGGTGACAAATGCTCCTCCCAGAGGGTTGGATCTTCAGTGTCAAAGCGTGATGCTAGTGCCAGTTGGAATTATGTGCTTCATTCAAGGTTTCTAATGCTTCATTCAGGTTTTCTAATCATGTCCCTGTTCTTTGTATGCTAAGGTTACTTCAGTTAGAGCAGATGCTCATCCTTTAGTAGAAGGATTTCCAAAATATTCATTATGGTTCATAAATTCAGTTAAATGAAAAATGGAATTAAAGGCTGCCAGCAATTAGTTGAGTTTAGAACACTGAATTTTTTAATAGTCCAAGCTTAATTCAAGGCGCTTAGTCTTTCATATAATTTCCACCAAAGAGGTCATTGCTGAATCACAGGCAGAGTTTTGTACAATTAACAATTGTCCATTTATCATCAGGCAATTTTTTAGTATAAAGATACTGGCTTGACCCAACCCAGTACTTAGACAGTGTGATGCATCACACGTTCATTTAGTACGTGCTTAATTTCTCTTTCCTAGGTAGATTTTTATGGAATAAGCTCTTAAACCTTCCAATATTGTCTATATATTTTGCAAGATTGACATGCAATGTGAATACTCAATAAATATATCTCTGTTTCTTTGACCTTAAACTAGTGGATCAGACTAAACTGGCTCTAAGACTTGCAGTGAAACTTAAAGTAATTACTCTTTAGGAAGAATACATTTCAATGTCAGCTAAAATGAAACATTTCTCTTTGTTTTATGCATAACAGATGTGATTGTTATCTGTGCTTAGGGAAAAAAAAATAATCACAGCACAATCTTTCTCCCAGACTTTGAAATAAAAGCTGTATTTTTGTATTGTAAAAGTGCTAAAGTGCCTTTGTAACTTGGAGAGAGAAGATGTAATATGCAAGGAGGATGAAATGTCAGGCTGTAAATTTTTCTGATCAAGAGTTGACTAGGGTTTGTGCAGCAGAATGTGCAGTGTAAGCTTTGCCACTGGGATGAACATAAACTACTGGATGGAATATGGGGATTCCCAAGTTTAGATTCCATGTCTCTAACTCCTTCCCTGGCCTTAATCTTGGTAATGAACAGTGACTGTAAGTAAAATGGAAATGATATTTATCTTATTGAATGACAAAATAGGACCTGATCCTTCAAAAAACTTCTGATTTCACAGCAAGTTGTAAACTTTGAGAATCAGGGATAATTGAGTGGAACAAATGGCAGATTAATTTCCTGATGTATGCTATTAAACTACACTGTTGTTTTCGTTTTAAATGTAGATACTGTTCCTGGGGGTGTGTGACCCTTATTCAGTAGTCCACTGGCCCCAGTACATTGTATAATGAATATTCTAAAGAACTTTCTAGTAGGCCTTTCAGAGTGCCTCACAGACATATACCCCAAAGCAAATAAGTAGATATACATTTAGATGGAAATGAGAATGATAAACTAGATCTGTGTCTTGTGTAAATGCAAAATGCAGAAATCAAAATGGGAAAATTCCACTTCCCTCCATGGTGTTAGTCATCATGAGAGCCTGAATGCAAATGCAGAGCTTCAATTTATTAAGGATTTGGGGATCTGAAACAAATTCCAGCAGGATTTGAAAAGCATACAAGAACTTTGTTGAACAGATTACATCTAGAAATATCAGGTGTGTGTTACCCTTCAAATGTTAGTTGTAAAAAGAAACATAGGTGCAAAAGAGATTAATGTTTTTCTGGTATGGAAAACTCCAGAAACTCGTCTTTTACTGTTTGATAATATAATTAGCCAGTGTTTTGACTAGACTGATTTGATAACGATGCATCGAAAAGAGCAATTTAATCTTGGCACAGTAACTAGGAATGTTTGCCTCATTGCTTTCTATGTCTTAATTTCTACTTTAAATTATATGTCTTCAGCTTCTGAATGTTTTATATTAGAAACCTTCCTTTGCCAACCTTCTATTTTGAGCCACTAATTAATTTAATGCAAAAGTTACGTATATCATGGGATTGCGATAGATCAGGAACATGTTTTTCTTCTCTTTCTGCATCTATAAAATCCATTAAAATACATTGCAAGCCATTTGTGCATTGAGGAGGACATACACATTTCTTGTTCCTTCTCAGATGATTCTATTAACTTTTTGATGGTCCCTGTGCTTCTGTTCCCTAAATATTTGGACTTCCATTTATTTGTACTTCATTTATCTTTTATGGAAAAATCCAAACACTTGCATTTGGATATATGTGGATCAGAAAGGAGATTAAATCTATATACAAAGGCATGTGTCTCTCTTGCCAGTGCCCTGTCGTCTGTACTGCCCTTACTCAGAAAGGTTATGTGGCCACAGTTGTCAATTCCAACTTCAGTCAGTGAAATATCTTCTACGTAGCAAAATGTCCAGGGTTACATTAGCTGTGGAGTAGGATAATATGACTTGGAGACTGTTGGAGTAGAGGAATTTACACCGCTACCCTCTGATGGATGAGAGAAACAACGGGCAGATTTCTTTGTAGTTACCCAGTAAAATTACTTTCTGACATTTCTCTTGAGCATCTATTAATACTAAGAATTGTTTAAATTGGTGGACCCCTGTTTTGGTCAGAATAGCAATCATCTGCTTGGATTTAGCAGAGTACTGTTCTCTGAGGAGCTTCAAGAAGACACTGCTCGATGGTGTAGCTCTATTTGTGACTGCTCTTCCACCACGTTTGACCTCTTAGACGTCAAAGTACAGTGTCTTGTTTACTTCAAACTGGCAATGTATCGAGTCCCTCTTTTTTTTTTTTGTAATAAACTTGGTGTTTCTCACTTTAGATTTCATGGAACTCTTCTGTTACTTGAAAAGACTAACCTTGAACAAAGTAATTTATCCACCTAATGAGTGTCAAATTTGATTTACCCTGATGAGGATTAAAGTACTGCAGGGGAGTGAGGGTTTGATCTTGTATTTTATGATCTGGAGCATGAAAAAATTGTATAGAAAGATTTAAAGCAGATGCAGGAATTGCTGCACAGCCTTCTGTGTTAACCAACAGGATATTCCAGATTAAATAACGATTTTCTTTATTCTTTTCTAGGGCATCAGTAGCCTCTTCAGTTCCTTAAAAGTGGTGCGTCTTCTACGACTCGGTCGAGTCGCCCGGAAGCTGGACCATTACCTGGAATATGGTGCTGCTGTACTGGTACTGTTGGTGTGTGTGTTTGGACTGGTAGCCCACTGGCTAGCCTGCATATGGTACAGCATTGGGGACTACGAAGTTATAGATGAAGTCAGTAATACAATCAAAACAGATAGCTGGCTCTACCAGTTGGCACTGAGTATTGGGACACCATATCGATACAACACCACTGGCTCAGGGCAGTGGGAAGGAGGACCCAGTAAAGACTCCTTGTACATATCCTCTCTCTACTTTACCATGACAAGCCTTACAACAATAGGATTTGGAAACATAGCACCAACCACTGATGGAGAGAAGATTTTTTCGGTGGCCATGATGATGGTTGGCTGTGAGTAGAAGTTGATTTTATTGTATTTAAGCAAAAGCTAGTTGTATAGCTCGTACAGTAGTTGCATAGCACACTTGCTGTAAGCTTTCTTGACATCCTAAAAAGACTGTAGTACCAGTAAATAATAATGAAATGAACTTCGGATTATGGAAAACAAGAGCTGAAGTTCTATAGTTGCTGTAGCTTTTCAATTGTTTGTGACAGTAAGTGTAGTAAAACACGTAGTGACTTTGTAAGGCGATTGAGTACTTTTTGGCACTGGTTTGACTTACAGATCTTGATTTTATCTCCTGAATGTGGTGACCTTTGTCACCTGCAAAACTAGAAGTGAAGGAAATCATAAGACACTATATTGCACCTTTGGTCTGCTTCCTGCTGTTCTGCAGCTCCACTGAAATAGTCTAAAAACAAGTGGAAAGGCACGTTTCTCATTTCATGTGCTGGTAAGGTGAGATAATGAAGCAGCTCTTCAGGTTAATGGAGATCTCCAAAATTCAAAATAAAGACTGCTGAAAATGTTAATATCATTTGGGAGAATTATTTTTCTGTTAAATAAATAATGCTTGGTATTTCTCTGCTCCTTCCCATTTTCTGAGCTCCTTCCAAACACTAAGCAATTATGTAACAAGAGAGCAAACAAAACCTTTTGAAAATAAGATCTGCATAATCTCTCTGATAATTATCTCAGCTAACACTCTGAGCTCATCTCAGAGAAATACTGAACTATAAAAAGGAAGTTTTCTTGCTAAAGTCTTTCTAGACCTTTGGAAGATTAAAGCTATTTGTTTGAAGATTTTTAAATCCTTTTTAAAAAGAGACATTGCAGTTTTAGGACTTTGTTTGCATCACGGTGCACTGAAATTTCTGCTGAACAGCATCTTTACACGATGGGTTGACGTGTTTCCAAACATTTCAAAGTCCATAAAAAAGCGAATCCCCAAGCCAGAGCATTAATGTGCTGTCACAGCTAGGCCATAGAAAACCTATCGGTGCTGCTTAGCCATTTGTCGTAACTGCTTTGTAGTATTTACAGAAGGCTGGTGATTTGGTGAATAAAATGGTTTTAGAACACTTGAATTATTGTAACATTTGCTTACCTTGGCTTTTGTCGGGACTTCAGTTGCCCTGCAAAGGAGGGTCTCACAGAAGGAACTGAGCAGCTGTGGTAAATGATTTAAGGTAGGGTGAGAGCCATATAAATGTAATTAATAATAATAATAGCAACAACAACTGAATAGATACATGGCCTCAGTAAGTGAATAGGAAATGGAGCTTGTAGCCTGCTTTGTATTTGTTCTGGGTGGATTGTACTCTTGCTTTTTCATCTCTGAAACACATGTTAAGGATGGGGATTGCACATAGTGGTTTCAAAATTGACGTTTACAGCAACCTCTATATGTGCCACTGGCTGATTTAAATAGCTTTCATAAGCGTCACCTACAAAATTATTACAGGCACATGTCAAATTTACAAGTGGCATGTGTAAGCTTAGCGGTTGGAACACTACGAGTAGGTTTATAGGCTTTTGGGCAATTTCAAAAGTAGAATCTAAAATTCAAGAAGCATGGCAAAAGCGCAGTCAAGTTGCTTATTGCATAAAAATAATGCCATCAAAATAAATGTGAGTGGGGTGGAGAGCACTGTGGCAGACAGGAAGGCTACAGACAGAAGAAACCTTTTTAGATTATTTGCAAGTGTAAAAATGTTTAATCAAATGATAGAATCTTTTGCAAACATATCAATGAACATTTGAAGATTTGAAGTTCATGAATATTCATATGATGACTGCTTTGAAATCTAAAGAAGTTGCTTGGTTGATTGAATACTGGTGTGAAAACATAAAAACCTCCAAGTAGGTACTGCTCATGGGCTTTATAATTGCAATATTTCTGCAGGATTGTAAAAAGACACTTTGCAGTGCCAGCTGCCAAAACATGACAGCCTGAACACCAAAATGGGATAGGAAGGCACAACAAATAGTTGCTGGAATACGCAATTTCTCGGGCAATTGAAGTGGCCACTGAGCCTGGGAAAAGGGTTTGGCCCCTAGAAAAGGTGTAACTAAGAACTGAAAATTATTTGAGTTGTTTTCAACACAAGATGTTTCAGTTTTTCTTTTGGAACAGTATTTCAATTACAGTTCAATCGATAAAAAACTCCAGTCTGTGAACTGACTCCTGTTACAAACAGAGAGAGGCTGTGAAATACCTTTGGTAGATTTCCTCAAGAAGTTTGCTAATACCGGTAGCTGATATTGGCAGCGTCTTTTCTAACAGACTGTGCCAAATAAATGTCTTAAACGAAGCACTGGAATCGGAGATGGTAATTCATCACAATCCCAGCTGCCTACTCATGCAAACTTCAGATATGAAAGAAAATCTTCACTGCGTTGTCAGCCCGCAGCGGCTTCGTCTGCAAGCCAGAAGTTTCCTATTCGCGCTGGCAAAGTTATCAGGACCTGCGAGGAGTATTTAGAGAGATTTGCAAATCCTTCTGGTGGGCAGGATTGCAAATTGGTGTACTTGTTAAAAATAGCTGAATTAAGATTCTGTAGCTGCTGATAAAGCATTGCTTAGTGCGGGGTGGTGGTGGGGGAAACCCAGATGAATAGGTATGTTTTTCAGTTTGATTGGCAGTTTGTCATTTCCTTGTTCACCGAGGACAAAATCGGGTGGGATATTTAGACTGAAATACTTCACCTTTCTTGCAGAAAAGAGAGCTTTGAATAACTCAACCTCATCTTGTGGAGCTTGCTTTAGATTTCTTTCTGGCTCACTTGCTTTTTCTTGGTGTCCAATGCTGTTCAGCAATATTTTTTCTTTTTCGTATTGACACTTGAAAAGCTAAAAATAGCAAGCACAAAGCATTGTGTGACAGTGGTTTTTACAAGGGTTATTGTTTAAATACCCTTCTGCATTTGCTGCCTAGACTTGCTGAATATGCATTAAAAATCTGATTTTTTTGTAGCTCCTTTTGTGTTCATATAGGTCATTTTGTCCCCTCTCTGCACAGAACAGAACAGAACAAACAAGTAGATCCATCAGATCCTTTGAGTGGACCAGGAATCACTTATCATTCATGAAGACCTTTGTTGTAAACCTCCCATTATCTGCTGTCAGCTCACAGCCTATAGCTGGAAACTCGGTCTCTGCGCTCTCTGTTGCTCTAGCTCAGTCCACAGGCAGGTTTTAAGCTTCTGCAACACAGCCATAGATGGTGAGGTAAAACTAATTGATTTTGTGCCTTTCCCAAAAAGGAATGTATTAAGAAAGAAGACAGAAATATACTTTTTGTTTGTACAACATTACTATCTTGCAACTCAGCATAGCCAGGACTTCAGTGAGCAAAAAGTTGGTAAAAGGGAAAAGGCATTTTGGGCAAGGTGGCAATATAGCAGAGTGAAACAACTTGCAGAATTCAGGAGAGATGGGGTTTCCTGGAGAAACAAGTCTGAATGCTTAAGTGACAAGAGTTTGTGTATTGCCATATGCCTTCACCCCTGCTGCGCATCCACTGGGAGAAAAAGTGGCCAGCCCCACAGCTTGCAGCTCATGAGATCTCTGATACACTTCTGCACGCTTCTTGTGTAGCCTGGAACAATCAATTCGCCCCTGTCCATATGAAGTTGCTCTGAATGACATAGAGCAGCTTAGAGAGTCGGTCTAGCCCCGTAAATATAACATTTTCATGAATTTATTTGTCCAGCTGAGTGGGCACAAGCCAGTGTGTACCTGATCTAATCAATAACAGAAAACCAGTATATTCCACTGGTCACTGAAATGCTCCGATGGTCCTTGCTGCAAGGGAAGGTCAGAACAAGATATTGAAGGCAGGAATGTCAATGAACATTGAATACTTCACTGATTCTCAGGGTGTGAAAGTCCCACAAGAATCTCTTAGTCATCTATCAGTTCCAAGAAGAGCTGAGAAAGGATGTTTTGTTGTTCTTGCCTCAGGGAGATACCTGCATCTCATATACATAGTTTGCTTTGGCTTCTGTTTACTTCCAGATCTATGGGGAGGTGGTTGTGGGAGAAATATTATTTTTCAATTAGTGGTTTTAAAATGTGGTGAATTAATGGTTTATTAATTCAAATTGTTTTGGTATGATCAGAAGAATTTGTTGTGGTGATTGTATAGGATAACTTCTCTGGTAAACCTATCATTTCTGCCAGCTGTTGGAGCAATTTCTAAGCAGCTTTCTTCAAAACTCAGTTTCTAATTTCATGGCTTGAAATGCTTGACCTCTTATTTCCATCTTAAAAATACCCAGGATGATGATTTGTAGCTATAGATATGATTGCTGCCACTTTGATCTCAAGTTGTTATTTTCCAGGTGACAGCTGATGAATGAGAGCACGGGTGGGTTCCTCTTGATATCCTGCTCTGCTTTTACTTTTATTATACTAAAGAGAGAGAACAGGACATTTTCTTTCCTATTGAGATTGAGTGACATGCTCTCACCTGAGTCACATCTGGTTCTAAAGCCTCCTGTTTTAGAACCATGGGCGAACGATGCTGAAAGGCTGCTGTTTGCTTGTGACACCCTGCCTTGCTGCTGCTCCACTCTTGTTATGGAGTTGTGATGTGGACTATTGTAGGCTATCAGTCATCTCTCCATTGATCTGCCAAAACCTAGTTCATTATTCAAGCGAGTTCTTTCATTGTTGAAGTAAGATTCATCAGTTCCCTGCCAGTATATGGTAGTTAGCCACTTCAGTGCTGTTTGCATGAGTCATGGAGGTTTATCTAGTAAATTTGTTAAGCAGTGGCTAAGCCCACGCACTGACACAACAGTGTATAATTGTAGGAAAGCGCCTGTCTGGCAGACTTCCAGACAAGCAATCCCAGGAGTCCATAGGATTTAATTTTGATCCTGAGGAAAATGTATGTGCAAGATAGCACTTTCTAGCAAACATCGTTGCCAGTAATGTAGATTAAATCTTTTTTTTTTTTTCACAGCAACTGACAGTGACGTGAGAAGACTTTACATCTGTAGGAACTCATAGGCTTGAGTGTTCTGCTATGGTTGAAATCCAGTTCTGTTCTAAGGATGCCTTACAAGAGTCAATCCTGTGTAAGGGCATTTTCTTTTACTGCAGAGATGTGGGATATGGGAGAGACACAGCTCTGCATCACATGTCCAGGAGCTGCAGAAAGATTTGACCTCTTCAGCAGTAGAGGACTTGTGCCAGTTTTTGTGCTTTTCCTTAGAGTTTCTTAAAATGTGGGCCAGTGGGGGGGAAACATGGCTCTGAACAAGAACATGGCTTTGCTAGTGAGCTCTTAATTGCTTCAGTGACATACAGATGTAACCCCCAAATGGAGTTTGGCACGTGTGGTGCAGGATGCTTCCACAATTGGTATGAAGTGGCTGGAAAGCTGGGTGACAGCCTACACTCCTTGCCAGGTTGGACCTTGCTAAATTTTGAATGTTTTTATTTTGCCCAGTGAAGAAGGAATGAAGCAACAGCTCATTTCTTCATGGTCTTCTGCCCTGTATAATGTGAATCTACTACATAGTTTGGCAAAATTGCCCTGATGGAAGCTACTGAGAGGAGGGCACAAGGTTGCTTCTGAACTAGGAGCTCTTCTGTGTACAACTGCTTCCCTCCTACTCCTCTGCACAAGCACCAGACAGGCTGCAAACTGGGCTATGCATTAATAAATACATCTCAAAGACAGAGCATTATGTTTGGGGGTGGTGAAGATTCTTGGGAGGAAGTGAGTGTATCTTGATACTGCAGAGCTTGAAAGGATTCTCAAATGGCAGCAGGACACCTAGAAGACTAGAGGTAAAGATGTCTGCACAAATAAATAAGTGATAAAAGTTGTAAATGAAACTGGGGATAAATGTATTAGTTCAGAGTTTTGGATGAGGCAATGAGAAAGGTGAGAAATTCTTTAACATCCAAATCAGGAGAGAGTAAAACTGTTCATTCACATTTACCCATCAGCTCAAACAGAAGGAAGAGACACAGAAGTTACATGAAGTTGCCTTGCAAGTAGATATTTCCCAATTTGGTGCCATTGAAAAAGCATTTTGACACTTTGGGTCTGTTGAAACGTAATCCAAGTGCTATCATCTCCTCAAAGCAAGGATATCAAAATTTTTTCTGTGATACCTCTTAATTATTAGCAATATCAGTTATGTCTCCCACCTTGAGCAGATGAAGTTTTTCCAGATGGGGCACTGGTCTCAGTGCAGCAGCTGAACTTGGCAATCTTAATATGCTCTGAAGAGCTGCATGGCAAAGGCTTAGGGTATAAATGTATCAGTAACCCACAGTAAAAAGCAAGTTGCTCTTAGGGAGTAAATGATGTAGCATCATCCATTTTTTCATGAAACTTCAGCCTGAGAGTGAGATTGGGGTGGATACAGCAAAGGTAGAAGGACCATGAGGGGCATATGTGCCTTGTTTTACTTTGACTCTGACATAGCAGTGGATTTTTAGACATTCAGGTTCTAGTTTATAGCAAAAACATGTATTTCCATAAAGACCTTTAAAAATGTAAAACAGCCTCCTTAGAAAGCTTTATGGGATTTTTTGCAAGGTTAGAGCTGGTGTGTATTTATATAAGCTTTAGTTTTATTATTGTTGGCTTGAAATGTTTAAATGAATTTATTGTGTCAAGAGAGATGAGGCAGTGAGTGGAAGAGGTAAGAATTAAGAAAGAAATGTTATTTCGTGTTATTGAGCTATGTTATTTAAAACAACTGAAAATTGCTATTAAATAAATGATACATAAACGTGGAAAATCAATGTTTACACAGTGCTCTTGCTCACACACAGTGCAAACAACCACCTATGATGGTCACAGAGGGATTATCAGGTTGTCTTGGATTACTCATAACATCTGTATCTCTCAGGAAGCAAAAAGTTTTAATTAATCCAACTAGATCAGCAAATATATCCGACTAGTTCACAACGGAGCACAGCTTTATAGCATATTGTGCTAGAGGGATAAACAAATCTTAGATAAAAGATAACCCCCAAGGTATTATACCCCTTGGATGGAAGGAGATTGTTTGTATTTTACTGTTCTGAAATTTCAGAAAGCGAAGGTATCTAGGCCTGTGTCTGCACAGAAACCCTTGGAAACACACAGGGCTTAATTTTGTATATAATCATAGAATAGTTTGGGTTGGAGGGGACCTTAAAGATCATCCAGTTCCAACCTCCCTGCCATGGGCAGGGACATCCCACTGGTTCAGGCTGCCCAAGGCCCCGTCCAACCTGGCCTTGAACACCTCCAGGGATGGGGCAGCCACAACTTCCTGGGATAACCACTCTCATGGTGAAGAAATTCTTCTTTATGTCTAGTCTAAATCTACCCCTCTCCAGTTTTACCCATTCCCCCTCATCCTACCAGGGAAACAGCCCCTCTCCAGCTTTCCTGTAGCCCCTTCAGGTACTGGAAGGTCACTATAAGATCTCCTTGGAGCCTTCTGTCCTCCAGGCTGAACAACCCCAACTCTCTCAGCCTGTCCTCGTAGGGAAGGTGCTCCAGCCCTCCCATCATCCTTGTAGCCCTCCTCTGGACCTGTTCCAACAGTATACTTGTGAGATTATACCTGTGTGTGGTTGTTGTTCAAAAGGAAGAGATAGCCAAGTAAATCAGGACAGTTACCCAGGTAGTTCATGCCTGATTTCAGTGGAGCTGTGCCCCTGTGTGGCCGCTGTTTTCACTTGGTAAGACAGGTGTTTTCTGCTGAATCTCCTTAAAACTGGCCTAGCTTTACTTGCAGAAAAGTGCTATGGTTTATCCACCAGAGCATACAGAAAGTTGTCAGGATGGCAGTGGGGTGAGGAGACAAGTTGGATTTGGAAGTGTCCCACTGTAGAAAAATTGAATCAGACCTTAAAATAATATTTTTTTGCCAGATCAATCAGGACATTTTCTCGCCTAAATTTGCTTGGGTTGAATTTCAGAACTGAAAACCTGTGTGACACGGTTGCACATCCAGAGGCTGATGGAGTTGGAGGTTTGCGTTCTTTTTTGTGAAAGAAATAAAAAGCCCAAATCTCTAGGAGATTTTATTATAGCACTACTACCTGCGGTACTATAACATGTTTGGTATTACTAAGAGTTATCAGGTAATTGGATAAAAGATGACAAATACTAGTTCTTGGTTTCTCATTGCTTCATTTCTTTAAGCCTGAAGTAGTAGAATGTCATGTTCCTCTTGAAAATGCTGAGAGCACCGATGAGTGAGCCTGCATGTCTCTCATCTTCTTCATTCATCTTCCCTGTGGCTTTTTATGCAAGAAACTTGTTAGAATCAGGAAAAAATTTCCACTGGTGGAAACGTACCCTATGTGGGAGTATGACTGCAGGTTCCACCTTAAAGAGCTTTACCCCCTTCCCTTTAATTTAGAGGAAGGACAGGATACCATCCAAAATGACATCTCTCCCCCGGGTGCCGGCTGTGCATCACTGCAAGTGCTGAATAAAAAAAAATCCAGATGTGCTCCAGTAGGAATATTTTGGTCACGAATGATTAAAAGTAGTTTTATTCCACTGGCCGGCAGCCAGCATGGTTTTGATAAGATGACTTCATGGCAAATTAATCTGATTTCTTTTTTGACAAGATAACTGCCTATGAATAAGGGGAAGTTAGTACATACAATACATGTGAACTTCTAAAAAGGCTTTAACATTTTTCTGCATAGGGGTCTCATAATGAACAAGTGTAAGATGATCTCAACGCAGTCATAACAAAGTCAGTGATCACTGATAGAAGCATCTCTCTCAAAAAGTAATCACAGGCTTCGCTGTCAAACCTGGAAGGAATTGCTGGAGAAGTCTTTGCCCCATGTGTGATTTTATTCAACACTTCTGTAAGCGAAGATGAATGACAGAACTGTGAGTGCATTGGGAGCGTTATGGGAATGCTTGCAAATGATTTTGATGACAGCATTGGAATTCATAATGATCCCAATAAATTGCAAAGGTGGCCCGAAATCAGCAAGGTGAATGTCGATAAAGACAGAATCACAGAATCACAGAATCACAGAATCACAAGGTTGGAAAGGACCCATTGGATCATCGAGTCCAACCATTCCTAACACTCCATAAACCATGTCCCTAAGTACTTCATCCACCCGTTCCTTAAACACCTTCAGGGAAGGCGACTCGACCACCTCCCTGGGCAGCTGTTCCAGTACCCAATGACTCTTACTGTGAAGAATTTTTTTCTGATATCCAACCTGAACCTCTCCTGACGGAGCTTCAATGCATCGTGTGTAAAGAGGTCAAATCAAATGCATAAGGGCAGTATAGGGAATAACTGGTTCTGCTGCTGTGAGGCTGGAGAGGATCTTGGAGGAAAAGAGGGGAAAGTAATGGGCAACCACAGACTGAATGTAACACAGAAGTTGAATAAAACCTATAAATCTTACTCTGGAAACTATCAGGAGTGATGTCATAGGCAAGCTGAAGAAGGCATTTATTCTGCTGGGCTAAGGGCTCGTCATGAGACATCTTTTTTCTTTAGATACAAGTCTTTAAGAAAGCTGTAGAACAGCTGGAGACAGTAGATCAATAAAAATCTGTTACAAGACAAGATCTCAGGGCAACAGTTGGAGGAGCTGACTTTTGTTTAAGGCGATGGAAGCTGAAGGGGAACATGAAGATTGACTTCTACCATGGAAAGAGCGTGCTTGAAATGGAAAAAAATGTTGATCCTCTGTGTTTTCTGAAGGGCAATCAGGTCAGTTAGGAGGGAATGAAAGACTGATATTGGAAACAGGGGTTTCCAACATCAGTCCACCAAAACTTTTCAGCTGTGAGTGGATTCAGACCATGGGCAAAGCCACCAGCAGATTTGGTAGACGTCACTTCATTGATGAGTATCGGTTAGGCTTGCTCCAGCTCTCTTTGCTTCTGCCTCAGTTATGGCAATTGAGCCAGGCAATCCGGTGAGGTCCCTCCCAGCCCTACATCTCTCTGATATTGCAGGGAGAATAAGGTACAGCTGAAAATCTTTGTTATGTGTTAAGCCAGGCAAAGCTAGCAAGCACGGCTCACTTTCTCTAGATGGTTGACCATCCTTTAACATTTAGCGATATTTTATGATCCATGAAGTAGTAACCACGTGTTTGTACTGCATATTCATCCTATATCAGTTCCATACTTCAGCAGTAAAATGCACATGGGTATACTGGTGTACTTTCATCCTGAGGAAATTCAGCTCCCAGTGGAAATGCTGTTGTTGTCCAACTTGTGCATTGGGAAGATGAATGGAGGTGTTCAGCATTAAAACAAAGCTTTAGTGAGATTTTATGAAGTACCAGGGCTTCGTGGTAGTGTTCATATTCTCTAACGTATATGGAAGGCATTGCTTGGAGCTGGTAGATCTTGATTCAATTATTTATGGAAGAACCTGTTCTCACTGTGGGTCTGAATCAAGAAAATACAGAGGAAACGGGAACTAATTTTGGCAGAGGAGTTTGACTTTGGTTTTGGCTTTAAATGGTTTTGTTACTGAAGTATAGTTCTCAGCTAAGTGTTCTTGCCTCAGTGTTTTCATCGGGATTTTTTCATTCAGAAAATAAAGACTTACAATAAAGAAAGAGAAAATGTTAATTTTATCTCAGAAATTTTATCCCCCACTCTCTTTTTTTCCTGTCTTTATTCCTTTAAATTATATTTTTTAAAAAACTTGGACATCTTTTGATATTGTCCACGGGGAGAAGTATGGAAATACATTCTTCCTTAAAGACTGAGAAAAAAGAGAAAGGATAGATTTTGGGGCAATTTTCCATTTATGTCTTTTTCCAGGGGAAACTAAACAGGCAAGTAAAAAGAAGATGACTAGCGGATAGAAATTTATTTTTTTTAAGTTGAAACATTAATAAGGTTTTATCTTATTTTGTCTACAGTTGTGTTGCATAACAACATGAAGGATGTTGTAATAAAGCTGAATATTTAATTTCTTCTAATGTGTGTCCTGAAAATGAAAGCATATTTCAAAGCTCTATTGTGCAGTGAAATCAAATTGAAATAACTTGAAGTTGATGGAAAAGGGTTATAAATATCTGCCATTTATTTCTGCATGGTGATGTGACAATTAGAGATAGCTTTTAGGCTGAATTCCTCTGCAGGAAAATGCTCAGCTCTGTGGAAATGGCATTGTGTAGAGTTCTGTGCCAGTTTTTCCTCAGCAAAAGATGGTCAGTCTTGACATAAAAGCATCTTACATTGCATCTCGCCTGAAGTTTGAACACTGGAAGTAGCACTCATATCTGTGACCCTTCAAAATGTGTTTGTGTGTGCACATGCTAATAGTAATGGTACTGGCTAGGGAAAAAAACTGTAATTCTCACATGCATTGGCAAGGTTGAACAGTCTGAAAGCATCATCGGTTGTCACACAGGCAAACTCTATCCGCCTTAGGATGAGGTGTTGCATCCTTTAAGTCTCATCTCTCTTGCCTTATGTGTGATAAAAAAAGTGTTAGGTTAAAGGTGTGGTGGGCAGAGCTAGCTGTGATGAATTCTCACCTGTGTTTTAAAGGCATTTAATCAGGTCCTTTATTCTGTCCCGAAATGGAACCTTAAACCTGCAGTGTGTTTTAAGCACCCGGATAGTCCCACTGACCTCATTGTTGCTTAATGCGAGCTTACCTTTAAGTGATTTTCTGGCCATGAGCCATAATGAAGGGAACATTTCTGACGTTTAAGGTTTATAGGTGGATCTTCCAAATATAGTCAAGAGGGAATTAGGAGGGTAAGTCCTGTTTGAAGGTCAGTGGGACTCGTGCCTAAAATTCACGTAGGCATATAGTAAAACCTCAACATCCATTTCAACAAGGTCCTATGTACAGAAATTATTTTTTACATGATATCTTTGAATGATCACTTGTCATTGTGACAAGGAACACAATGGGAACGCTGTCATTGCTTTATATGGCGAAAGAACTAGGTTGATTTGCCCTCCTTCTTCCTCCTTGAGCAGAAACATTTTAAAGCACAAAATCTGATGGATGCTTCCACTCCATTATTTTTGAATAGGAAATTGAGGTATAAAGAAGGTTACAAATGTGCCTTATTAATGCAGATGTTTCCTGTCCAAATTGATAGGTCATCTTACCTAAAGGAAATGTGACTTTCTAGTTAATCAAACACAATCTTTCTGCATTAGCCCTTGAAAGAAAAAGGAAAAATGAAAGCAAGTGAATAAGGTAAGAAAGAAGTCCAGAAAAAAAGCCGTTGGCATTAGTGCTGTGTTGAAGGGCTGGAGGATTTGAGTCTGAAAAGATTAAACGTGGGTGAAGATTGGTCATGCAAGAAAGAGTTTATAATCCCATCACCTTGTCTGAAGGTGAAAGCTGTGAAGAAGGAGACAAGCCGAAGATAAGTGTGTGAGATGCCTACAACACTGGTGACATGGCCAGAGCCCTTGGAGGTCATTGGCCAGCCTTTCCTTTCCCCATGCATGAAGTCATTTTAGCAGGGAGATCTGTTCAGTGACGTGCAAGACTCTGTGTGCTTTTGCGCGTGTGTGGTTGTGTGTTGAGCCCTATCGCATACATTTCAGTTGCAGCAGAGGCTGAAAGCTGGTCCTGCTGAGAAATGAAACACCGGTGAGCCCACTGGCATCTTGTGGGACCTTGTGAGAGCTGATGTGGTTCATGTCACTGAGCTTTTTTCCCCCTTTCTGTTCCTCAGTTAGGAGCAGGCGGGTGCCCATGGTTGCACCCATGTTGAGGTTGCTCTGCTGTCTTCTAGGAAGTCGAGGGGTAGCACTGGCTGTTAGATGGGATTTTAAATGGCTGAATTAGAGAGATTTATGTGAAGCATTAGTCTTCATTTCAAAATAATAAATCTTCGGTGGTGGAACTTCCTTAATATTTTTCAGGGATCATAACAAATGCACATTATTTGTGGTCTGTTGATGGCCTTTGGAGCAGGACTGCAATTTTAGGAAGCTAGTGACTTTATAGATCCCACAACCTGCTTTGGGCACTTCAGAGAAAAAAGCAAACAAACCCGAGCTTCTGAATGGTGCCCAGCACTGCAGCTGTGTTACATATTCCACCAACTGCTAAAGGAGAAATCTGGGAAAGCACAAATGTAAATTGAGTTTCTGTGTAACCTGATAAAAAACCACATGAAACCAAAAAACTCAGGAATATTAGATATTATTTCTTAATTAAAGCCTAGAGTGCTTTGCTGACCAGAGGACCTAATGATAAATATTAGGGGTCTTCCAATTAAAATGCTCCCATGCTACTTAGGAAAGAGCTTAAAACTCCCTTCGTTACAGTCAGAATAGCAAGAAAATTACTCACATGGTTTAAACATGGGTGTGCCTTTGTTTAAGCACTTCTTATAAGCAAGAGAAGACACTAAATACTAAATGTTTGCAATATTGTAATGGGTGATTAGAGGCTTTGGAAGGAGTTTAATGGGAACTGCATCAGTATTGAACACCCACATGAACATACAGAATAGGAGGGACAGGAAGCTGAGCCGCGCAGATTTGATATAGCCTAATTAGTCAGAATGTTGTTGTTGGTTTTATTATACAGTCTATTATTGATAGACAAACATGCTGTTGAAGAATTGGTAATCTAAAACATTGCAGTTCATTAGTTTTTAGTGGTGCTGTAATAGCCACACTCCATCTGGATCTTAATAAGAAATAATGGACCATAGAGAAGTTATGCATCCTCACCTTGTAATCCATTTTCAGCTAGCTGAGAAAGAAAGGGGAGGTTTCCTGAAATATATCATTTTGTGACTGCAGATTCAAAGGGAACAGAGTCCTGTGTTCTTTGTCTCTGCACCACATATTTATTCCTTTCTTCCTTCATGTGCAGTACACATAATTCTAATCACATTTATACTGTGGATAAAAGCATGTCCTTGTGATAATACGACACAGACATTTCTGCAATGGCAGAATGACATTTTTAACACTTTTATGTCACTAAAATAAGAATGTCAGAATGAATCAGACTGTCTTATAGTTTATTTTGTTACGAGTTAAAGTTGTAGCGATAAAGCATCTTCACATGTAATGGCAGAATATGGAGGTTGTTAACTTATGTATGTTTTCATGTGTACATGAAAGGGAAGAGGAGTCAGTTGCGGTCTTCTTTAATAGGTAGTGTTTACTGGAGGAACCAGAGGTTTTGGGCAGAGATGTCTAAAGATTAAGGCTCTCATCTAGGAATATAAAACTTTTTGTTTCATTTCTAGATCTGACATTTGGTAGAATTATGAACTTTGACATTTGATAAATTTTGTGAGTTTTTTTTCTTCTCCAAACCTATGCCTGATTTATTGGTTTAAATGTTAAACGGCTAGGGGCAGGAATTCCACATGTTTTTCTATGGTGCCTACCAAACCACATTCCAAGTTACACGGAGCCAATAAAAACATATGAAAATGTTCCAGGAGTCACAAAAAAAAAGGAGTTTGAATAAAAGAGATTGAATTAGTCTGAATTTCTGTAGTTGACTCCACGTAACTGGTTCAGTTCTCAGGTTAAATGCAAAGAGTGCAGGAGGCATTTCATTTTTAGCAACGTACAGTTTAAAAGCTCAGGTGAAGAGAGAGGTAAATGGAAGATACTGTCCATTGCTCTGGCTGATCTAATAGCCTGCAGTCAGGATATTTCATGATGGCCAAAAGTTTATGTGAATCTGAAACAAAGCATTTGTGGGAAGAAATCAGACGAAACTTGTAGTTCATCCTCATTTAAAAATAAATAAATAATATTAATGAAATAGATATATTATTTTGCTTCAGGGGATGCAGCCTAGCAAATAGAACGGGAGGCAGTTCTTCCTACCCTGAGCACTGTGTTCAATGGTTAGTAGTTCTGAGATTAATATAGCCAAGGTACATGGGAACAGTGTGCTGAAATTAGTGCCTGTCTCTTGCTTCTCGTAAGGATGGGCTCAGTGTATGTAGACGTAAATGCAATAGTCTACTATCTTTTAAACTGTTATTTTGTGAAGTTAAAGGCAGAACAAATATTACAGTAGAATGACAAGATACATATGGCTGACAAAATAAAGACACAACAGGTATCTACTATAAATCTATAAAAGATTTGGAAGTCCCATCATAGACATTGAAAAAAAAAGAGTTATTTAGGATATTAGGCAGCATATTCAAAACATTGATACAGATTTGAGGAATTTATGTCTCATTCGCTTTCAGAGAGATCTTGGTATTTGCATCATGTTTCCTTTCTTTCTGACAGCTTTTTCCATTGCAACCAATATAAAAATCTTTTAAACTAGTTTAGGATCTGCTCCTTGCTCACTTTTTACCCCCTAAAAACAACACAGGCATATTAGGTATAAAACAGAAATATGAGATAACAGCTACTAAACAGGAAAGAATGAGAGAAACCATCAAGACGTTACTCTGAGGTCCCGGACCTCTGAGCATGAGGTCTTGGAGTGCTAGAGCCTTAATAGTATATGAATATTAGACACAATTTTTCCATGAAGAACAAGAAACAAGTCTCACTGGTTTTAGTTTTTAAATGATGATGATTTGTCATTGGTTTGCACTTTCTACGTGAAAGTTCCTTGGTTTCCTGTTCTTGCAACCTGTTTCTGTCTGAAAAATTTTGGAGTAACCTTAAAAAAAGAGCATAGTAAATTAATTTCTACTGTAGATGAACAAACATGTTATTTTCGCGAAGTTTGTTTGCAAACTTTTTCAAAGTTTGTATGTCTATTTTATCCTGTGATCCATAATTGCATTATCTTTGATACTTTTGCCTATAGATGTTCTTAATATTACATGTACTTCCAAAATGAATGAAGAAGACTGTATTTTTCGTGTAGAGCTACAACAAATGAAACCCAGCCAAATTAGTTTTCCCTCAGATTTCCTAAAAACATTCACCTTGAAGTTGGAAAATATCAGGGCAAAATAGAGTTTGACAAAAGAGAGGAAATTTAGAATGGGAGGTGAAAGTCTGGCTCAGCTAAGGAATGGACTGTTCACTCTGCACGTAATGGTTTAACTCTCTTTCTTACTTTGAACTAAATATCCCTATTTTGGCAAAAAAATAACCCATTGAATATACATTGTATATTCCAATGTATGTTGTAAAGACATAGTATTACCTTACTTCTATTTCTTGCCCCAAATAAAATTTGACAATCAGCTTCATATTTGTAATACTCACTTCATTTTATATTCACTTCACATTCAAGACATCTAACTAAAAATATGAAGAAAAAGTTAATATGCTAGGCAAATTTGCTTTGAAAAGTGTGAAAAAATGGGGGAAAAGTTAATTTTTGACAAATCCATTTCTTAGTTTTTGATCCTATTACATGATTTTAGAACCCAGTGTAAAACAACAGACTTCATTGAGTTCTGTTTAGGCAGTCTGGTGTCACGTATATTAGATTGAGACATTTTGATAGTTATCCCATTGTTATCCTCAGGGACTCTACTTTGTTTCTGTGAAACAGAAATGGTAATTAATTTTTTCCTGATCTTAATTAAATGGTAATTAATTTTTTCCTGATCTTTCCTCCCAAAATTATTGACATGGCACAACCGTTGACCTGAAAAGCGGGTAGGTAGTTATACACAGCTATAAGTGGAATAAGACCATCTGTGTCGTCCCAGGGTAAAATCCTGACAAAGTATTTCTGCTTGTTTCCCTGTAACCAGCGTGTTACCCCTGTTGTTTTGACAGTGAGGACAGACCTTCAGGACGTATAGGCTCAACTATGCAACTATATGTCTTTCTGATACTCATTTCAGCTCACTTTTGTGACAAGGTAGAGTGTGGACCGTGTTATCTTGGAGGCTGGTTTATGTGGCATCTTTTCATTCAAACGGGGAGAATCTTCTGCTCCCATCCCATTTTTCTTCTGCTTTCTTTATTCTTTTTTAAAAAAAGGATGACCTGGCTCTAGTCAAGTTATACTTATGATGCTGAGAGGTAAAAGTGGGTACCTGTCAACTCAGTTATTTTTTGTGGCTGTTCATAGCATCTGTTTGTCTAGGCAGGAAGTGAACCCTGTGTTGTGCATCACCTCAGAAGATGGTATTGCAAGTAAAAATCTTCTTTTGTCCTGTTTTGTGATGAAATCATCCATGCTGTCCCATAAGAAAGTGGAGTAGTATGTGAAATAATTATTGCTAGTTAAACCATTCACACTAAAACCATTTCCATAATCTAATTAGGCTGAGTACAGAGCGGAGTGTTGTATGGGATAGTTAATGAACATATTTAGTAGCAAGGATCATGGTGAAATTAGAAAACCTTAAAATGAATAGTGGTCAGGAACTTTTCTTCCTCTTTTCCAACACTGAGAACTGGAATGTGAGGGCTGAAAGAGGGATATTCCCTGTGTTTCTTTGTGCTACCAGGGAGGAAATTTCTGCTGTTGTCTGAAACCCTTATCACAGCAACAGGCCAAAGTATTTTCTTTCCTTTAGGATGTTAGTGCTCTGCGTTCTTCATGCAGAATAAATAAGCTTTCTTGCAGAATTATTTTGTCGAATTCTTTTAAGTACAGAATATCGGAGACATTAGAAAATCTATTTATAAAGCACTTTGGGCCCATTTCTTTGTAGTCATTCTGTTTGCTTCAGCTTTATTCTTGCCCATTTTTCACTTGAAAATCTGATACGCAGTTCTCCTGAAAAAGGACAGACTCCCACCTTTTCATAATCAGTATCTACATAGCTGCCCATTAATCAAGCACTTAGTAGACAATTCAGCAGAAGTATTTCAAAAAGCGAGGTGTCTCATGTGACAAATCTCTAAAGATTAAGGAATATAAGATTAAGATTAATATAAGGGACAAGAAGTACCAAACAGTTTTACTAAATTCTCTGAGGAGGAGGATTCAGCCTGCCTCTTTCTTCCAGCGATTGCATCGGCAGAGCTCCTCTCTGTGTGCTTTGTGTGGATCCGAGATTTCATCTTTGCAAAGGATGAACAAAACCATAGGCAGAGATTGCCCAAGGTAAAAATGGTAGGCAACTGTAGTTTTCCTCATCCAGACCTTATGGCACAGATTTTGGAGTGTCATAGTGACCTAGGTTCATTTTCAAACCTAGGGTGAAACTGGAACAGACGTTCTGTGCGAAGGGCTTGTTTGCAGTGGAAATGCCTCATGGAAAGGACATCACACTCTTTTATTTTGAGTATTGGAAAATTTCTGTCAGGTGAAAGGACCAGTGTAGTCAGATTAAAATGTTATTTCTGGACCTTTTATTCTGTCAGTTCCTTTATTGGCCTGAAAAAATAGCAGAATGGGGCAAAAAGGGAAAGAAGGGAACAGAGTGATCTGCTCAGAGCGTGCAGGAGAATTTCAAGGCATCTGTGGTCAGTAAGTCCTTATTGAATTAACCAGAAGAAAATTATTTTGGACCTTCATCCAGCTGCTACTTTTTCCCACTCTGTCACCCACTTTAGAGCAAACTTTACCAAAGCAATGTGGAATTTTGTACAGCCTTTTCCCAAGGATTCAGAGAACCGACTAAACCATGTGGTGAAAGCTACAGTGCTATTTCTAAGATACCCTTAATGAGAAACTTCTTTTTCTTAATTGTAATAAACTGAACAACTCAAAAGAAAAAAAAATCCTGTTATAGTGCATTATTTCTGATGTATTATAGTAGATGATAATTTCTACCATCAGCACAAAGCTTGACCTTCATTTTGATCTGTGACCTGAAAAAATGCTTTATTAGTGCTTCTGTACTGTCCCAGTGGTGTTCTGTAGGCTAATTCAGGGTTTGGGTACTTAACATATGAATATCATATAAAAATGGAGTTAGGTAGAGGTAGGAGGTGAGTCTATTCCCCAGAGAGGCTCAAAGTACGTCCATAATTAAGCAACAAGAGTAATTGTTTTAATTAAAGTTATGTGCTTTTCTTTTTTGACCTCAGGTTGTAGTTTTTCAGTGTGCTGTGGGACTTCTGTTTTAGCAGCCATCGTGCACTGTACTTTTCTAGTAAAAAGCAGTATCGGGAGGATGGACATAATCTTGGATTCTCTGTAATCTTAAAAAAAGCATATTTTTTCTCATAAACGAATCTTAATCATAATGCATGGTCCAGAATGTTTTAGCAACAGTCCCCTTAGCTAGATTTCATCTTGCCAAACGTAAGACATGTATGATATAAAAAATTACTGTCTTTGCTAACCTCCTTTAGGTTTCTTTTAGATTGATTCAGAAGAAATGGGCCCTTTCAAAGCACAGTTCAGCGCTTTAAAAAGAGATGAAACCATGTTCCTAAAGTCTGATTATAAAACTAACTTAAATATAGATATTTGTGTCCAACGTTTCCTTAGAAAGAAAGGTAGCACTTGATAAGTACAATGCATCCGTACTTGGATAAAATCACTTCATGAAGCACAGGAGTTTTTACATTGCCAGTAAATATTTTGTCTTAAAAGTTTGTAGGACTGAAATAGTATTTGTGTGGAAAAGAAAGGATGAGAAAGCGTAAAGGACTGTTTCTCTTTGTATGTATATTCAGTGCATGTGGGTAGGTGCGAGTTTATATATAAACTTGCTGTGTGTGTCTGAATGCTTTGCTTTTATAATTGCTCTACTTTTATCATTCCTTCAATTGTAGGTGAAACTTTCTTTCCCTGTTCTGTGTATTTATAATATGTGCAGCCATCATCACAAGTGGACTCTAATTGGTGGAATTGTGGTTTCCATGATGAAAGCACTTTGCCTAGAATGATTTGAGCTATGAACAAAAGTGCATCCAGCTTGGCCCTGTCTGAAGCATGCTTACTCTGTACATACCAATGCAACCTATAGTTGCAACAATTTGAGTTGGATCGGGTTCCTTTGATATAAATACGTGATCCAGAGAGAGTACTCTGAACACTGACAAACCTCAAAATGGATGTAGTTTGATGTTGCTCAAAACCTGCTTTATTTTATCTTCTCTTGAAAAGATGTCTTGAATTGCACAGTGCAGTCTGGTGATAGCACCTTCTTAATCAATAGCTTCATCTTAACCACATCACACAAGTCATGTGCAGAAATTAAGAGCTGCTGTTGGGCTTTTTTAGCAGATATGTGGACCTGTGATAAATTCCTGCCTTGCTTATGTTTTCCTTTGTTATTTGGTAATCTTCTAAGAAATGGCAAATATGAGTGAGAGCTGAGTGTGCTGCTTTACACAATAAGCACTAACCTAATTCCTGCGGGGAAATGGGGCAGTCAGTGCTACTGTACGCAAATGTGCTTGACAGAGAATCAAGAAAGAAAGTAAAAATCAAAAATTTATTTAGGAGACTTAGGCTTCACTTCCTCTGAGCAACTGGCTGTCTGTACTGTCAAGGTTTTTCATGTAAGTAAATTCCAGTCATAAAAATGAAGGGTTATCATTATGATTTATGGTACAGGAAATTCTAGTTCTTAAACGGTCAAGAAAGAATACCTGAGATGTGTAATCAAATTGTAATGATGCTTAGTTATTGAGGATAATCAAGAGTCACCCTTCAACAGATAGGCTCCATGCTGAATTATTAGTTGGATCTACCCTTTCTTTCTTCCCCCTCATGTGGCGAGATGCAATATGGAAAATGATGATCAGCTGAATCCTCACAGTAATAAATAAAATTAACGTTTAGAAAATATTGTGTCACTTGAGACTTGCTGCTGCCTGAAGGTACTGTTTGTTCCGCACCTCGAATACTGTGTTCAGTTCTGGGCCCCTCACCACAAGAAGGATGTTGAGGCTCTGGAGCGTGTCCAGAGAAGAGCAACGAAGCTGGTGAGGGGGCTGGAGAACAAGTCTTACGAGGACCAGCTGAGAGAACTGGCATTATTCAACCTTGAGAAGAGGAGGCTGAGGGGAGACCTTATTGCCCTCTACAACTACCTGAAAGGAGATTGTAGAGAGGAGGGAGCTGGGCTCTTCTCCCAAGTGACAGGGGACAGGACAAGGGGGAATGGCCTCAAGCTGCACCAGAGGAGGTTCAGTCTGGATATCAGGAAAAAGGTTTTCACAGAAGGGGTCATCGTGCACTGGCAGAGGCTGCCCAGGGAGGTGGTGGTGTCACCATCCCTGGAAGTGTTTAAAAGACGAGTAGACGAGGTGCTCAGGGACATGGTTTAGTGGCAGATAGGAATGGTTGGAGTCAATGATCTAAGAGGTCTTTTCCAATCTAGTGATTCTATGATTCTATAAGAGGAACTTCTCATCATGGTATGCGGTGCTACTACAGCACTGTCTTGGTGTCCGCTGCCCATTTGAGGTGTCTTTCCTGCCTGAGTCCATTGGAAGAGCAGTTGATTAAAGTAATGCACTATTTTGTTGCAAAGTAATGATGTTTCATATGTCTAATGCTTGAATTTCCTGAACATGTCATGGGAGTGCTTCGTAGTGCAGTCGGACCTTGAAGAACGTAAAGATTTTTTAAAAATAAGTTTGTGGTTACAGAAAGGGCAGACCCTAAGTGCCTTTGCTCTAAAGTTTGACTTTTCCCATGATGCACAGAGGCTGCAGCATGTTGTTTATTCAGCAGGACTAGGCAGACAAACAAGGTCATTAGGAAAATCATAAACTGCAAGGTGGTTTTATTGTCTCTTGAAATTTTAACTATACCGTAAAATGCGATGATTTCAGCACAATATGGACCCTGCTTTTTCACTCTAATTGGATATACTCTAAACATTTGGAGCTAAAGGTCTTTGTGGAGGAACAGAAGAGAGGAGACAGACTGTGACTGACCTGTTCATTTGTTCAGGGGCCAGGCAAAGGTGCACCATCCGTGGTCATTTGTAGAACAGTTTAATATTTCAAGCATTCTCAAGTTTTCACTAATTACATCCAGATACTCAGTATGTCCTAATGTTCACTGACAAAAAGTTATTCACGTTTCCCAGTCAGTAATGAAAACTGGTATTTCTCTGCATGTTCTCAGCATCTTGGTAGGTGAAGAAACCACCGGGATATGGAGAAATATGTTATCTTGTGATTGCTACTGCCAGTGCTCAGATTTCTTGCTTCCTGGTATTTTTTTTAGCGTTTATATTTCAAACTCTACAAGAGAAAGTGCTTCAGGGAAGAAGCATCTGTAGCAATAGCCAGGGAACAATCTTAATCCCTCCAGTAATTCTTTGGTTCTTTGACCTTGTACTTTTAATCTCCTCAAGAAGTTTATTCCTTGACCTCATGGTTCTAATCCTGTCACAAATTTTATTCCTTGAATTTATAGTTTAATCCCTTTGCTAATTCCACTCCTGAGCTCCAGGTTGAGTGGGGTTTTGTGTTAGCACATCTTTGAATCTGGTATTTTACAGTCAGCTGTGATCCTTTCTTACTGTGCTGCCTTAGCTTGTTTCTGGTTTAAAGCTGAAACGGTGGGAAGAGAATTAGAAGATGCTTCTACATGCATACCTAAATATATTCCAGGGGATATCCAACTATTTCTGGGCCCAGAAGTTATTGTGAGACATTTAGGGTGGAAAATTCAGGTGAACAGTTGCAAGTTACCTTAATGAGGGTATCGTTTGCTTAGATGAACATTAACCTACTCTTAAGATGGGTCTCTTGAACTTGATTATTGTCTTATTACAATTATGTCCTCTGGAGGATTTGAGTCAGCAAGATTTGCAAATGAGTTGGGTGTTCAGGCTCAGAGATTAAGAGGAAGGTTTGAGTTTCGGTGTGCTTCCCTGTTTTTGAACCAAGCAAGGAGTATATTTACTGACCAGAACACAGTAGAGGCCAAGGATGGGGAGGTGAAAGACTTTCCATCCTGTCCTTTTTCTTCTATTCAGTTACCCACAGCACATCAATTTTTAAATTGAGAATTAAATCTGCAACATTTTAGCCCCTTTCATGAAGGGCTTCCTTTTTCTTTACTTTTCCCTTTTTTTGCCAGTTATGTTAAACCATCTGCTGTTTACATTTTGTCACTTTGAGTGCTTACTCCCTTTCTTTAGTCTTGTTCCCTTCGGTCTGTCACTCTATGGAAATAATCATGGTATTTGGAAATTTCGATTGAAAGTTGCTCGCTTTTGTCTGTGGCAAGTCCTCTTGCTGGCAACCACAGTAAGGTGTGTAGGTACTATTTTGTCATTGTGTACTTAACATTAAAACTTGATTTACCAAGTGCAGAGTGGAGTGCAGGCAGCTGGGAATGGTACCGACTCCCAACATCCACATTAGCAGTCTTGCGGGGGTGTGCTGTTGGGCATCTGTGGCTTTAAGATGATTTTCAGGACAGCCTTGAGCTAAGGGCATTGCAGTAATGTCTTTTCTGGGCCTTGTAATGATCTGGTTTGTGTTCCACCTTCTGGATAAGATGTAAAGGGAAAAGGCTACCCCGAGTAAATGTGGGGTTTCATGCTCAAACACTGATGAACAATTATGCCTCAAAATAGCAGGGAGGCAATTTTCAAATGCTGATTTATTTTTTACTCTCACTTTACTGGAAAAAAAAATAGTTTACTGCTTTACAGCCTTTCTGTTTGTTTATGGCAGCTTCTGATCAGCTATAGAGCTACACGGTAAAAAGGCTGACAAAAAGTTCATCAGGAGTATCGGACAAAAAAGAGGAGGAAATGCAGTGATAATTGTTCCTGGACATCTTCCTGCTTTATATCCCGATAACTCAGTTTCCCAGAAGCTAACTTGCCTGACCTGGGATAAAACTCATCAGTGCCCATTATCATTACCATTATTATTTAAATAGCACCATTTCATTAAATAGAAGATTGTGTCTGCTGTGCCTCCACCTGTATTTTTTTTCCCCTGTCCTTTTTTAAAAATTAAATGTCAACTCTGGGTCCACTCAACAGCCTCAGCAATTTAAATATTAAATACCTGAGAGTGCATTGACCATCAAAGACTATTCATTGTAACAACTGTAATTCAAAAAGCATTGCAAAAGCTGAGCAAAACCGGTTATGTCAGTGCTCCCTGCATTTTAGTATCAATGTCAGTTGTGTTTCATTTGTTAAGCGCAAAAATAGTGATGGTGTCAGAGATAACAGAAGCCCAGACCTGATGTCAGAGATCTCATCTGGTAGTAAAACTGTGCATGTGTTTCTGATGTTAATGCAAGCACAGTGACCTCCAGAATGAAGCCCAGTGCTCGTCCCTGCAAACTCTGATGGCTCAGCTGGGTCATCACCAAGGCTCGACAAAGTTGCACTGTGTGGATGCATGATTTGTTTTGGCAAATTGTGAGGTGGAGAAAGCTCAAGCAGGAAAATAGCATTATGTACGTTGGAAGAGTGGTTATGAAGAAACTGAGGTCGGGGGAAGTTTTGTGTGTGCGCAAAAGCCCCAGTAGGAAAAACAATGTTTAGGAAAATGAGTGAGGCTCATGGGACACTTGTGGTGTTTTATGCCCCCGTGCTGAAACTCTGACTGTTCTGGGTTAAAGGCAACTGTGTGACTGGGTGTGTAAGAGGAGGACTGAGCCGTCTTTCCTGGTAGGGAAAGACATACGTATATGTCTTTCATAAGGCATATACAAGTCATATACTGATGGTACTATACGTAGTGCATACACAGGCCTTCTCTATACATGCATGGATAGACTCACTCTTTAACCAGGTTCCCCATCAACTTTGAAAAGCTGAGGGACCCATAAAATGATGTGATAGAAAATGGAAAGACTGTCTCTGGTGCACAGGAATATTACAGTGAAAGGAAGAAAGAGCGCTCATACAAAGACAAACCCATAAATGTCTTGTGTCAAAATAGATAGATAATCTCTTAAATATGAAGATTAGTTGAAATAGACTGTATTTGTAGCCTGATGGAAGTCATAGCTTAGGTATATTTGAGATCTTTTGTTAATTCCAGTTCTCTGAGGTGTTTCTTTGCTTAAAGCTTTCTTTACACTTTATCCTGTGGCAGATGCTTTATAGGCATTTCAGTCACTCAAGCTGCTATATTTAATGCATGTATTACTGTTAACACAGAAGGTGTTAATATCCATAATGATGTTTCCTTTGAAAAAGCCAGCAGCATTTATTCTAGCTCTTTATCTTTAATGTGATTGTCAAGATGTTGCAATGTTGGAAAAGGAAATGATGACATTCAAGCCACCTCAGAGTAGTAATTCCATTAAAGCACTTTCCAATTCCTTAGCTATGGCCTTGGCTTCTTTAATTAGCAGAGAACTGTAGTAGAGATGTATCGGTGAAGGGAACTGGAGTGTTTTCTGAAGACAGAAAAATGCCCACTTTTCTTTTACAAGTGTGTATAAACATCCCCAGCTGAATTATAGCCACAGGATCATTTCCTAGGGTTTGCTTTGGATGGTGAACACCAGAGATTACAGAAATGCTTCACCACTAGTAGCAAATTTTCAAAGTAGTGGCTGAAGCTGCAAACATCCTTATAAATTGTAGATGCCTTTTAACTGCATCCTGGGTCGGAGCACTGGAAGGAACAATATGGAAATGGCAAAATAAGATGGCCATTGCCCAGTGCGTTGTTGTTGAACACAGTGGGTATCCAAAAACTGGAGATCCCATGAACAGAAGCTTATAAGGCAGAGTGGCTGCCAGGTTCCTCTGCCCATCTGAGACACACCACCACAAAGGCAGTGGAAGCCAGTAGTTACGCTTTGAAAGGAACCCACATGGTTCAGCGCAGCAGAGTGGCTGCCCTCACCTGTGTATTAGAAGAGAAGTTGGTCATCAGAATATTTTGCTAGCACCTGCACAACACCTTTTTTAGGTACTAGGTCACCTTTCTAACCTCTCCCTCTTATTGAACCCTGCCCTGGGTTTCTGGATGTGCTCTCCCAGATGAACTCATTCATCTCCTGTGACCAAGCCTGGCCATTCATTTTTAGCTCTTCCCCACATCCTCCTAGTTTCAGCAACCTCTGTTGTTTGCAGGTGCCGGTGTCTGGTCCCTCCCATATCCTTGCCAACTCTGTTGCTCTCTGCAGAAAAACAACATTGAAGGTGACTCAGGAATATTAAAAAAAGAAGCAGATGATGATTCTGACTAATTCCAGGGTTAGTCCTCATTGCAACACAACGATGCAGGCATCTGAGGTTGCTTACCCTTTGTTTTCTGTTTCCACTTCTTCTCTGGACCTGTTCCATGGTGTCCAAAGACCCAAAGAGTGATCCATTTTTCACTTTGCAAGGCACTCATCCAAGTGAAATTCTCCATTCTGAATGTTTATGCAGAAATACTCTGGCATCGAGGTGAAGCTGTGTGTACTGACCAGTTTCACCTGCAGTACAATGTCCTGCATTCCTTTTTTGAAAATTTCAATGAGTAAGAGCATTTGATACAATTAGATAATCACATTAGGAGAAAAAGCAAATTTCTGAATAGAACACTTCTCCAAAAATTGGTATTTTAAAAGATGTTTTACTTCTTGAAAAATCAAATTAGCAAGACTGTATTTTCTGTGCAAACGCTACTTTTGAGAGCCTTTTTCCTACTTCTGCAAAAACCACTGAGTATATTAATGTGTAATTATAAAATGCCTGAAAATACTAAAGCCATTTTATACTCCTCGTAAAGAAGAGAGAAAATGATGAGAAAGTTTTGTACTTGGAAAAGAAATATTTTTACCATAAATAGTAAGCTTTTTTTTTTCAAATTGTTTTCATTGTATATTTACTGTTATTTGTGTAAAAAGCAGCAGCTATAGTATCAGTCTTGAGAAAACAGGCAGCTGAAAATAAATATCCAGGTGGTTACTGAGAATATGGACAAAGAGGAGAAGGTTGTACCTGCATTTACTGTCCTGGTGCAGCTAACTTCTTAAAATCTCCAGTCACCCAATTTTTCATTTATTTTCTTGGCCAGATACAGTGCCAGCAAAAGTAAGCAAAGCAGTGCTTAAATTCTTTCGTATTTCGCTGTCATTTCCTCTTTACTTCTGCCAGTGCTAAAATCAATACACATCTCCCAAATAAGTCTCTGAAGGAATCTGTCTCCAGGTTTGCTGTCAGAACAGTGTTAATGCAGCACCTCCAATAATGCAGATAATGTGAAACAGTCTGGATTTAGACAGGTTTTGGTTTCTCAGAATAGATGGCAGCTTTTCTGTATTGATTTCAAATGGATCATGAAATGTTCATGTATTGAAGGTAAAAAGGTTCTAAAAACTTTTTTACCAACAACTGGAAAATATGTTTCTTATTGCAAATGAAACCTTAGTCCTAGTCCTCGTCTTTTATCCACCTTTCCTTCCCTTCTCTTTCTTTCTTAGCAAGGAGCTGTTGAAGTTCTGTCAGCTTATAGGAAAGGACTATTGCAGTTTGAGCTTGATTTTTCTGATGCCACATTTATGTAACTTATGTCTCCAGAACTTCTATTGTCACTTTTCTCTAAATAGAAGACACTACACCTAATATAGAGTCTTTTTATCTTTTTGTCATTTAAATATACTACCCATAAATTTAGAATCTGTTAAAAATTATTTTTAGTCAGGAAAATAAAGTGCTAGGTAATGTTCTTTTTCTCCCCTCCCTTTTCTCTATTTATGAAGATAACATTTTCTCAAGTAACTTTTTGCAAAGGCTTTTCTATTACAAATTATTTGAAGTGCATATTACCAGACTAATTAAAATTCTTACCTGACTACCTTTGCTGTTACTTAGCTTGTGGCTGTGCTGTGAGCTTACAGACGAGTTCATCACAAAAGCCTCATTGCATTATTAAATAATGCAAAATACAGTTGGGATACACAGTTGTGTTCAGTTGTGCAGAAACACGGTTGGGATATTTTAATGGAAAATGTTTTATATTTTTATAGAAAAGATCTTTATTTCTTAACTAGTGGTGATCCGCACCTTCCCTGATGGGAATCATCCCCTTACAAGTTTACAAAAGCCTGCTATATCCTGAAAAAAACTGTCCAAAGCAGTTACCTGACAAACTTCTTGTTACAAAGACTTGGTGAAAGTCCTACAGAGGCACTAACTAGTTCACTGGCAACGGTGTAGTACTAAGTCATATTTTAGATCCGTGTAGAGGACGAAGTCACTGCTTCTTTGTGGACAGGTTGTAGTGCCCTTGTCATCATTTTAGCAAAAATGAATTTGAATGATTCCGTTTCTATTTGAAATAAGATAATTGAGACATATTGAGAAATAGACTTGCTTCTGAAGGACTGCGATACGTATTTTTAGTAGTTGATACTGGGAAATAATATTTTTTATTTTCCTCTAAAGGAATATGAAAGATAGCACATGGAAGATAGGTCACGGTAAATGTGTTCAACAGCTTTTCCCAGATGTCACCTCAGCCTCTGTGAGAATCATGAGACCAAAAATAAGAGTTTTCTTCTCCCAGTAATTAAGAAAAATCAAGACACCAGATGAGCAGTTACTTTCAAACTCTTGGTAATAACGTAGTACTGAAGTGTGCCATGATGTAACCTGTCTTAACATCCTCACGAGTTTAAAAACAAAGATATTCAGCGAGGCCCTTACAAGTCTGAATGCAAATACAATTGGAGTATTGCAGAAATCCCTTACTAGCAATTAAATTGGCAGATTATTAAAGCTGTTAACATTTTTGAGGGAGATTATTATTTCAATAGAAGATGCTAATTTGTCAAAGAGGAAGATCATTGAACTTATTGCCAACACATCTTTTGAAAACTTGTTAACACTCTGTGCCCTCTTCCTTCCTTTGTGTCCTGGTAAATTCAATATGGGACAAACTGACCTATCAATTTTATCATTAAGCATCCTTTACTTTGAGGTGAAATATAAAACAGTGCAGAACACTACATTTTAATTCCTATCACCACCTATTAATTGGGGGGACATGCTCTGCCGTGCATGCTGCAAACTGACTCTGCTCAGTGACATTAATTTATTTAGTCTTGCCTAATTATGAAGCAATTAATGATTCTACTTCTGCACGAGACAGGAGGAGATTTGTGGGGTGGACACAGGGTTGCTTAAATTATCTGTGATCTCTGCACAGGGTTGAAAGGATCATTTCTCATCCTCTACTTGGTCCCTCTCAATATATGTCCTTTAAATTACTTACAGTTTGCTGATAGCTCGTAGAGGATGAACCTGTAAGTGGACTGAACATTAATTTTGTGTAAATGAGATGGGAGATGGGTAAGCTCTTACTAATTATAATCAGAAAATGATAGCCTTTGAGAATTTTAATTTGCTGTTGTTTTGGTTAGAGAAGTCAGAAGTGGCTTTCCCAAATGAAACTAAATACATTAGGTAAATAAATCAGTCCTTGAATCCAGCATGAGCCTGCCCAAAATAATAATAATAATAAAAATGAAATTTAATAATAGCCTTATGCCTCTGAAGAGTGAAATGGAGATAATTTCAAAGACTTCAGTAGCAAATTTGTTATTATATTTGACTTGGTAGTTAAGATTTTGTTAACTTCTGCCACAATTCTTAGCCTAGCCTTGTTGATGAATCATCATCAACAACAATAAAAGCAGATTTTTGTCAGCAAGTCTGTTAATAATGTAAAAATGAAAATAAATTAGTATTTTCTTATATTCCCGATCTGTATTAGTTCTGCAATATTAAGTACATGGTTTTGAAGAGCAGAACCAGAACTCTAGTGGTGTATGTAAATAAAAATAATGGATATAGCTAATATTCTGTTTCACTAGCAACTTTTACAAGGACAAATACACTATGAGGGTTGTCCCTGCTGTGTATTTGAGACTGCCTTAGGTATGACTGTGTTTCTCCAAATGGTTGTAATCATCCAGGGTGCTGCAGTATAAGCAGTGTGAGAACTGTCTAAACCCAATCCAAAATGGACTGCAGAGATTGAGCCGTTCCCAGTCTTCTCTTTTCCACAGGTGCCTTCAATGCATGTAATTAGGGAGGAGGTTGTCTGCTAGGTTAATAACTGATGTTGCTTTGAGTTCTTGTGCTTTTGCTGTCTGGGAACTCGTGGAGGAAGGGCCTTTTCCTTGCAATGCTCTGACTCTTACATTCTAGCGCATGTGTAGACATAGGTAGGGCATGATTTGGGGCCAGCATTTGGGCAGTCATCGCTACTGTGCCATGAGAGTAGCCCATCCTGTTCCACTGGATATGTGATGGTGGCGGCACATGGAAGGTTGTGGCAGATGTAGAGGTGAGTTCTCTGTCTCTTTTCTGTCTGAATTTGAGGGGGAAAATGCGGTTGAGGGAAGTGTGACGAATTGTCCTAGGTGCTCTGTGGGTGATAAAATGTTTCCCATGTCTTAGACTATAGCCAAAATGGGGAGCAACACGTGTTGGGCAGATTAGAGAAACCAGACAGAACTTTTACGGTAAGGAGCCCTGAGTCTTTGATGTTGCTAGTAACTCCATAGGGGCCACAGGGCAGAAGCTGATGAGGCTATTAATTGTGGTTACTTCAGTAAACTAAGTCTCCTGTGATGAGACCTTGCCGTCTGGCAGGTGAACTAAAGATGCTTCACGTTGCAAAGGTGTGCTGTGCTGTGCCAGAGCGCTAAAGGTGTGCAGTCTTGGCCAGTTTCATCAGAAGGAGAAACTTCATGAAAAAAAAACATTTTTAGCCCTATTATTCTGATAAAACCTGACTGTAAGGGTTAAATCATTAATTATTTTATATGTGAAGATGGGGAGCTGGTGAAAGTGAGATGTTCTGTATGAATTCATCAGAAAGATCCAGAGATAGAGAAATATGGTGTCGTTTCTTGCAGTGTCATGGCAACCAGCTCTACTCAGAGGAGCCATCATCAATTAGGGTAAATAATTAGGAATAACACTGCATAAAATGAAGAAGAACAGCTTAGGGTGATGTCAGATGGGAGGCAGCTAAGCTTCTAAACAAAATAAAAATACACTGTACCACTTCTGGAAGACTTGAGGGGAGGAAAGATGGAGGGAATCAATGAGATAGTGAAAAAAATCTTGTGGTAGAAACATATTCGGATAACATAGAAAGTGTTTAGGTGAACACTTAGTTTTGTTGAAAATGTATTTTTATAGAAAATTACATGTTTTGAAGAAAAGAATTAATATGCATGATTTTTGTTTTTACTTCCCATCTAAAAAGTCTTTGTTTTCAAGATGACAGAAGAGGTTTCTCTTGCTCGTTCTCTTTCTGTGCTTTTGAGATCTTTTTACACTAAAAAGAATCTGTAGAAAAATCCTTCCCTTTGTTTTCAGAGGGAAAAGTTTTAAAAAATGAGAGGAAATATTATTTTATTTTTAAAAAAAACCACTTTGATATTGGAAAACATAGTAAAGAAGTAAGACACTACATTTCTACTTTCCTTTAAAAGATCTGCTACAACTACAGTGTGAGGTGAAGAAAATCCACAGGTGTTATTCTCTTTTGGGTTTTTTTGCTAAACTTTAACCTATTTTATTAGAAAAATGTAGCTAAATAATGAAATAGGGAATTATATTTTTTAAAAACAATGAATGTCTCATTTTTATAAAATACGTCAGTTTGAATTTTCCAATGAGAAATAGAAGAGGAAGAACTGAGGTAAACTACAGGTATGGAACAAAACTGAATCATATATCTTTCTTCATATAATATATGTCTAAATGTCAAATATGGGATGACTGTGATATTGTTGTTGTTATTATTATTATTAATTTTTTTTTTAAGTTTGCTCTTAATTTGTAACATTATGTATCCTTTTGTATGTGCAGTGTCCGTGTTACAACGAACTTACTATGAATAGACATGAAAAAAATGGAAATATTTTCCCAAAGGCCTTTTGCCCTGCCTTTGGGAAACTTCCCATACAGATTCTCAAAGGAAAAGATAAACATACCTGTTTATTACCAACTCAAAAACTCACTAACAACAGCAGCTACTTTCTGTTGACCTCAGTGAATTATGGATCACAACCTCTGGGAAAAATTAGTTCAGACTATATCATTGAGAACCAAGGCAGGTTGGCTTGTAAATTTGATTCAAAATGTTTTTATTTAGGTTAGGTATATGTGTTTTAATGTTATGCTTACTAATATGTACTGGCAGGAGTAAACACTTGCATAAAATGAGAAATACGTGAAAGATTGTTTCTCCCAACCATCAGTAGAGGAGATGAAGAGGCTCTGCTCCATAGATAATAAATCTGAATGCCTTAAAAGATTAAAGGAAATACTTGTGGTTTGATCAAACAAACTGTGGGGAATAAAATGAACTCCATTGGGATTGGGTTTGCGAAACTGAATAAAAAATGTAAAGAAAACAGCTTTGCAAAGTCAACTACAGTTAATATTTCAATATGAAATTAATGTACCATACTGCAGAGGCTTGGGAACAAGCAGGCCGGAAGGCCTGAAAAGATGTACTAATAAATGGGTTGTTGAATTTCATTTTCATTGGGTTTGAAGACTTCATCCTGCAAGGCTTAAAACAGTTTCTTATTCACAGAAGTAGTCAGTGGTGGGAACAACTGAATGTGAATGATACTTGCAGTAGGACTACCTGGTTTAGGTCAGAAGGAACGCCGAAGGACCAAAAGACCAAAATTCCCCATTCTATGTGCAATCCCTGTGCTGTGTATAATATCAGATGTCATTGTCCTTAACAAAGGAAATTAATGACATTCATGCCCACTCTTAAGTGCCTCGTAAGAGCTGAGAAGTAATTGAGGACGCTTCATGGATTGGCAGAATAAGTGGAGAGAAAGACCCCGAAGTAATAAATTTTCCTTCAGCTATCAGATTTTGATAAAACATATTTTCTTCAGCTATCAGAATATGACCAAATAAACATTGAAGGCCTCAAAGCCACGTAAAGTAGCCTCTTGGATTTGTAGCTGATCTCACTGTTACTTGAATAAAACAGTAGCTGTTCAGTGTCTTTCCATAATGACTCATGCAATGGTGCGACACTGAGACTGCCAGACTGGAGGGTTAAACATTTATTTTAAGATTAATGCTTATTTTTGCTGCTAAAGGGTTAATGTTCAAAAGGCATCCCGTAACTTTTAGAAGTGTTGGATCACATCGTGACATTTTTATAATGTCAAATCTTTCATTTCTTTTTACTGGACTTTTAGGGTTGGCTTAATCACTCGTGGATAGAATCCAAGAAAGAACAGCTTTACCTGCATTTGCCCTGCTCTGGAAAATAGTCCTGTTTGTAGCGTAAAGTTTCCAGTTATTAGCACCTAAGTCATGATACTAGTGTAAACCTAAAAAATGTAAGAAATAATTTAATTTTGCACAGATTTTTTTTATCCTTTATCTTGTAGTTGTCTCTAAAGGCAGCTCTACTCCCTTGTGCTGAATGGAGGTCTTTTTTTCTGCTTGATACTGAAATTAGAGTTTCTGGTTTGCTTTATAAATCCCACCACAGAAACAGCTGTGGAAAGGACAAATGAAATTCTGTATCGGTGCATGCAAATTAGTACATGTAGGCAAAAAATAGCCAGCTATACTAGTAGCAGTTACCACACAGGAAAGACATCTGACTGTTATTGCGGGTAGTTCCTTGGAAGTGTCAGTGTGGTGTTCGGTACCAGTTAAAAAAAGGCAAACGTGATTTCTAGGTAAGCAGTTGACCTTAACATCATTGCACCACACTGCACCGTTCAACAACAAGACTTTTTAAGAGTAAAAAGGGTATCTAGATGGTGATGACAATGAAGCATTCCATGACTTTCTCAAAAGGAGAGGTCACATAGATGACTGCTCTTCATGACTAAGAAAATACAATGGAGGAAGGCTTATAGAAATCAAGAGTGGTGCACAGGAGGTGAAGAGGAGCAATTACTCACTTTCTCACAAAGGGAGCTGAGGGTGGCCAACGTAAAGGCTGGAGCAGCCAGGCTTGTAAGGAGACCACAAAAAAAACACCATATCATCCTTTGGTGAGAAAAAGTAGAAATGGTTTTGTGGAAAGGGTTTAGATATTCTCGGTGGCTCATAAATACCAGAGTTTGGATACAGCGGACAGTTTAGAAAGTTCCTGGACTCTGGGTTCATGGAAATCTGGAAGGAGTAGCCCATGGCAGAAGGCATCCTCTGCACCCTCTTTCTTGTACTCTTACCATGAGTATCTGGAAGGATCTGCAGTCAGAGGGAGGATTTTGGCTTAGATGTGTAATTGGTGTCATGCTGTATGTTGCTGGGCACATCGCTGTGGGACATACACATCCCAGGCATCATCCAGATGGTGTCTGGAGCTTTACAGCAAGAACACCATTGTCCCAAAGACAGTAACCTCATTGCAGCATCCAAGAACAGAATAAATGGATTTTAGTGCAACATTTAAAAATACTTTGAAACAACTACAAAAAAAAGTCAAAGGAAAGTGATAAAATACACTCAATTATTCTCCTCAGATACTCTCCAGACATCAATGTAATTTCATTGACTTCAGTGAAATTAGTGTTAATGTAGGAATGGAAATGCAGCAAATCTAATTCCAGCATCTCCTTCCTGGAATAGTGAGCAAGAAAACAGAGAGGTAATCAGATAGAAACAAGTGCTGATCAAAAGGAGTTGGACAGGGAAGAGGAGAGCTTCAGGAGATGCTGCCAGGAAATAAAGACATTTTTGCAGTCTCACATAGTCATGGAGAGTTCAGCAATGTCTGTGCAGAGGCTAAAATGAAAAGCCAGTCTTTTGTTGTAGTTGTTGTTTTAGTTTGCCAGCACATGCAGTCTTTTGTTGTTCAGTTGAATATTCTCAACCCCCTTCTACCAGGAAAACACCAATGGCTAGTAATATTTTAGCAACGTTTTTATACTTGGTATTACGGAGAAGGGAGTGGTGGAGATTTGTGGGACAGGTGGAAATAGATGAAGGTAATGTGCTCGATTTAGTATTTTGACAGCTCTTGTTTAATCTGAAACACAAGTGCCTATGACCAGTTCTACATATATAATACTGTCTGGCTTTGTGGTCCTCTGTTAGACAATACAAAATATATATTTTCCAGCCTACAGGAAAGCTGGGGAGCAGCTCTTTATCATGGAGTGCAGGGACAGGACAAGAGGGAATGGGTTTAAGCTGAAAAGGGGGAGATTTAGGTGAGATATTAAGAAGAAATGTTTTACTGTGCGAATAGTGAAGCACTGGAACAAGTTGCCTGGAGAAGCATGGGTGCCCCATGCCTGGAGGTGTTCAAGTCCAGGCTGGATGAGGCCTTGAGGTCCTTTCTAACCCCACTATTCTATGATTTTATGGTTTAGGGTGTTGCCAGCCATTTTGCCACGCCATTGCTCTTCAAGTGCCAAGTTTGTGGCACTTGCAAAGGTGCACATGGAAAGATTCTTCCTAGGACCATAGATGTTTTCTCAAGTGCCATGAGAACTATCCAAATGTACTGGGATTCAAATCCATGTTGTGTAGGAGATGAAACTCTCTCACTAAGCACATTCACACTTAAATTTTTCCCAAAGAGACTTCTCCACTGATGAGAAGTGACTACGTAGTGGTTGTGAGTGACAGCAAAGCCACAGACCCACAACTGAAACGTAGTCCCTCCGATGTGTCAGGGGTGTATACTTTGAATACATAAAGGATTAATTGATAAAGCTTAATGCTATATTGAGGCCAACTTTTTTCCTTCCCCCTCCTCCTGGAAGGATGCAGTACAGAGTAGTGTGTGTTATTTCATGGAGTATAAAAATGGGAAACATGCTGATTTTTGCAGTTTGGTTTCACTTGGCTGTTGACTGGTTTACAAGACAAACACCGAGGAAGCTCTGAAGAAGCTGTCAGGCTCAGTGACAGCTCAGCATCTGCTGCAGCTAAATCAATACTATGATGAAGGACAGGTTCCCAAAGTGGGTAATCAAAGCACTATACAGTTAATTCAGCCCGAAAGCATAAAAGAATGAGTGTGAAATATTTTAGATAAAACCAACATTATTCCAGCAAAACATGAGAAGGGCTGAGGTACGCAGTGGGCAATGCCCCTGTCCATGGCAAGGGGGTTGGAACAAAATGATCTTTAAGGTCCCTTCAAATCCAAATCATTCTATGATTTTAACTTCATAATATCTGGAGGTGAATTGTTATAACATTTTGTGGAACTCTTATTTTTATTTTGCCTTTTGTTTTTAGAGCAAACTCTACAGGGACAGGAAATTTAATTTCAGATAGACTATCAGTGTTGCACAAAAAACTTTAGATACGAAGTTTTACTTGGCTGTGTCCAGAGATATTGAATTGGCAGGGCTGAGAATTAGAGGGTAAGTGTTTCTTAGATGGTGTAGATGAGTAAGAAACATTGTTCAGTTCAATGTAGACAGTTTTGTGATCATTTTATAAAGCAAAATTATTCTGAAAATAATAGGGTATAAACATCATCTCCAATGATCATGCTTTTAATATTAACATGAGGCTTTTAATATTAACAGTTCAGTGCTTTATTTTGTTCCTTTTGTTCCTAAAAATACCCTATAATTGCATAAAAAAAATGTTTCTTCACTTAGAGTTCAGTCTGACGAATTAAAATACAGGAAGAGCTACTGAATAGAAGCAGCATGCTTTACCTATGCTCTATCTAATTAATATTTTCAGGTAAATATTGTGTAAGAATGCACAGTTAGGCAAGCTGTTGTGTTTACCACACCTCTTAGGACTATGCATGGCCTGTTTTTTATAGCTGGAATCACTTGTCTAATTGTCTCAAATCCATTCTCATTAATTATGCTGAGATAAAATTGAACATTTAATTAAATGAATAAGTAAAGTTAGATTTGAAAGAAGTAGAATGAATAAACAAGTTAGAAGTCTGGAACGAAAATGACTGCAGAAAGTCTGAGCCCATTCATATTGTATCTTGACCTTTACACTTAGATACAGGTGTACCTGTATGTATGATCATGTATATATATGCCTTTTTGTGAGCATATAAAACACAGCAACACGTAGATTTATACAGTACAAACTTTTATACTGGCATACACTAAAAAAAAAAAGAGCTAAAAACATATTCTAGTACAGTCCAGTACTTTGAAGGTGTGTTTACAAATTTCCTATTTTAACAAGACACGCAATTTAGGTGGTGTTCTTCAATGTGCAAGTGACGTTTTGGCATTCTGCCTCCAGCAACATTGTTATCTTGGCTTCATCTTAATGTGACAGGAACTTGGTATCTCACTAAAAAATTCCGTTAAAAATATTAAAGAAAAAAAGAAAATCCAAACCAGAAAAACCCTCATGCTCAAATCCAGCAACAAGCTGTCAAGTTGTTTCACATGGCAATACTGACAGCTGCCAACTTTGCTCAGAGACCTTTTTTTCTGGAAATGATTCCTTTGGTTCCTGTGTTTCCATTTAATAGTGCTGGAGACCCTTTGTGTCCTGTGCTTGTTACTGGTGACAGTTTTGACATGATGAGGCACAGGGAGGATGGCAGATAGGATGGTTTTGAGCCACAGGTCTCAGTGCCAGCCAATAATAACAGTAAAGACAGTACTCTGGGAAAGCGCCTGCTTTATTTCTTTGATGGAGAAAGGAAAGAGAATGATTTATGTGATTGGTAGATGATTCTCTGACACTGTTCAGATTTTTTCGAAGTACCGTAGAGATTTGCATGGAAATTAAGCAATGTTAAAGATGATATTCAAAATGAAGAAAATGATAAATAAGGGATGGAACAAAGTGCTGAACACGTGGCATTGCTGGCATTCATGACAAACATAATTCTCATGAATTTTGGTCATCTTCTGTGCCTCTACTTTCCTTCTGCACCCACTGTAATTCCTTCAGGGAGGTGATTGTGTTGTAATTAGTATTTACCATTGCTAGACTTTATGCAGCATGTGAACTGCTAGACGTGCCATTTGCTAAGAAGAGGATGGATTTCTGGAGAAACAGGATTGATGAGGCTTTAGTAAAAGAAATGGTTTAGCTCAATTCACTAGTTAATTATTGTCTGTATTTATGTCATACCATTCCTATAAATGGAAACTTAAATATTCCTCCTCCAACTGTCACCTCAGAAAGCTGTGACCCATTAGACCCAAATTCCACTGTATATGAATTATGTAGGAAAAGCCCTAACTCTCAGCCTTCTACTGCAGAGCTCTTAAAGAAAAAGTTTCTGGATATAAGGCCCCATCACTACAAGGTATGAATTTTCCAGGCAGAATAAGGCACTCATTTAACACGGGGTAATACTATTTGCCCTGCTGCCTGTTGTGGTGTAACTGCAGCCATTTTTCAGGCTGTGCCTTTCCATATGGTGCTCAACATCCTTGAATAGCATGATGAGGAAAAAGCAGACCCAAAACACGTAAAGCTTTCCAGATGAAAGAAAATGCAGGAAATTGCATCCAAATGCCAAGGGGAGACCACTGAGGCTGTGCAGGGCTGTATTTCTGGTCAGTTGCACTGTTTCTCAGGTGAATAACAAAAGTAATCTAATAACATGGAGTGTTTGTGGCAGGGGATGTTGAACAGGGAAGATTTTGTGTGTGAACTGTGATTTCAAGCTGCTTAGCATCTGCATCATCAGACTCAGGCAGCCCTTGGCTCCTCGTCCTTGCCAGCAGTGTATTTCCAGATGGCCAAGAAGGCCAACGGCATCTTGGCTTGTATCAGAAACGGTGTGGCCAGCAGGTCTAGGGAGGTTATTCTCCCTCTGTACTCAGCACTGGTGAGACCACACCTTGAGTACTGTGTTCATTTCTGGGCCCCTCACCACAAAAAGGATGTTGAGGCTCTGGAGCGCGTCCAGAGAAGAGCAACAAAGCTGGTGAGGGGGCTGGAGAACGAGTCTTATGAGGAGCGGCTGAGAGAGCTGGGGTTGTTTAGCCTGGAGAAGAGGAGGCTGAGGGGAGGCCTTATTGCTCTCTACAACTACCTGAAAGGAGGTTGTGGAGAGGAGGGAGCTGGGCTCTTCTCCCAAGTGACAAATGATAGGACAAGGGGGAATGGCTTCAAGCTCCGCCAGGGGAGGTTCAGGCTGCATATCAAGAAAAAAATTTTCACGGAAAGAGTCATCAGGCACTGGCAGAGGCTGCCCAGGGAGGTGGTGGAGTCACCATCCCTGGAGGTGTTTAAAAGAAGGGTAGATGACATGCTCAGGGACATGGTTTAGTGTTTGATAGGAATGGTTGTACTCGATGTTCCTAGTGGTCTTTTCCAATCTAGTGATTCTATGAGCCTTAGGAGAGGTAATGGGTAATTTTGTTGTCTATGCTACTGTGTAACTTCAGCAAACTTCAGCATATGTCTGTTGCTTCTTCAGGATTAGCAGACAAAAACACTGTATCTACCTTTTAGCCTTTAATTTATGATTGTCTCAGTAAAACATGGTACTATGTTTTGCAATACCAATTTGGCCAGTCTTGGATTGCATCTTTGTGCAGAAATACAGCTAGTCAGCTCATCATATTTGTGTGGTAGAGAGGCATTGGAGCTTTAAAGTAAATATTTTCAGTTAGCTAAGTGCTCTCATGAAAAAAAAAGCTTGCAATGACTGTACAAGTGCAGTTGAAAGCCCTTATTTTTATAAGAATTTTTGTGTAAAGTATGCAAAATGCCTAACTGCCTCTAAAACAGCTGTTCCACTCTGCTGTGCAGTGTCCCTTATAAAGGGAAATAGAGTAACTGTGCATTCCTACAGTTTACTACTGACAATCCTCTTAATTATGTAATTATTTAGTTCTCATCAACCAAATATCCCATAAATGTGTACGGGGATTTTGGAGATTAATCATTATTATCATTATCCTTTTAATTTACAGTTTGCATTACTGTAGCATTAAGAAGGCGTTGGGTCAGGAAAACAGGGACTCACGGGGGAGCTCTGTATTTATGTGACTGCAGCATGGAATATAGGAATGCATGAAGGGCCACCACCTCCCCGTGCTGGCCATGTGGGACATATATCTGGATGCAACGCATATAGGCAATAGGAATGATGGATTCAAGATAGCCATGGTGAGCATTCACCTAGATACGGTTATGTCCAACTCCCCTCTGATTTCAGCAGTCAGATGACGTTGCTGAAAAGTTCAGAGCTGAAGTTGGCTGCTGAATCCAGACCTTTGCCCATTTGCTTCTTCTCTGCAAAGTGGATGTAGCAATGCATTGTTGGGGCTTATGGGAGTATAAATATATTCGATTATGTGACATGGGATAGTACATTGATATGCTGCAAGTGTAATTGGAGGAAAGAGAGGGTTTTTTTATACTTTGGGTACTTTTGGAAGTAAAATGTGAAAACTGGTATGCTCTGGTGTTGATATCCTCTCCCTGTAAATGGGGAGTAAGTCTATTTTGGACACTGATCTAATGCTGTTTAGGACACTGATCTAATGCTGCTGTAGAACTGGTATCAGCATTGCTGGAAAAGGGGAATGTATTTTAACAGCTTATTTTTTGTTGGGTCCAAGGATTCAAAATTAAAGTTGGCCTTTTGAAGACCTGTAAAACTATAGGATTGTGTTGGTGCTCTCACGAGCACAGCTGGCAGGCAAGAGTGTTGCTGTGGGATGGAGGTGGGAGACTGAGGCTGCGGGGCAGGATAGAGAAGACATCAAAAAATTGCTGTAGAACAATGATAAAGGAAGGGGCTTAGAAGGTTTGTTTTCTTCTAAGTAATACACTTTGTTGAATAATGTTGATGGATTTGAAGAAAGCTGTTTATTGTAATGCTGCTGTACCTCAGTGAGGCCATTGAACTTCAGAGATGGACACTGCTCTTTGCTGCCAGGTGTCACACTGAATAGCAATAGAATCAGGTGTGTTAAGGTGAGGTGGAAGGGAATAACAGAAAACTGATTTGCTTTTAAGAAAAGAAATCAAATAATTATGTCTAACATCTCTGTACTGGGGTTTGTATCAAACCTCTCACGAATGATGCAGATTTAATAATATTAATCCAATAGTCTTACGGGAATACCTAATTCCAAAAAATCATCGAGAAGTTGCAGCTAGCCTCTGCATGCAAAAATTGAATATCTATAATCTTCCAGGATCAAGGCATCATCTTCTTTGCAATTACAGTTTAAAGGTATATTGTATATGCTTAGATGAATAATACTGTAGAATAAAGCAGGCTATAGGTAAAATTAGATCTCTCAAACAAGCCTTCAGTCCTTAAAGGCAGATGTTCCTATCTGGACATACTTAGCACACAGTCAGGGTAATAAGAGATCTGAAACGTTTTGGGTTAATTTAGGTAACACTGAGCCTTTTTTTAGAAAATTTCTTGCTTTCAAACAGGCATACGGATTTACGTAACACTATTGCTAAATCATTCAAAACTGTTTTGTGCATACAAATATAGTAACACACAAATTAGACACCAAAATATATTATACTTAGATCCTTGTATATAATGGAGTAGCAATTTTTCAATACTAAAGATAGAAATTCAGATAAGAGTTGAACCATCTACCTCACCTTTAGGACTGAGAAAAAAAATTCTCTATCCTTATATCAAATTGATCTCTATGAAATCTAGTGATGACTGTTTCAGATTGAGGCCAATTAAGTAGATGAGCATTGCATGACTGTAGAAACATAATGGGAAACATCTGGAGAAACGTGAGATATTAAAAAGAAGGTAAATAAACACGGTTTGACCTAACTAGTAATTTCAAAAAGTTGGGTAAAATAATTTCACCTTTACCATCTCTTCCGTGTCTTGTGAAATGGAGTGACTAAATTAAAACTCTTGAAGTGGATGTCTACCCTTAGAAATCTCTGTAGAGATTGTCTTACTATCAAGAGAGGCATGGGATTTTATTTTCTTCAGAACCTTTTGCAAATGATCTTTACTGCCAGTTCCCTTTGCCAAAAATAAATAAAATACAGCAGAAGTACCCTCAGCAGTGCTCCTCTGCCGTTTTTTTTTTTTTAAAGGTGGGGGTAAGGTTCACACTTGGCAATTCAGCATTTTCTCGTTAAATAGGGATGCTCTGAGAAATCTTCATTTTCTAATTACAGGCACTAAGTGTCATTCATGGACAGTCTTAAACCTTTAAAGGCTGAGGGAGGCAAGGGTGGTGTTAGATGCTTGCCAGCACATCTTTGTGTGGGCATGTGCTTGCACATGTGCATCTGTGCGTAGGGAATTCAACGGGCTCCAGAGGTTGTTGGCTTCCTGAGCTGAGACATCTCTGCCATCTGTCTGCTCACCTCTCTATTCTGTCCCATCTCTGTTATATTTGCAGCTAATGCAATTACCCCAGCCTGAAGCTGAGCTAGGAAGAACAAAGCCAGGTTACCTGGATTTTTAAGGTGGACTATGATCTTCTCAGTAGACCTTTCCAAGCAGAGGACTCTTTCCCTGTAAAGGAGAGTCACAACACGTGTTACAAATCCAATTCGAATTATTTTATTTACATATTTATTATTTCCTTATTGGGACGAACTTGGTTAGTTGCATACCAAGACCTGAAAAACAATAAATAACAACTATTTTAAAATGACCTTCTTTTCTAGGTGTCATATAAAGAATATGGATGGGGAGCTGATTTTCAGAGACGTGGTTTTTCCATGCCAGACTTTGAACAATCTGCTCTCCCCTCAAAACCAACAAACTGGTCCCAGCAACTACCAGTGTTGGCATGAGGCAGCACCACAAGCTAGGATAGTTTTTGAGTTATAGCTTCAAAGCTGTGAAGATCTAAGTGTTTTCCTTTTAAATGTCTGCCAAAGGACTCACATGCAGTAACCCGTAAGAGAAGTGGAACAGTTAGATGAACTCAACCCTGTGTCTTTACCATTTCCAACAGGAGTCAAAGAAAGGCTTTGATTTCCAACAGAGGAATAATGTTGATTTTGTCTGTGCAGACTCGTCTGTGTAGGCTTGTGAATTCTGATTTAGAGAGGTACAGCTGGGTAATGCTTCCAGCAGTTTTGCAGGCTTGATCCAATGATTTATTCATCCTTAATTTCTAGAGCAAACATACTCATTTTAAATACAGCTCTCCAGGACCCTATATTAAGAGACAGGATTAAGGATTTCTCTTCTCGCTGTATATTTTCTACAAATTATCTCTGCTGAAGAGCCTTTTTTTTTTTATTTTTTTTTGGTGAAGGAGGTAATATGTGCCAGTTGCTTCAGGCAAGCTGTTTTCACCATGTCATTCTTAGCTCTTCCCAGACTGGCAGGTGTCAGAGTTGAATCTCTTATTTTCTTAACATTACAGGGCACTGTGTCGCATTTTGAATCAGGTTGTGTCTTCTGTTTAGGTTTGCGTGGCCATTTAGGTTGTATGCATTGTAATTACATATGCAGCGTAGCAGTAGTTACAGGCTTGCATAAATTTAACTCATGCAGAAAGGCAGGGTTGCGTGGACGGTTATCACTGCTCTTTACATTTATAGTCACAGTCATTTTCAGATGCATCTGATACCACAGGGCAAAGCAAGAGATATTCTGCGCTCACATATCTGATGGACTGAGTTCATGATAAATCAGCAGCTGTTCTTTAGAAGGATGAGAAATGTTGCACTTAGAAAAACTGGCACTTCATCATGTTTGTCCTACTACAAAAGTTCGAAAGAGTGGCAAAAACGGAAAAAAAAAAAGGAAAGAAAAAATTCAGGTGTCATTCTTCCTACAAGAAAGCTGGAGAGGGACTTTTCATAAAGGCTTGTGGGGATAGGACGAGGGGGAGCAGGTATAAACTGGAGAGGTGCAGATTTTGACTACATATTAGGAAGAATTTCTTCACCATGAGAGTGGTGAGGCACTGGCACAGGTTGCCCAGGGAAGTTGTGACTGCCCTATCCCTGGAGGTGTTCAAGGCCGGGTTGGATGGGGCCTTGGGCAGCCTGAGCCAGGGGGAGGTGTCCCTGCCTGTGGCAGGGGGTTGGAACTGGATGATCTTTAAGGTCCCTTCCAATCCAAACTATTCTATGATTCTATGATTCTTCTATCTAGACATTTTTATAATCACTCTGAGTGAGTGGGTAGAAAGTCATAGAATTATTTAGGTTGGAAAAGACCTTCAAGAACAAGTCCAACTATAAACCTAACACTGTCAAGCCCAACATTAAACCATGTTGCTAAGCACCATATATACACAGTTTTTAAATACCTCCAGGGATAGCTGCTCAACCACTTCCTTGGGCAGCCTGTTCCAATGCTTGACAACCCTTTTGGGGAAGAAACGTGTATCTGAAGGGGTACAGAGGTAGAGAAAACCTTTCAGTAGTTGACAGATACAATGCAACAATCAGTAAAGCAAGAGGAAGAAAACTACTTTAAAAGAGGTTTATTTCTGGACGTCACATAAGGTATTAATCTACTGTGTTTTCTAAAACTGAAACCTCTTGTCCGTCTTTGCTACACACTGTGTGACCCTGTTTAATATCATGTGTTGAGATGAATTCCAAGACTTCGATGAAACAGTGAACATTGTATTTCTGATGAACTTCAACATCAAATTTTTTCATGTATATAGTATAAAGCACCGTGAGAAATTAGCTGTTTTCTATCAAATAGTGTACACTGCATCGCACTTGTAACAATATACTGAGGTTGATGCCTTTACAGTTGGAAAGGGTTACTTAAAATGTGATTTTCTCAAATATGGCATGTCTTCCTTTGGTGTTGCACAACTCAGCTGGCTGAACTTGGCAGTATAGGTGGCATGTTTGGAAAGGGAAGGATAAAACCAGAAGGGAAAATAACTCTAGGAGTGGGTTTGAGGTAGTGCTTCCTACTCTGCCATGTCCTCCCCATGCCCTAATTGTATGCCTTCAGCAGTGGGACTTGCTGTTGTTTGCTGATCCAGTTTTTCTCTCTTTGGTATCATTAATGACTGGCATCTAGAGTTGACATACATACCAAGTCATCTGCTGGGAATGGCTGTGAAACTGGACTGTGAACTGCTACTCTGAGTCTTTCTTGTGCACATCTTGTCCCATTGATGCGGGACCCTGTCTGCATAGATACCTTGCCGGGCTTTCTGAGTTCCTTTCTTCTCTGTTTCTTATCTTTGTTGGGACTGAGGCCATTCTCTTCTCATAGCACATGCTAGTTGAGGTGATTCTACAGGAGATCCACGTGATTCTCTGGATAGTGCCTTCAAATTTTACTGACAGGCTGGAGCTACAGCTGAAAATTAATTTGGATTAGGATAGGGTATAGAGTTAAAATGCAAGAGCTATTTTTAAGTGACTCCATGTGTGGACATTATCTGTATGACTTATTTTGTAAATGAATGCACACTGAGTGGCTGTATGAGTTGTGTGGGTAAATTCAATAAATAATTATACATGTATGTGTGTGAGAGTGTGTGCATAAATATAATTTTTCAGTTTATACCTATGTATTTGCAATAATTTGTAACCATACATAAAATTCTTTGAATTTATCCTTAAATTATAAGTAACATTTACCAGACCATGCATATTTATTTTTAATTACCTTTGGTTTCTTTCAGCGCTTCTTTATGCAACTATTTTTGGAAACGTCACCACCATTTTCCAGCAAATGTATGCCAACACCAACCGATACCATGAGATGCTGAACAATGTGAGGGATTTCCTAAAATTATATCAAGTCCCAAAAGGCCTTAGTGAAAGAGTCATGGATTATATTGTCTCAACCTGGTCCATGTCTAAAGGAATTGACACAGAGAAGGTATGAGTACATGAGGTAACAATTTAGATAGTAAGAGTGTGTGTCCATTGTGTACTTTCTTAGAAATAGGACTGTAATACAGCATATAACTTGCTAACAAATTTTTAACTGCATGCTACTTCATAACTATGTTTGTGTTTAAATCAAAACCTGGATGTTTTAATAAAACACTGTTTTGTAGGCAATATGCCTTTATATTTCATTATAGTAAATGTTTTATACCTTCCAAAAATAAATAATTTTAATATATTTAACTATCGAAATCAATGGGAAATCGGTCTTCAAATTAGTCCAAGAACATAATTTGGTGTCTAACCTAGATCAGTATTATTATGAAAAGTATTGGCATCTGTGAGTTGCAATTAAATGAGTTTGATTGGCTTGGACCTCTTGCTGATGCCCAGGACACTGACATATCCATCAGCATAATTAGTATAGAATTTAATGGCAGTAGAGATTGATCTCCTTGAGCTAAAATCTCTTGGCTAGAACTTAAGGACTTTGGTAGGAACGTGGCACTGCTGGCAGCCAGGCTGGGTAGAAATCCTACAGGACTCTGGGCCTCAGAAAGGAATGGTCATTTAGATTTCTTCAAAAGTCAGTTAAAGGAGAGGGTCATCTTTGGAGAGTGATTCATTGTGTGTCAGAACAGACCAAATGAATTGTGCTCAGTGCCTGTCTTTCACCATGATATGTGCAGTGGATCTGTCTAGCCTTTGATATTTTAGAGAGCTGAAGTCAGGTGGGTATGTTTCTGCCTGCAATATCTTGAATGTAGATATAACAGTTTTAGGTCTAGATTTGTGGTCAGTGGAGACAGGCAATGCTCCTGTGGCTTCCGTGGACTTGATATACTTGATATCAGCTGAAATTAGGCATTCAGGCTCCAGTTTCTATGAAGATTTCCCTCCTAGAACTTAAAAGGCAAATGTCCAAGGGAGGGCAAGGAAGCATCTGGCAGATTACCATCTTAAAACGTCTACTGCTTGCAGAGATTTGAAGTTCTTGCTTCAGTTGAATCTATTGCTTGATATGGAATGAAGATGCAGCTTGTTCAGGTATGCCAAGGTGAAGTTGCTACACTGAAAAATTTAGTCTTAAGTCATGCTGATGCAACAGCAGTTATCTTATTAATCATCTGCTGGGAAATTCAGTTTACCCTCACAAATACCACTATTTTAAATAACAAAGATTTTGATTTCTTTGATTCTTGTGCTTCAGTATGCTGCATTCTTTAATATGTTAACTTCTTAGACTAATATCCTAACTTCCTAGTGCTGACTCTTGCAGTGTTAAAAGTGAACTTTTATGTTTTGAACTACTATAAATGCATTCAGTCCTATTGTGTAAACTCGAAACCATTTGAAAATTCAACTTTCATTTGCATTTGTCTCCTTGCAATTAAGCCAGAATCCTGTATTATTTCACTATGGTTTCATTAGATTTTAATGATGCTTCACAGTTAATTTGGAGAACCTATGCTTTAATTGCTGAAATTTCCTTCCATAGTTTCCTCATGTCCTGTTTTATAGATTATAAAGATGCAGTTGGAGCTATAATCGTCAGCTCGTGGTAAGCAGCGTTCTCTGGTCTGCAAGACAGAAGTGGCTGCTTAGAGAATTGATATGGCTGGAAAATCTGTAACTTAGGTTTTTAACAATTTTCCCTGGTAAAGACTGGTCCAAACTTAAGCCTGAATCCAAAACCTATTTAAAATAGTTGAAAGATTTCAGGAACCTCTGCACTTGGACACCTGTAGTTGCATCTAATCGGGCTTCTCAGAAAAGCCCATGTTACAGAAGAGCGGAGACAAGAGAAACTTAATGACTTGAGCACCAGTTTGAATATTTTGGTGTTTTGTATCTCTTACAGCCTTCAAGTCTGCAAAAGCAACAGCAACAGCAGCTAGTAGTGGCCGTGCTGAGCATCCCTGGGTCTGTATGAGTGTAAGCATCAGGCAGTTTGCTTTCAGCTGCAGGACCTTAGCTAAAGTGAGTTTTTGTTTTAGAAAAGGGTGGAAAGCTGCATCACAGCCAGGCAGCCTTCCTACCTTTATCTCCATACAGGAAGGTGTTACAATGTGCTTCACCGAAACAAATGAGAAAATGTAAATTCCAGCTGAGGAGTAGTACAGAGAGTAGTACAGTCCTAGAGACTAGTCATGCAGAGTGGATCGTTTCTCTTGCATTAATTGCTTCATTACCCCTTCAAGCCCTATTGTAAGTCTCTCTTCATTTATATGGAATCCATCTGTACTAACCCTAGAGCAGCCAGTAGATGGGAGCACACTGTAGGCACCTCCAAGGTACACAAAGTCAAGTCAGATTTATTACTGTAGACACAGTGGGGTTCCACAAAATGCTTCAGTGTAGATTGGAACAGGATTACAGCCCCAGGTCTTGAATTACTTCTCTGCATTGCTTTCTCTGACAGCCTGGATGTGACCTGAGGGGTTTCTTCCAGTCTTGTTTTCAAAACTCCAGTAATGAGATTCTGGTCAGTCTACTGTCTGGATATCTTTGCATCACATGATTACCCATTCTTCTTAATTTTTATGATATTTTCAGTAAGCTTCATATTATCTTGCAGATGTGTGCTCATGACACATGATAATTAGTGAGGAATTTCTCATCTTTTCAGTTTCCATCAGACAGCTCAGACAGTTTCCATCATCCAAGGATGTTTTTCAACCTAACATACACTGTTACATCCTAAACTGTTCTAAATATATCTGCATGCTGGAACGTGTTTTGCAACATCATTTGCCGCAAACTTATAATAAATTTCATTCAGTCAGTCAGCATGTTGAAACGGCTTTATTTTGAAATCCAAATTTAAACAACAAGAAAGTTAATGTACTAACAAAGAATGAGATTTCTTATATGAGTGTTACAGTAGGTCCCTTTGGTGATGAACAATCCTAGCAATTTGGTGGAGTGAAACTGAACACATATGCATATGTTTCTTTGATAGCTAAAGGTCTCAAATTCATATGCTTGAAATTAAAATATGAATTAATAACTTGATTGGCATTGCTATCACTTAAATGTATAGATTTTTTGCATCAGACCTCAGATACCTATCTGTGAATGACGCATTCATTGTGTACTCCCAAAGAAGATGTTGGCTAAGACTGGTAAGGATGGATCTTCAGATAGGAACTGAAGGCAAAGTGGAAGTTAGGATGGAGGAAGTGTAATGAAGTTCTAGTCCTTGCAAGCTGTCCCAAACAGAACTTTGTTTTAAAGCTTTGATCTGTTGTCCTTGTATGTGGAAGAGGACTTGTTCTCCCACGTGGAAGTGATGGTGCCATCAGTACACAATTTTGGCTTCCCTGTTCTCCTTGGGAATAACTCATCTTCAAATCCTGTCTTCAAACCACAGTGCTGCAGCCTGAGTGTTCACAAATAAGGAATTAACAATGACACTAAAAGCATTAGTGTATTTATTATTATTACTTAAGGGGAAGCAAGTGGCCTCTGATCCATAATCTTAAATCACTTAAACATGAGAGCCCTCCTCTGACAGCTGGGATGATATATGTAATACATGCACATGGACTCTTATCTCCTAGTGTAACAGTGGCTCAAACAAGATGGAATCTTTTTTTATGTTTAATGCTACAGTTTTCGGGGTTATTCATCTAAAAATGAACAGAAATAAAAACATGATAAAACTAAGAAGCCTTTATATGATAAACAGATCTCTAATCCAGCAGAACCTGCAGTACATTCTCTGCATATGATCATTTTTGAGCAGCTGAAAAAAATCTTTACAGTAATAATCTGATTTATGAAATACACAACGAATTCATCTCTCTTAGTTTTTATTGGAATCTCTAGGCAGAAAATGAAAAATTTACAGATATTAGCTCTTCTGTAAGAAATAGATCATTATACATGAAAGCAGAACAACCATTAACTAACGTGCAAATGTCTTAAAGTCTCATCTAGTGATAACGTTCTGAAGTATCAGTAAAACCCAAAGAGTTTCTCTTCTTGACCTCTGTGCTGTTGTATGGCTTTAGAATTTGCTCAGAAAACAATTAAATAAATGTCTATCATGTTTTAACAGTTGATTCCTTCAGAAAAGCCATAGGTTGGAAGAAAAAAAGGCGTCTGTTTATTCTTAACCTAAGCATTAAAGATGACTTGAATAATGAGAGCCAATTCCACTTTGCAATGACTGAAATGGAAATAATGGGAAAATAACACAGTATTAAAACCGTTGACTGCTGCCCACTAAGCTTTCATACAGAAAAGATGGATTTATGGTAAATAGACACAGATTGTAACTTTATTAAGCATTAATCTGCAGAAGGACAGTGCAGTTTAGTTGTGTTTCCTGTTAATAAAATCTTCTAGAGCTGCAGTAATAATTTGTGATAACCCTAGATAAACAGGGAAGTCAGGCTGCTATTCCAGCAGTGTCCCACCACACAGAGGTGTCTATAAATGCTGGATGGATTTCCTCGTGGATGACTGGGGTAGAAGGCTTCCAAGCTTCGTGGCCAAAGAGAACTTCTAGAGAATTAGGTGTGACAACTGCATACATTTCCCTACTGAAGAGGGAAGGTAATAATCATTTGGACAAGTATTTTTGTTTTGTTGTAGAGGCGAGGTTGTTGAGCGTACCTTGCAGATCGGGATGAGGTGAACAAGAAATCTTCCCTCGCCTCACAGAGCTGAGCTAGGACCAGGTATGGTTGCAATCCACGGTTCTTTGGGATGCAGGAGAGACAGTTAGGGTCTCGCTATCCATCACATGGGTCCAAGAGTAGGGTCCTGTGCACCAGTGGGGATTTCTCTTTCACCTTTGTGTATGGTATGGATTATTTTCCTACTGTATACACTGTGCAGAGCCAGGAAAGATTATACACAATTATCTCTGCCTCTCGGATGTGTTCATTTTGGGATTGGTACAGATTAAACAATGAACCTGTCATGCTTGAGGAAATGCCAGGACTGTTCACCATGGCTGTGGAGCAGCTCATGAAGGTATTTTCTGGGAGAAGAAGCACTTGGGTGGATGAGTTGAGCATTTTCCTGAGCACTGCCACCGAGGGACAGAGCTGACAGAGAGACTGTCAGTTCCAGAGACCACATCTAGGGGAAGGTCTTCTCCAAATCTCTTTTCCTAATGCTGTTACCCCGAATGTCTTTACATAATGTTGCACGTTAGAGAATAAAGCCATGTCCAGGAGCACAAAATAAAATAACCCGTTGATTGACGCCATTTTTCCAAGACTGGTCTTTGTGCCAGAAAAAGTTGTGACTTGAGAGATTCTTTGATGTATGCCGTATTTTTTCTGATGTTTGTTTTTCTATCTTTTATCTAAGAAGTTGATTTTTAATGATACGATTCCCTGTAGTCTGCTATCCTTTTCCCCATTAGCAGGTCATGTAATGACTCTGCTTGTGTTAGATATTATAGCAAACCTGAAAACAATAAAATGTTTGTCTGTACAGCCCTTAGGCAGTCTGGGATCTGCCACTTTGGGGTCATCAGCAAATGTTACTACTGTGCCACATTTTTCAGTGCATTATACAAACCAGCAGGCTCTGGCTGGTGAACCACTTGATTCCCTAAAACACGTGCTGATGCCTCTCATCTTCCCCTGTTTTTCACGTCCTTAGCCAGATTCTATCTGTGCTGACAATACTGAATTTGGTGTAATCTAGTGCCTATTTCTAGGGATTTTTGGATGTCTCTAATTCTTGTTACTCAGTTAAAAAACAGTTAATTTTGTTGCTGTATCGCCAGGTCTCACCATTTTGATCACTGGTTCTGCTCATCTACTGTTAATGAGAAAACAAGCAAAACTCAACTTACTAGACTTGATTTTCGGATTTTTATTTCTGAGCATTTAAATTGCAGTGACCTTGGATTTCAGTGCAATTAAAATGGACCACACTGTTGCTGGAGAAATTCAGTTCTTAGTGCCAAGTTATCCAGTGATGTATTAAAGATTACCGTAATGCATGCAGAGTTGGTAACTGCTCAGACCATACATCAGCTTTGAGTTACTTACAAAATTATCTGATTATTACAGGGAAGTGCTCAGTGATTTGTAATTCAACTGTTTCCTTACCTTTGTATCTTTGGCCTCCATCCAGTGCCAAATGTAACACGTTTAGCCAGATCTGCAGAAGAATTCAATGTGCAAATGAGCCAAATTCTTCTAAAAATTGGAATAAATTGGTCAGGTCCCTAGAGGGTGTTGTGGTTTTTTGGAAAGAACTGATCCTGAGTATGACTGCTAAATACATTTGAAAACCCACAGTAGCCTTCGTCCACAAAATAAAGAGTTGTCAATGGCCTGTAACAAGGAGTTTATATTATTTATGGTCAAAGCTGAACACTTTTAGTATCACCAATATTTCTTGAAGTCATTAATTTAGGAAATGGTTGTTGTTATTCCAGCAGTAAGAATATGTAAGCTCTTTGCTTAAATATCAGCCAATATATCCCCTAGCTACAGCTCTGAGAAAGTGAGAATGCTGTGTGCTGAAAAAGTAGCATTTTTGATTCTCTGACCTCTGCTCTTTTTGTTAACAAGTCTTAAAAGATTCCATAATATTTGCTAAGCCTTCTTTTAGAGTTTTCCAGCTGGGGATGTTTTTCAAAAAATACTTAAACCCTTCCTGGAAGATTGAATATGTTTTGGACACATTTTTTGTTTCGGTTCATTTCTTTGAGTTCTTTGTAATCTGTGCTCTCCGTAGCGTTCTTTGAGCTGTTTAAGGGGCTTATTTTAAACTGCCTGAGCATGCTGAGGAAATGGATCCGAGAGGAAAAAAATTCAGATGGAACCTCCTTGGGAATTTTACTCCCTCTTTGCAGATCTCAAGCAGAAAAGATAGTGAGATTTTTTTTGTGCCTATTCCCTGGGAGTCTTTCACAGCTGGTTATTGCCTAGCAGCAACCACAAGCTTTTCACTCACCACCAGCACTTTACATACACCACAGGGTGCTCTAGAGATCACGGCAGTGTTGAATTTCTGCACTGGGTGTTGTTGTTTTGGGGTTTTTATCAGCTGGGTGCCAGGCAGCAGAGGGTGATGGTGGCAGACCTCAGCAATTGTCTTCTCCTGACTTTGAGGAGGCTTCATTTTGCGTGCGGAGAAGGGAAGTGATAAATGTTATTCTGTGTTTTACTTTCTCCTCTCTTAGCTTTCTAGTGGTTTGGGTCTGTGTGGATACATGCGCACTGTTCATGTGTGGCATGAGTCCTTCCTCCTTTTTCTGGTAGAAACAGCTTATACACCCAGCAAAGATTTTCCTCTGGGCAGAATTCAACTTTCTCCTCTGATTTTGCATTGAAATACGAGAGTGACTGTTCTTTTGTGCTGCTTGGATGCATACGGGAAAGCTGAAGGCAGAGTCTGTGCCTACAGATTTATTGCAGAGCAACTTTTGCAGCAGCACAAGCATATGGTCCCTGCTGGCCGCTTGCTCCCAGTCGTGTGCTCTGGACCATCAGTTAGTAAAGCATCGCAGTCAGCAACCTTAATATCTTGCTTTGCTTGTAAACTGCAGGTTTCACCAACAAAGGTCTTGAAGTCTCTAAGGAAATTTCCTCTTCAGATATTTGTCTTGGTGGGTTTTAATATGCTGCTGAAAGAATACACAGGCTAGAACAACTGTCCCAGGAGAACTTCTATTCTACTGATATAACGTGTTGGAGGCATTTCCCTAATAGTGAAACAATAGATTGAGCAATACAGGATATCCTTTCCCTTAGACTGACTTTCTTTTTTACACTCATGTGTGTAAATTTGTACACCATATGGACTCACTTACAACCATACTGCAGCTAGTTTCTGTCTGAAGTTGCATGCTGTCTTAAAAATACTGAGATTTCAGTAAGAGCATTTCACAATAAGTATGTCTAAGTCTTGTATTACCAGTAAGGGGTCATTTTCAGAAAAATATTTATCTGAATTTGAAGTGCTCATTTTTTTCGTTTTCCCCTCTTAGGATCTTTGGACTATTTATTATATCGTTACCTTCCAAATGCTTCTGTGTGATCCTATATCGTATTAGCTGTCTTTTTTGGAAGCAGGAAAATTACTGCATGATGTAACCTGTGTCAGTAACAACCCCTTTCTAAGTACAACTAATAGAGAAGTTGGTGGCATCTGTGAGACTCTTTCTGAATTCATGATGTTGGTACACAAAAAGAAGTGCTGCAAAGTCAGATTGGAGCTCCTGGAGTCCTGTGCTTGGAGCACACAGTAAACACATAGCCAAGTATTGAGACTGTCTCTCTTTGCTCTTTTTTCCCCTTATGTATATCTGTGTTTGTCAGTCAAAGTTCCTTTGCCAAATGTTGTGATATTAAATATTTCTTTTAGTTGACATCTGTTTCATTCTCTGTTTTCAGTACTTGAAGCATAGCAGACAAGAAAACCGACATAAAGAATATTTGTTCCTGTATAATTCTTGCATCATTACTCTTTTAATGCTGTACTAGTTGATAAGTGATAAGTGATGTCTTGATATATCTCCATACAGTAATATGTCATTAGGAGTATCATTTCATCATGACATCGATAACTTCCTGAATTATGCTTTCTAAAACTCGCTTTTTCTGTGCAATGGAAATTTTTCTGTCTCTTTATATTAGAATATGTGATGACTGATACGTTTGTTGTGTCTACAAAGAGTAATGCTTTGAGTGCTCGCTTTTAATACACTATTCGGCTCTCTGTTTATGAGGAAACAATAGGTTTACGTTCTTGAGGGACTGAATTAATTCACACTTGAAAAAACAAAGGATCCCTGAACATCTCCAGGCTTTACCTTAGCAACCCGTAGAAACAGTGTGACCAATTTTTTGGTACATTTTAGAAATGCTTCTGTTATTTTTTTCCTGCAGTTTGGAAGCTTAAAAGATAAAATTTGGAAATCGGTCATGTATGAAAACAGATTTTTCTTAAGAGCAGTGTTTGAGAATTCATAGCTCATGGCCTTGCTATGTCAAAAAGATTTACGTTACTGGAAGTATTAAAGGGACATAAACTTCTAACCATGGTTTAGGCCCAAGAGTAGATAAAAATGTTACAAATCATCAATCATGGCACGAAAGCAAGCAGATTTTTTTGTTAAATGACGATTGAGAAGAAGAAAGATGGCATATTTCTGTTTTATCGTAATAAAGATGAGCTTTCTGTTTGATTCAGAAGTAGGACTGAGGTGAAACAATAGTTTTTGTTTTTTTACTGGAACAACTAAGGTGTGTCCATATTTCTCATAGTAGATGGAATGACTCAGGTAAGTGTAAGTTTGTAAGAATGACATCTTGCCCTTACGATGTTATGGAACTGTGATAATGTATGTGGACAAAAGTGACTCAGACAAGACATTATGGTTAGCACAAATGATGTTTCATGGAGAATATGTCTTGTTAAATGTTTATTATTAATTTTTATGATAAAGCAGACTTATTTAAGGTATTTTAATGTGTTATGTACAACATTTTTTTACACGAAAACAGCATTAAGCAAAAATTGACTCCTTCTGTATCAAGTTAAATAAAAATAATTAGCTAGTAGATCTGGGAAGGTGGTTGTAAGTGATAAAACCTATGGGGAAGTTTCCAAGGAGATATTGTGCTTCATAGTGTTAGACACAAGAAGCATTGTCTCTCTTATTTATACAAGATGAGATCAAGGATGATTTAGTCATATTCTGTAAACACCTATATGTGGAAGAGATTTCCAATCATTGCAGGCCTTTTATCCAAGCAACATGTGATCCTCTGCCTGTTGGGTGAAAATTAAAACAAAAATCAGTTCAGAAACAACACATATTTTAGAAGAGAGAATATCTGTGCATTACAACTACCCTGTGTCATTTGAAAACATTAAATCAAGGCCTTCTAGGCTATAATTTTAGCAGGTGTTCTGGTATTGATATTAAAATTACGAGTTGACCCATAGCACAAGAAGGTAGTGCAAATGATGCAGCAGCCCTTTCTAGCCTCAGACTGTCTTAGTACAGAGAACAGGAGAATAACTTCTTCACCTTTTTGCATTAATTATACCTTTGACCACCAAGGAACTTTGACCTATTGAAATAAGAAAGGGACTAAATGTTATTAATTAAACTAGAAATTGCTTACTACTTTCCCATTCTATGGTTTTGGATCTTTAATAATAATTTACAATAATATTTTTTATACCTCTTATGCTTTAAACAGAAATTAAAATTGTGGCTTTACTTCAATGTTAACCTGACCATTTACCTCAAAGCTTAGTGAGGGTTACCACTGTTAATATTCAATGGCAGCTAACATATTGACCCAATGTCCCTGTTTTTTCACACTGCCTGCAGATCAAACTGCTGTATTAATTATTTACAATGAGAAATTAATCATTATCGATCATTATTATTGATCTGCAGTCTTCTTTATGTTAAGCTTCTAGAGTGCTCTTAATCTCATGCCCTTTTCTATTATTTATCCCAGCAAAATTTTTATGTTTCTCATATATATATATATATATATATATATGAAATTAGCTACCTTTAAGACAGGGACATCCGTTTTAGAGCTTTAGGGATGACATCGTGTTTAGGAGCATGTGCAAATATTAGACACAGAGTTTTCAAACCTAACAAGACCCCACAGGTTTTCAGTTTCTTTCTTCAGGTGTATTCGTGTTACTATTTCAATAGAGAAATCTATTTAAGGTAAAGAATTAGTTGAAGGTCTTATTTAATCGATCTGCTGTGAAGACATATGTTCACAGGACAGTTTTCCATGCACCTTTACTTTACCTTACATATGGTTTCATAATACTTTCTTTTTGCTCTAATTTCAATCTCTTTGGAGTTTCTAGGGTGTAACCCCTCCAGGGCACATTGTATAAGAAACATCTGTACAGCACTGAAACCAAACCTTAGTTGTGTTTGGAAACATGTTGGTAAGCGGTCCTCTACATCAAGACTTTTAAAGACTAGGTTTTCTGAATGTGAGCAAAATGCGGTGTTATTTATTGTGAATGGTCTGTCTCTGCATGTTTTCAAGCTCCCTCAGCTCTGAGCATCCATTCTGTGCTTCAGCAGGGACTGAGTGTGGCAGCAGACAGATAGTCTGGGCATGAAGTCTGGAGGGACATCCACAAACAGGACATAGTTGTGCCAGCTGAAATTGAGGAATGCAAGTGTAAAAACTGTTAGGAATTAGAATAGTGTAACAGAATTGTCCCGTCTTCCACATTACGCTTTCACCTGCAGGGAAAGCAATGGATAGGTAGAGAAATACTACTCTAATTCAAAAAACAAAACCAAAAACAAAAACAAAAAAACCAAAATAAAACCAAAAAAAACCAAAAAAAAAAAAAACCAAAAACCTCTCACCAGACACTTTATGAGATAACTGAATTGTTAGATCTTAGATCCGTCCATTCAGTTATTTCATAATCATGCACTGGCCTGGTGTCATATTTGAGCTGAATATTCTTTCTCTTTCTTTTATTCAGGTTCTTTCAATTTGCCCAAAGGACATGAGAGCAGATATTTGTGTGCACCTAAACAGGAAAGTTTTTAATGAGCATCCTGCCTTCCGACTGGCTAGTGATGGCTGCCTGCGAGCACTGGCTGTGGAATTTCAGACAATCCACTGCGCCCCAGGAGACCTCATCTATCATGCTGGAGAAAGTGTTGATGCTCTTTGCTTTGTGGTCTCAGGATCCCTAGAAGTCATCCAGGACGACGAGGTGGTGGCTATTTTAGGTACTGTGATCTCTATTGAAATGGTGGTGGTTTGAATGTATGTCTTCTGCTTAGCTTCTAATACTAACTAGTCTTGCCTAACGTCAGCTGGGACTACAGGAGGCTGGTGGTTGTCTTTGGATGGGGGTGTCGTGTCCAGAGACACTACTCTAGAAGGAAACTCTTCATCTTTTATGCCATTTGGAATGCTCTTTCTTCCCAGTATGGGTTACTGGTCACAGTTACAGTGTCTCGGAGATGAAGAGAGTGGCACCTGTGGGCTTGAGATCTTGTAAATAGCCTGGTAGAAAAAAATATAGAAGGATTTCCACATTATCCTCCATGCTGGATTTTCATTTGTCTGTATTCTAGCCCAGAATTACACCTACGAACAGTCTCTTCAAGGAAACAAAATTGTCACTTGTAGTGATATAGCTTTACAGAAAATAAACAGTTTGAACTGCGTACACAAAGAGATAGTGATGCACCATCTATCCAGCCACAGTTGTGAGAAATCAGAGTAATGAGGGAACTTAAACACCCCATAATCATGCTGTGGGGTCTGGTCTGCCAGCAGTGGGTGGGAAGAAGCCTAACACAGACTCCTCACTAGCTTATATGAGATTGGGGAAGGTCTAGCAGATGGCAGGACTGAGCCATCAGTGCTAGCGCTGAGGCAGGAATTATCCTCAGAGACAGAACAGTGTAGAGGAAGAACTGGTGGCTCTGCATGAAAACTACCCAGAGTTTGTCATGCCTGTTTAAAATAGGTTGTAGAACTCATCTCCTGTTGAATATTAGCTATTGGCCTTCTCTTAAACTGGAGCTGTGGCTCCCTGAGGGCTAATCCAGTGAGTGGTCTTATCCTAGGGGACCTCTCACACCCCACCGAATCTCTGTACTGCTTCTTTGCTGTAAGAGTGGTTCCAGAGGGCTGCATGGGTCCCTCTTGTATCTCATGGGGATGATTGCTGAGAGTTGAGGTTCATAGTTACGCTTGGGAGTTGCTCTAGCACGTGGGTGGTAGACACGTGTAGTTCTGACGTGAGGAGTCAATTCTGATGGTGAATCAAGGCTTCAGCTCCTTCCCAGCTAACAGCAACGGGGAGGAGAGGAGAAATGAGGACAAGCATTGGAGCCAAAGGAGACTCCTGATGTGTTGCTTGTGTACATGTGCCCTGCACTGGGATGGAACAGGGCAGTGTGCAGGTGTGTGGATTGTACTGCATGGGACAGCTTCCTCAGGACATAACGCAGGTCCTCCCAGCTGGAGGGTATGAACCGGGAAAATGCATATACATAGTCTTTTGAAATACCTGCTGTAGCTTTCTGTGTTGCAGTATATACTAAGATTTTTAAAAAGAGATTTAATAAAGAGTGAATATGTTTCCATATTCAGATAATAGAATATTCCTTGTATTTCAGCTTACTGGACCATTTTGTTTTTATTATCCATCTCAGTGGCAAGATCTTATATTTGCTCATAGCTATTTAAAAAAGAAAAGCTCTAAGAGTAAGTAGCAGCATTTAGACAAATAAATGGCTTTCTGGGTATGACAATGATAACAAAACCCAAATATTTAATTTACTGAGCTAGGAAGAGTGGAAATGGGATAAGTATTCTTTGGAAACTTGTCTTCATTAATTTCCTCTATGGGAAAATGGCCAGCTTCTGCTCCTTGCAGAGCCACATTTCCCAAGTTTGCTTTGGAAGTGGTACTTTGCAAGTACTGTTTTAATAATGTAGTGATATTTGGTATGGTAGTATTATTTGCCTTCTTTAAAGAGAGAGAGAAGGTGTGTCCTGTTTTTTGGGTTTGTTTTTTTCTTACCATGCTTACCTGCAGATGGAAGTTGTAGTCTTTAAAGTGGAATACCCTGGAAAAGTGATTCATGTAGAGACACCAAAATGAGTTAAGAGTATGTATCGTCCACCTCTTACATTCATGCTTCTGTCCAAAGGGCAGGGCTATGTTCTCAATCAGGTCCCATCATGAATCACTCCAGAATGTTTCTGCTTTTTCCCCTTCTTTGTCTTCCCATATCATGTTCCCTTCCCTCGCAGCCACAGTAAATTGACACACCCAGCTTCCCTGTGTGCCAAATCGTATTCTCAGGAGGCTTGGCATGCCATCCAGGTGTTTTCTGCAGGCTCCACTGTGGAGACAACCATCCTTCTGTTCAGCAGCAGTTTTCCTGGCTCAACAACCCCAGCTTTGACATTTCTTGTGCTCAAAAGCAGGTGAAACGCAGTGGAACGCTGTTCGAAAGCAAGTTGCAGCACCCTGAAGTTTTGTTCTCCCCTGGTTTGGTTTTGTTCTCATTTGTGCGTAACTAATGCCCAGCTGCTGCAGTAATCAGCATTACAGAAATTGGTAGAGTAAGAGAATTAATCTAATTGAGCCTGGAGATCCACAGTTTATAGGACTCATTAATGAAGACACCCAGGTGTGCCATTACTTTCCCCTCATTAGTTATCTCCATTTCTCAAGGACAGTTTCCCACCTTTCACAGGTACTGACTGCTGCTGGAGCAGAAAGCACATAGCATGCAGAGCTGGTGTGATGGGGCGCCATCGTTTTCACTGGAGAAAACAAGATCTAGTCATTTTAACATCTGCCTTTGCCAGGATAATGGAGAAGGGCAAACAGTCTTGTCTCTAATTATCAAAACCTTCCTAGCAAGTGAGGTGACCCTGAGAAGGCGCATCAGTAATTTTCCACTGTCTCAAGCAGGAGTAAAAAATTTAACAACCACTGTTCTGGTCTTATCAGTGAAGAAGTCTCAGGGAGGACTGGGGTTTTGAAGTTCCCCAGGCTAATGAAATGAGGCACCTGCTTGCAGAGGGCACCTAACTATCCACACTGCTGCAATTAACCTGAATTTACTGCTGGCAAGGAGTTTCATGTAAGTGGCAATGCCAACCGAGTGTTGCTGGTAGCTGCTTTCCAGCTCTCACCATGTGCTCAGCCTACTGCAGAAGTTGTACACTAACTTAAACCAGGCAGATTGATTAATAAGGTTTAAAGAAGTCATTTTGCATCAAAGAAATAATAACCCACCATGTTGAAATGTTGATTGTAGGAATTGATCAAAAATATTGCTCAGACTGCGTGGTCTTAAAAATGTATTGAGCAGTGAAATCCTAATGGGGGCTGCTGCTGAATGAATTTAATTTTGATAGTTGAGCCGGGATGAATATAGATTTAATAGCTCGTCTTTTAGCCACACTTAGGGTCCTGATCCCACATGTATTCGATTAAGTTCCTATTTGCCTTAATGTGTTTAATGTTAATTCTGAGCACGTTCTGCATATAGTCCCAATGCAATCTGTTGTTTATTTGATTTATTGTTTTCAGGCAAGCCAGAGTTTCACTTCTTAAAGTACTTCATGAAGTATTTCCAGCTGTTTGGTTTGGGAAGCAGTATCAGAGGAGTTAAGGACAGCAAGAGCTCAAGTGGCATTTCTTCTTGAATTCCATATGAGAACTGAAAATAGAGATGGGTGTTTTTCTGCTCTTAATCTTACATGTGTTTGGAGGTCAAAAGATTAAGTCTCTTACCAAATTTCATAGGAGAAAGTTCTTTAGAGGCTGAGCAAGTAGCAGCTCCCATTTAGATGAGCAGGAGACTCAGGGGCTCCATAGCTTTCATCCGTGGGCATTAGTAATCTGGTGTATGGGATCCATGCACCAAGACTTTGAAATTCCTTTATGTTATACAGCTGGACGTGTGCTTTGTGCAGGACAAAACTGACTGTGTGTGATGCAGTGGATGGCATGAAAAACCTGTCAGTCCAATTCCATCTCCTAGTATTAGTAACATTTTAATTAGTTTAGTTGCATCTTAGGTTACTTCTCAAGTGGAATGAAAGTGGCAGAACTTACTCTTATGTCAAATTAGCTCAGGCTATGTCCTATTTCATCTGTAGGAAAAGCCTTTTCTGTTCCAATAAGTTAAAAGCTCTGGATTAACTAAGAGGAAAATTATTCATAAAGGAAAGGTGGTTTTTTTTTTCAGCTAGCAGAACTGCAATAATTAAGGTGATGCAGGTAGTTTTTTAGGTGCTGAATCTCAAAGTATATAGCAAAATACTTGACAGATTACTGATCTGAGAACCAATGCGATGCACAGCTTTGCACTGTGCAGTTCTTGAGCACATGCCTTGGAATAAGTCATATCTTGCCCTTCTGGGTTGACATACATAATACTGTGTAAGATTTAGTCCTATTGATGCTTGTTCAAAAGTGTTATTAGTTGTCACTGACAGAGTTGAAGGGAACTTTCAACTTTTCACATTACTTTATCAGTTTAAAATATTATCTCTATCTGGATGATAGCTAAATGTAATAAAAAGCATCAATCTTAATTTAGTGCGAACTAGTGTGTTATAGATGTGATCTGCAGCTTCCAATGTCAGAAAGATTCCTTTCACTAAACTGAAATGTTTTTGAATTAGACTTGCATGCTTCACTGCCAAACCCAGGACCTCAAAAGTCTTGGAAAGGAAAATTATTTTAAAATCATGCGATATATTTCTTTTAAATTAGACTAACAGTTTGAGGCAATCTGATTTGCTTTATGAGCTTTGAAGATGCTCCAATTTCAAGTCTTTTTCCTGAGTCAGGGAGATAGAAACTTATTTCTGTATCAAATCAAAATGGACATATCCTGTCTCCAGGAGCTGAAGCTTCTAGAAAAAATAGGAAGTACTTGGAGATTTGCACTAAAAGTGAGAGAGGGGGACCATAAACCCTTCACTAACAGGAGAATAACTATATAGACCTTTTGCTCATTTTCAGCTGTCCCTAATGCTGGAAGAAATGCAAATTTATTTTTGTGTTTTTAGGTGCAGATGGAGAAAGTTGCACTGTGTTAAATAATGCAAACTGCTTTTGCCAGCATGGACTTGGATCTTTGGTGCAGTTTCTTGTTTCTTTTGCTGGCAATTCTGACAGTCTTTCGGATGCTAGAAGTGCTCTTTTCTCCCATCGTTCTGCCCTTTCACGTGTGAATGTGCTGTCCACTAGAGCTGGATATCTGACTGGTCAGTGTTCAGCTCTGAGCTGATTTTCAAGGTATCTCTGGCCCTTCTGAATCATAGAATGTCCTGAATTGGAAGGGACCCATAAGGATCATCAAGTCCAACTCCTGTCCCTACATAGGACAACCGAGAAATTGCCCTGGGAAAGGCTGAGGATTTGACTAAAGCATTTGCAGAGGTGAAGAGCGCTCTCTCACAATCTACTGCACATCATAAGTGGTGCTTACAGGGAGCAATGATATCCCAGCTGACGTGAAGCAACAGATGAATTTGCACCACCACATCACCCTCATCTTCTCAAGATCCCCTCTTCAGGCATGAACAGCTCTATCAGTTAAGTCCAGAAATCCAGCCAGCCCAGTAGCCTCTCTCCAAAAATGGCCAATAGTGGGTATGCAGGAGAAAGTAGGAAGGTTAGATAAGCAAACAGTGATATTTCCTCAGAATAATCTCCATCATTCCAACACAGTTTAATGTGTTTTAAGGTTTTCCTCACCCAGATGGAAATCTTTTGTGTTTAATAGCTGCAGGTGTCTTTTATTCCATGAATACACCCCATCATTTTTTAAACATATGCAACCATCCCCAATGTCCCATGACAAGGGGATACAGAACTTACCTAACTCGCTGAACCGTCATGGAGATGTGTACTTACTGCTTACTGCTTTGGGTAACAATCCAATTCCCTCCTTGCTCATTGGATTTCTTCATCAGTGTGAGATCAGTCTGTCCTGCAGCCAAAGGTTTCACTGGAGGTGTATAGACTGAGGCAGTTGTATTTATATGAATATATATATATATCAGGATATATAATAATGGCTGCAAGGACTTGATATTTGGTTGCTGACCTCCACCTCTATGCTGCTATCACATCATGGCTGTTGGTAACTGAGATGATTAGATAAACCCTTCCTTTAGATGGTGCAGTTTTACTAACTCTGCAACAAAATCAGCCTCCGCTTTTCATAAGCAGCAGAAGATTTGAGCATATAATGGTGAAAAGCCTATGTCATTCATCACATCTGGCTTTTGCTAGTGTGACTGATGAGAATTTGGAGATGTTTTAAAATGAGGAGGAGGTTAGATGGCTTATTAGTAAAGACTGTGCAGCACTGGAAAACACCTTGTCACCTTAAGAAGATTTCTTGGTGCTTTTTGTGTGTTTTTCCTTAGCGCTGTTTTCCACCAAGAATTTATTCTTTCACTGCCTGCCCAAACTTTCTGCCAAACGCCCCATCAAGTTTCTATGTCCACAAGGATATTTTTTAGCTCAGTTTCTGTTCCTGTCTAGAGAAGCATAAATTTTGCCTTATGTAAATATACATGGGTTATGAGAAATTGTTTAACAAGAGTCTTTCCTTTTGGAGTCCAAGGACTTTTTCATTCCCTTTGTAAGCTCCTGGGGAGTTTCATAAGGCCCTTAAGAATTTTTCTTCCTGAAACGTTCAGACATAAACTGCTGTCTCACAACCTAGCAAGTCAGTCTGTAGTACAAGGCTGCGGAGAACGTCTGCCCCACCTGCCCCACTTATGTACAGGAGACTTATCATTGTATAAATGATAGACTAGTGTATAGAAATATCATTATCTGTCATATAGTTACATACTGTATGATTGTCTCTAAGTATATACATGCATGAATATACATGTGTATTTTATGTACATGCACATGTACATAATACACCAGCAAATTTTTGTCCATATGAGGATGATACCAGTGTAGCTATTTAGCAAAAATTATGTCTGTCATAACACCCTGTGCATGTCCTCTTGGTTTCTGAGGTTCTTTCAGTCCCTAAATCTTTACACTCATGGCCTTGCCATCTTTAATCCAGCAGTATCCACATCCTGGTGTTCCTCCTCCCTTTCTTCATATGTGCAAAATGTATGTGAGCGGTTCCCACTCTAATTTTACAGCATTCCTTTTTTTCCACACTGCTTTGGGCACTGTGAAAGCAGGGGCAGAAGGGCTTCGCAGAGTTTTGCCTCCATTCAGGAAGAGTGTTGAGACTGGTCAGAACTCAAGGCAGTGCAGATTTGGGATGTAACGTGCTGGGGCCTCGAGAAATCTCTAGAAAGAGGCTTTGAAAAGCCTGCAGGCTGCGTCAGCCCCAAGTGCCTCAGTATTTTTAGTCCTACCCTGGGCTTTCATTAGAAGTCTGCACACGTCGTGCAAGTGTACAACATATGAGTGCCTCTGCGTAGCTGATGTTTCAGACTTACCAGTTGAATTTTCTCTTGCAACTCTGAAAGGTTTTTTTCCATTTAGTTGCATCATGTAAAATTAAATTTGAATGAATAATTACCACTCACTACTCAGTGAATTACAGTTAATAGGGATGAAGTATAGTACATTAATCTCTGTATTTATGAGAAAAGACATGTTGTTTTGGAGAACCTGGTTGGTTTTGTTTTCATTCAGTACATTCCTTAGCACATTTATAACAGGCAAATGAAACTCAGAAGTGTTTGGGGAGAAAGTTAATTTCAAGAACCCTTAAATGCTTATGAGATTTTATACTTTCTGATAAGAATAAACCACAAGGTAAGAGGAGTTTATGGTTTTACCATTGAAATTCACTTGAGGAGTGATGGCTCGTGGAGTGAATAGGTTTAGTTCATCATGTCCCGGTCTTTCTGAGAGATGCAGTGCAGTTCCCTGCCTTACTGAACTGAAGACATTGAAGAGGTCTTCTCAAGCTTCTGAATAGTGATTTCATTTATTCGTGATTTGAATACACATTCTGTAACATAACATTGTGCAGACTTTTAGTGTAAGCATTCACTGCTTTCAACCTCTCAGCTTAAATTAGCTGTATGTTACCTTAAATTTAGAAAGAAAGTATTTTGCTCACATTTCAGTAGGAAAATTGTAATAGTTCCTGTCGTTGAATTCTGTCTTTTTAACTGCACTCTACAGCTTTTGAAAGCAGGACTCGATTCTGTCCTGTATGCACCTCAGAGAGCAAATCCATTAAGCAATTTTGTGCATTTCAGAAATGGTCCATTTTCTATAAATTATGTAACTGTGCTGAGTATGTCTGTAAACCAGGTTTTGAACTGTGGGTGTAGACAAGGACAATTAACTGCAAAGGGTAATTTCAAAACAGTACATTAGATAAATGATACGTTACTAAGAAATGATCTGCGATAAGAAGAGCATTTTAGGCAACTTGTTTTATAAACTGTACTAGCTGTATTATGTATTGTAGATAAATTTAATTACGACAAAATATGTAGAATTATTTAAAAGCAGTTCAATGAGAATGCAGTTACAACCTTTCTAATGGGTGATTTTGCTATATAAACTTTTATTAAGAAATTGAAACAGGGAAATGAAGATAAGGACTTGCACGTTATATTTTACTCTGCAAGAGAAGTGTTAGATATGTTTTAATGGATACAATACCTAAAGCAGAAATGGAAGCAGAGAAATAGAGGTTCTGACCCTCAAAAGTAATAAGGCTGGGTAAATTGTTACTCTGTTCTGTGTTCCCAAAATAGAGTTGAGTGAAATGTTGCAAGTTCTTAAAGGTGTAAGTATTAAAATGTATTTCCTTTTCCATCCTCCAAATCACTAAACTTCACCAAGGGGCTTCTTGAGGTACCTGAAATCAATAGTGATATCACCACCGAGTGATTGATTTTAGTTTCCTTTTAATAACTGAAAAGCTTTGATATCATTGGTGTGTGAAACAAAAAATCGCCCTTTTTACCATGGTTTGTGGTTCAGGGTTTGAGGTATCACCCACAAACCACACACCATGGCCCTCATCCAGTCTGTGGCTGAGAAACAGCTGGGAAGCAAGAGACATGCTTGGAGGTTTCTCAAGGTGCTTTCTGCTGCTGCTGCTTCTTCTCAGAGCAACCACAGAATCAAAACGTGAAAGCATCTCTCCAGTCTGTATCCATGCTCGTGTTTCAGTTGGGTGTGATTCTGAATGTCATGTCCTGATCTTCCTCACTTCTCCTGCTTCAGCGTCTAGCATGGCTGTCTAGGGGTGTGGGTTCCTCGTAGAAGGAAGGATACTGGGGGATACAGAGGAGCACAACTGATGCACTTGGGATCCTTGGAGCTCTTGTGACCATGGGACTGGACTACAGCTAATTAATTCCTGGAAATGTGCAGGGTAACAGTCAGGTCCTCAGCATCAGCTGTTTGACTGCACTTCCTACCAATGTAGAAATAGCCTCCACATATAATGTTCACATCTGGTTGGAGTTGCTTATATGTGCAGGTGTCTAAGGGGTCAAATGCTTTCTTACTTAGCAGACATTTAAATAGATTTAAATGTAAGCCTGTACTTAAGTGCATGGTTTGGATTTATAACTAGACTTCTAGATCTGTTTAAGATTTAGAGCCAGGTTAAAAGTATCAGAGAGGTTTTTTACTTCAGTGTTGCCACTCTACACTGAAGTAAAACTCTTTAAATATACTTCAAAAGGTGGTCCTTGGGCCCTGGAAGCTGGCTTTTGCACTGCACTGCAAAGCCTTGGTAACATGCAAACCTCAATGCCACAGGCTTTCGGTGAAATAGGGCTCCTAAGCTACTTAGGAGCAGAGCTTTAGAAATATTCAATCATCTGAACATTAGTTAATGCTTATTATATTCAGGAGCTTTGAAAAATCTGTTACCTGCATCTTCAGCTACAAGGAGACTTTTACAATGTGGTCTTTATGCTTTGTGACAGTTCAGAGAGAAATCTATAAATACCTTAAAAACCTGGGGCTACTGCTAATGATCCTCAGGTACCTCAGATTCTTCTAAAACTTTTACCTTTACTAGTTTTCACAGTTGGCAGATTATGTTAGAGTAATTCGAAGCATAGAACAATTTAGGAAGAAGTCATTTGTGTGCTGAAAAACACCTGCATAAGCATTATCTTTTAACAAATCTGTCCTGCTGTTTTTCAGGTAAAGGTGATGTGTTTGGTGATATCTTCTGGAAGGAAACTAGTCTGGCCCATGCATGTGCCAATGTACGGGCTCTGACGTACTGCGATTTACATATTATTAAACGAGAAGCCTTGCTTAAAGTGTTGGACTTTTATACTGCATTTGCAAACTCGTTCTCAAGGAATCTCACACTCACCTGCAATTTGAGGAAACGGGTAAGGCGATAGCTCTCATTTTCCCCTTTTGCTCACCAAGAGATGACACCCTTTTGCAGATGGTTTGCAGTGTTTAGCAACCCCTGATTTACTCTTGATGTTTTCAGGTCATTGCAGATTAACTGGCTTTTCGATAAATGTTGTGGTTGTTAATGATGGCTCAATAAAAGTTTCCTGTGGATTTGCAGCTCTAAGAAGCACTCGTAGTAGGATGACATATGAATTACATTTCTTTTCCTTTTCTTCACAGTTGCTAGCTTTTGGCTTTTTTTCCCCCATTGCATAATGTATAAAAATTATATTTTATAGTATGATGGAATGCAGATTCTGGATTCCTCAGAGATGAGGCTTAGTCTCCTACCTGCTAAGATATAGCTCAGAGGACAGTCTGAGGGATCTTCATGGCACAGATCAACTAAGAGAAATGTATTGATGTTAAATAAATAAAATGTACACAGCAAAAGTATTGTATTAATACCTGCTTTGCTCACTTGCATAGTTTAGGATTCTAATAAGATAAGGCTAATAAAGCTTGGTAGTGATTTTACATTCACAGCTCACTTCGTATACCCTCCTGCTCATTTTATAATCAATCAGAAATGCTCACTATCCATTAGTACTTTCAAAGAACACTCCATCTAAAAATTAATTAGTTATAAGGACGTATCTTGAAAACAAGTTAAGGGATTCTTCAATTCGCATCGCGGCTGCAAAATTTAATCTTTATGATGGTTTTTTAAGATTGATGAGGGTTATATAAATTTCATTTGCATAGAGAAATCTCGTAACAATGATTTATAGATTATTGAGCATTAACTGTGATCCTCTAGCTGCTAAAACACATTTTTCTGCAACTCTAGCTATGGCATCTCACCTGATAATGTACCAAGACTTCCTCAGTAGTTTACAAGACAATTTAAGCCCCTACAATCAAAGGAGTTCAACGCAACTTGAATTTTACTTTTCTGACCCCAATTTCTCTTTAGCCGAGTTTTAATTTTTAGTGCATTCCTTATACTTGTTATTATACCATGTATGACACAAAGTACCTGTGGCAAACAGTAGATGAAATGGAATTAAAGTCCCACTCAGTCTGTGCTAGTGTCTGAAAGAGCTAAATTATAATCAGGTTTGGCTTTAGCTTATCGCGTACCTCTGCCTCGAAGATTAACTCTGCTTCAGACTTGAAGGAAGGCTTTGAGGCTTGAAAGCTGGTTTGAGGTTTCTAGCTTATAGCTTCTCTAATGATGAGAGATCCTCCAGACCTTGATTTCTGCATCCTCCCCTTGTCGTCTCACCTACCTGAGATGTGGCACCAGCTGCAGTGCCATTATGATGATTTTGTTCAGGCATTGCTGATCGTGATTTCATGGGACAAGATAAAGCCACATGCATTGTGCCAAAATGTATTCTTTCCTTCTTAAAACTGTGAACCTGTCACTTCAGGACCCCAGTAGTTTTATAATGCAGCATTAGGTACATGGACTTTGCCATGGGGGCAGTGACTCAGAGCAGGAAGGAACAGCACTTCCAGAGAAAGGTTGGATTTTGCAGAAGGAGAGGAAATGTTGATTGACTGCTTGTGTGGGCATTACATGAAAGCAGATGGACAGTCAAAGAAAGCCATGTCAATGTGGTACATGCAGCGTGGAATTAATTTCACTAAGAGCTGGATGATGATGTAAAGGCTGGTGACTGGCCACCTTCATAGCCTATGAGGAATGGTTCCTCCAGAAGACAGTCATCTGGCCCCTCTTCAGCTACCAGTCTGGGATGTGAAAATCATCCCCTTTCTGCTGACTTTTGTTGATCACTAATTTTTAAATACCTTGGGTACATCAAATGAACTGCACCTTTGATGTCTCTTGTGGTTTTACTCAAGAACTCTTTCGGGAAAAGTCTCACTTCAAGTATTGCAGTGAGTTGTGCTGAGGCAGAGTCCACTTTACAGAAAGTCTGTGTATTATTCCCGGGCACAAAATATATAATGCTGCTTTCCAACACCAGGGACGCAATCTGAGTCCTGTTACATAAAGTTATTCAGGGGTCTGTTTCAAACCTTGTATCCAATGAAAACTTGGGTTGTTTGCTGTTGGGCATGTTTGATGGTACTCTGAGGAAAAGCAGGGTCATCCAGGACAGTTTTAACAAGCAAAAAGAAAGTTCAGGCAATGAGATCGATCCAATGGAGCTGCACTGTACTGCAGCAGTTTGTACTGGAGTTGAGTAATCTAAATGGGAATCATTGTCTCCTTTAATTGATCAGTTGAATTTTACTTAGCACTTTTTCTACATAGTCATCTCTTGTAAGGTTTGACATTTAATTAAAACAAAAGTGCACTCATTGCGTTTCTGTGCTCAAGAAAATGTCTTTTCTCATTGTCAAAAATAGATTGAAGTGTTCTTTCATCAGGTCCGGCCTTTGAAATACGCAGACATGTATGTAGGTGTGTACACATACGTGTTTGTGCTGCATTGTCCCTCAACAAGCACTTAAATGTAGTCTATAGACTGCAAACAATTTAGACGTTCAAAGGCTAATAAATTAATAATAGTACTGAGCGCAAAAGGTTTGTTCCACATGACAGGGAAGAAAAAGTCATGCTGAAGTGGGAAAATAATGTTTTCTCACTCCTAAATAACATCTAGAGGCCTGGCATGTTAAATGACCTACTTATGGCATCTGCTCGGCATGCTATTATCAACTCTGGATTTTTGTTTTCTTTTTTTGTGTTGGGTAGCTCAGCCATCGTGCTGCATTTGTGAGCCCATAAAATGAGCTCTTCAACCTGCAGTCATTTTTCCTGCCCAGGGTGGTGAGGTGACTTTTAATTGGTAATTGCAAAGTATTGCAGCAAATCATGTTTCATGCTCTGAAATCTTTATGGCACATCTAATGTCACTAATGCACACTCCAAGGCAGAGCCAGGACTTTGAACTTTTTTTTCCAAACAGGGAAAAATAATTAATCTGTAAAGATGCTCTTTAAAATCACAATGAGATTACATAGCCGCCTCAGAGAACTGAAAGTTATAAAGCAGTATTTAGGATGTGTCTTCAAAGAGTTAATTACTGACATCTAATGATGGAAGAGAATATTAATAATATCTAATTCATTAAGTGCCTTTCAAGATTCCACACAGCTGAAGGAGAGCCTCTCTGCAATCTTGAACCGTGGAGCTTGTTATGAGCAGGGGACCCAAGACAGATTTCTATGGGGCTTAAACCCGGAGAAATAAATATACGTTTTCTTGATGCTGAAAATACTGGAAGGAAGGCATACATCGAGCTACCAAATATGTTCCCACAGAAAACCAGTGTTCAGGAGAAATGTGTAAATCTTTCTTTAACTTTTCTCATTGTTCCCTCCATTTGCCCCAGCTAATGCACAATCTCCTAGTAACTGCTAGACCAGCATTGTCTATGCAAGTACCAGAGAAAAATCAAACTGAAATTTTGGTCCTTCTGAAATCAGAAGTAAAATTCTCCTGTGTTTCAGCAAAGCAAAGATTTCCCCTATGGATTTTGAGGTACACGGACACATGCTCCTGTTTTCTACCATGAGCAAAATGAGCTGTGTTAAAGAACTGAGTCAGGAGCAGCCAGGGCAGAGGGCAATTGTCTGTATAGGACCTCTGGCACGTTTACTCCTGGAAGGTGTGCTGGGCAGTGAGCCGAGGAGATGCAAGGAGAAACAAGTGCCTTTAAGGCAGTGAAATGCCATCTAGAGATGTTTGGTTCTTCTCCCTGCAATGCTCTTAAAGCCAGGGACAATACTGTGAGCGACTGACATTATCTAATTCCTTCAGCACAGTGTGAATCTCTGAGGCTTTTTGATGGGTGAGGCTCTCAGACTGTCTTAACAAATGTCCTGTTTTTCTTTCTATTTCAGATTAGAATAATTTCTTTTCAAATTGTCTTTCCAATTCTGCTTCAAGATTTAATGAATTGTATGTTATTTCTTGACTGAATCTCTCATCACTTCTATGTCACATACTTTTTAGAAAAGCTTTACTTTAATTTGAATTCTTTGTTCATGTCTCCTGAAAGTGAAGCACGTACCAAGGTTCATTAAGGATCACCCTTCTTTTTCATTTCTAAGACTCTCCGGATGGCGTGCTATGTTAGCAAGTGTCCTGATGCAGAAGCAATGTCAGAGGCAGAAAGCTTTGCTATGCATATTGCTCCTTCATCCTGACATTGCACATGTTCTGGTGAACCTGAGGACTTCTGCAGGTTTTGAGCTCTGAAAACCATTCACAATTATGGCAGCTTAATTCGGGGCTGTTTGCACTTTGCCAGCTGGTGCTCGCACTCAGTCTTAATCAGTTGTGGGGATTGACTTGCTCACACGGGAGGAAATGAGAACATCATCCTTGGGTAACTCTGGCAAACAGAAAGCTGTGGTGTAACTGGTGCAGGGTGTGCAGAGCACCTCCTTTGCCCGGTAGTCCATCTACGCTGGCAGGTCCATTATTGTTTTTTTTAAGTCTGCTACTGGGAACTTTCTCTATGTGGAACAGCAGTGATGGCAAAACCTATCCAGGCAAAACAAGTTTTCCCATCATTACCAATGAAGAGAAGCAGGGAGAAGAGTGTACTGCTTAGGAAACTGCTGTGTCTAATAATTAGATCACCTGGTGGGGCTTCAATAAGATCTTGGGCTTTCATCCTGTGATGGGCGAATGATGAGCTGGTACTTGGTCCTCATCCATTTCTCACTCCTGATATGTTATTTTCATGTGCAGCTTATTCCTCTGCTGGTTTGAGCCAGTGGCAAAGGTCCCAGGGAGTGCAGGATAAAGCCTCAGGAAGGGCAGATCTAACAGATCAATTTCTATTATGGCTTATATGGCCCACAGGCTTTTGGCATGATTTAACCCAGAGTTTGTTTGTAACTCAATGTCTTTCTCAAACCTATTGAAAATTAATTTGATCAGCTTCTTGATGGCAATATGTGTGGCATGTTTCCTTTCCCTGCCTGTATCTTTGCAGGGACTCAAAGCTGATACATCCTGCTGCTCCCTCTTCCTAGTTGAAGCAAGGGGACACAGAGGAGATCCCCAGCCAGGCACAGTGACACCCCTCTTCACTTCTACAGTGCAAAACACAGAGTGATGTTAATCACAGTCCATAGCTGTGCTGCCCATGGCATTGTGTTTGTGTGTCTGCAGCTCTTGCTTCATTGTGCAGTAACAGGCAGTTCTCTTGTGACCATGGCATAAAGAGGGGGAACTTACATTCTCATGCTCTCTCTGTAGAGCTCACCGCTAGCTTTGCCTTTAATTTGACCAATTCCTTTCTCCATCTTCATGTGAGAAAGGAAAGACTGTTTTACTTTGTCTTGGGATGCTTCTGCCCTTTCATGTCCCTCTCTTGTCTTTAGTTATCTGTTCTGTTTCTTTTTTATATGAACATGTTGTCCCAGAATATGAAGTCCTATAGCTATTGTTTAGCTGTTGTGACAGTTCAGCATGAATGCAGAGCAAATAAGTTATACCCTCAAAAATCAATCTAATTTTAGTTTGTTCACATCCTAGCAGACTCTGCAGCCTCTGCTATGCTTGAAGAAGCTTTCAATTAAGACAATTTTTAAATATTTTGTATTGTTTGGCTTCATTGCATTTACAGCTGTCTCCAGATACGTTAGTATTCCACTGCAGTATTTCCTAAAGGACTGATTTAGATCCAGTACCACCTTTGATGGTGTCTAGACTTGTATGTTGAATGCTCATGGGACATAAGAGCCTACTTCAGCCACTCACGCAACGTTGCCTCATCCAAACTGCCAATGGCCGGTGATCCCTGGCTGGTCTGTGCTCAGGAATTTCTTGAGAAACTGCTAATGGATCTGAGCTAAAGTCATGCGAGGAATTTATCTTTATGATACAGAGCAATTCTTTGTGTATTTGTAGTTGTGTGATTGTCGATAGCCCAGCACAGTCCATGTTACACCTTCTGCCACCAAGAAACCCATATGCTTCCTCCTGTTGTAAGGATTACAAATCTGAGTTTCTTCTGCAGCTCCTCCCTCCCATTCCCTGTTCCCCTGAGCATTTCCTTGTGTCATTGCTCATCTTCAGGGGCATGGGGATTTGACTCTGAGGCGGTCAAAGCAAGGGAGTTGGTCCTTGGAGGACTGTGAATGACTTTGCAAGTGGAAGAGCTGCATAAAAATTCAAAGAGCAAGCTGCGGCAGCATTGACTTCACCCTTCTGTGCCTTTCTGCCAAACGGCATGGGACATCTGTCTGAGCAGAGCGATTGCTGTAAAAGGTGTCGGTGGGTTTGCTTTCTCACTTTTCTTTTTCTGGTAGCTGTGAACCTGACTCTTTTCTGTGCACCTCACTCCCTTCCCTCTCCTTTTTGACACTTCATCGTCTCCCTTATGGTGGTCCCTGCTGAGCACCATTTAGGTCATACAGACTGTGGGGAATCAGGGATACAGGGGTAATTGCACCTCTAAACTAGTCCCTGGAGACACAGTGTTTTTCTCTCTTCTGACAAGCACAGCATTCTCCCTCGTGGGCAGGTGCAGTAGAGGATGGTAAACCTGAAATCTCTTGAATACATCCAGAGCAGGGCAACAAAGCTTGTGAAAGGACTGGAAGGAATATCCTGTGAGGAGTTGCTAGGGACTTTGGGCTTGTCTAGTTGGGAGAAGGTAAAACCTAGGCTGAGGTAAATCCTTACTGCTCTCTCCAACTTTCTGAGGAGGGGAAGTAGAGAAGGAGGTGTTGATCTTTTCACCCTGTTATCCAGTGATAGGATGCATGGGAATGGTTCAAAGCTGCACCACAAGAGGTTTAGACATTAGGAAGCCTTTCTTTACCAGGAGAATGGTCAAACACTGGAAGAGGCTTCCTAGACAAATGATTGATGCCCCAAGCCTCTCCACGTTTAAGAGGAATTTGGACAATGCCCTTAATAACATGCTTTAACTTTTGGTGAGCCCTGAATTGGTCAGGCAGTTGGACTAGATGATCATTGTAGGTCCTTTCTGACTGAAATTATCCTGTCTCTCCTCTCTTCTCCTGAAGGACTTGGGTTTAAATACTTATCTGAAAAACAAGGCACTGTGTATCCCCTGGGGTCTATGGGAGGCCTGGAGTGGTATGGATTCGTTACATAGTCTGGATTAATATATTTTGCCTTTAAACTGAAGGCAGATGCAGAGATTAGCCAAAGCACCGTCATCGTTAATAGTGTTTCAGAGCAACATTAATTCCACTGGGTTACCAACAGACCCTTATTCTATTCTGAATATAATCTCTAAATTAAATACCTTCCTCAGATGTCCTGACTGTGCTTCTGTAGGAGCAAGAGGCAAATCACTACCAACTCTGTTAAAAGTAGGACTGAGCCCACTCTGATAATCCTTTGGCATTACAGAGGTAGACTTATTTTTTCCTAGACATGTAGCTTTTTCATCTAAATCTAAATGGCATTTGATCTTGTTTGTCAGGCCATTTTGATTTTTTTTGAGAAATGCAAGGCAATTTAGCATACTTTTCATTCAAGGATTTTTGAACAGTGTTGTATGCCTGCAAAAAACACCAACCCTGTGTGTTGATGGGCTGCTTTCTGCCTGCAGAGACTCAGCCACTGTTATAAAAGTCCTCCTACTAATTTAGCCAAGGTATGAGTGTCTCTTCTTCAGGCAGACAATACAAACTAAATGATTTATTTGTGTGTGGAAAGATCATTAAACAGGAAATGTCAGGGATGGGCAGTGTGCATCAGAACACAGAAGTGTAAACTGGCTATGTTAGAGTGAAGATCTAGATTGAAGATTATTTCCTATTGTGTTTTTTATCAATTCAGACAATGTCTTTGTTTAGAAAGCTGTCATAATTAAGAGGCTCTCCTTAGTTGACTCAGAAAAAGCCTTCTGCAGGCTGTCTGCTAGTATCGATTCAAGGCAGTGTTACTTGCACAGAACTTGAACGCTGGTAAAAAAGATAAATCAAAGATTTACTATTTTTAATCTTGTAAATATTAGAATATAAATATTTTGTCTTCACCTTTCTTCATCAATTAAAATTGATGCTTTTAATTTCTCCCAACTGCTAGATTAGGGGAGGGAACATCCACGGTGCAATGGGAAGCAACGCTGCCATTTCTTTCTTGATTGCCAGTTAAGAAGGTTTTTATCATCAGTCCCCTGCCCTGTGTTTTGATGTTGTGATGAACACCAGCACTGGCAGCTCAGCCAGCAGCAGACCTGAGCAGATCACCACTCTTGTCCTGGGTTTCCACTGTGAGCTATTAGTTTGCCAGTCTTAGCTCTGTGGTGAGCTCTCTTTTGGGACAGGTGTCCTAACAAAGCTCATCACCCCATAGGTTTGTGTGATTCCTCTGGTGCCCAATAAGTGATGAGAGTCCTACTGGTACTTTTGTGTTACTGCTGACAGTACCCAGTTTATTTTGCGATGCCCTCAACGTGCCCAGGAGCTGTCTGTTGCTGTTGCAGGTCGTTCTAGCGTCCTAGCAGGTAGAACTTGCACAGAAAGTAGGGAAAGAGGTCTGTTCCATTATCTTACACCTTCCAAACAATTAGCCCAGACCAATGGATTTCTTCTTGCATGGACTATTTATTGAGCCTAATTACCAGGTAGATTTACAACTTTTCCAACATGATAACCACAAAAAGAAGGGAGAAATGTTACAAAACAGAAGATTAATTTCAAGTGGTTTTATTGCTTCCACTGTTACTTCCTGGAGCTGAACACCAGATCTCTTACTAACACAGAACAGCATGACTTGCAGATTTAAGAGTTTCTTAATGAGACTTCTCCATCCCCAAACCTCACTTCTGCAAGACTGAGAATGCCAGTTGCAAAGCACCCAGGACTATGGCTTGGGAGAGAGAACTTGTGTCTGTTCATTGGGATCATATAAATGGATTCCCATAGGCTTCACAAAGAGCAGAAAGAGCTTTAGTGTTCACCCAAGTGGGATTTTTCTGGCTGTGCCCGAAATGGTATCAGTTTTGTCCAGTCCAAAAATGATCATAGCAATTTCACAGCTGTTTCACATTGGGCAGAATACTGACTTAATTCTTGCTTCCCCTTCTCTAAACAAGTTTTTGCTTTGTATTACAAAAAAGAGGCTCCTCACCACTTACATACTATGAGCTTTTAAATTGCTAAATAAAACTCCCTGCTTTTCTGTGCAAGTATAAATCCATCTATCTATTGTAGCACACACTTCACAAGAATACCCAAATATGCTGGTTCAGCATGTGGTAATCTTTGCAGCCGTGTGTTACTTTAAATGCTATTTTTGGGCTACCTTCTACAGCAAAGAAACAGTGCATGTAGAAAAGTATTGTACACCAAGTGCAAAAGAAACTTTGTGGGGAAGTTTGCATGAAACCCACTAGTTTTATTTAAAAATAACCCCCAATGTGTCACTTCCAACTTAATAATGGCTGATTGTGCCTTTTTTAATTCTCAGCCAGCTGCTGTGATTAGCAAGCTGCCTCAGTTTAGACCCTATGTGAAGGAAGTCTGGAGGAGCAATTTTGAGAGTAGCTGATTTACATATGTTCCAGAGGTGGACATAGCTGTCAAGAGGGATTGGGAAGCACCTGAAATAAGCTGACTCACATAATATTGCACTTTTGAGCAACTTCCTCTGTGTGCTTAAGAAGGAATATATATAATTAATCTATGTTTTTTCTTTATATTTTCACTTCTCAGTTTTCACAGCTCTTAGTCTGTTTTCTCTCCCTAAAGAAAACAAAAACATAACATAGTTCTCAGATGTAAGTTATTGTTTAAAAAAGGAGCGTAGTGTAAGCAGTTATAAAAGTCTCTAATTCTCTTAACTCCATTAAGGAGTTCTGCCTTCCTTGAATGCCTGCCACTCTAATTAATTTATATCTCCATCATGTGTCTAAGGCAAATCCATTTTTAAATGGAACAGTTGTCGATAGTTCAGAGCAGCTCAATTATGAATGACCCCCATCCTTCCCTCGGGGTGTATTAACCCTCCTGACAACAGAGGCTATGGTAGAAACCTAAATGGATGAACTGAATCATGCATGTTTTTCATGTGTTCTTACTTTATTAAATGACAGCCAACAACTCAAGATGTTCTACAAAAGTACATGAATAATAACTTACAAGCTCAATGCAGTCATGCATTAGTATGCTGAACAGATGTGACTGATCCGCATGAACCATCAGCCATAACTTAAAGCAGTTGTCAGAGAGTTTGAACCAAGGCTGTGTTTGCCCTGTGGTTCATCAGTAAAGTGCCCCATGAAGAGCTTCCTCATAGACTAGGTGTGTTCAAGTTCAGTCCAATGTCTCAGATAGCTCCTAAGAGGGTAGATAAGAACTCTGCTGGGACAAAGATTGACCTTGCAAAATCTGCAACAACCTTCTTTAACCTTGCTGGCCTTTTTGTAGGCAGATGCTCTTGCTCCATGGATCAGCCCTGTCCCATGAGTGGAACGTCTGGCACAGGTGCACATTTGTAGGCATCCTCTAGCATCTAAGTTGAGTGCTGAACCACAGTGAGGAGGTTCAACCTCCTAGAAGTGCTTGGACAAAGCCTTCCTGGGAGAAGTTGAATGAAAAAATGGTGCCTTGTGTGGGAGGCTTAGGGTTAGCTGGATTTTTCAGACACCAGAAAAAAAAAAAATCAAGCCAGAGAAAAACAGAAAGGATACTTTAGCCAAAGTCTCAGAGGTCAAAAGGACCACTGGGAAGTGAATGCAGCATCTGAGATGAAAAGGTCCAGAGGCAGAAATCTGTACGTCTTCTGCCTGGTGTCTCTTTGTATCCTTGCAGGAGTGTTTATCCTGTACCAGCTGGTGTTTTGTTAATTGTGTGTGCACGGGGAGTGGTAGAAAGAATAGAAACACTGTGTAAACAGGGTGCAGCATGGTCACAAAATGGGAAATACAGAATTATCAATGTTATTTGTTGCGAAGACCCATTACTTGTGCAAGTACAGGATTTTGTTAGTAGCCCCAAATAGGTTGAGGGGCGAAATCAACTAGACTGACTCCGGTTTTAAAAGAGGAGGTAATTTCTGATTACTTTTAAAGCCAGATTTGCCAAACTACACAGTACTGAGGATTACAAACTAATTTGTTTGGGTCTGGAGCAATGAGATAAGCTAAGGCTGCAAAAACAGCGGGCTCAGCCCCTAAGGAGCATCCTGTGTCAGTGCTTTAAAACATGGATAGGAACATAAAACAGTGCTGATGAGCTTTACAGAGATCCACATCTAGAAAAGAGGTGATGGCTGTGATATAGGTATTAGGAAAGATCACCAAGAACGAAAAAAATGTGGAAGAACCTTTTGCCTGATGGTTGGCTAAATGCCGGCACACAGTAGAATGATACTCACAACTAGGTTATGGCTAGATCACTAAAATCCTCCCCAGCAGAGCCTTAGCTTATTGCCATGAAAGCCCAGGGATTGATTTAATGCAGTCAGCATGTAAATGGGAAGGAAATGGCTCTTCACCACACCATCTGTTTATTCCATCCTCATAACCCCACTAGTTAACTCTTTTGTGCTGTCTTGCCTCTTGCTGATATCCTTCAGAAATAAATCAGAGTCATCACTTGCCAAATTCCTCAGTAACATCTTCTGAGGTTAGCAAAAACACCCAATGGTCCCTTTGGGGACAGGCAGAGCACTTCGTACTCCCTGGGTGTTTGTCACATACGCAAAACACTGGTTCTGCTTGAAAGAGGCTCCGATACAACTATCATTAGCAACTTCATTTCGGCACAAGCAACCTTCAGGGAACAGCCCACTTCTCTTTGTGTTGAAGTTTCACATGCCTGATACAATATTCCCCTGTTGTCATAGGGAGCTCATTAGTTGGTGGATGACTCTCCTCTTCTGGCTGTGGGTGATTTTCCTTGACTTTCTGCCCCACTGGTGTGGATTCTGGTATGAGGAAACATTAGCAACATCATTGAAATAGGGTCTTTATTCTCTAAAAGTTTTTAATTTAATTATAACATGAAGAGAAGGCCCCTGCTCTACTGGTGATTACAGATACCTCTGAAAAACTGTAATTCCTTCCATTTCTTGAGCTAAAACACCCTCAGTGTCAGCTCTACACCAACCACTTTTGGCTGAAGGCAGATGCTTAGATGAAGTAGCAATTCCTCTTCATAGGATATTTCTTCTTGACTGGGTACTCCTCAATGTTTGCATGCTTATGTCTTGAGTAATTTCTTGTCCTCAAGGGGTTCCTCCCCTCTGAAGCACTGGCTGTGATTGTATTAAAGGCAATTGCAGTACGTTTTGACAGCCAGCACTGCATACTCACGTGCTGCCAACTGAGACCTCTTGACTGGAAAAATTTTAGCTCTTGCTAGGTGAGATGTTTCTCTTGAAGAATCCCAGGGACACTTGTTAAGGTTATTTTGCAGAGCTTTCTATAGCTATATGACATAGATATTAAAAGTGTAAATAACCTTTAGGTCTTTTTTTTTTCCTGTTAAATTGGGATTTCCTAATGGCTTAACTGAATTGTTTTGCATCTGTTATGCACTGGGCTGGCCCTGTCTTTCAGTCAGTGAATGATCTGCCTGAGTTGTTCATCTTTTCTGAGTCTTGACTTCAGTTTAAAAGAATAGCCAGGTCACACTGCAGGTGGATTTTGTTCTGGCATCTCTAAGCTGAGACTCTGAGAGTAGCTGAATTGCCCCAGTTTCTTCTCCCTCGCAGCATCCATGTGGCTTCATTTACAGGGCATCCCATAGGAAACATAGGTGCAGGGATGCATATGACAGTCATTTGAGCTTGGGTTTCATCCAGAAGACCTGTAGAAAGCGAATTACCTGAATTTTGTTGACTCAGGTTCATTCTTTTCTGATATAGCAATCAGGTGTATTTGTGAGTCAAGAAGGATAAGAATTCACTCTGAGGTAGATTTGGCATGGCTGGATGGCTGAAGGCAGAACCATGGTGCAGTGTGAGCTTTGGGCTTGAAAGTGGCAGAGCCAGGTTAGAGCAGATCTGAACTGAGACTAATTAATCCCGCCTTTCTGCGGAGGGGATGATGCTATGCTACAACAGTGTTCTTTGTGCCCGTCTTTGTGGTGTGTCAAAGACCTACCCTCTCTCTCAGCCTCATGAACACTTGAAAGATCAGGTCCTTGACTGGGACCTAGAAGCAAATAGGGAACGAGCAAATGACTTCCCAGCCACTGGCCTAAATCTGCTCCATTCAGGAATACTATTATGTTTTTTAATTATCTTAGAATCATAGAATCACTAGGTTGGAAAGACCTCTTGTATCATAGAGTCCAACCATTCCTATCTGCCACTAAACGATGTCGTTGAGTACCTCGTCTACCCGTCTTTTAAACACCTCCAGGGATGGGGACTCAAATCACCCCACTGGGCAGCCTCTGTGAAAAATTAGCATGAATCTGGAGTCAGTGGCTCTCCCCACCAAATTAGTTTCCACTATGAGACCTGGTTCAGGTGAGGAATGTCTGACAGTAACAGAGCCGCACATTTTACCTCTCTGCACTGTAATATGGAAACATACATCAAGGTCTGATGTCTTGACTCCTCAAGGTACAGAGGGTACCCATTGTCCCTTTCATTAGGGTTTGTTGTTCATATGTTCTGCCCTTTAAAATTATTTCTGACTCACCCCAAATAAAACCGATGGTGGCACAGGAGGGGCATTGTTTTAATAGAAGTTTCTGTTATAAAAGCTTTTTGATAAATTAATAAAACCTTGGAAATTATGTAGGGTACAAGCGGAGTGGCTGGTAGCCCATTCCATATAAAACCAAAGTTTCTGAAAGCAAGGTAGAATGTCCTCAATGTCATAAACAAGGCTGATAGCAGTGGGTGTTATCTTTAGCTAGTTTAGTTGATAAAGCTGGAAAAAAATCAACAAGCTTTCAGTTGCAAAACAATTTTTTCAGGTCTGAAGGCTTCAGATTAAATTTCAGGCACTTAATAGTGTGGCACAGTAATATTTAAGAAAAAACCTATAATGACTCCAATTAATTTAAATTTCCACTTAAAATAGAGAGGAGAGAATAGTCGTTTTGGGAACAATTTGCAGTTCTTTTGCTGATGCATTGCTTCATAAATGGAGAGTCTTTTGTAGGCATTTATTGAGACCATTTGGTCTTCAGGCAGAATCCCATAAGAGGCAAAAACACAGAGAATAACCCACATATTCTGCAAATTCTCTGGGCCCATGTTCTGTGTGGCTTTGTGCTGGGTTATGCAGGAATACTGGGTCTGTCATAAGTAGGGCTGACCATAAGCCAAATGTTACTTTTTCTCATTTTTTTGTTGGAATAAAAGCAAGACCTTCTGAAATTTCTCACTAAATAGAGACAATGCTGCCCACATACCCACCACGCTTCCAAAACAAACCTTAACAGCAGTAAAGTAGTCTTGGACAGGATTTAATTTCAGCCATCAATTGCAATTGCAGTTGAGCCCTTCCCACTATTTGGGATACAGATCTATGTTTCTCAGATGGGACACTAGTAAAACCAAAGTCCATTATTGTATTAATAGTTTTATTTTACTTTAATACATCTTTTTAAATGTTTAATCTTCTTGCAGTATGGGGTTTCATGCTATGGGGACTCTGGGATGGATCCTTGGTTCCATCCCTCACTTATTCACTAACTGGCTCAATGACCTTTGAGTAAGAGATAGATGACCTCTCGGAGTCCTGTTTTTGGCATCTGCTAGACGAGGCAGCAACCTGAATCCTGCTTTCTCCAATCCAAGGAAAGGAGAGTGGTACATTAGTTCTGCATATTATTATTGATGATTGATTTTCTGTTCCAAGTTAAATCAGGCAGAAGAGCAGCTTGAAAAGTCTTTTGGCGCTTTTCCCCAGAGAGCACCATTTCTCCAGTCTGCCCCAAGCTCAAACCACCCGGCTGTCACATAGAGGCTTGGAAGCATATCACTCTTAGAAGATGCTGCTCTGTGAAAAGCGAAGGCTGCTTTCTCTGAGGACTTTCTTTTATTTTAATCATCTGTAATAAAATGCACAGTCTGTAGCTCATCTGCACTACAGCAAAGCCTCAATCATCTGACAGTGCTGGTTACTGACATTTCATCAGGCCACTGCCAGTAGCAGATATTGATCCAATGGCCGGTATAAGTTTGCAAAGACCAGGCCTGCTTTTAGTTGGAGTGTCCTGTTGAAGGAGCACTGTCTCGCAGTGACCACCTCACCCCATGGATGGGCCAGGAGGCAATGGGAAGCTCCTTTCAACTCCGGAGTCTCATGGTTCCTAATAGTGATGTGCTAGCAGGATTTGTCTTAGGGAATCACTTGGTGGTATGTGTCACCAGCTATTTGCATAGAATCATAGAGTCGTTGAGGTTGGAAAAGACCTCAAAGATCATCCAGTCCAACTGTCAGCCCAACACCACTGTGCCTATTAAACCATGTCCTAAAGTGCCACATCTACATTTTTTTTAACACCTCCAGAGATAGTGACCCCACCATTTCCTTGGGCAGCTTGTTCCATTGTTTGACCACTCTTGCAATAAAGATTTTTTCTAATATCCAACCTAAACCTCCCCTGTTGCAACTTGAGGCCATTATCTGTGTGGCATCCTAGAAGTCATGGGATGGTTTGGTTGTGGTGGGTGGAGGGCATCTTTTCTGTGATTCTCCTCTGCATCCAGTGAAAGACCTTGGGTCTACTGAGCTTATGATTTTAGCCTTCTGCAAGGCTCCTCTTTCCCAAGGGGCTGGAAATGCACCACGGTACCTCTAAGTACCTCAACTTCCCTTCTTGCAGAAGCCCTATGCTCTACAGAGTAAGAAACATCTTTAAGAGGGAAGGACAGTCGAGCAAGAGTGTTAGAGATCTCCTCTTTGCTCTGCTTTAGTGTCAGGCAAAGAAGGAGGAGAAATATTTCCCCTTCTCTTTGCTCCCTCTAATAAGGGACAAGAAAAGGGGAATAGGGAAGGGAAGGGGAAGGAGGAGAGATGAGTGTGTGATACACTTCATCAAGAGTGAATCTGCAAGAAGGAGATATTGGTAGAAAGAGGCAGAGGGCAGGAGGAAGCATTTAGTTTGCTCACTCACCAAATGACCAACACATACAAGGGTTTTTTACTTGAGAGAGTTGTTATAGAGTAAAAGAAGGCGTGATTTAAATCCCTAAGTGGATAAACCTAACCAGTGCGAGGGAACAAGGGTCCCTGTGAGACACTATTCAGTAATAGTTACACTGCAACAGTTATCCCAAAATTGTTCTCTGCTCAATTTCCCCGTGTTTAACCATCTCTGTATTGCATACAGAAAACAAATCAGGCCCTGGTTCAACAAAATATTTCAGCTCCCCAGTCCAATTTAGTCTTTGTATAGAGTTTAGTGTAGGATTTAGGGTCTTGGAGAGGAATTAAGATGCTAAAGCTGGGTTTCATTGCCCCAGTTTGTGATGGGAATCCCATAGGAGGGACTGTCTCTGTAGGTCATGGTCGTGCTTCAGTCTGTTCTGGGGCCCCATGAATCAACACTCCTCTATGTAATGGACTGACCCTAAACTAGGCCAGGCAGCAACAGCCCCTGCTTGAAAATCACTGTAAATTAATAAATGAAGTAGCCTTTCTGGTTTATTGCTTTAAATAATTTTGTATGTGGAAGCTGCATTTTGCTGTCATTGCTAGTATTGGAGAAATAGCTCTGAATCTGGCTCTTCTGCAATGTGCTAAGGCATCTGCTGTTGGTTAAAGCAAAGAAAACAGAAAATAATGAAGGCAAACCAGCAGAACTTAATCTGTTTCAGTTCCAGAATCTTTTTCAAAACCTCCTCCCTTCCAAAGGTGCGCAGTGCCCATTTTCACCATCTCTTTCCAAGCAGAAACAGAGCCCAGCAGCTGTCAGATGTAACAGCTAAGCCTACAGCAGCAAAATCTATGCATTGTTTTCCCCTGAGGTAGAAAAAGAAAGAGACGGCTGTAAGCACTAAATGTATGGGCGGGAGGTGCTCAGGTCAGAGCGACTGGAAGAACAGAAAAGCTGCTCTCAAAAAATGCCCTTGTGGTTGGTGTGTCTGCAATTGTGCAAACAGAGGACAGGGCTTTGGCATTTCTTTTGGCAATCTGACTCCTCATCCTCAAAGCTCAGCACATGCTTAGGTAAATGTTTAATCACACCATTTTGGAGAGTCAGTGCCTATCACTCAAGCCAAGCAACTTGACCCTGCTTTGCTAAGCAGATGTCAATGCTACCCTTAGGCAAACCAGACCAATGTATTAAGGCATCAGGAAAGGACTTCTCATAGCATTGTAAATCCATTGTGCACTGCCCTAGATGTCTCAGTGCAGCAGTGCCTTGGGCCTCCGGGCTTGAGTTGAAATCCTCAGAACATCTATGTGGGGTTTTTTTATGGCTGGGTTTTTAATGAATTGTCCCAGTTTTGGCAACAGGCCAAAAAAATGACCTCTCTCTGCCACCGGCTGGGATCCTAGTCTCTCAGTTGTAAATGGTATAGAGATGATAAAGGGATTTCAAATTAGTTGCAGGAATGAGGGCAGTGTTATTATCCTCCCTTACACTGGGAGAGATGGAGACATGAACAGACAGTATGATTTGCACAAGAGCTCCCACCTGGCCAAAGATTGGGCTGGCAAAATAATCCATCCTCCTGAATCCCAGCCTGATGTTGTATGTGTTGGACCATGATGCTCTCAGGATGTGGCAAATGTAACTTGGATCTCTGCCTTATTCTTCAATCCAGATATGTTTTAAAGTAAAGCAGGATGGCTTCAGATCCATACCAAGTATAAAGTAGATGGGACAGGCTCTCAAACACTCTCTTCTTAATAGGCGTGCTTGTTCACACATGCAGATCAGCCTGATTGACTGTCAGCGTGCACAGATGTCTCTCAGCAAGAGTAGTTGGGTGCCGTGCAAATTGATTGCAAACACAAAATGGAACCAGATTAAAATTTGACCTACAGTAACCAATTTCTAAAACACAGAGCAAGAAGTAACGAGGTTATCAAAGTTCTGAGCTCTGGGAAATCAGTTATTGGCTGTTGTTGGATTTTTCTGAAGGGTCTCTTCCTCTCTATGTACCCTCCTTTTTCTTTAGATTAGCAGTTTGGATGACACAGATCTTTATTAAGTCATGATGAAAGGATTAACCTCTTTCTTGCATATAAAATGCCATTAAACTTCCCTTAGAAGTGCTTTTTCAACATCATAGAAATATTTCTCCTTTCCTTGAAGTGACGTCACTTTGTTACTTGGAGTGGAAATCTTCACATCTCTTACAAGTCAATTCTGTAATTGCTTAGAAAGAAACTGTATGAATACAGTTTCTCAAAAATAAAATGAAAATGTGCTTCGTAGCAAGCTTTTGTGTTTGCATACTACCTTATCTGTGAAGTCAGGATCAATGGAAATTTGCAGAAAGGCTATTATTTAGTGTTTCTTTCAAGCAGCCAGCAGACTAACGTACAAAAATCTTCTTTTCCTCCAAAATCCAGCATGAAAGATTGTTTTGTGAAACCTTCCTATCCTGAAGATTAACTAATTGCTCAGCAGTCAGTCATTTTCACTGCACAGCCAAGGACAGCGATTCCTTTCCCACACGCAGATGGAGCAATGGTTTAACACAAAAGAGTTCCTAGGACAGGAGGATTAAGGAGAATTTACTGGAGAGCAATTAAAACAGTTGTTAGAGCAATTTGTTTTTGAGACTAAATTTCACATCAAAGTAAAGCTATCTGAGGAGTGTACAGAGCAGAAGAACAATAAAGCCGTCATTTCAGGCAATCTATTCTGCATCCTCAGAGTGCAGATTAATAAAATGAGCTGAGAGGACATGGAGATTTACAGGAGTAAATTAGGTGAAGCAGCCTAAATGCAGTTTGCATTTGGAAAGAGGTAGCCTGGCTTCAGTCTCTGTTGGCTCTCACTTTTTGTGGCTTCAGCTCCCTTCCATTCCTGCCAGGTTTCTTGTCACTGTCCTGTTTGGTTGAAGGTTTCTGAGCATGCTTCTTGATTGCAGAGACTTCTGCCTGCACAGGACACCATGGTCAGAGGCTGTTCCCATGCATAAGCCATACCAAGAAGCTGTTAGTGGAAGCTGGGTCAGAGCCAGTGCTCCTGGCTGGCCCTTTGCAGGTGTTTGCTGGTTTTGCTGTCTTGGTCTTCCCATCCTGTTGGCTGTTTGCTCCTACCTCCTTGCCATGCCCTGACCTTGAAGAAGGTGTTACTCCAAACTTGGGGTCAAGAGCTGGAACTGCTGCCATTGCCCTTTCTCTCTTGGAAGGGCAGTAAACCTGCAATGAAAGAGGTTTTCAAGGCAGGGAACAAGTCCAGACACAATGAGTCCATCCACAGTGCATGGCAGAGGCTTCTTGCATCCATCCCAAAGGAAGGTTTGAATTAACACCGACTGTTCAGGTTTCTCTGGCTCGTTGTGAGGCTCACAGGCTGGACTTTCAGCTGAAGGATGCATACAGATGGCCCATGGCTCTGCTATCAGACTGAACTGTGTCTCACAGCTTTCTGCCTAATTACAAACACAAAGGCTGGTGTGAGAAAATTTCCTATTCATTCATTTCTGTCCGTTTTTTCCATAGTCTAACTTTTTACATTTAAGCACATATAAATTCATGTCAATTAAAAGGAGGAGTTGTTAACATCCCAAAAATTATATTTTAAGAAATCGAATATCAGAAAAAATTAAATCTAAAAACTTTTTCATATAAAAGTATTAATAGTGAATCATTTTCCCTGAGGTCCACCTGCATTTAAAAATCACTGCGGCTTTGCAGCAAGCCTATTTACCAAAGGTTACTCTAAGCAGTTGGGCTTGACTGGCCTAGTTTTCAGAATATTAAAAAATAAAGTCCCCAGATATGCCTTGTTTTGACAACTGAAGGCTCCTAGAAAGGGCTTGTTCTCAAGGACTGAGGAATGAAACATCTTAGATTCACCTGAGCACATCAAAGCAATGGCTTGGGAAGGATTTACTGACAGTAAGAGTCCATAGCGGCGCAAGGTGCCAGTGGTGGGGGAGATCTGAGCCGGATCGGTCCTGTGACTGCAGCCCTGTGAGTGGGATGAGTTTTGCAATGTATAAGGGTGGCTGCATGGAAGGAGGCACAGCCATCGTAAGTGGGTTCCACTTTCTTAGGAGCTGCAGGGAGACCAGCTCAGTTCCCCACGGACTGCTGAAGGATTTTCCCAAGAAGCAGGGTGAGAATAGGGAGGCTCTGCCTCTCCTATTTCTGTTTCATCCAGTTGCTCCGTGCAGGCAAAATGTCTGGTTTTCCTCTGGCTCTCACTTGGACCTGCCAGTCTGGCATAGCTTTCTATGCAGTTGTCACTTGTCCTCCCTCTGCGGCTTTTAAAATAATACTGTTTCTCTGGAAGGACTGGCTGGTCTCTGAGGCTGGATGGGGAACGCATCCCAGCCGGGAACTGGCATTACCCCAGCATGCTGTTGGAGGCAATAGAAATAGCATCAGATTAAGAGTATAGTACACATACGCACAGAGAAAAGCTTTATGGAAAGGCTTTTTACACAATCTGCACCAAACGCTGACATTTGCACTGCTAGAGGCAGGGGTTTGGATGCTTCTTACCCATCATCACATGGCGGATGTCTGCACCCAAGCGATATGCAGAAAACTCCCTGTGTAGACACAGGAGACAATCGGGGCGTTGCAGGGTGCAGCTTGTCTGACCTGTTTTAACATCTAGCTGCAGGTGAAATGACTCACACCCTTCAAGTGCCTTTTTCCCTCCCTTGACTGCACAGGGCTCCTGGAGGATGAGTTCAGATAAAGACACCAGCTTTGTAGGTGAACCATGTTCTGAGTGTCTGTGCTCTGGAAATGGGGTGTATTTTGTAGTTTATTCTTAGAAGCAGGAAAATAGCAGCCTCGTCTGAGCACAGTATGGGTCTGCGCTATCCTGTGTCTAAATCCTAGGTCTGACACAAATTTGCCTCCCTCATAAACATGAGGAAAATGGTGAATACTTGTCTACAATGCACTTCAAGATGTGAAAATTAGTAGCATTTTTTCCGAACGTATTTGCAAAGGTTTGGTTTATGTTGTTTATCCTAGGCATGAATTTTTTTCATTTGTATTTGTTGAGGGTTTTTTAGCATTGTTTCTGAAGAAAATGAGGTATGAGTTATTGCAGTATTTCTCTATTATTGGTTGTATCATCAACAATTTTTAAATCCATTTGCCAGCTCCATTTGCTAAGCTTGTGTGAAGGAGTCACTTTGAATCACTTCAGGCCAGAGAGGCAACACAAGATGGCTCTTCTGTTTCCAGAAAAGAACCTATACAAAAGGGTGTAAAGACCAACACACCTTGCGAAGACCCAGACTCTTCTAATGCAAATTAGGCATTCACATAGGATATGAACCACATCAAATCCCCTTGGTGGGATATGAAAGCTGATTATCTGGAGCTGCTCTGTGGACCTCAGCCAGCTCCTCAGTGTCGTCCAAGAGATGGTACATTTCCTTAACACACTGCTTCCACAATGCATTCAGCTTGAATGTTCCCACCAGCCTCGTGACAGGACTCTTTCTTCTGCCCAACATGGATTTATGTAGCTGCAGGGACTGAAATGTTGTGTTTGCTTTCTGTTGCAATTTTTGGCACTGCAGAAACACATTGTGAGCTGAGTCAAGGCAGTTCTCACAGGACAATGTCTCCCCTTGCTGTAGGTCTCCATGGAATGACACAGGGATGACATGGTGACAGAGTTGTTCAGTGGGTGAACAGGGACCAAGATCCTGGACTTTGGGGTGCTGTGATTTCACAGTGTCAGCTGGCATATGAGGGTCTGTGTAGTTATGCATTTCAGAGTGAAAAAGGAAATAGCAAACACCTGTGAACACATCCAGGTTTCATGAGGAAGCTGAGAGGAGGGTGGACACAGGGCTGTACATCAGCCTGCCCTTGCTGCCTTGGAAATACAGCTCCACCAAGGCACATCAGTCCTGAATTCTGAACTCCTAGCTAACCCCTGGATTTCTGAGTCCCTGGGTGTTTTCTGCACTGATTCAGAGTGCATCAAGCTTGCTTCTTCAAAGGAGCTACCGATAATCATTCTAGGGTGTAGCAGCTTCTGTCCCAAGCAGAGAAAGAGGAAATGATTTATTGAAGAGCTCTGCCAGGCTCCTGCCTGTGTCCTACAAGAGGCTGAAAGAACTTGACCTCCTGGGGAGGTCACACCAGGGCTTTGGGAATGTATCTTCTCCACAGCGTGTGCACAAAGTGGGGAGAAAGCCCATGGCTGTGAGAGGTTACTGGGTCCTTGGTCTCACTTGGCTGGAGCAGATTTTCACTGCAAATTTGATGATGTCTGTCCCCTCGGCCTCCCATCCCCAAGTAGGGTCACACTCATCTTCCTCCAAAGTGTTGGCCCTGTGCTGAGGCACAGCAATACTTGGGCTCAGATCCCTATACCACTGGGCTCAGCTCATCTGAGTGGTTCTGGGGAAAAAAAAACCTATAGGAATGTGAGGTAAAGGCAGTGTCAAATTAGCAGACTCTTGGCTTTTCTTCTGCAGAAGGCAGCAGCAGTCACAGGTAATTATATTCTGAGCAGGGAGATAACCTCTGGCTGGGCAAGTTTTGAACTGAGAGGAGAAGGATAAATGAAAAGAAACCAGGAGTAGGCTGGTGGAGGAAAAGGTAGATGAGCGTAGTTTTCAGTGAAGCACAGGTGTTTGGAGAGGACATAAAAGACTGGTGCCATGTTCTTTGTTATTATCACTTTGGTCTTTACAAACAGCTGGTGGGATAGAAGTTATCAAAGTTACGTTGTGCCTCTTCCAACTGGGCATGCAGTGCCACACTGGGCATGGGAACAGTGTGAGTCCCTGCCAGGCTTCAGTCAGCTGCCTGCCTTGCAGCATTCCCATCGCATGCCAGGCTGGAGAGAGGGGAGGATGTGAAATAGGGTCATGGCCACAAAGCAGGGAAACATCAGGTAGTGGGTGTTTTTAAGGACCCAGCCAACCTGGCCTGGCACTGCACAGGGCTGCGCAGCACAGCCAGATAGGTTCACCAGTGGAAGAGACACATCTTGGGGACGTCTCCTTGCAGCAACTTGCTTTCGGCATTGCATCATCTACCAGAGATGCCACGCTGCTCTTCAGGGAAAGAAAGACACAAACGAAAAAATACAACTCACCTTTCAAATCTTTGTTCAGAGAGAGTGTGGCTTCAATTAATCATAATTACTTAATTTTGAATCAAGGGCAACTTCTCTTGCATTTACTTGCTGTCCCCAGTGGTCTGTCCAAGAGAGAGTGAGTTGCTCTACAAGGTTAGGTGCTAATGAAGGGGAGCTTCCAAATGAATGTATGTGTCATTGCATCTAGGTCAGATGAGTAAGATGAAAGTATCTTCCATGTTTATCTCTTGTTGGTTTTTTTAAATTGGGCTTCTAACAAACATGCTAACTTTCCCAATTATTATAAGCAGCTGCATCTATCAGCGGCACACGAAGATGTATTTACTGCATTTGAAAGCGCTCTAATGAAGCTTTGAAGTCCAGCTCATCCTAGATTTACATAGGGAAGGAGCTGTAGCCATTGTGGCACTCCTCTCTGCCTTTTGAAGATGTCAGGCTTGAAAGCAACTATTTCTTTGCAAATATGGACAGGTGTGAGAAGCTTTTTTATAAAAAGTAAAGAGATACTGAAATATCAGTACTTAAATGGATACTTCAAAACCCACATCTGACTGTCATAGAGTTTTGTTTGTGTATTGCAAGGGCTTTCCTTCACTCTTCTTGCCAACATTATCCTACACAATCCATATTTGCATTTAATCATGATATGCTTTTCACTTCAGTATCATCATCCAGAGACCCAGTTTCCCTATCCTGCCTTAGTCCCACATTCAAGAAAAAGGAGTGTACCTAAAAAAAAAAAAAAAGGAATTCATGTAAGTAACATGCATAAAATCAACAGAACGTTTTTCACTCTGTGGATCCTTCCACACCTTTAGGCTCAGATTGCTTTTTCTGTAGAGGCTTGAGAGATGCTGCAGGGTGAAATAACTGCAGCATTAAATGGCGTGGCATCAAGAAACAGTGGATATTTCTGGGTTTTATAGTCACACACCCCATGATTCTCCATGGTGCTCCTAGTACACTTACACACATTAGACGTATAAACTCTCCAGGAAACAGTTGTGTTGCCGTGTGATGCCCCACAACATGGCACATGGGGAAACTAATTGTGCCCTCCAGCCATTGTTATAAAACTAGCAGTAAGCAGAGCTAAAAAGTATTGAGCACATTTGGATTTTCCAGTCTCTGGAAGCACGTGCATGTTGAGTTAAACTTAGAGCTGTCTAGTCTCCACTGAATTACTGTTTCCTTTTGATCTGTACTAAAGAGAGTGACAGAGCAGTTATGAGTGCGAGTGATGGGCAGGTACGTATCATGGTATTTGAGTTCTTGCTCTCTTTATTCAGTTTCTTCTCTTGGTGTCAGGTTATTTTTGGTTCTTCAAGGCTCTGTCTTCTGCATCAAAAATAAAGGTGAAACCCAATTTTAATCTATACTTTTAAGAATGTGTGTATATATCTGTATCTATGCAGTGGCACATATTCAAGGTTACTGTGTCTTATCAGCTTCATTTGTATTCACTATGAGATATTAAGATAGAAAGAAGAAGCGGTTGTTCTTTCAAGACTGTATTCCTGTCTTCCAGTAACATTTTCCGTATGCAGTATCATTTGGGTACTGACTGTTGTGGGTTTATCCCCCATAGATCATCTTCCGGAAAATCAGCGATGTGAAGAAGGAGGAAGAGGAGCGCCTGCGCCAGAAGAACGAGGTGACGCTAAGCATCCCTGTGGATCACCCTGTCCGGAAACTTTTCCAGAAATTCAAACAGCAAAAGGAGATGCGTAATCAAGGCTCAACCCACATCGACCCAGAAAGGAACCAGCTTCAGGTGGAAGGGCGGAGTGTGCAGAACGGGGCCTCCATCACAGGCACCAGTGTGGTCACTGTGTCTCAGATCACCCCCATCCAGACGTCACTGGCTTACATGAAAACCAGTGAGGCTGTGAAGCAGAACAACAGGGATGCGATGGAGCTCAAGCCAAATGGGAATGGAGACCAAAAATGTTTGAAAGTAAACAGTCCCATGCGGATGAAAAATGGGAATGGGAAGGGGTGGCTTCGACTGAAGAACACGATGGTGACTCACGAAGAGAAGAAGGAGGACTGGAACAATGTCACGAAGGCTGAGTCCATGGGGTTACTGTCTGACGACCCCAAGTGCAATGACTCAGAGAACGGTGTAAATAAAAACCCACTGAGGAAAACAGACTCTTGTGACAGTGGAATAACAAAAAGTGACCTTCGCTTGGATAAAGCTGGTGAGACTCGCAGCCCCCTGGAGCACAGCCCCATTCAGGCTGACGCTAGGCATCCTTTCTACCCTATTCCTGAGCAGGCCTTACAAACCACGCTGCAGGAAGTCAAGCACGAACTCAAAGAAGATATCCAGCTGCTAAGCAGTAGGATGGCTGCCCTTGAGAAGCAGGTGGCAGAAATTTTAAAAATATTGGCTGAAAAGAACGTATCCCAGACCTCTTCCCCCAAGTCTCATTTCTCACCCCAGCAGCCTCCCCAGATACCCTGTCAGGATATTTTTAGTGTTTCAAGGCCTACATCACCAGAATCAGAAAAAGATGAAATCCACTTTTAGCATATACCTATGTGTATATATGTATACAGTATATATGCAGAGGTGTATATATACCTTTATACATATATATGTGTGTGTGTATAAGGTAAATATATATACATATATATTTTCACTTGCATCCAATATGACTTGAACACACCAAGGATTTTGATATGTAAATATTGCATGTCCAGCTGGATTCTGGCCTGCCAAAGAAAACAATTATTAACATAGATATTGCTTGTATAATATGCAGTTGACTGCATGCACACTTTACATTTATTTATAATCTCTATTATGTAATAAAAGAATGACTTTTGTTTAACAAAGGCAATGTACTATTTAAAGAATCAGGGTCTAACCTGCCAATATTGCCATGACAGTTTTGATCTCAGGCTGGGTGAATTGAGCTTTTATTTCCTCACTGTCTTTTCTGCCGAGTTAAACATTAGATTAACATGACCAATTGGAGAACACATTGATACTCCAATTAGTATTGGTTCCTGGTATCATTCCATTCCAATATCCTGTATATTTGATGATAAATTCACCTACTTCTCCTAAAGGAGTGCTCAGCTCAGTGGCCAGGGAAGGGCATTGTGTCCGGTGTTGAAGTGGATCACTGGTATTTATTCATGTGGGTATTGTGCATGCACGGCCTTTTATTTCAAGTGTCCTCCTGCTCTTTTAACAACTTAAATAAGAAATAATAATGGTGTTTTATGTAACAAAATGAAACTAAGAGAAAATCAGCTTCACTCCCTCTGTGTTTGGAGGCAACGTCTTTCTTGAAAGCCTCCTTTTACTGATACAATTTTTACTGAACTGTTAGAGTAATATTATGTAGATTCTCTCTGCAGCACTCAGCGATGGTGTCCAGTTCTGTCAGTATCTTCATTAGGATGTCCCATTTTAGCAGAGCTGAGATTGTTCTCCACCTCCTTTGACCCTGGCAGAAAGACTTTGCATGAGGTTTGAGCGGGGGAGAAAACAATTGTATTTTAGCAGCTCAGGAGCCACGTGAGCGGGTTTGAAATCTTGAAGCTAAAAGGCTGCAGTTTATCTCCCTACACTCTCTTCTGAGGATGTTTATGAGTCTCAACTGTCTTTGAGAAAGAGAGAAAATAACCAGTCAGGATGGAAATACCTTTAGTTTAGGTGGGAGAGTGGTGGCTGTGTTGGAGAGATGCACTCCTCCATGGGGCGCTACCTGCTGCTTTTACCTTGGGCTTGTGGAAGTTGTCAGGTGGGGAGAGAGGGAGCACACTTCAAGAGCAGATTTGCAGTGCCCTCACCACCAGTTGTTACACATACTAAGGCCATTAGGTCTGTGGCACATGCTCTGACCCTCCTAACTGGCTACCATAAGCATCTCCCAGTCTCAAACTATGCTCAGACCCCACCTCCACTGCCTGTGCTGGAGCACTGCTCTCCATGCAGCACTGCTGGCGTTGCAGGGCTGCAGCAGGACAGCTTCTTGCTCTAGATCTTGTTTGTTCTCCTGCTTGAAGCTGAGATTTTGGACTCTGCCTGGGTCTGCACCTGAGTGTGGGGAGGTTTTTTGCCTCTCTGTTTGTACTAGTTGAGAATCCAGACACATGTGATGCACAGTAGAAATGGCCATTGCAGCCTCAGAGCAGTTGCTGGTCCAGCTTTGCAACTTGAGGCCAGCACAGCAGAGTGAATGGCTCCTTCAGAGAAGGATTTCCTCACCACATTTAAATGGCCTCTTGCATCAAGATCCCATGTTTTCAAAAGTCTCTGGAGTAAAACATTTATGTACCAAAAGGCATCACTATCAATCAGGTAAATAAAAGGCATGTTTATAACAAGTGGGCATCCTTACTAGACATCAGTGCCATTGAATCTGCTACTTCACATCAGAAAATTAAACTAAACTATGAAAAAATACAAAAAATCCCCCAAAACCATCATTTGAAATACTGCAGTTGATTAGAAACCTGCATTTGAGTGTGAACATATCTTCTACTCTGAAATTCAAACCCATAAACCCCCAAAAGTTCATAAGAAAGCTGAAGAAGTCATTGCTTCTGTTCTGTCAATTCATGGAGGCTCTTTGGGATATAATGGTCTTTCTCATTTTCTGTTCCTTTCTGGCCTGTTTCTGCCCCTTCTCCAGTTCCTTTCTTTAGGAAATCATGGATAAAAAAAAAAAAGAATAAGGAAAAAAAACACAGAATGGGACAACTTTCCCAAAGCCTGATGGTTTGGCTGCCTGCTCATTATAGTTTTCCACAGCTGCAATTTGCTTGCTTCTGTCAAAACTTTCAGCAGCTGCATTTTTTTTGCAGCTGCTCTTCTGACATAAGTGCGTATCTCTATGTCTGCAATCATGGTTTGGTCTGCAGAACAAACTGTGCTCGCAAACCAGCAAGACTTTCAAGGTCCTACTCCAAACCTTACCCTGGGACTCTGGAAGGATTGGTGGGTTATAAGGTTAAGGAGTTACAGGGTTACTGCAGGCTGCTGGAGTATGTACAGACCTTGTGGGTACAATTTAAGTGCCAAGCTTTGAAGATTTGAATGTTCTTGCCTGTTTTGGATTGCTGGTCAAGGCACACACAGCAACTGCCCAAAGCCGTCCGGTGAATAGCTGAGAAACGCAGGCTGTTGGGAGGGCAGATCTTGGTAAAGTTCCTTGAATGAATGAATGTAATGCTGCAAAAAAGCCAGCAGGGTAATAATGAGAGTGACTTTGTTAGAAAGTTTTAGCCTTAATGGTCTTCCTCTGCTTTTTGTCAAGGACTTCTTTCTTTGTAACTGGAATTAATTCTAGACAGAACTACATGGCACTCAAAGGGATCTCTATTTAGCTTTACACTTGTGCAGGTCAAGTGTAACTTTGTGCCACTTTACAGTGAGAGAACATGTAACAGGATTCATCTGACCTTGAAAATCATTTCAGCTCGGTTCAAGTGCAGCTTGACTGGTTAAAATGTGTAGTGGGCTAAAAGCTATAAATTGTATAAAATACCAAGTTAATGAAACAAATATTTCCAGGTCCACTTCTCCTAGTGTGTCTTTGACTCTCATGCTCCAGTGTTGTCCATTGCAATTCAGCGGAACCAGCTTGCACCGTGGACAAGGTGGTAGCGAGATGGGTGTCTTGCAAACATGATAAATGCAGCCTGCGAATGGGCTGTCCCAGGCCCTGCGTGCTGCGAGTGCAGCTGGACTGATGCTGGTGGCTATTGCTTTGAAAATTTGGCTTGTGCAATTCTGAAGCACTTTTCCTCCCAAAAATTTTTCAGTCAGAGCATTACACATTGTTTCATGGAGTTGTTACCAGGGCACTGATCCAGCTTTCCTGTCCGCCTGTGGTTGTGCATGATGCGATTGAGTGTGCTGCCGACTGGGGCATTCCTTTTCTATTAAAGAAGCATGAGTCATAGTCTCATAGTTCAGGCTTGACTGAAAGCTACCACCTATAGTCATTAAGTGCAACAAGGACACAAATGTGTCTCTTCAACCTAAGCTAGAGCTCAAGCAGCTATCTGCTATGCCAAGGGAGCTCTCGGCTGCATGCTTTCCTTTCCTTTAAGAGCTGTATACCTGTACTGATATTCCTGCCACGTGCCGGTAACAGCGTACTTAGCACTTCCCTTGTGCTTTGTGTGTTCAAAGCATTTTACCTGCACACAAGTGGATTTTATCTTTCTGGACTTTGGAATAGAAATAAAATGTGTACAGAAAAGTAAACACATTTCAAAACCAATGAGCTAGAGTATCTTTAATAGCTTTTCTGTGGAATATTACATATACAAGATATAACAACACTTCAGGATAATAACTGAAAAAAAAAAACCTAATTGTTGTAGTGACGATTTGGGTCTTCTGAATTTGTCTTTGTAAATCCTTTTTTGCATTGTTCTGCCTTTGCTAGGGGACAGGGGTTAGAGCAGAGCTGACTCTAAAAGTGACAAACTTAAGCTTTGCCCATTTTTCTTTTCCCTGTTCTGCAGAAGTAGCACAACTATAGGGACTTTATGCTGCTGGCACCGAAGTTTGGGCTCATCGCTAGACTGAACTTCATTCTTGATTTACTATAGGGTCACTGTGATGATCATATTGGACCTTAACGAATATTTTGGATCCCAGAAAACTTTAGAGAACTGGCAGCTGCAGAAGTAACGTGTGGTTTGTAAGCCCTGAGCATTCACTCTGGAAATAACTGAGACCATTATACAGACATCATCATTTGCATGGGTCAGAAGACAGCTGTTGTGCTCATGAAATAGCTTGGAGGCTTTCGGGGAAAAAGATGTCCTGAACTGAAAGGGAAAGTAAAAAGACAAAGGTTTAATATGGAATTTGGTAGTGAGGAAGTAGAGTGATATATTATAGTGAATTGACAGTTTTTTACTTGATTTTGAGAACTGAGAAAACCCAAAGCTATCTTTTTGGATGTCAGATTTGGACAGATTGTTTGTTAAAATAAATATTTTTTTCCTAAGTGAGCTGGCATCAAAGTGATACCTGTTTTTTTTTTTTAAAGTTTTCATATACCATTTTCCTGCAGAAGTGGGTTTATCAGGTTTTATTACTGTTGTTTTTAATAGACTGTTTTTTTCAGTTCTTTTTTTTTTTTTTTTTTTTGTATGAGAAGCTCATGTGTTAACACATATCTTCAGGTCTACAGGATCTGTAATGTTTTATAGTCTTGCTGCTAACATAGTTGTTAGAGGGGGTTTGAGAAGTGGGATTCATTTGGATAGAGGCATGTCTCCATGGCCGCCCAGGCTCTGTGACTCTCCCCTCTTGAGCTTCAGTGAGAGCTGTGAGCCCTAAAAAGCAGTAGTTTGCATTTTTCTTGGCACTTCTGGATTTGCACTGATTTCCTTCAGGGAATTTAGGGAAGGAAATATAAAAGTTGACACCGTCATTTTTCCTGGACAGCCCCAGTCCTTCACCAATGTTAGTGCTGCCAGAGAAGCTCTTTCCCATGCAGCCTACAGGGAGAAAAATGTTGATCCAGATGGATTTCCACAGCTGGGAATAGTTTTTACAACTTTCCCTTCACTTTTTTTTTGTACAAATAGGTAACATGATCTCTAAGTATTTTGTTGGTTTTAATGTGTTATAGTGCATTTCAAAATTATATATATTCTTAAAGGAAAGTGCTGAATGGAGCTAAAATAGACCAGAAGTGCACATTATTTCTAGCAGAAAATCAGCAAATTTTCTTACTGACATAAGGAATATCATCCAAAGATCAGCTTTGTGATATCTAACAAATGAGAAACAAAATAAAATCATCCTTACAGAGGGTGCGTTTGGTCATACAGAAAATTGACCTTGTATTGCGCAGTGGGACAAGAAAGCATATATTGATTTTGAATACTTAGATATTCAAATGATAGAAACTTCAAAAAGGCCTTGATAGGGCCATGATAAGTAAATTATATTTATTTATTACGCTATGTTAATCAACCTCCTGATGCAAGGCAGGTGGAACCGGGCATCTGAGGCAATAGTCTCACAAACCTTTTTATCCATTGTCTATAAAGTAGATAAGTGCATTTATTCATTATTTTCTGCTTGGAGATGTAAGCTTGCTTGGCCTACAGTCTGAGACTGTTGGTGTGCACCAACTCTGTGTCTGGCTGTCTGCCATGAATACATCACTTACCCTTAATTAAAAGCCCTATAAAAAGGATTTTATAATGTTGGTCTCAGCGTCCCTCCCAGTGACAAGACTGTATTTTATCTGGTTCAGAGCAGATTCAGTTCAGACCAAGCAATTGCAGAATATATTTCTGCCTGCCTACAGAGGATGTGTAGACACACCATACATATATTTATCTAACCTTTTGGAATGGGGACTCTGATATGCCCCATTTAAGACAGATGTTTCAGACAGGGTTAAATCATGCTCTGGAGGTGCCAGTCTCTAATCAGTCGCTGTAGAGCAACTTTAGATTAGACACTTGATTTGTAGGCTGCTAGAGGGTGAATTAAGTGAATCGAACACATAACTCAAGCTCCAAACCTGATCTTGTTTGTATAAAAAGATGGCTCCAAAAGGGACCACTTACCATCTTTCTGGCACAGAAACACTTTTACAGGTGACTAACAGTACAGCAAACACTGAAATATCTCAGCAGCATGCAACGAGAAACAAAGTGTTCAGCTTCTGAACTGCTAATGAGAGCTCTGTAAAGACATTTAGATAATCAGTTCCTGGCCTGTGGTGATCAGCTTTATAACTTCTTACCCCAATTCCATGACAGGTTCATCCAGGGACTTTCATTTTCACAGGTATATAGCAACTGAGATACTTTTCATCACCATGTGTAATGCCAAGACGCAGAGGAGAACGACCAATCAGTTTTGGGGCAGTGAAAGACTGCCACCTGTTTGGGATCTTTGACTACTCTAGGATACTGAGGATGGTAGGAGTTTTATCGCTGAGCTGTCATGCAGTGGAAAGAGACCAAGACTTGCAAATGTCCAAAAATGTGAAGAATTGTAGTAAAGAACTTTCAAGGTAGACAGAGTGACCAACTATCAGGCAATTGCCCAGGCCACAGCAGAGCACTGTTTTTCTGCTGTGCAGTGGTAGGAAAGAGGGGAGTGGGAGAAGAAAGATGGGAAGAATGGTGCCCAAAAATGGTGGCAATATTCCACAGAAGTCATTACTTATTAGTCTCTGCATAGTGGCTGTTTCTGCCTTCATAATCTCTTTTCTTCAAGTTTTTTTGAAGGATAAGGCTGGCAACCCTGTCTGGGGTGACAGCTGTGGAGCAGGGAAGGGTCATTAGAGGATATTCTATTATAGATGCCCTTAGGGGAAAACGTGGGCTCCAGGAAAGCCGGAGCTCCTCCAGCATGCCAAAGACCTGTCAGAAGAGGGCATGTAGTGTCCAAACTGTTTAGCATCGGTGTGGGAACTCTATATTTGAAGGTGGCCCTGCTTTGAGCAGAGCAAGGGGTGGACCAAGTGATTTCCTAAAGGTCCCATCTAAGCTATGTTGTTTTATCATTCAGTGATTCTGTAAATTTTAAAAGCACAAATACAGAGGAGTTAAAATCGGAAGGTTCATAGTTATGTTCCATTATTTTCTGGTTTTCTACTTGAATACTATACTGTGGAATGTGGTGCCAATTTTCAAGATAGTGAACATTTCTAAGAGCTGATACTCATCAAGCACACGGCAGAGAAAATTGGCATATTCTGAAACTACAGCACAAGAATAAATCAATCCTTTCACTGGGCATGAGCTAACATCTACACTTGATGCCAAACACTGAGAATAACGTCTCAGTGACCATGCAGTTTCTGGAAGCAGCGAGCTAATAAGGATACACCAGCAACAACCTCTCCCTCTTCCAATCTCTTCTCCAGCCCTGTGAAAGGTTGTTATGGTATCTGAAAGTGCCATCCAAAAATCAATAGCATTTGAGCTGGTTTGCAGTGTTGCACTGGCAGATGTGCGCATCCAAGGCCATAGGAAATGCGCGAAGGGCAGTGACAAGGAAGTTTCTCGTTAGTGGCTGGATCTGGAGGTGATTCTCTCCTCTCTGGATCCAGCCTATTTCTGTTTGTCAGTGTGTGGACACCATTGCTGAAATGGCCTTTCCTTGTCCAAAGGGTCTGGATAAACCCACAAAGCCCTTGCACATCTCTAGAGTCTGCCCCAGTCCCATTCCCAGGCTTATGACTTGCTTTTCTAGGCACATTCCAAGGTTTACATCTACCTCTATTAGATTTAATTGAAAAGCTATTTTTCCAGAATCTGTAACCTCTTCCTTATCCATGATGCCTCACGGGTTTACCCAAAAATTCTTTTCCCACCTGTGGCTTAGCAGCACTTGTGCAAATTAAATAGGAACAGGCAAAGCCTTCTGCCGTATTCAGTACATTATTTTATTAAACAAACCATCTTTTTCATTGTATTTATAGCCCTTTTGTACAATCATGAACTGTACAGTGTTCCATTGCAGAGACTGGAGTGTTTGTGTGTTTTAATGAGCCAGTTTGAGAAGGGGAACTAAAATGAGACACTAGCTTCAGACTCTAGTCCAGCATCTGACATGTGCGACTGTTTCCTGTTTTCCTCCTCCAGTTACACCTTAGGTGATCTTCACCCCCAGTGGCACTTTGAATTGACGACATGTAGTGCTCATGAAAGTCCTCTAAGTCCTCTTCATTTCCTTGGGCAGACCCTGGGGTTGTGCTCAACATTTCCATGCTTTCCTGTCCTGGGCTTGGCTTCAGAACTGTTTCCTGAGTTGTTGCACACCTCTTTTTTTCCTGTCTCCACTTTGCTTTCCTAGAAAAAAAAAAACCCTTCTGTGCTGGCGTCCACCTCCTCCAGCTGGTGGGGCAGGAGAGGACATGCACTGCTCATTGCAAGCAGGCAAAGAGCGGTACAGTACACTGTGCTTTCTGGCTGATCAGTTGGGAATCCAGTTGCATCCAGAGCCTCTGCCAGGACAATTAGTCAGAGGTCACAGTTCAGTTTGTAAATTGGGTGTCTCACCCAAGCTCTCATGGAAAAAAAATTCTTTTTTTCTCAAGCAAAACAAAATTTCTGCTCTGCTTCTAATTAGTCCTCTGTTGTCCCTACAGGATTAATTACTGCCTTCTTCCCTTGTATCATCAAATGCTGTTTGGCAACAGCTTTATTTATTTATTTATTTATTTTTTTATTTTAGGTATAATTAGGAGTCCCGGCATTACAAACAAGCTCAGTCAGGCGGTATTTAAAAATTGCAGAGCTAAAATGTCACCTTAACTAGTTGTTTAAACCTAGCTTTTGAGTACCAGCATCTCTATCACACTTGCTGCATGTTCAGAGCTCATTGTTTTGGGGTCATCAGAACATCAGTCGGAATGTCCTTCTTGTTAAACCAATAACAGAAGGGGTTTTGTTCCACAGTGTCCTCCCATGATGTGGTTCTTAGAAAGTGACTGCAGATGAAAGGTTGCAGCGGCATCTCCCAACTCTTCCTACTGCCTGTTGATGCTCTGTAGATTCCCAGACACATTTTTTTTTGCTTAAAGGAAGGGCTGAGTGCCACAAACTGCATAATTCTATCAAGTGGTAAATGCAATTTATTGAGTGGGAGAGGCAATAGCTAGCAATAAGGCAGGATTTGGGTTTTCAAAATCTGCCTTGTGGGAATTGGGCAAGCTACCAGAAAGACAATAAAGGATTTATCTAGCAACGCATGCCAAAGGAATGCTAAACATGTGAGCAGGAGAATTTATTGATACCAGCGAAAAAGCTCATCATTGTTAAAGTGCAAAGCAACTCTGTAAATGTACCTTTCAGCTGTCCCAGTAAAATCCCTGTACTCAGACAAGGGGAGCTAAAGCTTTTATTTCTGTGGTGTGGAGAACAGGCTAATCAGCTTTCCCAGAAAACTTGCACACACAAGATCTTTCCTTAAATGTAATAGCACTATTTTACCAGCATGGGCATATTTCACAATGATCACTTGTTTCGTAGTGATTCAGAGATGGTTCTAAAGCTGATATTGCAGTATTTCTCATAAGACAGGTTTGCTCCCTTCCTTGCTTGCCACTGATTGTCAATTATTTGCCCTTTAAGAGATCTGCAGCCCGATAAGAGGCACCACAACAAACCTGCAGCTTGCCGGTATGCAGTGGAAATAAAGGTTCACCATATTTTTTTATAAAAAACATCCCAGCAGTAAAATTACACTTGCTAACTCTCTAAAGCTCCAATGCCTTATCAAAATAGTTTATGTAACAAAATCTCATTAGTACTGCAAACTGCTGTCACTTGAATTAAGACATGATATGCTTCATGAACTTTACTTACCTATTTACTGTTGTTATGCATATATCGCCTGGCTGGGGCTTTTACAAGCAGGTGTAGCTACATATCTTGTGTTATTTTCTGCATGTTTTGAAAGCTATGTAATATTTTCCACAATGAAAAGCAGTTTTCCCCTTCTATATTTATCTTTCTTCTCTTTCCCTCCCCATCCTCTTCCCTTCCTGCTCTCCTTTCATTTTTTCCCTTTCTCTTTCTTTCTCTTTCTCTATCCCCTCTCACTTCACTTCCGTTCCCCTTCCCTTTCCCTTTCCCTTTCCCTTTCCCTTTCCCTTTCCCTTTCCCTTTCCCTTTCCCTTTCCCTTTCCCTTTCCCTTTCTTCCTTGACTTCTTTTTTTCTTGCCTAGAGTATTAGGCTAGCAACTTATAGAAGTGGAAAGATTGATTAAGTAATGTTGCATCAGCAGACCTAATGAGATAATGATCTGCTTTGCTATTTGTGTTCAGAAGAAATAATGTGCTAATAAGAATTATGATTAGGGCTGATTTGTTAATGTCCTGCTTGAATTCCAGCCAGTGACCGAGTGGTTCGGTAAAGTCTCCCAGCAGGTCTTCTAAATTGTGTCCTTTGTTTTGAAGGTAAGTGTTTTCAGAGTGTGTAAATGTTCTTATTAAGGTCAGTGAAAATCTTTTCAGTAATTTCTATACTCCAACCCAGTTCTCGCATAGGGACCAGGGCAGTGAATTCCAGTGCGGACTGATCCTTCTCAAAACCAAGAGCTGCGGATACCAGAATTTTAATTTCAGGCTCTTGTTTAACGTAAATTGGTCAAAGATTTCATGCCCTACAAAACACTGCATGCCAAATGCAGGCAGAAATATAGAGGTTGTGTTTGAAAATTGGGACGGCAAGATGAATTGGGAGAAAAATCAGCTGAACTTATCAGGGAAAGGGCAGTTTTTAATTAATGCATATTTGAATCTAAATTACTTATTCTCGGTGTCTGAGCTGTCAGTAATTTCCTTCCGAAGTAACTGTTCAAAATTCATGACTGTCTAGAATATCCTTGTACAAGCCAGATATGTACTTAAGCTGTGCAAACTCTCTCTGGGGAGAAGCACAGGTAAAAATAAAATTATTATTGCTACCACAAAGAGAGACAATGACAAAGACAGGAGATTGTGCCTCAGGTGCTATGAGACTCTAAATTCTTCCCTGCCATCCCTGTATCCAAGCACTGCTGATTCAGACACGGGCTGACGTGCTCAACTTTTGAGTGCTACATGTGTTTCCTCATGTCCATATCCACCAGGAGTGGAGCAGGTCATCACGCAAGGAAGGAGGAGCTTGTGTAGGACTTCATGAAGTGTAGTCCCAACCCCAGACCAGGCTTCGAAGAATGAAGTCCTGGCTCCGTGAGGCCATGGGAGTTCTGGTATGAGTTTTAGGACTCCTCCTCTGTTTCCCTCACCCCTTCGAAATGCTCGTGGATTCCCACTCATGTTTAGGCTACTAACCATCCTAGGCTCTTAAAGGAAGAAAAATCTAGGGAACATAGGAGCAAAGGGGGATGAGAGGCGGGGAGGTTCTTGCATCTGTCTCTGATCAGCCCCAGACCCCCAACGGTGTCTGCTGAAGTATCCTCATTGCAGCATGCTCACAGTATTCTCACAACTAACGTCAGGTAGAATTTTTCCTAAATGACTCGTTGTCATCACAGAGGACCTCATTACAGTCAAAATGTTGTACTATTTTTCTAGCTTGTTTCCCTAGGCTTCCCCGCCCTCATCCCAAATAAAACTGAAAACTAAACTGAGCCAGAAGCTGCTATACAAACCTGCACAGAGAGAAGCTGAATTTAAATATCTACCCCAGCCTGCCCTCACGAGGTACCCACACGGTCTGCTGATCACCCAACACAGGCACAACCTGCCTTTGCTTTTGTTTTCTCTGCTGAAATGCAATATGCATTTTTTTCTTTCCTTGGGAGCAGGCAGCCTTGTGTTGCAGCCCAGCACTCACTGATCCATGCCTGTGCTGCAACATCTCGCTCTGCACTCCAAAACACCTGGCAGAGGCAATCCTGCAGTGCTGATCCCTGGTTTGTGGGAATTGTTCAGCTAACATTAACCGGACTTTATTTCCAAGCGAAGCATAAGGGGCTTTAAAGCCCCCTTTTTTACCCTGAGGTCCTTAGTTTTGATATCAAATTTCAAGGTGTCTCATTAGTTGGAAAAGCACCAGCTGGTATAATCACATTAGTGCAAGCCTCACAGAGAAGTTGAACAAAACGAATGCTTGTAAAAGCTCATACTGAAAAAACTGGTCTACAGAGTAACTGCAGCTTTTGAATGTATGGGATTCACAGGCACTGGACTGTGAAGAAGAAAAATATTTTGGGAAAACTTTTTTTTGCAAAGGAGAAATTGGGGGAAAGGGTTATTGCTTGGATAATGTTTCCTTTGTTACTACTTGCTGCTCTTTGTACACTTGCCAATGCAAATGGCATTCATGTTACTGATATTTTTGAACAGCCCAGCTATCTTTTTTGCTCTTGTTAATATACTGAGGATTTGGGGGGATTTTAAATGCCTCTGCCTTTCAGGATTATTTCTACAAAAGCAATTGAGAACTGTATTTTGACAGCAAGAAGCTTATAGAAACCTAGAGAAAAAAATATAAAGCATTTGAGACTGAACAACTGTAAAAGGAATGCACCTCTGCTACCATATCTAAAGTCTACAAAGTGATTGTGAATTACACCAAGGAAGGTCCATTTTTTTAATGAAAATCACACATCAGTTTGTACAGAGTTGATGCTCCCTTGACCACTCACGTGACTGCTGAGTGGGATGTGTGGGAACGTGTTGGTTAAATGTGATTACGTTGTGGCTTTCGGACATTTCCATGTCTGGTCAATTGAAATTGGTTAATCTGTAGCAAGCTTCTTGTTGCACTTTTATGTTTGCTAATAATTCAACAACAAGGAAAATGTGGGTCACTTTAAAGCATTGGCAGACAACTGTTTCTAACCCAAAGGTTTATGGGTTTTAGCACAATGAACTGTACTTCTTCAGGGAGGATCAATGTTGATTTTTTTTTTCCACACGTCTTTATTTACATGTGGCTATATTTTCATTGATACAGAATAAAAAGTGCATTTTATTGACCTTGGTTTCTTGTCGTGTTACTTTTCTGGAGCTCTGGTATCATAAAAGTGATAGCTCCTCTTTTCCTGGCCAAAGACAGAAATTTGTTGAGATTAATGAGCAAAACATAGTGTTATTTTTCGGAGGCTTGGGGATGGGGGAGGCAAATAAAGCTATTGTTAGAATAGAGCTTGTATACAGAACCACAGGGTCAATGCTTGGCCTTCCTCCTCTCTAGCCTGAACACAATAGGAAATAAATCAAGCTGAGCTAGGCACAAAGCTTTTATAGCATTTAATTCCCTCCTCCAAGAGAATCAGGATGAAAAGGGAATACTTCATTCACAGCTTATATTTACTTATAACCTTTTGTTCATAGAATATTCTATTTTATTTGGTGCAAATGCATAACTTTGCCTCAAAACAATTCCATACATTAATTGCATTCCAAATGAAAAATAAAGATTGTGAGGGTGGGGTAGAGGCAGAAGTGTTTCACTTAGAAATAGCAAGTTCCAATAATTTCTAAGACTTTTCCTTCTTTTACTTCTTACATCATTGCCATTGTCACATGTGGTATTCCTCACAGAAACACCCGTGCCAAGGTTCCAGTGACTTTCCTGACACATATATGCAAACCATTGCTGATGTGTTCCTGAAACCACAGTTGCTTTGACACCCCTTCAGCTCAGAAACCAAAGCACATGGAAATTGGTGGAGTTTTTCCTATCTCTTTGCAAGTGGCTTTGACCCAGATCCTACAAGCTTTGTTCCAGCCAGTGATGGTACCAGGGTGTGCAGGGCTGTGACAGGCAGAGTGGAACTAATTCAGTTTGAGGGTAAAGCATCCAAATCTCTAAGGAGAAAATACTTTTCCTCTAGGGAGAAAATACTTCCTACTAATGGTGAAAAGCATCCATTGCTGACCTTTATTTGACTCGCTGAGCACTTGCTCTCAGCATCCTCAGCTGTGGTGAGAAGATCATGGGCTCAGCACAGGAGGGAGGACAGCTTAAAGCTTTCACGGCAGGCACTGGCAGAACAGGCCCTAATTTCCATTGCTGAAAATCCAGTGGCAGAGACCACTCCTACTGCTTGTCTTTTGTAATTAGGGTTGGCTTTCCCCAGTCAGGAATCTGGCAGCGTCCGCATAGTACTGTGCTGTGCAGTTGTGCAGCTACAACTGAGCAAGCTGGCATCCTCTGTTATTATCCATGGAACTGGTCCTCACCAGCATCCCAGACTCCTTCTACCCTCTCAGGCAGATTTTCTCTTGTACCCCTACAAGTGGCAAGGATGCCAGCTGAGATGCGGGATCAGCCCCTGAGATTGCTGAAGCCCTGGGTGAGTCATTTCACTTTTCAGATTGCTTTACCTGTGGATTCTTCCTCCACCTAAACAAGCCCTGAAAACGAGGGAATCATGTTTCTATGCGCTTTCATTCCCTTTATGAAAGCACCATAAAACACACTGGACTGAGGTTTATTCTCCAGGACTAATTTTCCGCCTGATATAGGATCCAACTATAAACAATATGTATAAGCTAACAGAGGCCAGGAGTGCAGGGCAAAGACAGAGACTTCATTCAGACCAGCTCCTTCCTCACATCAGTGCATCCCTGCCAGGCAACTTCTTACAAAATGTTTTTTTCCTAGTTGTGCCCAGTGGTGTTATTTGGCAGGAATGAGGCTAAAATGATCATCTTATACCTCTGATTAGGCAAAGTGATGAAGATAGAGTAAGCAAGTTCTTTAATGCTTTGCTGCTCACTTCAGAACAGAAATTGGTCCAGATGAAAGCTACTTGAATGCCTTAAATGGATCAAGAAAGATATACCATTGATGTCAGCTATTTCGGGGGGCACCTTGACCACCTCCCTCTCCTGGCCAATCATTTCCACATAGACAGGTCTGCCTGAGTGTAGTTTCTTGCTCACTTACGTTCAGGCACGAAGCAGACTGGTCCTGCAAGCCTGAGGGTGGAGTGCTTGAAGTATTTGGGCAGCATGGTGTTGATACTTGAAAGTTATACTGAGCTCATGGGCAGTAGGTCTCTGCAAAAAGCCTTTGTGGCAACGGTGCTCAGTGCTTTTGACCTCTAGCAGCAGCAGCTTCTCAGCAGTCAATACCATAACTTTTTGGAGATGCCTTTCTGCCCTTGGCTAAATAGAAGGACAGAGAAAACATGTCCTGATTGCTTAGCTCAGATGTGAGAAGTAACATTTTGCCTTGCGAGCTATTTGGCTATGGCTCCTTCCTTTCATGACCACTTCTCTTCAAAGGTTGCCAAACAAATAAATGCAAATATATGGTGTATTTGCAGAATTAAATATAAATACATGCTGTATAAAGAAGTGGTAAATAGAGACAATAGCAAAGTACTCACCTTAATTTCTCTGTCATCAAAAATGAGCATTCAGAGCCTCACAATTTGTTGGAGAGAGACAGAATCTGAACAATTACTCTTCTATTCTATTCCTTATGGGCTATGTTTGTCTCATGTAAAATTTAGGCATCTAATTGAGATTGCTGAACTGGAACCTGATCCTGCTAAAGATACTTCATGACAAGCAAGGCACGGGGCACTTCCACTTCACTGAAACCCTTCAGATGAGTTTATCTACCCCATTATCCAATGGGGGTCTAAGGTGGCAAGACCCTTAGACCTTAGACTTAGACTGTCATCAGTGCCCTTAGCTGATAGTTATAAATTACAGTTGTGCTGTACAAACACAACAGAAACATTGACATCTCTGTCTTTGCAAATATATATCCTGCAGGTGAAGTACGGTACTTAGTCATCACACAATTCTTCAAGAGCAACATGTACCATCAAGACCATTCTTGCTGAAGAGCCATTTCAAACAGACTTGAAAATTTTTTTTAGAGGAGCTGCCAAAAGCTTTCTGTGAACATGTTATGAAGGTCTGACTGAATGATTAATTTAAAGCAGATTATGATGGGAAATTTTGGTTCAGTGGTAGTATCTATTATTCTTCTTTGTGTGGAGAAAGTGTAGTTCAGGAGGAGCGAAGGAAGCATCTGTCAAGAAAGGACATATGGAATTTTTTATTGCTGAAAAAGAAGGCAAAAGTGGAGCTATACTGTGAAGAAAGGTGATCTTCTGCCCAGGCTTTTTATAAACACCGCTGCAGAGGAAAGCAAAGAGGTCTGGTCTCCCCCTGCAAAAGAAGAAGTGTCTCTGCTAAGTTCCCAATAACTAAAGCATCTAGAAAGCAGAAATTTGTGTGATGGCTTGTGTCTCCATGAGGTCCCCAGCTCAGGTCTGCCAGGCACCACACCCATTGCTGCCTGTTGTCTCTTCATTTCACCCTGTTCCTGCTAGTCACTTGCTGCTGCTCAGCTCTGAATTCGCTACCTTTGAAGATCTCCCACCACCATCAGCAGTGCCTGTCACTCTCTTAGGAGCCAAGCAAGAGAGAGAGCGCTGAGCACTCATTTATTCCTTATTCAGGGCACAATTTTAAAGCTGGCCTGTGATTCTGCATGGGAGAGAGAGAGATATTTTAAAAGAGATTCCAAACCTGTGTTTTCTCTACAAATCTGATTGTGCCCTTTCTGATTTTAAGAGATGCTTAAGCAAGGATGAGAGTACCAGGAATCAGAAGAGGGAGTCTGACCACATTAGCCCAGTGCTATGCTGACCCAGTACATTTAAAGATGCCCAAATATCATGGGTATTTTGGGAAATTCCAGATTTATACAGTATGAAGGGTTTGCTTCTCATTAGACCAGCATAAGTTAAAATGATATTTTAAAAGAGACTCTCACTGAGAGAGGTTAGAAGGTAAAATATTTCGGTGAGGTTAAACGTTGTAGCAAAGGGTCTGAATCTTTATTTCTGTATCTGTACCTTGTTCTATTTGCATGATGAAGAACACAGCTACATCAGCTGGAAAATGGCCACTGAGACATCGAGGTGACCTTCCTGATAAGCAGTAAAGTATCCCACCCCAGAGGTTCTTCCTGGCTTTGCAATCCTGCTGCCAGAATTAGTGCTACTCAACACCTCCTTTAACAAACAGGAGGAAAGTCTTCTGAGTATTCTTGTGCCATTTGCAAATGGGAATAAATGAGGAGGAACGGCGATGGTCCAGGACGACAGAGCACAGGTGCAGGACTTATGGCCACCTACGTGCTCATGACATGGGATGGTGCCAGCTGTGAAGAGCTCTCAAGGGCAGGGGCTGGCAGCACATCACAAAACACTTTTCAAACATCACTGGAACAATGGTGGGAGTGTGCGCTGTCGGGAACTGTCCTTGATTGGCAAGAAGATGGACCGACCAATTTAATAAACCTTTTCCATCTCTCTCCTCTGTAATTCAGTGACATTTTTCTCCAGGAAAGTAACATACTTCCCAATTAATCTGATTGCAGTGAAGCGAGCTGTTGTCAGCCCCTGGAGAGTGCAGGGCTTCACTGGCAAGGGCAGAGGAGTGTGATGGTTCATCTCAGCTGAGAGCAGATGAGAGCGCTGCCCCCATGGCACAGGGCAGGGAGTGACCCTCAGAGGCTGCTGAGTCTGTTTACTAATAGTTAGCAGGAGAGTAAGGAAAGGCTGTATAAGGAGATAGACCGAATCAATTTATTACCTGATAGTTAAATAAAGCACAGGCAAGGAAAGAAATGAGATGAGAAATAGACGGATGGACAGACTTGATGGATTAATCAGTCTTGCCATCTACTTACATACAGGCATTAGGACAAGACTATAAATCAGTGACATAGGCACAACTCAAGGAATAGCACATTGGTATGAAGGATCTAAGACAGACACTATTCAACACGAGAGTAGAATTTGGATGTATTTATCTGTTTTTCATGTACACCTGTTGTAACATACCAAAATACCCCAGCTTCACTGTGCCACAATGTGGCAGTACCCTACAGCAGAGGTAGAACGTACCAGTGGGACCAGCTGTGGGGAGGTGGATAGATACCACCTGCCCACCACCATTGTATTTATTTCAACCATCAGTGCTGAGAAGAGCCTGGTCACCCAGCTGGTATGGGCGAGGTGGTGTGAACTTGGGAAAACATGTCTCTCTCTCTCTCTCAACAGGCAGCAAGGGAAAAGGCAATTTTGTCATCGTGCAGCACATCAACAATCAGAAGTCACAATCAGCAGGGATTCAAAATAGCTACAAGATTTTCTATTTGTTGAGATGGAAAGAAGGGAGAAAAGAGGATTGGAGAAGTATAATTCTGTCCCTGATGCTCTCACTCTCCAGTTTCTTGCAGTCTTCCTTTCAGATGCTATGAATTATTTGCTTCTGTTGGGAATGTACAAAATGTTTGTTAGAAATAATTTTCCACTGAAACAGGAGGGTGAAAAATTACATCCTTTGTTTTGTGGGTGGGGAAAGTCAGTGTCTGAGAACATATACAGCTTTTCAGAAGTAGCTCAGCCTGTTGTGATTTTCTAAACTTTCTCAGAGGAGTTCTACTTCATGCTTGGGACAATAAAATTCCTTCTCCAGCAGCAACTTTTGTATAGGAAAAGCCCAGCATCAATGGGTGCAAGCAGACCCTTTGAATCCCATTCAAAGAAGACCCAGTCCACAACCTCATAACATAAAGCATATTCTTCATCTAAAATGCCCCCACCCTCCTTATCTGCTATTTACTTCATGAAGCAGAGCCAGGAGCTGCAGATATTTCCTCCAGGCAACACATCACCCACCCTTTCTCCTTCTTTCTAAAGATTAAAAAATCCTACCTCAGTCTTTCAGAATGTAATTTTTAAATTGTGTATGTAATCAGCTTTTCTTAGTGAAAAATTAAAAGTGCAGGACAATAGCTTCCAAAACGTGTGCAGATTTCTGCATCTCTGTAAGAGATAAGGCCTGGCCCAAAACACACCCATTCCTAATAAACCTACAGCTTCTAATGGGAAATTGCATCCTGGGGGCATATGATGGTGTAATGACTTCACAAAAGACTCGGTTCTCCTTTAGTAAGGTGATGTTTCTTTTGCTTTCCGTCTCTCTTTTCCTTTCCCTCCTTTTCTCTTTTACTTTCACTCCTTTTCCCTTTTTCTCTTTCCCATATTTTTCTTTTCCCTTACTTTTTTTCTATCTTTTTATCTTCCATTCCCCCCCCTTTTCCCCATTTCCTTTTCTTCATCTTTTTTGAAATCTATCAAGAAATTAAGCCTTTTGTTCCCGCTTGTTTGACCTGCAGTTTGGAAGTTGGATTTTTATCCTGGCCAGCTGACTTTCTAACCATAGGGAATCGAAGCCATCAATTGTGACAGCGAATGTACTCTAGTAATTTAGCACACTCTATATTTCCAGATAAGCTTGATGGAAACAAAGGCAACTGAAGAAAACAAACAAACAACCCCCCCCAACCTGTTAGAACTTGACTGAATAACCCTTTGCCATACGATATTTGCTAATGAACTGGATGCTGTGAAAAATGTGCAAGAATCCTTTCTGTGGCTTTTTGGGGAGAGTGATGGATTATTGTCAAGTAATCTAATAAGTGAGTCTGAAAATGGGTTGTGGTGGGTGGTTGCTTACCCCCTCCCTCCCTGTTTCCCTGCTAAATCATGACATAAATGTTTCCCTCAGCAGATGCAGACGCACATCATTTCTTTCGGGATTTCATAACCATGACAACCAGTTTTAAAGGAACATTTTCAGTTTCCACAGTTTAAATTAGAAGTGTATCCAAAAAGAGGGTTGTAAAATGAACAGAACTAAGCTACTATTTCCACATCATCCTAAGAACAAAGGAGTGTTGCATTTTTACCTTTATTACTACAGGCAAATACGATACAATGTAAAATAAAGCTTCTATACCAACTTTTACTTTAAAAATAATTTTAAAAGCAAAGTTTATTCCCTTGCTAAAAAGCCTTCATTTTAAAGATAGTGAAATTAAATCTCCCTCATTTTAACTCATGTTAGATTTAATGATACTGTAATTTATAATGAGTAAAGCATGTTGACATTTAATGCATATGACTTCTTTGAAGTCACATCCTTTTAGCAGAGATGAATTTTGATGAGTTTTACCAAAAGGGTTGAAAGAGTTTAGGTAAGCTAAAAATAACTCAGGAGCGAGTTTAATCTGGGTTAGACACGGTTCCTTTTATCTTGCATTGAAATCTCATTAACAGCAAGGTGCAAAGGACCTTTCAGCACTTTCAAATACTTTAAAAATCGATGCCAAGCTCTGGACTGGATTCACAAAGAGGGGTCAGTACCTAAGCCGGACATTCTACCAGCGTTTACATCCTGGTGACCTGCTGAGCTGGAGCTTTACCCCTAGAGTCTCCTCTGTGCTCCCATTTCTGTTTCAGGCTATTTCCAGCTTCATCCAGGGCTTATCAGCTCTGACCTGCCCATGCTTGCCTGATGCCCACCATCGGTATTACTCATTCAAACACCTGAAGAACCAGAGCAATAGGAAGAAATATGTGTACACCATCCATAGATAGGGGGAAGATGGTGATCCTCTCTCAGAATTCCCTTTTTTCTTGTCCAATAAAGAAATCAGAATTACACTTCCTCCAACCTCTCTATAGAGGTTTGGGGCTTGCTTGGATGTGAATAAAGCATTGAGCACTGTCATGCAGAGTAAAGCTAGTCCTTCCGAGGTGTGTCCTACTGTCAGAGCCCCATGCAATGTAGCATTCATCTGGGGCTCATCTGTTCACCCTGTGGTGCCTGACCCATAGTTGTTTGCATCTTAACCAATCACTCAAACCTCATTAACAAGAAACAGATAAAAGAGAAAGTATATGCATGTTTGTCTGTGCATGCATGCAGTGTTGTGCAGAATTTTCTCTCAAAATGTCCAGCTAGGTCAGATGAACAGTCCTTTACGAGCATTTCTACCTCTCTTTGTTTAAATTATGACCCAAGGACTTCACTGAGATGCAGGTGGCTGCCTTTGCATGGATAAAGGCCACATGTTCTTTGATCTGGCAAAACATTCCCCTGTACCCTGCAGATAATTATGAACTGCTGGTCCCCCAGTTCCTGGTTACAGCATGTTTATAGTTTCTCTTGGTTCAATTCCATGCTTTGTTTACAAGAACATTTATTATTCAGATTATTCAGTTTAAACACTGGTGGGCTCATTTCTTTAATGTTAAGTGTCTTTTTAAACAGTGTTCAGTAGGGCTTTTTCATGACTTGTACTTTGTGAGTCTCTCTCTTCCCTTTACCAGTTTCACATGATTAGTCCTTCATCTGTTATAAGCTTTCTGGAAGTAGTTTTCCTGTCTCTGCGGAGTTGCTTTTGTTTGCCATGTTGCCAAAACATCCTGCCAGCCTGGCTGGGTGAAGCAGTTCTCCCGATTCCCAGTACCAGGTAAAACCTACCTACAAAGCCCTAGGCAGCTGCTGAGTTCATTTACCAAGGGGGACATGTGAAAATGTGCTTTCAAAACAGGTAGCACATGACATTCAGTTGATTTTCGCTGCATAACATTGGTATTATTTTGGCATTTCTAAGAGGTGCAAGGTGTTCTGTGCTCAGATGTAATAAACAGCAAATTCTTCACCCTTGTGATTGGGGATCCACCTGGGAACCCATCAAAGGGAGATGAGCTTGTTAAGTTGTTTATTAGAAAACCACTGAGGACTCAGGGGTTGTGCAATTCCTCTTTAGGGCTGACTAAGGTGACATGGTCATTCCTCCTCCAGAGTGGGGGACTCCATCCCTCTCTTGAGGATGCAATCCAGGTTTTCTGATCTGAGGTTCACCATTGCCGGAGGGGCTTCTTCCTCAGGAATAGTTATCCATCACTGCCGGCACTGCTAATTGATCATCAAGTGAAGTTGCTTTCTGGCTCTTGGGCAGCACACTGTCTCTTTGGCAGAAACATGGAGAATGCCCTCATGCAAATATGCAGGCCTGTGCCTTCCTTCCTCTGTCTTGCAGTTCCATGTTCAACTTCAACCTTGACGTCAAGATAAATCAAGCTGCTGATACAGAGCTACAATAATTAGTTCTTGTTTCCACTAACTAATCACGTCTTTTCAAGCCCAGCAATAAAATTCCATGTAAGTGAAGCAAAATGATAATTTAAAATAAATGTGGCAGCCAATTGCGAAGAAGAACCAATCATCCAGAGAGCAGCAAACCAGGAGTCAATGGAGAGTGACCTCAAAACCCTTCAAAAGAAGGTAACTCGACATTGCTAGCATGAAATTACCAGGAGTTTGGCACCCAAGGCACCTTACACCACCAGCTTTTGAAGAATTAATGAAGATAACAGAAGAATTTAAACCGAATTTTCATGCCTTAGAACAAGGAGGTGATACACAGGTAACAGAGGAGGTATAGTGTTTAGCCTAATGCAAAGACATTCTTAGGCTGAGGGTTACAGAAACTAATAATTTTGTATTATTGTTACTGTTATTATGTAAAATTTCTTGACACTTGTCAGCTCTAAAAGCGTTAGACCCTACAGCCAGAGCCATTATTTATGAGTTTTTAGTGTAAATGCATACCTTACCAATCCCTGAGATTAGCGCACAACCTTGCGCATGAAGTTATGACATCAAACCATTGCATGCACAGCCTTTATCTCTGCATGAGCTCGGCTGGGCAACAGGCTCGTGGATTCTGGCTGTGCAGTGCTAACAGAGCTGACTACTGAAGAGAGACACTAAACTTGGTGTTCTAAAACCACCCTGGATTACTTTGATTTTTTGATTTGCCCCCAATTTTTTGATTGTTCATAAAGCCTTGAGGTGATAGGACGAGGGGAATGGGTATAAACTGGAGAGGGGCAGATTTAGGCTTGATATAAATAATTTCTTCACCATGAGAGTGGTGAGACACTGGAACAGATTGCACAGGGAGGTTGTGGCTGTCCCATCCCTGTAGGTGTTCAAGGCCAGGTTGGATGGGGCCTTGGGCGGCCTGAGCCAGTGGGAGGTGTCCCTGCCTATTGCAGGGGGGGGTGGAACTGAATGATCTTTAAGGTCCCTTCCAACCCAAACTATTCCATGATTCTATGACTTTTAAACATTAATTTAACTTGACTTTTATACTCATGAATGTGTGAGAGAGAGGCTACACAACTATATTTTATGGCAATATAGACTTGTTTCTGAGTCCAACTGAAATTTCCGTTCCCTACTGAGACCTCATTGCTCTGCAGCACCACTGTACCCTCTCGCTCGCTGCTGGAACTGTGCTCGGGGTGCAGCATCAGCCATGCAACATCCTTCCCAAAAACCAGCAGAATCAGGCACTCCCTTTGTAACCTGAACTAAACGCAACAAAGGTAAACAGACTTGTTTCTCTTCCTTTTTCATAGCAGGTCAGTGATGCAATGCCTCTAATGAGCACTTCACAGTTGCCCATAGCCGAATTGCTCAGAAATGTTCAGTGCCCTGCAGGTATTTTGCCATCCTCCCCTTTTATCAATGGTTACTTTCAATCACAGACACTTCTGTTCTTGCCTGCTGTTACTTGAGCTGAAGAGCCAGCTGCTATGGTCTGTTCTTTAAACACGGACAGAGGATTTTTGTTATCTGGCAAATAGAACAAAAAAGCGGGCAGAACACAAAGAACAGGTTTAACAGCCATGTCTAATCTTTGTGAAATTCCAAAGAAAAAATAGGCTCGGGTTATAGGGCAATTCAAATTCCTTCCCACTGTTACCTAGATCTCATCTAACAAGAACAAAGAAAATGTTGGGTGTTATTTTCAAGCAGGAGTGAATGCATGTGACATTCACTGTTTGGAACAAGGCCCTTAGTCTATAAGAGATAGTATTAACATGCTTTCAATTCAAATCACAATGTACAGACATTCCTATATAAAAATATATGTGTATACACATGTACACATATTCCTATGTACATGAAAATGAAGTTTTTGAAAAGATGGAGTAAAGAGAGAAAGAGAAAGGTAGAGGAAGATGCCAAGTCTTCACCCACCAGAAAAAAGCCATTCTTATAACAGCCTCCAAGGAGATGGCAGTGTAAAGCAGCAGTGTTTCCACTGCCTGTTTCTTCCCTAGCTAGTGCTGATCCCTCCTATCCAGCCTCTACAAAAGAGATGAAGTTTAAGGAAACGCTTCACAGCAGCGGTAGTGCAAGACTCCTCCAGGCCCCTGCTTCTGCTTTGTGTATGAGGAAGGGTCTTTTCTACCAGAAGCAAGTCTACACTCTTAAGAGCAAATGTTAAATCTTAGACGGCAAAACCCATGGCAGTACTATGAGAAACCCACGAGAGGGAAAACATGGAATTATGCACTGTCTGAAGAGAAGAAAGTGTGGGTTTGCCCCAGGTTACTGACAAAGGGGACAATTAATTCTGCTAAATAATATTGCCCAACAGAATATCATTTGACTCTATGATTGGCCCAAACCAGAAAGACAGGAACTCTTAAAAGAATAAAAATGGAAAATTGTGCAGATTTTTTCAGAGATTATCCTTTCAAATCAGGTATGACACCTCTATGAAACATGTGAGCCTTGGTAGGGCTGAGTGGTATATTAGATTCTCTTTGCAGGGCTCCTATCTTAATTTTACCACAGTTCTCAGGAAATTAAATACTCTTTATAGTGTTCCTTCATTTGTGATGTACCTGACCTTGGTCTACATTTAGATTTTTTCCAGTTGGATCAAATTGGGCAGTCGTAATCCCTGCTTTCTGCTGTTGCTGAATCTGAAATATCTGAATTAATGAGGTCTCTTGTTTCAATATCACATGATCTAAGCTGTCAAAATACTTGCTTTCTCCCTGAGTGATGTACAAAAGTATGAAAATGTAAATCATCTACATGCTCTTTAAATGCTCCTTTACGTATAAACCACTAACCCAGCTGCCTTTTACTTTCCAAGCTGTATACTGCAATACACAAAGAATGCTCAAATTCTGTCAAATTTAACCACAAGTATAAAGATAATCCCAGGCATGTTGTGCCTTAGACTCACTTAAACTGCAAAAATCAGCTTAACCAAACTATCTGCTTATACTGTATCTTTTGACTAAGTCTCTCAAATAGATAGCTCCCAGCTAATAGTATAAACCAAAAGATACATTATGAACTCAACTGAAACCATAAAGATTAGGGATAGCTAAGACTTTAATGTTCTTCTAATACTTTTTTGATATTGGAACCTTCCTCTTAACAGGAAAGGCGAGCTAAAAAACCTAATAAAAACACTTGTATTTTATGCTGCATCTAATGAATGATCCTATAATCCTGTAACCGATGGTAATTGTTAAATAAGGCAAAACCCACATTAAAGTGCTGTGGTCCTGCTGTCAGCTGGCGTAACTCCGTATCTTCAATGCTGCAGAAGCCAATTTAGCAGTGGTAGGTCTGGTCCATCATCTTTGGAAAGAAACAGATTAACATCTCATCAGTATGATGCAAGAGGCTTTCCTTTGTCTACGTAGCTCTAGCATGCAGATAGCTGAAGCAACTTTCAACTTTTCAACTTGCAGCCTGGTGGAAGGACACAAATACCTATTTGTTGACTGCGACACTCAAGATGCAGGCAGCAAACATGGTAGATACTCTGGGTGTATGTGTATCTAAGTGTTTCTGCAAACAGGCGTGTACTCTAACTTCTTTTCTGTCCCATGTATTTAAGAACAGAAACTTCCTTCCCAGTTTGTAGGAAACACTTTATAGTTTAGGATGAAGATAATTAAGTGTATGTAAAGAATTTACTGGGAGTAAGTCGAGGCGGTGCCTTGTATTTAGCACAAAATACACAGAAAAGAATTCTTGTCTCTTTTCATGTTTCTCTTCAGTCCAGAGGGATTTTGAGAAACTTGACTGGGACAACTGAAACCCCACGGAGCTCAACAAAGAGATGTGCTGAAGTTCTGCATATAGAATTAACCCCTTCCCCTCACGCATGCTGCAATCTGCCTCAATGGGCAGCAGTCTTGCTAAAAAGGACCAGAGGATTACGGTGAACATCAGGTTCAGTGTAAGTTAAGAGTGCACATGGCCTAAAAGGGGATTGTGAGGGACACAGGTTTGTTTAATGCAGCAGAGAGGAGGCTAGGGTAGAACCAGATGGCTTGAAGTGTAGCTCAACAGCTTGAATAGTAATTACAAAGATCACAAAGGCAGACTTAGTTGAGGTAGACAATTTAACAAGGGAGAAATCACCTATAAATCACCATTTTGAAGGTTCAGGAGAAACTTTTCATCAGGAGGCTGCTCAACACTAGAACAAACTGCACAAGGAGGTGCTATAATCTCCATCCTTGGAGGTTTTCAAGACACAAGTAGAGAAAATTACGCTGACCTGCAAATGGAACTACAGACCTCCAGAGGATCTTTCCAACCAGCACTGCTATGTTTGTGAATCTTATAACAGATATCCTACACTTACCTTTCTCTGTTGGTAACAGCTGTATTCTCCCAGATAAATGGAGCTTTTCTGGGTTGTTCAGAAAAGCACAGGTGTCTTTAGGCCTCTAGGGAACACTTTGGTCAGAAATCAGGCATTTTGGGTACCTGTGCTACAGCTTTGTTTTCCTCTTCATATCCTCAAAATATTGGAAAGCAAAGAAAGATTCTAAATACCAACATGATAAAAAAAATAATAACAGGGTATCTTCTGCTTCCATCTACTGGGACTTTGTCTCATTTGAAAGAGGAGTTCTAGCTACAGAGTAAAAAATTATTCATTATGGGTTGGTCTACCCACAGAACTTTGCTTCAATGAATCCAAATGGAGGATGGGCCAGAGGCTCAGCTGGTGTAAGTTCAGCATGTGACAGTCAGTGCAAATATAGTGATTTACACCAGCTGAGATATGGCTTTCTGTTTCTATTTTAAAAAATCAGCTGTAAGAATAGATTTCTTCTTACTTGCCCGGTATGGTTCTGTTGAGCTATTTAACTGCACTAACATGATGACTGTTTTTAGTGCAAACCATAAATGAAACATCCATTGTGCCACATAAAGTACGTCTTCTCGCTCAGATTGATTTTAGAGGTGCTAATTATATTATATAATGTTGCGGGAACTACAGTAATTCACCTCTAAAATCCATTTAATTTCTTTTTAATTACTCATGTTTACCAATTCCCTTAGATTCAGAAAAGGCTCAAAATTGCATCTAGCAAAGGAGGCTTGAAGTGGAATGATTAAGAACATCTGGCATATACATAATTATACCAGGCAATTTATTCCGCCTTTACCATTTCACTATAACTGTGGTAATGAGGTAGAGCTGGATTTTATCACTTTTCTGAACATTTAGAAGTACCTTACAGAGCAGACAGTTTTACTGATATAACTGAGAATAATTAAAGTGTATAACACCAAAACTTAGCAGAAAGGGTGGCGTATTCTTTCCTTTACTAAATAGAGCTCTCAGCCCCAGATGTAGGGTCCACTTTATCTATGAATTAATTCAGACCAGTCTGAATTTATCTGAAAGACTATCTGAATGCCACTAACCATAGTAAACACCATGGGCATCTGGTCATAGGTTAGTAAAAGTATGCATCAATACTAAAATCGCATTGCATTCTATCAATATTTTATCTTCAGAAGCGAATAAAAATATAGAAAAAGCAATGTCACACCATACTATGTCAAGAATTTTTGAAGTTAAACATATAATTCTTACTTTAAAAAATTGTGCGTTGTATGACCATAGAGGAGCAATCAAATAAAGCATTTTACTTGCAAAATACCTTTTTAGTTTTCCTTTGTGGACAAATAAAAAGATTTAGGTTGCTTGAAATTTGTGAAGGCCAGATTTCCAAGGCTTAGTGACTCTGAATTGAGTTTTTGAGTTAGCATATGTGGCGACCTTCTCACTCATGGTTACTTTGCTTCTGCTGGACCAGGAGATTCTCAAATGAGTTCAGATGAGAGTGATGAGGGGCTTTTGATATTTGCACATCTACAGTCTTTTGCTATACCATCAGCACACTGAGTATCCCACCTGGGAAGTACTCACAGGGGTGAGAAGGACAAGCAGGGCAGCACCGGGAGGAGCAAGAGGGTCCTGTCTGGACTTCTCTCCTGTATCTCAACAATAATTGTTGCTTCTAGTAGGCAACACATACATATGTGTGGTACAAATGTAGTCACAGAGACTTCAGTCTCATCTCTTCAGTTAAAGCAAGAGAAAGATATGGACATTGTGGAATCATAGAATCACAAAATCATAAAATGTTTTGGTTTATGCTGAAGATGTCCCAGTGAATCAATGATGACTTTATTGCTTGTGGAAGACACTATGAAAGCTTGTCCAGCATGCAAGCCACTGGACAGGGTCACACTAGATAAGAGAGAGCACTGCTGTTACACTGACAATGACTGACTTGTGAAACTTGTGGCTGGGAAGAGGAGAGTTTACTACCTTGGCATCCCTTGGTGTGTTTAAGAACACACAGAACCTCATTTAAGAGGATTTAAAAGAATACCAGGAAGAGCTATGAGTTCATACATACATTAGTGCATAAATTTGGCTTTCATTATGCAAGTGAAAAGACTGACTGTAAAGGTGGCTCTTTCTTCTCAGGATCGGATAATCTTATTCCCTAGCTACCATCTTTTTGTATCTTTTTATTCTTAGCAACCATTGACTGATCAAGAATGATCCAGAGCCACCTCCTGGGAAGTGTCACTAGACACAGTATTACCAACAGCTTCTATTACCATGGCACCATGAGAATCTGAAAGAAGACATCTCCTGAGAGCATTCTAGAGTGATGTGACTAGTGTCAGGAATAACCATCAGAAACAGGTGACTGCAGAAAGCCTGACTCCTTCTGTACAAGTTCTTAGAACAGAAAAATGAGCTAAAAACAAATCAGTGAAATATGGGCTCCTTTTTCTGAATTTCATAATAAAAGTATTCCATCACATTAATTTAGAGCCTCAACAAACTAATTTGAATACCAATAGCTTGTGTTTGTAAATTCTGCTTCATAGATTTCCATAAGATGTGCAAAGAAAAAATCTATCCCTGGTACACAGTCAGAACAGATTCTACAGGAAGGAACCCAGGCTGAATAACGAAGTACAAAAGGGACAATGGTAGGTTTGTAAGGTTTCGAGCACTCAGTTTGTTATAGACCACCACAATTTAGGGCCACCACAGATCACCACTCTGGCCAGCTGATGAAGAGAAAACTCACTTTCTCCACCTGGACTGGTTAAGAGAAGGAATGCATGCATAGAAGGAACATCTACGCAAAAGCTAGATCTCAAAAGAGTTAGTCCAGTGTTTGTTAGACTCACAAACACCATGAATAGTCACTCTTCTTATCAGAAAACTTATTGCTAAAAGAGAGGTGCACCAGGCCACCAGCAACTCAACTTTAAGGATGACAGGATACACTACATATTCTCCGCATGTACTGTAAGCAAGAAAACCAGTAAGCAATACTGTTCGCTGTCCATATTCTTGTGTCATTTCTTCAAGTTCTTAGACCAGGACCTTCTTTCTTCTGCTGTGTCTTGTCCTTATCATTCACACCTTGTTGGCTCCCAGCTGCCATGTGGAGCTGATTCCCTTTTTTCCACTCAAGGGGTTTGTCAAGTCCATCACAGCACTGAACTTGTCTTTTCTTGTTGTTTTGACTGTCTCTTGCTCCATCTTCCTGTTTCTTTTTTTTTTTTTTTTGCAGTTTGGAAGTACCTTACTGTGGTCTGGATTACCCCTGTGAATACAAGTGACAATGTTATTGAAGATTCAGCTTTTCTTCCTGGTTCCCTGTCTGCCAAATATTGAACCAAGTTATTTTAGAGACTACTGTTCAAATCCAGGCAACAAAAATGCATATGTTTACTCCTGTTTTAACCACACAGACTTTTTAGGATGCAGTCCAAACTTGATTTGAGCTGGCCCAGCAGCTCCCTTTACATGATAATATTAGCATTTCCCTGAATAAACTGAGTCTTAGAAAATTCATTGAAGAATACCATATTCTGAAAAAACCCACACCATTTTATAGGACAGGTGTATGTTACCACCTCAAGTTAAGATTCCTTTTTAATATATATCTTGTCTAGGCATACTTTCAGATTTCTACAAAGGAATTGATTTCCTACTCTTTCAAAGATTTAACTGAAAGATTTTCTGGTGGTTGAAAGAAATAAACTGAAAGAAATTCTAGTGGTTGTTGTTTTCATTTGAAATATTTTATTGGCATAGTTGTATATTTCTTGCCATATGCTAATTCCATATCTGTGGCCAGGTCATGATCTGATTCCTCCTTATAGAGCCAATTGACTCCTTGTATCTTAGTTATGTAATTCCTGATAAAAATCTGTTTAACTGAGATTATATGTTTTAAATCTGGTCTTTCTGACCAGTTTTCTTGGTTAACACAAGGCTGTTCAGCGATATCAACAGCACTGTAAACCTCCTTTCCTGAAGACCACCTTTTGGTCACTAACTCTCAATCCTCTGAGACTACTGGATAATTTTTCGGGATAAGGCTGATGAAGATGCTCAAGCACACAATCTATTCGCTGTCTTTACCACTGAGTGATTTTTTTAAAAACAATATTTTCTTGGATACTTCTGGCTGTAGCGTCAGTTCACTTAGCAGAAGGTCTGCATGAAGACAGATCATCAGACTACCGTATTTTTTGGAACTGTAGCGTTGCTGTGGACAGCACAACATGAAAGATGAGGGAAAAAAAATAGCAGAAGGAAAAATTAAGTAAACTAAGTGGCAAACATGAAAACTCACAAGTTAACTGGTCCTAAGATTTTATTTCTATTAAGTGCTTGTTTTCAAAGTCTTCATAGAGCCCATTTCTTAGTCTGTATAAGTACAAACGTGCTAAAGTTCCTCACTGTAGCTGCACTGTAGACAGAATGAAAGCTTTAGCCCTCACCAGTGAAAATTACCATCCATTCATCAAATTTACATTTAATCTTCATAATGGTATAAATCACTAAAGCAACAAATATTGTTGAGGATACACATGGCTTTTGGGTTTTTTTGAATTAATTTAATGGTATGCATTTATCAACACTAACTTCTGTTGTTTAATGAAGGGGAACATCACTTACTGAGAGCAAGATTGTCTCTGAGCCATTTCAGGGAGTGTGCATGCATGCATGCATAGTCTGATAAATGCAGTACTTCCTACAAAAGAACCTCTTTTCTGTTGCTTATAGCTTTGTCATACCTTCACTATAATTTTCCACTCTGAGAATTCATATAAGGCAGGAGTTGGCTAGGCTTTTTTTTTTTCTGGTTTTGGTTATTGTGGGATTTTTTTCCGTTTTCTTTTTTTTTTTTTTTTGCGAAAACCAGGTGAGAACAAAGTTTAGGACTTCTGAACAAGAATAAAAGAGGACAGAAAGCATAGTTTCCTTCTCTATCTTAAAATAACATTGGAACACTTTTTTATTTTGTTTTGCTTTGCTTATTTTCATTGGAAAACATGAGTATACTTGAATTTAGACCAAGTGTGATCTTTGAGGTCACAGCTCTGCCTTTACCTGCTGCTGTGAAAATCCACCAAATCGTAAAGTTCAATTTAGTGGATTTTTGTGACTTTGTCTTTTGACGTTTTTGAAGGTGGCAGCTTCAGTCTCAGAAGATTGCACAGCCTCTAAGACATGTGATCCCTCTTACATTCAACTAGTGTGGAGCACGGGCCAGAGTTCCTTGGGATATCACTTTCTGCAGCTTGCAATCATGAAAACAGAGCTGGACTTTCTCTCCAATTACTGCTGAAGGTCTGTGTAGCTCTTAGCTAGGTAAATAGAAAGGCTGTATGGGGACAGCTAGGATGACATGCAGCCAAGACGAAGGGGGTGAAAGACACTCAAAGCTTGAAGCACCAGTGGGGCAGGGATTAGTGGAAAAAGGGGAAGACAAGAATTTGGGAGAAGGATCCAGCAAAGTGATAGAATGGAGGAGAGAGAATGAGGAGTTTAAGCAGGGTCTCATCTTGGGAGGAGGGGGTAAAATAGGATTGAATAGCACAATAGGAAAACAAGACAAAAAAACCCCAAGTTGGAGGGGTAGAACTGAAGGCCTCAGACCTGTAGATGGAAGAACAGAAGGATCTATTTGGGATTTCCAGGGAAAAACAACAATGGTTTGTAAACTTCCATTACAACTCTCTGAGCATCTTCAGACATGCCAAAGTCTGGCAATATTACTATAGTGATAAAATGTATTTAGTGAGGCACAATATAGTGGGCTAAATAGCTGCAGTAAAAAAGGCTTGAAACTACACTTTGTGAAGCACGAAGAAACTTGTGGTTCCTAGTAAAGAAGGCAGGAGTTTTAGACAGGAATCAGTCAATTGAAGACTGTACCATAAGAAGTCTGCAACAATGGACTTTGCACAACTTTAGTAAAGTAAGGGTAGTTAACTTCTGATTGCGTAATGCTGCACTTCATGATGTTCTTGGAAAGTCACAGTTTTCTGTGTACCAAGTGATCTTTTAAGGCAAGAGCTTCAAAGCGTTTGATAGCAGCCGCTTTTCATTGACTACGAGCCCAACACCAAGCTGTTCTAAAAGTCTATTTATTTTACATAAAAGTTTTCCTGCTGGAGAAAAGACTTCTTTTGGGTATAGAAAAGCAGTAGTGCCAACCAGACACCAAAACAGGAACAGGAGAAAAAACATGAAAAAAAAAATCTGCTACCTTTTCCCCCTAAAAAATGCAATACAAATCTAGTTGGAAACCTTAGTGTATTTTAAATCTATCTCACACTGCACTTGAACTTCTGCCCTTTAAGAAATAGCTGATAATACTGTTTTCTTTCTGGTTTTTTTTTCATCTCTGTTAATAGATATAGACAAGTCTTTATCAGTAAATAATAAAGCAATTATTTTTAACAATTTCAATTTCTTAGTTGAAATAAATTATGAAACAATAATTTTCTCCCTAAGGTCTTTGCAGAAAATCTGCACACCCTGTCTATGAATCATGATATGTGTAGCTCGTAGGCCCTTACTCCTACTCACAACAAAAAGACCTCTCTACCATTATCATTTTCAGAGACAGTTAATGCTTTAACTCCAATAATTGATAAGCTTATGCCAGACTACCAAATCAGATTAATTACTATTCACCTGTATTGGTTTGGAGGGCATAGCTTGTATTTATTCGTTATTTTTTTCCTAGAATTAAAATACTTCCAACCTCTTTACTTTCTTCTGGACAGGTATTGCATGCAAGTGCCCAGTCTGCAAAAGGCCAGATAAAAGAGAACACCATGCAATGGACCCGCTCAGTGGAGCAACTCGTGCACCATAAATCACGTTAACAGTGCCCTTTTTTTTGAAGGTTGGAGTAAACGTAAGCATGCTATTAAATTCAGCTGAATTGGCATTGCTGAATTAAACAATAAACCCAAAGAAGCTCTTCAAGCTATTGATTTCTGCAGTGCATTGTATGCATTTACGTAAATCTAATTAAAACATTGTGCATAACCCAATTACGAGCCATTCCCTTACAGCAAGTTTTATATTTATCTAAGCCAGGCTGCACCAGCTGTGAGACATAACCCTGGATTTGCAAACAGCTATTGTGTAACAGCTGAAGTGGTCAGACAGATACTCTGATGATTTCGTCTTTCTGCTAATGAATTCTGTGCTTGTGAATCAGGAGCATTTTTTGGCTTATCAAGCTACTGAGTTTTACATCATTGATATGTTTCTGCTAACAGATTGCTCAGGAGATAAATTAAAGGTACAAATTAAAAGGCAAGTAGTTGAGAAGCCAAGGGACAACAGAAGACCTCCACTTTTTATTCTGCTAGTAAGTGGGGAGGCATTGCTTTTTAGGGGATGCAGTCTCCCTCCGTTGGGAATACAGAGGCACTGGGAATACAGGGGAATGGCCTTAAAATGTCGGGGTTTAATGCTAGCTGCTCTGAACACCACTATTGCAACCTTAAGGCTGTGTAGAGCATCACTATTTAGATTTTGATGGGGTGAGATTGAAGGAATGTTAATCGTAGTCCCTCTGACATCCTGTAAATGCAGCTCCATCACCCAAGTACCAGTGACAGAAGAAGCAGCTTGTGTCATTTTTAACCAACACTACACATAAATCTTCCCACAACGGATCTACACCATGTTGGTGACAGTAATGGCCTACATATAATCTTTTCTAAAGTTGGATGAAATAGAAGATTCAGGGGAAGGGAACAGTAGACTCAATTTTCTTTCCAGGAATCGAGCTATCCCTAAGCTTCCTTGTCACCTCCAGGAGCACTTTGAAGAAGTGCCTCCTTTCAAGGCTCAGATCTATGCTCTCCACAGATTATGAAGAAGAGCTAACACAGAAGAATGCTTCCTAAGGCAGGGAAAAATGGGAAGGAAGATAAATCTGACTGAACCATATGGGAGGGATAGTGGTGTAGGAAAGACCAGTTAGGCATATGCAGGGGCAGAGAGAGGAGAATGGGAATGGAGAAGACAGAAAAGCAGAGTACTGGTGACGGTGATACACAGACAGAAGGACTGTTAGCAGCTCATGGATGGGATAGCACAGAGCAACAGAGGGAAAAAAGGACACTGCTTCCTCCAGTGAGTTACTGACTGTTTCATTCCTCTAAGGCAGGAATTGATGCTGTTGGGTGGAAAGCCCAGCCAAGTTCTCACCTATGACTCTTGGCAAATCAATTTTCCTTTCCTTTCTCTGCTTCCTTTTAGTCAGGGGCTTATGGGGACAGCTTAGCAGGCCAGTAGCCTTGATTCTTCCCCTACCAACGTAGCACTGTGACTGCAGAGGCAAAGCTGCTGGCTGCACAGCAGAATGATGAGTAGCAGTCTCTCCTCATGCAACCTTTAAGCGTAGGCTTAGTTAGTACAGTGCTACAAGCATTCCCAGGGGCAAGTGAGATTGACGTGGCACCTGAGCACATGTACTACCCAACTCCACGATTTAAAACTCTACATGCCATTTCCTTCCAGTTGGAGAAAAGTTTATGAGCTTGAACAGGCAATAAAAGCTTCTCTCCATGCTAATGAAATGTCCAAGTCCTAATGGATTAGTAGTTTTCATATCAGATTAAATCTGCTTTTTTGCTGATAAAAACACAAAAGTCACCCCCCTAATAGGCTTTCAGATTTTGTTAGCAAAAATGCATATCTGTAGAGCACAGTGCCTATGGGATACAAACAGGACAGAAAAGGCACTAACACATTATGATGAACTACTCAAAAACTCTTCTTTCCTCCAGCTGACGAGAACACTCAGGCAATGGGCAGAAGGCTATTGGTGATGTAGAGAAGCCCCGTGGGCACTTTCCTAGAAGCCCATGCACGGTCAGTCCACCTCTGGTCTCCACAGCAGTCCCAGAGCTGTTCTACAGCCCTGGTCAGATATGAGACCTTGGAGTCAGGAAAAATCGTTCCACTCACTTCAAAGAGTTCAGGCCCTTTTGATACTAGAAGCTTCTCCACATGTCTCTGTGAAGCCACTGAATGAACACAGATACCAGACTCAACGTCTCACCAGTAAGTTTTCATCCCTGAAAACTGCAAACATTATTTTCGGATACAACACCAACCAGGCAATTCCTCCAGAAAGCTATTTAGACTGTTGTGTTAAAGTAAGCAAACTCTGACAGCACGAGCAAGCGCAACCAGCTGGCTCACACCTATGCCATTTAGAGCTTACTCTTTCTGTCCTGAATGACTCTCTGTCCTCTAGAAATGAGTTAAAGAGTTCCCCAACAGAGTTGGAGAGTAAGTTATCAACTAAGCACTGTGGATGACAGAGGTCCAGCCCTAAAGTGGGCTCCTTGTCTTTCCTTTAACTGTACAGATATTATTGGAAGCCTGGCAAAGAGTAGAGCATTGCTGTGTGGTTGAAATACTCTGAAAACACAGAAGAACCCCATGATGCTGGAAAGCAAAGCCTATGCACAGGGTGATGACAGAGCCACTGTGAGACTGCACTTGCAGATGTGAATTCTTGCTGTGGATACGCTGCTGGCAGCCTTCCAGAGGTGCCCACAGGCTGAATCTCAGAGCCTCAGTCTCCCCCTCTCAGACACCTCACCATTCCCGTGCAGCAGTGCTTTGCCATACATCCCATTGGGTTTGCAATTATATTAAAGCCCCTGCACATGCCAAGTCTTTCTGCAGAAGTGGTTTAACATACAGGACAAAAAATTAACTCAACCCAGGGGTACTTTGATGGCGTGTTGTATACAAGGCCATTTTTGTTTTTCTCTTTACCTTTTTGAAACTTTTCCATTTGTTATTCTGGACCTTAACAGCATGAGGCTATATTCCATTTCAATCAGTGCCCCACCTTGTTCCGCTGCTTTCATTTCTGACTGAGACTAATGTAACTTCTAGAAAGGAAGGAACAGAGATAGATGAATTATGGCACTTGAAGTCAGAGAAAGAATTCTGAAAGGAAAATATCATTAAGAAATAAATTGAAAAACGGAAGCTCCTGTGACATAGCAACAGGAATTATTGTTTTAGGGGGGAAACCATCACAGGCAGCTTAATTCCATTTTAGCCTGTTGCTCTCAGGATTCGGAATGTTTGCTTATGTATTTGGATAGAATGTAAACCTCTTCTACACACATTGTTAGCTGTAATGGGTATTATTTTGCATTTAATTAAAATACTGACATATTCCCACTGATAAAAAAGTTTCCACTGCTTTTCAGAAAGAGTGAGGACATTTGACTTTAGGATGTAGTTATTAACTGCTGAGCACGTACCTGGGATGGTAAAAGTTTTACTTGTTGGGAAAAGCACTACTGCTCCTGTAAAAACAAAGGTGTGAAAGAGATTGAAATGTCTGAAAGAAATTCAAGATGGAAAGGGAAAATACACGAGTATGTGACTGTAAAAATGGCAAAGGGACATTTGCGTGTTTGATCAATGACTGATACAAACATAATTTTACATGGAAATGTGAGTACACAGGGACAGGAATTGCTGCTAGAACTTGATAAAAGTTTTCACTCAATAGCTGGTTGCCTGGGATGAAGTGAGGTGAGTTGCAATAAAAGTACAGGCATATGAAAGCCTGCATTGAGGGACTGATTCAATGCTTAGCATGATCTGAATTTGCGTGGTATAAAAGGGGGCCTTTTCTTAAGTGAGTTTCCTACTTTTAGTAGCATTTAAAGTTACAGGAGAGGGTGAGGAGAACAAGAAACAAACCTAACTTTGACCCAAAGTCCAAAAATACAAGTTAGAAAAGTTCTGCTCAACACAACCCTGTACTGTCAACCTCCAGTTACCTCCTGACATTTCTTCTGCTCAACACCAAAACTCCTCCTCCCAATACTGGACTTCTCGCTCCTACCAAAGACTGGCTAAGAATTTGGAAATCAGGTAGGGCAGTGGCTCTCTGGAAATCCCTACTTTCTACAGAGCTATACTTAAAGAGCTTACAGGGTAAGGCCCTTGTAAGTTAAGGCCTATCTTCTCTGGCCATTTTTTAAAGATAAAACAAGTCCATTTTTCAGAGATTTTTTATTCAGGAGGTACCTTACTCCGAGGTGAACAGACTTTATCCTGGGATACTCTATGAGCATTGGAGGTAGTCTCTAGTTTCCCCATGCTTACAGGTCCCTCTCACATGGCCTGAAAACAAGGTCCCATAGAAGATCTTGCCTAGTAACAGAGAAATACATTTCTTGGGGGTCTGGAACCATCCCATCACCACCAAGCACTAAACCCTGTCACTATTTTTTCTAAAGTTGCAGGAATTATTGTCCTCTTTTTTTTTTTTTTTTTTTAAATAATTAGACACAGTGAATTCAGTGTAAAAACACTACGGATTAAGAAATATTGCCTGAATGGGTCAATATTCCTACTTCTTAGACATGCTAGCTCTTCTTTTTTTTTTTTAAAGAAAAAAAGCCAAACACTAAAGATAGAGGGATGTGTCATGTCTGTTAGTTATATCTCAAATTATTTCAAGATGACTTAACTGAAATGCTGAGAAAAAAAACAAATCACTTCTAAACAGACCAGTAATACAGCTGCTGTAAGCAATCTTGATTCATGACTTCTTAACAGTACTTTTAGTACGCCGTTTACTTCTATACTTTCACCTAATTATCAATACAACCTTAAGAGCCGAAAAAAGATTGAAGATGCATAATCCCAGCAGAGCATCACAAGGGAAGCCAGAGAGATGGATAAGAAGACATTTATCTAGTTACTACGTCCATTAAACCTAAAATACTTTAAAAAAGTCAAGACGAATATTTTAAAATTGCTCCAATTAGTTGTCATCAGAATTCTGAGACTTTTAGAAAGCAACAAACTACGTGAAGGATAACTGAGCTCAGTCTATAGTACTTACGTTGTCCTCAGCCTCCCTGAAAATCATGCACACAACCTAGTTACCAGACCTGGTAGGAACTGAGAACTGGTGTAGACAGCAAATTTTCAAGTACTGGTGTCACTGCCCCCAGAGCTCAGCACATTATTATGGATTTGGAATTTTTTTCACACAGCAAGTCTGGGAACTACAGCAGATGAAAGTTTTGTGAAAGACTGTTTTTACACTAGAAAATTATATTCCAGGAGATTGAAACCATATTGTGAGGATAGGGACATTCTGAGGAATCGAAAACCAAACTAACATAGAAAAGTGTTTTTAAAACAAATGTCTCAATATTGTTGCAACCAAACAGAATCACAGGCTCAGAGAATGGATGAGGTTGGAAGGGATCCCTGGGGATTGTCTAGTCCCATTCCCACACTCACGCAGGGTCTCCTAGAGCAGGTTTCTCAGGGCTGCTCATCTACCAAACCTGCTGTTTCACCCATTCCCCTAGAACACGGCCCACCCACATTTTACAAGAGTTCTTAGGTGCTTGTGAAATGAATATTGATGGACGGGACTATGAAATTGATAAGGTTAGATCACGAAGTCCATTGAAACAAGGTTTTTTCCAATATATTTAGGAATTTATTCTCTGATACCAACAGATATATCTGGCTGAGGAATTAGATAAATCCTAGGTAATTACAAGAACTTGGTTCCCAAGTATTTGGCTCAGTGAAATCATGGGAAATCTGCCTTTCATGGACTGCAGAAAGCAGATGTTCAGAGTGGACATATTTATGAAAGTTTTTAATACAGTAGCATGGATCAATACTGAGCTTCTACTACGTTTCTGTGCACCTCAGCCTTCGGGGGTCTGTAGAGCATTCTATGGCCACTGCTCTGAACAAAAGACACAAATGATTTCTTCAAATGACCACTTGATGTCACTTGACACCATGCTACCAAACTTGATGAAGTCCACTTCTGGGCAATAAACAAAGGTTCTTATAGTAGGTTATCTGGAAATGAGAAAACAAGATGCCAAAAAAAGTTCTATAAAAAGCTCATATTTATTTGTATGAACAGTTTTTCTACTGTCCTTGTAAACCATTGTTGACGACGGTTAAATTATTTACAAATACACAATCTCTTCTTGTCCGGAGGAGTATTGGTACCAGCTTTTTCTTCCAGAGAGACTGTAGAATTATCTACTAAGACTAAGACTTATTAAATTAAGATGTGTTCCTCACTTTTTGGGTGCCCAGTTTTGAGGATGCATCAAAGAGACACCAGTGTTTCTAGATTACCCTTCTGCAATCCAATGCCACTAGCCACTTCGCAAGCTTTGGCTACACCTCAGATTTTCTCTCCCTTACAGCTTCATTCTTTACTGACATAGTGAATTCCACATTTCCCATGCAAATGAAATCCCAGCTCTGAAAAATAAGTCAAGATGCTGTATTTCCTAATCTATCTTGTCCAAAGAAAAGTTAATTATTTTCCCCTCCACAACATTTTTCAAAGATCAGCATGCCCTGAATTTTAATAAATTCACATAATCACAGCCTTACAGTCTCTCCTCTCTCTCTCCATTTATGTACTGCTGGGACATTGATTTATTTGTGACAGAAACCTTTATCCTGAGACTTGTATATGTTGGTTTTATCCCCTGGTATTCAAGAGCCAGGTGGTCTTGCCAGGAAATAGATAGGACTGTCTGTAAAATAAATGTTAACCCAGGAAATTTTCAATCCCAGGGCCAGTTGAAACAGTTTAGCCAGAAGAGATTTTCCTTGCAGTTTCATTGAAAGTGAAATGCTTCTCTGGATACTGTTTTCTATTATTAGATAGAAAAAAGTAAGTGACTTATTGGGGTTGTCCCATTTTGTTTTGAAAATGTCATGAGAGATCTAGTCTTACTTTAATCAAAGCAAAATGGATGAGTTGTATTGAAGTATACTTATAAAATATTTTATATTAGTTTTGATGTCTTAAATTTGGAACTGCTATTATCTAAAATTTTGAAGAATAGGATAGATTCTGCTTCTTGTTTCCCTTTCAACATTGTCATTTATCATAGAAAGAAAATAGCCAGCCCAGTGGTACAAATGTTAGGCATTTGCTTTCTTTTATGAAATGTTATACAGTCTCACCCAGGTAACAAGCTTTTCCTTAGCAAGGTAGTATAAATCAATACCAATAGGCCAGTTGCACTCCTCATTTGATACAAGTCAAATGGAGACTGCAGAAACTCAATACTTATGGTCAAGGACTGTCTAAAACCCCTCCAGGTACCTAATTTATGATTTGTTGTGCCTTAGCAGCTATCACTCTTCCTGCTCTGACCCTCAGTTCTCAGCTAGACCTGTTAGAAGCCATGGCAGATTCTTTCTTGAGGACTTCTTCAAGACATATGGGGAGATGTGGAATCTTTCCAAAAACCTCCAGGGATGAGGAAGTGATGCATTTAATTCCAACAACCGCCTATAACAAATTTACTTCTCCTCAGTAGCTGAGCTCCTGCTTGCTTTAATGCAACTCAACCCCAAAAACCCAGAAGGCTGTGTGTCTGTATGCACATCAGAAATGTTTCTGCAGAGATCTTTGGTAACATAGTGTGTGGAGCCACAACTGGGAGAGAGTATCCTTAAATATGTGTTGCTGCAGTACTAAATATTGCCCTTCCTATATCTGGGACAAGGGAAGGAGGGGCAGAAAAAGGATCAAACTTGCGGTTTGCTGCATCCCACATCAAGCAATGCAAATAAATGGGTTGTATATAGAGCCTGGTTGTAAATTTGGACAAGCTGTGATACCTTCAAGATGACGAAGAACATAAAAATGACTTTATATAGCAGAGATAAACCCCCATTAGATGTTTTAACCTCCCGTACTTTCCATAGAAACCAAAAGATGGACTATTTTTAAAGATCAGGATCCAAGTCCGCCTGGGATAGGTAGGAAAGTTATCTTCCATGTTCTTCTCTCTGGAAGGTGATGCAGTTTTTTTATCTGGGGGCATTTCTAGATTTTGTCTACATACACCACTGCTCAGACCCATTTCCAGAGTTCCAGTCCCCAAAGAAACAAAAGAATAAGAATATTATTATTGTAATTAACTCTCTTCCTTAGGGAGGTAACATCAGAGACAAACTGCTTGCCAGCATCGTCTTCTCTCACTCCTACTGCTTGCAGTTCCCTAGTGCTTTATAATCTTCGATTCCACAAACACTGAGCAGATACTAGTGATTTATTCCTGTAATTATTGTGCTCTTGAAGTTGTACCAAATGGAGTGTACAATTCTGTGCTAAACATTGCAAGTTAAATCCCACTGGTCAGGAATGAGGAAAAAAAAACCCTATTGAAGTCTGTCTAAAGCAAATTTCAGCCCTTGCTTGGCTGTCCATCAAACAAAAAGGTGTCCAAGACAAAAATGAGAGAAGGGAACACATGCAATCCATCTTCTTTCAGTGTAGGCAGCGCATGCAAGTTATTTATCTAGTGCTTTAAGTGGTGTCCTCTGGCCTATTGCTTTAAAACCATTGCTTAAAATGAGAGCTGACAAGAACTTCTAAGTACAGGAAATCTTGCTACTTTATTCCAAATCAGAATGAAAACTGTAAGTATTTTAAGAAAGTATGAAAATAATCGCTAAAGCCACTTTCTCTTCGTTGCAGTCACAGAGTTGGATTATAATGAACCAAGAGATGTGATAGTGGTGAAAACTGACATAAAACAAAAGCGTAAGAAAAACAACAGAGACCAAGATAATGACTGTATCCTACCAAAACAAAACAAAACATTCGGCAGAATCAGAAATGATGGAACCATCTGTTCTCATGGAAAAGCATATTTGCAGAAATTTTATTAAAGTAGATGTGAAACTGTATTTATTTGCTGAACTTGGGGCTCCTGCCCTCATGGTGTCAGCTTAATTTAATGTCAATAAACAATGAAAAGCAAAAATCACCCAGGCAGATAATCACTGGAGCCAACATCTTCAGAATCAGGGCATGTCAGTTTTTTCCCCCCTCCTGTTAGGTTAGCAACCTGAAAGAAAGTGAGTTTGCAACATGCTTACCATATTTTTTGTGACCCTACATGAAAACAGGAGCACAAAAGCTAAAAACTGGTTTCCTGGACCTCAGCTTAGCAAAGTGATTCTGTACAAGTTCATTTTTAGGTGTAGCACATGGCACATTCACATCTCAAGATGGATACATCCGACCACTCTTTGCTGCACCTGGACATAAATCCAAGTATCCTTAATTTAGGTAAGTCATGTTGTGTATTCAATCACCAGTTACCCATAATTACTCCTGTCATTAGTAAGAAATACACTGTGATTTCCTTTCCATTTTCTTTTCTTCAGCTATGTTTCCATTTGAATTAACTCAAGAAACTCTTAGGACTAAATCTGCTTGGAGAGCTGTAAATCAGGCAGCACCATAAATCAGGTGTAAACACCGGAGTAATGGCAATGCAAATGAGATTGAAAGAGACTTGCAATTGCATTCAGTGAAAAGAAAACTCTTTGGTTTTTCAGCAGGCTAACTTAGCTTTCCTTCTCATGAGAGATGACACTACTTAAATACGAATCCATGAGGAAGTGGAATGAGCCCAAGCATTGAACGCAAAACAGCAACAAGCAGCTCTCCCATCAAGCTTAAAACCTGGTGAGTTGCACTAGCAATAGACAATGCCATGTTGAATAGCTTTGAACTGTGATGAAGCCAGCTTCAAGAAGACTATTGCTTTGGATAAAATCACAAATTAAAATGAAAATTGCGGCATAGGTTCACAGCTGTGTTTTATGTCCATACTCATTTAAAAGAGGCAGACTTGAAGGGTTGTAGAAAACAGTTTATTTCCTAGATGTACTCTGGCTTTCCACCCAGAGGCATGGGGAAGGCACACGAGTAGTCCCTTACAGCTCGGGATATACGGCAACTCTATTGCAAACATTCACCTTATAACTTCTCACATCAAATTCTTGTGAAAGCTTTATATCAACACATATAAGCAATTAGTGGAGACAGAGAGCAAGAAATGCCATTCAGAGTTCTCCCTGGCATTGATCAAATGCAACTGGGTATCATTCCACATGATCCCTCCTCAGCAATCAGAACTCCATTAGCTTTTCAGAGCTGGACATGCCCAAGAGCCGCATTAATCACTCTACGATAGCTCAGAGCAGACCACCAGCACGCCGCAAGCTAATGGCTCACAGCTGTAACAAACCTCACCAGGAGCTAATCTCAGCATCTCTTGTCTGTGTCTACAGTGACGTGGGAGTGTGAAAAGGAAGACGATAATAAATAACTAACCGAAGTCGTCCGTCAGAGTTAGGGCCCTGTGCATAATGAAACCAGCTTCCCTATTTCTGCCTCCCACATCTGTAGTTCAAGAGATGACTTGTACAATATCCATAATTTTTCACGTCTCCGATCAAAAAATAAAGAATTCATATGTTAGATTTGTAAAAGAATGGATTACAGACAATGCTGTGATATTCTGTATATCTTAAAATGCATTGAGGTGGCTGTGATCCTCCGCCCACCTTGAAATGCCGCATGGTTCTCACTGTGCTTCTCTGTATGCCGAGTGTTCTATCCTCACTGAGACACCGCTCCGCACAAAGGGTGGTGGGCAGTGGTATTCCCTTACTGAACTCTCCTTACAGTCAAAAATATTGATCCAGAAGTCTTTTCAGTCTGCGAGAAACACAGGCTGGAAACGACACTCAGAACCCACCCCTGAAAGGAGGCAGCTTTCAGGAGGAGCAGTTCGGAAATGGTGGTTTCCCCTTTCACTTGTCAGAATCAGATTTCTTTGTTGATTATATGTTTGACAGGAAGATAGATCTCAGTAATTAATAACTTGTGTCAAGCTCATCTTAAATTGCTGAAAGAAATAATTTGAAACTGTCACTATGATTCATGTGAACTATTGAACTCTGTATCATTTTCAGAAGGAAAATGCAGGATGACTGTATTTACAGGGCAGAAAGCACTGAAAACCACCTATTTATTTTCCTGAGAGCTTTCCTAGGGCATACATCAGCACAGATTAAATTTAAAAAGGCTGTTTGAAAGCCAGGGTACCACTCTAAAGTAAAGCACTATGAACATAACAGACCTGACACTCTTTAAGAGGGATGTATATACTTTGTCCCTCTGGGCAATCCTCTTTGCACTCATTTTGCTCCTCACTTTTCCCAGTGCTCCTCTTCTTGGACTCCAAATATGGCTCAGATTTCATTGATCTTGCTTACTACACACAAGACTAGATGTGGATTACATATATGTCCTTTCAAACCATCTGACTCGGCATTTCTTCATCCCTCTCGTGGGCTGCAACAACTTCATGCTGCAAGAACAGTAAAGGTAGTGAGAAAGTGTGCAAAAGTCTTTTAGAAAAGACTTTTTAGGAAAAGACCTTTAGGAAAATAAAATATCTGCGCCAACTGAGTCTTAAACTCAGGAGATTATGGCTGTTACCCGTATTAGGAATTCAATTCTCCTTAAAAGACACAAATCAAAGGTAAAGCCATACAGTGAATCAGAAGAGGGAAGAGTGAGGGTGGAGAGCACTACAAACTGAAAATTCAGGTATCATGACCTTTATCAGTCACAGAAAATGGGGATGAAAGCAATGGGACAGAAGATATGTTTAATAAACTAAGAGGCTTACAAGTTTCCTGCCTTCTTGCTCTCTGTTGGTCAGTAAAACTCAGCAGGCTGAGTTCTGTCCACAGTAACCGCGTTTTCAAAAAGACACAAAAGGGATTTTCTTACTTTACCATAACTTTCTAAGGAGTTGTTGGATACAGCTGTCCCTCTTTGGCTGTAGTAGTTTCATTATTGTTTTCTGTTTGTTAGAACTTGATATGTTAATTTCTGAATATTTTATGATTTTTTTTAACATGATGTATCCCCAAATACTCAGAAGTGAGAATTCCAGACAATCTCTTTCCACGATCTAACAGAGGGCACCTGCTCCTGAAGTGGATGGAAATGGATGGGGAGAACACATCTTCTGTCTTTTCATTCAGATCCTGCAGGTGACATCCAAGCAGCCTAAATCCTGCTGAAGTCCCATTCCTGGTTCCACCTGTCTTGTGGAACTGCTTAATCTTTGGTACACTATGATGTCCTCTGAGGTGGCCAGAGGGTTCTTTAGGCATCCACGGGAAAAGACAACTAAACTATTGTGTTTGGACCTCCAAAGACTCAGACTTTTACGGTTAGTGAAAGATACATTCAGTAGAGCAGTTGCCACCTTCCTCATAACAGCCAATGGTCAGAGGACTTGGCCTGAAATAACCTCAGCTGCAAGTCTTTGCTTTAAAGGATTTCAGTCCATCTCAGCTACCCATGTAAGAGTGTGTGTATATATATATATATATATGTATCTAAGTCACCTGGCTATTGTGAGGTGGAGTTGCTGGATATGTGAGAGTGGGAGGACACTTGCTGCATTTTCTGGGACATCGAGGAGCAAGGAATTCTGACTAATGATTTGCCTCATACCGAAAGAAATGGGGCAGCAATCAGGCAGAAATTAATGCAATGAAATTGGTTTAATGCCAGAATAAAATTTGGAGAGTGAAAAAGGATCTACAGATAGTACAATTATATTGAAGTGGAAGAGAGAGAACTCTTCCCTCATCAGAAGTGTCCTAAAATGAGCACAGCGGTATCAAAGCCAATTAGGGAAACTATGATTTAACTCAAAGACATAATAAGCAGTTGTCTGTGATGCAGCTTATGAACGATTTATCACCACACTTTGGCTCCAACAAGTATATAGTCCAACAAGGTACTGGATTCAGCATTACGTTTTCAACTTTACCTTTAGATCTCTACAAACAATCCATATTGATAGAGTCAGAACCTGACAGTGGTGATGAAATGAACTATTTCTAATTATGCAAAGTCAACAAAGGGTTTTTTAAGAAACATGTCAAATATATTAAGCTGAATTAATTTTCTTTTATGGATTCTCAGCAGTGCTAAAATCAGTAGATCAGTGGAGTAAAAAAAAAGTCTGTGAGCTGAAGTGACAGCATGAATCAATAATCAGATACAAGTGTGAAGATAATTTATGCTTCTTTTGAATCCTGTTGGGTTTTTTTTTTTGGGGCTCAAGTGTTCCTCATGTTCTCCATGATCTACACAGGACTGGGGATGTTCTAAGAAGCATAACAGGATAGGTAGGGAAGGGGATATGGGAGAACTGACAGCATGAAGGGATGAATTGAGGACACCCAGTCCAGAGGCTTGATTAGAGCTATAAATGATAGACACAGTCCAAAGTGGCTCTGAAAAGGAGCTCCTCATCCAGACCTGGAGAGAGTCAGGAGCACTAGGGGTCAGACCTCCAAGTGGGAAGAGCTGGTCACCAGGTAAGCGGACACAGATGATTTGCCCTCTATAGTCACTGGCACAGGGCTGTATCATGCAGATATGCCAACTTGGAGCTGCATTGGCACAGAACCCCCAGCCAATGAGTCTTGGTCTACTAAGCATCATCGTGATGGGACTTAACCATTTCCATCTGTATCAACTTTTAGGAAAGCATTTTGGGTGCCTATGACTACCAACAACTTGGGAAAGGAACACATTAAGATAAATGCACATTACAGGAGGCAGAGAAGGAGCATGTACGTTGTGTGCTATTTGCCTAGTGCACTAAATTAACAAAAAAACAATGTTTACTCTAAAAGATCATTGCAGCAGTAGAAGAATTCAAAAAGCCTGTTCCAGACAAAAGAAGCCAGAGTGAGTGTGCTGGAAATGCACAAATACATCAAGTACAAAATGTATGGACACAACAAAGTCTTTCTCAAGGAATAAACACACAAATGCACATCTAAGACTTCCCTGATCTTTCCTTCTACAAATCAAGAAGATATGCAGCAGATATGACAAGCCTGGCCCTGGCCTCCAGTGAGCCGGAGTCCAAAATAGCCCATGGGTCTGTTTTATTTCTGATTCCAGACTCACATTCCTGGCTTTCAGGAATGAGGCTTCATAGGGAGATATTTAAGAGCAGAGCACAGCAACTGGACAAGATGTTTCTCTCTCCAGGATTACAGAAAGTGAAACATCATCAATGAAATGGAATTGCATCAAAGTCAAATGACCTTTTACCATTGAAAAGATGTTTTGGGATTTCAGACTCTTGGATATGACAGGTGGAAAAACCAATAGGCAGGTCCCAAACTATTATCTAGTGATCTGGATACCAGCCCATCAAGTCCCTGCTTCCGCAATTTCACCAGAGTTGTCCTGCAATTGTAGCGCACAAAGCCATTCCAGCTCCAATTATACAAAGAAATTAAACAGACTGTGGTTTCTACTGTACAAACTCGTAACAGAAGCACTGAAGAACGATGACTGAGCTAGATGACACAATGAGCTGCAGACACTAACTGACATAGGAGAGGATCATAAATAGTATTATGGTCACGAGGAACACCAGGTTTGCTGGCGCTTCTGCTGTAGACCACCTCTGCACATGCAGATATTCTAGACACACCCTGTCCCCGTCCCACCCCTGCTACTCTGCCCAGGTTGGCTCTGTGTCATGAGAGGATTAAATCTGAAGTACCAGCCTTCCCTTGCATTTAGCATTTCTGTGGTGTATACAGACCTTGGCCATTTGTTTAGCACTGCAAGAAGACCAAAAGCCAGAGATCCTCAGTGATGCTTGATCTTTACCTAAATCAGTACAGTGGAAGGCTGCCTCTAGGAATGATGGAATTAGCAGGCCGAAATGGGTGACAAAACTGAGATCTGATGAGTAGCATGTGTAGGGATTTGGGGACAGGACAAGCGCTCTTATTCCCAAACACACTCTTTGGAATATAATTTCTGTCCCTGGATTTTGGAAAAAAAGACAATCCCTATCATTCCACTCATTTTCTCAGGATGGGATAACATTGAGGATTCCTGGACCCCTAGCTAAGATGTCCCAGTAGAGGGAGGTGGGAAGACTGTCTTCTGTTGTGTGATGAGCAACAAGTTACATGATGGAGATGTGGATTCCCCTTAGTTTGTACAATAGAAATAAATCCCTTCACAAGTCACCTAATCGGGACAAATTTCTTGAACCATGGTAAATGAGAGGAGCAAACATTCATGTTTGATTAAAAGCTCCAACATCTCCCCTTACCCAAAGGATCCTCAGCTTCTGTGTCCTATTTCCACTTCTTAAACTACTCAACTTCTCAATCTCCCCATTTTTAGGAAGACTGGTTTATTTTGTCATGTATGCTCCTAGTTATAAACTAAGTTGTAGTAACTAAACTTGCTGGCAGATGGCATATGCATTATCTTGAGTTTCTTAGCCCCAGAACCACCTCAAAAAACAAAGCTGAAGAACAAATAACTTCAGTTGCACCAGCACAATGAAAGAGTGATATATTCCCTACCAAGCAACAAATTAAAATAAGCCTAAAGCAACAAGAAATTTCTGGCTCTTCCATGTGTGTTTTTATTTTCATGTTTCTGGTGTCTACCTGCAAGGATGTCTATGCCAAAAATATCTCTTGACTCTGAATTTCAAGTACAAATTGAATTATTAATGTCAGCAGAAGCTTCGCCACACTTATTTAGCTCATGCAATGTAGCTCCTGCCTACTAGGCTGCCTAGACTGCCTGCCTGAAACTGGACAGCAGAGCCTTCTTCATGAGGAATCCTGTAGGAACTGTGAAGGTCTTGGTCAGCATGAGGGTATTCAGGCTCAGCCTTGTAAGGGTGTCTGAAAATAAATACTTCAGTTCTTCTTGAGGATGGACTACCAGTTCTCATATCTCCTAGGTGTCCTTTCCAACATAGTCTACGGAATATCTGAAAGAGCATTGGTGTGCTGAAATTTCCCTGGGCACTCAGAGTAAACCAAGGGAAGCATTAGCTCAGGTGGTCTTCCAGCAAAGAAGAGTAATCAGGAAGGATGGGAAGACATACAGCCAATGCCATGACACTTCCCCACTGCCACAAACCTTGGGCCATTGATGCCAACGGGACATTCAGTCCTGTATTCCGAAACATGTTTGGCAGCCCACAGCTGAAAGGCTATTACAACAGTGAATTTGTTTTTACACCCTTGTCTGCTTGCAAGCCTGTGGGTAAATCCTGCTTCTTGCTTTGGTGAAGAAAGTGTTCCTATTGCAGTCACCAGTGTGCCACTACACAGACAGTCAAACCTGAACATCTGTAATGCTCAGCTAGCAGTAATCAAAGCCGCACATTATTCTTTGCTACTTCACTCCTCCATCACAGCCCCAGCTAGGCTTGTTCTCAACTCCTGTGAGTCAAAAAAGGACAGAGAGCAGAAGTTCAACTTGGGAAATGTTCTGCTTTGTCAGCCTTTGGTTGCTGCTTGACTTTGTTCACTGCTATCTGAACTACCTGAAAAGAAATCAAATGCAACCCTTCCTAGCAACAGGGTATTAGAAGAGGATCAGACTTACAATACCTGCAGTACCTAAAAATGGAGTATTGTACTGACTACAGTCAGTCAGTTAAACCTAAAATTCCTAAAATTAGAGGCTAAAATTCTAGGCTTTAAAGGGATGATTTTCCACATGAAGATTTTTAGGTTTGAACATATAATTATTTAGCACAGTTTGCTGAGGGTCAAGTTTGTCTTATGAAGAAAGTCGTGCTGCTCCCCTATCTCTTTTTTCTGGGGACTCCAGCTGAATGCACAAGACAGCCTTATGCTGCCTTGCTGTGTACTGTGATTCCATTGTAAATACCTCATAACAATAAACGAATAGTGCATGGTTGTTTTTCTCCAGAAGTAGAAAAAATATTCTTCGAAGATGAGAAATTTTAGGTTAGCAATGGTTAAACTCTTCTAAACTTTGGCTCCAAAACCGTGTCATATCTTTTTGCAGTTTTCAGAAAGTCTAACAGCTTCTTTTTTTATTATTATTATCATTATTTCTAAACATTTTCTGTGTTCAGCCTTCACCGGGAGTGCTGAGGCTACAAATGCTTCTTGTCATCTGTAGATAGTAATATCCCTCATTCTCTGATGCCAATGTACTTTTCAAGCCTCATATTCATAAATCTTCTAAATGCCCGGGAGACAGCTAAGTACTACAGTGTACCACTGTGGTAACCTAAGGCATAAAGAGGTTAGGAAACTTTTCATGCATTATGAACTAAGTCAGAGCTGGATATTGAACCTCAAAGTCTTGATCCCTTGTTTTTCTTCTAACCACTTATCAACCATCCCCGTCCCAGTAACTAAACAGTTTAGTAATTGCAGTAAGATTTCCTAACTTCAGTTGCTGATTCTTTTTCTCACCTTGAGGAAAATCATTAACTTTTAAGGTTTAGCCCATTTCTTACATAAAATGGAAAAAAAAGAAAAAACATTTAAAATTCTTCACAGTGCATGCTTGGATTTTCATTAAGTGAGAGGGGAATGAGATCAGTCCCTGCACCACTCATTTGCTGTCTTCCCTTCTAAGGATTCACCTTACAAGCAAGTGTGTGATCTAGGAACCTCTTTTGGATTCTCAGCCTAATCATGACTGCACCTTATGACACCAGTGAGACAGTGAGAGGAGATGAAAGAAAGGAAGAAAGAAAGAAAGAAAGGAAGAAAGAAAGAAAGAAAGAAAGAAAGAAAGAAAGAAAGAAAGAAAGAAAGAAAGAAAAAGAGAGAGAGAAAGAAAGAGAGGAGGAAGGAAAGAGAGGAGGAAGGAAGGAAGGAAGGAAGGAAGGAAGGAAGGAAGGAAGGAAGGAAGGAAGGAAGGAAGGAAGGAAGGAAGGAAGGAAGGAAATGGATTCGGAGCACCACCAAAAGGCCATATCTCCTCAGATTAATGTAGTTTGAGACTCTCTGATGCAGCACCTTCTTGCATGACCCTTTCAAGTCCTCCTGCACAAATGAGGAGGTTTATACTGCTTTGTCTCCCTGCCTGTTCAGGGCACACAGTCAGGCTGGATACTGATTAATTCAGCCAGAGGCCTCTAAATAGATTTCATACCTTTTCCAAAGCAATTTTCATGACACCAGTAGGTGTATTTTTCATTTTAAAACAAGAAGGCTATTTTAACAGGGATTAATCCTGAATTGGAACAAAAAAAACCCTAGGTCTAAGTTTTAGATTTTAAATTTTTCAGCTTTTTAAATAAAAATACCTAAAGGTCACTATCTACTGCATCCCCTTGTGCAAAACTCTACTGCTTTCTCCACTCAATCTCGTTCCACGTCAAGCATTACTTACTCTCCCATACTTTTGCCACAATCTAGTGCTGTGGCTAAAACTAAGATACACCAAAATCTTACCTCTGAGGGCTATAACACATGTGCCCCAAAATGCAAGGTACTGTCTCCTCCCCGAAATGGAAGAGGTTGTCTCCTCAACTGATGTTTCCTTCAAAATCCAACCCAGGATTTCCTGGGCTGGATGTCTGAGGACAAGCTTATTTAGCAGAGAGCTGCATTACCTTTCTAGGTAAAGTAAATAACAGCACAACCCACCCAGTGGGGAGATGGCAGGAAAGAGGCTCTGAACACCCTTTACTTGTGTTTGAAGCCTCCGTGAGTTCAATAACTATTCTGGCAACAGTGGTCCTCAGATTGCCATCTGCATCTGTCTTCTCTGACATGAGAAGAACAAAGAACACACCACTTTTCTAGTCACCTCAATGGGATGATATCTCCTCATTTTAGCTCCTCTCTTACAGGCAAAGCTGACAGAAGCAATGCCATCCTCCACAGATCAGCAGGAGCTACCATAAGGAAATGAGATGGGTGCTGAGAAAGCTCTCCTGAGAAATCACCTATGGGTTGTCGAGGGTCTCAAGTTAGCAAACACATATCACTGGAATAACTGAAGAACTGGAGTCATTTTGACCATTTCTTGGCCCGTATTCCTCAAAACAAGCCTTATTTGAAGTAGTAGTGATCTCAGATGCTCAAAACAAAAAAGTTAGCCACAGTTGTCCATCCAAAGTGGCTTCAGGCAGGTTTGTTATAGATGTGAAGATTAAAACAAAATGACAACTATTGCTTTCTATCCCCAAATCCAAGGACAAGCCGATACAGTACCTATCTATTACAGTCAATCTATCTGCAAATGTGGACGCCAGGCAGATGCACCCCTGGCTCTGCCTACAGGCTACTGACAGAAGCTATTAAAGGAGCAGGTGCTTTGTGTAGACCTGATTACCAAACCGATTAAAAGATGACAGCTGTAACAGAATAAAACTATTCTCTGTGATGTGGTTGCTGAAGAAGTAGGAGAATGTGTCTTGGAAAGAAGCCCTGTTGCAGTTTGGTTACTCAGGTATGAAAGGAAAATATATATCTGGGGGATACATATTGCAATTTAACCTCACTCTTCTTTTTATCGTGGATGAAGAAGTGCTTCTTGCAGTGCATCTAAAGGGAGATATCCTCTCCATGGGGTCTGTCTGACTAGATTGCTGCAGTGTTTGGTGGCCAAGGCAGTCGATGCATGTGCGAAATCCTATGCTGGGTTTGAAATCAATTCTAAGCAGATATCTGAAGGTTCCCACTCTGTGGGGAATTTTTGCAGAAGTTCTGGCTGACCATCACCAATATTCTATTCATTATTTTTAGAAAGAGTTGGTCCAGCAGAAAAAGAAACAACTATTGGAAAAACAAAGCCTTGGGAAAAATCTTGTTTTGCCCTGAGAAACACCATGCTGGGTGTGGTTACTTTCTAGTCTGACAAATTCTTGTTTTCTTGTTTCATACATGAGTGATACAGCACCTTCAAGGTCAGTATGAGAGTCTAGTGACACTCCACATACAATGAGAGGTTCCACTTGGCAACAGCCATCTTCTACGTTGTTTTTCTGCTATGCTTTCTCCAGTGCCCAGGAGAATCATCTATAACCCAAAACTGGAAGCTTCCTAGAAGCTAATTAATAGTATAGTGATATTATGTATAATGGAACAAACATTGTAACATGCACACAAATAAGATAGAAATAAATTTGCTTTTAAAAAATACCTAGACTATCTTGGTATATTTTTGCACGAAGGTTTCTAACATTCTTGGTGACTTGAAATATGACAGCAATTGATTTTGAAGCTACTCACCAACACAGTGGACTCATTTGTTAATGGTCATTTAGAATAGTTCATGGATTCTCAATAGTGCACAATACAGTAAGTATGTGAGTCTTTCCAATTGTCGTACTCTGTAGCAAATAAAATACTGACGCTCTGGAAACACAGATACCAATGTAAAATACTTTTCATTCACAGTATTCAATCTTAACGGCAGAATATGTATATGTATTATGTATAAGTATGGTATTCGCACGGATATCCTTCAGGCACAAGATACCAGTATTTGATTAGGTGTATATTCTTTTCAATTTTCCAGTCGGAAATATTTAATTCATAACAGAGGCAGGTCAAGGGAAAGGAATATCGGGGGGACGGCATTAAGAGTCTGAATGTTCAGACCTCACTGGAAGCCAGTAAACAAGCACTGATGGCTCTTTACAACATAACATAAACCATAGTGAACATTTTCAGTGCTGTTCCAACAGACAAAATTGAGACTTGGAACAAAAACTTGTGGACCACAAATGGGTCAGGCTTCTGTAAGCCCAAAGATAAGGCACTGATAAAAGGCAGGAGACTGGGAGGGGACTGAAAACCTTATTAAGTCCATTCTTTCAAGGAAATCTTCACATGAGGATGGGATTGTGAGGTTGTGGCTGGCAAATAGCCTTGACCAAATCTCCTTTGCTTGCAGGTCCCAAGATCGTCTGTGTTCGCACTTTTCTCTTTGTGCAATGAGAGGGCAAGCTCACTGTAAAAGCTCACTGTAAAAATGCTTTGGACTGTTCTTATCAGCAGTTGTGTCTAGCTATGTTCTCCCAGCCTTTGTTTTCCTCAGTCCCTGCCTTTCTTACCTACAGTACTGAGCAGTATGTAAAGGACAGATCGAATAATGCAACTGAAAGTAGTGACACTGGTGTGTGCTATCGCTCATCCTCTGCAGACTGCTGGTACTGCCAGGGCTGCCCTGTAAGCAGACAGTCCTGTTTGACCAGAGACCATTAATTGCTTCTTTAAAAAAATTATTCCAGATTTTGACTCGAGCCTAGCTGGAGGGCTGCACTGCACTCCAGAAATCATCGCAACCAGCTGGCCCTGTGGTCAGGAAGGAGCTTGTTTTCCTCACACTAGGTGACACATTTCACACACGTTTTCAAGGGCTGCTAGTCACAAAGCTAGAGTGAGCAAGAAATACAAATATTTCAGCTCCACTCTTTGAAAATATCCTGTAGCAAGACACCACTTGGCCTTTTGCTTCCATTAGACGTGGTCTACCACCTTGATGGATTGGAGTGCTCATGCTCTGAGCAAATACATTGACAATGACACATCCATTCAGTTCTTGGGGTCGCCATTGACTCCACTGGCCCAGTCAAGTTCATTCAAAGCGACATTTGTCTTGCTTATACCTGCTAGTGCTGCAAATCTGTAAGTAAAGAATGGCCTTGAGAGTCTGTTAATCAAAGCCCAGGAGAAAAGAAATTAGGAAGTGTCAGTGATCCTCACCAGCAGTCTCCTACCCTCAGAATAGGCTGCTTGTTGGTATGAGCTTGTTCACTCCAGCAAAATAGCAGCTGCAGAACCTTTTCCTGTGCTACAAGCAGAAAACCAACAATGGCCTCAGCATTCTGTGGTTTATTTTAGCAAACTTCTAGTTTACATCAGTGTTTCCCAGTACTAAGTTATGAATTCCAAAGATCTTAAAGCTGAGTGGCTAAGACATCATGATATATATCCAGGTACTTAAGCCTTTGTCCAGACTGGTAGTAAAGCTTCACCAACCTCACTTTAAAGAGGGGCATATTCATTAGGATTGCAAAGTCCGTAGTCAGAATGAACATCCACTGCACCCTTACCTTTGTTCTGGACATTCCTGATATGAAGGCTACCTCAATGTAAATGTCTTATCACATCAAGTGGCCTAGGTCCAAGCAAACTGAGGAGCTTGATATGATGTCTATGATTAATATGCAGGTTCTTCTGAAAGCACACCAAATGCTGCCAGGTGGAAAGGGTCCCATGAGATAAGGGTGTTCTACTGGGTCACGCAGTTTCTGAAGAAAAGGAAATGGGTTTGCTTACAATAGATGCATAGGTGATCTTTTCCACCAAACATTTTTTTCCACCATTGCACACATCCGTGCTATTGAGGAACAGATGTTGAAGGAAAAAAGCATTTTTTAGCTGTCCACAGAGATAGTCTGAGTGGGCAATCAACCTAAACTATTTTATTTTCATCAGGATATGAACAAATGCATGGATAACAATCAACGTTTGGGACCAAAGCTCCTGGTTTCATAACTTCTTGTTCAAAACATAACACATACCAATTAGAAGCATGCTGGTTTTTATTAAATTGCTAATTCTTCACCACTGGTATCTTGCAGCTGTCCATTTCAGAGTAAATATCAGACTCCAGCAAGAATGTAGCATTACTGGATAGCTCTCAGTCTTGATTACAACAGTGTAAATTTTAGGCAAATTCTCTCACATGGTCAGTTAATCCAGATTGACACTAAAACAACTGAGAGCCCAAGAGCAGTGGAATGTCTTTATAATGCTAATTTAATTATGATGAGCTTTGTTGTCTTAAAATACTCATTGTGTAATTTCATATAATAAGGCAAGATGTAAATTTATTGTGGTATTATTTCTCAGTGTTTTTATTTGCAATCTCTCAAGATACACGTAGTAAAAGAAAGCATCACTTCTCTAGTGGTTAGAGACGCAAAACAAATATTTGCTCTCTAGTTTCAGGTCTGCTGCTGACCTGCTGAATAATACAAGTTATCCCTCTTTTATATTTGCCTGCTGCACAAGGATAGGCAACCCGCCTCCTTTTACAGAACTAAAGATGGTAGGGGTCGGAAGGGACTTCTGAAGATCATCCAGTCCAACTCTTCTGTTACAGCAGGTTCAACAAGACCAGGCTGCACAAGGATTTGTCCAGGTGGCTTTTGAATATCTCCAGAGAAGGAGATTCCACCACTTCCCTGGGCTGCCTGTTCCGGTGCTTTGTCACCCTCACAGTGAAGTTTTTCCTCATGTTCAGATGGAACTTCCTGTGCTCCAGTTTGTATCCATTGCCCCTTGTCCTGTCACTGGGCACCATTGAACAGAGTCTGCCCCCATCCTCTTGACACTTGCCCTTTACATATTTATAAGCATTGATAAGGTCCCCTATCTGTCCTCTTTCCTCTAGGCTAAACAGCTCTCAACCTTTCCTCATAAGAGAGATGCTCCAGTCCCCTGATCAAGTTTGCAGCCCTCTGATAGACTCTCTCCAGCAGCTCCTTGTCTTTCATTATCTGGGGAGCCCAGAACTGGACACAGTACGCTAGATAGCTCCTCACCAGTGCAGAGTAGAGGGAAACCATAACCTCCCTCATACCGTTAGCCATACTCTTCTTAAGGCACCCCAGGATATCATTGGCCCTAATTGCCATGAGGGCACATTGCTGGTTGTTCTGCACTGTGAAACCCACACATCTATATTATTAAGAATACACAAGAGTAATGGTAGTATATTTAACTGAAGACTTGACTAAAGAGAGTGTCTATGAAGAACTTCTTCTCCTGTGGTGTCTGATGATTTATCATTGGAATAGGCACCATACCTCCACCTACCCAGCCTCCTCCAAAGTTAATAAGTGCGAGCAAACGACAGGTCTTCTTTTCAAGTATTTTTGCATTTCCTGAACTGTCTTTTCACTTCCAGAACTTTTCATTTCTGGTCACAGCATTTAATTCCATCAGTAAAGTTGTTGAGTCATTTCATTAGTCACTTCCTTTCACATTAACCTTGATGATACATCAAACCTCCCTGCTAACCTCCGCCCCCCAGCTTGGTATGGCATCTCTCAAAAAGATGGGATGTCCGTGTACAAATCTCACTCCAGCGTTTCTCATTTGGCACATTTAGGTAAATTTAACTACTGGCTTGAGTAACAACAGCAAATAAAACATCTTGACCCAAGCAGAGTTAGAGCCAGACAGGCATTTCTGAGCAAGTGACTCCTACCAGAGGAGAGAGAGTCTACTTTTGAAAACATTACTTTCTATTTCAGTTTGAGGACAGCTTTGCTGGTTTTCACTGTTGTTGCTATAGCTAATTGATCCTATACTCTGGTGACATATTATTCTCTCTCTCTTGCCTTCACTTTATGTCTGTCAAAAGTGTTAGAATCTGTTGGCAGTGTCGCATCATGAGTGGGAACAAGCCAGATCTTTTGGAAGTCTTATGAATTTTCATAGCACAAAAGAGTTAGCTACAGAACCTGGCTGAAATTTTAGTGTTCTTCAAAACATTGAAAAAAAGTCAGTTGACACTTAAATCTGAATTATTGAGGCTGGAGGTAAAAACTTGCCCAATGACAAAAAAAGCAGTCAGTCACTGACGACAATTGTGAATTCTGCAAAAGGAATTGAAACATTTAATCGACTTTTTTAAAGCCCTGAATAAAGTCACAAAGTTCTCAGACATTGAATTAAAATAACCACAATAGGCTGTTCCAAAATGGATCCTGGGATGTTTTAGAAGTTGGATAAATAACAGACTTCATACTCAGGGCCAGGACTTCAATTCCAGCCTTTAGTTTCTTCATTTCAATATTGTCTAAACTTACTTTTTTTTCTGTGCGTTGAGATTTAGAAATTATATTGCTGTGCTGGCAAGAACTGTTATTAGGTGTTGAAAAATTCAATCATGCAGAAGGGAGGAAGCGGGGAAATGTATGCCAGGTTATTTATTATCTCTCTATAGGAGCCCTGTATTTTGTCAAGGCACCATCCTCATTCCATGGTAGTTATAAAGACAAGATGACAATGAAAAATTGAGTTAAAAATCTGGTGATTCTGATAGTAGTTCTTCATTCAGTTCAGTTTTATTCAGTTATGTTTTTCAATATACGTCAATCTAATTAAGAATCTTTGAACAGCTATTAATAGAAATGTATCTTGGATGCTAATAATGTGAGCTTTATGCTCCTGCCTACCAAAGCTGATATGTTAGAAGTAACAGGAGTATTGGTGTTACAGAAAGATGCCATACTTGCAAAGGCGGGTGAATAACTCTGTGTGGGTAGAATCTTCCCATTCAAGAGCCCCTGAAAGCAATAATTGTGCCCCTCTGCCTACATGATGCAAACAATTATAATTCATAGAATCATAGAATAGTTTGGGTTGGAAGGCATCCTAAAGATCATCCAGTTCCAACCCCCCTGCCATAGGCAGGGACACCTCCCACTGGCTCAGGCTGCCCAAGGCCCCATCCAGCCTGACCTTGAACACCTCCAGGGATGGGGCAGCTACAATTTCCCTCGGCAACCTGTTCCAGTGCCTCACCACTCTCATTGTGAAGAATTTCTTTCTTATGTCTAGCTTAAATCTGCCCCTCTCCAGTTTATACCCATTGCCCCTAGTCGAATTGCTACAAGCCTTTGTAAACAGCCCCTCTCCAGCTTTCCTGTAGCCCCTTCAGTTACTGGAAGGTCACTATAAGTTCTCCTCTGAGCCTTCTCTTCTCCAGGCTAAACAAGCCCAACTCTCTCAGCCTGTCCTCATATGGGAGATGCTCCAGCCCTCAGATCATCTTTGTAGCCTCCTGTGGACCCGCTCCAACAGCTCCATATCCTTCTTATCTTGAGGATTCCCGAACTGGACACAATACTCCAAATGAGGTCTCATGAGAGAGGAATAGAGGGGCAGAATCCCCTCCCTCGCCCTGCTGGCCAGGCTGCTTTTGATGCAGCCCAGGACACGGTTGGCCTTCTGGGCTGTGAACGCACATTACCAGCTCATGTTGAGCTTCTCATTGACCAGCACCCCCAGGTCCTTTTCTGCAGGACTTCTCTCAAGCACATCATACCCCATTGTGTACAGAAAATGGGGATTGCCCCAACCCAGGTGCAGGACCTTACACTTCGCCTCGTTGAACCTCATGATGTTCTCACAGACCCACCTCTCCAGCCTGTCCAGGTCCCTCTGGATTACACCGCGTCCTTCCAGTGTGGCAACTGCACCACTTCGGTTGGTGTCATCTGCAAACTTGCTGAGGGTGCACTCGATCTTGCTGCAAATGTCATTTATGAAGATATTAAACAGCACTGCTCCCAGTACAGACCCCTTCCCAAGTGGTTCAAAGGATAATGGGCCTTCAAAAACACAGATGGGAAGGAGTTCATCCAGAAGGAGAAGCAGTTTGTGAAATATCATCTACCAGCTACCACGTCCTTCACCAGTATACGTGACCCTTGCTGTTACAGCCCTTTGGGCTCAGATCCAAAAAGAAATAAAGACACAGCCTCTATCAAAGAAAGCCAAGCAGAGACTAACAGCAATGCAGAGCAGGACTGGGGCATCCTGTGCAGATTCTAAGGCACTGCCAAAATGCTGAGTGCAGTAGAGGTGGCTACCAGTCCAGTTAGGATGGAGAGACGATGTCTTCTGAGGTCTACTAGAGTGGGTTGGTACAAGAAGGAAGATGGTCATCATGAAGCTTTAAATGATTTCTCTGTTGTTCTTCGGTAGTCTTAAATCTCCATGATTGGACACATACCACGAAGAGTGGAAGGGAACTCTGTGAGACTAAGATATTAGGTCAACTAAACAGAAAGTCACGTGTAACACAGGCCAAATCCCTTGTGATTTCTTTCATTTTGTTGGTAATCTAAATGTAAGGCTTTCAAATCTGCCTTTTTGTTCTTTAGCATTGAATTTTTTTGCTGTTTTTACACAAAATACCACAAATTACAATGGAATAAAAACGAATTTTAAAAGGCTGCATTTCAAAGTTTTACAACAAGTGCTTTTTTGACAAAATTAGGAAGTTTTGCAAGAAGGTATCAAACTCCATCAGTGCTTTCACCTGGAAATTACATTTCACTGTGATATATTCAAATAATTTTGTTTCAATAGAATAATTTTAGCTACTATTATGACAGCAGAAATAAGAGCAAAATGTTCTAAATTACCATTATGAAGCATTGGAAGAAAGCTTTTTCAATGTTTCAGGAACCAAAAATTTTCCAAACTTCAAACAGCGCTTCATTTTGCCTTCTGGTGCTGATTTAAAACTAAAATTGTAAGTTTTCTACAGAATGAAAATTCCATTTTCTGACCAGCCGCCTTCCATAGCACCATTTCAAATGGAATTCAAGGGAATTCAATGGACCTATCATCATGCGTTGCTGTAGGACATTGCTCCAGTTATATATTGGCCTGTTGTCTTGCCAGAGTCTATATCGCCTCTCCTTCTCACAGGGCAAACACCAAGGAATATTTCACAGACAACAACAGCAAGCTGCGCTCTGCACATCATCCTGCAAGACCTCAGGAGAGGTTTTCCTCACTTTAAAGTGTTACATAGCCAAGTTCAGGCAAATCTAATAAACCAAAGAAAAGGAAACTTATTTCAGACAGCACTGGACAGGAAGGAAAGGAACTAAAGTAAAGGGAACCCATTTATCCATCGCAGGCTTCAGTGGGTCTTGCACAACATTTGCAGAGACAGAATAGGTCACAAATGTTTTGTCCCTATGTTTGATAACTTAAATTCAGTTATTCTTATACTTCCCACTGATTTTACTTTTTTAAGGCATTTGTACCTGAGAAAGAAGACAGGGGAGGCACTGCTAGAAATTTCAGTTTCTGTGTAGAGGCACCCCCCCTTATCCACCTACTTGGTGTGCATTTCTGCTTTTCTGGGAGGTTGAGTGTCTTCTGAGAAGGCATTTTAAAAGGCTTTTTTTCTTCAGAGAACAGACCATACAGGTATTTCTGTGGTCCCTTATGGCTTGCACAAGCTTACCAGACCCTCCTGAGCAATGAGAGCAATGAAGATCAAGCACCATGGAGGATTCACGTGAAGAGGCTTATTTGAGGAATTGCTTCTCCTCTAACGTGCTCAAGGGCTTCTGCACTATGAAGACAATTAAGTGTTCTCTTATTTCCCCTTACTGATAGATTTCACATCCCAAAACAGTGCTTTCTCAGCTGAGGCATAACATGGAGGCCAGGTTGGATGGGGTCTTGGGCAGCCTGATTTAGTGGGATGTCCCTGCCCATGACAAGGGGATTGGAATTAGATGATCTTTAAGGTCCCTTCCAACCCAAACTATTCTATGATTCTACTCTGTGATTCTATGGAGGATTCTAGACATGAGCACCACTCAGTGCAAATATTTTGAGCAAATTTGCCCAAGAGAAAGCAAAGAAATCCACATGCAGTTTCGATGGGCAGTTCTGCACTGGGACAGCAACAAAGCATGTTATTCCACTCCAGGCACAGGGCATCATGAGAAAACGAAGTTGGATTCAAATGGGCCAGGGCCCCTATGGTTCCCCTGTGCAGAGAGATACATACAACAGGCAGGTCTAGGCTGCTCCTCCACTTTCTTTGCTACTCTATGGCTTAAAAGCAAAAAAAAAAAAAAGCTGTTTGTTGATTTCTGCCACCTCCAGAGAGACCCCAATGTGCTGTCTGGCCCCTCAGGTGGGCTGCATGCCATGAAGTCAGAATGATATATTTTTGGGGGATCAGAGAGATTTTTAGCAGCCAAGGGGCTTCTAATATGACCTTCACCAGCACACACTGTGTCCTTCTGTCCCCATCCTGCCTCCATATCGAACCATGTCATCTGTAGAGCACGGAGCAAGGACCTACAGCCTGCCCATCTGGAGATCCTTGCACTGGGAGCAAAATCTACAGGGTTGTCTAAGGTATCACAAGTTTCCTGTGATTTCTGTCTCTTCACTGAGTTATAACAGAATTAAATTGGCTAAAAAATTGGAGGATGTGTTGTAAAGTTAAAGGGTCTGAAGAGGCCTCAAGCATGAACCTGTGAATGGTAGAAAAAGACAAACAGCCAAATATGGTTTTGGAGAGATGGCTACACTGCACCGAATGCTGCTTTCAGCAGAGGAGCACGTTGCCAGGATGTGTCCAGGGCATGGATCTGAGTGATTCTGAGCACTGTCTGTGCCTTTTCTGGTGTGAAAGATACACTCCTTCTGCAGATTGTGCAACAGGGACAGATTTCATTTGCTTTTCATAGGCATCTGTCCTGAATATCAGCCCAAATGCAGAGACATGATGTTGACAAGCCTACCATCGGCAGGATTTTATTTCTTAGCCTCTATTTAATTGCATTGTTAACTTGTTGAATACCACAATACAGCTTTCCTGTGACCTTTGCTGTGAACCAGAGACTTCAGGGCAAGCTGGATTTCTTCTCATGTTCAGCAGCAGCTATGGGGAGCAACCAATTGCATTAAGCAATCTGCAGCCAGAGGGACTGACTCAAAAACACTAGCTGAAGTGTGAAATTTGCCTTCCCCTCCCCTCTTAATCAGCCCTTCACATTTTAAACCCCTATATCTACTTTGATGCCACCATACAGCAGTGGATAGCTGAGTGAATACGAATTACGGCATATTCATTAATTATGAATATTCATTAAGTGCACTAGCTAGCGCTAATATGCTCCTGTTTGGTCTCAGATGCATGACAGAAGGCTCTTTAAAAAGCAGCATGTTTTTTAGGGGACAAAGTATCTGGGAGAGATGTAAAGCTGTCTGACAGGCCAGAACATGTTATGTGCATCCAGATCTTGCTGGGAGATATTCTTTCTTGGAATACATGTAACTTTCATGTCCATTAGGTCAAACTCTGATCTGTTTGTATGCCTCACTGATGTTTCATGTCTAAGAAAGCAAGCACACAGAAAGCCATGCAACAATGCTGATACAAAGGAAATCTTTGCTGTGGTCATATCACAGTTCTCCTGGCTTTTGTGTGCATTCCTGTTTTGAGGGAGGGCCATGGTGATGCCCAGTTCATGAAACAAAAAGATCATCCAAAAGAAAATTTCTGCTTTCTACCCAAGCCACAGTCAAAAATCCGTTTGAAACTATTGGAATTATTTTATTTAACACTACCAATCCACCTATTTATCCCACATTTTACAAGAAAAAATCCACACATTGGGAATATTAACAATGCCAGACAATAAAAATGTAGAAAAAGATGTAGAAATTAATAGCTTCTAAGAGGAGAAGAGAAAGCATCTTCAGCCCTTCCAACACCACTATCTCTTGACAGATGAGCGTGTCTGCCCTCTTCACACATTCCTCAAGCAAAGGCTGCCAGAACAAGTCATAGCCTGTATCTGCTACACCACCCCTTTTCATCTTACTGCAACATTGAGCTTCACCTCTACCATGGGAGAAAATAATCACATTCTCTGCAATTATAATGAAATATGCCGAGTTAAGAGCACTTCACAAGCAAGCTGCTAGGTATTATGTATGTTGCATTAATAGGGAAATATAGACAGAAAGACAGGGCTCCATACCAAAAGTAGTGTGGTAAGCTGGTGATGAGAATGGAGAAGGACAACCACCTACAACCTTGCAGTGCCGTGCTGCCATCACCCTCCCTGGGCCACTGTTCCCAGACTGTCGTTGCAGCAGAGCAAGTAGAGACCGGGAACGTGGGGAAGTACTGACCCGCTTTGGCTGGTCCTGATTTCTTATTCAGGCTATGGACCAGCATACAAAGGAGGAGTACAGCCAAGCCAAGCCAAACTCTCTTGGCAGAAGTAAAGCGAATATTCTTTTTTCAATAACTAATTTCAACATTTTAAAAAATATTTCCCTTGGAGGCTTTTCTTAGTGTTGCCTGTTGGAGACTTGGGTTTGATTTGGGAGCAGGACAGGTTTCTTTTAGAAATGCAAGAGGAAGGTAAAGAACTACCATGGTGTTGGAAACATGATATCTGTCTTCTAACTACATCAGAATACATACAGCAAAACACCTAGTATCATTATAACACTTCATCTTTGAAGTTTATCACTGTCTTTTAGGCAGAAGATCAAACCTTGGCAGTCTGTTCAGTGCTTCAGTATCCCCAAACAGAGAAGAATACCAGATGTTTAACCAGCCTTGGTCCTTAGGACGAGAGCTGAATTCTGCTTATGCTGCATGGTCATTCAGGAGTTCACTAAACGTCTTGTCCTCAGGACATTATTTCACTCATCCTTTGGCTACTTATCCTTGTCACTCCTGGCTCCTTCAATTTATCAGGACATCCATGTAATATCCTAAAAATTGTGGCACTACAGTGGTGTAGGGTATTAACAACTTGGGATATCCCTCTAGATCCCTCAGCACAAAAGGCAGAGGAATCTGAGGCTTCTGCCTCCATTGCTCTTTGAACCAGCCCATGCACATCTAGCAAACATGGGATAATCTTCAAATATTTCAGTCTCAAGACCATATAAGTGGGTTGAATTTGTGCGATAAGATCAGTAAAACATACTCAACTGGTCTGAAAGCTTTGGGTCGACTAGAGGGAAATGAACTCTCCCAGTTCAGTCTCTGATAAAAAGCAGGATTCTTCATAACCTCCACTGAGTGTTATGATAATCAACACCATATCTCAGCTGTTAGTCTGTGATCAGGAGCTGTTTGGGATGGGAACAGCAGGGGATACTTCACGCCAAGGGATCAACACATCTATCTGGGGCAGCCGCAACACAGCCTACCAGTCCTGTGTCTGGCTCTTATCCATGCTACTCATCCCTTGCTCTCATAAGAACTGAGATCCATCTGCAAGCTTGAAAAAGGAAAAAAAAAAGCAAACTTTTTTCTTTCTCTATCAAATTCTGTCTAAGCAGACAGCTTTCAAAAGGCTCAGCATTTTCTGTGTTGCAGGTACTCTTTAAGTTTCTTACAAAGTGGCTGCCCACAGTCATCTGATCTGTTTGAAAACCTTTGCCTTCACCACTAGGAAAATAGAAGCACAATTGCATTTCCCCAGGGTTTCGGAATGGTCTCCATGGCTCACAAAACAAAGCATGAAAGAAGCAGGTTTATATCTGAAATGCAGACAAATAAATGGTAGTTCACAGTGTGAGGATTTGCTTATTTAGCAAAGACTCAGAGTCAAAAAGGAAGACTTAAAAGGAAAGGACAAATGTGATCCTTATTTTGTCCGCCACATGGAACTTCTTTTCTTAATTCTTCAGCCATTTGAATATGACTGCTCCTGGAGGCTGCCAAGATCAGAGAAATGTAAAGGGCAATCCTTCATGTATGCACCAGCCTATACTTTTAAATCTCCCTGTGCACTCTTCCAGTTTATGCCCCCAATTATATTTTTTTTAACATTTGAAAATGCTTCAGGACAGTAGGTGCCTATTTCACTCGTATATTCTTCACACGCCATTGCCTGCTTTCCCTGTGGCTGTCCTCTCTGTCTCTAAAACCTTGCCTTTCTATGAAGATTAGCATAATAGTCATGTATCCCAAAGGGGAAAAGCTGGGAAGACAGAGGAGGTGCGGTCTTCCGGTACATGCTAGCTATATCCCAGCTTGACTTGTGACAGGTCCATGCCCTGAGGTACTTGGTCTAATTAAAGCATTTCAGCTTCAGGAGAAGCAGTCAAGTTGGGTGCACAACTGTATCAGGGCTGTGTGCTGCAAACCACTGGTCCCTCAGCATTGAGGCTCTGCTGGCTGCAGCTCAAGCCAAAATCTGCTGCTGGGCTGGATGACCTGAGCTCCAGGTAGAGCTGGCACTGCTGAAAGAGAGATTGAGTGCTGATAGAGAGGCAGAAAGGCCACCAGCACCCAAAGAACTGTGGCTGTGGTAACTGAAAATGGTCTGGTGAATCTCATGTGAAAGGATGAAGGAATGGTAGCAGACCATGCAGGGTAGGTTGGTTGCTTGGTTGGTTTTTTTTTCAGGTTGGGAACACATGAAGGCTATATTCTGCCTACGTAATGTATGTGGGTAACTGGTGCAGGCAGCCTGGCTGCCAAACTCCTCTGAAGACGATGACAATGTGATGTCCATGCCTGTCAAGGACACCCCTACACAAGGGATACCCCTGGAGCTGCAACAAACTGGGACAAGCTAGCTTGTAGTCGCATCCGGTGCACTGTGTTTTGCACTCATATGAACTCAGCTGGAGATTCACCCCACATCTAGCCTCCTCGCTATTTGAGCATGAAGCTAATAAGCCAGTCCTACCATAACAGCCAGTGACCATCTTCTGATGAGGGCTAGATAGCTCCCTGAAGAGTCAGTGAGTGTGCTTCTGAACCTTAAGTTACCCAATACCGGAGCCTGTGGAGGAACCTAGAAAGTAATAAAGATATACCATTTAAAAATTCATATCCACATAATGGCTTCTGCAACTGCTTTCTTTATCCAGAACGAGACAGGCCCGTACGATGAGGGAAAGTATTTAAAGCATTAAGGCTGCACTGTGTCCTCCAAGTTGTTCACATAGACATTAACACTGCAGAGGGAGTTAGCAAATCATCACGTCCTGCTGCAGAGCTGCTCGCGTAGCACAGTGCGTTGCATGGGCTGCCATCTTGGTTGCCCTTATTAAAAAATAAATCATGCACAGAAAGGGAGGAGCAGCTTTGTGCTACTCCATAAAGGCTCCTGATTAAGGACCCTGCTGCTTTTAATGACCCTCAAATCTGGCATTTTAATGCATGGCAGAGCTGTGGTGCTTTGATTTTACAGTATCAAGGGCACACGCAAAACATATTCAGATGATTAAGCTTATCAATATAACTCTTTTTTTCTTGTTTCTTTGCAGAAAACTGAAGGTTTTAAGACACACAGAAGAGGCAAAACTTTCCTGGTATGTCATCATCACCTCCAGTCTCATGACAGATCTTACACTCATGGCCCAGTCACATTAAGTGACTACCTAATACCCGTCTTTACCTGTGGATGCAGTCTGGACAGGACTAATGGGAATATATTGAACAGGGAAGGAGAAATTTTATTGATTCTGCCATTCCCTTGGCCTTTGTTTCTTCATCACTATCTGATAGGACTTGTGCTGATCAATCTTGAATTGCTGCCGGCTGAAAACCCCGAAGAAGTGGGAAGATGTGATCCTTACTGCTTTCCATGATCCTGCTCCAGCCAGCTGAACAAAATGACAGGGATAAGCTTTATCTGGACACAAGGCAATGGACAGGAAAGGAACAGCTGGTCTAATGTCTCTCATCCCCTTCCATCTACAAGACCACTCAGCTAAACCTTCAGGAGATGCAGACACAGGATGCCCTTAGAGGAGCCTTTCACTCAGCAGAGACCTGCAAAGGGACACGGGAAGAGAAGATGAAATGTGTAAATTATTTCTGTTAGCGCAATACCAGCAGTAAAGCCGGAGGTAATGCTCTTTGAATGCAAATTCAGAGCAGCAAATATGTTTTAACTCCTTCTGCCCCACAGATTTTCCTCTCTGGTGGTACAGCCTTACCATGTGGTATATAATGCATCTTCAGACCACAAGGTCAGGAGGAAGTACTGCTATTATTTAGTCTGACTTTCTGTGTGGTGTAGAACTGACATCTTCCTGGGATTTCTCCCCATTTCAAGTACTGTTCTGTTTTGAAAAATGTCTAATCTCATTTTAAGAGGTGCCAGCAATGACAACTGAAAAAGAACATTTTGCATTTTCTTCAGTGATTACTTGCCATCACAGTCTGTTTCGAGTCTGGTTTGGGTTTGGCTTGAATTTCCAGTGCCTGCATACAAGACTATGAAGAGGAAGTGCAAGTTTAGCAAAGATGCACAGATCATGATTACCTTTATGAACATTTACAGCATGAGGAAAGTCCTTTCATTGGGCTTGTAACCCATTTTTCTCGAAGACCACATGTACCAGCCCTTCACAATGAATTCTCCCAGGTGGTGTTTTCTACTCCGTATTTAGGTCTGTCAGTGCAGTAAAGATTCCTTTTCAAGACCTGTATCACAGAGGTTATTGCAGATCTCGGAACTTCAAATACCTTGACCTACGCTTTAAAATTATAACCCCAGTGTACGTTCACTAAGGGCTAACAGTGCTTTTAGTTCACTGAAGACCCTGAGTTTGATCACATTTTTTTAAAAAATAATTCTAGGCATTTTGTTCATGTTCTATTTTTTTTTTTTTAATTTGAAACTGACTTGTTTTAGATGCAAGTATTAAAAATGCAGCTTTGTGGTACTTCTCTCTCACCTTCTAAAATGTGTTTGCAACTCAGGTTGTAGTGAAGTGTCAGTTTTGGACTGTCTCAGAAGATGGAGTAGATTAAATTGCTTGCCTACTTTAAAACATGATTGATCTAATGCTGTCACAGGATAACTCAAGCTGGATTCTGATGGCACAGACTCTGATGAAGTGAACCTCAAGTGTCACTCTCTGACTAAGATACATAGCGAAAGGCAGAATAATATTTTTTGAGCTTAGGTCAAAGATCCCTGATGCCTCATGGAAAATTCTGAAACATGCTTGGAGATGATTTTGCTGACATATCTTTTTCTATATTCTTCTGTCTATTTTAAGCACAACCCTATGCTCTCTTTGCCATCAATAGCCGAAGTACTCCTGCAATACCCTGGGTTATGCATACTGATACTTGGATGAAGAGGATCTTTCAAAGATTTGGACCTCATCTTCTACCATTGAGTACTTAACCAGATTTGTGAACTTTTGGTAGACGTGTAATTAGGAGACCTCTTTGGAATTTTGAAGGGGGAGGAGGGAGATAGTAACATTTATTTTTCATCAAAAACTGCTGACTGATTGACTGAAAACAATTCCTTTCTGGGAAATACACTGGTTTTGTTGATAACTTTGGTCAGGCGCAGTTTGTAAACATCATTGTGGAATTAATGATTCAAATAGGACACAAAGTTTCTCCCAATCCAAATAGAAGAGGGGCTGTTAACAAAGTTATTCTTCCTCAATGTGAGTGTGCCAGTTACAGTTTTATAGGGTATCAATAAAGATTGTGAATCCAAATCTCCTGCAATCCAGGCAAACGTCCTTAACAACAAAATACTTGGTTTATGGTGACTGTCGCTTTTCTACATTTCTCTGTTTGAAGTTGTTCCCTTCCTTATTGTAAATAAATTGTAGGGAAAGCAGCAATTCTGCGGACTCAGATTTAGGACACTCACTCTTCAAGAAAGGGAAGAGTTTATACGTCAAGTTTATAGATCGGCAAAACAGCAGACATGAAAAAGAAACCAAAACCATGCTGAAGCAGCAATTTGCCACCTGATAAAGTTATCGGAGGAATAAAACTAGGGAGAGAAACACGTTCTGAAGCAGGAAACACGCTTGGAATGAATCTCATGTCATGGAAATGGCTTTATCCTGAGTACATTGAGTCCTTTCCCCTTTGATCAGACACTTCACAGCTACAGGCTGAAATTGCAGATCAAAAGGTTCTGATCTGCTAAAGAACAGAGTTTTCTCACAATGTACACATCAGTCCTCTCTGGGATGGAAAGCAGAAAAGAATAAAGGTCATAACCCAAGCAGGGCAGAATTATCCTAGCCCTTGGGCCCTGGTCTTGAGTTATAAATACAATAAAAAAAGAAAACACTACTGTCAAAGGAAATTTTAAAGTTTTCCCTCCAAAGATGGCCACAGTAACACCTGCTCTTAGGGCAAATATGGCTGTGGAGACTTGCATGACACAGAACCAGCTCAGGTCAGAGGGATACTTGACAAGGACCTCACAGTGATGCAGCATGTGTCTCAGCTTACCAAAGTCTACACTGGTGGGTGAGGAACACTTCAATGATTCCTGCTATGTATAGTCTCCCTCTTCCTTCATGTAAAGGGTAGGGCAGCCCCTTTCCACTGGGCTCTTCTTGCAGCTTTTCATCCGCAGGAGAGGTTTATCAGTGAGTTAGCAATAAAGTAAAGGCATTCCTGAACATCTTAAGAAGCGAGTCTTTGTTAAAGACAGAGTAGTAGAAAAGAAAATGTAGAAAATTTGGAGGAGAAATTATCTGGGAGCAAGTTCTTAGCACCTCTCTTTGCTGAATTAACAGACTGACCTCTGCAGATTTATTCCAGTGCTGACAATCAGCTTCATACCAAACAAACTGTAAAAATATGCAAAGATAAAGAAAACACAGATGTCTACAATTTGTAAAAGAAATGGGAACTGCTTATGAAGTAGTGATTTTGTTCCCAATCAGATCGTGTTATGAAGCTGAAGGCAATAAGTGTTTGAGAGGTGATTTATTGGCTAATAAAATCACCAACAGTAGGACCACTAAACAGCATTTATTAAAAATATATTAGTGTCATATTTGGCAGAATTAGTGGCAGGAAGATTCAAAGTGAGGTGGCATGGCTGGTCTAATCAAGTCAGACTATGCACAGCAATGGCACAAGTAGACAGTAAATGTCTTCTTTAGCAACTTTTTTTTGTGTAATTGACTAAAAATGTATAGAAAATTATTGAAAAGAAAACTGGTGAGAGAAAATTAAATAAGAGGAACAAAATATAAAGACAAAAACTCCTAAGGACTCATTGGGTATATTTATAAAGAGGTGTTGTAAGCTGCAGTTATGTCTCCTCTGCATATGGAATAATAAACTCACCAAGGGAATACCCACACTTCAAAAAGTATGTTGAGGAGCTGCATTATCTTAAAGACTTATCTTGAAAGAAGAGAAGGAATACATGCTGGCCACTGATTTTCCAAGTGCATGAACTCGCATCTAAAACATGTTTTCATAAGAAAGTTTTCAACACAAAATTATCACTTTCAATGAAATTTCTCTCAAAACGACATAGACTGAAGTATTTGACTCATGTGAAAACATTCGAGTTTGATGTTCCTCCAACAGGTTACCTGCCTTTTGCAATACAGTCTAATTGAAGATGTACTCTGACCCAGGTAATGTAAAGAGCACAATCCATTCTCTTTTGTGAAACAGAACTTATTTCTATTGATGCTATTTTCTTTAAAAAGAAAAAACCAAAAAAATTAGGAGTGATTTAAATGCAGGCAAGAGACAGAAACAGTGGAAACGGGCCCCATGTTAATGACACTTTAAACCAGCCAATATAACAATTTCCAGTCCTTGGAGGCTTAAGTCCAAGCACAGAATAAGACATTCTAAATTACGAAATCGGAGCATAATGCAAAGGGGAGTTAATACAATATGCCATCGTCTGACCTTTGTAAGTGAAGATCAGATGTTGTGTTAATACCTATATTCCATTATCACAAAGAATCTGGCTCCAAGAGAAATAAGCTGCTCTGTACGCGTGACCAAACCAGGTAACTACAATGCCTTAAACCCAGTGAAATGTGGTGGCAGGACACGCATGGGGTCGGCATATGTACGATACCTCCTGACAGTAACATCCCTTTGCTGGACTGTTTCTGCGTACTCGACAGGAGACTTTCATCTGGGTGAAGAAGTGAGTGATTTGGTACTGTGGGTGGAATATCACTTTGAGGTCAATAAAGGAGTGGGTATAAAAGGTTTTGGAAGTTTTGCTTTGACTCACTACAAAGTTCAGAGTTGCTCTAAGACTTGTACAGCATATCAGTACTGAAAAACAACTTAGAACCCCAGTAAAAATGGTTGTGCAGCTGGAATGGCACATTCTCTCTCACCATAGAGGTGTGCAGAGCATGTGTCTTTCTGGCTCAGTGGACACTATGAAAGGGAGGTATGGAGTGACACTTATTTGACCAAACTGCTTCCCCCTAAAGTAACTTTAATGTGTTTTTAAGGAGCGTTCTTGGGGAGGGTTATTATGCTCTGGGAAACCCCCATGGCACAGCTTGTAATTTGTGCCAGGTATTATAATCCTGTTCTCAATTATCATAATAGAAGACCTTTTGCCCAGGTATTTCTGCCACCAGATACTCATAAGTTAGTGAAATGGACTGTGTGCTCTCATAAGGAGTGACAGAAGAAATGTGTTTCCACAGAGAGCTTTTGCCAGCTGTGCTCCATAACTGCAGACAAGGCCTGGCTGTGCTGCAAAAAATGGCTAAATATTTCAGTTCCTAAAAATAAAAAGGGCCAAAAATAAAGGGTTGTGGGGTGCAATCACCATTACACTTTAAACTAGAAAGTAGATACCGAATTTTCTGGTATAATCTCATATCTCTTTCTTATCCCAAGAAACTTTTCAGCTGTAATCACATTAGCTGCCGTGAGGGTCACTTCTTAATTTGGCGTGAGCAGTTTCCAAAAGTGAGGTCAGAAGTTTATAGCAATAAAGTCAACTCAAGTGGAAAGACACTTTCAGGTACCAACATGTTCCCAGGTGGAATCCTGCCTGTGCTTCAGCTGGTCCTCTGCCGCCAAAGGGTCACAGCTCTGCCCTCACTCACAGCAAATAGCTTTGAATCACCACACAGCAGAGTTTGTGATGGAGCTCCAGCCACTGGAATGAAGTACAATGATGTCTGCACTGCAGAGGAGTTTCCAAAAGAACACGTGCCCTGGTTTCCCTGGCTCAGAGACACATATTTGTTCAGAGAATTCCTTCTACCCCTTGTCTTTTGTCTGCTTACACAGTTGAAGCACTACGGAGTTTAGGTACATGGCTTTGTGCTGGGTTATGCCGCAGTCCCAAGGAGCTCAGACTTTTAACACTCAGATAGAAAGACATCTGAAAATGATCGGGTTGCAGGACACTCTGAGGCATCCAGGACATCCCTATTATGTATACTAACATCATATATTTTGAGAGAAGTATCCATGGAAGAATTTTTCTCAAATTTTTGAGGCAACTGCTGTTGCTGGACACCTGGGCCTCAAATGGCTGCTGTGGATGCACAGATAAATCTCGGGGGTGCTGTAAGTCCTGCCCCTACATGCACCTCATGAGCGAACTGTGTACACACAGTACAGCATCATCACATTTGCAGTGAGTGTGCCTGGGATTTTAAAGGATGTCTGATCCCCACAGGGCTCAAAAAATCCTTCTGAAACGCCCTAAACTGAACAGCTTCTCAGGGAACTCCTTCACGCAGATATATTTTCTTGCTGCTTCTTGGAGACACTGATGAATTGCTGCCTTCTCAATCCAGGGGGTAATTTCAGCATTGCCTCCAAGACTGAGAGTTTACCAAGTTTAGCTTATAACCAAGGCCACCTGCTAAACACAGTTACGCATTTAGAGATCCATAAATCTGTTCAGAGCTTGCTGTCAGAAAAGTCAAGCTATATTCTTGGATCTGAAATAGGATCTGGTTGGCATGCCTGAGCAAGCTTATACCTGGCACAACCCTGAAGAATGTCTGGCAGACAGACCTGGGAAGACAATGCTAGCACTTCAGCTCATTCCTGTTAACTACGCTCGGATTTCAAGGAAATAAGCTCATTTGCCTGCACAGCCAAAGCCTCACCCAGATCTCAGGCCAGATTTAGGAAGAAAGATATATCAAAATGGCATTTTACAACATACCGATAAGAAAAGAACAGGAGTCTTAAGCTGCTGGTCATTGATGCAAATGAGTGCTGAGAGACAGAGCCATCAATCATGATATTGTCTCTTGGAGTTGAGGGATTTCATTGCCTGACTGGCATCTGTATATGCAGCTGGACTGCATTACTAAAGGAGATTAAAATACTAGATATGATTAATTAACAGCAACACCACCAGTCACATATTTGCATTACTGGAGATGCTAATGGCTATAAGAATAACCTTAAGATAGCAGAACAATAAGTTACAGTACTTCGTAGACATCCAGAGGTAAAGGTGAAATGAAATGGACTTACAGTGTCTGCCAGGTCTGCTTCTGATGTCAAGTCACTATTTTATCCAAATGAAAAATTGTAATATTAGGCTCTTAATAGCTAGCAAATCTATTTCGAGAAATATTTAACAAAAGTAAGTTTAAAGTCCAAATGTATTCAGGAATAGTCTGAAGCCTATTCTCCCACTCGGGGGATTGGTTAGATTAAATAGATTGCCAAGGGAAGCAGCAAATTCTGCATCTCATAGTGTTGTTAAAACAAGGCTAAATCCTTGTTTCTAAGAGATGTGTTCTAGCTCAAACACAGACTGGGATGCAATGCACAAGGCAGGAATTACCAGGAGGAATTCTCTAGCCTGTGTTAGGCAGAAGCTGAGAACTGAGCATTATAAACAGCTTGTTGTGGGTTTAAATTATGGCTTTCTGGTCCACAGCCTTCTGATGCAGGGAAGTACAAACCTAATCTCCCTGAGCACGAGAGGGCTCTCAGCCACGGAGCAGTCACTGGGGAGGTCACACAGGATTTGACCCTTCACTCCACTCTCTTGTGTTCTGCTGGATCCACAAGTCCAGCCCACAGCCAGGGAAGCATTAAATAAAGTTCCTTAACAGTGCTGCTGTCACTCTGCATCCTGGCTTTCACTCCCATTTTTGGCTCTGTAAAACTGCAAAACCTGGAGAGGAAAGAAATGTTGGTGTTTTTTTTCCACAGCAACCTCCTTTGAGGGCATCTGCCTCAAGTCTTAATGTCTCAGAAGGTAATGTCACAAACACAGAAAGTAGGCACAGAACTCCAGGTCTAAGACAAAGTAAGGGATGGTACAGCCAGACTCTGTGCTGGCTGAGATGGTGAACTGCAACTACAGATGAAACCCAAACAGTACTTTGGAGAGGAGAATGGGAGGCTTGCATCACACAGATCAAGGCAAGAGAGAAGAGAGGCATTTTTTGTATTAGGACAAGCCAAGAAGGCACATCTTGCCTCCTCTGGGAAAAACATCTGTGCTGTGCAGTGGTTTACGTTCTGGTACATCATCGATACATAAGTTAGAGCTTTGGGGCAGGCTTGATCTCACCATTTCTCCCCACTCTCATCTGTGCTTTTAACATCTGTTTTGGAGCTTGCTTGTAGCCTGGTAAATCCCACAAGTTCTGCTTAGAGGGTATAGTCATCTCCCTGGAGACCTCAGGATGCCTTGATGCTCATATCAACAGGAACAGTGGGGGTGTGAGCAATGCACACGTTTACTTCTCAGTTTGTTATCACTTGCATAAGTGTGCCTCACTCTCTTGGGCCATTTGCAAACCTCTTATCACATTTGGTTATAGTTTTTCAGTAGAGTATCTTTGCAGCATAGAAGACCAACCACATATAACCAGTAAGATAAAAGAAGGCATCCTTTCCCTCTACTCATTGCCTGTGAGACTGCATGTGGAGTGTTTGTTTTGGACTAGAAAACCTCCAAAGGGCCCTTCCAATGCAAATTATTCAATCATTACTAAGGTATTCCTGTACCTAACCCCAGGTATTTCCCATTTCTTTGTGCACAGGTAACAGTTGTCTCTCCCTGAGCTTCACAATGTATTTCATTACAAATAAAGTACCAGGCAGGAGAGAGTGAAAGTTGTCACTTCAAGAGTGAAGTGACCTCAAGATCATGTTCAGCCACTAGCGATGTACACAAAAGAATGGGCGTGGGGGAAGAACAGCAGTTCAGCCCAACACCAGCTCATCTGAGGAGGGAAAACGCTGGATATTAGAAAAAGTTGTAAGGGCCTCTGATGTAAAACAGGTACAGAGAGGGGCACTTCAATGAAATTCCATACTACGAGCTGCCAAATTACAATCAAACTATTTTCAAGCACTTTCTAATGTGCCCTTAGAGCAAAAAATAATGCCATATGACATTTTGATTTCAAGATGGGCAAGCAAAAGAACTAATTAATGATACCCACAAAAAAATGGAGAAGTAAAGAAGTCTCCTGCAAGTCCAGAAAACATCCTTAAGCTCAATGTTTAGAGCAGCAGGAATAGAAGCTGCAAGAAATCCTTCCATTCTTGAATCAAATTCACTTCTCAGAAACAAGCAAGGGCACTGAGTGTGCAGGTACAGTTCAGGTTAAGTGTTGCGTTGCCTTGAACAAATGGTATTGTGTGAAGCTTGACTTTGTCTAAGTTATTTTCAGAGCAGATGCTAGATACAATTACTTAAGAATAGTGACAGGGCAAATGTCCATGATACTTCATTCAAGATGGAAAATAAGGAAGTGATGTTTCCTCTTACAGTTCTCAGACCATGGGCTTAGTTTGTGATAGAGAAACGTTGATAAAGCAGGATGTCAAGTGGAATAAACTATATCAAGAGCCACATTCTATACAGATGCTGAGCATGTAGTTGACTCTTCGCAAATTTAAGTTGGTTTGTCTTAAAATAGGCATTTATGAGGATATCTGCTGGAGACAGAGCTGTCAGATACTCGAGTTCACTGCCTGGAGTGAGTGTGATCTCTCCACGTGGTATAGAGGAGTCTAAGTTTATGGTGAGGCTTTTAGCTCTTGAAAAATCTCATGGAGCCTGACTGATGTCTTCAAGGAGATATTGGACAGCCAACAGCTCAGGAAAGGGCCCGAACCCGCACTTTGCAACGTGGACACAGTCAACTCAGTGACATCCAGTGCTCAAAATACGCACAGGAGTAGGGTAAGACCAGGGAACATAACTGGGAAGAGGAATCAAATAAAAATGTAAGAAGTAACATACGTTGTACAACAGTCTTCCCCGACATGTGGAAGTTTAATGTAGTTAGCGGAGCTGTGCCATAACATTAAAATCTTGGCATGGATAATGTTTTCAAACTGGCTGGGAAAAGGCATCATATCTAATTTATTAAAAAAGCACATCACAGTTAAGTCTGCATTTCCATTCACTTAGTTCTGTTCAGTGTCATTACCTTTTTTTGTTTTTTTGATAAAAATATTACAAATTACAATCTCGAACAGAATTTTTCTGTCCTAATACTGGTGTTTCCTCTTCAAAAGCAGCTCAGTTAAAACTTTCTTACTTAAGGTAATCCAGGCAAATATAGAGACAAAACCTCAAAGGAAATTCAAGCTAAAGAAAGGAAATTCTGTATCAGGAAAATCAATTTCAAGAAGTCTTTCACAGACAAAGCTGCTTCTACAGGAAACGAGCAGCAAAATTACTTCATTTTATTTATCTCAGGTGGAGTTTTTTCCTATCGGGAATTTGAGCTAGACAGAAGGTGACCACATGAAATGGTAGAACTGGGAATTCCACATTCTTCTAATGCACAAGCACTAATAAAAAAAAATGTATCAGGTAATGAGCAGGGATTTTTTAAATTTTATTTAGCCATGGAAATTTGGGGAACTCAAGAGTGTTCCCATCATACCTTGGCAGAAAATTAGGGCTCAATGTTTTTTACTTCATCAAAGAAAAGAGACCATGACTAATTACATGAAGGATGCTCAGCTGGACCCTGGCAAGCTGAGGGGCAGGCGCTGCTCTGCTGGCTTGCATTGAAGAGTTAATCCTCGGTCTTCTGTCTTCTCTAATTGCTCTGAGGATAGAGGTACCAGACTCTTCCCCTACTGGAGGAGATGTTCGGCTTTTTAATCAAACTTTGGGCAGAAGAGACAGGCAGGCTGATCCTCTGGGCTGGTTAGGGCACACACCTGCAAAGCAGTACGTATGCGCTCCAGTGCCCGCTAAGTATTTCATGGCCAGTTAGACAGCAGAAGAGCTATAATTTACCATTTTATGTAGGGTGAGCTAACACAGCTGGTCACAGCCCTCTGTCTCAGTGAGGACAATGGGCCAAGGTTGTTCATTCTGGTTTCTGTTGTCCAGAGGGGGTCTGGGCAGCTGTAGCAAGACTTATTACTTATAAAAGTATATATGTATTAAATATATTAAATATATGTATTGAAAGTATGTCCCTTAAAAGGATCATGTTTTGCATAGTCCCTAAATATAGAGTAAGCTATGTTATTCATATTGTATCTGCTGAAAAAACTTGTGCTTTATATTGGGACCAATAGAGTTGCTGCTGCTTGTTTTCAGTGAACTAAGAACACTCTAAAAATAGAAACCAGTCAAGGAACCAAAACTCAACAGCAGCCTGCGTCATTACTGTATGTATCTTCAAACCATAGCAATATGAGATGATAAATAAAAAGGAGAGAGAAAACCTCCAGGCCATAAAAACAGGGAAAATAAATAAGTTTCTAAGGGGAAAATATCCATCTCAGATGTTGCAATTTTAAATGGAAAACAACATAATATTAAGATTAGCATTTTATTCATTCCAAGACACAGAGAAATACTCCAAGTATGTAAAGAGAAAATACTGTAGCCAACAAAGTCTTCCTCCTAAAGAAGTGGACAGTGTTGTTTAGAACCTTATACCATCTTACAGCTTGTAGATGGAAGAACCCCCACGCTCAAACCAGCACCAAACCCACAGTTTCTTTGAAGTTTTGTCTATGTTTTAGAAGGTTGTTCAGTCAAGTCTAGGGCAGTGATGATCCCATAGATCTCCTTATAAGCAGTTTCTGTAGGGAATTATTCTTCCTGTCAAAATCACACTCCACCACAACTTTATCTGAATTTCCTGTTCTACTTCTTTGATCACATTCTGTCCTGGCTAATTTGAAGACCATTCCCCTATCTCATTTATGGAGCTGGTACACTAAAGACACCTTCAGTGTGCCCAGGGCACAGTCCCGGGTCTGAAGCTGTTCCTGACGCTTTTTTGGTTTTTTTCAAGACACCTACCAGAATGGAACATGTTATTGCAGCAATGACCTTGTTAATGCCACATCTCCTCACTTCCTAACCAACAGCACCTAACCCGTCATACCCAACAGCCACACCTGCCCTCACATTTTGCATGTGGCTCCACAGCCACGTCTTTGGACTCCCCGCTCCCACACACCCAGCTGCCTGTTCCTGTCCTAAGATCACTCTGTCCCCCTTCTTTCTCCCCATGGTGGCTGCCCAGTTCTCTGGGCAGATGCATGGTGAACCAGTCCGAGAAACCAATGTGAGGTGGAAAGGACTCTGGAAGGCAAGATCGGTAAGATCCCAGCTTTCTGTAGCTATGTAGGCTTCTATCAGTTTACAAAGATGTGTTTTCGGAGCATTTCAGTGTTTCACCAAAAACCTGTGCTTCTTCTCTGAACAGAAACAGAACAAAACCACCTGCACGTACCCCATGCTAGGCAGGCCGTTTAAATCTGGTGAGAAGGACAACATCCAGGCAATGGGAACATGCTAGCTGGGGAGCAAAGAAGGCAGAGCTTCCTCCCGAAATAAGGTCCCCAGCAATCTAGGATGGGTAACAGGATGTAGACCAGTTACTCTGAGAACTGAGGAATGTGTCTTTGTATGGGGTTGAATGGAATCATGGGGTACACCAGCTGTCCAAATCTTGATTTCCAAACTGGCCTTCTTGTTCCTTAATGGAAAAATAATGAGTATTTTGTCTGCACGTGTTCAGTAGTACTGGCACTCTCTGAGTGTGAACGTCTTCCCCCTTTCTGTTTATCCCGTTCAGACAGTCAGCAGGGTTGATGCCCAGCAAGCACAAACTGATTATTTTTCTCTATTTTAATGCTAACGTAACTGCTTAACATAAGGAACACTTACTGATTGGCAAAATATTTATTTAAGGATGTGAAGGCAAGCAAGGAGTTGTAGAAATTACTGTCTATCTGGATACCACCCATGGTGCCATAAGCCTTCACCCTTGTGTGCAAACAAGAAGTCTTGCTGCATGGGGGGCAACTCTCTGTTCTCCAATATGAATGCTAAATTTAAATGTCATTAAAATTACATCATACTGCCTGAAGTTTTCTAAACAAAGCTGGTTAGATTGCATCGCAAAAGAACCTGCTGCTGATAGGTAGTCTTTACTTAGTCATCTGCTTTTTAATAGCATTGTGCAATTAAGGTTTCAGAAAAGAGTTTTAGGAAAGATAAAGACCTTGATCACAGGTCTCAATTTACCATTTTTCATTTCCTTCTACATCTACATTAAGAATGTGAGGGTTTTTGTGTTAAAGCTAAGAAGGGCAGATTTGTGCTCCTTCAAGCAATTTAAATAAAAAATACAAGAATTTGTGTTTGGTAAGGTTTGTCAAGTTCAATACATTAAAATTTCTTCTCAATTCCCACTGCTATTGCTAGGCTGCTACACAATAACAAAAAGTGGCTAGAAATAGATCAATGAAATTTCCATTGTCCAGGCTGAAACAAATGCAAAAGCAGAATTAGTGGTAAAAATCAATAAAAGTCAGTAACATATTAAAAAACCTTCCTAGATGAATTGGACAAAAGCAAGAATACCAAGATGTTTCATAAGAGGTCTCTCCTTGGAAACTTCAGTAGTGCTGAAGAAAGTGGGAATCCAGCCTGGTCAATCATTGTTTCAGTACTTCATCTCTGACTCACCTCTCACTTACTTGAATTTACCTGTCAGATTTAACATCAAAAGAAATACAGGAGGAGGCTTTTTACCTAAATTGCTTAAGAGCAAAAGGCTCACTAATTTTCAGAATATCAGCTGTCAGCTGAGACACCAAGCTGCTTTTGGAAGTCACAGAATGCTCTTCTGCATTCTTTATGATGGGGTTTTCAGCCGTATACACTGTGTGATAACAGCTCAATGTCTCAGAAGAAAGCAATTCACTCAGTTTGCCAGGGACCGCTTCCAACGCCTCTCTTAGGCTGAAAAATTGAGTTAGTGAGGTTTTCAAATATGAGCACAGGTTTACGCCAAAAGTAAAACTCACATTTCTCATTGATAACTCTCTCTGTATGAGGTAAAAATAAAACAAAATTAAAACTCGAAGAATAGCCTTCCCCACAGATGTCACAACACTGAGGAGTGTAGCATGAATGCGTCTCTCTACATCTACTGCAACGCTTTCAAGGTACACATATATTTCTATTCACATGATAACATATATCTACATGAAAAGGTGACAAATTATAGCAACCTTTTCCTTGGTTTCTTATGCTCCCTTACCTGGGATTGCTTCCCCAACCACAGGGAAACATCTAGGAGTTTCTAAAAGTGCTTCTTTAGCAATCCGATGCAACACTAGCACAGTCTATTGACAGAGCTTCCATATCAAGATATTTAATAAGCAAAGAAAATCTGAAGCATTTCTTAAGCATACCTTCTCCAGTATCACTATGCCAAACACAACGAGAACCACATCGCTGTAAGACTGAGGAATGTAAAATATATTAAATGAACAAGGAATCAAAGGAGGGAAAGGACAAGGTGTTGCCTATCAGGTCATTGAAAGCCCAATGTGCCGGTAGGAGCCACAGAATTAACTCTGGTTTATAAATATGGGTTTGAGGGCAGAGGCAGTCACATTTTGTCCCCTAAACTGGAAAGGCATGTGTTTAGCTTCAAATGTGAAATCTTTAAAGATACTTTATTGAAGATATGTTATGGTCCTGATTAAAAATTCTCCCAACTCTCCTGGGGCCAATTTACAAAGATTTATGTGCAAGCCTAATGCTGGGAGATGAGAGCACAACATTCTTTAATAGGCAAAGAAAACTTGTCCACAGTACTATGATCAGAGGACTTCAGTAGTACCAAAGATGAAAAACCTGTAGAGCCAGCAGATCTTAGAGAGATGTCTTAAGAAAAGTCTTATTTTATCACTACCTCATGCATTGCAGCAGACCCCTCATTACTGAAACTGATCAAAACATTTTCAATAGAAACTGAGGGAATGAAGATTTCTCACTGGTTTGGATTTGGGTTTTTTTCCATAAAAAGAAGGATTCTGCTTTTCTTAAAAAATGTCACCTTTCTAGAGAAAATGGAAAACCAAAGCACTTGGATTCTGAAAAGTTCTCAGATATCAGCCAAAAAAATGACATTTGACTGTCATGATGCTGAAATGCCACATGGTTTCTCCATCTCTCTGGGCTGGGTTTCCTATGGAAAGCAAGGAGACAGGATTCAAGAGGCTCAGTGGGCTCTTTCAGAGGAGGGAAAAAGAAAGTCTCAGGGGAGAATTGATGCACAAGGTATTGAACTAGAGCCCCCACGTTCTTCTTTAGCGGCATTTCTAACCAGACCAGGAGGAGGAAGTGAGGGTGTGTTTGCTTTTTTTGGACAGGAAGAAATAAATAGCTTAAAAATGGATAGTTTCTAGTTATATTTGATGAAAAGTAAAGTATCTTCCATAGGGAAGCCTTCCACCCCCTCTCTGATCCCTGCCCACATTAGTTTGACCAAGTTTTCTAGGTACTGGCATGCTGGTGCAGTGCTTCCTTTTAGAGAAAAAGAGGAGACTGTAGTCTGTCATATCTGAGGGAACTGGGTTAGAGACAAGAGACAGATGACAAGGGTGGTTGGGCATGGTGTTGTCAGGGCGTCAAGGGGAGCTAAGAGGGAGTGGGAACCATCTGCCTTGAGAAGGAGGTTGTTGAGATGGAGGTAAAGGAGATGGCAGAAGGCGAACAAATTTGTGCTGCTTTTCAGAAATACTTTTAGTTTAAGTTTGAGAGTAGGGTAAGTGTGAGCCCATTTGTAATCCTAATATAGGGAAGTTATTAGTAACGCTTATTATGAGCTTATTTTAATTGAACAAACGGTGGGTTAACTTGCAGTCAAGATGCTAACATTTGCCTTTCCTTGTAAAGCTCTGGCAATATTGAATCAACCTGTAGGGATGTGAATTTCAGCTACAAAAACTTGAAGTGGGTGACTCATGTTCCTTCTAGGTATACATGCCAAAGGGTCTAATCTGGGAATCTGCAGGGCAAACAGACATTCCTTCCCAGGATTAAGTTATCTTTTCCCTGCATGCATCATTCATCCCAGTACAAGAAGCTTCAGAGAGAAAAGCATCGGGTGTGTGGATGTCTATAATCCTAAATGGAAAGGCTAGTAGAAGCCAGATCTTTGCAAGTTTTCTGGCTTACATTCCTACTTCACACTAGGCATAGATAGATAAATGCTAAGCAAAAGCCTCCAGCCAGGCAGCACCCAGAATATCAGTTATAACGTAAGCTTAAGGAAAGCAGACTTTGCAAGAACAAGTGCAGAGTGAAGAGGAAACCAATTTCAGAGAACTAGTTGAAAAAGATAGTGGAATTTTCTGTGGCTGTTCAAAATATTCAACTGAATATTAGTGTTCTAACTACGAAACTGAGAAATTAGTGTGAGGAAAACCAATACAACATATTGCAGCTACAGGACACCCAGTACTATCAAAAAATGACAACTCTTGGTCAGAAGGTTAGTAGTGTTGCGAGATGAGCCCAGATAAACTGGAGCTCTCAGAGCCATTTTTTGAGAAGCTTTCCTTCCTCATGGGGAAAAAAGGCCCAATGAAACCAAACTAACAAACAAAACCCACAAAACTAAAAAACATCAAGTTTTATGAGAACTTGAAGCAGAATACTTCACTTCTTACAGAAAGAATAACAGTGAAAGGTGGAAAATAAAAAAGGTGCTTATCAGCCACTTTCCCTTTTCATCTTGGCAGAGCTGGTTCCAGCCTTTAGGATTTGCTTTGGCCAGTTGAAGGACTTATTCTGCCTCAAAAAGCCCATGAATCCCCCTAATTCCAAAGAAGCTTTTCATCTCCATCCTCTGTGAGCTCTATCTTCTGCCCCCTCTCTTTTCAGACTCTTTGCTGCAATGCTCATGCTTTCTCTTCTTATCTCCTGCACTCTAGAAATGTCTTTCCCTGACCAGGCTCCACTGTACACTAAATGTGAAACAATTTCCCACCCTCTAGAGCTGCCACTCAAGAAAATAATTTAGAGGGATATAGCATACAGAGCAAAACCGGTCCCACCAGACACTGTCCTTTGCATGCTTGGGAATACATTTACCTGTACATTAGCAATTTTTGGGCTCCCCTCTTTCCATGCCCAAATCTCCAGTCAGAAATAAGTGTTTATGAGCCATGAAATAATTATGGATACATCTACTGTCCAGGCACTTCACAAAGCCTCCAAGACTGGACCTGTGCTGGAAGGTTTGTCACTCATCTTCATGGATAAAGAGCACTGATAAATACAGGTCTTCAGGGAAATATTCTGAATGGAAATATGGGTTTTCTTATTTTTCCTCCTCAGTATAAACAGAGAAGAAAGATGGGAAAGGGCAAGGTTCAGGGTCTGTCTGGTTCACAACCAAGCTCCTCACACACCAGAGATCTCTGGCACAAGCAGGGTACAGACCTGGAGAGCTGTCCTCTGCAAGGCCAGCCAGAGTCCTAACTACTGCTGGTGGAGTCGGAGTCCCTCCGCCCCTTACCGCCTCTCTGAAGAATATTGTTATAAACAATTCACCTCTATGATGAACTGTAACTGTGAATGCGTTGTTTCATCAAAATGTTCAAAATTAGCTTTATTTGTGAACTTGAAATCAGCTTAACATTTCAGTATATGCTGAAATTCTATTGAGGTCAAACTACTCAGTACATCCTACTCTGTGGCATTAACTATGATAAGTATTTGCATTAAGTCAGACTAAGGGTGACAAGTTTGCACATACGGCAACTCATTTCTCCTATTTCTGAAATCCATAAAACTCTTCCTCATTAGGAATTCAAGGTTCTTTCTTTTAAATGGATCTGAATGTATAACTTTCAGCTCAAGAGAAAGACTAAGCAAGAATGATACAGGTGGTAGATGTGTGACATCTCTTCTTCTTCACAGTAGTAATCTTCATATGATATGAGTCCAAATGTATGGTTTTACTTTCATACATGGTAAATTCAATAACAAACATTTGGGTTATCACAGTATTAGAAGAATAAACCTGGTTCTACTTTTAGCAGAATCTGAGAACACTAAGAGGGGAAATAACTGCAAATCTTATCAATTACAGGCCCCCCTGCTCCCCTCCCCCCCCAAAAAAGTCAAAGTAAAATCCACAAAACATTATCTTTGCTCTGCTGAGCACTCACAATGAATCCAGGACACCTGCTGGATAAGCTCATGTTGGATAGGAGATTTATGTGGAGAAAGGAAGATAATTACTGTCATGAAGGCAAATACAAAATTATGTGATCATGGGGATGGATCCAAGCACCCAGTACGTGACCAACCCTCCTGCAGGCAGGCTGAGTGGAAAGTGACAGCATCCATGTACAAAGCCATGAAAATATTTTGGCATACTATAGCACAATGGCCTGTTTCAAGCACCACCATCAGCAAAACCACTGAAGAGCAAGAGATGCCTGAGGATCTCAGCCCCACCTGGGTCTCCCACTCACCCACGGGGTCACCATATCCCCTCAGCTGGGCTGTTGATCATTCAATACATAAGGCTCCCACGAGTCCCAGAGGACGCAAGGGCACATCTGTGGGTGTTAAGAGTGCTCCAGAAAAGGAAAAGTGTGAATATAAATAATTTGATCAACGCTTACAGAAATGAGCACTTCCTCTTGCATTAAAGAGAACAGATTAAAAAGGAAAATATAAAAGTTGTCAAGCAATTTGTTCCCAGTGATTAATTCAACTAACTCTAAACAATTCCACTATTTAGGCTTCCCATGTCCTACTAATCTGAACCTCTTTTTCCTACCTCCCCTGAAACCTTGTGCAAAAAAAGCAGAGGAATGATTAATTTTTCAGCATGAAACAGCCTGACCTTTTACTCCGTTACGCAGTGTTTCCATAGTTTCCATGTAATTTGTCATGGATGAGTTCACCTGTGTACTAAACAAACTCTTTACATTGCCAGAATTGTACAGAAAATAAAACCTGAATCGATGCTGTTTAACAAAAATGTAAAACTAAATGCAAAACTTTAAAGAACAAACATTTGCATTCTCTGTAGAAGACCAAACCCCACTGTATTTATGTCTCTTTGAGCTCATAGGAGTGTTCATCAAATGAACAGATGCTGTGGTATCCTTAGTATTTCTGAGGGTGTAAATAAAGTTGAAACACCTTAGGACAAAGCCCAGATCCACTGCAATCAACAGGATTCGAGCCGTTGATTCGAAGGGATCATAAGGCTTCATAGCAACTTGTTAGGCTTTAATTCCAGACCTTTAATTAGAGGCTTAGCAGCAAAGGTCCCACTGCTTACGACAGACTTCAAAGGCCATCGCTCACCTAAGGTTTTACAATCCTGTTTGCAGTTTCTGTCGCAGCGAAGGCAAAATCTCTGCTGATAATGGCAGCAGAGCACGTGTGGACAGTCCAGCATCTCATCCCACCAAAATGGCTGGAGCAAACCAATGGAGGGATGGAGCAAAAGAAAAGGTGGTGGCAACATGAGACTGCTCAGGTGAGGCAGTGCATGCAGTCAGAGCGCTTGCTGTCGTCTTTGCTTTGGTAATAGGGATGACTGACCTGATCAGCTGTAGTGCAACACACTTGCCAGCATCAGTTGGCAGAGACACAGAGGCATAGCAGGAGGGTTAGAAAGTGGCTTTTGGATGTTTTAGGGTTTTTTTCCTCAGCTAAGTGCAAATGAGAGAGGTTGGCAAAAGGGCTAAAATGTTAACTGAAAAAACTTCATTCTCTTGGCTGCCTGAAAGTTTAATATTTTTTCCTGAAAAGGTTTTTTCTAAGTCATGCAAAGGATTTAGCTGTGAAAAAGAAGACAAATGCTTTTATTTAAAATAAAACAGCTCTTTCTCAATGCCACATGTACTTTAGAGCAATGTTAGTATTTTCATCCCTGAACTCACTGAAGAAAAATATTTCATGGTGAAATGCAGCTTAACACAAACACAAGCAAAAGAAAAGCTTCTATGCAACCAGTTTCATCTATCCAGGTGTGTTCTTCCCACACCCCCATGAATGAAACACATGAATGATCTTGCTTGAGCAATTTCCCAGGAGGTACCCAGGAGTGTTGTGTATATCTAGACTCACAGTTTTGTGAGTTTCAAATAAAAGATTGGATTCTTTTTATAAAGGTAACAGGAGAGAGGATTCTGCCACCCTTTCTCAATGTAGTGTTCCTGATTTAAAACATGAAAGTATACCGCCGTTTTCAAACCCGCCTCCAAGCTCGATGAAAACCCTGCTGAAACTAGTAGAGCTGGTAGAAAAGGAAGTATTTCTGCATCAGGACAGCTCCTCAGGCAATGTAAAATATCAATATCTTCACTCCATTGGTTTCAAAAGAGTAACATCAATTCAGTCAGACAAAGGTTGGTGCAGGGAAAAATGCTGCAGGACCCCCAGGTAGATGCTTTGTTGGAATTGCCCAGCCAGAGTGTCAACACCATTTGGAAGAGTCATAAACAAGAAATCATTATTGCTATGGTTGGCAAAGACTGGATGTGACTGCTTTTGTCTCGCAAACCTGTTCATCTGTGGGGACAATCAGTAGGTACTTTTCTGCTCTCCTTAAGAAATCGGTGCTTCTGGTACTAATTCATAGGTGGCAAAAGTCACTGCAACTTAGATGTTTATTGGAAATCCTGAAAAAATAACACAACCAACATGAAACTTTCTGTAAAAAGCTAACTGTACAAAGCTGTATTAATGTGAAGAAAGTTTCCCTACCTGCAAACTGTAAAATCAGTTTTGATGTGAGCGAATTACATTAGAGAAAGAAATCTGCAGTGCGATTGTGTACATGTGCGCATGCCTCTAACTTTACTGGGGCTTTTGATACTGAGTACCGTGGTGGGGAAATAATTGATATCAGTGATGGTAACTCAATTCTACATGAGCATAGAGTCATCAGCCTTCTATCATGCTCAAAAAAAAGCTTGAATAATGCTCTATTGATCTTCGGTACAGCTTCTCCTTTCTGATGTTATGCATTATTGCTGCAGCTTCTTCCAAAATTGTAAAGATTTTTATTGTTTACAAAGTGAATTATGATTTCATATCTTTTGCCTTACTGTTTTCCCAATTGCTTGGCAACACCTTTCCACAAAGAAATAAAACAGAATACTTTTTCTGTCATACATCAGCAGCATTTCTGGTACAACCGTGACTCCAGCCAGCTTAACACCCAGGATGAGTTTGGTCCATTATGTTAATCCTGATGTTCTGTAAAGAGTCTCTATATGTTAGTGTTTAAGTATTGCCTTTCTGAATGTGTAACCGTTCTAGTTCTGGGACTACAGATTTATAAACACTCTCTTTCACATTCAACATTTTTAAAGCTGCTATTGTTTACTGTTTTTTACTTTTCAAGAGAAATCAGACCACTTCCAGAAATTGAGATATGTCAGACTTGTGCTATGTTGAAAAAAAAAACCTGTAGTTATTCATCTAACAAGTTAATATGCACGATGCAGGAAAGACTTCTGTAGCTGTAACCAATATATAGTATTTACAAAATGGGTATTATCATTGTTGTTATTTCAGACTCAAACACTCACATTGATGCCCACCATGTAAGAAGGATTTATTTGTATCTTGGCAACTACATCTCCTTTCTTGGGCTTAGAATGAGGAATTACGTTAATCAGTTCAATGATGTCCTAAATTGACTGTTGTTGTATGCTAGATGGAACACGAATACATTTAAAACTCTCCTGTGCAGACATTCCATGGTCCCAAATATATCTGAATGGTGAAAGACTGGGTGATGACCACGTATAAGTCTGGGGAGCAATCAGAGAAAATATACCAGTAGCAAAAACAATGTACAGTTTCTCAAAACAACACAGAGGGTCAAACTTTCATCAAGGAGATGCCAGTCCTACACTGCCAAGGGAAAAGTGCTGCATTACCTAAAATTATTTTCTGTCTTTAATTTTAATGAACGTCAAGCTGCTATATTTAATGAAATGCATTCCCAAATGGGTTGCTTAAAAAGGTTTATAGACTTATATTGGTTTTAGAGTGCACCAAGTCAGATGACTTCCAGTAGAGGCTGGTGCAGCTCAATCAATCTTTAATATAATTCAGGAGATGCACAATAAAAACACAACAAATACACAGTGTGTACATATAAACCGAAATACCTATGCGTTGTTTTAACGAGTTTGATAGTGACTGGAAGTCGTAACAGTAGTCTGCTGTGATTGTTTTAATGAAGAGCTGCTTCTGTTCAGGTGAAAAAGACCCCCTGTTTTCATACTAAAATCCCCCATGTCTACTGCCCTGACTCCTTGGTGTCTAAGATGTGCCACACTGCTTCAGTTCAACCCTATTTACTAGGTAAAATCTTAAGTGGATTTCCCCTATTGATTTGTGGAGAAGGCACTTTATTGAAAAGCTATAATCATGTTGAAAGCAGGAGAGGTCCTAGAAGGTTGTGTGTATTGCTAAGGAGCCTGCTTTTCCAGTTTATTAAGACCTTTGATCTAGCATTTTGGTGACACTTATCCCATCTCTGCTAAATTAGCGTAGTGATGCCTTTTCAGTGTCTGGCAGGCAGCATTTAAATGGCTTTTTGGACTGAGGGCATTTTTCATTTGAGCTGTTACTGGCTCCCTTTGTGCATTTCCACAGCTCACATTTTAAATTTGCAGGTGCATTTAATTTTTTCTTGCAAAGTGGATCTTGGCAAGAAAAAAAAAAATACTCAAATATGGTAGTGGAGTTGGGCATCCTTACAGGCAGGTCTGAATATCATTTGTGCAGGATGGATACTGAGGACCTTGAATGAAAAAGTTCTTTAAACTAAGGGAAGATCCCATACTCTTTAACCTTTTTCCACATTTACCAGTGCAGGTAAAGGCCTGAAGGACTTATTCCAATAGCTTGCTTCCGTAGTGTAACGCTCTTTAAGACCAAAAGCTGAAAGAATCACACACACACCCAGACACATACTATGCAGCAGCATTTAAGCAGCAAGGCAAAAGCAAATATCTTTATTTGCAAAGCAATCACTGATAGGAAAGTATACCTGAAGGGTATGGGCAAGGCAATACAGGAAGACAAATTATTCCCTAAGGGAAAGTTGCATTCCATGCATATTACTTCTACACAGAGCTGATTACTTTCAGTACTATACAAGGAGGCTGGCAAAGTGTACTTCAATGCCTGTTATTAGTACTGATTTACAAGAAATCTAAAGTAATTTTTTAAGTATTGCCGATGAGAAGGAAACATTAAAGTACAGCAATCCTCATGCAAAGATAGACTTAAAAAAAAGCGTGTTGAATTTCTAGCTGCACCTCTACTTAGACTTGATTCACCTGATAGACAGCTTTAGGACTGCTGCCTTCAAAAATTCTACCCTTTTTTGCTCACTTCTCTCTGTAAGTATGGTGAGTCTGCATTGATTCCTTACAGACAAACTGATCAGCCATTGTACATATACTATGTTTGGGTCATGTTTAATCCTTTCTTTTTCTTCAACTCCAGGGGTCTTCACCTTTTTTAATGTTTCTTCAGCACAATAAACAAACCTTAACTTGTTACAGAGTAAGGCTTCCTATGCTGAAAGATCGATGCATACAGAGCAGGAGAACACGGAAAAAACCCATCCTATAAATATTTCAAGTACCCAACAGTCACCCACTGACATTGAAATGTAGACATGCCAGGCTTCTCATACACAAAACCTTACAAGTTTAATAGAAAGAGGGTAGATTTGCACCAAGCAGAAGGCTCAGAGGCAACTCTGAAGGCATATTAAGACAGCAGAATGCACAGCGTGTCACTGGCAAGATCTCCTTGCTCTTTGAGACATTGGGTCATAAGGCAGCTCTGGGCTGGAACCAGTGTAAAGACTGTAGTAAATTGCTACAATGGCATTAACAAGTCAGATACCTCAGCTGGGCCTCCTTGTCCACGTAGGACTTCCATTAACATAGGTACATGTTCTCTTAGCAGACAATAAGGTCCTGCCGGTTGTAAGGTGATGTGTGATGTGGTTGCACCTGGATGTATCAACAGACTTTTGGTTACCCAGAGTTGGTAACACAAGACAAAGTCTTTTTATGACAACATCTGAGATCTTACGGAAAGGCTTTTATGGTCATGGTTTTACCACCTGCGTTGATCCACAACATCCTCAGTAATATGCTGACCACTGGGATGCAGTGCCTAGACTGCTAACTTAGTGAGGAGATGCACTACCTACTTCAAGAGAGCTTTGCAGGGTAACAACAATTTTTCAGTGCTGCGAGGATCAAGCCTGACTTGGTTTGGTTAAAGAAACTAGAGAATTTGAAGCAATAGAAAAAGTCTTGTGTACCTCAAGAGCATTAGGTTTTGGGAGACTGAAGAGAGGATGGACAAATTTAGGAGAGATATTAAGATATGACCTGTCCTAGCAGTAGTTTGGATAGTTTGTATTTTACTCCAGTGTGAGGGAAGGAGGAGGGAAATCCATTGTTACTGTCCTGATTCCATGTTGCAGATTGTACCCTACTGCAAATACTACAGCTGGGTGAGTGATTCAGAACTCGGTAATTTGACATTGTTGACCTGTTTCCTTTTCACAGATCACTTCCACCATGATATTTTTATATATATTTTTTTGGTTTTGCATTTACACTTCTGCAACAGTCTTTCTCAACTTCTGTTAGGGTGAAGGCTGCTTATGAATTATGTATTGTTTGGTACTGATTTGTCACCAAATCCAGAAGGTGATGTGGAGGTTCATGGGTCATCTACAAAACGAAAAGCAAGTCAGATTGCTTTTGCTAAATTTTACCTAATTATGTTCACATGAGATTTTCAGATACTTTACTGCTTTCTTTAAAAATGTTTTTAACCAAAAAATCTACTTTATCAGTAAGTGCAGAAAATTAATTTAAAAGGTTGTAGAAACCACAAGAACAGGCTTTAAGGCATATTTGCTGAAATCTGCCTCTGTGTGGATTTCTATTCTGCATGTGATTGGTGGTCCTCAATCAGCATTTTTTACGCATTAGTAGAAATAATAATGCATGCCAAAACTTCTACATCAGATTTTGTAATATTTGTATCCAAAATATCTGAGTAACTTGCCACTAATACCAAAATTATATGCATTTCACAAGCCTTTACTCTTTATAACCTATAAAGGATAGAGCCATAAATTTCATCACTTATTCGGTACATTACTTCATTGCCATGTTGCTATCATAATCCTAAAATGTGATTAACGTACCTTCTTCCACTGAGTCTTTTAGACAGGTTTATTGGCTAAACTACAAATGCTCAAACTCAAAGTCTATGTTCCTTTTACAGAGGAATATTTTATCAGCATGTTTCAAAATGAAAAATCTATTGCAATCCCATTTCTAATGTGAATATGGCTTTAAAACTAGCCTTCAGACGGAGCTTCTACAGCAGTGTATATGCTATGGGTTGCATCTCAAACTTCTTTCATACTTATCCCTTCTCAGAAGCTATTATCTAAGAATTTATTTATTTATTTATTGCAGCTCTGCCAAGAAGTCAGGAATAATCTTTCACAAACCATGTTATTTATTTTCTTGTTGGCAAGACAATAGATCATGTACCCAGTTTTTATTGCCTATGTAAATATAACTGTGAGAGAATTTGCAGATTCAAATCAGAGGAGCAAATAATTATGATGATAAAATAACGCGGGGAATGGAATTTATCAAAGCCAGTTTATTGCTCGAATTATCAGCAAGCAATTTGAATTTAGACTAAAGAAAATGTGATCAAACTGTTTATGCTAATAGTTATGTCCTGATTTTATTACCACACATGTAAATGACAAAATTTTCCTAGAGACAATTTGGGCACAGAACAGAACTGACCTTAGGTTTCAAAAACAGGGGTGTCTCAATGTAAAGAAGATTACCACCTGAAAACTGCTAAATACAGAAGTTTGGTTTGGGTGATTTTTTTCTCTGAGAAGAGCAGGAGATAATTTCAATCAATAAGATTAAAAACTGAAATTGTCCTTTCCCTCCTAGCAGAGGTAAACACGAGTGTCCCCAATGCTTTTGCCTTGAATCTTGATAAATTCAGGACTAACATGTAGGAAATCAACACTGTACAATTTACAAGTGATCTTATTTTTCATTTTCTGAAAAGCCACTGTGAAGTTTGCCATGAAATTAGCCCGCAGAAGTACAATTTCATTTTGAAGCATGCACCAGTGTCAGTATGCAGACTGAGATGGTCAACTGCCTTTGATCAGTTCTGCTGGGAGATGAGCTGGAGCAGAAGAACCTGCGGTGTCAGGCAGAAGAGGATGTTGTGATGCAATGAGGGCACAAGAATTTCAGCAAGTCTCACATGGAGGATGGGAAGAGGAATTTTCCCTCAGCCAGGAACTGCGACAAAAAGCTAAAAGTGGCCCTGTGTGGAGTGACAGGAGGAGCTGCAATTCTGAACTGAAAGGGTGACTGGAGAAAAGTACTTCATCTGTGATGACATGACTGGGGTCAAAGACACACATTCCCAGATTCTCTATTTTAAACGCCTGGCATACTCCTGAGAAAGCATGAGACAGTCTAGGTGTTAAAACTTCGTCGTGACTGGATCAGCCTTAACCCTAAACGAGGATCAGCTCTGCAGCCAAAAAACTGCAAAGCTTACAGGGGCACTTTCCTATTTTGCTGTAGTCAGGAATCTGACTGATCAAAACTTTAGAGACTGGGACTCAATTTGAACCTCACCTTCATATTTTTAGTGGCCAATGAGTGCTACCAAAAGGATCAGAAGAGGCCAGAGGAAAATTAACCACTGATTATTAAATTAGAGAGAATACTCAATACATTTCAGTCTCTCAAGTTAATGCTGAGCAGAAGTTTGTGGGCAAAGGAGCATCTTTCATTAAATAAGAACACTGCACCAAAGTGAAGCTTGATCTATTATTCAGTCAATGCTCTTTTGAAGCAAATGGTCATTTTACATCAAACCCTTTTTCTTCTTTGTTTTCTTATTAATGTCATGTCTGCTGAGGGGATAGGGGCACTAAATATCCCTGGACAGCATTCATTCAGCTGCAATGAGAAAACAGAGCAAGGAAAGGACGAGTGCATTTCTAAAGCTACAGAAGACACAATAGTGGAGCCTTTTGCACTTTCTGTGATTATTATCAGACAAATAAAAGGGCTTTGTTTAAATTTATTTTTTGGATGAGACCGCAAGGAAATGATATATGCTTCTGGCCACACTGAATGTCCATTTTGGCTGACGATAGAGGCCCCACGTATATCTGCCTGTACCTTTATGCAGGGAGAAAAGAAAAGCTGCAGGAAGTAAACAGAGCCAGAGACCCTGACAGCACAGAAACTGAGCAGGAAGAGCTGACAAGACAATAAAGAGTTTGCAGGTGTCTGTAAAACAAAGGCTGCTGCAAAATAAATCTCTTTTGGAAAGGAAAGGCATATAGCACATAGTTATATGTTAAAAGAAATAGCCTGGCAGTAGTGTAAACTGGAAATCTGTCCCTTGAAACAGAAAGACATAGAGCTCTCAGGGCACTGCCTGTGATGGTAAAGATGGTTGAGGGGGATGAAGAGTAAAGCAGGTTCAAGTGGGAGAAGACCTCCCTGCCAAGGAAAGGGAGAGGTGGCATTGGTGAGAGATGCACACGAGCAAAGGCAGGAAAGCGGGAGAACAAAACAGAAGGCAGCTTTGCAAAAATAGCTGCCAGATAGAGACGGTGGACTGGCAGGGAAGAGTGTGTCTGTGTGCACATGCGGCGGGGGGGCTGCGTTGAGTGACAGCTTAGCAGTAGTTTCTGCAGACAAATCGTTTTGGAGGTTGATTAGTGTGTGTACCACCAGCTGTCTCAAAGCTGAGGAGTTTCAGGTTCTGCCTTTAGAGAGACCAAGAACAGCAGTTTACATCAGATCCTGTCCTAGAATAGCATAGGTAGCAGCATGAGACTCAATCATTAGTCAGGAAAACGCCTCCTCTTTGTGATCCAGATTTGCCACCAGCGGAGAACAAAGCTAGATAAGGAACTGAGTACCTGTCTGCCAAAGTCAGTGGGAACTACAAAGGGACTTCAGCTGGCTTTGGATCAGGCCTTTATAGAGGACAGAACACATAGGGATACTTGGAAGCGGGACATAGGATTTAATAGTGCTAGTTAAAGGACAGACATAGAGGTATCTAGTAGAAAAAGATACTTATTATACATAATTTTGGAGGTTAGTTGTGCATGTCCTGTTATGCTCGCTCTGCTCTACCTTTTTTCACCCACAGGGCATCAGCCTGATATCAGCCACACAAAGCAAACTGGCCATTTCCCATCAGGGGAAGTATCTGACCACAGAATTCCAGAACAGCTAAGGCTGTTCTGAGCCAGCGCTCACAGCCCAGAAGATCAAGCGTATCCTGGGCTGCATCAAAAGAAGTGTGACCAGCTGGTCGAGGGAGGGGATTCTGCCCTGCTACTCTGCTCTTGTGAGACCTCATCTGGAGTGCTGTGCCCAGTTCTGGAATCCTCAACATAAGAGGATATGGAACTCTCAGAACAGGTCCAGAGGAGGCCACGAAGATGATCAGAGGGCTGGAGCACCCCTGCTATGAGGACAAGCTGAGAGTATGGGGCTTCCTCAGCCTGGAGAAGAGAAGGCTCTGGGGAAAACTTATAGCTGCTTTCCAGTACCTGAAGGGGTCCTACAAGAAAGCTGGGGAGGGGCTTTTTACCAAGGGCATGTGGTGATAGGATGAGAGGGGAGCAGTTATAAATTGGAAGGGAAAAACCGTAGATTAGGTAATAGGAAGAAATTGTTCATGATGAGAGTGGCGAGGTACTGCCCCGGTTGCCCAGGGAAGTTGTGGCTGCCCCATCCCTGGAGGTGTTCAAGTGCAGGTTGAATGAGTCTTGAGCAGCCTGAGCCAGTGGGAGGTGTCCATGCCCATGGCAGGGGGGTTGGAACTGAATGATCTTTAAGGTTCTTTCCAACCAAAACCAATCTACGAAGCAATAATAATAATCATCACCATCATCATCATCACCATCTAGACCAAGCCCACTGTTTAAAGCATACTAGGGAGAGCAGGTTGCTCAGGGGTCTGGCCAGTTGGTTTTTTCAATAGCTCCAAGGATGGAGTCTTCACAACCTCAGTGGACAACCTGTGTCACTCTTTGACCATATTCACCATAAAAAAAATCATATGTTTAAACAGAATTTCCTGCCCAACTGTGCCCATAATGCAAAGTCTAAAAATGCGTTCACATAAGGATGGCCCATATTGGTCCACGTTACATTGGCTGTCTTCTCTTCCTCAGGACTGGAGAAGAAACAATTGGACAAATGGTCTCATTAGGAAAGGCTTAGTACTCAGGTAAGAGAACAGGAGAAAGTCTTGTGGTCAAAACATAAAAGATGGTTTTACAAATCACATGAGATGAGAAAAGGCCTCTGTCCATCACTCTTGAGGCAACATCAGCTGTCCACAGCCATCCCTGAGCAACTGTCCCTCATCTTCTGAGGGTGGTATCCATTGTGCTTTATAGAAAACACATTCCATCCCGGAGAGATAAGGCAAATAAGGCCACTGAACTATATATCAAATATTTAATTATAGCAGTATTTCCAGATTCTTTTCACTGTTCAGGTTTCCAGAGGAAAGGGGAGGAAGATGAGGGAGGGAAGGAAAAAAAATGCTTAGAAAAAAATTAAGTCAGTCTTTTTAGGGACTTATTATGAAACTTTCATGAGATTTTGCTCTGTGCTGTAGATATGCTGCATTCAGAAACACCACAGAAGTCTTTGAGTTTGGCTGTACTGTATCTGACTTCTTGCAAAAAGCTTGTTTGTCCAGAGAAACCACACACATACACACAAAAAAAGCAAGCTGCAGGAAGCACTATTTTAAGGATAGCAATACTTTGCAACTACACAGTTTGTCTTACTGTGTTCTTTTGCTCTGCAGTGAAGTTGACTGCATCACATTGTAAGTCTCCTATTAAACACTATAAATTCATGTCACCGGATGCACGCATATTGTGCTGTATTTAGCAAGGACTTTACTAACTAAAATGCGTATGTGAACTCAGAGTTATAATTTCTGTCACTCAAAGGATTATTTAACACAATTCATTTGGGCAAAATGGGAACAAAATATTGAAGACATACTGAAGTACAAAATTTCTACCACACATTATGTGTAATTCTGTCTCCTGTACTTCTGATTTGGATTGTTTCATTTACATATTCAGGTATATTAAATGTGCTTTTGGTTTCTAAGCCTAAGTAAGGAGAATTTTCTTTGCACAATAGGAAATGTTTCAGAACACCATGGAAACTTCTTCCAAAATATTGCCCGGCTCCAAGTAAACTTATTTTGTTTCCACATCCTTTATGATCTTGATTCCTACAGCCAAATGACTAGCTAAGTTTGTTTGTTTATTTATTTACTTACACATTTCTTTAATTAATTATTTTGGAGAACAGTAACATCTACAGTAAACCGGCATTTTGAAGCTTACAGAATCAAGTCCCACCAAAATGCATCTTTCCCTTATTTTTATGCAAGCTTGCCTCATTCTTCTTCCGTGTGTAGGACAAAGACACAGAGAGAAGGAAAAGGGAAAGGTCTGCAAAACTCTACTGAAGGAATAGTACTAAGGACAATCCATCCAAAGAACTGTAGCATTTTCCTGCATGCTGTGAAAACCTTTTACTAGTCTGCTCCAACTTGTTCCAAATACATAATCAAGCTGATAAACAGCTCTTGCTTGTTTTATTCCCCTAACTTTAATAGTGTTTCAATATAGCATTGACAAGCTTGTGCCTAGTAATTATTTAGAAGCTGCCTTGTGGTCAGGTTTTGTAGCTTATTTTTGCTGTTCATTTTGAATTGTCAACAACTGAAAAAGGGCTAATATTAAAATACTTCATCTAAAGTCTCTGTTCCTCTTGTTCACTGTGATATAAAAAGAACTGGAAAAAATATTTCATTGCATATTTATGCCTTTCAAATTCTCAGATTATTGAAGAACAGAAACAGAGGAACGAAACAGCATCCTCATTATGATGGTTCCTTTTATCATCTGGATGTTCAAATCAGACAGTGAGATGCATACGTATACCTCCTTTTAATAAATAGTTGCTCACTGTGTTTTACACATTACGTAGTGTCTGCTATAGAAGACCGGCACTTTGCACCATTGTAGGATTACCAGGGGTGAGATTTCAGATACAATTTAGTGCATGACTGGAACAGAGAAGCACAACAAGATTCAAGGATTGGAAATTGAAGCTAGAATATATTAAAGCAAAAAGAACTGTGTAAAATGCGAGGTGTGCTTAACCACAGGCATAGATAAACTAATGCCAGGTCTTCCTCTCTTCCATTTGAAGTCTTTCAATTAAGTTTGAGTACCTTTTACGAAATACTTGTTTTTCTTTAAAGCTCTAGCAGAAAAAAAAAAGAAGAGAAAGAACTCGAGTCACATTTTTAAAAGCCTCAGAAACATCGTAGCGGGACACCAGTCAGAGCTCTTGCATTTTGAGGACTGAATGCAAAAGGACACAGGCAAGGTCTTCAGCATGTTAAAAACACCCTTTCAAGAATGAAATTCATGGCACTTAGTTACATATTGCACAAGGATTTGTACTTCAAGAAGCTGAATATGTGATACTTAAAAGTCAACTGTTGCTGATGTCAAGAGGACATGTATCAAACTGCCACAGATCTGTATCTTATGACCGCAGAAAAGAACATTAGGGAAATCAAAATTCAGGCTGAAGCCTTCTGCACTAAGCAGCTGACATGGCCATCCTGATTTCTGTCTTCTGTACAATGGTACATGAATTAAACCCCAAAGTTGTTCTGTAGATAAGAACCTAAGAGTTGTAAGGTCAAAAGAGTAGCAAAAAAAGGACAAAGACTCATTTGTTCAGTGCCAGGGAGTCAACAGACAGCAGGCAGGTCTGCATACCAATTTCTGCGTCCTTGAGAGAACATTATTACTTCAAGGATATGCCAGACTGACTCACAAGAGACATAGTTCAATGTTTTTCTCAGTGTTTCACAAACTGATTTCACAAAGAATCCTCTATTGTATTCAGTGCTCCCCAGAGTAATGAGTTCCTGATCTCTTGAGCTGAAGTCCAGCCTCTTTATTGGTCACTTCTCTTTCCTACTTTGACCAGTAAGCCATTTTTCTCCATTTGGAATACCTTCTCATTGACAAAATACCAAGAGAATGAAAACACTAACATCTGCAGTATCTCCTTTACTAGTTCTTAATGTTCTGTGTAAATTTTCATGTTATTCTGCAGTTTTCCCTATTCACAACTGTTTTGATGTTTCTCCTTCCTCTTTTTAGGGTGTTTCTGCCCAGACCTCCTGCTCTCCAGTTGGAGTGTGTTCCCCCTTAATGAATTTTACTTTATTTAAGCTCATTCATGGTTCTTTCTGGTACTATACCAAGCAACCTTGTCATTGACCATTGACCAACATTGTCAGCAGTTTATTGCCACCTCTTCCTCACAGGAAAGATACATGTTTCAAAGAATATCTTATTTAAAAAAAAAAACCCAACAAAACAAAAAAATCATTGCTCTTGAAATAGAGGGAGAAATCATTGCTCTTTTGTCTCCAGCCACATCAGCGGTGGTGTTGATCACGGGCACTGTTCCTCAGTATGTTCCCACAACCTAGAGAGCAGCTTTAGCTTCCCTGTGTCATTTCAGGAAACGCAAAACTCTGTTTTATGGATAATTTTCCACTGGAAATGTGCCAACCATTACAAGAATTGATACCAACCACTGCACTAATCTATCATCCTGATATTGGAAGCCAAAATATCCTCCTTGTCTCCAATTGTGACTCCTGTTACAGATGTCAAATTTAGCATTAAATTCCCGCATTGCAGAGCTGAATGGAGAGTGACTTTTTCATTTTGAAATATACAGGTAACATTACTGCATGCACAAACAAGTTATACTTCAATTTTCTTCCTAAAGTACTTTTTGTTAGCAATAAGCCATTACCATCCCTTTTCTCCGAGGAGTTCAAACTTATAATCAGCATATTTAGCACCTGCACAGCTTTTGTTGCTTCAGCAACCCTTCTTCTCTCACTCCTCACCCCATACTTACTTTAATCACAAGTTTTACTGATTAGTACATGCTTTTCTCACAGTTATCTCTCAGATATCAAAGTCTTTTACCGTAACTCATGATTACCATTCATTACAGATTTACCAGCCCAGCAGGGTACAGGCTCAAGAAAGATTCATAGCATTGACCAAGATTCAGATCTGGAAAGCCAAATGAGTACAGCACATGGAGAAAAGAAAGGGAAAAACCTGTTCTTTTGATAATGTTTGAGATCCTCACAGATGTTCATAGACTTCATAGTAACAATGCAGGTGACCTGAAATGTGAAAGGTATAACTTAAACATGAAAAACTGAATATTATTCATTTGTGATCAAGAAACAAAGACACTAATTCTTATTTGCACCTCTTGCTAGGCTAGTCTCCACCCAGTGCTATGTCTAGAGTACATCACTTGAGTATTTGTCCCAGTGGCCCAATAATAGTTATGCACCAGAAGTAAAAGTTGGTGAATGAGGAATTCTATTCACTCACCAGGTGGAGTCTGCAAACATGTAGTCCCAGTATGCTCCCAGTCAGAAACACAGCTTTTGTGAGGACCCAGTAGTAAGCTCTGACCAGCAAAAACTGCATGAAATAAGATCACATACTTGAGAGATTTCTTCGATCCCCAGGCACAGGCACACCCACAGACAGGCAGATTTGCCCTGCCAAAACCAGCAGATTGCTGGCAAGAGCCTCTGAAGAGCCCAACAACTTTGTGAGCCTTCCTTCCCTGGTGTTAGAAATGGGTCCTGTACCAAATCTGACTGCCTGCAGCAAGCAAAGACAATGTTTTTGAGCAGGCATTCACTCAAGGCAGGAGCCTGATGTTTCTTTGGTGAAACAAAGATCTGAGAAGTATTTGCAGTAACATGAATGTGTCGAAGAGCTTTCTAACACAGAAGAGCAGATGCTGCAATTTCTGTCTTGTAGCCTTAGATAGTAGCCAAGATTTTTACAAGGCTGGGCAGGGGTTTAGGATGCCTCTGTTTTGGAAGACCTCTTAAAGAAACACAATCTTAAGAAAGGAATTGGTAAGAACAGGGAGGCAGTGGCATCCATCTCAATGCACCAGGGAGGGATCCCAGAAGCCAGGGCACTGGCTTGTATTTGTATTGTAAATTGTACCTATAGATGGCAAAACTTGGATACTTAGATCCGTTCCCTGAATGAAAATATTTTAAGAACATTCCATCTTTCTCCCACTTTAAAGAGTTAATTTTCTAGGAAGAATATTGGTATTTGATAGGAAAAGACCATTACTTCACAACAATTTACTAATATTTTAAGCAGACTATCCCTTCAGTTAGCTTAACTGCTCCAGGTACAAGCAGAACTGCAAGGAAAATTTACTGGAATTTTGAGTACTTCATATATCCTGTGACTGTGTTAAACATCTCTCGTGTTTTTTAAACACATTTTCAGAGATGTGTAGTCTAACAGAGTACAATTAGATTAATGAGATTTAAATTACACTAACAGACCTCATTAGGAGAAAAAGGTTATAAAGTCTTCAACAGTAATTCAAAGTCTCATGTTAACGTAAGAGGAAAAAGCTCCCAAAATTCCTCCCGAGTCAGTGAAGAGAAATAAGTTCTGTAGAGAGAGTCAGTCCAGTAACCTAATTCAGGTGACCTGATACATCCTCAGAGGTTCATGTCTCTCATAATCAACTCTCAATGAAGAATAGAGGTGATCATCCTGGAAAGAGGATAGCTTTTGTGGTTGCCCACAACTTTCCAGAGCTACTTACATACTTTAAGATTTTCACTATTGTTTTGAAAGTTGGTGTGGAAAGAGGCATTGTGATGAACTGGAAAAAATCCATCAATATGCTCATTTGACATAGACTAGTAGTGACCAAAGCAATTAAAAATGTTATTTTCCATATTTCATAAGTAGACTCCAAGAATTGTGGGATCCTAAAGGAGCTCCTAGTAAAACAGAGATCCAAATCTTGAGCCAGATTTCTTCTTGAATCTATTTGGATAAAGCATAAAAAGAGCCCATTATACCCAGTCAATAACAGGATTAACAAAAGCAAGGCAGAGAACAGGAACCACAATACTGAACTTGAAGCCTTCTCTTACATTCTGGGTTATTTTAAGGAGGTAAAGATTTTTTTTTTTCTATCGCTCTTCTTTGTAGCCATTACAGAACACTTAAGAACTGAGCAGGGAATTATTTTAATGATTGAAAGTTTTGATAAGCTGTTCTACAATGAGTAATATACTACCTTATAGAGGACAAAGCATGACAAATATTGTAAAAGGGTAGAGTTTCGTACTTAAAGCTTTAACATCGTATTATTGTACATCTATCGGTTCTTGAAGTCTCATGAATTCACACAGAATATAGTTACTTATGGTTAAATGGCAGCTATACGAGACTGAATATTCCCCTGTCTCTTTCCCAAATGGCAGCCTTTTACTCCCCTCTGAACCTCATCTGATCATCAAGAGCGCTCTGAGGATCAGGTACCACTTTTTCATCCTCCACTTTGGGATGTGGTATTTTGGGGCCCTTGTTCCACATTTTTGTGGCAGTTTTTTTCCCCCCCATGATCTGTCTCACAGTCGTCTGTCTTCTAGCAGGGAAAAGATAAAAGTCCTCAGTAGTTGGCTGTCATTCAGCAGAAACATCCAAAAAGCCTGATTGCTCCAGAATTTTTCTTCTGCACAGCCATCTGGTGAATGTTTCTTCTGACCATGATATTGCTGCAAGAAACTGTAAGAAACTGGCCAATACCCCATTTTAAGGGCCCTTCTCCATTTAGAAAGAAAAGATTGTTATAATTTCTTTGGTACTGTTAAGATCTTTGCCGTTCAGTTTGTAGTAGAATCTCATTACGTGAGAATCCTGGGAATCTTTCCATCCTCTCCTCCATTGGTTGTGCTGCTCCTGAACTTTCTTATGGCTCCTTCCCAGCTGATGTCCTCTTACGACCTTGGCATATCCAAATCCAGTACAAAGGTAAATATCTTTCAGCTGCTACTTTAGCACTTTGCATGTTTGCTCAATAAGTCAATATTCTCTTCCTTGCCTTCCAACACCAGCCCAGTTCCTAAAAATGATGAGCTGAAATGGCTTAACTTTTGAAGGGAGCTGTCGTAACCCTGAAGTCTCTTTTCTTCTTGATGCTTAGGATAGCACTAATAACATTATCAGGCTTTATATTGTGGTAAAAATGTTGAGTTTTTTGTTGTTGTTGTTTGTTGGTTTGGGATTGAGTTTTTTTATTATCAGTTGAAAGAATCTAATTGGAAAAATAGACAATGCTGTCAAAGGACATGTTCCTGCCATCTGCCTGCTTAGTGAGATCTAATTATTTCTTCAGTTTATTAGCTTATTTCTCAGACCGATAACCCCCCTGACTGTTAAGAAGGGCCAAAGTTATTAGATAAGTGTGTTCACACGACCCAAATGAACTGAGTTAATCACCATCACAAGAATTTCTTTAAACTAACTCCAGGCTAAACCCCAGTGTGTTAGAAACAAGATTAGCAGCAGGCAAGATGCCACATAATCTGTAGAGATGGCTCAAAAAACCCTTTCCTTCTACACATGTAACTCTTGACTATGTATTATGCACATAATCTGAGAAATAAGGAGTAGTTAATTGGTTAAGATAAGTGCATTCTGCTTCACAGTAATATTAAATTATGTTTACTTAATTATGACAATATTCTATAATTAAGAATTATTGCACAATACCTCATGTACTACCAAGTTCCTTCATCTAGTCAAAAAGGACTCCAGTTTTAAAAGCTGGTCCTTTGGAAAAGGTATCTGCATTTCAGACCTGTCACATCATAGTCTTTCTTACTGTATTCTCTAACTAATAAATCAGGCATTAATTATTTAATCAGACATTAGCCACATCAAGGACAGCTTTCATCATGTATTCTATGTCATACCAATATTGAGCCTCTCTTTTTCTTAACCTTGTAGAGATTTTTGGTTAAAATCAGTAAGCTGTGAATAACTTCTCGTTTCTCACCAGTAAATTCACCTGTCTCCTGAGAGGAATAGTTATAATTTGTTCATCAAATGTTTTGCCAGTTTTTAATTACATATCCCAGCCTCCAATGAGTAAGATTAGCCTTATGAAATTTTAGGAAACAATCTCTTCTTCGCATATTTCCCCACATCAGCCTGAAGCTAAAACAATAAGCTCAGCCTTTGATTTCTTCTTGATAAGAAAAGCTACATACTCCCAAGTTTCAATAATATTTTGGGTAAAACATCAGGGTGTGATTTTGTCCAGTAATTAAATTTGTATTTGTGAAACCAACCCAAAGGATGGACAGAAAAACACCCCCAAAAACACACACAGACAAAAACACCATAGAGGCTTCTCCAGGATGTGAGAAATCTGGATTGCTCTCCTGAACTAAGGTGGCTCTGTCTTGTGTTGGGCATTAGAGTAGACAGTGTCTAATTGAAAGAAACTGGAAGGGAGTTTAATTAAAAGTGTTCTCTACAAACCTGAGAAGGATTTAATAGTCAGCCATCTCTAAAGCATAGATCTAAACCTTCAAAACAAGGTGGGAAACCTTTGCAGCACATGCACGGAATCCTTAGCAAAACTGATGATGACAATCGGGTATTGCGATGCATGCAAAGTCAAATAAAAGAACACAAAAACAACAGAAAAAAAAAAAGAGAGACAAAATGTAACCCATATGGGACACAAAACACACCTCTTAAAAAGCTTTCCATTTTTCTAGGTTTAAAACCAGAACTTGGAAGAGCAGACCATTTGCAACAGAAACAGCAATATATGTTCTGAAGAAATCCAAGTTTCCAAAATGTTGTTTCAGGCTCAAAACATTACATTTTTATTGGCAACACTTTGAAGTTGTAAAATGGGGAGAATATTACCAATGTCAGAAGTTGCATTAGTATGAAGAACAGACAGATCCAATCCTTTTCAAGCTTTAAAGCTTTAAAGTTTGGGTAAGAGATTCCCCATAAGCAGCAAAGAAAACAACTTTGAGTCTCAAAATACATCACGTCAGCCAGAAATTTATCAAGATGTTGACCAGAAAGACAGAAGACGGATGCAAATTGTCCCAGGAAACTATCTGTCATATTTCAAATAAATTGTGAGGGAAGTCCAAGAATTGGGTATCTGAGAACAGAAACATGAGATATTTTGTTGTTTTAAGTGACAACTCAACCTTCAGCCAAACACATCCCGGATGCAGGCAGTAGTTTGTCTGAGAGCCACTGCTGAAGGAATTAACACTTCTACAGTGCATGTAATGCTTCAAGCATGCTTTATTTCATAGTCCTTTGGAGGATGAGATATTCTTTGATTAGTTTTATCAGTAGGAACTGAGACAAAGATGTTTTGTTTATGTGACACCAAGCACAAAAAGGACTGAAGAGTATCATGTCAACAGAGGACCTGTGCTCAGGTCAAACCATCCTCGTTAGAGGTTTGTTTGTTTAACAGGTTTGTTTAAACAGACTTCTTCAGAAAACGGTTTGAGCAGAGTTAATTGTCCAGAGGACCTTTACAGCTTTAGAGTTTTGATTCATTGAGTACGAAATCAGTGTTAATCTGCTGTTGCCATCTTGTTCATTCTGTCCCAAGGGTCAAGCTAGCAATTTCTCAGCCCGTGCTTATTTTCTTTTATTGGACTAGAGACCGACAGACTTCTCTTGGAAACAGAGCCAAACCTGAGAAGGGTTAGACTGCAACATGACAGTCAGAGGTGTCTTAATGTATAAAGGGTGTAAGGCAGGATAGGTGGCAGTAGGGTCACCTTTATGTGAGATGACACCTGAGTCAAGGTGCCCGAAGTGACATTTTTCCCTCGTCATCTTTTAGCACCAAGATAATTCCAGGAATGTTCCAGGAACATGAAGACTTCTTGGCTAACCAAGATAGCAATCGAATGCAAACATTCTCATTAGGGAGTGTAAGTGACAGAGCTGCTAACTGGCAGTTCCTCATAGCTTGTTATGCTAACAGGAGTTCAGCTATTGCTATAACAAGGATAACATTACTGACAGATCCCCCGCATGCAGGATACTGAAATCTTGACCCCTAGGAAGTCAGTGGGTGTCTGTCATTACGTTAAACGTGGACATGACTGTGTCAGAACTCGCTAATGTTTCTTTTTTTTATTTCCTACACAAACGCATATGTACCCCTACCTTCAGAAATACTCAAGTCTCAACAAAACCATTCTTTTCTCCATGTCACATGTAAAGTATTGAAAGCAAGAACTGTCCTTCAGAGGCCCCCTTTCTACACAGGGCTTACAGAAACAGGGCAGTCCGGCCCCTTCAGATAGCAGCCTTACCAAGGTTTGCTAAAGGGCTTCTCAGGTTACTGAAGAAAACTCCTAAACAAGCTGGGCGTCCTCTGCCAGTTGGGGTAGGTAACGTGCACAGGGACAAGGTAGGACTCCAGCATGCTGAGGGGTCACAGGACTGAGCCATCTTGCAGGAGAAATCTCTCTGCCTCAGCCTTTGTTAATCTGAAGGTCCTGTCCATGCTGTACCTCTGCTGGTAGCATCCCTCTTCCCACTTGTCAAACCATTAAGACCAACCCAAGTGATGATAACCACACACAATTGCCAGTCAGCAGGAGAGAAGCTGTAGGACCAGGCCACAAATCCACAAGACTCAAAGCTAAGAAGGCAGGGGATAAGGGTAATGCAGAGGATGTAGAAGACCTGAGAATTAGGCTTGCTGCCTGACAGGTCTCTTTGGATGTTCAAAGTACTGCCCAGTTTCATTGCTCCTTTTCCCTCCACTAAAGCCAACTATGCATTAGATCTCCTGTCAGGCTTCTGGCTTTCTTCAGGAGTTACAAGTCCTCCAAGTAACACCTGGCATGCCTTTAGCACCACCAGTGCCAGCTTTCTCAGAAGAACCTCTGAGCAGGAGCATAACATGTACAGCAAAGATGAGCTCAGATAATTTACTGAAATATATGTTTTTTCCACTGTTTTCTCTGTCCGAGCTGCAACCAGAAACCAGTTGAATAAGACACAAAAGTACCTGCTACCACAGCAGAGAAGTATGGGTAAACTTCTGCTCATTGTACCTGCATGAGCTGCTGTCTGCTCTTTGTGCTTTTAGTCTAAACATTGCACAGAGGCAACACGCAGAAAAAATGCTTGTTGTTCAGGCTGTGCTACAATCAGCAGTTCTAAAGCATTTGAAATTGGTGGGGGTACAAAAGGAATGTTTTTATTTCTGTCATTCCCATGCTGAGGGATGCCAGAAAGGCCATTCCATAAGTGCAATCAAGTTGAAGTTCACTATAAATTGTCAAACACCTCCAAAGCCATCATCCCAGAGCTGAGCTGGAGACAGCAGCCCTCTAAAACTATTTTTTTCAGATGTACAAACTATCATTTATACCACAGAAAGGTACTACAAAAAAAAAAAAAAAAAGGCATTTTTATTTGGCAGATTCCAGGATGAGCCTTTGTTAATGACACAGTAGCTGTTACTATGTGAACCATATAGACAAGTGGCTAACTACTACACAATTCCAACATTAAGGCAATGAGGCATCCAAATAACCTTTTGTCAGCTCAGATCAGACCCTGAGCAGCTTTCTGGTAAAACACTGATCTTCAATTTTGAAAACTGAATTAAAGCCCAGATCCCACGCTCAGTCAGCATAACAGGTGAATCAATTTTACCCCCATCTCTGCAAGGTTCCTGCTTCTAGAGTACTGTATTCATTACTAGGTTTGATTGTCTGCCTTTTGAAGTCAAAAGGAAGTTTTCTGTTACTTACAGACTCTGTATCATATGACTTTTAATAAAGAAGAGAACCAGGCGACCGAACATCAGATTTTATCATCCTGCATCTTTCCAACAGCAGGTACGACACAGACAGTGTAGCACTGGAGTTTATTAAGCATGTCAGATAACATGAGAGGAGAAAATCTCTCACTTACAGAATCTGAACTTATTACATGTCTAAATGCAAGGCACAACTATTTTCATGAATCAATATTTTTAGCATTAAAAAAAAAAAATTCTCTTCATGTGCCTGAAAACCAATTTAAGAGCACAGCAGCACCCAAACTGTCTACTTCTGAGCAGACCAAGGTCCTATGCTGTTCTTTTCTGATGTAAAAAAAATATTTCATCATTCCCAAAGCACATCCTATAAAGGAGTTCAATCCATCCATAAATAGGCTGCCTTCATTAACATAAGCCAAGGATTCACAAAAAACCTGCCAGTTTTTCTCTAGACATTGTCCCAAAGCATATGCTTTTGACAGCAATATCTTCTCTACTCTAGCAGTGATTTAATTTTCAGATTTCAAATTCAAACATCGAAGTTCATTCAGTTTCAGAAGACAAGCATTTCTCAGTCACTATTACCCATTGCCTTCACTTCCAAACAGAATTAAATTTACACAAGAGATTCCACTTGGCAGTGTGCATACATACATAACTCCAAAAAAGAATTTGATCCTCTCCCTCAGTCCATTTGTTACAGATGGAAGATATGTTAAAATGTATTAAGATTTCTACAGTTTCAATAACAGAGAAGAAAGATCCCAAACCAGTAGAGTCTTAACATGAGCTCCCTTCTTATTAGACATCAAGAAACTAAGAGAGAAACTCTGGTTTTGGAGAACATCAGAAATGTTTCGTAAACCAAAAAAATCTTCACCTGCTTTTTCCATCTTGTTAGCCATCAAAGCATCCTCTATATAGTCATAAGGTGTGAGGGGGAAGCTATCTATCCATCCATTGGAAGTCAATTCCTTTTTTTTTAGTAACTGTTGCTGCTCTTTACCTGTGATACTTTATCAAGGTAAGGTGTGCAGGCAGAGTAATCCGTATAAGATAAAACCTGACATTTACTGGGGCACAGGCCCGAATCCAGAGATCTTCCTCTGCCCCAGTGGTGCCCAGACTTTCCTCTGAAACCACAGGCTAATTTGGGACTCAGCCAATATTCAATCCTTCTACACAAATGAGGGTAATTTCACCATAAGTCAGTAAGAAGTCCACCTCAAAATAGTCCTTCAGCCCTTATTTTCTTTTCATGCCATTTTGAAGAAACAGATCTAAATTTCAATTTGGCAGGAGATGAAAAGAAAGCAAAAGGTGAACACCTCCTGGACACTAGATCTAATTAGAGACCTATTTGAAAAGGTAGGACTGGTGCTATCAATGCATCTACTTACACAGGAGAAAAATGCTTTTTCTCCTCTTGACACCCACATTACATTCAATACTTTAAGTCCTAAGCAGAGATTGGCATCATTTTACAACACACCCTAACCTTCCTGAGAGCAATGAGGTGTTTGCTGGCACGAAAACTGAGAAGGATGATGTGCTTTGCTTTAGACCACACCACTATGCAGGACTACAAACAGCAGAGAGAAGGCAAGAACAGCTCACCACCACACTCAGTCCAAGAGCCAAAAGGCATCAGATGAACCTTCCCAGCATCATGCTTTAAAGCAAACAGACAGAAGCAGTTATCAACGCAGCTTAAAATTAAGCAGTGTAATGCCCTGCCTCTGGAGCTGCAGCCATCAGAAGGATGCACAGTGTTCAAAATCCGCTAGAAAATTTCACAGAACAAAGAGCCACCCTGGGCTGTTAAAGATGAAGACATTACTGGTGGCAAAGGGTAAGTAAGCGCTTAGGACTGCTTTCCCCTGAGCACCTGCTGCCAAAGGCAGGATGGTGAGCTAGATAGGACTTTGATCCAGCACAGCCACCTCCTTCCTCTCTACTTGGCTTTAATTTTTAAGTTTCTGACTCCTTTCTTAATTGGATATGGAGGATTTGGGAATACATGCTCAGGTATCTGCTTAGCTGCTGACTAGGCAATGGGACACCCTAAGTTAAGCATCACAGCAACAACTTCAAACCTGTGAGGAGGAAATTTAGGGCTGGGTTTTAAACACAGCTCCCTGCAAGCAATCAGAAGAACTGACGCTCCTCAATACTTCCCCCCATGCTGGTCCCAACCATCTCACTCCTTGCTTGTAATATTTGCAAACCACAGTGACATCTTCTAACATAAGCAAGTATTTTATTGTTACCTTTTGTCAAAGAAAGGTATTTTGAGTCCATTGAGACTTGTAAGCTGCTCTGCGCTATTCCATCAGTAGCCTGAATAAAAATCAAAATTGTTCCTATCTCCCACGGGATTAATTTTACTCTGGCCGTAAGTCAGAGAAATAGAATACCAGAGCATATTAGTTTTCACAGCTAAAAGAGGCAGGCAGGAGTGGGAAAAGGCAGTGAATTTATCTTGACAAAACAACAAAAAGACCACAGAAACTGCCAGGACAGAGAGAGGAAGGCAGCCTGGCTGCAACAGGGATGTGACTGGTAGGGACTGCTGTGACACTAAAGCAATGTTCCCTCCCCGTTGCAGCATAAACACCACAACCTAGTCAAAACGTTCACTTGAAGGCATCCATTCCCAGAGGATGATCTACTAAAGCCTCAAACCGTGTCAGGTGTGACATAGTGGTATAGACATGCACCTAGCAGAGAGTCCCTGTAGAGGTTAACTCACATCCAGGTTTTGACATGATGCAAAATGCTTGTTTCCTAGGGCCAAACTATGTTAACATGGGCCAAAAGAGCCTGAGGATTCTCACTGTTACCGTTTCAGCAAGAAGCTGCTTGCTTCCTCTGAGATAATGTCCTGGCTCTTCATATAAACAGTCTCCTCCTCTCAGTAGTCTGAATCAATCTGTTAAGACAAAGCCTTAACCAGGAATAAAGGCGAACAACAAGTCTTGTGATTTTAGGTATTGTCTGTCAATTGGATCCAGACTAAAATTCACTAAACACACTAGTGTCTGTCCTCCACAATGGCAAGTTCAGCCCTCAAAAGCACAATTGGAAAACAAAGGCTACTCCAAAGGGTAGAAATCATACCAAATGGAGAGCTGTGAATAACCTTATTGGGTTTTAAATTGTGGCACCTAAAACTCAAAGCAAAAACTTTACATCCAGTTCCTGCCAAAAGTTTCCGTGCCCAATAGCTGGACCGAACAGATCTTGTGTAAGGACTGTGTTACTTAGAGAAGTTCCGCCTCTTGCAGATGCTCATTTCACCCTGAAGACGGGATATGGGAAGGCGTCAAGAAGGAAGAAATCTATACTGAATGGATTTCTGTACTGAAAAGCATGATTTTTCCAATGCTGCTTAACAGATTATCCCAGACTAAATACCACCAGCACTGAGCTTTGTCTGACGCCAGTCGATATCCACTGGATACCGATCTGTTTTGTTTTTGTAAAAAGCTACACTACTAAAACAGCGCTCCTCTGTTGTTGTGTTTGATATTGCTTAAATATCTAAAACATTCATGAGCAAAACCACCAATAATATATGTTCTTTAAATTTCCACAGTGACAAGAAAACTTCAGAAGTAGGAAATATCTCCTGTAACTAGGGCCATTTTTTCCCTTTAACACAAACACAGTGTCTTCATGTCCTCTCCCTTAATGAAACCTATTATCATGTAAATTATTTCAGGCTGAATGTGAAATAAATCATTTCATTGTACTTTTTATTAAATGTTATATCTGGATGTCCAAAACTTGAACTAGTTAATAATACTCTAGGGAGATAAATTTTTATTCTACTGTGAAATAAAAGCAAATTGATTTAGGATTAAGGTACTTGGCTACATTTCTTTTAAAATGTTCATTACAAATTCATCGATTTTTCTATAATGATACAGAACTATACCATAAAAAGGTTTTGCAGGCAATACACTCCTGGTATTTGTAGCACCAATAAGAAATACAACAGTGATATGTGCTCCTTTAAGCTAAGTGTACATTAATGTATGAGGTCTTTTTGACATAAAACACTTAAAATAAAGGTAAGTCAAATACGCGCAAGAGGAAAAAAGATCATTATGCCCTTTTTACAAGCAAAAACCTAACACAAAAAGCTTAGAGCCAGGTCTTCTTCTGTATCTCACCAAGTCTAAATCATCTGTCCTGTGTTTCAAAGCCGCTCATATTGTTACTGGCTTTGCTATCTCTCAGATTAATCAAAAACCCGGTAGCCAGTCTGCCATGGCTATGACTGCAAACCCCAGCATCTCTTACATCCTCCTCAATGCTCTTTCCCACATTACTAACAGAAGCTCCCTGTAGTCTTCCAGAGAACCACTTTGGGCCTCTCCTCCCTCATCCTCCACACCGCATCACCCGGGGAGCACTGCACAAACCAGCCACAAGCATCTGAAAACTGTCTTTCTGTAGCCAGCCAACACCTCAGCTTAGTCCATGAAGTCTTTGAGATGGGATAGTTCTTTTTGCTTCACATCATAGCAAAGCGAACCACAATATCCATTTTAGTGGTGATCCAAGCCTGGTAATGAGCCTTCCCCGATGCAGCCTTCACTATGCAGTAAAGCAACACAGAGGAAGTTGATACTGCAGACTAAAGATCTTTCTGCATGTTTAGCAAAAGAGGATAGGTAAGGATTGTACCATTCTCCACACATCAGCTGATAGCTCAGCCTGGCAGTCCAACAAAAAGCATCTCAGATTAAAAGTGGGTGCTCTGGCAGAGAAATTGCACTTAACTTGCAATTTATACTATTTATGACACGAACTCACTGAAGTTCTGGCTCTCAGGGGGTCTTCACCTCTACATTCACCTTCATGGGGTCTCAGGGTTCCTAATGGAGAGGTGTTGTCTCACCCACCAAATAAGAAGTGGTTGCAGTTGCTTTGGTTGCTCTGTATATTTTTCAAGCCTAGCACCTGGCTTCACAAATTTGGTGTTTCAAGAGTAAATCTTGAACAACTTTTTAAGCGCAGGATTGGGATAGGTTTTTGGGTGACGTAACACATATTGATGGGTTTTTTTAATAGCATATTGGAATATTTAATTTCTAGTGCATCTTCTAGCTAGTTGTATATAACCTATATGCTAAGCAGCTGAAAACCAGAGAGACAAAGTCTTGAGGATTTGCATAGAATAGAACAGAATTCTGAGTCACAAACCAAGATTCAAGGCCTAATATTGATTAAGCAAATAAAACAAACTGGGTTTCATTTCTGGGTTTCATTTCCATCTTTTTCTTGCATTGCCTGAATCCAAGTAAGCCCAGAAGAGGTAAATGAGCACTCTGATTCTTGCAAACAAGATCATTGGCTCCCAACATCCTGAAATGTTTGTACTGTTTGAAAACAGTAGGAAATTGTCCATTTGAGAAACCATCAAGTTGAGCGCGGCATTGCTGTCCTCTCAGCGATTTTGGAGAATATGCACATTATGTTATACACACAATATGACGTGTCTTTTACTGGAGTTAATAGTTTATTTTCCGTCTAGTCTTAGCACAAGCAGCATCCATCACTCCTCTTCTAGGTACCATGATACTGCATGTTCCAAAATTAATCCAACCCTAGGACCAAGCTCAGATAAAACCTTCACCAAATTTGCCCTCAACGCAAACCCACTCACAATGTGGAAAGACAGAGCTAGTGGGGGAAAGAGGTGAAGTCAGATGCCTCTAGATGCAGCAAGAGGGAAGGTGGAGGAAGAAGCAGGCACCGGCCAATAGAGAAGTACTTAAGAACAGCCACTGTGGAGTATCTAGGATGGCTTCAGGCAGGGAGAAGCAGAAAGAAATTGTTCAACAGGTTTTATTTCCAAATGTTGTGAGCTGGTAACCGGTCAAACATTACAAACCAACAAATAAAATACAAGTCACACCAGCACAGAATAAAAAAAAAAAATCCAGTACCAAAGAATTATGACCTAAACAAACGTCTCCACCTCTGCAGATTGGCATTGCCAAGACTGATGTCAAACAGTCACAGCACCCAGTCAGTAGCACTTCCTTAAAACACAAGGACACGAATCACTCAACGAACTCATTGGCAGGCTGCACCTTGCCAAAGTTCCTGGCAGCTGCCTGAGAGTATGGTAGTGGCAAGACATTGTGTTGATGCCAGGAGAGGTGAATATACAGATCTAATACTTTCAAGTACCTATCAAGTAGGTCCTGTAACGACTATCTCCTAACTGATCTGGGAACATCAGAATTACATATAAACATGCATTTGGTTAAATGTAAACTGTTGATCTGGATGCCAACAAGAACACGTTATCTGCACAGCCCATGGAGGATGTGAGGTTGGCGTCCGTCCATTACTGTTTAACTGTAGCCCACTACAGAGAACACACAGCAGACACAAAGGTGCATGAGCTCAGTTCCTGAACAGCTTTATTTCTGCCTCTCGCATCAGCTTTTGCAAGACCTTCATTTCTGATAATTCCCTGTTTGGTAGTGGGCAGGGGGTGGAGATCATAAATCTGCTAGTTCTCATCAACACTGATACCTTTGTGGTAGCCTCAGGTTTGGAAACAATCCTGCCATTAGAAGATGAACCCTTCATGAAATATTAAAGTGCTTGCTTACTGCATACAGAGTTCTCCCATAGAAAGTAAAAATGTCTTTGCCATTCATGTTTTAGTATCTTTCAAAGCAACTCATTTGCAGAAAAATAGACTCATACTACTGAACACACACTCAGCATCATTTGAACTACAGAGACTTCATTCCTATTCCAGGTCCCATCAGCAGAAACTGGGACAGACAGGAGTGCTTCAATCTTACCTTCTCAAGGAGAGGCACTTTGCAGAGAAGGAATGAATGAGTTAACAGAAAATTCAGAAGGCACAAGTCTGACTGCTGTCAGCTGGGCTTTACATGGGGAAAGAAGGTCTCTTCAGCCATCACTCAAAGGACAGTGGCATAGTGCATACCTTGGGATAGGCACATCCCCAGCGCTGACCAGCACCTCCCTAATCCAGCCAGGAAACAAACAGCCCCTCTCCATCACAAATCTCTCAGCTGTTAGTGCCTTTATGTCAATTTGAGTTGTTAATTACACCAGAGTAAACATCTGAGCTCTCTTGCTTTTGCCAGCATTAGCACATCATTTGAGGATGCATTTTCACTCTTTTGCCCATGACCAGCAGAGTAGCACAACCACCTCTAAGATGTTGGCTGCAGCTCTGTGCTCTGCGGCCCCCAGGATGAGGTGACACTGCCAATGTTCACAGGCTATGGCTGTTCAGAGCACAACGCTCACATGAGCACACACATAGCCCAGCTATTTGTTTACATTTCTATTTAGAAGTTTTAAACCAGAGAGCAGAAGTTATGACTGTAAAGTCACATGAAGCAAACAAAGCTTTAAAAGAAGGATAGGTGGAAATATTAGGTACTCCTAGAGCTGATGAGAGACAGAATCTTTGGGCATGAAGGTGAGGTCTGTGCTATGGTTGGGTCAACACATTTCTTGCTTCTTCAGCTGTAGCAGGGAACTGACAGCTCTACTTTGGAAAGTGTTGACTCTAGGGTAGAAAAATTAAACAAAAGCCTGACAGCTTTTGTCTAGAAAACTGCAGTTGAGCTCTTTCCCTCCATGCCTCACGGGAAGTGCACTTTGGACCCTGCATGACTGACTCACATTCCTACAAGAACTGGACTCCTCTCAAAATACATGTTATATTCTGCAAGTGCCAAATCACAATCTCCAGACAAGAAGTTTAATGTTGGGTTTTTTTTTTTCTTTAATTAAAAGGAGCAGAGAGGGCTGGTTTCTACAGAAAAAAAAAGGCCTTGTTTAATAAAAAAACTGTTTTTCAATCACAACCAGTTTTTATGAATATATTTTAACAAGTTTTAAGAGAGCATTATGCAATTCTTGCCAGCAACCTTCTACTTTTGCTTCTACAGCAGTGCTTTGTCTGTATTTGCTCCAATAGAGATCACGTCTTCAGCTTTCAATCCTTCAAGTCCAAGACTTAATGCAAAATGTCCTTACCATGCAGAGTTCCTACTTTATGAAGCTTTCTGTAGCTTTTATTTTCACAATGGCTCATTTCCAACAGTTATACCCAAATTTTGCACAAAAATAACGTGAGAGGTCAAGTCAAGTTAAAAATAACTCTCTATCCTTCCTTTTCTAGAAAGACATTATTATCTTGATGATTTCTGTAACATGGAGTAACTCTAAAAGACCATATTGGTACAACAGAGGGAGCAGGAAGGATCAACACTGGTGACGAGAAGGTCTTAAGCTGGCTCCAGTCTTCAGCCAAGACCTAAAGAATCTCCATTGGGAATTTTCACCTGATAAATTATTTTTAGAAACTTGGGTCTTCCTAGGAAAAAACAATGAGGAAATAAAAATAAAGTATACTGGACTTCCATAAGCATCTTCCACCTATATTCCTGTTTGACAGATAAAAGATATTTCTGTTTACAACAATTAAAAATCAATCTGAATAGATTTAATATTAAAGATTGCCTCTAACTATGCCTTTCAGCTGTACATGCCAAACAGCAGGAAGGAGAGTTACTTCCCCAGCTCTCAGAAGTCTCACAGGACAGCTAATTCATTTGGTATCTTTGCTGTGATAGTTAATGTCAGTAAGCTGAAAATCTGATGGTACCATGCCTGTATATAAGCACTAAGATAATCCATCTTAAGATTGTATCTGAGTCATATAATCAATTTCTGCTGAAAGAAATGCTTGACATGAAACATGTGGCATCTCATGGCTACTTCTAGGAAGCTTTGAATCAAGGTCCAGGAGGTAGTGGAGTTCTACCCACGCACAGAGTTAAACACCCTTACTGCAAGCACAGCAGTTTTGTAAAATTGGATGAAAAAAACTTAAGTCATTAAAAAGAAATGTATTTATGTTGGTATTACATGGAAACAAGAGACCAATGAACAACACCGTGGTGTCCGAATGTCAGAACTCATATTAAGAGATGAAGAAAAGCCTGTCTACCTTTCAAAAGTTGAGGACAAAGACAGCAAGGACACAACACCCCAGCACCCTGCACTGTCCCCTGAAGAAATGACATGAAAGCAACAGGGGAGCTGAAACTTTCTTCTTCAGCTCCTATTTTCCCTTGTAGATGAGGAGAAATTCCCCATTATTCAAGGTGTCACTTGCAATAGACTTTATTAAACAAAAAATCCCAAACCCAGAAAAAATACCTGGCAGTTTTATCTTCCCTCCTGTTACTGGGAAAAGAGACTGCTCATTTCTCCCTACTTGTCCTGTGTTCTGAACTTTCCTTAGACTCCAAGGCAGAGTTATAACAAAGAACAAGTCAATGATTTTCATGGACGTTCTAATTGTTATCTCAAATGATGCTAAGTTATTAGTTAGAGTGACACGTCCTGTTAAATGGACTTCAACATATTCCAACACCCCATTCAGTACTTCACAGAGCTGCAGACTTCAGCTGCTGTGTGTGTTGGGGGTGGAAAGAAACATCTTTTGCCTGCAGGTGGCTATTCAATACAACTTTGCATAGCACTCTAGGCACTGGCGATGAAGAAGTACAAAAACACAAGGGGCTCGAAGAGCAATTGAGATCAGCAAATAGAGGGGAAAGACTGGAGGAATTCAGTGAAGCATGTAAAGCTCAATTATCCATCATGGGAGGCACGGAGAATATTTTTCCTCTGCACATTCACACTATTTAATGCGGTGACTTTGTGGCACATTCTCCAGATAACATGGATTCACATACTGAGCTATCTGTTGTTATTGGCTGGAGATTTTCAGATAGAAGATATCTGATGATATTATGCCTGTATATGAGCATTAAGGTAATCCATCTCAAGTGCTCCTACAGAAGTACCAAGAGCATTGCACAGGAGTATGGTGATGCCACCAAAGCTTTGACAAGCAGCAGGCAGATTCCTCAATAGCTCCATCTATCCAGAAACCCTCCCACAGACACTGCTAGCCCACACAGCCCACCCGCCAAGCGAACTGCTGGGGTCTGAGGTGGCCAAACATCTCAGAGTTTCCAAAACCATTTGTTTCAGGAGAAAGCAAGAAGTTTCGAGAAGCGAGCTAGATATTTGTCTTTTCTTGACTTCTACTTTATGAGGAAAAGCACACTCAATTTCTTACCAAACATTGAAGATGGCCATAGGTTGAGATTTTCCAAAGTCTCTTGAAGTATTTAGTCACTTAATCTCATAGCAATCTCAAGGGCCTTTCAAGGGCAAGCAAATTTTGTACCACAATCAACAAGCTGGGAGAAGCTTATCCACTCTTCCACACCACTTATCCAGAAGGTGTTAGCCTCCTTTGAATAAAATATTGCTTAGGGCAATAATACAGAGTTCAAGGTTTGGATTCAACTGGGCAAAATTTAAATAGACAAAGTTAGTTTTCCAGACTCCTTTCTGAGGAATGAAGAAATTGAAATTTCTAAGGTTCAATCTATCTGACTGATTTTGGATGGCTGTCATGGCACGAAATAAATCACCTCTTAAAAATATCCATTTCTCTCCATCAACTTTCAAGTGAGCCTCAACAAGAAGTCAGATCAAGTGCATGCAGTGAGGATGTCTACTAGTTGAAGTTGATGAATTCCAGCTCATATCATCCCAACCACAGGCATTTCTCTACAGTACTGTAGGTAAAAAGTGCACTAATAAAGATGGAAGAGCGTTTGTTACACTTGCAGCCAGCAGGCAAAGGAAGCTACCAGTCCACTGTAGTTATATATTATAGCAATAAAGCAGGAAAAGCAATCTTGGTTGGCAGCTTATTTTTTGTGAAATTTAGGAATTGTGGCTTTGCAGAAAAGATATGGGATAAGGTGAACACTTACTCAGCTTTAACACTGTTGATGTTTTGTTCTCTGAAGAGATAGAGCTCTTTGCTGCTACTTCCAGAAGAACTATATGATTCCTTTAAGTCTTCTAGGCTGGCAAAATTATTGCACATGCTAAAGAAAACCCCACACAAGTGAGATACTGTCTATGGCATGCATAAGTGACATAGAAAAAAATATCAAGGGGTTGCTGTTATTAGTCTGCTGCCAAGCAAGCAAGGATGCAATGGATACTGAAGGATGAGATCCTCACCCAGCTGAATGCATCATGTAGCCTAAAACAGCAGTGCTCAGGCTGAGTGCTAAAGGACGCACAAGCCTTGAAGTCACTGTCTCATGCTGCTTGCACAGCCATCATAATCCTCAAAGCCCCTCTCTTTTGCCAGAGGGCCTTCTAGCAACCCCAGGCATTCTACTCAAGCCTCAATCCTCTGACTTTTCCCTCTTGTGCCCTACTACAACTCAGTCAGACACTTGCAGAGAAACCCTGCAGCCTTCTGGGAAGAAAAGGTAAAAGTGAAGGATGCTGTGTGGGAGCAGATGGAGGCATGTTTCTTAGTTCTGAGCCATTCTCAGGAAGCCTCACTGACTGTGTGATCAGGAGCATTAGCTCACACACTCCAGGAGCTGTGTGACAGCTTTTCGCATCAAGGGTCCAAGGGTAGACCTTGCATGGCCTACTGAGTGACTGACAGGCATGCACATGACCAGCAAAAGCTCATCTTCCTTCCCACTCCACACAAAGGCTGGAGAAGATCAGAGATGAATACAAAAATCAGTTCAGGAAAGAACATCTCCATCAGTCCCATGAATTGGGAGAGAATGGCACACGGTCAAGTTATACACAGAAAAATCTCTTATATACACAGTCCCAAGGCAGGGAAACTTAAGTTTTCTGCCCCACAGAGTAAGTCCAGGTAATTAAAACCTGCTTCGTAGTAGTCGCTTTCACAATTTTGTTATGTAGATTTTGTTCCTTAACATTACATTTTCAATGAAAAATAAGAAAGCTGAAAATTGCAGGAATTACCCCAGCAATGGCCTCATAGTAAGAAAGTGATACCTTAAAACACTATTGATTTAACCTCTGAGGGAGTTATACATCAATGAGAAGTGACACTCTGGACTCACTGCCAAATTGAAATGAAACTCAGCAAGCCACATAATGGTAGAAGGACAAGGGCAATAAACTCCGGAGGAGTTCCTTAGCCTCTAATAGAGTCAAAGTCTCCATAAGACATATCCCTGGTGAGAAAGGAGATCCTGAAGGATACCTACCCATTAAACAAATAAATATTAATATGTAAAACTGAAGACTTATGCATTCGCTTGTTTGATTTTCATCTTTGCCCAAAGATAAAGCACGTACTGGGGGGATATCCAACAGAAGTTCTGATGCTTCAGCAGATACCCAAAAAAAGTCAACAGTGAAATACAGTGAATGCTCATAAAGATAAATAAATAAAAAATTCTGACTGAATGCAATTTAAAGCTGTCAGAATGAAGACATTAATTGCTGTAGTTTAAGCACCACTGGCAAATGCGTCCAACTCTAAGGACCTTGGTCATCATATTCCTAGCACAATACAGTTGTGCAGATTTCTCCAAAGCATTCTCTTTGCACAAACATTTTCAAGAAGAGATGATTAGAAGAAAAATCTTACTTTGAACTGATGTTTACTGTATCTACCAGATAGTCACCAAAGAGATGGTAAGTATTCAACAGCAGTAACAACATTATCAGCAACAGAAATATGGAAGCAAATATCAGCAGCACTGAAACTTCAAGGCCCCATCTAGGAACATACATAGGCAATTATTTAAATGATATATTAATTATACAGATTCACAAATGTTCTCAACAATTTACGCACTTCAATCCTTTGTCTTTTTATTTTTTTTAATCAAATTTACTATTGGATCTTGGGATGTGCATGCTAATTGCTATAAATAAATCATGAATGATTGGCTCAATGTATTTTTCCATGGCAACTCCTGCGTCACACAGAGCGTTACATTTTTGAAAGAGAGATATGCTCTTTGAGAGAGAGGCAAAGATTCACGCTTAGGATGGGCCTCAGATCAATTTTACAGCTTCTGTTTGAGTAGAACATATATTAGCAATGAAACAGAACAGTTGCCAACTAATCATAAATCACACAAGCCTCTATAGTGACCTCTGCCAGTGCAGAGAGATGTGTGGTAAATTCCCATACAAAATGCAAGGCTTCTTGATTCTTCCTGCACAGACCCTCTGTGACTTCCTCAAACATGCAGCATCACACACCAGCAAAATACAGTTGCATTTGTCTCACATTTGTGTCCTAAAAAACTTGATTTCTGGAGCTTCCAGCCAGGAAGGAGAAGAAATTACTTTCCTGAGGTCTATGACCTGGTCTAAAACAGAAAGCTGACTTCTGTGCATAGTAAGTTGGGTCAAGAAAAAACTAAGAGTTCTTTACAACACAGGATTTGGCCCTGGTAAGATGAAACAAGCAGAATGTGAGTTGCAGGGTATATTCCCCCCCAAAAAAAAAGGACAGTTCGACATTACCTAAAGTCAGCCATCTGCATTAGAAAGGATAATTCCCAAAGTGCAGACTTCCTACTGCTTTCTGGAGCACTTGAAATATGTAGTAATTTACAGAATTAACATCATTTTTTTATGTATGAGGTAATATTTGTACATGAGTTTAGAAGTTGTATTTGATGTTTTCAAAAGCTTCCCTAAAATCCTGTTTATAGCATAAAACAGATTCTGTGTCTTAGATGGTACAATTCAGATGCACTCCTGAGAGAAAAAAGCAAATAATTTTAATTCCAAAACTGTGAAAGGGTATTACAATTTGGGGCAGAATGAAGCCTTCAAGAGTAACAATTGTCATCAGACTGTATCTGACCAAGAGCTCATGAGTGTACCCGATACCAGTCATTCTTCCAGCTTTTGAGTTTCAGCCAAAGCCTGCCAAGCATCTACATTTTCAACCTGAGTCTAAACCAAGCAGTGGGTTGGTCATAGTTTAAACTTCAGCAGATTCAAATACAGATATCTTAGAGCATGACTAAAAGCCTACATGAAGTAGAATCCATAGAAAACTGTTCTTAAAATTAATTAGCAAGTTTCTCTCAATCAAGAAGCTCAAACTCTTTCTTTTTCATGGTCTTCATGCTGTTTCCCTCTGAATAATTTTTTTACATCAATTATTTACTCTCCATTTCTATGTGGTATATATTTATGACATCCACTGCCTACATTACACAGTTTAACTTCCATTAATTCAGCAACATTCATGTTTACATTCAGTAACCTGCGGGAGACAACACATACCTTTGTTAAACAGCCATTTGCGCACTAAAATTTACAGTGGTGTGCAAACAGGCTCTATTATTTCCAGTTCACGATGAGCATCAGGAGAGCAGAGTGAATTATCCATGCTGGGTAGAAATTATGCTTGAACTTTTTCCTAGGAGGAAGCCAAGTTTTTACTCATATGGATGCCTATTACTGTCTGCTTTCCAGAAAAAAAAAAAAAGGTTAGCTATTACTGAATACTTCAGTCAAAACTTTCATTTTAAAATTTTCCTCTTGTTTGATGAATAAATCTGCAATTTCCACACACACCTGTTTTCAAAAACTGTTTTCAAATAGGGAAAAAACAAAAGGATTAATATCTACCTTTGAAAAACTGCGCTGGACAGCATATTCCCTGGTGCTATCAGTGAAAAAAACAGGAAAAGAATTCCATTTGACAAGAGAGGTTTTTTTCATTATAATAATCTACCTGATTTCAAGAACTTAAACACTGGAATCTCTCAACCATTCAGTTCAACTAACCATGCTGTTCTGGAGATGGGTAAATATAAGATCTTGCATGAATTATGTAAAGTCTCTTAATAATTACAAATTATTGTTAACGGCAACAAAACTATCTGAAGAATAACAATCTGGCTCATGTTAATTATTACCGCTCTCCTGCTAAGGTACCGTATTGTCTCAGAGCTTCTAGACATAAGGCCAAATGAGAATGGCTTGAACATCATCATGCCAGTAAATCAAAATCACTTTAATTATTCTCCAGTGGGACTCCAAAGACTTCAAGTCAGCATGGCATGAGCCATATGTTTCTTTCTGTTTGGGCAATGCTGCTAATTAGCAAAGTTGGGGAAATCTGATTTCAAAGTGACAAACACAAACCTCGGCATATGTTTACCTGAGAAGAAGTAATTTTAATTGCATTACTACATTTACCGCTGTATTAACAAGGAGGCTTCGAGGTTAAACTATGAAATGACTTGGTTACATTCTCTGCTCATGCAAGTCAAGGTAGCTTCACAAAGTAGCTCTGCTGAGTGAGACCGCTCCAGGCTGCACCTGGTTGTGTTGCTCATCATCGAGTGCTTACAACCACGTGAAACCTCAGGGTCTAACGTCCTCACAAGGGACAGCCTGAAGAAAGACTTTGCAAGAGGAAGACCGACACATTTCAAAGCTTGAAAACATCTTCATTCTTTGACCTGGAGCGTCCCTTCACCCAAAGGCAAAAGGAAATATTTTATAAAACAGAAGATTGCTGTCATGAGCACTGGTGAAAGGGTCATTCCCCACAGCAAACTTGAGAACAAAATTCGCTGCCAGCCAGGTGACTATAGACAGCCAGAGAAGGGCCAAAAACCAGAGTGCTGACACCAAAGCTTCTAACTTCATACTAATACAAGCAGCCTTGGATATTCCCACATACCTTCATTTTACTGCGATTAGTACAGCTTCAGCTAACGAGGAGATAAAGCTATTTCAAATGAACAATGGTCTGAATTTTTTCAGCCAGATGCAATACACTGAACAATCTCCTTAACAAATCCAGCTTCAAGACTGTATTTAGAGAGCATGAAGTGAATGTCCTAACCCCAACAGAGCTGGGAAGTGAAATATGAAAACTGCAAATCAGAACCAACACCAGAGCATTCATTCATGCTACTGTGCAAGGCAAAGGGAGAAAGAGTAGGAAAACCAGAGAAACCTGATGCACTATTACATGGTTTACTTAATCTCAACTTTCTGCCTCACCTGCTACAAAAGAGTCTTTGACATTCCTTTTCGTTTGTTTCTACTCAAGAACAAAATCCAGAACAGATTAAATAAATAGGGAAGGAGGAATCGTTGTTCATAACACTGTTGCTTCAGCAGCTCGAGAAAGAACAGGGTATTGATGAAGGAAGGATACTGATGACTGCAGCCATCAGTACCACTTACCAGAGTGACCTCCTGAAGTGACAGGACCTGACTGACAGGCCTAAAACAATTTGGTGACCCGTGGATGATTCATTTTGCATTGCTATGTGTACTGCTTAACCTGTAACTTCGCACATTGCTATTATCAGCAGAATTGTGCTGTGCTATTTTTAATACATGGAGTGTGAGGAAACTTATCATAGTAGGCATTATCAGTAGAATTGGGCTGTGCCACCTTAATTGTAACTTCTCTAGCATACACAGTGTGAGAAGAAGACCACCAGTACCCTGGGCTGGCCAGTCAGCACAAGCGAGAGCCCTGAGTGAAAAGAGAAGAACCGTTCAGGAGTGCTGCACCTCAACATCCCCTTAGTTTAAAGATAAGAGATATCCAGCTGCTTCCCTATTTCCTCTCTTTGGACCTTGGCCACGCTCCAGGAAGGGGAGGGAATGAGCAACTGGGGCCAGAAACTTAGCGTAAAACTGATTTATGTTGCTTATTTAACAATATTAAAGCTGGACCCTTCTGCTGTCATCTCTGAAGACCTCACCTGGAAGTGGTCCACTGCATGGGACCCCCCCCTAGTTGCCAGGACAGGCTCTCGAAATCTTTGTTGGGGATCCAACAGTGACTGCAGGACTGGATGATGATGGTAGGGCAATTGGTGATGTTTCTTTCTTAATTACTATACTTCTTCTCTTGTAGTAATGATGCCTTGAAAGCTGTTACTGTTAACTCGTTGTTAGCCACTACTAATCATTTGTTACCTTTCTTCTAATAAATTAAGTAAAACTTGATTTCACAAAGTATTCGAGAGTTTGGGCTGATTGCACTTTGTGCGTAGCACCCTGTGGTAAAGCACCTCCTTAATTTCTGATCTTTGCAGTCAATTCCCCTGTGAAAACATCCAAATATATTTCCCACAGAGCTGCCATTTCCTAGCTCCTTCTGACATCTCCTTGTAAATAACTGTTGATCTATAAACTTTCTCGGGAATTTTCCAAGCACAAACCTCATGTTCCACATCTTTCCCAGAATTTGGCTTCGAATGTCCCTTTTTCATCAAATTCACTTACAAATTAGTAGAAGAGGAGGAGAAAGATTTTAGGAGAAGAGAAAAAAGAAGATCCCCTAGTTGCTTCATGACACTAATTATAAGTTAGAATGCAAGTTCAAGAAGTCTATATCTACATTTAGAGCTTAACAGGTCTAAATTATGCAGTTTTGAACGTTACATTAGCCTAATTAATAACTTACACTAAGAGTACACTGAAATTATATATTAATAGATAGTGCACATAGGCGCCTCTAACTCAGAAGAACTCTAGCAGTTCTTTTGCAGTTATCCCTTTAAAACTAGAACAGTTTAAGTCTGGAAAACACTGGATTACTTCAGAAACGTAAGACTAACTCCTTTTGAAATAGAATAAAAATCTCATGTTTTAGCAGCCACTGTGAGTGGAGTAAAAGTCTTCCCAGTTAACTGCATCCACCAATGCATTTGAAAAGAATTTGAAAATTCACACACACACTTTACCTTGCTTTGTTAGCTTTGTTAGCAAAAATATGTTTCTCCCTGAAGAAATGGTCAGAAATGCAACCATCTTGTAAAACTACTTGCAAGATATACAGCCAGATTTTTCTTTGCCAGTCATAAGGCACTAGAAGACAGACAGAAAGTAAATTCTAATTGGAGACTGGACACATCCTCCATCTCCACCCCCACAAAAAAAAAATCTCTTTGTGAGAGTAAACAGACTTGGAAATGAGTTGCCCAAGCTGGAGTCTCCACCCTTAAAGATATTCAGAACTGAACAGGAGAGGGCCCTGAGCAATCTCAAATAACCTGCTCTTAACTAGAGGGTGGAGTTGAACTTCCAGAGATCATCCTATGATACATTTCACGAAGAACCTACAAGATTCACTGGTCATTAAAATAAGGTCTTGGGTCCTGCTGAAATCCATGCCACCCACCCCCTTCAAATAATGTTTGGCACAATAACATAATGAAAGGGTTTAAACAGACTACAGCATTCAGTGGGAATGCACAGTCCTTCAAACACCTTTAGAGAAGACATCATTAGAAGCATGTGGACCAAAAAAACGCAAAACTTAAAGCACTTCTAATGAAACTGCACTGTGGGAAACACCAAAATCAAGAGGAAACACTAGGAACAAACCCCAAACCTCAAACTACAAGGAAAAACAGAGAAAGAGACAAGATGCTCCAGAGAAACCCCAGACTGTAACTGTACGTTATTTACACTGAACACCCTTGAAGACACGACGTAAGGTCCTTGTAGTACGCTGGCAAATCTTCAGCACAGTACAAAAGCATTTTCCACATACTTGGAAGACACTGCCATGTGAAAGCAGAATCATTTTCCCAGGGTCCTTGTAGTCTTGTGCCGAAGAACTGAGAGAAAAATTCATGAGTTCCTCATCCCTCTATTTCAAAGTCTCCTCTAACAAGTGTTGTTGTAGCAAACATATTTTGACCTGGATTTAAATACGCGGTAACCAATCTACATAATATCACGTTTCACCAGTTTTTAAGAGTGCTATCAGGTAGAATTCTTTACAGTGATTTTATGGACTATATGTAAAATTTTACCTTTTTCTCACTTTTAAGTCACTTCTTGTGTTTGTTGTTAATCTCCATATCTAGTAACCCTCCCAATCTCTTTAGAAGCCTTGCTTTCTTTCATTATTTGCACACAGTATTTCTGCATTAGACACAGTCATTCTAGCCCCTCTAAACATTTATTTCCAGAAAGAACAGGTTCTGCTGAGCCATTATTAGTTGCAGCCCTACCTTAATGCTGACCTCCCTGCCTCCATCATGACCCTACAGTAACTACATCCAATTATATATGCCCATCAATTCTCTCTTTCTGGGGAAACCAGCTCTTTTAAATTCAGAAGCTTAGCTCTCTCCTTGATCTCCACAGCTTAATATACAAGGTCAGATCTAACGGTTACATGATTTCTATTCCCAAAAGTCTATGTACTTCACTACTTCTTTTTCCTAGAACCTGCCTTTTCGAGGATTGCCTTGTATCCCGTTTTTTCTTTTGTAACTTCCGTTCAAATTCTAGTATCCCCAATTTGTTGAAATTCTCTGTTTTCTATCCAATTATCACCTGATAAAGCAAGATACTAGTTCTCTTAATGTCTTTACTGCTTCAAGTAGAGCATATATTTAAGTACCATCCTTATAAAGGGTATATTGCAGTATAAGTGAAAATTTGTCTCTCTCTGAAGCCATAATTATTTGCATAAACTCATTCAGGTCAAGATGGAGAGCACCAAAAAGAGACATCTCTTCTTAATTCACCAGCTTCACTTCAGATAAACAAGCTGATAACCACAGGTGGAGCCTATTGTTATTGTAACTTAATTGCCTACACAACTTTGAGATACACAGGTAGGGATGAGTTAAATATTTGATGGTAGCTATTTACATGCTTTGCCCATTTCCTATGACACAGACAGTAGGGAAACAGACAATATGTTGTTCCCCATTTTCTCAACCGCTATTTTCATATACAGCTACAAAATAGATTGCAAGAAAAATCACCACCTGCTAGCCAGCTCTCCAGATAATGCACTTTTTTATACTTTCAGACTCTGAACTACCACAGTTATTGCTGAAAGGTCAGCATTTAAACAGTCACAAAAATGTTATTTTAAAGGTATTTTTTTGCACTTCGAATAGTAATTAATTATTGTAATGTTGTTGGTTAGCTGCCGCCCTCGGAGACTACCTGATTTATTGCTTTACCACCAAAGCTTTGGTCTTAGCAGAGTGCTCTCCAATTTTTTACAAAGTCTCAGATTATAAATCAGAAGCAGTCATACAGTCTGGCTTGGAATGGCAGGATACCCGTCTCCTGTTCCTAGCTCTCTTCTTGATCTCCTCTGTGACTTCAGACAAGTTGCTTCACTCTGCACTGGTTCTGTCTTCTCTATTTGTAATCAGGGCACAGACAGTGCCGCTGGGAGATGTCTATGCGGTGCCTACCACAAACAAGGCTTTAAGTCTTAGTATCCATAAAAGTAGGTGAAAAAAAAGAGTATGACATCTCAAATGAAGTGCCATATACCATTGTTTTGTAGAGCATAAAAACTTCCAGCACTTACTTTAAGGGAAAATAATGACAATCATTTTAAGCCCCATTAAAAAAACAGAGTAAAGCTTTCTCCTGAGGAATTAGCATTAATGGTGTATTTCAAATAAGCAGTAGTTATTGCATTTACAATACGAATAAAGATTTTATGTAAGAAATGCACCTATACATCATCTTACAGATATGAATAAGATGCGAATATGGTTTTGTTTCCAGTAAGAAGGACTATATTTCAATTCTGGACAAACTATAATGTATTTTGTACTGGAATCAGATTCAAACTAAACATAATAGCACATGTTGATGCTTGGTCTCCATAAACAAGTCAAATGAATTCCAACTTTTACAGCATCTTACAGCAATGAAAATACATTTTTATATAGAAATAGAAAATTTGAAGGGCTTTAATATTTTTGACATTTATATTCATTCTGCAATACTTCTACATCAATCACCACCCACGCACGCTTTGAAGACTGAAAGTAGATAGTAAGTCTAGCAGAACTTCATGGTGGGAGTTGCGGGTTCTTTTCTATCAAGCCTTAAAAGTAGGCTTGTAAAAGGCAATTATAAAAATCTGGTTATATTGGAAGGATGTTACAATTTGGGATCAACTACTTATCTCCTAAACCTTAACTCAGTGGGTTCACCATTTTAAGTAATTCTTAACTGAAGACTGTATTATATAATGTTATTTTTTTAAAAAAAAAAAAACTATTTCCTTTAATTTATGTAAATATTTAGATTGGGAAGCATTACTGACTTTATTATGGAAGAGGTCAGAATAGATGACCAGTACTTGTCCTTTCTGGCAATGCAGATTTGCAAAACCACTTCTGATTTAGAGCACGGATATAAGATAAGATTAAAAAAATAGTAGTCATTAGACTTTGAAGGGAGCTGTAGATATACCAAAGATTGACCTTTCAGCCTACTCTAACCTCTAACCACCTGAGTGACACTTCATAGGAAGTCTACCTCATCACTCACACGCTAAACACATAGCTTCATCTTGACCCAAAACACAGCTTCCAGAAAATATTCCATTACCTATGCTTTGGCTTCAACTGATAGAGAATGCAACATATGTAGTCACTGGATTTGCACATTTGTACCTGGGTAGAAGGCAGCCATATGAGAAATTAAACCTGTGAGTCCTCTGTATAGAGCTAAGAAAAAAGAAAACCAAAACAAAATAAACAAGGTTTCGTTTTGATTGACCTGAGTTTTAGAGCAAGATATCAGTTCTTTTTCTACATGGACCAGTGCGCTAACACCAAATACGAAAAAATTATATGGCTAAAAGATCTTGTCCTAAGTAAATTGTCTCCACATATATACCATTGGGGCAGGCAAAGAGCCAAGGTGGGAACTTTTGATGGCATATCTGAGCACCCAAGCCTCAGACAGGGCTTTTAGCAATTGACACAGTAGCCCTCTACTCAATATTTTCATTTCTGTATTGCGTATTTCCTTCTCCGAGCAACATTGCTTTATTCTGGGGTCTGACTTACACAGAACTAAGCAAGGCAGCCAGCTGCTTTGTGAGGAAGTCCAAGATGATTAATTCACCCATATTAATGCAATTTGAGTTCATGGCTGCTAAAAACTACAGCAAAAGCATAACTGAGGGATTTATTCTTCTCCCTACGGAGCTCTTCCTCCTGAGTACACCTTTTAAAAACATGCTCTGTGTTCACAGTCATTGGTTAGCTCCTGCCAAAAAGAAAATAACTCTAATCCCCAAAGTTGGCAGGTTGGATGGTCACAAATTGAGGGCTGCCCTCTATCTTGAAACAATTCTGCTATAGCAGTGTATCCCTTCAGCATCTCAGCCTCATCTTTTTTGTGGCTGTCAAGCACACTTGAAAGCTGGTCTGCAGATTCACCATGGGGTCACCATGAGGACAACACCAGGGGTTGCTGTGGTCACAGCTGTCCTTTCCACCAACTTACACACGCTGCCTACAAATGACAGGCGGTGCAAGATCGGGTCCTGTGACCACACCGCACTGTGGGTAAACACTTGGGGCTTGAGCATGTGGTGGCACCACCTAATAATAATTCTGCCTGTAGATGTGAGTCGAAGGCCAGGAGCTTTTAAAGACATACTAGAATGGTGCTCCAGCTGATGGCAGCAAGGACCATGGCAAAAAGCTTGCTACAATACCTGTTGACATACCACCACTGCAGGATTGGAGATCCTGCAGAGGAAAAGTGGGACCCCTCTGAGATGCTCTATATCTTGAGCTTGTCCCCAGCCTTCCCAGGGGAAGCACCTAGGAGAGTATGCCGAAGGAGTCATGACTCACAGTCTGAGATCTTAATTTTGAGGACATAAATGGGCACTTGTGACAGAACAACGTGAACGCAATCAGCAAGTGTACAGAAACTTGCATGTGATACACGTTAGTGCTGCTTTCTCAGAGCTTTTAAAAGTGCAGAATACTGTAATAGCATATTTGAACTATTTCTATGGATAACTCCTCCTCCTCTAACCAAGACCAGCAGTGCAATGACAGATACTCAGTGCTCTCTGCTTTCCTCTTTTCAGACATGCCCTTCAGCCCTATGCAAGTGGAGGTTCGAATGCTTGCCTCCAAGCTGTCCTTCACTAAGTGTCTTCCCAGCACTGTCCCTGCAAGGAATTTAGCTTAGACTTAACAAGTGCCTGGAGTGTTAGGTTCTGTTTTTAATTCTTTGCTTTTGTTTTTTAGAGATTTTCATTTCAAGATGCATGTAATACGTACAAAAAATACTGCCAAGGTATTGTCATAATAATCTTGTGGGAAATAATGCTGCAGAAACTGGAATGTATTCTCCCTATGATCTCACATGCTCTGCTTTTAAAAGGGAAAGAATGAAAGCAAAATACCAGCCACGTTCTCTCTTGAGCCCAGATTACACAGAAGTCACAGGTGGAAGGGAATAAAACGACTGGTTATAAAATTTTTTTTGAGAAGTTTATAATAAAAAAAACTCCTTGAGCTAGCTCTTCCTATTGTTGAATTGACCCATTTTGATTTTGAACAAATCAAATTCACCCAGTGTGTTGAGGTTTTGCTTAGATTTATTGGTTTGTGCCTCACAGAAGGTGTGAGTATATTCCTGCCTTCTGCAGGCTTTGCATAGCAATATAATGTTGTTTTCCCTTTCTAATCTCCAATATATTTCTCTGAAACTGCAAACGCACTGAATCATAAAGCTTTGTGTTTGTTTGCAGGAAGTAACAAAAAAATTCAAGCACCAGTAACTTTGCAGCACTTTCTTTGTATTTTCAGTGTTTCTGAACTATAGTTTTAATCTACCTCATTGATTCCTGGTGGAATTAACAGGTAACATTTCTAGTCCTAAATTACTTATTTATCCAAAACATGCAAGACTGTTAGAAACTGGAGCAAGCAAGACAAGCTGCTTCTTTTCTCCAGTATCAGAATGTGGAAGAATGACTCTGCTCCAATCACCCCCTCTAAGAAGTTTTCATCAGCCTGGGAATGGCTCCAGTTCCAGTCCTGAACTAGGCAACTCACTGATGAGCCTCAAGACAGCAATAAAAATAATCAACAGCCTTCTGGAGCATACATCACATCCAGTAATGATGTTCACTGAATTAAGATAAAATATCAGTAACATATTAAGAAGAGAGTCGACGAGGTGGATGCACGAGGAGCAGTGGGGTGAGGAAATCATACCAAAGAACATTAAAAAATAGTAATAATAAAAAAAAGAATTTCTGCCTTTAAAAGATGAATCTAATAGAATATTTCAAAATGGAAAACACTTTTTATAGCAGTCATGCCACAAGAGGAAAGCCTGCACAACACACTAAAATCCTAACAGGTATTAAAAGCTGCGAAGTGTATCTGCCACAGAACAGAAGGACAAAGACAAGGTCATTCACTAAGTGCAAGTGAAGAAACAAGGTTCCAAAATCCCCAAACAAACAGGGGCAGAAAATAATCTCCTTGGCAAAGTTTTGCAGTATTTGAGCATCAGGAAAAAGTCAGAAGTAATATCATTGACTAACCAAGCTGACATTTGGCTACTGAAGTGTTTAATTCTTGTAGTTCCTACTAGATGAAAGAACACCACATCCATCTCCAAATGATGGCTTGGCACAGTCAACCACAGAATACAGAATATCAGCATTTTTTTCTTAGTGGGTTGTGAAAAAGAGGACCATCCTAAAAGTTTCTCATTTGCTTGTTGCGCTTTATCTTGCTTGACTAGTTGAATTTCAGCAGCACCTGAGGTCAAGTTCTGCTAATCAACCATTCCCATCTTCCTGCAGTTTTTCCTATGGGAAGCTAGGTGCAGAGATGGACTCCCAGGATGACACATGTGCTGGATGCTACCAAGAGTCCTACGTACATCTGGGTCAAGTCACAGCATCCACACAAGAGGGACTGATAAGTTGGCAAAGAAGCTTCTTTGTGGGGAAAGGAGAATGCTTGGCTTAATACATAGAGCAGCAAGCTGTAATAATGGCTGGAAGATGGTATACCCAACAGCAAGTGAATAAATCAGACCAGGTCTTCTAATCTGGAACAAAATAATGCAACACATCTCAGTCTTACAGCAGAAGGTGCTGAGAGAACAGCAGACAAGCGTGAATCCCTCATATAAAGTTAACACAGATCACCTGGCACCTAATAATTGCAGGATGTCTTTGTTGACATGATCAAGGTCCAAAGACTAAAGAATCTAAATAGTTACATGTATTTTCTTAAAAACCTCAAGCTGGGCAGCAATTTATACTCAGCTATCTGTATTTTCTTGGCAAAGCTGCCGCAGTCCCTCATAGTGTTCAACTGCAGATAACATCTTATATTCCAGTGGACATTTCATAGTAAACTGCTCAAGTAATTCTGCACTCCACTGCTCTTCATGTTTGCAGCTACCTACAGGCAGAGCACAGATTTTTTTTTTTCTATTTTACTCAAAAGGTGTTTGCTAAGGTTTGCATGCATAACCTTTGGATTTCTGCACATATTTGAAGTTCAACATTGGATCTACATGAATTGCTGACAAGGTAATATCAGCTATAGGGCTAAAAATGCAGCTCTTGGGATCATATTTATGATGCAAGCATTGGAAGTGGAGTGTATATTTAAGAAAGAGTAATAAGTTTGGAAAATTGTGACATAAAAGTCCCCAGGTTTACTCTGTGGACTAAGTTATTAAGGGTCAGTTAATTATGTGGGAGAATTCGTTCCAGATCTCTTTTTTTAATTTTAATTCATTGACTTTCTGTTCCACATAGCATCTCCACCTATTATTTTTGTTATTAAGGAAATAGAAAGTCTTGATTAACTTTCTTATGATTTGCAACTTCGTGCCTCCTTGCCCTATTCTCTTTTCTTAAAAAATCCCTTTCTTTATGCTAAACAGCCGCCCTCCAGGCCACCTCCCCCACAGGAAGCTTCCCTGCCTGCAAAATACACTTATTGTCCTGCTCTGAACCCCTCTTAATTGCCTTTAATTCACTCTTTGTGCTGTCCCACATTTCAGAAGGCAACAGCATCATCTGTGGGCAGCAAATTAGCTGCCTTAGTCCATCTGCCTGCAGGTGAGCATCCACTTCGTAAGCCATGATAGCTGTTTCCCTAACGAGCCCCTGGGGTGCTGTTCTGACCATAGAATCATAGAATGGTTTGGGTTAGAAAGGACCTTAAAGATCATCCAACTCCAACCCCCTGTCATGGGCAGAGACATCCCACTAGACCAGGCCACTCAAGACTTCATCAAGTCTGGACTTGAACACTTGTAGGGAGGGGACATCCACAACTTCCCTGGGCAACGTGTTCCAGTGCCTCACCACCCTCATCATGAAGAATTTCTTTCTAATGTCTGGTCTGAATCTTTTCCCTTCCAATTTAAAGCCATTCCCCCCTTGTCCTATCACTCCATCCCCTTGTAAGAATTTTCTCCCAGCTTTCCTGAAGCCCCCTTCAGGTACCAGAAGGTCTCTATTCAGTCTCCCTGGAGCCTTCTGTTCTCCAGGCAGAAAAAACCCAACTCTCTCAGCCTGTCCTCATAGCAGAGATGCTCCAGCCCTCTGATCATCTTCATGGCTTTCTCTGTACCTGTTCCAACAGTTCCATATCCTTCTTATATTGACGATTCCAGAACAGGACACAATACTGCAGGTGGAGTCTCAAGAGAGTGGAGTAGAGCAGGAGAATCCCCTCCCTCGCTCTGCTGGCCACGCTGCTTTTGATGCAGCCCAGGACACGATTGGCCTTCTGCGCTCTGAGCGCACATTGCCGGCTCATGTCGAGCTTCTCATCGACCAGCACCCTCAAGCCCTTCTCCACAGGGCTGCTCTCAATCATGCCATCCTTCATCCTGTATCGAAACCAAGGATTTCCCCAACCCATGTGTAGGATCTTGCACTTCGAATTGTTAATTTCATGAGGTTGGCACAGACCCACTTCTCCAGCCTGTCCAGGTCCCTCTGGATGACATCCCTTCCTTCTGGCATGACAACTGCACCACTCAGCTTGGTGTCATCTGCAAACATGCTGAGGGTGCACTCGATCTCGATTTCTGTATCATCAATGTTATTAAACAGCACTCATCCTAGCGTGGACCCCTGAAGGACAACACTTGTCACGGATCTCCATCTGGACGTTGAGCCATTGACCACTACTCTCTGAATGTGACAATCCAACCAAAACCTTTTCCACCTTACTGTCCATGCATCAAATCCATATCTCTCCAATTTAGAGAGAAGGATGTTGTGGGGACCATGTCAAAGTCTTTACAACAGTCCAGATAGATCACATCCATTGTTTTTCCCATGTCCACTGGTGTGGTCACCCCACAGTAGAAAGCCATAAGGACCAACTTAATGCTCAGAACCACCCTGTCCAGGTGTTGACTCAGGTGGTGGGGGAGAGGGGAGCTGCACAGCATCCAGCCATATCATTACTGGTCCTTTACACTCACTGGACTGCAGTTCCTGGGCTGTCAGGCTCAACACCCTTCAGGAAAACTAAATTTACACCCACACACTTCCCTGCTCCCTTCCTCTAGACATTATTAAAAACGCTTCGTTCCCTGATGATTCACCAGCACCTGGGAGCAAGTTCTGGTTTTTGTTCATCTCCGATTAAAATCTTTTCTTTCCCTTAGCAACCGAATGGCAAGCCTTCAGGATTTAAGAGAAATGAGAATGACTGTCTTAAGTGTACGCTCACTTCTTTGGACTGTGTGAAAGGTTAATTACCTAAATTAAATGTTAATTTCTCAAGATTAATACAGGCAAGTAAAAGGTTTTTGCACTGTTTACATAAGAGGCTACTTCAAAACCTTTCCTCCTCCTCCTCCTCACCTGTAATTTCTATCCTTCCTCCCCATGCTAGGTTACACCAGGACAGGTTTTTAATTGGTGCTCATTAGCCAAGCTGGAGATGCTTCTTTCTGGTCAGTCCCTTTGCCCACAGGCGACTGCTGGCTGCATCTCTGTAGTGCCGGGAACAGTAAAAGAGAGGCCCCCCCTTCCAGCAACAGCAGCAATTTGAGTTCTGTCATCAGTGACTTTCCTGACACCCTGTGGAGAAGTTTAAAGGGGAAAAAACTATATACAACAGCAGAATTTTACAGTCCAGCTCCTTTGTCTGCCAAGAAAACATAAAACCACAAATGCATGCATTCCTGAAATCTGCAGTATTTTGTTGTGTTTATTAATAGACACTGACTTCTACAATTTATTTTCACATTTGATCATGCTCAGAACACTCCAGTTCAACATAACACATAAGATGTTTCTTAAAGCATAACACTGCAAATGCCTCGATAAATTGAAGGTCTAATACAGATTTGTACATACATATATACATTTATGCATTTCATCACACAAAATCTTTCTCCAGCGCCACAGAGGGTCTGGCATCTCACATTCCGATTCCAAGTCAGACTGATGAATGCATATACGCGAATATAACTTCCATTGTTACACTCAAGCACAAGAAAAGTTGTTGAAAATACACTCTCTCGCTCCGGTTGTCTAAGCCAGCTTTCAGCAGAAAGGTAACTCATTGCAAGCTATTGTCTGACCATGCTGACCATGGCTTTCTAGCAGGGATGACGACCCTACCAAAAGCAACAAGCCCACATCACAACACAAGCTGTCTCTTAAGCAAGAACAGGGAGGCTCCCAAACACATCAGGGCCTCAGTCCATCATGTGCTGATGGGAAAACAAGAAGTAGGGTGAATGTAAAATATATACCATGCTGTTCCTAAAGCACTTCAGTTTTTGATGCACTGTGCAGGAATATCAGTATTAGGTTTATGTTCATGGTCCTCACCCAGTGAGAGCTACTCAACCACTCCCAAGAACTTTATCAGTGAAAGAATAACAGAACTGCCCCTATAGTTCCTATTCAGGAACTATAATAAGGTAAGGAAAGAAAAAGGAGTCATTTCATATACCTACATGCACATATTAATTAAAGATAACAAGAATAATTATACACTTGGGAAAGGCAAAGACAGGTCCTCAGAATATCAGGAGGCCTATAAAAAAATCCAGTGAAAGGCACCAAAACCTATATAAAAAGGGGTGCAATTATTCCCCACCACCCACCTCTGCTGAGTGTGGGAAGGGACAAGAGTCACAGCAAGAGAAAGTAAATGTCACAGACAAGTAACAGGGACAGCAACTGAGAAACACTCCGAAAGGTCTTCTCAATACAGAACAGCTGAACTGAAAGGATGTAGCAATGGGATTTACTCACAGGACTTAGAGAAAGGTAAGGGACATTTCACACCTCTTTCTCAGTGATGGGAAATGAACAGACAGCTCTTGAAAAATAATTGGAAAAGCGTTAAGGTGAGCAAAAATTAGAATGAGTTTTTTTGCAGGTTGGTGGCGTTTGCATTTCACCTCTTTCAAGATCAGGACATGAAAATAGAGAGAAACCCCTACTTTCCTCATTGTGTTAAAAAGCACAATAATTCTTCCCTGCAATGTTTCTGCAGCAGACATCACGTTTGAGCTAGGCATCAAAACAGGAAAGTATCGTTTACAGTAAGAGAATTGCATGCAAACATCTTTTGCCTCCAGCTTAGATGCATGAAACTAAGCAGACCCTAGCTGATAAGCAATACAGCAAGAATAAGTTTATTAAGCCGATATCCTAAATATGCCTTTCTGCATTAATTGTCCAGTAACTGTACCTGTCTCCATAGGGATGGTGAGGAAGCTGACATCATTAAGAGAGGAGAAAGAAGAGGTTTGCAGGAAGATATCCCTTGAGCAGCAGGTACAGAAACATTTCAGCAGTAATTTTAAACTCAACCGGATGCCTACATTGGATTTAACTTATGAATAACATATATTGTTATAAAAGCAGACTCCCCTCATTTGATATAAATAGTGCCCAGCTTCTCAAAATGTTTCACAGAGCAAGGAGAGGTGACACAGCTCAGTGTGAGAGTATTATGGATTCCTGTTGTTGCAGAGCAGACGATATACAACAGCAGTTCTAAAGCACCATGCCTTGAGAGATTTAAGCTCTTGTTAAAATGTACATCCACTCGTAGACACTTACACCTCTGGTCTTAGCAAAAGCCAACCAACACTTAGGATATGAATCCGGGATGTCATATGGCTCTGAGCAAATTTCATAATCCTAATTGCATTAATCCTTGGTGCCAAATCTGTACCCAAGTAGTAATAGAGCGCTGCCACTTTAAACTAGCTGAAATACCAGAATACGGTTTAGAAATCATGGTTTAATTAGCGAATAGCCTAAACCAAACATCATTTCCCCAAAATATTCCAGAAAAAGTCTAAAACCAGAATACAGACTGCTAGCTCTAGCAATAAAAAGGCATCAGTGCTTGTTTCTGCTGTTAGTTTATCTCCAGTTAGTAACCAAGGGAGTTTCACTGCAGCCTTTGGGTTCCACTAACAAGAAGAACAGAGGAAAAAATCCATATGTGACGGGGGCCTCAGCAGGACTGGTACAGATCAGCTGGAGGATTCTGAATAACTTTTTTGCCCTTGTTCAAAAGACTCACCACTAAGATAGTCCATCACTAAGGGTTCCCTCACTTTACAGGCTTTCTGCTCAAGAATTTTCTTGTGTTAGGCCTAACTATCCATCCAGTATGGCTACAGATTCAGTATTGGGCTGAAGTTATGGTTCAACAGCCATTTTAATAAGAGATGCTGGTGAATAATAAACACCTCAAGGAACTTCAGGTGCTGCATCATGCTGACATACTGTCCTTTCCCATGAGTGACTGTAATACAAATTCTTTTTAAAAAGGAGTATCTGCATGTTTGTTCTGCCAGATGACTTAATTCACAATTGTGTAATAAATATGCATCATTCAAAACAGACATGCCAGAGGATTCTCTCACTCAACATCCTTCTATGTGGCATCAGCCACAGATACTTCCAACCAGCTGAACAACACTTAGAGAACTAAATTCTGCGTTAAAATGTATATACTGGATGCCCTTGATTTCCACAGGGACTATTTCAAAACAAAGGGCAGAATATGATACTGATGCCTGATTGCTCAGAGACTGAAAAAACATGAGAGTTCTGGAAAGGTTTTTTGCCAGATTACTGAAATGCTTTCTTTTGCTTTAAATAGTAACTTAGAATCTTTTTTGGCAGCAATTATACAGTGTAATGTACAGATGAGATGTGGCACACATTCCACCATATGGGCTAGAAAAAAGCAGATGTCTAGGGAATATCTTCAACTAAAAATATTGTGTCTTATCTGACTAAAAGAATTGTAAATATTTTAAATGATAGTCAGAATATTTAATTGCACTCTTTGAAATCCTGGAATTTACATACAAAATAAACCGATGATTAGCTGTGACACCTTAAAAGTGTACTTTCCAGTCCTTTCCTGTGATTGTATTACAATGAAGATATATTCAGTGTGTCACAAAAAAAAAAAAAAGAGCAGAGATCTCCTGGACAATCTTCCTGAAAGAAGAGAGGCAAAGGGAAATTCAAACCTCTTCAAGAAAGCTTTTGGTTGCCTTCTGGTAGATAGTGAGAAAGACCTGTTCACCCAGAAGGCCTCTTCCCAATGTTTACAAATATTTCAGCTAAAATTATTTTCCATTGGAAGCCAGCTGTAGAATATTTGAGATTCCATGACTTAACGCACATCACCACCCATATGCTAATTTAGCAGACATGAAAGATTGTCATGGAAGATGTCAGAGTGAGTCACAGTAGAAATTAAAAATCACTTTTTACATAATGGTGACTTGCAGAAACTGATTTCTGCCACTCCAGTGCCTGGGGAGACAAGGCTCGGTATACATTACACAACTGAAAATTCACATGCCAAGTGGTCTTTGTGCAAACAACACAATTAGGAATCTTAGTCATTATTTGTTCAGGCAGTGATCTGATTTGCATGTGAAATCCAATGCTTGTAGATAAATGCATAAGACTAAAGATAAAGACTTCAAATAAACCAAAGCAACTGTAAATATTTCTATTATTTCAGCAAGTAAGCTGCTGCTTGAGAGAGACATCAAGATGCAAATCAAAATTCAGCACTAACTGGACACAACACTTCCAGATCCTTAGCCTTCCTTTGTAAAGTGGTATTGGACTTGTTTCAACTAAAAAACAGCTGTCCCGTGGTGGGGTGGATATAGGAGGAAAGAGAATGCTGTGTTGCCAGAGCACTGCAGTCGTATGATCCTGCACTTCACAACCTTCGCATCTCTGGAGAGAGGAGATGTGGCTCCATGCATTTTCTGCATCAACCTTTCTTCTCTCCAGCGAACCACTGCAGGGCAAACGCATTTATAAATTCTTATTTGAGGTTTTTCAGTTTACAGTAGTGGTCTTAATGGCAATTGCCTCTTTTGGGTTCAGAAGCACTAACACTTCTTCTTTTATCTGTATCTTATTCTCTGCGCAGCTTTGCACAAGAAAGCAGAAAAGCCTGGCTTTGAAATCCTGGTATATATCCATACATGATCTTCTGATACTTGGCTGTGCAACCTGCAGCTGTGACAGTCACTGCTGTCCCTCCCTGCAGCCCAATGCCGCCGTCCACTGGCATCTTGGCTTCAGTACCTCCACTGAGGAGCAAGACTAAGGCTACAGTGGCAGCTTTCTGTAGATCAGATTTACTTCTAACAAACCAAACAGCCCTGGTACCAAAGTATCCAGAGCCCACTCACACTACGCTGTGAGTTTATGGATGCAGCAAGAAAATTCCTATCAATGGAGATTTAATTAATCACCACAAATCCCTAGGATATACTGTCAGCGGTTTGCAAACACGTTTTCTTCATCCTAAACTCATGTGTCCACAGCTCAGAAGATGTTCAGGGAAAAAAGTTTGACAGAGGCACCTTGAGCAGCAATTATTTCTTGCTCAAATATACGGTTCCTTTACCAGTGGAAGGAGACAGATGGAGAGTAGTCTCCATGGTATTATTTTAGCCAGACTTTGTCCATATGTGTTCATGTCCCTCCTGAATAGCTCACTGTTGAGTAACTTGTATCTGGCTCAGACACATCCAGGCTGAAAATAATCCTTCTAGTCTAACTTCAGATTTCTTCAAAGCAGGCTCCTCATCAAGGAATCCCAACTATGAGTTTCATCTTTTTGGGCTCAGAAGTTTCAGATAGGTGAAGTTACTGTTGCTTCAACATGTTATAAAAGTGCTCAATAAAATTTATGAAAACATATTGGCTAAAAGAATTTAGCAGCTCGTGGCTGCAATTTAAATCATACTGACAAAAAAAAATTCATCAGTCCAAAATACTGAATTAGTAGCAAAACTTCATGAAAGTAAAACCCAGTATTTGGAATGAAACAGACTCCCTCATTAAAAGGGCAGATTCTTGCACCAACAATGCTTGCTGTCTATCCATTCAAATTCGTCTGGTTTGTTCTATTAAGGAAACAGAGACAAAATTTAGCTTTACACTGTCATTAAACTCGTACTTGCACCTTCTTGAACAATAACAGTTTCTGCTAGTTGAGCTTGAACTGAGGACTTTGTGAAGAAGCTGCTTCCTCTCTTCCTCACCTTCAGACACAAGTATTTACTCTTCTGGGAAAACATCTAATTTAGGGGGAAACAAGCCATATTTTCTTCCTAAACTTTATAAAAATGTGTGCAGTTCTCCACCAGAAAGGTTGAAACATAAGGCACAGGAGAGCCATTTCATTCCCTCTCACTTTCCCCTGCACTACATGATAACTGATTTGGTAAACATATTTTCTTCACCACAATACACAGAAACAGGTACGTCAACATTTAGAGGTGACTCCATAATTGCATCTTAAAATTCAGAGCAAGCTAGCAAGGAAGATTTTGCTGCAGGAACTTAGGAAATGCACCACTAATGTTAACCCATCCAATAAACGCAAACCCTGTGAGTCAGCAGTGTCTGCTCCTGCATAAAGTGGAGGAAGCTATTGGCACTGCTGTGGACCTGTTTGTGCATTTAAATGGGCCAGGACTGCTTAGGAATGGAGAATAGGATAGCATCGACAAGAAAAGCAATTGTACAGCCCCCTCTTGGTGCTCTAAACAAAGATGCACTTTGCTGCTGTGTTCAGAACCTTATTAGTAGTGGACCAGTTTATTTTATCAGTGGTAACGCGCAGTCTTGTCAATAATACCAAAAGATCTAAGGCCAATGCTCAGCAATTGAATATTTAAATATGATGGCTGGCATGCAGATCCCAGTGACACCTCACGTTACTTGATATAACAGTTGAAAAACAATTGTAACGCTGTCAAAAAAAATCATAATTAGGAAATTTCTTTCCATTGTGGTCCATAGACCACTTCTAAAGAAAGAGAGGGATCAGATAAAAACTGTACATACAATTTTGGTTCAAAACAGAGCCTTTCTATCCAGTTTAATGGGACAGGAACAACAAGAACCAAAAAAGGAGTACTTGGAGGAAAAAAATGCATTAAGACAGAAACTACAGGAAACTAGAAGAAATAACTAATCAGTTCCAGAAAATATCTTAAATGCAGACTAAATAGACGCCAAAGCTCTCAGAAATCTTGAGGAGGAAAATGACATAAATCTGATTTCATTAATGAGTTTAGTTTTCATTAAATCATTTTTTCCTTGAAAAGGCTTTGTTATTAAAAAACCTGACTGTTTCATGGGAGTTTTTTAAGCTACTGAAATTAAAGCTGGACATCTCTGTACCTCATATACGTAGTTTCAGTGTGTGTAACACCAAATTCAAGAGGTACCTCAGACCTATTTCTGTGTTGTGTGATGCAACAAGCAATGTATTCTTATGGAGCAAAACAAGGAATTTAATCTCTTTCAACTTTCACTGCAGATCACTGAGTCATTGCTGTTCTAGGGTGTTTTCAGGGCAGCAAATTGATACGGTTTAAAGACATCCTATATAAAGTCATTAAAACAAATCATTTCTTATCACGTTGAAAAATCTCAAAAGGTAACTGAATGAAGGACCAGCTTGGACGGAAAATAAAAAGAAAAGAGACCACATTTCTTGAAGTATTGAGTTGTTACCTTACCACTGCCTCTGTGTTTTCAGTGGCTTTTCCACATTTATGATGGAAGCAGGAGATGTAATGAACTGTGTAACTCAAGTCCTCTGCTGTTACAGAACCACAGGATCATAGAAGGATGAGGTTGGAAGACACCTCTGGAGAGCATCTCATTCAATGCCCCTGCTCAAGCAGGGTCAGCTCAAGCAGGTTGCCTTGTTCAGGTACTCTTTGTAATTTCAGGAAATCCCTGCACCCGTCTTAAACCAATGCATTTTAATTTTTTCTAGAATAATTAAAACTAAGATGTCTCAGCACAGGACTCTTAACACACATAAACTCTTTACCTTTGGTAAGAAGCCAAACACTCTCAGTCAAAAGTACCTTTGCCTAGACCACTTTTTCCACTAAACAAGAAGCGAAAGACACCATTAGCTTTCATTTCAATTATTTGGCAAATTGAAACCTTCCTTTAAAAGCCGCTTGCTCGGGAAGTTCCTAACAGAATTGTGGTGCTGTATATGAATAGAAAGGGAGTGACCGAAACTAATAGAGCCGAACGAAGGATCAAACTACTCCCACCCAAGAGTATCTTGTACCACTCCACTGCTCTACGTAACCAACAGCGCATTGATGTGCTGGTCACCAATGGAGTGATAAGTCATTACAAGTCTGTCTGCCGCAAGCAATCTGACCTTTTGTAATCACAGATCTGGCTTCTATTCCCAGCATGGCAGGTCAGGGAATTAGACCAAAAATCTGCACCGAGATTTGAGGCACTGTAGGTCTTTTCTGAGCTGGCAGTCAGCTTCTCCTTGTGGTATACAGATAGGAGATGTTTGTCAAATGCAGAAGAATTGATGTACGTTCGTGTTTGAACTCCAAGTACAGCTGAAGCTTGAAGGTGTTCATAGCCCAAGCAATTACTTCATTTTTAGGTGAAATGTTAGCCCAGCATTTGTGAAAATGTGATTGATGGAGGAAGGCACACATGCAGTCACCTTTTGCTGGCTGCAAGTTCTGAATTACCAACACCATTTCTTCACGCTTGATGTATTACAGATATAGGCATGAAGGGTGTTGCCACTCTACTACAGAGAAAGAAAGGATTTGATACCTTTACCATCAAGTTATCCTCTTTCAGCTGGGACCTTTGTTTTGAAATTCCTGATGGAAATCAAGCAAGAGTAGTTCTGAATCCTTCCCAATTCCTAAATCTGTAGATCCCTTAGGCAGATTGTATGAAGTCTGCCAGTCTTTCCATCTGTTATGCAAAACCTGCGTTACAGCATCACAGGTACCACTTCCCCAGTGCTTTACTACCAACTGTATCCCACAAACCAATGTAAATTTGACCCCAACTCTGTCCCACCACAGTACAGACTAGGGCTGGGGGCAGGACGGAAGAACTTAAGAGTTCCGCTTTTTCCATAATCATTCATTTTTTTCCTGCAGTTCTCCTTGCAGCAGGAAAGGTATCAAGAGCTTTAATAACTACATCTACAAAATACACAAGTTAATACTTTTCTCTGCTTCCAGACAGTAAATTAGTGCAGTCTGGCTGCCAAACATGATTAATAACTCTGCAAGGGCCTTTGTACTGTATGCGCTATTTGCCAAAAATGGCAGAAATCAGAAGAGAGGAGAGTGCGGTGCAATGACAGTTGTTTCAGAGCCAGATGACTGGGTTTGTGTTTTTTTTTTGTGGTTAAAGAACAAACTCAATTACATGAAGAAAACTCGGTGACATAAACTCTCTTTGAGTTGTCTCCTCCCCAGGCCCCATTATCCCCCCTTCTTTAATGTGTTACCTGGCATTCCTGAGATTAATTTGAGGGCTTTAAAATAAACACTTCCAAAAATAGTCAGAGGAAATGGTAATCTTGCAAAGTGGAGTTTGCTAGCTTATTTTCCAGAAACCAGAAGCCTTGTCTGCTTGAAATCATTGTTGCTCTGCACAGCAAGTCACAAGAAGATAAATGACTTTCTGCATCAGCGAAGACCCAACACGTTGCTGTTCTGCTGCAGAGGCTCAGGCTTCAGTGTATCTGAAAAGCAACGGAGCAACGCAGGGCTGCAGGAACTAAGGCAAACCCCAACACAGAAAACAATCTCTCACCTAACAAAATCCAGTCTTGTTGAAGAACAGGTTGTCTATTGCAAGCCAAATCTCTTCCTCAGAGATGTATGGTCTCAGAGCCATAGGTGTTCCTGTCAACTTCAACACCAACTTCGCTAGGAACATCTCCAAGAAGCCTTTCAGCTTAGTCTCCAAACATTGGTTATGCAGTTCAACACCCTTCGTAGTCACGTGCATGTCCTCATTCCCCACCACTTTCAACCATTTAAACTCTGCCCCTCCCCGTAATCACAATCCTAGCATGCCTGTCACTCCCAACATGAGTTCATTATCTCTAAAGTGGGAAAAGGACTTTGCCTGTGAACCCTGTCACTCCATCCTCCATGATATCCAGCAACAAGGCAGCAAACACTGCAAAATACGTGAAGAGTGGCATTGAAAAAATGGATGATGACACTACCTGGGGGAAGTGCAGCTTCTTGATTCCTCTGGCCAGTTGCAGCAACCACTATCGACCACACAAGTGCTTCCATAAAAATAACCAAATCAAAAAGAAGAAAAAAAAGCAAGGGTTCCTCCAGGCTGTAATTTCTAAATTGTCATGTTTCTGCTTCAAAGCACACACACAGCAAAGCTGAGATAAGCTGGGATGTTACTCGATAAACATCAGAATCTTTGGGGTAAGGGCTTACATTTTTGTCTGAAGTCTAAGTATCTGTGCAATTAATGCTTCATCACATTTTGAGGTTGTAGAGAGGATCTGTTCTGTCAATGGAGCATCCCCATCTACTGTTGGAGAGTGGAAAGGGAGCAGAAAATCCCCAAAAGGAACCAAACGTCAAAAAAGCAATTTGCCACCCAGCAGGACTGCCAGGAACCCGTGTCGAAAAGGTGGAGGCACAGTGCAAGTTACAGAGAATTTTTTCTTCCCAGCACCACTGTGGCTTTCACTAGAGCTCTATTCCAGTATCCATTGGGAAAACAAGTTTCTAGATGCAATTGTTTAAAAAAAGAAAATTTCAGAGAACAAATTTGTATGAAAGCCAAGCAAAAGCATTGCTTTCCTAATCTTGCCAACAGCAATAATTACCTAAGGGAATTTGGAGCCTCTAAGGGGGATAGCTGATGAAGACAGTTTAGATACTAAAATACTTTTAGATCTTCCACTGCTGCTGCGGATATGAAACCTACAACAGCCGACAACTTTTAGACAATTTTTTACAATACTCATTAGTTTTCAGACGTTTCTAAAATTGAACAAAAAATTAAATAAATCCCCTACTAGTTGCATTCCAAAGGGGTTCCAAAATATATCTCAGTGGAGATAAAGGATTTTTATATTTTCAGGGTTCTGAAGTTTACTGAACTCACACGCTTATCTTTGGTCATCTCCTAATTGATGAGGAGAATAGAAATAAATTATCAAACTAGACACTTCACAATATAGTATGGATTTAGTGAGGGGCAATCACAAAACTGAAATTAAGGCTTTAATAAACCTGCCTATCAGAGCAGATGAGGAATGATTCCAGACTAAAAACTTCAACACAGCTTTCTAATTACAGATTATTCTTCATCATAGCAGCATGATGAAAACAATCTTGGTAAAGTTACCTATTCATCACTTACTGTCATTTTCTCATAATAATAATCCTGCTTCTTTAATAGAAAGCAATAGCTCAAGATCTATCACTGGTACAGAAATGAACAGCTCCAGAAATTTGAGGGATGTGTTCTGAGAAAGCAAGTTATTCATCATTTTTCTATAGCAATTTTTTTCTGTGCATGTGAAGTAGAAGTGGGCTAATAATTAATGATACAAGACTACTCCCATGCTGCAGAAGTTAAGCACTCACTTTAAACAGAGCCCAAGGAAGAAACAGAATTACTTGCACACTTGAAAAAAACCTGCTGAATTCAGGCTTTTAATGCTGAGGTGTGGCTGAAAGCATCCCCAGAAAATGCTGGATTTTCAAGTTAGATTTAGTTTGGAAAGTAATATTTACGTCTTTAATGCGATCCACTGTGATACTGAGGTTGCAATAGCCGTGCATGTGTACACAGCCACACCTTCCAAAGGAATGAGATGGGGAAACCCAAACAATATTTTTACTTTATAGACAGCATTTTTCTTGTTCCAAATCGATGTTTGGAGGTTATCCCAAGGCCAGAAGATCATAGAATCATAGAACGGTTTGGGTTGGAAGGGACCATAAAGCCATCCAGTTCCAACCATCCTGCCATGGGCAGGGGCACCTCCCACTTGATCAGGTTGCTCCAGCCTCCATTCAGCCTGGCCTTGAACACCTCCAGGGATGGGGCAGCCACAACTTCTCTGGGCAACCTGTGCCAGTGCCTCACCACCTTCATCATGAAGAATTTCTTCCTAATGTCTGGTCTAAATCTTTCCCTCTCCAATTTAAAGCCATTCCCCATCTTTCTATCGCTACATTCCTTTGTAAAAAGTCTCTTCCCATCTTTCTTGCAGACTCTTCTGGTACTGGAAGGTTGCTATACAGTCTCCCTGGAGTCTTCTGTTCTTCAGGCTGAACACCCCCAACTCTCTCAGCCTGTCTTCATAGCAGAGGTTCTCCAGCCCTCTGATCATCTTTGTGGCCTCCTCTGGACCCATTCCAAAAGTTCCATATATTCTTATATTGAGGATTCCAGAACTGGACACAATACTCCAGGTGGGTTCTCACAAGAGTGGAGTAGAGGAGCAGAATCACCTCCCTCAATCTGCTGATGAAATAGACACATCAGCCAGATTCATCATTCATTGGTCAAGTGTCTGAAAGATGGATGATTTAACTCACCCCTTCAAAGGATCAAGGAATTAGTTGTTACTCCTATAGTAAACCACAAAAAAGCTGGGATCCATTTCCATGTGCAAAGTAGGGGGAAAATTACCTTTCAGCTCCCCCAAGCAAGGCCATTGCATCACAGATTGTCTTTGAGCTAAAAAGAACAGGGACCCATCTGCCCAGAGCCTGTTCTGGTCTCTCTCATCTTGAAGGTTCCAGTGAAGGGACGTGAATCCTTGTACTTGCTCCGTGGTCACTCTATGCCAATTTTCAAGTCAAGGCCTTACAGGTCCTTCCTCATTACAAGTCCTTCACGTCTCCTGATTCATCTCTTGCAACTGTCACCTCTCTATCTTACCAATGCTCCCTGTCTTGTGGAAGATGCTTTCCTAGGTCTTCACAAAGAGGACTAGCATCAGTCATACACAATTTCTTCTGCTCCAGGAAGACTTCACATCTATCTATCTTCCCTATCTTTGAGATCAACCTCACACTCTCTCAGGGAATGATAACACCTCTGTTGCATACCACATTAAATGTCATGGACTGAGCAGGAGCTTCCCACAAAAGACTTCTCACACATTTCTCCTACTCTTGTAATTTATTGACCAGTAAATCCCACAGTTCCCGCAGGAGAACAACGTGAAGCTCCATATTCCTAAGTAGTCATCTGAAGAGCCAACAGGCTCCTCAGGGTGTACAAGACAGAGTCTTCTGTGATGTCTGTCTATAGCACACTTTAAAGAGATTCTCTCCTTAAAAATGTTACTAGATCACCTCGTAGAAGAGAGGATTTGCATGAAAGGAAGGACAGAGCATCAGAAAGCTGATCAAGGTTTTGATTCCTCAAAAGCTTATGCAGGGACAGTCCCAGTGAAATTAATTTGTAAAATTAAACACATGCATAAATGCTTGCAGAATTTAGGCCTAAGAGACAGCAAACACTCACATAGCCTGGGAGAAGCATATCTAGTAAAAGATATCCTACTTTTAAGTCAATATAGGTTTCAGTATACTTGCCAACTCTGTATAAACATTCTTACAGGCCATATTAATTTAGTGCTGGAAGAATATAAAAGGAATAAAATGGAACTGAAAATTAATACGATATCCTTGTGCCTTAAAAGTGATTGTTAAGGGCATCCAAGAAGTTGCGAAAATATTAAGCTGTAAGTTTTATTAAACCCTGCGGGAAAGTCAGGAGACCAGAAAAGACCAGAACAACAACAAAGAGGCAATGACAAATTCCTAGAAATGCAGGGGTTGGATATCCAAATGAACAAGTGTTAGGATAAAATAATCTGATAATATCTCTGCACTGGCAAGTAATAAGGGGTAAGAAGAGAATTTCCAAGTTTTCCTGTCAACTGAAACAGTTTTCTCCTTTTATTTTGGAAAAAAAGGGATAAGATGGTTTTCTAGACACTGAAAATGGAATTTTGCTCTGGAAATGGCAAACCTCCAGCAGCGGGAAACAAAGAAAACTTACAAAAATGGTGGAACATCAGAAACTTCTCACTCAAAAAAAAAGAAAGGAAAGAGAGGAGACCCTGAACATATAGAGGGTAGAAATTGCCAAGTGGTGATCATCTAAGGTCCTGCAAGGGGACTTCAAAACCACAAAGCCTATCTCGGCACACTTAGGCCGCTGTAGTTTTGACAACCACACAATTCCACTTTAGCAAGTAATGGGCGAAAGAAGGGCCGCAGACATAAGGACACACACAAGGGTGTTACGAAGAATATCGTTACAACCAGAAAACAGATGCTTCTAGCACCACAGGAGGTGTCTTAAGCAGCATAAAAGTCTCAGCAAGGAGGAGGTGCCTAGCTCACTTATGAACTCCACACAAAACTAAGCCCTGAGCTTTTCAATATTAAGTGGTATCAGATGCATTTGTTTTGTGTGAACTCATGACTGGTAAAGCAGAAAGGAGACTTTGTTCTTTGGAGAAAACTACCTTACAGACCATTTAAAACATAAGATATTAGCAAAGAATTCAAAGGAGCAATTACATCCAGATAACTGCAGAAAACTGCACGCAGGCAGGTGACGATCTCCTTATTGCAGCAATTTAGCAGAGTGCTTAGCTGAAAGTGCTATTTCGATAACTTCACACATCAATCCAAACCACAAACACTTTCCAAATCTAAGCTGTTTTACTAATGAATAATGAATTAATTTTCATCTCATTCTGAATATTCTTAGGCAGATAAATCTGTACTTTATTAGGCAAGGGCTGCATTTCTTGATGGGAAACTGTCTCTCAAGGAAAAGGTGATGGTCCTACTTGCCTTTAAGCTTCATTCAGATTGTGAACCACTCTTACCAATACCGACTTTCATCCCAACTAACTTACATGCAAGTCGTAACCTGGGGCACAGATAACAGATTTTCCTTCATTCCAGCAGCAGATGTAGTTGGTAAAACCTACTGCTTTGATGAAAGCAATTTCCTCCTGGTTGAAGATGCTTTACTATGTCACATACTCTTCCACTGTCTCCTAAGAGATAGAGAAGAAGAGTGAGAGCAATTAGAAGTACAGAGATGTCAGTACGAATTAAGTCCCCATCAATAGCAATTATCAGTTTTATCCTCTTACACATTTTCATGTAACTTCAGGTGTCCTTCTCCTGAAAAGAAAAGAGCTACTCTTAGTGAAGTTTCACACATGAAAACAGTGGCCAAAACTGGAACACATTTTCATTTCTGACTAGAGAATGATTTTAGGAATGAGACAAAATGGGATCAAAACTAAAGGATTATTTTTCCAGTATCATGTCACTACCAACAGTTGGTTCAGCAGATGTTACAGAGGTGCTAAATTCATTGAATAACCTACCTACAGAAAAAAAAAAAACAGAACAGTAAAGTACTGATTGATATATAAACAAGTTCTATTCTATTACATTTTTGCCCTGTCCACCGTAATTCTGGTGGTCTCTATCAATGATGTATCTGTCCAGCATGACTCAGAAAAACATTAAGAAATTATCTTGTCTGCATCCAGGGATATGTGGAGTTTGATATATTAGGTGCACTCTGTAATATAACCAGTGTTCTCAATAACTACTGTATTGTGTCAAACATGATTTCTCTGTAGGTAATGAAAGCCTTGAAAACCAACAGCTAGAGCAGCCGAGCAAGATTGTTTTTCTAAATTACCAGAAAGAAAAGGCTTTAGATTGTCATGGATTCTGTGGAGTAATTCACCTTTAGGGAGCTCTGCTGGGTACATTATAATTCAGAAACCACACAATCTGTGGAATTACAAACATTAATATTTATTGCTGCAAGAACAGCATCAAGACTCATATTTAATACAGAGGCAATGACTACTGTGACCTTTAACAATGTCCACTGACTTTAATTGGAGTTGGGGCTTTCCTTCCCCATACAGAGATACAACCAACACAGATATTTCCATTATTTTCAAGCAAAAGACTTTCATCAGTTTTGCTGTAGGCAATGGGGAGTGGAAGTTAGAACAAGGTCTAGACAGCTCCCTATTCATGTTGACATTGAGTATTATAATATTGATCTCTCAAAACTTTAAAAGAAAGGCAGAGAGTGGCTTAAGCTGCATAACCATGCGAAGCAGCAGAGGATAGAAATCACTCTTCCCTTTCAACATAAAATATCTTTCCAAAAAACCGCGAGAGCTGAGGGATCAGGGTAGGCTTTGTGAACCTTTCCACTCTCCACCAAGTCTGACAACACCTGAAACCAGCTCGGAATGTGGCATTTAAGCCACAGTGTTAATTTGCAGGCCAAAGTGATCTTGTTTCTTCCGTCTCCACCCAGCCCTTCGTGCATGCCACCACAGCGTTTGTGGTAGGGGGGTCAGTTCTGGTGTAGCCTAAAGGAGGAAGCTATCTAGAAAGGGACATGGGCTCCTGTCAACCTCATTACTTCTTGATTTCTAGTGATATTCAGCAGTCTTTAGGAGAGTAAGTTTATACAGCAGCTCAGATTCAGAATATTTGGTTAAATTCAGTGTGTTTTCACTGATGTATCAGAACACAGGCACCCCACCAACACATTTTCACTCCTGCTGATTATTGGTTTTTTTACTTGCCTGATCAGAACATCTTCCTTTTTTAAAGAATATTACTCCTCAACAGGAGGAAGGGACCACTTTAACAATCTTTTTTTTTTCTGTCCCATATATATATTTCTTTTCCAAGATTTCAGGAGCCTGTAAGTATACTTCAAAAAAATTATGATCAGTCCAGCTTGTACTACTCAGAGGTTTCAAAACAAAATTTCACCTCCTAGGTAAACATTCACCCCAAGAAAAAAGAAACCCTGCAGCAGAAGACACAGTAACTTCAATTTGTGGTTAGGAAATGCTGCTTATATCCATTGGGGGTGACGTCACCTAACATCACCTGAGGAACTGGCTTACTTCACCTACAAACTTGATCTCAAAATCAAACTCTTTTTTCATTTCTTCCAGTCAGAAATATTAATGCATACTCAGAGGATGCATCTAAGACCAAACCAGAGCTCAGACATGCAGCTGAACCTTGGTTTTCAACTGTTAGCATGTACCAGCAGTCTGTCAGGGGCTGATGTTCAGATCACTCAATATTATTTCACAGCAGGCTCCCCTAAACAAACTGCATCCATCCAAATCCATCTCTACAGTATGCAAATTCTTAATGACTCTTAGCTGGTTAGGACTGCATTATTTGCCTCTGCATCCATTCAAATCCGTGTCTACAGTATGTAAATTCTCAATGACTCTTCACCGGGTAGCACTGCACTATACTGCATTGTAGCATCTAAATGGAAGACTCATTTTTTCCCTCACCTAGGAGGCCTCTGGGGTCAGTTTCTCATCACTGGCTGAACTCATTCTGTACAAGCCCTGAAAGCATATCCCCACCAGGAGGATGGCCACTGTCCTGCCACCATGCTACCAACACTGAGTCCCAGCATCCCTTTCCTCGCTGGAGTTATCCTCAGCAGTCTCCATCCCTGAGCCAGTGCAGGGATGATATGTTTATCTTTACAAACCAATGTATGTTATTATTAATGCAAATTTTAAGATATGTATTTATATCTACAGACAATGCTGAGTACTCCCATACATGCGAACATACTGGGGAGATGGAGTTGCTTTTAGCACTCTCCTCTCCCATTTCCTCTCTATATTCTGCTTAGGATTTTGAGATTTCTATTCACTAATTAAAACGTCTTGCAAAGTATAAATACACACACCCCCCCAGCTGGTTTTCATTAGCTCTGTTTCACAGGTTTATTATTCTCTAATGATAAATACAACTGACCATGCGCTGTGTTAATGCTCACATGCAGGAACAACACCTAGACAGATGTTCTCTGGTGCACAACAGTAAGTACATCTGAATAGTGGGTCAGCTTGAAAAATCTTTTTGAGAAGTTATGTGTTTGACTAAGAAGTATTTTCCTTTTATGTGCTCTTCTAGACAACACTTGAAGATACATTTTCACTGTAATCAGCAAAAAAATAAATGGAGGCGGGGGGTGTTAAACTCTGCAGAAATAAGGATAAGAAGAAAATTTCTCGAATTTACAAGTTGCTTGGTGGGGCAGAGTTTCCAGACAAGCTTTACATGGAGGCTGCCTTGCAATAAAGCATGAACCGCTGCTAGGATGGGATGTCTTTCATTACATCCTTTACATTTCCCCAGCCTCTTCTTTCTTGGTTTCATCATGCTTTTCTTCCTGAGTTCCGGAGTGTGCCAGTGCCATCTGAGGTCGTAATTTTGAGTCTATTGAACAGTGATATGTAAACAGAGAAAAACTTCAGAGAAGTTTTATGATTGAAATAAATGATACATGCCTAATGCTTTGGTGAGCAGCCTCTTCAGAGAGAATATAAGGAACACCGGTTTCCAGCAGTTTGCATTAAAATATTTGGCCCTGTCGCAAAGAAGTAGGAATGAAGAATGCCACAAGTATATGGTCTGACATCATATACCATATATATGTATATGGTCTGACACCAAATACACTTCCTTTACAAGCCAATTTCTGAATGTTTTGCAATGTCTGATTTCCTTGTATTATGTAGAAGAATACAAGGAAAGAATACAGGATACAAAAAGAGGCATGTCTGCTCATGCATGTCCATAAAACTCAGGATCGTAGTGGGTGAAAAGTCTGAAATCTGTTTGTAACCATTCCTACTGCATCTGGAAACTGTGTTGTCATTATGTGGACCTTCCAGCCCTTTTGGGCTGGTATGAATGAGTCAATATAGTTATTAGTGCATAGTATAGCACATTCATATACTTGAGAATTCATTTGTGGGAGATGCTGTAACAATAAACTGTTTATAAATGTCAGGTTTAGGGTTTGATTCATTCAAGAACACTTTTTTTTTTTCTGTACACATAGGTTATTATTTTACTTGCAATAGAGATTGATAAAAGACAATCCTCATTTGGTCATATCTCTAGGAATGCTTGATTCACAACCATTTTCTTCCTCTAACAAGACCAGTACAGTTCTTGCTGAGGATGTAGTGATAGTTTGAGAAACTGGAGCATTAGATGAGGTCCTATCAACTCTAAATCTTTCACTGTCTGCTGTTGTCTCTTTGGGTGATAAGTTTTCTTGTGCTCTCTTTGCTACACGCTCTTCCAGTCCTGCAGACACATCCTTCTCCACACTTTCCACTTGAAACTCTATTTCAGCATCTCCTCTATCACTTTTTACATTTATTTTCATTCATGAAACTTCTACCATTATATCTTCCAGCTTAGCTGCAACACAAGCAATGTATTCTGACCCCATTGTTGTAGACCGTTCACAACCAGGCCTTTTTAACCAGCTCTATTGCCTGTCTTGTCTTATAATTTTCATCTCACCCATAATCTTTCCTGGTTTAATTGATCACTTTTGACCTTAAGTGTCCACCTCTTGCTTTAGAAGACTAATACCTATTTTTTCCTGTTTTCCTCTTGCAGTAATTTTGACTGATGGTCATTTAATTCTACTCCTGAAGTATCTAACCTAGTAGAGCTTTCTGCTTTGGAGACCACTATATCTTATTCAACTTTTTGTTCTTGAAGAGTCAGAACAAAGGAATATTTTTGTAAACTGCTGTTTTTTCTTGAAGCACTTACTTCTATTTTAGACAATTCTGACCAAGACACAGCGAATTCTGAAGTCTGCATTTTTGTCTTTCAGCACTGTGCTTAACTATATCTGCACGCATTTCAGGTTTTTGAATATTCATTCTAATTTCTGTTCTCTTTGCAGGTAATGAAATATCTCATCCTATCTCCTGCAAGTTAACACCAGAATTCTTCATATGATCTCCTAATCTTGGAATTGCTCTTTTTCCAGTGTTAGTTGTGGTGGTTGCATAATGCAATAGGGGAGTTATTTTCAGATACATTTGTTTCAATTTGTATTTTGGCAAAGGGAGTTCTTACCTATGGCTTTTCCAGGCTTCTTTCAGTATCAGCCTCACCTTCCTAACCCTTGTGCCTGTTTTCACGGCTGTCAAGCCCAATGCAATTATTCTGCATTTTGAGATTTAAAAACATTGGTGATGTTCCTTGGTGTCAGCTTCTTCAGCTTTTATCTCATGTTCTTCTTTTAATTTCATTCCCTTTTCCTCAGGTTCCCAACAGCTCCCTGTCTTCCAGAATCTGACAAATCAGATTTAAGTCCTGATGCTGGACCTCGCACAGAAATGTCAGCAAATTCTGCCGTCGTTTTTAGCTGGGGTAGCTCCTTTTCTGTTTCTCAAGAGCTGATCTCAGGCTATAGCCCCTTCTCTTTTCTAAGAGAGATTCCAAACTTTGACTACTGGAGTTTGAGTATTTTAATTTTACTTTGGGGACCTTCCACTTCAATCTATTTTCCATCCACAAATGATGATCCCTTGGTTCTGATTTCAGAGCTTCAGTTCAGCTGAAGCTTCTCCTCTAGGGAGTTTAATATCTCTTTCATTGATATCATTGTCAGCAGAACTTGGGTGTTTTTTTTTCTAGGAAGTTTCAGATTCCACTTTAGAACCAATGGCACTTTCTGACAGTGTTCTCTGAGATCAAGAAATTCTAAATTTTGGGTTTGAGGATTTATGTATTTTAACTGTACATTCACTGTCACCTACAGATATTTCAGGAGCTGATATTTTCCCTCCTGGCTTCAGATTTTTTTGGTTCGAAGAACCATCTTAATTTAAAATTTCAAAATCTGTTGCAGGAACATTCATTTCAGAAGAGATGACAGTTTTTGTTCAGATTCTGGAATGTTCATTTGATATTTAGCAAGAATTGCATCCACTTTTGGTAATGCAGAATATTGTTTGATTTTAGAAGAACTAGTATCAACTTTGGACAAAGCCAAACCAGAAATTCTAAATCTAGTACCTGTAGGGGCTCTACCTCCCTTGCCAACAGAAAGAATTTTAGATCCAACACTTCCTGAAAGAAAAGCAGGATTTTCCTCTGGTTTTGCATAACAAAGAAATACTGACTGAAAGACTTCAGTTCCTGTCTTACACTTAGTTATCCTGGAAGGACATGTTAGATGAAGATTGGGCACTCTAAAATGCTCAGTATGTTCAGTATTCTTAGTAGAACAGCTATCTGATATGTAAGCAGGTTTGACATGTTCTTCCCCTAAAGATTCCTTCCTAAGCTTTCATAGTTCCACAGACATCGTCCCCGCCACACCTGAAATATCCCAGATTTTGTTTTCTGGATTATTAGCATTAGTGTATTATCTGTCACTTATTGTCCCTGTTTCCAGTGTGTCAGGTGTTGTGTGTAATTCTTTAGCAGAGGCTTTTTCCAGACCTTTAACTGTATAGATCATCCTTCTGTGTGATCCATTACATCTGCATGAATTCCACCTTCTCCTTCTCTTTTGACTGTTGCTCATTTCTGTTTCTTTTTTGGGTAGTTTGATGAGGACTGTAGTGTTTGTTTAGCTGGGTTCTCTTTTAGATCAAGTGTTTCTAAACTTGTCTTTGATATCTGTGTTGTTATAGCTGGCACTTCTGGTGCAGTAAACCTTGATGTTGATTTTTCATTTTTGTTTTTTAATGCTCATTTCAACCTCACGGTGCTTTTTTAGCATGAATTGGAATGCTGGTTTTGATTTCTTTTAAGTCTTTGTTAAAGTTTCAGAACACTGTTTGGATTGCTAAAGTGTTTACTTTTCAGTGCAGTACTTCAAGGCTAATTACTGCACTGATCCCTGGTGGCTGGCATTAACTTTGCAACTGGAAAAGTATAAGGAAAGAATTAGCTAGGAAAATTCTTGGGGTGGTTCACTGCTCTTTCTCTTGCTTTGCTCTAGTGTAACTTCAGTGACATCATAGTTGTCTAGAACTGGAACAATGCAAGTATGATGTGCTTTGTTCTCAAGACTTAAATGCTCCTGTATAGTTTGTGATTGGCTCATCTCACCATCCAGTGGGATGTATCCTTTGAGTCTAGGACATTGCAGCTATCCTACATGTTGTAAGAGAGAAAACTTTTTCAACCAGATGCTTTAAGCAAAGAGTACTTAGAATTATTAGGTGACCTTTGAAATATTCCTGCCAGTAAGACTGGGCAACTCAAAAAATCCAAGTGAACTAGCACTCCACCACCACACATAGTGAGACCTGGAGACTTGCTTCCCATCAGGATTACCTTTTCAAACAGCAAATGGCATTGCTAAGTCTTGTCAGGATGGATGTACATAGGTGGACCTTGGACTGATGACATCTTACCTGGCTGGGATCAGGGCAGAAGTTTCAAGCTTTCAACCAGTCATTAATCAACCAAAGCAGTGGTGTATGAAGCACAGAGGAAGCTTCGGATGTTTGGCCAAGAGCTGTCAGGTGGCTCTCCTTGCACTTCTTGTGAATCAAGGTTTGCCAAAATGTTACCAGATACATAGTGTGCTATTGAGGGGCAAATCCGTCAGTGTAAAAGAACTCTTCCTTCCACCTGGCAGTGGGTAGAAAGGGAGAGTCCTACTGTGAGATACTGCAGGACTGTTTTCTCCAAAACAGGGTAAGGCTTCTGTCTCCAGGACTAATGCAAATGCAGTGGAGATTGCATGGGAAGCTTTGCACTGAGGCCCTTGCATCTATTCTGATTTCCCAAGACTCTGCCTCCATGTGTATTAGTTATCCTCTCTACAGTAGTTAACCTCATGTGATAAAAGACTTGTTGGGCCTCTTGATTCCCCTTACAGACTAGGGCTAAGATTTGCTTCATTTTTTGTTCCAGTACAGATTATATTAAAACATCTATAAGAAAGAGGCAATACACCTTTTATTAAATAATTCCGTTTTCAGCAAAATCTACTTGCACTGTATTAAAGACTGCACAATAAGCTACAATTTACACGTATGTAATTCTCATGCTCCAAATAGCACCAATGCTAACATTTTACAGGTATTATCTTTCTTTTTATAAGCACCAGACAATCAATGCTTTGTTCAAAACATTTTCATTAGCAAGATCGAGTTTGTGTCAGTGATGACTTTAAGTAGCCAATAGGCTCATAGGGCAGAGGAATTCTTTTCTTAAAGTAGGCAGTAAGAATTATCCAGGACAGAGCATTTTGATATAATATGATTGAAGATGGTATTTGCTTTTTTAAATACAATTATTTTGATTACATTATCTTCACTTTAGAAACACAACTAGTTTGTTTTAGATAGAACTGCAAAAACATAAAACCGGGTAATTTTTCTCATTCATTGGGTAACAGTCTCCGAAAACATATTTGAGATATCATGTATCACTGTGAAGTATGACAACGTTATCTAATTCAAGTCACTTTTGTCTTGATGTATTATATAAACTGAATAGAAACCTAGCTTTAAGTGAGACATTAGCATACAAATTTACCATAATCTGTAAGCTGAAAGATTAAATTAAGACCAAACTAGCAAATGAGTATATTGGAGATGGTGTTAAAAAAATAATGCTTTTGCTATTCATCCTGTCTCACTCACTTATGAATCATATTATTTTCTCTGCACTTCTTATACTTGGGCTTTTTGACTTTTAGGATTCAATACTGAAGATGCATATAAAGTAGTCTGCTCTTATTTCTATTTCTTTCCGTACACTCCTTGAGCATTGTATTTCCTGCTGATTTTTTTTTTAAAAAAAAAAAAACAACAAAAAAAAAAAGTGGCTTTGCTTTGTTTTATTCCATTCTTTTTCATTTCTGTGGGAGAGAACTAAAATGAAAATGTTGGCTTGTTTTCCCTTTTTGATGCAGATCAGTTTAAATTGACAAGAGTAGTATGGTTACCTATTTCTTTGAAACGATGCAGGTGAAACAGAGATCATTCTCAGCCAGAATGAACATCATCTCACCAGAAGACGTTTCCTCTCACCTTGTACTGCCTGTCATGAATTATCTAACTTCAGTTCAGCAGCTGGTTTCTCTTAACAGGCAGAAATTTGAATGGTGATAAACAAGTGTGTTCAGGCAAAAACTTTTGTGCTTTTTCACTCACTGATCATTGTTTGTTAATAATATGAGGGCTATGAGCGGTGCCTTTGCTTTACAAGGCTTTTGGTGTTTGCTATTTACCATTTCTCAGCTATGACAAGAAAGCAGTGGTCCTGTTTGTCCAATATTGACCTGGCCTTGCAGAAATTAAGATCTTGAAGTCCATAGCCAGCTTGAGAACTTGTGTCTAGACATGTAGGCAGTGCTGGGACATCTCTAGACCAGGTCTTCTCTGATGATGCAAAGCACGCTCTGGGCACCTAACATGATTTGTCAATTAACTACAGACTCATAAAATGGGTTTGATTGGAAGGGAACTTTAAAGGTCCTCTAGTTCAACCCCTCCGGCAATAAGCAGGGACATCTTTGACTACGTCAGCTTGCTCAGACCCTCATTCAACCTCACGTTGAATGTTTCCAGGTATGGGGTAATTATTAATGAAGAATGAGTAATTTTAAGACAGAAAAACAATAATAATTTAATACCACTGGCATTGTTGGCACTTTGTTTGTCAGGGCAAATAATTTCTACGTGTAAGTCAACAGTTTTCACAGGCCTCCCACCTATGCTTATTATTATACATACATCTTATTTTAAATAAGGATATTCATCACTGCCACAGAGAAATTCATCTGACTCGAGGAAGCTGTGGCATGGATAAGAAAAGGGTGAAGAGGACTCTTGCATAGCCCAGAGAGAGCCCCACCTCAGAAGCTGCTAATGGAAAAATAAGTCCTTTAACATTTCTACACCAGCAAAATCTGCCAGGTAAAGTAGATAAACAGGTCAAAGTATACGGCTTTATAAGGATGCCTGCCCTGCATAAAGAAGTAGAGCTATGAAAGATGAAAATGATGTGGGTCAAGTTTAGTAAGAGATTATTTTGTACAATTGTGAACCATTAAGAATGAAGTATGACAACTTCAAGTGCACAGCCTGTGACAAGCACTGTAGGAATTTCACAGCCTGGGTGTTCAGAATGAACCAGCAACACCTAATGCTCTAGTGCATAAAATTATCATTCCCTGGTAAAAAAGAAACTGCTGGGAGGAATTAATTCCATGCACAGTTTGTTGAACAGAACTATAGGAATGGAAATGAGAAAACAAAAGTATCAATTGCTGCTCAATTCCTGACAGTCAGGATGGCGTTTATTTTTCACTCTGACATTGGGATCTTTCAGAAAAGGTGTCTCCCATTTCAGTCAGTTTATCCCCCAAGCAGTGCAAACCAGCAAACAGCCCCCCGTCCCAGACAGCTGACAACCTGCAATTTCAATGGACTTGAACAGAATTTGTTTCCTGTGGAACTGCCTTTTGAAAATAGATACGCAGACTGCTTGTCTTCATGCTTAATCACCTTCTTAAGCGTAGTCAACTTTTGATTGACCATAGTGTTCATATGAGTTTGGATGAAGCTATAAGCAACTTGATCCAGTGGAAACTGTCCCTATCCATGGCAGGGGAGTTGGAATTGTAGATCTTTAAGATCCCTTCCAACTCAAATCATTCTATGATTCTATTATCTTTTCTGGGTAGGGAGAGAACCAGAAGAAATGTTAAGTGCTAAGTTGTGCATTATTTTCACAGTGTTTGATATTCTGAATGGTGGCAGCTTTGGAGAGAGCCCCAGACTGTCAAAGCTACTTAAAAGCTAGTACTGCACGCTGGACTCAGAACAACTCCTGAGGATCTGTTAATCGAGAATATGGTTTCTCCCTTTATTATCCTTTTAAAAGTTCTCCTCTGAAACTCATTTGCTGTTATTCTTATGATGGTATAAAATCTACTTGAGACTTTTTTTACTGGTAGCATGCTACCCCGCGGAGAATTAAGAACATTAAGGATTTTTCTTCTTTTTTTTTCAAATTCAGACGCTCAAGTCACCTGCATCAAAAGAAAAGTAAGCAGCAGGCCAAGGGAGGAGATTCTGCCTCTCTACTCAGCAGCTCAGGGCGTCATGGCCAGGACTCATTCCACTCCCTCAGGCATGGAGTGGGATGTCCCCAGTAGGGATGCTGGATGGATAGGAACAACAGGCTGAGACTGGAACATCAGCCCATGGCAGGTTGTGGATGCAGGATCACTTAGGCCATGGCCAGGCACAGGCGTGGGACTGGAGCTCTGGTTTTCTAGTGTATTAAGAGCTGATCATATTTCCATATTCACTGTAATACCAAAGTATCTTGTACCACACTATGCACTTCATTAACTCTGGGCTGGGGTGGTCACACAACAAGGGGAATGTCACACATTGACTGAGGTTTTTGCTGATGGACTCAACTATGAGAAGTTCTCACACATCAGACAGTGTGGACACCATGAGGCAGCAATTTCTCTGACAAAGACATGAAGAAAACAGTTCCTTGTTTTATACATGGACCAAGATTCAAATATACTTGTATTTTTATTTCAACTGTATGTTTAAATCCCCTTCAGAGTCTGTCTCTCCTTTTAATTTTTCTGTCCTTGCTTGTCTTCCAGGTTTATGGAATATTTGGGATTTCAGTCTGATTCAGAAAGGTTTGTCAGTGTTCCTGGATAGGTAGTTGCTGTTTTGTAGGCAGGCTGGATTCTTTGATATTTAGTCCCATTTTAGATATATAAATGAAATAATCTTCTGAACAATTGGAAGTCCCTTGCAATGGCAAAGTAGCTGATTAGAAAACATACATTTTCCAGTGCTCTGTTTTATCTGCATATTTGCTTAGTTCACTTTGCTTGGCTTTGCTGATTTGTTGTCTGACTGCAAATCTCATTAGGCCAATGGTGCAGCAAAAACCAGGTCAATTCTTTCTTAATTTCAGACTTCAAGTTTAAGTAAGTCACTATTAACTGTGACCCTGAACTGTTGTAAAAGTCTGAATCTTTAGAGCCTGTGGAAGGGATGCATGAATCTTCTCATTGTAAATAAGGGAAGAGAGTGCAGGATTTGGATATTAAGAGGGGTAAACACCAGCATTTGATCATAGAATCATAGAATGTTTTGAGCTGAAAGGGACCTTAAAGATCACCCAGTCCAGCCCACCTGCCATGGGCAGGGACACCTCCCACTGGATCATGTTGCTCAAAGTCCCATCCAATCTGGCTATGAAGACATCCAGGGACAGGGAATCCATGACTTCTCTGGGAAACCTGTGCCAGGGTCTCACCACTCTCACAGTAAAAAATTTCTTCGTAATATCTAATCTAAATCTCCCTTCTTTCAGCTTAAACCCATTGCCCTTCATCCTGTCCCTGCACTCTGATAGAAAGCCTCTCTCCACCTTTCCTGGAGCCCCTTTTAAGTACTGGACAGCTGGTATAAGGTCTCCCCAGAGCCTTCTCTTGTCCAGGCTGAAGAACCCCGACTCTTTCCACCTGTCCTTGCATGGGAGATGCTCCAGTCCTCTGATAATCTTCATGGCCTCCTCTGGACTCATTCTAACAGTTCCATGTCCTTTCTGTGCTGAGGTCTCCAGAATAGAACGCAGGACTCTAGGTGAGGTCTCACAAGAGCTGAGTAGAGGGGGAGAATCTCCTCCCTTGACCTGCTGCTCACACCCCTTTTGATGCAGGCCAAGATATGGTTCTAGGCTATAAACCTTTATACTCATTTGTGGATTTTTTGAAGTCCTCATTTACAAGAGTAACTATATACAGACCTGCCTCAAGCTACCTCTGCCACATCAAGAATTTAAAATCATTTGCTAATTACTGAAGCTCTGCCATTCACAATTATGTTCACTTTTGTTCTTTACATTGACAACAAAAGTAAAGTGACCCTTGAGATTCTCAGAATTTGTCCCACCATATCTTGTTCCTTCACGCCTCATTTTCTACAGAAATCTTTTACAGAGGAGCCATCCTACAATCTCCCAAGTTTCATTTCTGCAAAAGTCAGCAGAACAAATTACAACAAAATACTTGGCAGCTCTTTCATTTATAAATTGCATCTTTGCCAAATCCTTCCCTGCTGCATACGGCAGATTGTCACTTCTCACTTCAGTTCCTTGTGCTTTGTCCCACAGCTTGAAAAGCATTTTTGCAAGTGTTACAAAGATGGGATCTTATCTCTTCAGACAGACATCTCTTTCACATGCAGAGCAGGACATGAAATGAACTCTTCACAGGAAGGCTGCCAGACCAAAAGCAGATGTTGAGTGAAATCTGAGTTTTCAGATACCATGAAAATCCACTAATGCTCTTCAATTATTGGTCATTACACAACAACAGGGATCAGAGGGAGAAGACACTGAATTATCCAACTTCATGTTTCTTGCTGCAGCTGCTACCACCACGGTGCCCAAAAGTTTTCCGAGTACTAAGAACTAGACAGTCAAACTCCTGTATGATTCATATGGGTCCGTTGTATCTTTTACCTTTATCCCTGGAAAAGTTTTCAGGGCTTAAAAAGGGTGCTCAATAGCAGTACCATTCAAGCAGAATGGCTTTAAATCAAAGGTTTTGCAGTATCTCTCGTGGCTGTTATATCACTGCCTCAGCTACTCTCTTCTTGAAACTGGTTCCCAGAGCAAATCCAGGAGTGTTTCAGTCCCTCGCTGTCCTGTTTCTTTCTGAATCCTGTCTCAGAAAAACATCATTGTCTCAGCACAGTCCCACTGAAATAGCATGATTCCCAAAAGAGGTCTTACCTGTCTTGTGCCTGCCCTCCATGCACAATCTCACTTCTCTGTTATCATCAATGACAGGTTTTCTTTTCCTTGCAGCGGGAGAGTTTTCTTTTCTTCCATTTTTCTGCTTTAAACAGGGAAGACAGAAGTGTTGCTTTCTCAAGTGTCCAGAGAACATTGCTGGGATTTGCTTGGTGATGGGGAAGAAATTGGAACAAAAGTTTCACCAGGTTTCAAATTCTGAAAGGAAAAAGATTCTTCATAAACTTATAGAAATGTCATAGGAATTAATGGATTTGCACAACGACAGACCAACTAAGAACAGAAATACTTCAGTGCTTGTCTATAGGGGCTCGGCCCATCTTGCTTCTTTCTTTCTCCCCTTCTCAGCTTCATCATTGCTCAAGCTTCAGTGCCAGGGAAAACAGATGCTAACACCACGCACAGACTGACACTATAAAGTCAGGATCAGACCAACACTTCTCCAGGCTAAAAAGCTGTTCCCATTGCCACTTACCAAGGCATGGAGAATTTTGAGTCGAGGCTAATGAGTGTGTGTTTTAGAAGGTACTTTCTACTTCGATATTTGAAAGCCCCTGGCACAATATATCCCTGGGACTCTTTTTGCTCAGCAATGGTACTTCACTTGAAAAAAAATCACCCCTTAGAGCTTCCAGTCACTGACAAAGGAATCTAATGACTATCAGGTGGAAAGGAAGGGAATGCCAGAAATCCAGGTACCACCCAGCACTTTACTAGTGAAAATTACCATGAACATCTTCAACACAGATAGCAAGACTGAATGTTTTGGCTGATGTATAAACTACATGAAGTAACAACTCTGTAGCTCCAGCCCAAAATTCAGCCTCCCGCCTGCTCTTATTTACAGCTGAGCAAATTTGCCTCTTCTTTCCAGGAAAACTGCTGCTGTGCTGCAATAATCTGTATGCTAATACCATGCAAGAGAAGGAGAGCAAGGGGACACAGAAGTCAAGTTGCTGAGATAACAGTAACTCAAGCGCACACACACATAAAAAAAATCCAACATGAGAAGCTATAAAACCCTAAGGACCACACCAGAAGATGGAAACTGAGCAAGACCAGGGATCTGCCCTTTCAAAAAGGAGTACATCCCCACCCGACTGCCAGACAGCCTGGCCAGCAGAGGCTCATCAGGCACCTGCATGTCTCTGCAGAGTAAACACTGCCATTTCACAGCACGGACTTGACCAGAGACACTTCTGGAGTTCCCAGGAGCAAAGCTGATGAGGAAACATGAGTCAGGAGGGGTTATGGGATCCTGATAGTTAGATTGAAAGAGTTCCTCAAGGAAAGAAAAGTAAAGAATTTTAAGGCAGCATTGAAAAGAGAGACTATCTCATTTCCTGAGCCTGAAGAACTACTTTCTCCCCTGCAACCACCCTAAGCTTTATAAAGCCTCTCTTTTGCAGAAGACCAGACCTGTTACAACATGAAAAACCCTGCAGTGGTGTCATGTCCCTGTTCTGGAGACCCAAAATGAAGCCACACAGCTGCTAATGACTGAAAACCACTGAGCTGCAAGACCAACAGCTGTACAGTGTGATACTGAAATGCCTGACAAGGTCTTGCCAGTAAACATCTGCCTTGGAAACCCTAAGCCTTGGGTTCATGTGAGTGAGTCCATCTGCATTAGTTCCAAAGTGAGCTCTCTTCTATTTTTTCTGAACTCTTATACACATTATTACTGAATTTCTTCTAGGATATGTTGTCTGAGAGCTCTTTGTATTTGTATGACATCAGCTATCCCAGGTCTTGAGGAAGATTGCTGCCTATTGCAGTCACACAAAGGCTTCAAAGTGACTATGTCTCCACATATTAGGGGTGGTACAGAATAGAAATAGTCCTTACCACTAAGAAAGTACAATCACATAGCCTCCCATCTGCCCTTTTCTCTGAAGGATAAAGATCACTGTCCTCACCTTGATGTACTAATGCATATTAGAGAGTTACCCAGGCTAACACAAGAAGCCTGTAGCAAAATCAAGAACAAGATTCAAGTCTCCATTAAATACAAAGCAAAATTTTTTCCACTTCTTGTAAAGGGAGGTTTAGATACTGGTTGCGAAAAAGCAAAGGAAAACCCCCAAATTTACAGTTTCATCTTTAGTCTCTTGAAGGAGATAATTTCAGAGCATGACCCCACCTAACTAGGGCTGAATTGAGAAAGTTACAAGGTAACAAAGCTGAATCTCACTCTTAAAGAGGAAAGGAAAAGAGATATAAATACCCTGTTGCTGCCCTACCAGCCCATAGCAAAAAATAAGGAGGAGGGGAGGGCGATACGGCTGGGGGTGTCAGGATTTAAAATATCTAACTCTTCTTGAGCTGTCTTTGACTGATTTTGTTTGAAGAATTTAGGGACAGGTTGAATAACAGAAGCTCCACCTTCTATTCCAGTTTTTCGCTATTCTTAGAGCCAAAATTCTTATGCTAATTTAAACCTCCCTTGTTTTAATTTAAATTCATTATTACTGATTCTACCCACTGTGTACCTGAAAAGATTATTCCCCCACTCTTTGAAGCCACTTACACATACTTAACACACTTGAGGACTATTTTCCTTCTCCATCGGTTTTCTCTGTTTTCCTGAGACCCCACTCTTTCCATCTTCCTGTGTAACAAGTCACTTTCTACATCCATCAGCAGCACCATACTTCACATCTAGATGGTGTCTCACTGACCACATCCTTCTCAAATTGCAGTGCCCCTTGGGTTTGTAGAGCTTCCCTGCTTCCCACCTGCTTTCCCCCTCGCATTCATGTAGTTGGAGGGTCCTGATCTCAGCCTTTAAATTGGAGCCTGTCTTTCCCACCACGTTTGCTGTGCTGATGTACCCTAAAGGGCATCAACACCTTGTTGGCAACGCCTGCATTTCCCACCACGCCAACACATCTTGGTAGACCAGACAGATCTGTTGAGTTCTTTAATGACTTCCCCCCCAGGCATCTCCGGCACTGCAGTGACTTATTTACACTAATCGAGAGCACAGAGTTACAAGCAAAGTTACATCACCCCTTCAGTCCCTGTGCCAACTTGGACAGGTGACATCCCAAGGAAAGTAGACGTGAAAGTTTCAGGTTCTGGAATTGCTGCATTAGGTAAAGATGGTTTGAATTCCAAAATGTTGCTAATGCTCTCCAACTGTCAGTGCTTTGGCAGGGGCACCGCTTGGCTGTCAGTGCCAATCTGTCTTTAGACATCACAGCCTGTAAACCTGCAGATGGAGTTTTCCACAAGCAGAAGCTGACATGTCAGAAGCCTGACTATAGGATCCTCTGGCCGTGATCTAGCAGCAGACTCTCACCCTCTCTGTGCCTGTGGGATGTGTGTTGAGTGAAGAGGGAACTAAAAGTACCTTCTTTGAGGATTTGAGCACACCCCAGAAATCTCTTGTTCCTTCTTCTCCAAGAGAGGAAACATGACAGGCTTTTTGCAGGAAAGCTAAGAGCGTAGACATGTTTATTTGCATTTATTGCTACCATAGGTAGGGAGCTACCAAGGTTATACTCTAGTCTCAAGGTTCCTTCCAGCCTGTTGCTTCACTATGCTAGCTAATAATAGAAAAAGTTCAGTGAGTTGGTGGGTATTTTATTAACTTCGTATAATTTTGGCCTTAACATCTTCCATACCAAGCGCTTCGCTCTGCTCAGACCAGGAGCGGTCACATCAGGTGCCACACACAGCTCAAGCTTTATGGGAGGCAATTAGTAATGGTGTAAGGGTCTCTTCACTGCTAAAGCAGTGTAAAATATGTGTAAACGACATGTGTAAACTATGCAGTCTGCTCCATAACCCAGAGCTGATATCCTGCACTGCACAGGCTAAATATTAAACCTGATATAGAAAAGAACTGCATACAAGAGTTTAAAATAAAGGAAGTCTAGAAAAGCCAAAGCATTAAGACCCATTCTGACAACTCCCCACAGCCTAATTCTGAAGTCAAGCGTAGTACAGACCAAGCTGTAAAAGGGATGGCTGAGAGATGTATCCATGTTCTTCTAGACTTCAAGAAAATTAATTTAAGTGTGCGTTATCCATCTGACATTTGAAAATAATTCAGACACTTTCAAATTATTACATTGTAGACAACAAATAAAAATTAAAACACATAGCAAGTATCACTACAATAATAAGATTTTGGTACATTAATTTATATCTGTTCTTTCTAGTTACCAGATATAGACTCATGTCTAAATATTCAGCAGATAATTCAATGTTTCTGGATATGACATTATGAACAATATTCCCCTCAAAGTGGTGGGAATACATTATGACTCACACATGACATCTGCCTTAAGCCTAAGGAGTAATTTGAACGGGAGTATTTTATCAGGGGATTATTAATATTTGAACCCAAATTAATAAGCATTAACCTGAGTATATATCTAGAAAATATTACGAATGGGTGGGAGGGAAGAAAACCCACTTGATGACTCACGAGAAAGTTTAAAATATCGTTTAAAGGGGTATTATAAATGCAGTAATAACAAAAAATTGAGTCAGTTTTTGTCTGAGGTAGAAATCTACTAATGGTAACAGCAGTGTCTCCTATCACCACAATAGGCCTTATACCAAGTCCCCACTAGCAAGAAACATCCAAAACCACAAACTAGTTTTCTATCAGCCTGAGATTTTTATGATCCGAATGGGAGATTGCCACAACAGTTATATTTTAAGGACACATAAGTACGGAGTTTGAGAGCTTGATTCAATAAAAATGATTTCTTAGTCTAGAAGACTTCATTCCCAACTGTAAAAGAAATTTGGCTCATTTGTGTCTCACTGCAGCAGACTTTATACTGGGATACAGAAACAGGAGCGCTGCCTGTGGGATGTGGAATATTTCCACGACTCCATTCAGGGCAAGCTGAGATTTTCCCATCTACAGCACTGCAATACAGTCAAGATGTTGGCTAGCTGAAGAGAAGCTGGAGGAGACCACAAGGTGCAGGTTGCTAGAAAATATAACCTCTGAAGAAACACAAAGTTTAGCCTAGAAAAGAGAAACCCAAGAGGACATAGAGTCATGTTCACATATATATAAAGGCAGCTAAAAAGACAGTGGAAATAAACTCTTCCCTGTAACCAGGCTGGGAGGACACAGGAGTAGTAAGTTTAAAATATAGCAGATGAAAATTCAGGCTGGCACAGCTTTAACTCTTCTAAAACTCTGCAAAGCAGTTGATGTGATGGGAAGAGGTTTTGGGGTCCCCTTGCAGGCTGAGTGTAAGCACGGTTTCAAGGAATTGGTGGGTCAGGAATGACAAAACTAGAATTGATTCTTTCCTGAGGGAGAAGGCTGCCCTGGGGAGCTATTTGTTAATCATGGGAGGTAAGGACTTTGAGCAGCCACTTTCCAAAATGAGCTAACAGCCAGAATTCAGTTCCTACTTACACCAAAACCATTTCATTTGGCAGCATGAAGAGTCCTAAAAGAGGACCCGGGATTAAAAATCAAACAGGCAGCTTGGCAAGTAGTAATAGGTAGCAAGCATTTCCCAGTCTTTAGAGAATTCATGAAGTACACCATCAGAGGGTGATTGTCTCTCTCACAAATGGGAATATGTCTAATTAGAAAAGTTAAGCTTTTCCATCTTACAGTTGGAATAGCCCTCCCAGGGCTCAGAGCACAGGCACCATCTGACAAGCTTTTAATGGGAACCCAGCAAGACCTCAGTTTTTTGGAAGCATGATCACTAAACTGAATTTCCAAACTATATTTCTTGTCCTTCATGAAAAAATAATGAAGTTTTTCTCTGTGAGTATTTATAGTACTTCATGAATTTGGGATGAGTACTAGCAAATAGTTTAAGAGCCAGTGAAACAATAGTAAATAAATGCATAAAGACTTGGACTTAAACTTTTTATGTAATAGTTTCTCCTCCTTTGACTCTAATTAGCAAGGGGCAACTCACACGATTCCAGGCCTTGAAATGCGTGGTCTTTTACATGACACAACCATTAAGTTTTCAGGGACTCAAAGGGAGCTGCCACTCAGATTTTTGTGTGCTTTGATACTCACTGATTTATAAAGCATTATGGACTGGGTTAACCCAGCTGTCATTCTGCTTATCACATCTGGTACTAGGAACTCCAAAAGACAGAGGCAATGGGGAGCACTAGTGCTTAGGGACCACAAGGGCTCTAAGCAAAGACATGAACTCAGAGAATTTTAGATTCATTCAGCCAGGCAAGAGCTGTGGTGGAAACACTCATGAAACCGGTCCGCAGTTCCTAGGCTCCTGTTTAAACAACATAAACTTCATCAACAACCTGCACACAAACCCACAACATTGATTAGAACCATTCTGTCTAAAAAAAACACAGGATGAGATTAAGTCCATGGAAGCACGACAAGGCCAGTCAGAAGGATGAGCAATTAAATACACCAGGTGATTTAAGCCTGGAAGAGAGAGAAGTGGAAGAGGAAGGAAAATTCATATTGGATCAGCAGAAATTCCAGCACTAACTCCTCTGTGGCAACAAGTGAGTAATCGTTACTCATCTTTTCTAACATGATAGTGGGTACCAAACTAAATATCTCTGGGCAGCCACTTACACAAGTTCATGGGTGGAAAATTCAGTCTCTTAATTCCTACCTGGAACCTCTGGTAGAAATGTGTTGTGCAGTACATAAGTAGGGCTTTGGTTGTGTTGTCTGCCTGTGGAATGGAGACAAGGTATCGCTCTGTGCTGTATTTATCAGGAAATGCCAAGCGCAGTCATACGGAAAGCAGAGTCAGCTCAGGTCTCTGGTAAAGAAAACCTTGTTCTAATTTCTCCAGCACTTCCACACTTTTTTCACCCCTGTCAGAAACGTATGGTGGAAGACGCATCTTCCCCTGACCCAAAAGCACAGATCTTAGTTTCTTGTTCAGTGAAGTCAAAGTCATGGTTTTAGCCCAAATATTCAAGAAGAGAAGGTATATTTCTGTATAGTTCCTGGAGCTTTCTTTGGGAGTAAGATGATGAAAGAAGCAAAATGTTCACTTTAGTTTGCACTTCCCTCCTCCCTCATCTCTCCTGGGAAGCATAATTGCCGTGTATCGTGTATAAACCCAATGACTAGAGAGGCTAAATCCTCAGTAGAGTTTGCTCTCATTCTAGTGCTGCAGAGCAGTAAAACAGAGCAAGCACATAAGGGACATGTTTTATGCTCACTAGTGCTTCAGTGTCACCACCCCTGATCACGGTTCAGCATCAATCAGCCAGAAAGAAAACCCTGAGAGGCAGAAGTGAGGGTCATTGTAATTTTCCCCTATACAGAGTTACAGTGACAGGGAAATGCACTGAGGAATGAGTTCTCAACGTTGTTCGATCCTTTCTCAGTAGCATCAGCTTGAATCCCTCCACGGAAGAAGGACAGAAGCCCTAAAATGAATAGCATATGAGCAAGAAACCTTTTACTTCCAGCCCTAAATTCACTGCTGACATCCAGAAAAACACAAGTCTCTCGCGTGACTGGAAGAGATTAGTAATATCTCCAAGATCGATTAATAAGCATTGTTGGTATTTTGCCAGACTTGCTGCCTCCTCCCCGACCAGTGGGCATGTTAAAAGCTGCACTCTGATTTCAAAGTTATGGTGGTGGCAGGGAGGAAAACTGGCAGAGCTTTTCCTCAGTGAGAAAGTTTGTGCGCTGGTAAAGCTCTCTTTACATAGTTGAATGCTTTTTTGATAATTTTCAACCACTAATTAATATTTTATCCAAAAGCTGTAGAGCAATTACAGCCATGCTTTCTTAGTATGCAAGCAGGCATTCGACAGCTTGCAAAAAGCAGGCGAGTGTGCAAGATGGGCTGAGCACCAAGTGTTGCAGAGAGCAGGCTGCCAATGCCCTCTGCTTCTCTGGCAAGTGTGAGTAGCTTGAACAACCTCAGGAGGCGACTACAGAAGGCCTATGGCCAGATCAAGTGCATTTTCATGGCTTACAGATGTAAGAAAACTCTTGCCTCTCCGTGTAGATCTGAGAGCAATGAGCAATTGGTAGTGCATGAGTTTGGAGACTTAATATAGAGTTTAAGGTCCTGGGTCTAGACGGAAAGCACATGAAGGCTTGATACAACAACTCCTGTTGGGCTCAGTACGCAATTTAAACACACCCGCCCTCACCAGCTTGTCAAGTCCTGACTAATTCCAGAAAACTGAAGAGTTCTGGTAATAGGGGGAGTGTGGAAAAAAAAAAGATACTGTCCTATAAGAAGAGATTTTCCTCAAACGCTGCTTGCTTCTGGGCTAGTATTTAAGCCACAGCCAAGTCCCATCACTTTAAAGGAGCAGTCCAGCAAAACAAGACAAGCAAAGCCAAGCTAAGCAAATGGAGCTGGCAGTGCTGCTGACAGAAGCAGCTGAATCCCAGCACTGTCAGCTCTATACTGTGCTGCAGTTCTTGATTCAAGAGCAAGTGTTAAACTTGCACTAATTTTTCCACTCTATTTTCCCTTCCTCCTCCTCCTCTGGCCTGATTTGTTAAGTAATGTCCTGCACAGAAGGAAGAGGATTTAATTAGGTTTCAGCTTTTCAGGAGTCCTTTTTTGAGACAGTCTAAACTGCAAATCTCAGTCAATCTCCTCCATTCTACCTACTCATTCTACCATTCTCCCCCTCTTTACAAGCACATCCACCTTAAGAAAGCAGAGATGTATACCTTAAGCCATTATACTGTTAAGAGCCTGGAACTAACACCGTAAATATCCAGTATTCAGACCCTATCATTTAGTTCCCAGAGAATAAACTACCTTGATTGAAGAATGGGCTCATTAAGGTTACGAAGTGACAGCTTTGAGCAAGCTCCCTTCGCAGTTTCTAAATGCATCTGCTCTGATGGGATTCAAGATGTGCTCCTGACTAGGAGGAAAGAATGGCCTTAATGTCAGGTCTGCCTCTTGCTACATCATTAAGCAATAAGACATGACAGGCAGTACAGTTCCAGGGGATTTTTTGCATATTTAGGTATGCAGTGATGTATAATGGTCAAAGCAAAGTAATCTTAGCCCCCAAGAGCCATGATCATTGCAGCAGTATGTATTGGATACAGCTCTCAGCCAGCCAAACCCTATGTATTTCCAATGCAATAATACTAGGAACCAATCAGAGAACATTGCTTTTTTCCATCCCAATCCATTTGGGGTGAAATACGTCCCTGCTGCCTAAAGCCCAAATAACCAAGGCTTTAGATTAAACACACGCAAGCCTGTATCTTTTAAGCATGATTTGTGAGCAATCATTGGTTTAAAGCTGCTAATAACAGGCCAAATCCTGGGGAATTCCCAAACCAAGTGCCGTGCCAAAATATTCATAGGTGGATGTGGAGAGCCAGCACTGATCCCACAGGTTTTTAGCATGTCATTGAGTGTAACTACAGCAAATCAAGCTGTATCTACTTGTGCATGACTCTAAACGTCCTGGAAGAGCAGCACATACATTGATAGGTGACTTTACATCACCTACTGCCATCTTAATTTAGGTCTGCACTCAGCTGACACTTCCATTCAAGAGTCCCACCTATCATCACTGTGGCAAATAAAATGGTATTAGAATAGCCCACCTTCTGCCACTGGATAGATGGGGGAAAACATTTTTCACCACACATGAGGTGCAAGTGAACCGCCTGGTCATTCCCGAGGATAGTAACTCCTACAACCAGAGACCTCCATCTGAGACAGCCGTGCTTGCCAAATAGAGTAAGACAGATACTGATGATGTGCTTGAGGGCGATAAGTACATCGTAAAAAGAGTAAGTGATCTCGCATCTCTCAGATCCCAAAAATGGTAGAGGCATTAATGTAGCAAAGACCACCTACTGCCACTTCTAATGTGCCAGTCCTTCTCCGTACTCCAGGTCTTGTAGCTCTCCTTGCCTCTGGCTTCAGAATTGCTGAAGTCAGTACTGACTGCAGTTGCCTGAATTTACCCATCTCCTGTTGCTCGCTGAAATAAATTTTTCAGAGCAGAAATTCTTTAAAAAGCTCTCAATCCAGACACCTAAAAATTAAGATGCTGAAAATACCTTCAGGACGCTTTCCAAAAGCATCCACTTCTTTCAGACTGCTATGAATGCGAAATACAGGCTGCATATTTCATATCTTCACAAACCAAAAAGCAAGTCTGCTCGATATGCAGTTTGGTTTTGTGATTTATACAGTCTGTGCAAGTAATTTAGGAAAGAAAAGCTACACAAAAAGACGGTCAATGTGGAAATCATTCCTTGGCTCACAAAAAGCTAATCGAATGATCAAACACCATACATTGAAAAAGCAATGTGCTCAAAACTGCTAACATAATCCAACCAGAGCAAATGTTCTGCATCTAGCAAGCACCTTTATGTCAAACTGTAAGAGCTTATACGATTTTTGCCAAGCTATGAACTATTTAGGGATTCTCTTGCAAGTCAAGGAATTTGCCTAATTTGCTTAAATGGATGGATGTGAGCGGGATCAGGGCTGGGCAGCCCAGCACAAGTAGTGAATAGCAGTTTTAGACTCATTTAATACAACAAGAGGTCACCTGTGTTAAAGAATCATAGAGCGGGCTAGAAGAAACCTTAAAAACCATCTAGTTCCACTCCTTTGCCATAGGCAGGGACATCTTCCACTGGATCAGGCTGCTTAAAGCCTCATCGAGCTTGGTCTTGAACACCTCCAGGGACAGGGCTTTGACAACTTCTCTGAGAAACCTGTGTCAGTGCCTCAACACCCTCAAGGTAAAAAAATTCTTCATAATATCTAATCTAAATCTCCCCTCTTTCAGCTTAAAACCATCGCCTCTCATCCTACTCCTGCACTCCCTGATAAAAAACCCTTCCTAGCTTTCTTTTAGACCCCTTTAAGTACTGGCAGGATGCTGTAAGGTCTCCCCAGGACTTTCTCTTTTCCAGGCTGAACAAGCCCAACTCTTTCAGCCTGTCCTCATATCAGAGGTGCTCTAGCCTTCTGATCATCTCCATGACCTCCTCTGGACTCATTCTAACAGATTCGTGTTCTTCCTTGGCTGAGGACTCCAGAACAGAACACAGTACACCAGGTTAGGTCTCAAAATTATCCAGGGTCTTAGAAACCTATTCCTGAGAGAGGCTTATATAGAAAAAAACAAAGACTGTTTCTCTGCTGTGTCTGAAAAAACAAAGTGTTTACTGCGAATGAGATATCATATAAAAGGGGAAAGGAAAATATATATGACCCATAAGCCCTTTTTTTGAATGAAGCAAGGAAAGGGGCTCAGACCGTTACCATCGTCTCTCACTGATCTGCTCAGAAAGGGAAAGTTTCACTCCCATGTTTTAGTCAAGAGATTTCTGTTTCTACCTCCTTACCTGGAAAGGACACTTTCAGCCATGCAGCTGATGAACTGAAATTACACCCTAGGAAGCCATCTCTCCTGTATGTTTTTAATCAATTATCAAGGTTTGTGTTCAAACCCCCAGCCTAATACTTCCCTGTAGTGCAGCCACAGCCTCATATTAATGCATGAAAATTTAAACTCATCATGTTTTACAATATCTACAAATCAATGAAAGTAATTCAACCAAATGGCACTTGTCTAAGGCTGAGAAAAATTGCTGAGCTGGGATGTTTTCAACCAGTAAATCTGCTCTCATCTTTTATTTACAAGATTTTAAGATAATTCATTAGTCATAGAATGATTCATATTTTAAGGCAGATGAGAGCCACACAAGTGTACTATACCCAGTATCTCCCCTGAAACAGTATGTGCTCCCTCATTTTTGTAGGAAATGCAGATGCTGGAATATTTCAGGCTAGAGAGCCTGAGTGAAGAAACCCAACTACTAACTCTGCTACAGAGGGTCCCACCCAGGCTATGCTACGCAAACCTCTACAAAGTGGAAGGTGTCGTGGTGTAGAGTCAGGAGCTGGCCCTGGAATCTGCTCCTTCCCCATCAATCTGCTCCATTCCCCTCCTGCAAAGGAATCTGCTCCTTCCCCATCATCCCCTAGCCAGGGAACTACCTCGCTAAATTCATGTCTGTCAACTTTTTCAAGCTGGCATAATACTGGATTATCGTGCAGCTTTAACCTGAGGTGGGTTTTGAAAAAGCTGCCTAAATTCTGTGCCACAAAAACCCTTTTTACCTATTTGCCATAATGTCCTTTGAAACAGAATTACACGTTACGAGAATATTTCCATTACTTCTGTTCACAGGTAGATTTGTGTTACAGCTTCCTTCAGCAACAAATATGAGTAATACAGTGGTCTACATTCTCTGCCACCGGACTGAAAGGGGATTTCCCTGGTAACAATCACAACCCAATCCCACCATCATCATTTCTCTAAATACAACCCCTTTAGGGACCAGGCATTGGAGAGAGTTTGACTCATTCCATAGGCAAATTGTCTTCCTGCAAATTACCTTACTCCTATGGATGTCAGTTTGGAGTTAGATAGTATTAAGTACTCTTTGGGAAGAGGATGCTACTTAAGAAACTAGATAAGTGTGTATTTACTAGTAGCATATTATTATCTTATGATGAGAACCCTTTTGTCCAAGGATCTTCAACAAAATGAAGCTTAGAAACACTCAAAGCTTTCGAAAAACAGAAAACAAAGGGATTGGTACCATTTGAAATGGATTGTTTTTAACACGAACATGTAGACAATGCAGACGATGGGAAACATCCTTAACTTTGATTGTCTTTAGCTTTCTTTTTTGAGTTACCAAGGCTACTCTTTTTTCATCATTGTCTTCTACATTCTTTCCTGCCCTGTCACCACCCACCCCACGTCTCCTACCCAGAGGGCTCTGTAGAAACATTTCGAGAGCTCAATATATGTATGCAGCACATGACACAGTGAGTCCTGCTTTTGATTCAACCTTAGATGTTACTGGCATGAAAAAAAACATAGCATTCTTGTTAGCATGTGAGTTATTCCTGGAAGGCTCAAAGGTTTTCCCATCAAGCTGGAATTGCTTTGTTTTTAAAGGTTTCCAAAATGTTCTTCTGGCAGCTTTTCCCCAGCCCAGTCAGAACTTATTAAATGAGTCTGCAAATTTACTTAAATCATTGCTGCTTCCCCTCATCTTCTCCTTCTTACAGGGTTTCAGAAGAATATTAAATTTGCTTTATTCCTGTCCAAATCCTTAATACTGTTCTCTGCTTTCCTGACATCAGAAACCCAGGTAAGCACCATTAGCCCTCTGGAAACCATCTGAAATGGACTCAATTCTCTGTAGAGAGCGGTGCAGACACACAGGATGAGAAATACTTTTTGAGTACAGCCTACATGCCTGTGGCATGTTAACCTGAACAGGTGCCAAGTACTGTCCTCTGGCCACAGCTTTACAAAAATATTACATAGTTTATCAAGAAGATGCCTTGAAGGCCCTGTGTTATGGAACATAATCAGCTGAAACTTCCTTCTCACCTCAAAGAAAATTCAGTCCCGCCACATGGTGTACGCAGGACATAGGTCTGTAGACAGTCCCATAACAGAACTAGGAAAACAATGTCTTACAAGAGGAAATACTTGACTTCCTCTAAGACTATCTGGCAGTTGTGAATAAGGCAGTAATTCTGAAAGTCTGGTAAAGTGTTGTCATCATTGCCTTAGTGCTCCTAAAGACTTTCTGCCGGAATGCAGCCTAGTGGTTGCATTTGATGTGAGTGGACATCCAAGCACATGGCTACTTGTGACTGCCACTATCATCATACCAGGGAGGTATCAGACTCCAAATACGGCTGGAAATTTCAGAAGATGGGACTATTTTGAGAGCTGCAGTGTTTGCGGACTGTGCTAGAAGATAGCTTTCTCCCTTCGCTCCTGTGTGTGCTGGGGACTTCCATGTGAATGTCTCATTCTATCTTTCGGTTTCCAGTGTTCAGGAAAATTCGGGCTTCCTGCAGCTGGAGCTGGTCCGGAGCTTAGTTGGCTCTGGTAGTCTGAAACCACATAAAGAAGACTTCTGGCCAATGCCACTGAGCTTGAAAACACACACGCATACAGAGCCAAGTCCTGGCACTCACACAAGTTTTGCTGACTTGTGTGACAAGTGACTTGTGGCCAATCTGGACTTGAAAATGCTAAAGTTAGTTAATCAGTAAAGTTTAGTTAACCACACTAGTGGTTAACTAGAAGTGAAGACATATTCCTGAGCCAAATACTGAGGTGGGGAGACATTTCTGTTCGGTGTCATACTCCTTCTGAAAAGTTTTCTTCAATAATGGTTGTAAAAGAAAAAAAAAAAGAATCCCTTTTCTCTCAATTTACAACTAATTCTTGAACTTGTTTACAAGGCAGCAAGTGAAAGCCTCTTCCCATGAGGAGTTAAAATGCTTGCAGATCACTGTTAGTTCAAAGGATGCATCTTGTAAATACATTGGGGAGAACACTATTTCTCATCAGCGAGATAATGCCAGGCAATCCACCTGAAGGTTAGAACACAATATTTAGAAGAAGTTATTGCTTGTACATTTCTTTACAGTCCGACATGAAAGACCTGAAACTTCTCCTGCATGTGACTCAAGTATGAATAAAGCTCATAACAAAACATAATAAAAGAAAATGAAAAATTCCTAGTGGATATAGAGGCACCTGCATTGTGCGTAAATTATATTTTGGGTTTCAGCTCATCTGTTCATTCCTCCAGGCAGATCCTCATAATGTTCTAGAGGATCTTAACTTTGTTGAGGACCCCTTGACTTTGCTTACTTTTGATCATGCACCAGGGAGACTTTAAATAAATCAGCAGTGTTATTTGTTAATAATGAAAAACAGAAGATACGGGCAGTGTCTACAAATTCTTGTGGATATATACAGAGACCTATAATATATTCCCTCTCTGTGGCACAATCAATTCATCTGCAGAGCTATTGGCTTTGACTGCTTAAATCAAATTTGCCAGAAGCTCTCACAACTTTGTATGGAAGTTCTTGTGGTGACAGAACCAGCAGTAAGATGAGCAGACTGCTTTTTTGTCAAACTCGTCATAACACAGAACCACAAACTGAACCTACTGGGGAAGAAATGAAAGTATTTCCTTCTCATGTCAAGACCTGGTGCCTTCTAGTTTAGCTCTAAAGTTGCTATTGCACACACACATGCTGGAATCCATTAAAAACAATTCTGGCAGTCATGTGAGCTCTGCATGCTTCCAACTTCAAGCATGTGCAAGAGGTTTCTTCATCTTAAAGATCAGAGTAGTCTCTTTGCTCAGACCCAGTCTCTGTGCCCAGAACTCCTCTGGGAGTTCAATGTGTCTAAGAGTCAAAATGCCAGGCAACGAACAATAGCCTAGAAGAGCTCTGTTTCACGGCTTAACGCCATGCTAAAACTGGAATAGCAAAGGCCAGACAATCACTTCAGAGAAGCTGACAAGGAATCCAGAGACCACGAGAAATGTGTTTCCAACAAAACCATACCGGAATAGATTTAAGCAATCTGACGTCCTTCCCAATTTCTACTCTTCAACATTTATTTCTTGTAATTGGTGCAGATTCTTCCCGTCAGCAATTTCTCAACCAAGAAATGCAATGAAAGATACCAACTCCCACCATGCTGTGGGAGCACAGAATAGCCTTGGGCAGTAAAAGCTTCCTGAGAACATGCCCTAGCAGATGGTATAAACTTAATGAACCGTGGATGGGAATAAGGATCCCCAAGAGATGCAGTGACAGCAGAGACACTACAAAGCAGATATTATTACTTTGTCCTTACAATTCATTTCCATACAGCTCTAAATTTTTCTCACCTTAGTATTCAGGACTTGAGCATCTGTAATGAATCACACTTCTGAGACAGGGATGAGGAAGTGAGAAATAAACAGCAATTCCTAATTTTGCTGGCAGTTCACTGAGACACCAAAGACCTACCCTTAACATGAGATATGTGAGATGAACAGAACTAGCTCCAGGTCAACATTTAGATGCACAAGCACAATCGTATTAACAGCAGCAAATAAATGCCTTGGCAGACTTTTGCTTCTCCAGGCCTCAGTTTTTGCCTTGCACAGATCCGAGCTTTGCAACACAGATGTACAAGTGGTCTCTGAATTCCCCTGGGCTCTGCACACTGTGCTGCACCAAGGGCTAAGAAACCTCAAGTAATGGTCATAAAGTACATCTCAAGTACAAGATCATAAAGGAAGATCACAGCCATGGTAGAAAAAAGATTTCTGGGTCTAGGAAGCAACAAGTAGACTACATCAAATGAACTACCTACATTTAATACAGGTGTGCTCCCCCTTTTCTCAAAGCTACCTTCTCATATCTCCAAGAACAAGGGCAAAAAAAAAAAAAAAAAACATGATGAGGGATACAGAATCACAGAATCATTTAGGTTGAAAAAGAACTCTAAGATCATCAGGTCCGACTGTCAGCCCAAGAGCACCATACCTACTAAAACATGTCCAGAAGTGCCACATCTACACGTATTTGAACACCTCCAGGGACGGTGACTCAACCACTTCCCTGGACAACCTGTTCGATTCCTTCACCGTTCATTCCGTAAAGAAAGTTTTCCTAATATCCAATTTAAACCTTCCCTGACACAACTTGAGGCCATTTCTTCTCATCCTATCACTTGTAACTTGGGAGAAGAGACCAACACCCATCTCACTATAACCTCCTTTCAGGTAGTTGTAGAGAGTGATAAGGTCTCCCTTATCACTGTACGCTAATGCCAAGTGTTTTATCTTTTATTCAAGTCACCTACTGGACAGCAGAGTGGGGCTGTCTCTAGAGTTTTCAAAGACTCCACAGCTCTGCCTATGTTGGAAATGTGCAGAGCACAAACACACATCAGGTTATCACATAGTTACACCTAGTTAGGTGTAACAAAGCAGGAGGCAACCTAATAGAAAATAATACAGATCTGAGGATCAAGAGAAGGAGTCATTTCTCATATCAGAAACACCTGAGGTTTGGTTACCAGACCAGCTTGGTGAGTCATGCCTTTAAGGAGGCTTTCACTGTAACCAAATGATTAAGCGTCCCACAGCATCAGTAACCCCATTCAATGTGAGAAATGGATAAATGACCAAAAAAAGTGCTGACAATAAAAATGATACACTGCAGTGGGTCACTCAATTAGCAACCTTTGTGCAATGGTTAGTACACATGTAAGGGCTGTCCTATCTAGTAACAACAGGAAATAACTTAATACAGTAGCGATCAGTCACGAAGGTGAATAAGCAGAAGCAATTTTGTCCAGAGGCTGAGTAACATACACAGCTACACATTGATATGATCCATGCTTGCCCTTCTTTCCACTTAGTTAAATGAGTGCTGCTGAGCCTAAGCTGATAGTTTCATGTGGTGTCTTTATCTAAAGGGTGGAGATCAAAGAGCATCAAAGGGAGAAGTTTTTCAGACACTCAGTGTTACTTTACTATTGCCAAACCCCAATCGCAATAGCTGTCTGACTCCAGCCAATTCTTCAGATCACAGGAAAGGGATTGTACAAATTCTACCCAAACAGAGACTTGTATCTACTGGCAAAGCCAACAAAATTTAATCTTAAATCAAGGTAGTAGTTTCTACTATCTTTTCTAGAGATAAAAGCTGTCTTTTTTCCTACCCCTGAACTCTTAATCCTATCCTGAAGTTTATCATTCCCCCAATTGTGTTGAAACGTGGTTGAAATGTTCACCAGGCAGAGACTTTTTCAGTTCGGTTGGGGATCCAGTTAGAGCCCAGCTTCCTTTCCTGCCCATCACAGCTGTACTAGCAGGGTAATTGTGTGACTGACAGCAAGGCCCAGTCGATCTTGCCACTACAGAAAATCAATGTCCTCTTCTGGGAAAGGACTCTGCTTTCACCTGTTTCAAAGTGGATGGAAAAGACACAGTCAAAACTGAAATTACAATAAACAAAATCTAGTGATTGTTGCCATTAGCAAGCACAGCAGATGAAGTGTAGTCAAGAAGTCAACACCCTGCAAAGGAACCCATTGTTTGGAGCCTCACAAGCCATCCTCCGGGCTATCCTGGTACCTGCTCTGTGGATAGCCTCCCACCAGCCCTCCCAGTCCCCACGGGCAAATAACAGCACGTAGAGGTGGGATGCAAGAGTAGAAGACCTGTTTCATCACCAGTCTTGTGTTCCCTTTCCATGCACGTGTCCCTCAGGAACCAGCCTGCTCTCCTAGAGCACCCAGTCAATCTCCAAGAGACAAGCCCTGAAGATGGCAGAAACTTCTTCCAGGTAAAGAACTAGCCCTGCACTTTTCAACAGTAAAGTAGGTTTTAACATGTAATAGCCTGATGAACTTGCCCAGCAGTAGTGCAATGGGTGTGTATGGACAAGATAAGTCAGCCTACCTTTTCTAATATCTGCAGACAGAGTCTAAGCAAGGGTCAAGGGCCCTTTCCTTGCTTTCACTGCAAATTGCAGACAACAGGTTTGCACAGCGGCTAGAGTAAATGGGTTGCTTGGAGCCTGTATTGGGAGAGCGTGGGCCAGGAAATCCACTGAGAGGGCAAGCGTGGGTGAAATAAAATACCTAGACATTACAGGCAGGATGTCAAAAGGAGACAAGGTTACAGAGGATACACAGGAAAGCTTGGGGCTTCTTATTTCTCCCTTGGAGCACTATCCTGAGTACCCCTGTCTCTTCCATCCACAGGCATTAAAAAACACAACAGGGTAGCTGAGAAGGTATGGCTTGTCTCTCTCCAACCTTTGCCCACAGTGAGTGACGACCTAGCCCTGCTGCCACTTACTGTGACTCAAGAGCTGAGCAGCAATGTGAGCTTCAGAATAGCATAATCAGGGTGAACAGGGAATGTAGTAGATTTTTCTCACTCAAAAAGATAAAGCTGTCACACATCCTCCCACACTGCGGTTTTCTCAGTGGTCGGGAAAGCTGAGGACAGCTGGTGGCTACTTTGGAATAGCTGTGTTTGCTCAGCATCAGATAGGAATTCACCAGGTAGAGAGAAGGTCCATGCCACCAAGGCAACCTCCAGCTGTGTTCAGCTATGAAATTATCCTCTTCCTTTCCCTGTGAAAAGCAGGAAGACTTTAAAGAACACATAGTATAACTGGAAAGAGAGAGGTCTGTGAGCAGGTAGTCTCTAGATAGATAAAAGTTCCTTTCAGGGTGCTCATATGCTACAAGTATTTAATGACTCCATGCAACATAGGAAGACTCATCCACAGCAGAGATATAGCGTCAGTGTAACATTACCACATCTCTTTGCTCTTTTCTTAAAGGAAAACACAGTATTTCATACCACAGTGTAATCCACTGTGTAATCCAAACAACAACAAAAATAATCAGAAAAAAGAAACACAGAACATAGAGTCATTTTTATTTTAGAGTGAGAAGTTTGACTCTGCAACCTTAGAAGCTTTTTTCCCTGCTTTTAAGACATGCAAATACAGATAAAAATACTATAATGATGCTTATAAAACCTTTACAATGCTGTGTCTGGGATGATCACCTTATTCATAAGTTAGCAAGCCTCACATGAATAGTGCAGTTCATTCAGTTGATTTCTTATTCAACTTTTATGCAGCAGTACATAATGGCACAGCGTGTCACAAACCCTCTAGAATATTATTTTAATGTCTTCCTCAAATATTTCTAACTTAGTATTACAACGGTTACATATAAATCCAGAGCCAAATGCTTTGGAATCCATGAATGGGCAAAACTCAGAAATAGCCTCAAGATAACCCAAAAGCAAGAAAAAGCCTTTTTCACCCTTAAAGACTTTGTATTCATGCAGACTTTCCAAGGATAATGATGTTTTTCCCCCTTTAATAGAATACAATGGCCAGACCCAGCTGCAGGGATGGTAAAAGCCAAAAAGGCTGACTTTACTGTGGGGTGCTTTGGGGGAGGCAACTCAAAGTCTCTTTTCCACTCCCCCCTCCCTGTGCTGTAAATCCATTCTGGTGTGAAGACTCAAGATAAGGGCTTATTAAGCTTTTTACCAACACTAGAGGCAAAAAAGATTCTGTAAATCCCATCATTTCATTATTAATGCAGAAGTATTTTCACATGCAGCAGTATATTAGTTTGGAAGTTAGCCCAAGCTCTGCCATTCCACATCAGTGCCTCCAATCTATTAATTTAGACAGGAAAAACCCTAACTACTTTCATTTACCCAGGCAAGCTCTCACTTCGATAAATTTTTGAACTTCCCATTTATCTCAAGAGCAGTCCCCAGTACATGCTCCAGACAACATCTCAGAAGATGATGCTGCAAAAGGCTGAACTCCAAAAGAGCTGCCATGACTCAGCTTTACTTTAGCCTTCAAGAAATTCCAGCTTGTGTATTATTTCTACATTTTTCCTAATTTGGAGGACTCCAGCTCTCGCTTTCCAACCTAAGCTTAGAGGCCAGGGTAGATTTGGGTTACAGTCTCATCCTAGAGGGTACTGCAAAGTAATCTCCGTATCAGGTGCTGAGCTGAGTTCAAAAGACATTGGCTTTTGGGCAGTATTTCCTTTGGCCGCGTGCAGAAAGAACCACACCTATAATACTACAAACTCTTTAGGCTCTGTTCTGCTCAGACTAAGATTACATCCAGCCTTTAGAAAAATCAAGTTATCTTCTGACTTTTCTCAATATAATTAAATGAAACCCCAGAGAATTTCAGCAGACCATGACTGAAGAACATCTGTGTCAGATTAGAATCTCTAGAGTTAAACTACTCAAGTTGTGTTTTGTCAGTTCTTATGTAGTAGCAACCTGTCAGCTCTTTTCCATCACAAAACCCAAGAGTACCATTTAGTCAATTATTTCAGGATACTAAAGCAGGTTAACAGAATGTGTGTGTAAGCAGATCATCCTCAGACAGGAACAGTTGCACTGTATTCAGTTTTTGATGGCAAAAGCAACATTGCAGAGTTATGAAGCACCTCCTTCTAACTTCTTCAACCTGAAAAAAGATCATTTCAATGCTGTATGCTATTAGTCTAAGGAACAACAACCCAAATGAAGTTAAAAGGAGTATAATACTTGTGAAACAGAAATCAGGCCTATAATGTATCAACTCCTCATTCAGCATGAGACTGAAGCATTCTGGTCTTTATTGTATTGTTTATGTTAATTCTGCCTTCAAAGGATCATCAAGCTACAAGGAAGAATGCAGGATGCTTGAGTATAACATAGCTGGAATCTTTTCAACTCTTAACAGAGGTAATGCAATCACCAAAAGGCAGAGCCAAGTAAAAGAAACATTTGGAGAATTACCTTTCCAGAAAATGTTAGTGACCTCAGCACAAGCATATACAATTTATAGGAAAAGCTTTGATTAAATAATTTTTGCTTAGCTAGGCCCAAAAGGTCCCAAGTTTACATCCACGTAAACTTAAACAACTAGTTAGGTCCATGTATCTCAGATCTAGCAATAGATTTTCACAATTGCTTTTCCTTTTTGAAGAATTGAATAGATAGAATAAGCCTCAATGCATGAAGACTAGTCTGAATCTGTTTTAGTACTTCAATAGACACTAAAGGAGGATCAAATAGAAAGAGGAGCATGCATTCATGCATCTCAAAATAACCTTCCCATTTACAAGCCATCATTACCTTGGCCAGAGATTTCAAATGTACTTTTGGGATTTTTACCATATTTTGAATTGTTCATTTGCCCGTGTTCTTTAGTGAGGTTGAGATCTCTGAGTCAGCTAAGAAAGAAAAAATTAAAATGTGAGTTTTAGCTCTCTGCAAATCTGATTGTTAAACATTTTCAGTTGATTGCATTACCCACTGGCCTAAGCTGACTAATTGCTTTGACTCAATTGAACAGTAATTGGATTACTCCCTATAGCTGTGGATCAATGCCACAGCTTTGTGCTATTGATAATACAGTAAAGGCCTGTTAAATCCACGGCCTTGTTGTGGAGAGCAGTACCTTTGAAACACAAACTTGTTTCTATTATTTACATCATAGATAGGCTCAGAGAATTGTTTGAGTTGGAAGGGACCTTAAAGCTCATCCAGCTCCACTCCCGCTGCCATGGGCAGGGACATCCCACTGGCTCAGGCTGCAGAGGGCCCAATCCAACCTGGCCTTGAACACCTCCAGTGATGGGGCAGCCACAGCTTCCCTGGGCAACATGTACCGGTGCCTCACCATCCTCCTTGTGAAGAAATTCCTCTTTATGCCTAGTCTAAATCTACCCTCTCTAATTTGTAGCATAAACATGAGTAATTGTGATAGGCGATGGTTTCCTTCCAAGGAGCAATGTTAGAAGATATCTTTCTAAGTTTTGTCTACTGAAGAGTTTCAAAAATATATATTTTAGATACTTTGGCTGGACAACTTCTATTTAAGGAATTACATAATTTTTTTTCCAGTATTTTAGAACAATAAGGAAAACTACAAAAGACAGAACAGGTCTCCCACAGCTTGAACTCCAGCTTTCTCTTTGTTGTTGACCAAGAAAACAGGGGCTTCCTGAGAACTATGCAGCATGCAGCCACATTTAGAGGCTAAAGTTTATTGCAGGTTTTACTGGAGAGCTTTCTATAGCAACAGGGCATTGTGCTCATCAGAGTGGATGAACACGACTGCTCTCTGCTCATGCAGGTGAGGGAGGAGCACACATTGAGAAGATGAGCTGGAACTCAAGTCAAAGAGCCACAATTCTAGGTTACACTTCACAGCCCAAGTTCAGCAGACAACCTAGATGAGAAATCATTCATGGCCTCACCACCGACAGGCTACTTCTCCTGAGCAAGATGCAAAAGTGCTCAAAAGTGGGGCTGAAGAACACGTTCAGCTTGCAGCAGTACTTGGTCTTGAGAAGGCAATATTAATTCTGGCAAAAGAGTTCTCAAATACAGATAATTTGAATCAGAAAGTTATAGATATCTGCAGGTAGCCAGTCACAGCCTTTGTCATGAATTTTTGTGTAAGTTAAACTCGAAAAAGTCTCTAATGTTTTATCATTTTTAGGAATCATCTCAAGGCAAACGCGTCTGTGTTCATTTCATGGTTGAGGAGAGTTTTCCTCTGTAATAAATGAGAACTTCAAATCTTCCTGCACTACAGGAGATGAAAACTACCTCCTCTCTGAACTTCTCTTGACTCCTGTAAGCATGCTGTAGCAGCATTCTAAACAGACAATGGGAAACCAGGATTTATCCCTCCAGGCACTGCCACCTTCCCTGCACAGGACAGCAGCACAAAGAGTGAGGAAAATTTTTTGTTCCTGGCTCACAGTGTTCAGTTTTGCATTTTTAGTGCCAGGAAGACATGGTCTGAGTAGACACATCTGGAATTGGCAGTGAACTATATAATGAAACTTTGGCATAGCTTGTTTAAACCTTACACCTGCTCCAAGAGTAGGGACTGAAGGTCTCTAAAACCCCTGCCTGAAGTGATTAATTAGATGATTATTCAAACACAGAGCTTAATCCCAAATTCACAGAGACCTGTGGGAGTTTACTGACTAACGACCTGCAAGCTGCTACCCAGAGACTCTCCAAAGATTAATTATGTACCAGACCTGCTCAGATTATAGGCCTGATTTACAACACCGTTTGGTATTAAGGTTGCCCGACTCATTCTATTATTCAGTTTAACACTAAGTATTTGTGCTGAAGTGTCCATATAGTTGCTTCAGGAAGCATTTTTGGACAGCATTTAAGACCAAACAGGTTAGTGGCTTCCAAGGTGAAAAAAAAGAGAAAATAACAGACAGATATTGATTTGGTCCTTGGTGACAGATCTGGGAGAAAGGAAGGGATTTTTAAGCTTTTATTTGGAAACTTCTAGTACACCCATGCTGTGGGATGTCAGCAAGAAAAAAGGGTCTAGCATTCAGGCACAGACTGTTCTTCACTATGTGAAGTCCACATTTGTGATTTTTGCTATTTCAACTTCTAAAATACCTAAGAGCCCTGTTCTCAGCTCCCACGGAAGATGAGGCTTTCCTTGCCATTTCAAACGGACATGACTGTGGGCAGTTCCAGGTCTGGGTGGAAGTGATGGACCTTTCATTGCTAGCATGTCCTTCTGGGCCTTGGCGCACTGGAAGAAGAGGAAGCACCTCATCCTCTTTCAAACACAGAATTGACAAGAGATGGTGGGAAAAATTGAAGAATTAACATGCGAAGAGACAATTTACAAGCAAGGATATAAACTGGTTAGGAGACAGGAAGACTGAAACCAAGAGGCAGAGAAGATGAGTAATGAACTGGAGAAAGAGATAAGAGATCGGGTGGCAATATGAGGGAACTTATACTTGATACTTCTAAAGTAAGAACGCATAAATCTAAATATCTCCCACAATTTTGCTGCTTGGTATTATATATTAATGGGCAAAAGAGTTAGCTTCAATATTTGCCTTTTAGCCCCTTCTTCCAATCTCTCTATTAAGAAAAAGTCTTATTTTGTCAGTTGCTCTCTTCTGCAGAATAGTGAGGATCTTCAACCAAAGACAAGCAAGCAGATGTTTCGTGCTTGTATCCATGACCCACATCAGTACTGTCCTTCTGCCTGCATGGTGTGACATGGTGTGACAGGAAAGGAGGTAAAGGTGCCTATGAAGGCCAAGGTAAACCATCAGGTCAATGCCACTTGATGTCACATAGACATGGAAAGAATGAATGCAGGGAAATGATCTGGAGCAGTGAGCCTCCTCTAAATGAGTCAGCTTCTGGGTGCATAAACCACTAGAAGAGACTATATTAGAGTCTTATTGAGGGAGTTTAACTTCCTGACTGGCCTTAATTGGGTCAACACGCCATGAGCAGGATCAAGGCAGTTGATGGTTTGTAACAGATATTTGGCCATAGCGGAATGGGTCCATGATCCAGTGATTTCTGTTTCAGGCTGTGCTTTGCTTAGGTCCACAAATTGGTGCATAAAATCCTGGCAGAAGGAGAATAGTTCAAGCTGTTACAGTGATCCACTAGGCTGAAACTTGTAAGGAAGTATTGCCATGAGACTATTTGGAAAGTTAAGATGGCATCTCTGGAACAGAGCCTGTTTCACTGATAATGTGGGTTACAGACTGTGTTGTAGTCATCTGCCACTTAGAAGTTATGGGTCTGCGTCAGGGAGCAGTCTGAAAATCCAGACATACATGTCAGGGATTTCCCTAATAATAGGGTTACTCATCAAAACAGCACAAAGGATCCGAGCTCAATATCTTCTGCCAGGCAGGGAAAAAAAGAAAAAGTAACGAAAGGGTAGTGAGCATGCATAGACACAATCAAAAGCTTCATCAAAGCTGCTCTTTCCAGTTTCTGGGGGATGTGGATATCATCAGGCCTCTGCCTGCTCTCTTTAATCACAGCTTCCACCTCTGAAGAGCTAAAGAAGGTAGGGGAGGTCATTCAGGAGGCAGATTGGTGTCATATTCCCAAATAATCCATCACAGGACATGGGAGAGATGAAGATCTTGCTGTAGAAGAGATCTTGCTGTAGAAGACCATTTATGCCGTGAAGAGGATTCCTTCAGCCTTGAGTGAACATCCTGCCACCAGCCCCAGCAGGCACAAGCCAAAGTACTGAAATGAATAAATAACAGATGTTAGCTATATACAGAACTGTGGCTATTCCTACAGTCCACATCTGATATAGCAGGCAAATATAAGGATCCAAAATTCCTTCAGTCTTTGTCTTTGGTTGATCACAAACTCCTTTGGTCAGGAAGGACTGGGAAAAGTATATTTTCCAGGAGTGTACTGCAGCATTGTTTAATCAAGTGTTTTGCATTTTCTGATGCTGGTTTTTGAACACCTCTGTCAAGGCCAGGTCACAGGACTGGGCAGACCATCCTTCTCATCCAGCGATGGGATCCTGCACACGCATTGAGTCAGCAAATTAGAAATTGGATTGAGGAGGAACTGGCTCTGCTGGATTGTCTCGCTGATAATCTCTCCGACTTCAAAGCTCACATCTGTTTCGTGAGGTGGGGGACTGTTTCTAACTTTAGTCGACCCAAATTACTTCCAGCCTTCCTCTGCAGCACACAGCGATACTGAATCTTTGTATCGTGCCTTTGATCATTGCATCTCTGAAATAAACTAGCCTGTGTATCTCTGCAAAGAAAGCTTTACAGGCAAAGGCATTGAGATGAAACCCACTGGTGATTCAACTGTCCTTAACAGGGCTATTTTCTGATCTGGAGCATCAGCTGGGGGGAACCTGAGACAAAAGAGGCTTTATCTGCAAGGTGCTGAGGTTTTGTGCACTCCTATCATATAAAAGAGCTGTTCCTCAACTAAAGGGAAGAGTCGTGCTCTGATTTTTCCATAAGGTGGTCTGATAGGAAGAAGAAACAAGCTTTCCTGTTGTCTTAGCTAAGAAAACAATGACACAGTGACCAAAGCTTGCCTGAGCCCCGGACTAACTTTTAACTTCATCAAGATGGGAGATCGGGCTACTGTGCATTTGTATCCTTTCCCATCCCTCCTTGTCTCTTTTCCCCTTAACAAACACTATAAATGCTGAATTAACATAAAGCTATATGTGAAAAAGATGCTCAGAAGCAGAGAATTTATGTCAGGATTTTAATTACTCTTTTTGTTCTCTCAAATTAATTTCTAGTGTATATTGCGGTTGTACTCCTGCTGTAAAATGTAGAATGAACTTAGATCTTGTCCTTCAGATCTAAGTTCTTCTATCCCTTCACTGGGATGATTTCTGGTCATCATCTGTACTTACAACTACACTAAGGTAGCAGTAATGGTAGGAAAATAACTGTAAAATTCTCGAGGAGATTTAGGACTTTCACTTCTGCTATTTCAAAGAAAAGTGAAACTCAAGCGAAAAAATACAGCATTGTAGGGAAGTGTAAGGCCATTTTCAAACACCACAAATTAGCAGAATATAGCAAAACTCAGGCTTTTGACTATTCATAGATGTGACCCTTCAAAAAAAGGGAGAAGAGGTGGTTTTTTGTTTAAAACCCCTTCAACAGCAGGATGGTATATATCTGCTATTAAACTCCATCTGGCACAAACCCTGCAGGCAAATAACAAGCCAAGACAACCTTTTTGGGGGAAGAAAGGGAAAAAAAAAATAAAGACATATTTTAGCAGAAGCTGTAGAGGCAAAATTTTTAAAACTAATTTAAAACAGGATGGTAAATGTATTAAATAGGTCACTCTCTGTGTCCAGCATGGAGATAAGGGGCTGTTTATAACTTTAACTACAGAACTTTGGCTCTTGAGCTCAAATGGTAACTGCTTACATGGCAGGTCCCCAGTGCTTGCCCAGAAGGCAAATGTTATGGTCAGAGCAGATAAATAAATCTGACTGCTCTCATGTTCATCCTTGCTTCAGTGCACCAATACGGCTCTATATGGCAGCCCTGGAGCTCTGGTACACAGGAACCACAGAGGAGCGCGTGATGAGTTGGAGAAGCAGTCCAAAATCATTAACGCATCAGACAAGGAGGAGAACAGGGTGGTTTTGCAAGAATAATCTGGGAAAGAGTAGATGACATTTCTGCCAAAGAGGACTTGCGTCCTGCAGCTGCTCAGAGAAGTGACACACAGTGACAGTGTTTGTTTGACTCAAAAAGAAGAAGCAACAGGAGGGACCTCTAGGAGAGTGACACCCCAGAGACACATGAAACAACGTCAGCATTTATCCAGCAGTGCCTAAGCCGGGACAAAACTGAATAACAAGTAGCATGGGTGCATATTGGGGTAGGCACAGCCCTGGCATCCACCAAAGAAGATATTCTGGTCTATGCATGTGATGGAGAAGGTAACAGAGTGTAAGCAAACACCACCTAAGTCTGCTTTCTCTTTTCCTTGAGGAGATGGACCGCTATGGTTGGTATCACAGCCCGGGTGGTAGTGTGGTGAAGACTTCAGGTGTACCAGGGTTCCAGGATTTTTTGTTTTCTTTGTAGTTTGTTGAAATAGAGAAGGGAGAAAGATGAATCAAAATGCATTCTGACACTTTTTTTTGCAGGACAGCTGCACTGTGGCTTCCTGGGGAGCCATGTGAGCTCATGATGGGAGCTGCAGGAAGAAAGCTCAAGGAATTTGGTTTCTACCTGTAGCAACAAGGGGCTGCTCTGAGGTGGATCAGCCTGTCCAATTGCCAGAGAGCCAGGAGGTAAAACACTGACGTGACAAGTGGGCAATGTTCCAGTCTAATCTGTCCAGGCACCAGTATGGCTCTGATGGTGTCCCTAAAAGTGGCAGCACCACCAGAGCGGAGATGGCTAGAGCTTTAGCACCCTGCTGAGATGCCAAAAAGTAGTGCTGGAACTTCTCCAGTGCAAGTGCTAATTTAATCCAATTAAAAGTAGGTAAATGCCAGTTAGCCTTCATTTTCCCCCAAGCGGGGGCTCTATATGAGCCAGAGAGAGCAGAGGATGCCTTTCCAAGATCCACGGCCAGCCTGCTGAGAAACAGATTTTTATATCTCTAGTTTCTGCAGTCTAGAGAGGATAAGAAGAGATGGGGAAGAAAGAGCCTGCCAATATGTAAAAGATAAAACACAAATAAAAGCTATAAAACTTTTCTGTCTACTGGGGATGGACCAATAAGCTTAAATTACACTAAAGCCTAATTTGAATCTCCTTAGTGACAGATTTCAAATTCTGTGTAGAATGAAATACTGGAATACACCAGATGGAGAAGGCAGGGGAACCTCCTTCTTGTGTAGAGCACCACAAGCAAGGAGTCAAATAGTGTCAAACCCAATATAAGGGATTAAATGAGATAGGTAGCATCCCGCACAGCCCTTTCAAGAGCCATATTTCGCAACAGCCCAGAGCCACATTTCAGCCGCGTGTACCATCCTGCATAATGGTTTTTACAACCCATTGAGACTGCTCCTACCTCTAAGTTGCATTAAAACCTAAAGAATACTGTGACTGAGACCTGTAACAAGAGGATTATAAAACAATTCTGTGCTTTATTTTCCCTTGTACTTCCCAGAGGCACTGTTTAAAACTCATGTCCAGAGTCCAGGTCTTGTCGTGAAGAATCCATGACTCCCAAGGCTTTGCAAACCTCTAAGACTTCGTTGTAGTTGGTACCATTTTATAGCAGCCCAGTGGTGCATCAGACCATTTGTGGACAACACTGCACCATATCTGGCATCCAAGAGGTAATTCTTCATCAGGGTGTATTGCCGGAGGGGTTTAAACACCTCTCTGATTGCACAGGAATTAGCTAAACCACTGCCTGCCTCCTTTGTGGGACAGTTGCATCCAGAGGAAGGAGTTCAGGAAGATGTGATGCATCAAAGTTCTGAAAGCAGCGTGGTGGCTGGTACAGAAATATTTTGTTTTATGAACAAATATTGTTAGAGATGTGGGAGTTAGTAGGGAGAATGGTCAGAAATACTTCAGACCTGGAAACTGAAAGTTCCAGCTGATGGCTGAAAAAGGTTGTGAGATGTTTTGAAGACCAGGAGACCAAAGGATATGTTGACTATGTAGGAACAAGGAATTAGATCAATAAGTTCTCTCATCACATGCAGCCTTGTCTGGCATAAAAATATTACCAAAAAAATAAAAGTAAGGCCCGTGGGTGGGGAATGCTGTTTTTGGTCTTCACATTTCTGCTGTTCCTCTGCCCTTTTGTTCCTGCTTTTGGGCACAGCAAGAGAAGTGTGGAAACAAATCAAATCAATTGTACACAGGAGGAGAAAAATCTCAGACAGCAGCTAACGGGAAGCAGAACATATGTTTACTGTCATCTTCATCCCCACATTTTAAAAGCCACCTTACTTCCAAGGGGGAGAAAAATCCTTTTGCAAGTCTCTTGGAAGGGAGGAGAGCACCTCATCAGCTGGGTGCTGGCTCAGCTCTCAGCGGTGGTTTATTTTCCTTCATCTGTGCCACCACCCCCAGTGTACTGATGGAGCCTGTGATTAATTCAGCTCTTTATTCGAGTTTAATGCTGTTCCACAGTCATTTTGTGGAAGTCATTTCTCTCCCGTGGCAGAAAGCATCACATTTTGCATGCATGTCGCTGGGCTGTTGTTTCAGATTGATGGCTCATACTGCCACTGCTCGCAGGAACATCTCTTCCACCATCCACACCCTGCCACCAGGCAGGGGACAAGGTAATCCCCATCATACAGAAGGGCCAAGACCCCATCAGAGGGATGGGACTGACCCAGGCTGGTGCAGGGCTGTGGGGCAGCACAGCGCCCTGAACCCCGACTGTGCAAAGACCCGAGCTTGAAAATACAAACCAAAGTGCACATTGCTGCCCAGGGAGAGGGAGGGGAGCGAAAGCAGGAATGAAAAAGAGAGGTAATGAATTTTGCTTCTGACATTCTCACTAAAGCGCAAAGACAGCTACACTGTCTCTTCATTCCACAATAAAACCTTATCAATAACCTTCTGTTCAGCCCACAGGGGTGATTTCTCCTACCCAAATTTAGTATGTTCATCTGGTTCATTTGCACAACCAGCTTACTGGGAGACTGCAAGGTTGTTCATATTTGGAAATGGACCCAGCTGGAATTCATTATAGGCTGCAGAACAAGGAGCACTCAAACTGGACCATACACAAACTATGTGCAAATAACAAACTGCAGGTCTAAAGCTCTTGTGTATAACACAACACTAGACACACATCCCAAAGGAAGGAGCACTTTTATGCACTTAATTCCTTCACCAAAAATATAATAAACAAACCCTGTGGGTTTCTATCACTTAATTCTGTTTTGTTTCATTTTTTCTCAAAAAATTTACTTGGTCTCCAGCCAAAGTTATCTGTGGAATTTATTACCACAGTGGTTCCTCAGGTCTGACGGCAGCACTGAGAAACAGAAGTGCACAGCCATAAATTGCTCTGAAAATAGGCAAGTATTAAATCAATGTGAAGAAAAGAGAACCACAACAATTTGTAATATTACATACTAAGTAAGGATCACCCTGTTCATTGCTACAAGCAAGCTGCCTTGGAGAAGAATTTACTTCAATGAATGAAATAAGCCAATCTTTCCCAAATGTAGTCCATCTATATTTTCTCCTGCCTTCTCCAAAGAGGGTGAAGGTTTCACTTTTTAGATGAGTAGTTTTTACCTTGTGGCCTGGATATTCTTGGCTCCTGGACAGTCCCACTTATCAGCTCAACAGCACAATCGCTGCCACAGTCATGTCTGTGGGAGATCAGAGCAGAAAGTACCAGGAGCATTTAGCATCATCAGGATAAAACAAGCTTTCACACTTGGAAATTTACTTCCAGTGATGTTTTCAGCTGGGGTATGAGTAACCAGGTCATCCAGTCATCCCTTTGTTGTTGCACGAAAATTTCATGGCACAACTTTCTGACAAAGTTTGTTTTTTACAGGCTGAAACTGGATATATAGTTGAAAGATTCTCAGAGAGAGTAAAGTTATAAAATTAAAAGAAAACAAAAAGCCTTGAGGTAATAAATTAATGAGAATATATGAGAGAGAAAGAAAAAAAAATACTTAATGAGTTGTTAGGAGACATGCTGTTTTGCAAAATATTCATGGCCACATGCTAACCATGACATGTTACAGCCAAAACATTTTCTTGTTATGAAAGTTTGACTTCATTTGCTCACCAGGAAGCTGTAAGGTACTCTCATTAGAAAGGCTGTCACTGGGAAATAAAAGCTTGCTAATTAATATAAGTCAACAAAACAGACTACAGGTTAGTAGCAAAGGCAGTAATATTTATACCTTTATTTCTGAAGCACCCTCTTTCATCTCATTTTTTTTTTCTTAAAATATTATTTTTATGGTCTCCAGGAGGAAAACTCTATTTTATTCACTCTTTCAGAGAAGCAAAGCATGCTTGACTTGATACTATTAAATCTGCAACCATACATGTTTTCTTTCCCCTTAAAAAGCAATCACCTTGGCCAGATCCATAGCTCTACTCTTGGCTTCATTTGTAGCCTTCATATTCCTGGGTGTTGTTATTCAGTCCTTGACCTCTCCTTAATTTGTGTCTTAAAAAATAAGTTGACAGCCACAGATTGTTTGAAAGTTTTTGTGTCCCACACAAGGAAAGTTTGATAGTTTGTCTTTTTTTCAGTGGAAGATAGGATTGCTACTAGGAAAAGGTGGTTTTGCCTATGTTCTTGATACAGTTATTAAAAATCTTGGAGCATTAGTCTTACAATGTTGAATGAAAGATAAGCCAGAATATAAATCAGTAACTAACTGAGATGAAAAAGAAACTATTGGTAATAAGAAGGTACATGATATGCTTCCTTGCACTCTTAGATACTGTCAAGAGCATAACTAAACTTGTACCATATGGATAGATATAAGTTATGTACCACCATAATTCTTGCTGCACAGGGCAATCTTTTGGTTTTTCTTTCTCCCTGCATTTTTCCTTCATCCCCAGGAATAAATCAGCCAGAAGCAAAGCTGACTGCACAAACTAACTCATGCCACAAGTCACCAGTAGCCAACCAATTTCTGGTCTCCACTTGCTCCTGCATTCCCTACCACCAGTCCCGGTGTCCCCATCCCACTGTGAACACTTTAAGTCTCCACTGCATCAGTGGAAGTTTGCTTCAAAAGAAGGAGCCAATAGACCTTACTGACCCCTTGAAGTCACCTGAGTTTTAGACAAAGGAGTTATACAGTGTGGAGATTTTCTAACAGAGCTGTGTTCTGGACAATATCAGTGTAGAATTCTATTGCATGGCAAGGGCAGCAGATCCAGTTCCTGCATCAGGGATCAGGATACATTTTTAAGTATCAGTGTGAGGGCAGATTATCTGCTCATCTGTCATAGCACTATAAATACTAACCTAATGTTGATTTAATAGCTATTTCTCATATTCTTACTCTGCAGTAGCAGCTTCCAGCATTGACAACAGAAAAGCTGAGTTTCTAAATTTCATATCACAGGGACAGAGTAAGATTTTTTTTAACCTGGGATTTCCTAGTTAACACTGATCCCTAATGCCTTGACTCTCAGAGAGCCCTGTGCTATCTTCCGACCTAAGGCATTTAGGACTTGCATCATCTGCTGAGTTCCAGTGCTCTCAAGACACAGGGGAGTGGATTACAGAGCATCACACTCAAGAGGACAATGTGGACTATTTCTCCTGCCTGTTTTCTTTCCTGAGTTGTCTATCTTCTTTTCTTTTTTCTTTTTCTTTTCCTTTTTCTTTTATTATGTAGATTTTTTTTTATAACCTTGGGGTAGGGGGAAAAACAGATACCTGACCTGTGGAGAATCTCAAGTCAGCACTCCAGACACTGTTTTCCCAGCATAAGAAAGGCAATGAGAAACTATTACTACCTCCAGGAGGGAACCAGTATAACCTTCTGTCTAATACCTTCTGCCCCATAGCTATCACGCTGTCCCTTGCAGCAGACAGGCTGAACATTAGGGTTTCCTGAGTTCAAAGTTGAACTCTCAGTCTTCCTGGCCTCTGCCAGCAGGCACGTCTGTCTTCATCTTCTTTCTCCAATATGACCCGATGTTATTGAGAACTGCTAATATTCCAGTCTTCATGAAGAGATTTGCACCCCCAAGCTAACACACCTGCCTCCTGCTGTTGCAGGTTGATACAACCAGAATCAATTTTGCATCCTAGAGTCCAAACAACTGAAACAAACGTAATGGCAAGAGTCAAGAAACGGGGTAAAAAAAGACCTCACTCTGTACTGGCCAAGAAATCCTTAATGCTTCATGCCATGCTTCAAAAAATCACTTTAGCCTAAGACTTAGTGATTGCAGTCCCATTTCAGCCCAAGATACCAAGTGAAGCTCTGATGGAAAGTTTAGAAAGGGCCTTTTAGCCACAGACAGGGAGATCAATCTGTTTAGTCTCAAAAGGCAGAGAGTGGGAGGCAACTTGATTACACTGTCTTCACACAGGGAAGATAACGGGCACTTAAAAGGGACTCTTAATCTAGGAGAGAGGCTTAACAAAATGCTTGTGGCTAGAAGCTGTGAGTCCAGACTGGTTCCAATTAGAAACAAGACGCTTTAAAAAAAGGAATTGGAAAAAAAAAAAAGGCCACTTATTTAGAGTGGTTATGACCACTGGGACACTCTACTCGGAAAGGACAGTCTTTGCAGCAAGACAGGATGCTTTCTGGGAGGTGTCCTGTCCACTTTAAGGCACCTGAGAGAAATCCAGATGGAATTTACTGAAATCTCACCCAGTGGTTTCTTCTGGACTTAGCTAAGCCCTGAGAATTGTTCCACTAAAAAAAAAAAAAGATGAAATAACCCTTCCCAGTAACGACAGTGCAGCGCTATTTTGGTCCAAATCTACCTGGGTTTTAGCAGAGTCTATCCTTGAATCACTTTATCGAAACTATCATCGAAATGAAGAGACCATCAAAGACAGTCAGTCCAGTACCTGTTTCACTGCATTAATACCTTACCCCAGCTGGGTCTTGTCTGCCGTCATCCTTTCATGTGTATATTTGAACTGGAACAGAAGCTGCCTTGTGTAGGAAAGCAATACATTTGCTGACATCTATAGTACAACCTTTCATAATAGTCTCCTACACCCACCATCCCATAGGCAGGAAAAGCAAAAGCATGTTGACTAGAAACACACACAATGGACAGACCTATGTTTCACAATCAGCCTTCCCCACCCCAGTGTCTGTCATTACTCAGTGTATGGAGAGATGCTACCATCATTTACAAGGCTAAAACTGTAGGTGATGCAAAAGTGGTTCAACAGGAATGAACAGGACTGCATGGCTGTTTCTTCTGGTGCATTTGTATCCGGCTTTTGCATATTGAAAAGAAAATAATACCACGAGATCCCAGAAAACTGAAATTTCTTTCTCCAAGAATATAAATGCCATGAGGTCATAAAATACAACTAGTTCCCTCTCTGCAAGGGTTTCAAAGGAAATACTTTGCTCACTGACCGGTATCAGATGCTATTAGTGATTCTGAAGTACAAGTCTATTTGATTTATTTATCAAAGCTGATATTTTCAAAGGAGTTTAAAGGAAGCATGGTCATCTGGCAGGAGAGCGAGTCAGAGACAGAGAGGTGCAGCACAAAAACTCTTCTCTAGAACAGCCTTTTCATAAAGTTGAAGTTCCGTGAAACACTTCTTTAAGATCGAAGAAGATTTCAACAAAACAGTTGCACATTTCCCTACACAACACTTAGCTGGGAGCACCAAATACGCAGGTGCAGAGGGGTTTCTATGTACATGCAACCCCCTGCAGGCAATGCAATCATTCATTGATCACTTGCCCGTGATTTTAACCTGGCAGCCCTTCCTTACTTGCTCCTCTGTCTTTTGAGGAGAGAGCGCATATCTATGTTGGGCGGAAAATACTTTAAATATCAAACCATAGCCTGGAAAAGACAAAGAAAAATTTTACAACACAGGTAGTTTCTAACTGGCACATGTGCTGTCAAACACATTTGTTTGTAAAGAAGAGGAAACGTGCTACACCGGCCACCAGCAGCAGGTGAAGTGGACCTGCCCGCTCTGCCCACGCTGGCTGGTGCTTGGTCCTTGCGCTGGAGCCCCATTCTTCGCCTTAGCTGCAGTAAAATTCACTAACATAGCTGCATTTGCTAAAATTAGCATAGGATGTAGTCTACTGTATTCTGGACGATTTGCTGCCCTCTATAGCCCAAGCAGAGCTTTCTTTAATCCATGGCAGAAGCACTACTGCTTTTAACCGAATACCTCCACCAACCCTTAGAAGCGTGGGGGCAAGGTGGCGCAAGAAAAAGGCAATGATGACAGGTCCAACTGGGCAAGCAATAGTCACCCTGCCAAGTGCATGTCACCGCTGGTGGTTGTCATCTCAAGGGTTTCTCACCACCAAGGAAGCACTCCCAAAGAGTCAATCATCAAACTTCACAGGAACCACCTTGCAGTTAAAAAGAGGACAAACATGGCTTGGGGCAATACCAGCCTGGCTTGCTGCTCATGATTCCAGAGGCTCTGCTATGTCTGTAAGCTATAGGAATTCAAACTGGAATAGAAATCTGAAGTGTCTGTGTGAATCTGAAAAAAAAAATCAGCACAACAACCTGAGCGGAGACCTCCAGAGAGGCACAACTCTTTCACATACTTTAACGCATCTACAGATATGACATTTCTTTTGTCAAGCTCGAGCTGCTTGCCTGCCGCTTTCCTCTCCAGTGAGTCTACCCGAAAAAGGGAGCGCAGCCCATCAGACAGGATGCGCAGAAAACTGCTGAGCCAATGGGGGCTGAGGAGAGCTGAGGTTTGGAGACCAGGGCATCGAGACGCAGGTTCCTTCCAGGCAGCACAGGCATGACACCTTAGTAAATGACTAGTAGTGAGTTCAAGAAATCAAAAACCTCTTCATCTCCAATAGCACATGGTTCCAGTACTTAGATTATTCATGAAAGAGAAAATATAGCTCAAAACAAACTAAAGTTTCTATTTTCACAGCCCTACTATCCTGAAGCAATTTTTCCCCTTCCCTCTCAACCCAACACCTTTATTAAAACTAACCACAAAGCTTCCAACAGGGAAATAAAGCTATTTCACTGCAAACCAATGAAGTTTGCAGCCAAGTTTTCCCCCAAAGAAAACAGTTTCTGCTTTTCCAGCCTTCCCCAATTACGTTCGTACAACACATTTCTCAAGGTGACAGGTGCTCTGGGTTTACTGTAACCTAAACATTGTCTGCAGGTAGATGTAGCCCTCCAGTGGTGAAGATAAAGACACGCAGCTATGCATTTTTTCTGTGTATTCGTAGGAGACAGTATTATCATAATGGTTAATAATTGTTTTGTCTTCTTCTTCTCTCTCCTGATAGCATTTGGGTGCCAATGCCCAGGAGATGTTAAACTCAGACACATATCTAAGTATACACATGGGCTCCATCCCACAAGGACCATGGCTCAGGGGCTGAGGACAGACAGCAGTAAGCATAAAAGCTGATCCATGTGAAACTTTCAGAGGAACAAGGCTTCTCTGTGCACAATCTCACCTGACCCAGAAGGGTGTGCCATACCTTAGCAATCAGGGCAACCCCCAAACCTAATCCAGTCCCAGTCCTGCCTGCACAGTCTCTTGGCATTCAGGAAACACCCAAATCACCAAGCTCATGTTGGACACTGCCTTTGGACTACTTAGTGCTCAGTCCCGAGCCTTAGAAAACATCTTTGCCGTTTCACCGTAATTGCTGTTGGTGTTCCATCAGCTTAGCATTGAACCAGAGATGATACTGATGCTCAGACAACAGGCCTGAGAGGTCTTGGTCATTCAGGGGCGTTTCCCCAATGTATGGAGCAATTCTCACCTCCACATCACAGACATTATTTGCTGCTACTTCAGGTCTTTCAACAAGCAAAACGAGGAGGGACAGGTCACAGGCCCAGGAGAGACAACTTCATTCACTCCTTGTGGCACCTGGGAAGAGCCTGTCATGTTCCCTTTCACCTTCTTGACATCAGATTATGATGAGGGTCTCTTATGAACAAGTCAAGCAGCTCCTTTTATTTTGTTGTGCTCACGTCAGACCTCTGCAGCACTGGGAAATTAATACATGCCATAATGCATCTTAAGAGAGCAGAAGAAAAGGAATTTAGACTGAACTAGTGAGTTTTAGATACAGTTTGTGTTCAATTGCTAAGGAAAAACTCAAAATGATGTTGCAAAACAGGTCTGGAGGGAGTCTTGGTTTGGGGCTGCCTGTCCATGGAAAACAGGGTCCTTTGAAACCCAACCCAGACAGCACCTATCACTGCACCCATACCTTAACTTATGTCAACAACTCTCACAGCCTGTTTGTACACACAGCTACAATTACATCAAGTTTCCAGCAATCACTCAATATAGCAGTGCCATCTTCAGGCAAACAACCTGCTGTGCACTCCTCTGCTGGAGGTAGGGACCTGCCAGGGGGAGAGGACAAGGCATGCTGTAGGGGAGGCTGAAGTCCCCAGAGGTATGAGCATTTATAAAGTGTTTCCCCACCTTAGGTGCAGCTTGCCTTCACTTTCCAGCTGATGCTCAGCCTTGAGAACTGCAAATGCCAGATCCATTGAGCTTTTTTATCCTTGTGACATTGATTCTTTCCTCCAAGTTGGAACTAGAGCAGACACTGCCGAGCCAGTCCCTCAGCCCCTGGGCACTATCTCACTCAGACGCATGTACCAAGACACCAGGTAAAACAACCACATATGAAGAGTAACTCCTAGGTAGCACAGTGCAAGGGTCCTGCAAGCTGAGACCTTCCACTTATTCCAGCCCCATCATTTTCTCCTGGTTCAGATAGTCCCACAAGCGCCTTTCCATTCCCAGCAGATTTTGTTCTGCAGCCCAGGTATCTGAATAGCAAGAGGAGCTGGTCTCTGGCTCTCCTCCAGAGCAGACATGTCTGCACTTCAGCTATCTGCATACGGACCTGTGCCCCCAAAGGGCAGTGAGATGGTCATCAGCCTTGGACACAAAATTTTGCAGAAAAATAGCTGTTTACACTATATATGGGCAAGGGGCCCATCTCATCAGGATCATCAGTAGTGATGATCGGTTGGAGTATCAGTTGGTGCTCCAACTCCACAACGCAAATGGTGCAGATGTTGCGGTGTATCACCCTCTTGACCTGGCCATGCAGGACTTGGATTAATACATGTAGGATGTGTAATTCCTTGTGGCACCGTCATGATGGGTGTATTCATGTAGTCCCACCCTGTGGGTCCACGCACCTTCTAAATCCCAAGGTTTCCCTGGATGGCATTACCTTGCTCTGCAAACCCTGCCTGCACCGCAGAGTGTTGGGAGAGATCCTGTCTGCATGGGGCACAGTCCAACCAGCCTTTGGGAGTGCTCTCTGGGTAAGGTACCAATGATCCCGGCTGTGTACGGTGACATGCTGTGATCCTCTTATGGCTTCGCCTGGATTCCCAGAGAGGGCTGGAGGCTCACAGGATGTCCAGACCATGCTGCGAGCACTGGGTGTTTGCATTGGAAGGGATAGTGTAATAGGATAGTCTCTGCACAGACAAAATATCTGCCTGGTCCTGAGCCTCAAAGGATAATATGGGAGAGAAAAATCAGCTCCTCCCTATAAACAGGAGATCCCGGTACCTTATGAGGAGAAAGAACTTTACCTTCCCAGCCATCTTTCCGCTTCTCTGGCAGCAGATGCTACACACAGCCTTTCTTGCTGCAAAATAACAACAATTTCCACTAAGCAGTTTGCTCAGGAAAAGCCACCTCCCACCTGTAAGGGCTACAATTTGGCACCGTTCAGCCCAGCTGGGGATAATTTACTGTCCGTGACACATCAGCCTGCGGGCAGCGAGGCAGTGTAGACTGTCCTATCGTGCTAGAAAATCCAGGAGGCTCCAACGTTCTGCAGCACACTTCAGCCAGGAGCTCAAAGCATCGCCTAGTTTGGCAAACAGTGCCGCTTATCTTAGGGCCTGAATTAATTAAGCCCTGAAATGCACAGAGTGAGGGATATGATGGTGAATTACAGCTTTCTTCTGGATCTCCTGGGTCCTGGGCTGGCTTCTCCACGAGTCTGAGCTGGCAGTGTCAAGGTAGAGCAGCCCAGAAGCTGCTTCAATTCAAACTGGCTGAAAAGAGCCATAAAGAGAAAAAAAAGAAAATACAGCTGAGAACAAAGCAAGTCCGTGGTGGTCTCCCTATGATGCTTTTACCACCTCCTTTAGCAGCAGAAAAATTGGCAGAGGACGCCTCCCTTCAGTCTGCAACAGAATTCACCTTGAGGCAGGATGATTCTCACAGGTTTGAAAACATCCGTGGTGGGAAAGTATTTGCATAGGTTAGGAAACATAATACGGCTGTGCTGGGATATGGGATGCTGCTACACTGGCTTTTGTTTCCACACTAAAGCAGTTGTCTCCAAGACTGGACCAAACCCAAGGCTCAGCATCTCCTACCGGTGTGGGGTATCATCCTCAGAGGTAGATGCTGCCGCCCAGGATCTAGGAGGAATTTTGCACATTGGAATACATGTATCTGTGCCAGGGACATGCAATCACAGAGGCCTTTGGCCATTCACACGTAAAATGTGGAGCAAACAGGAGAAACCTGCAGACAGATGGCCTACCTCTTTTAAGCAGCCCGTTCCTCTAAGCCATGCACACACCCAGATCCAGGAACTGGTTTTTAGTTAAAAACAAGAGCAGTTCAGAAATAGGTAAAGGGCTGTGCCTGATAAAGAACATCTCAGGATTAAGTGGTGGCTGCTTAATCCTGGCAATGTCGCATTCAAACAAGGTATGTAGGGGACTTGGGATTGGTGGTTTCAGAGCCATTCTCAGGGTGACCACGTGCAGCTGCTCTTTCCTAATGCAGCGCTATCAGAGGAGGCAACTCATTTACTGCTGCACCTACAGCAGCTGGTTGCAATGCTCAGGTCTCTAAAAAAAACCTGACCCTGCAGCCCCCAGATGGTACCTGAGCCCTGACTGGAGGTGGATGCCGAAGGACCTGAGCCCAGAAGATGTTTGCCTGTGGCTGCTTCAAGAGGTTCCTGGCAAGGGGAAGAACTTCATCCTTTTATAAATACCGATCCTTTTCAATAGCCCTTAAATATTTTCAGGGTTTCATTTCTGTTTCTTCAGGGAAAAAAAAACCTGAAGAAAAGCCTTGAGGATGAGGGAGACCTTGATCTTCCCATTATAATTAGAATTTGTAGTAAAAAATCCCATTTTGTGGAACTGCTCTAATAGCCATCGATTTCACCTTTGACCCTGCAGACCCTGCAAGGTGCCCTACAAATCATCATTAGAAAAATAGTTCCTTTCAGATTTTTAAATAAAGTAAATCTAAAAGAAGGGTCTTGCAAGCCCGTAGACAAGTTGGAATGCAAATGATGGGATCAGGGCAGGACAAGTGAATTGCAGAGTTTACACAGCATCCAGAAAAGTTGTCCCAGCTTTGCACATCAGACATGTCAGGTGGGACCAGGTTCACCCCAGGGTCCAGATCCACCCCCAGGATTCAGGTCCCTCGAAGAATCTGTGGATTTTAAATTTTTCATGGGATGGATGGTGTTAGAAACCTTTCTTTGGTGACATTACTAAATTGGTTAACTTGTTAACCAATCAACAGATATTCAATGAGAGTCCATCGTGTTCAATAGAAATAGATCTTTATTAATAACATGCACATCATATATATATATTTAAAATACATATACATTTTTCTACTGTTCACTTTAGAAAACAATTTCATAAAAACCTTTAATCAGGTCCCAAGTAATTTTAAACATTAAAAAGCCATTTTTTATTACAGAACCAGTAGGTATTATTCCAATTAAGTGGTGTATAATCACCATGTATTTAACGTAATGCAGGCTCATGCATTTCAATAGAAATAGGTGTTCCTTTTTCTGCTTTGTTAATCGTGTCAAATATATGATGATATACTTGACAACACCTGCCACAGTTGTTATACGCAATAGTGATTCCCTGCTGAGAGAGCGCTGTACAGATGGCATTTAAAAGCTGGAGACAATCTTTGTACAACTTTCTGAGTTCCTGTGAGGGGCACCTGGCGTTGTAGGTAACCCAGAACCCAGGTGTGACAGAAACCAGAAAAAAAAAAGAATTTCACAAGTGGCGTAGAGGAAAGCAATCTAAAAAAGAAGAGAAGAGTGAATTGCTGTATCCCCTCTGCTGTCATTGCAAACTGAGGTCAGGGTCGTGTTTCCTAAAGCCCCGCCAAGTACCGAACCGGATGTGTATAGACTGCGCAGAGTTACCAGCAATACATGGTTTGCAGATTTACAGGACATATACAAAGGCTCATATGTGGATGGGACTTTAAGGCACAATAGTCCATATACTCAACACATTCATTGAAAACAAAAGTTCAATTTACAGTGCAATATAAACGTATTCAAGAACTCAAGCGGCAGCTGGATAATCACTTTCACTGATAATTAGGCAATTGAGGAGTACTTCTGCGCTGCACAGCAGCCCCAGCCCTGCTTTCGCTCATACACATGCTGAGCATCAAGCACACAAGGAGCCTCTCTGACTTCGGCGAGACAATCTGTGCAAAGAACGTTCTATGATAACTGAAGTGTTTACAGGATCACGGCCCTAAGAGTTTTGAGCATCTGCACCAGGTCATGGCAGCAGAGATGCTGTCCCGCTGGGGCAGGCTGCCTCGAGCCGTGTGCACCCCTTCAGCCACAGCTCCAGATGGTGATTCCATGTACTCACCCACACCCCCAATCCGCGCCTCCCGCGGAGCCACCTCTGCCCCTTTTGCAGCCAGGGTCAGGCACAGCATTTACAGCCAGTTAGGGAAAAGCGGCACAAAGACAACTTAACTCATTGAAACACTAATTACAGTCCAGTGTTGCTGCCATTTCAAGACAAAAATGAATTGTCCTAAGCCAGTCATTTTCAAAATCATTACCAAGTCTGTCCTTGTCACCCAGCTCATCTATATTCTCTCTGACGAATATACTATCTCCAAGGCAACTGAGTCAAAGGAAAGGACTTTCTTTACATCCAGTGCAAACATAGCCCATATGTGGGAGTTCCTGCTGCAGTCATAATAGAACATATATATATATATATACATATAAATCTGTCACTGAAAGCTGACCACCTACAGACAGATTCACACATCAGAAGCCAGAAGAGCTGAATTGTAGCTACAAATCCAAAAAAAGAAAAATCACTGCATGTAGCTGTATTAAAATGCTGGTACCCGGTAACTTGGTAACTAAACGTCAAAATCAATATATAATTCAAAAAGTGTCAAATTAAATATTTCAGGAGTCACTTGCGATGTTATTGCAGCTTTGTACTTCTTTATCACCCCATAAACTATGGATTCTAAGCACTGAATTAGAACGTTTCAGACCCATTTTTCAACAGCACAAATTACTGTGCGAAGTGGAAGGCAGTAAAAACTTCAGCAGAATTAAAATATTTAGAGTTGTAGACTTCTGATTCAACTTCCTAGCAAAAAAATTAATGCTAAAAACCAACCTGTTTTCTAGAAAGAAGCAATTAATTTTAACAGGTCCTAAAGCAGGCAGAAATAGAAACAAATCAGACTATATTTTTTTCTTCAAGAAAACAAAAGATGGAAAAACATGAGTAAAATATCATCTTCTTTCACAGGTAGCCCAAGGATCTTCATTAACTGATCCAGTTATCATAACACTCTATCAGAGAAGCTTTCAATGGACAAGAAAGTATCGGCCCATTCCAGTAGATCAAAGAAGTTACTCTTCAAAGATGAATCTGACAGGGCCAATGGGTTTTTTTTCAGGGAGGTTTGAAGAGCTATTTCATTCTATTCAAACATTATTATTTTCACATTAAAAGTTTTGGGTTTTCAGACCAGAACCATCCTCTGAATATAACAAAGTAGGTCCATGAAAGAAAAAAAAAAAAGCATTTTAGCATTTCACGTAGCTGCTAGATCACCGTGAATTCAGGCAAAAATGGACATGAAGACAAAAAATGCATATGTCAGATCAATTCAGAGTGGAAAATTACATAGCTTCAGAAATCAGAAGACAGAAGTAATTTTCTCTTCCCACCCAGCAGTCTTCAATATCCCTACCCCAGCCTCTCATTTCACATGAGGCACATAAGATGCCAGTGGAGGCCAGAGAGCTCTTTGGGGGATAATGGCACCTCTCACAACAATCATCACATCAGCCACCCACATCCCGCCCAGCAGTCTTGCTGCCAGCTTTTACTGGTGGAATTAGGGCTGTTCCACACACCTAATAATTAGCCTGGCCTTTCTCAGCCAGTCCCTGACAAGAAGGACACAGCCACTTCTAGCTGGAGATTTCTCAAAGTATGCCAAATGTGAGCTTAATCATTCACGTTGTTTTGGGCTGGTGCAAGCCCAGGGACAGCAGGAATATAAATACGCATAGTCAGGCAGCTCCGACACCGAATTACACTGACAAAGGGTTTCAAAACACCCTTTTGTAAGAGACAAGTAAATATGCCTTGTCTCAAAATAAAAACAAAAACCTGAGCATTCATCATGACTAACATCACCTCCCAAACAGCATTGCCCTGTTTTTCCAGCCTTCCCACAATATTTGTGCTGCTTATGTTCTCCAGTTTGCAGGTTGTCCTTGTTTTGAATTAGATTGTTGCCTTTTTTTTTAATTGTAAAAAATATTTGGATTTCCCTGTTTCCTTCTGTCTCCTAAACCTGTACTGACTTCTAAGTAGTGATACCAGAGTTAACTTTGCTCTTCTCACCTCCTGCTTTTGCCTTTCTGTCTTTTCTCCTGCACTAACATGTGCCTGAAAGCAGCAATGATATGTGCAACACACACAACTAGAATGATCTGAGCAGGGTTACGGAAGGATCCTAGATGATGCACATCCCTGGCAAGCAATGGTATTTGTTCGTAGTCTATAATGCTTCGGAAATAGCATCATCTGCATGAGCAAAGCCTTTCAAAATAAAAAAAAATAGGTTATTAGATACATATCTGCCTCCAGCTGAGCGTGCACTATTATTTACTATGCTTTGAAGCTTTAAAGTGGTGATAGCCAGTGAGGCAAAGCTGGTTTCTTCACTGTAAGCCAACAGACCTGTAGGATTCTGACAGGCTTTGGATCATCTCATATATTTGTTCAGCAATTCTGGGATGCGAGTAATCCTCAGGTGAACTGCAGGCGTATCAGTAACGGATAGTTTACAGGCTCGTTAATCACATTTCCCTTGGTTATAGTGCAATCTTTGCTTTTGACCCCATTGCTGGAGCATCATCTTTCCCTTATGTTACTCTTTGGTATTTTCATGACATAGCTTTGGCAGCTATAAAACTTTCCACTTGTAGACATCAATTTGCTGAACATCTCTCATGCCACAGCTTCTGAAATATATATTTACATATTCTGAGGTCAATTCCCAGATTGAAATTAGACATTTCACTTAACCTGAAACACTATTACTAATGCTGAGTAGTTTTATCAGGAGAATCTCTGCAGTTTCACTAGCATCTGTCAGATACATTCAATCTCTATCTGTGAGAGTTATCATTGTTTTTCTGCCTTTTATATTCCACATAAAAAGAAATTACTGTCTATTCCCTGGCACCAACGGGAACCTCTGGCCAAGCAGCAAATTAGCATGCAAAAAAAGTATCAGGGAAACAGCTAAGGAAAGAATCAAATTAAGTTAAGTAAACACTGATGATGGGCTGAAGAAACAATCTTTCCTGTGAGTCTTTCTGGTTTGTATTAAAACAGCAAAGTAGATATCAGCTAAGAGATAATATAAGTAAAAGGTGAATGCAATTATTTGAAAAAAAAACCTAAAAACCCAAATCCAACTTGAAAGTCTCAGTACAGAGTGTCTTGTAAGTAGCAAGTGAGTTAAGTCTCTGAAAATTCTAAGCAAAAGGCTGTTTCCTTTGGCACTGACTCCTTCATGGTCAAAGCATTTCTCAAAGATACTTTCTAGCTGTACATTTACAGTAAATAACTTGCATTTTACTCCTCACTGTTAGACTACTCCACTGCTTTGGGGTCTTCCCTTTCATTAGGGATGGCATAATTTAAGTATAAAGTAATTTTGAACGTTTGTATTTACACACAGATAACTTAAATGCAGCTTTGTTTCTACAGAAGACGTTGTGCACAGTCTCTGCAGATAAGGACCTTCGTATTGCACCAGCTCTGTGTGTACGTCAAGGTACTTCATAACCAGGGAGTTAACAGCGGGGACTGCAGAGCGTTATTCAAAGTACCTCCCACTAAGCTCTGAACACATCCACCTTTGATCACAAGTATATCTGCAATTAGTGCCTCATCTTATCATCTCAATAAGCAGTTCAAGCATTCAGAAACAAACATCAGTGGGTCTAACAGCTACTTTAATTCATTTTATAAATAAGCAATTGAGAATTTTGCTCCAAGTGGCTGCTTGTGTAGCCCATTCCATAAACGGCGGCATTCTCTGCAGAGTAAGGCACGATGCGATACGAATGCAGCTCTTCATAATAGAGCGACTGGGAACAGCACTCCTGTACCATAAACTTCAGCCGTTTTCGTGCATCAGAGTAAGCAGTCCTATAACACGGAGCCTCCTTAAAGTATTCATAGCTCTCCCTCTCTGTCTCTAGGTGAATCTTCCTCAACAGATTGTTAATTAATACAGACCTACGGAGATAGGCTTCAGGGTCGTCCAGGAATCGGAGTTTCTGGAGAGAAAGTTTTAGAATACAAGTCCGGTCCTCAGGTAGTATCAGGTGCTGAGGAGTAAAAAGCAAATGAAAGGGTCTTTAGCATCAAGGAATAAAACCAAGGAAGGATGGAGTCTGGAATGAGAGAGCTACTTACTTTTGGACAATACTCATGGTAATCTTGATGTAAATGTTCTTCTTCTGCATATTTTCTCTTAAAATAGGCTACTTTCGACGTCGTTAATGTCTTGGGTAGGCCCCGATCAGATCAGCTCTGCACAAAATAAGAGGAAAAAGAAGCTCAGTGATGCTTGCTGTCGTGGTGGCTGTGACATCACGATCTGCGGTGTACAGAGGTGCGGGAGGTCCAAAGGTGAAATTCAACCAGAACAACATTCAGTCTCAACCTGCAGCCTACAACCCACTGGAAAAAAAATTGAGGATGGCAAATCTGAAGGCATTTATGAGCAGCCACCTGTAGGATTGCCAGCACAGCAAGCTCTGCTCCAGAGTGATAACCGCAGCACTGGACAGACACTGCCACTGCTGGGCAGGGTTCCCAGGTCCTACAACTGTGCACGGTGTCTCTGGCCAGCTGCAGCCAAGCAAAGCAGAGCAAGAGAGATGCCCAAGCTGGGAAGGTATCCATGCACTACAAGAGGGACCAGGATGTGGCCACTCATCTGCAGAACTGGGACCCCTGCGCCACACTTCTCAGGGGGAACTGGACAAAGAATGGGTTTTACTTTCCACATACCATGCACAGAGCTCGGTGTCTTTCCCTGGAAAACAAGTACAGAGCATATGCACTAGATGGTAGCATCGTCCCAGAGAAGCAGGAGAACCCCAGCTCAGTGGGAGGATAATGAAGCTGTTCGGTTTCTGTGTTGTTTCAGTTTTTCAGAGCACAGAGAGTGAGACACAGCCTTTGGGCTGAGAGAAGGGACAATTGGGCTTTTATCTTGTGACAAGAGCCCAGAGGAGGTCTGCTCCTCAAGAGCAGAAGCCTGCAGATGACCAGGGCTCTCTGCACACCAGCAGCCAGGCTGGCTGCTCCAAGCTCGCTTATCTCTGTAGAAAGGCAACAGGGTGTTAATTCAGCATCTTAATGAGATCTGTACCTTCAGTGGTATTCGATCTGGTGAACACTAGGTTTCTGTGAAAGCTAGAATTGTGTTTTGCTTTCCTATTCACTAAACAACACAAGGAGGCGAGCACCTTTACAGGTTGCATCATCAACTCCCAAACCTCTGTTCTGCAAGTAATTTCTGCTGTTTGCGTTGAAATGCATTATTCTTAAAAAAAAAAAAAAAAAAAAAAAAAAAAACCCACCACCAAAAAAAACCCTTATTATGCTGACATTTAAAGACAGTCTAGTGAAAGAAAGTATTCAAAGCCATTTTTTAGAATAACTCAAAGTCAGGTCCTATGGGATGTGTTTTCTTCCCCACTCTGAGATCTCCTTATGGGGACATTTGAAACTCAGGTTTTCTGAGGAATTAAAGGGCTTGGTTCTGGACTTCTTCTCTGACACAGTAGAAAAGCCAAAAGTCACATCCAAAATGTGGATCTTGTGTCACTGGAAGGATCCTGCTGTGGCGCGCTGAGGGCTCCTTGAGTTTTATCTGCAGGTGGGATTGAAAAGATACCCACACGACTATTTCAAGGACTGGTGACATCTCTTCTTCACTAGCAGGAAGGAGTAACATGTTCCCCTTTCCTTCATCTAGATCAACAACCCATAAGAAGGGGCTAGGGAAGAAATCACTTATAAGAGAGTTTTCCTATGTTTTCTCCCTGAATTTCAAGTTTGTGAGGATGGAGGTTTCCCATAAAGGATATTTTAAACCTGGGCAGGGAAGTCTCAACTGGTGCATTAGTACCTCATTGGGAGCCAAGACCCTCAGCCCTGCTCTAGGACCCTGCTCAAAGTGGATTGCATGAAACAACAGCATTTCCCCAGGAGAGGGACCATCGAGTTGCATTGACAAAACACTGCGTTTTAGTCACCATACACACCAGAGATGCTCCCTGCACAAACCTCAGGGGCAAAGGTACAGCTGCGGTCTTCACAGGTCTGTTAGCACTGAGTAACTTCTTCCCTGGTGGTTTTCAGTGAAAAGGCTGGAAGCAGAGACCTAGCACTGTGTGCAGTGCAAGCAGAAATTAGCCCAAATGCAGGGCTAAGAGACAACCACAGCATGCAGAGCATCAGAGCTCAGTCCTTCAGCTCCACTGGCTCCATGCAAACTTCTATGCTCCCAGCCACAGGAATTCCTTTCCCTGTCCTAGAGATGGAGGGTGACAGTGAGACACTAAGCATCCCCTGAGTATGGGTGGCCCTGGAGATACCAGGAAACAGCATGGAGCCAGGTGAAGGCAAGGAGCCTCTGAAGCGCTGGCATCCTGACCCAGGGAGGAAGAGCGGGCTGCAGTTTGGCACATGCCACGGGGTAGGGGCTGATGCCGCCTGGCAGAAGCAGATAGAAAGAATTGTATTTTGCAGACAGACATGTATGACCATCCTGGCAGGATGTTCATCAAACATCCAACTGGCACCATCTTTCTGGGCTTACATTCAACACCATCGTGTGACATAACCTTTGGGTGCAAAGTACTTGGCTGTATTTAAATTGTTAAAGACCTTACATCAGACAAAGTGGCAAATTTATAACAACACTCTATAGCCTGGTTTAGTAGTAAAGAAGGGAAATAAGCAGCAAAAGAACACCGGGGAGCACCTCTGGGCTGTAAGGCTGGTTTAACTGTGTTCCCACTTGTAAGTGTAAGGCTACACTCTAAGAGCAAACTAGCCACAAACTGTTTGAAGCCATGGTAGAGTTAGCAAATTACAACAGTTCCAAGTGTGCAGGGGCTTGGGGCACCCACTTCCCCAGCCCAGCACTCCCACAGTTTGTCATGGGTGGCTCAACTTCTGCCTCCTCTCTCTAGGCGGGAAGGGGTGCTGCCTTCACACCTGCAGCAACAGGATGGGAGAGAGAACCAAAGGCAAACAAGTCCCTTTGGCTGCTCCACAGAAGCTCGAGGTATGCTCTTGTGCTGCCATCCCACCACCCATCTTGTTGTCACCATTGTGTCTTGTGGCTGCTGGTGATGTCCACACCCGCCTGCATGTGCAAAGCAACATTAGCTGTGCCCTTGCACCGTGCCCTCAACACCAGCACCAATCCTGATGCCTACAAGGGACCCCTCTCGCTGGAGGAGGATTGCAAGGACCAAGCCTTTCTCTAACATTTATCTTGAAAGTCAGAGCGGACTGGCTCTGTGCATGCCTAAGAGCTGGGTTCACAGGCATATAAGGCTGTAGTAATGCCGCAGTGAATCAGACCCTGAGTGTTTTGTTTAAATATAAACATATTGAATCAGTGCTTTTTGTGTAGAAGGCTATTCCCGTGAGCCAAGTGTTTTGACAGTTACAGCAAGGTGGTATGAGTCACTGCCTCTGCCTCAGTCAAGCTCAGAGACAGATACATCTTAATCACATTACGTTTTTTCAGCGCTACACCACAAGTCAAGGCACAGGGCCAAATTTCCCTATGGGGACTAACCAGCGTAGCGCTGAGTCCTGAGTGTGAGGTTTGTCCTTCCAGAGTGGATGAACCTCGGAAAAGCGCATTCAGCATCTCCATAGCATTCAGCTGCAATCCCTCTGCTAGTCACCAAGGACTCAGTAAAATTTGCAACAGCAGGCAGCGCTGCCAGGGCTTGGGGGCCACAGGGCAGGCACTGCCTGCTCACACTTGCCAATGTTTACACCCCACCGGTGCATGCCTGCTCTGAATGCGTGGCACATCAGAGCACGGCGGCTGTAGCTGCCATTAACGCTAATGGAAGTTTCAAGCATAAATCCCACACGCGGCAGTCAGGGAATAGAAGGCTCTGTCTCGAGCCTGGATCTCTCAAATGCAGCTTCGTAAGGTCTTTAATTGTACTTTCAGACGAGCAAAATGTGCCTGTTCCTATTTATTTCTAGAGGAATAATTACAGTGCTCTATGGTGTGGTAACGACACAGTTATTAGGCGTGTTTGGACAGAAGGTTATCTTATCTAAATTGGATTGGAAATAGATTTATAACACGGAAACTTCACAGTTGAACTGCAAATTGCAACAAATTCTCTTCATCACCCTAGCGACAGAACCCCCTCTTTGGCATGAATTAGTGCCGGGTGATTTCCACAGGGCTGCAAGCTAGCCCAGTCAGGAGGCAAGACCGGGTTTAATGAATGATTCAAGACTCAGGAAAAAAAACAAAGCTTGTGCTTTTCCATCTCAGGCAACGGAGAGGATCTGCAAGCCCTGGATATGCACCAAAGCTTGTACGTGAGACCTTGGGAGTGTTCCCACACCTGCATGTGTCTCCACCTCTCCCACCTTTCCTCAGGGAGAAAATTCATCCCTGCCTGCTCAGTGCTGCAGGGAAAGGGGTTGTACGAGCTAGTACTAGTGGCTTGTTGATGCAGATGTCTGCAGGGGGCAAGCACCGAGGCTCACTGGCCAAAGCAGACCTGCCAACACTGCACGCACAGAAGGTGGTGAGTAAAATGTGCCAATGCCCTGCAGGGTTTCCTCTCACAGTGTAAGGGAAGATGATCAATATGCAAGCTAAAGCTGGCTGAGACGGAAACCATTTCTGAGCATCTCTTGCATGCACAAATAGAAAACCTGAGGCTTTCGAGCAGGCAGAAATTGGAATTTGTTATCAGCAGGAGACATGAATTTGACATGGCAGGAAATATCATCACGTCCTTGCAACTGCTGTCAAATTGCAGAGATAAATTTCCCCATCTCTTACCTTAGCACCGCTCACAATTAGAGAGTGCTCAGCTGAAACCCTCCACTGACTTCACATGCTACGCTGTTGCATTTCTCCTCTTCAGGGACAAGAAAAGCAGCCGGTCCCACTGTGAGATTCCCAGTTGATAATGCAAAGCTACCAGACCACAGGCAGATGAACATGTGGATCAAAAAGACTTGCCAGCCCTAGGATTTCACACGGACTGCCAATCAATTGCAGTCCTTGCAGAGTATCGGGTCTCATACATTGCTCAGGCAGAAAGACTCCCCTTTAATTGACCTGTGGAAAGGTAGAGACCCACAGCCCTGCGTTGTCTGCTGGCTAGAACTGCTGGCTTTGCACTTCAAAACTACCTTTCTTTTAGTTTGCTAATTGCTTTGCAGATTTCCCTAATTGCAGATTCTCCCTGGGCACACGGGTGCGCAAGCCGCGAGCATCTGAATAGCTCTCATGGGTGCATGAAGACACGAGACTTAATGATGGAGTGACTATTCCTGTCTCACTTCTTGTAGTCCCACTGCTTTTATCAGTAGAATAAAATCATAAGTCCAGCTCCCCCCTCTCTCAACGCTAATCCAAGTAATTTCCCTCACTCTGAAAGCAAGCCCGACCAGCCATAGTCTGCAAACTTGTTAGTTACCTGAGGATGCGGAGTCAATCTGCAAAGGGTCTTTCTGGGATAATCTCAGCAGTTCTGGTAAGATTTCCTCCTCGTACGGGCTCAGCGAGCATTTCTGGCAGCACAGCACTGCTGAACAGTTACCTGCCGTGATGGATCAAGGAGAAACACACATGGTTCAGGTGGCAAAGTCAGGACATATACGGCAAGTAGCTGGATCACAAGAGAACAAAGTGCTATTTCAGCACCGTCACAGGGCTTAATAATAGGAAAAATCAGAGTTCTGCTGTCGCATTCAATTCTCTCACTTCGACCTTGCTTCCCTTTCAAACATCAGGAAAGTAAAATAAAACACACAAAAAAAAATTATTTTGGTCTCTCAGTGGTACAGCTGTAATCCTTTCAGGGCAAATGCTGCAAAAATACAGCTTGCTCCTCTACATATTCGGAAGTTTCCTGAGCTAGAACATAATTACTGCCCTGAGAACCACCTCATAAAATGGCACATTATTTTCTCAGTTAATTCTCGTCAGCCTTGGAGGAAAGCTAAAGGGTTACTATTAAGACCACACCATTATTTAGAGCAATAGCATTAATTTCCTATCATACACACACATACACTCCCTTACTGCCTGTAGAGTAATACGGGTCTGGGGAAAGTCAGATAAGTATTTTTATTCAACCGAATTATTCCAGTGTGCATGTTTCAGTCTTTGCCTTACACACGGTACAGTTCCTGGGCTGCAAGTAGATGCAGCAGCATCCGAACGATGCTTTGCCTTCTATTAGGACTATTTGGCACACTGTAGTAAGAATATTTCCCACTCCAGGGTGAAAAAGATCACAGATACGCATGAGCATACTCGAGCTCTGCACTTCTAGGTGTGTATACAGAGACACTCGTACTTCTTATGTAAATGAATGAAAATAAACAGGTCTAAATCCTGCAAGAAAGAAAGAAAGAGAGCCCACATGTGTGCGTATTCACGTCTCGCAGCTATAAGATAACTATATTTAGAAAGTTGTCTCATCCCAGAGGATGATACTACATTAACAGGCAATGAAAGAGTAGCTATGGTTACTTTCCAGAGTTCCACTTTGACCGTAAAAAGATGACTCTGATTAAAATGACCTTTTGTAGAGCATGCTAGAGCCAAGCAGAGCGGCAGGCGTCTCTGCCCACAGCCCGTAGCACTGCGGGATGAGTGGAGAGCCTTTCTCTCAGCTCTTTGCCCTCTTCCACAATGCACCAAAGCCGAGACCTCACAAACACACACAAAACTTACTCCTCACCAACAGCCACCTGCTAAAGCCATTTTGGCAGATCCCACCAGCAAAGCCTAATGCCAGCTCGCTGTCATGGACAACACTACGGACAACACCAGGATTCATTATTCCCAGTCACCGCCAGCTCCACAGAACTCACCCAGCGAGCTCCAGCTCCAGAGGGAGGGCTGCTCCCCTTTCTTCCTTCTCTGCCCAGAGCCTCCTGCTCCTCCTGGAAGAGATGGTGGCGGTGGAGGTGGCGGTGGTGGTGGCAGCTCCTGCGGGTCCCTGCAGCCACTGAGGAGCGCATCACCTCCCGGCCGTAGCCCGCGAAGGTGGGTGCCCAGATGTTCCCGGCGCGGATTGGTCCAGCGGGAGCAGATGTTGCCCGGTTGCTAGGAGCGTTGCTAGGAGCGTTGCTAGGAGACGGTGACGCTCTTTCCATCACTGGCGCGAGTCGAAGCCGCGGTGAGGGAGGGAAGAAGGGAAGGAGGGAAGGAAAGGAGGAGGAGGGAAGGAAAGGAGGAGGAAGTCCCGCCACCGGGATGCTCAGTGTAGGGACGGGACAGGGCGGGCGGGACCGGAGGGTAGAGAAGGTGCCGCGCCTCAGAGCTGGAGAGGCGATGAGGAGCTGCTGCTGCGGCAGGGGATGGGGATGGGGATAGGGATGGGGATAGGGATGGGGGTGGGGATGGGGATGGGGATGGGGATGGGGATGGGGATGGGGATGGGGATGGGGATGGGGATATGGATGGGGGTGGGGATAGGGATGGGGATGGGGATGGGGATGGGGATGGGGATGGGGATAGGGATGGGAATGGGGATGGGGATAGAGATGAGGATGGGGATGGGGATGGGGATGGGGATAGAGATGAGGATAGGGATGGGGATGGGGATGTGAAGTGTCCGAGCTAGGAGGGAGCAGCTCCGTGCCTCAGGCTGCAAGTGGAGAGCAGGAAACCTCTCATCATAGAACCATAGAATCATAAAATCACAGAACCATAGCATCATAGAATAGTTTGGGTTGGAAGGGACCTTAAAGCCCTTCCAGTTCCAACACCCCTGTGCCATGGGCAGGGACAGCTCCCACTAGCTCCGGCTGCCCAAAGTTCCATCTGCTCTGGCCTTGAACACCTCCAGGGATGGGGCAGCCACGGCTTCCCTGGGCAACCTGCGCCAGTGTCTCACCACTCTCATGGTGAAGAAATTCTTCCTAATGTCCAGTCTAAATCTGCCCCTCTCCAGTTTCTACCCATTGTCCCTCGTCCTATCACCACAAGCCTTTATGAATAGATCCTCCCCAGCTTTCCTGTAGCCCCTTCAGCTACTGGAAGGTCGCTATAAGTTCTCCTCTGAGCCTTCTCTTCCCCAGGTTGCCCAACTCTCTCAGCCTGTCAATGTAGAGCATTCAGCCATCAGGGCACGCTAAAAGACATATGGGGAAAAAGCGGCAGCCGCAGGGGAAGAGCAAAAGCAGGGAAACATAGCAAGGTGCCTTGAAGGACTCGAGGGAGTGATGAGCCTGATTTGGGACTGCTGGTGGTAAGAGCTGAGAGCCAAGATCTTCCACTCTCCCTCTGGGTCACACACTGCTTCTCTCCCGACATGTATTGCTCCCTCCTTCCCCCATGCCCACCACCACATCCCAGCTCACTGGCCTTTCCCTGAGCCTTTGGGATGCCCCACCACAGTGCCCTGGATCTCACCCTGGCATGTACACCCATGACCCCAAAGAGGCATCACAGCACTCTGAAATCCCATGACCAGAAATTTGGGATTGTTGCAGGAATAGAAGCCATGCAGTGAAACAAGTGAAACCTCCTCTTCTTCCTTTCCTTCTAAGAAAGCTGGGAAGGGGCTCTTTATCAGGGAGTGCAGGGATAGGATGAGAGGGAATGGTTTTAAGATGAAAGAGGGAGGATTTGGATTAGATATTAGGAAGAATTTTTTTTTTATGAGGGTGTGGACACACTGGCACAGGTTGCCCAGGGAAGTTGTGGCTGCCCCATCCTTGGAGGTGTTCAAGGCCGGGTTGGATGGGGCTTTGAGCAACCTGATCCAGTGGGAGGTGTCCCTGCCCATGCATGGCAGGGGGGTTAGAACTGGGTGATCTTTAAGGTCCCTTCCAACCCAAGCCGTTCTATGATTCTTCCAAGTAAAACAGCAGGTCACTGTGGAATAGGGCAACTCTTGCATCTCAGCCAGACCCGGGGATTTTACTATTGAGCACTCTCCTTAGGGGAATAGGTGAGATATCAGACTCAGCCTACCCTCACTACCAATGGTCCAGCCAGCAAGGCTCAGAAAAAGCCTAAAAGGAGTAAGTAAAATCTTACCTCTGTAAGGCAGAGTGCACAAAGAGGGGAAATTCCCTTCCCAAAGATCCTAACTCTGTGAGTAGATACCGGCAGCCAGACGTATATTAAAGAAAATAAAATAGAGGATTTTTAAAACCAGTTTCTCCAGCCACCTATGTTTAGGGGTCTACTCTGTAAGAAGTGAGCCACTGCCAGATTTGGGAGAAGGGCTATCCTATCCTACTACTGAAGGTGACTCAAAGGCTCAGCCAGTGCCAAGAACAAGGAAGGGTGTTATGGGAACACATTCATTTTGACAGTATCTGAAGGTCCTGGGCAATTCCCTGTTTCCTTGTGATCTGGAAGATGGATGCTCCGTGCATGTGATAGTTGGGCATGTCACTGCTGGTAGGACACACAGAACTCCTCTCCCTCTGGTTGCTCCAGGGTGTCCGTGAAGATCCTGCAGAGCAGCATGCACCATGCTTAGTCCTCCTAACCCTTAGATGCTGAGAATGGAGGCACATTTCACTTGGCATTCATCTAATCTCATTCAAATTTTAGCAAATCGAGGCTTGGCAGGCCCGAGTCCCAGCTAACACACATTAGCACAGCAGCCTCAGACCAGTCACTCCACTGACTTGGAGTATCTGATTGTATTTGGTACTCAGTATGCACTGACATGCACGTGCATGTACACAGATCCTCTGCTCTTTGCAGTTTGTGAAAAGGTCAGTCACAGCCATATATTTATTTCAAATTATCTCTGAAGCTCTGCTTCTTTTATTGAGAAGTCAAATGAACTCAAACTAATTTCAGATTTGAATTTCCTAGGACAATAGGAAGGCACTGGAATTTAATTGATTTTGATTACCTGCCTTATTATTATGCTGCCAGTAGCGATAGTTCAGGTTGGTGTAATTTTAAATCTACTGTGAGATGAATCTGACATTTCTCTGCTGCTGAATAGAGGACTGGAGCGATTCTTCACCTCTTCACAAAGATGTCATAATTAATTCAGCAATATCACTTCTGTAAGCGGAGATAGAAAAGGAAGACACAGAAGCACCTATTCTGCGTCTCAGAGCTGAATGAATGACAGCTTTAGTTACTCCAGTCTTCCTGAAACTGTATTTTTTTTAACATTCAACACAATTTCTGCTACAAAGACACATCTTCCTCTCTCCTGTCAGCACACAAGCAGGACTTACTAGCCGGCAAACAATTTACAGCTAAAAGGTCAGTTAATCTCTCCTCAGCTGGCTCCAAGAAGCCTTTCCATCCCCTGATCAGCGAAGAGCAAATTCTTTACAATGCAAGTCTAGATGCTATTCTTTGTGCCCTTTCTGAAGGGGCAAAGAGCACAGGGAAACAGAGCCCCTGTCTGTACAAACCAGCACTGCTCTGCTGGCTGGAAGGGACCTCCATCAAGATGAAAAGCAGATGCTCCATCCCATCCAAATCCATCCCTTTCTTCTTGTCATGGGAGCACAAGAGATCACCTCCCCTTTTCATCTGAAGTGGAGCATTCTCTTTTACCAAGGATGCCTGGTCTGGAATCACTGCTCATTCAAAGCACACGATGTTTTAATGTAATGGAAATTAAACAGAACCCTGAACTGGGACCAAAGTCTCTATTGACAGTGATATTATTTTAAACGATAAGACTTAACAGTGTACTGAACAAGATAAAACCTGGACAGGCAGACAATAGAAGAGTAGCTTTTTTTTTTTGCCTTCTTTTTTAGTCTTTTGAAAGCAAGATTGCCTAGCATAGTCAGTGCTATAATAAATATATGTTTTTAAATGGTTTAGAGCAATTGGGAATAAAAAAACCCAGAACATCAGCATTTGCTTTATTTTAACTGCCTCCCAGAATTAGAAAAAAACAGTTCCTTCATTTCAAAGCAGTTACATCTCCTCAAGACAACTTTTAAAGAAAAATGAATTAAATTAATGTGCCCTTTTGAATTTAAGCACCAAACATTCAGAAGATGTCTGTATAGAAGCACCAGTCCTTCCAGGCAGCATATACCTACACACACACTGTATTTCTAAACACGCTACGTAGAAGGTATTATTTTCAAAAGACAAAATGTACCTGAAATGTTTAGCATTTGTACCTGAAACACTGCGCAGTTTCAGATGTGAGGAGTTACATTCTGGAACAATTTTTATCCCTGGCCTGGCCCACTCGGCTGCCTCTGACAGACAAAGACCCTCAAGGGCTTTCCCAGCCATTGGCTTGTCACCTCAAAGGGAGACAAGTAGCTTCAGCTTCTGGACCGTGTTCATGCCTCTCAACAGTTGGCCCACTTCAGAGGGACCTGATGACTTGGGAGGCTAATCCTGCATGCATCTAAAATGCAGCCTTTGCATTTAATCCTAAAAGACCTAAAATTCTTTCTCCTGTTTTTCCTGTACCAGAACTCTGTTTTTCTGCTCTATCTTACAATTCACTGTACAAGAATATTTGTCAGCATTTTTGAATTTGTTGATGTTTTTACATTTATAAAACCTTCAAAAAGTTTCAGAAGCAAGCTGGGGGAGAACAGAACCAATGAAGCCCCTCTTCTTACACAGTTTGTGCTCTTTATACCTTCCATCATCCCCACCACCAACAATGAAATTCTATCGCATCTCCTGGGACAACTCCAACTCAACCAGAGACAGCACAAGAGGCAGTACACACTGTCACTGGTCCAGGGTGATGCACCAGTGTGCTGGACCTTCAGACAGACCCTTAGCCATCAAACCTACTTCTTTCTGCTTCTCTGTAAATGATCCTCTGCCAGGTGAAAAAAATACGTAGAAACATAATTGTGTTTGAGACCATTACCCTTCTTTCAAATGTGATTGAAATTGGCCAACCTGTTAAAAAATGATGATGCTGGGGGAGAGATCAGCAAAGAGACAGATGGCAGATGGCTCAGCTTCTTTAGCCTCAACTGAGCTGATTGAGAAGTGGGAATGCTTTCACCCTCTCATGAAAATGATATCACTCTTTCTTTGAAATTCAAAACTTAGTTTCCCGATATTATAAATGTGACTTTTCCAACCAGTCAAAATCAGGATGACATCAGTTATGTCTTAGCAAAACAATACTTGGTACATCGCCAAGGAATGAAGCTGCTCTGAGCAAGGACTTAAAATGCAGCTAGAGGAAGAACAGGATAATCAGAACAATAAAACCAACCACAGCTGAGAGACCCTGGGGAACCCAGTCAGATCTGTGTGTGCTTGTGGTGAGCAGTGGGCATCCCAGCAAAAGCAGCAACAAGTGGATTGCTAAACTCACCATTGTATTCGCACGGCGATGTTGTACACCAAGCATGTAGAAAGCCAAGTATTTTACCACTTATTTTATGGGCAGCCTTAGGCCAGTCATGTAAGCCAAGATGGTCAAATCTTGGCACAAAGATACATGGCTCGTTCTCCCAGTTCAATGCCAGCAGCTTCACTGTGCCATGTGCCGAGTTTGCACAGGGACACAGGCCTGGGGGAATAAACCAAACCCCTCTTTGATTGAAGACATCCACACAAGGCCATCATGAGGTTGTGGGAACTGTGAGGTAAGTGTGATGGCTCCAGCAGTGCCCAAGTCTTCTAGGGTAATTGCCAGTACCCCTCAGAATTTGATTTACATGTGAGAAATAGCATGGAGTAGGTGGTGGAATCGAGGCCGTGAGATGGGCAGGGTGAATTTTAAGTGGTTTTCTGAAAAATGCATGGAGCAAAATGGTATTAGGAATAACCAGGCCAGGAAAATGTTGTCCCAGTACCAACTCAAGCCACGTCATTACCTTGGCAGCAGTGCTCACCCAAACTCCCAAACCCCAGAACAACTTGCAAATAACATCTGGTTCTGCAGAGCCCCCTCTGTGCCCAGAGGAGCTGCCGGGGAGCTGACTGCAACCAAGAGCAAACCCCTCAGTCTCCCCTTTGCAGCCAAACCTGTTGCTGAGGCCCCCAGAAATGCAAAAATTTGCAAAATGTCACCAACATTTTCCCACCCTCCACCCCTCTCAGCTGAGCCTGGTTATCCCACCAACATTAGTCCTTAGCAAAAATACATATTTCATCACCAATTTTTACCAAGAAGGCTTTTTTTTTTCTGAATGCCTTCATTTCTCAGCAAGCCTCCTAGTGCCTCCATTTCCCTAAGGAAAGATGAGGAGCTCTGAGCTGGGTTTTCTGTGTACCCAGACACAGCTCAGATCAGCCACTATTGCTGGGACTTCCAGAAACTGAAGGTACCAAGTGTCACCAGAAAAAGAAACTATTTCTAGGCTGGTCCTGGAAAGCCAGCTCTGTGGATGCCAGCAGGGATTCAGGAATTGCGGTTTCTCATCTATCCCTCAAAGACAGCACTGCTGTTCTGAGAGAAATAAACCAACCCCAGTTCAAAATCACAGATCTGGAAATTCTTTTAGCTTCATTCTTCCTCTGTCTTTATGTAGATATGGACTACAACAGCGACCTGGCAGAAGCCCAGCACACATACAAATACATCATGACCAGAAATATGTGGAAGCATAAGTAGCCACCAGACAAAGACGTGCCCCCACAGCTGTGGTTATGTGCCTTGCCTCCTTTCAGCCCAATTTCAGTTCTTCAACCCAATGCCTGAGCTCTTACCTCTGTTTCCAAAGCAAGACACATCTGCCCCACGGCCACTCCAACCACTACAAGGGCATCTCTCAGCGTCTCTCACACCAGGATGTCACCAAAGCTGGTGTCTACACACAGGACCAATACTGGTGACACTGAGGCCCACATGCTCTGTTGCAGGTACCAACACATCCATGGGCATGTAGGAGAAACGATGTCTGGGTGACCATCACAGAGCTGGGTGCAAGGGTTGCTCTCCCCAGCTCTGGTTAGGGGATGGATGAGAAATCAAGGAACACCAGACACTGGCGCTTTTTCTTCCCCACATAAAGCTGGCTGAAGTTGGAATAGTGAGGGAAGAGGCAGAGACACTGCAGGATATGACAACCTCTTCAGTCTCCCAAAGACCCCAAGCAGCCTCTGCTCATGGCCGCAGGGTCCCTCTATCCATACAGATGGACAGGGGGACCAAAGCGGAGAGATTTCCCATTCCTCCCAGTTATGCATTATGTACCAGACACCCGCATCTTTGTTCTGAACGACGCACATCCACCTCTCCTAGATGCATATTCACTTGGTTCTGCCACAATACAAAAAAAAAGAAAGATACACCGGTTTTGCATGTCTACATGAGCCATCTGCTTCTATTTTATTGATAAAAACCTGTAACAGCAGCATTCACCAAAACAAAATAAGACTGTTTCTAAGGTGTGGATGGTTGCATGTGTGTGTGGATAATTTGAGCCCAGAATTCTGCAGAAGCTGGATTTAATGTTGTTTTTTTTTTCCCAGTCAGATATCATCTCGACATTAGTATTCCTGACGCAGCATATAATTAGCGAGAGGCAATATATTGTATGATCATGCACGTTAGCACTTAAGTAGAATAAAAATGTTTTATTGTCAAGTACATGAAAAGCTAAGAATAAACCCGTACCACTCTTCCTGTTGAATATCCAAACATCTTTTCATCATATTTTTCATCTTTTTTATCACAGTTTCACAATTCACATATCTCTTTCAATCACATACAGCAAGTGAAATGATGCTTAGACCATTCCAGTGGCCTCCACCAGTCAATACCAGTCATTTATTAAGTAGATTGAAGGTACAATTTTCAGTGCAAATCTTTGAAATTTACAAAAATGAGCAGAGTACATGAATTTGTTTCTTATAACCTTCACAGTATGAATAGTTCTCCTTTTATAGGTGTATTTATCATAAAAATAATTCAACAATAAATTTCAAGCTCTAGAAGACTTGTTCTCAAACCAACAGAAGTGAGGGACCTGGCATTGTTATTCATTTGTCTGTAGTGTTATTATTTAAAATGAGACTTTCATAGATAAATTTTGTGCTTCCACATGGCTGCCTGGGAGAGGAGAGCTGAGATCTCCATTACTATTGATGTACTCTCAGCCACAGGGCTAAATTACTCAGAATACCAACCAGTTCGCTACCTGCTTGTGGTCTGTGCCAAGGATATGACAGCAACGATAGAACAAAATCTTCCAGGAGGATTATTCTAATACACACCAGGAGGGAGATGCAGTAAGTGGGCTTACAATGTTGTCTTGCAGCAAGTCACCCCGGTACCGATGGATATCCCCTCACAATGCTGGTGGAGGGGAAGGACTACCACATTACAGGGAGCGTGGAGGAAAGAGGAGATGCTCAGCCATGGCATCTCCAGTGCCCAGCTGCGACTGCAAGAGCGAGACAACAAAACCCTGTACCTGCCAGCAATGGTATATTGTTCCAATACAGAAAGAAGCCAATACACACTAAAAATAACTTGTTATATACAGTATATTTAAATCAACAGTCAAATATATATCAAGATGTGCTTCATGCAGATACCTGGAGGCACTCTACTGCAAAACATATTTATATACACACACACGCATAAATGCCACACAGTATTTAAATGCTAAGTCTACCAAGTGATTACTTCATTTACTCTTCATGACAAACAAAACTCTCTGCTGGGAAAAAGTCAATGAAGTTACAGCTGAGAATACAGCCCAGTGAGACAAAAAAACACAGCAGTGCCAGCAGAGGACTGCAGGAGAGATGTGGTACTGGTTTAATTGGAAAACTTGTGCTTGAGGTGTCACATAGTGACAGCAAGAGATTGGAGGACAGGTTTTATCCTGAGCACCGTGAACATAAAATACTGCTACCAGGCACAGAACTGACTTGGAGCAGATCTCTACAGATATTAATGAGACGATGGGAGATGTGATGATGGGGAGAGCGTGAAAGAAAAGCAGCTTGGAACCAGACACAACAGGGACAAGGAAAGTTGGCAAAGTTATATGATTTTTTTCCCAGCTGCTAATGAGGAGAGAAATTTGCAATGTTCTCCTAAGTCCGAGAAATTAAGGGAGAGGGAAGTATTTGGCACAATATAATGCTTTCCTGGGTATGATGTTACAGCAGGCAGACACCTCCAGAGTAATTAGTATCTATTTGATAGTCAGGATGAAACACAGGAGCTAGGAGGTGACGTCCTCACCTCCTCGCACCTGCAGGTGCCCTGGAGGCTATCGTTTCTGTTAAACCACTTTTGTTACGCAAATTCAACAATCTGCTTTCTAGTTGTTTAAACAGACGAGAAAATAAGAGGTCTGAATAGAGCTTCATAGCTTGCATCTGGCTTTTGGCTTTCTTCTTCAACATTTTGCAGCCTCAGTAGCTCACAAGATTCAACACGGGTCTGTACAGTTTTTTGTTGTGCAAAGTGATGCAGAGTACCACAGCCCATGTGCATCAGTCAAGCAGCACAGATTTCCTTCATATAATCGTAGAATGGTTTGGGTCAGAAGAGACCTTAAAGCCCACCCAGTTTCAAACCCCTGCCATGGGTAAGGACACATCCCACTGGATCAGGGGCTCAAAGCCTCATTGAACCTGGCCTTGAACACCTCCAGGAATGGGGCAGCCACCATTTCTCTGGGCAACTTGTGCCAGTGTCTCACCACCCTCACAGGAAATAACTCCTTCCTAATACCTTAAATAAATCTCCCCTCTTTTGACTTAAAACCGTTCCACCACACCTTATCCCTGCACTCCCTGATAAAGAGCCCTTCCCCAGCTTTTCTATAGGCCCCCTTTAAGTACTGGAAGGCTGCTACAAGGTTTCCCCGGAGATCTTCATCAGTGGTACCTCACAGGATTCAGGTTTTACGTCTCTTTGATGGGCAATAACCAAATTCCACACAAGTTCCCAAATTAACATCGAAAATACCCAAACACTGGACTTGTATCTGCCTTATCCAAGTATTGAGTTTTCCCTGCTTTGTGTGTAAAGACCTGTCTAGTGAGAGTTTTCTCAGGGCATTTAGGTCTGCAGCGAGATCTCAAAACTTATCCTCTCATGAGGAACTCAGTAGGAGAGGAGGGGTTGAAATCTCACCTTCAGCCTTCTATTTCGGGGGAGCAGCACAGGGAGAGCCCAGCTGGCAGCTCTTCTCTTCCACCCTCATTTGCACAGATGGCTTGTGTGGAGAAGAGAGAGATTCTAATGTTAGAAGAGATGAATGGTATCTACCAAATTCTTTATCCAGGCTACAGTATTGACCTATATCTGCTCAATAAAGGTGAAAAAACATGGATAGCTGTGTGGGTTCAGCGGGAACATCTTCCTGCTGCCAGCTGGCAAACAGCTTGGGGATTACAGCATGAGGATTAATAGCCTTTGTCATTTTTAAGTGCAGATGCTAGCCTTACTCACATGACAGACTGATCTTCTTTGGATTCTGTGCCTGTTTGCTGTTCCAGAAAGATGACCTTGGGCTGCTGTGAGAGACAAAATATTTACACATTCATTCTAAAGGCCTATAGCACATGCTGCAGGAAGGCACAAGCTCACTCTGCACTGGAAAAAAAAAATGTTATATGCCTTCAGCAGACCTGGAGCTACGGAATCATGCACGGAAAGTGCGTTTCAGCTCAGGCTTGGTGCCACTGCAGCCCGGTATGCTGCTTTCTAGAGTATAGAGTGAGCAAACTCCCAGCTCTACAGGAGCACAAGCACACCAAGAGCCTTCCCTCCCTAACGCTTTTCCAGCCACTTCTTGGGGCTTTCATTTCTTGCACGATAACCTGTTAAATCTGCACCAGATTCCAAATAAACACCAAACCAACTATGTTGAATTATCCTGTATGTCTTTCCAAATTTTAGGATCTGTCAGCTTCTGGCTGCTTTTATCACAGAAGCAGACCAGCTGGGAGCCAGCATCACTGCCTGGGGGATGAGAATGTATTTGCTGCAGTAGCACATGCTGAAGGGAAAAACCTGCCTCATTCAAAGTGTGAGCTCTTCTACAAACTCTGGCTGCTTTCTTATTCCTCTCAAACCATAGTTACTAACACCACACTTAGTACATTTTAAATGGAAAGTGGATGCTCCTGCATACTAATTCTTTCAGGCTCTGTTGTCCTTTAACAGAACATGATGCTTATAAAAAAGAATAATAATAACGCAAACACAGAACAGGTTGTTTCCTCTGTCGTTAACTCGGTTGACATTGAAGTGAACGGGTGTCACTACTTCATAATTTTAAACTATCACAGCCCAACCAACAAGCTTCAGACTCCACGAGGACTAGAGATTAGGGAAACAAGGTCTTGATAATGAGCATCGTAACTTTAAGATGACCCTTCTAGGAGTAAGCTCCCATTGAGCCTAGAGATGATGCAATAGGGAAGACCTTAATCTTTCCTCAGCCTGTCTGTCCATCTTTTGTGCTGAAAGCAGAAGGCAGCTGAGAGGCAGAGACATGAACTGCAGGGATCATATAGATTAAAGATGATAATAAACACTGGAGTGGAAAGAAAGCTCTGTCGGCACGCTAGCTCCAAGGTCATCACCAGCTTCAACTGAAGGAGAAATGAATTGCCACCAGAGGAAATGCCTGCTCCTCTGCTAAGCTGTCACCTTAGGCTTTATGCTAGAGAAATGATCAATAGCAGCTGGCAGCCTTTGGTTCCGTGCGTCCAAGAACATCTAAAGACATTCATGACTGAAGATCAATCAGCTATGTAAAGCATCAAATACTTCTTGGGATCTGCAGCCACTAAAAATATATCTAAGTATTGTTCGCGTTCCCCAGGAGCTATACACTACCCTGCAAGGGAAACACAGACAAGCCAGAATGACAGGAGCTAACAGACCACTGCAGGGTCCACGTAATTAAAGAAGTGGTTAAAAAGAAACCCAGATAAAGCCTTTACAAATGGGCACTTCAGCAAGCTACAGCTGTAGCTCCGAGGGCTAAAAGAGGTACTCGTTTCTGTGGGCATCAGTTGAAATTCAGCACTATTACAGGGAATATAAATGTGCTGAGATCATTCTGTTCTGTTGTCGATACACATTAAACACATAAAATACAATAACAGCACAGGACAGGGGCGTGCTGGCTGGAGAGAGACCAAGGAAATAACAGAAGGCGACTAGCTGAACGACACTGTTTGAGATACGGAGATGTATCCAGAGCACTTGCCCACAATATTCTGGGCTTATGCCAGTGCAGTTAGTACCTTCCCACACAATGGTTTTTGTGGGTTTTCAGGCTTTTTCTTTTCCCAAGAGAAGAAAACCCGAACAGCTACAAGAGATTCCAGATGGTGGTGTCATGAGGGGATGAATTCTCTTAGAAAACATGAGTGCATATGGGAACCTCCATAATCTGGACTTGTAGTCACCCAAGCTCTCCCAGAACTAGGTCAGTCATTGGTTTCCCTCTCAGTAAACTTCCTACCTCTCCTCTCTTAGGCCCCCACAGCAGCAGAGATTGGCATCAGCCTCCACACGGATGGAGGCTGGCAGAGCACAGGGTCCCCAGTCTACTGACCACCACCGAGAGATAAGTGAGAGTCAAGATTCCCAAGAAATGGAAATCTTTCTAGAACCTTAGTCTTTCTGTCACTTCTAAAGGAAACAGGGGGTTAAAGCTGTGACTGAAAGGGTAGTGGTATTTACGTAAGAAAGCCCAAAAGCACAAGTCCAGCCTGTATCAATATTAGCAATGACTAATTCAACCTGTCAATGGGAAGAATTACAGGAGCTCTGGAATACGGGGAGCTGCTGCAAAGCCTTTATTTCACAGACAGTCAATACTGAAAAGAAAAATAAACCACAAAAGCAACAAAAATTGCAAACTACATTTAGCAATCACGAGAACCCTCAGCACTATGTTCGTCCTAAAGATTCCTAAATTCCTCCATTCTGTCAGTATGAACTTAATGAATCTCATAAATGCACTCTCAAGGAACAGATGTACCAACAGGTTTAGCAGCTCCCCTTGCCTCATCCCTCCAAGTTTTTCTGATAAAACATCAGGCCAAAATGTTGTTGCAAGGATGCAACAACCTGCTTCCATCTAAGAGCAAAGTTTTGCCGTGTGCTCAGACCCTAACTTACTCTAAGTAAGCTTTTTTCACTTGCTTTCCTCTGAGCTCCAATAACCTATGCTAGATTTATACATTAAAATCCAATTCCCTTAGCGCTGTATCTTCAGAAAAGATCTTGGTGTGGAAACAACACTGATGTCCAAAACCAGTTGATTTCATTGCTTTGGAAATGATCTTTTCCAAGATTTTTTTTTAATCACACTATTATAAATCTGGGTTATCTCCAGTTCACTGCTGAAACAGATTATCAGCTTACACTTTTCCCTTAGCTAATTATTAAGCATAAGCAACACTTTGCAGGTTCAAGAAGTTATGAAGAGAATCTCAGTAAGTTTATTATACATACATTTCTCAGATAATAAAATCACTTATAAACACTTGTATATACATTTTATGCAGTTCAGGAAAAAAAAGAAAAACAATTGAAATTAATAGAAATTCAGAAATTGCACCTTTTGAATTCGGCTGTTTCCTCTGCTCTTTTTTTTTTCCAGAAGAAAAGTACATGATGAAAAAACATTTCTGTTCTGATGTTTAGTACTTAAATACTCATATTCTCACACAGTGGTAATACAGCAATATTAACAGTGCAGTCAAAAATGTATTTATTTGCTGAGCTGTACTTGGGTTAGACCCTGTTTTGTGATACAAAGCCCCAGTAGTGCAAAGCAGATATAACGCCAACTTATCTAGGCAGTGGCGGACAGCCCTCCTGCATGGAATACCCACCAGTCTCACTGGAAAAGTAATGTTTAGACAGGGGAGCAGTGAGAATATATAAAACCATGGCCCCATGGCCTGTGGAGCAATTTGTCTCACCTATACCAGTAGTATATATATATAAAATATATATACTATACCTTCTACATCCAGATTACTCTGCCTCATGAGGCCAGACAAAGCCTATGTGTGTCACAAAAAGGATAACCTGCATGTCTCACACTTCTGCCCCGCAGGGTCCGGCTAGCCTGGATGTAATGCAAATCAGCACCGAGGCTCAATTTTGCTTAAACAGCCAGTGCCAAAATTTGCACTAGTTAGATTTGCACAGCACCGTTGAAGGGAAGGAGATGGCTGTGGGGCAGTAGGAGGCAGAATTTAGCGCCAGGTCTCTGTAAATGACAAAAACAAAACGTGAAGTGATTTGGTACAGATAAACCTGTACAGCAAAATATTACCCATGCCTTGCTAGCAGCAGCAGGAATGGGGAAATGTCAGTCCCGTCTTGAGAGCATGGGGAAAAGGAGACTGGGCAGCTGACAGTATTTGAAGAACTCTGCATCCTACTACTAGAGTACACTAGATGATTAACGTCCTCTGTTGTGTTGCACAGAGCAACTTTTCAATAGTCAAGCAGCAGACTAAGACATGTCCCCTATCCATCATCTCCACCTCATCCAGCAAGACTGCTCCTTGCATAGTTTTCAGTTAGAGGCAGGAAACATGATACTATTCTCCGGTGTTAGTTCAGCAGAGCCAGCAGCCTCCCTAGGGGGTGTCCCCTGGATCCTATTCCTTGCCTGCAGGAGAGCTTGCCCCACAGATGAGGTGACATGGTCTGGCATCCTCTACTGCTCAGCTTGCCAAAACCAGTCCTCTTTCAGATCCCAAAAAGATATTACAGAATAGTGTATTTGAAGAAGAGCCCTCAAGCAAAAGGATTTGTGCTTAACTGAATTGCAGAGAAATCATTGATCTAAAGTCTTCCCATGAAACCCTCACAGAAATGCACTTCTGAATGAACCTCACTTTTCAAAAACAAATGGGCAAAATAATGATGCAGAAAACAGTGATTTAGGCACAAAGGTGGACACGCAGCTTGTTCTGGCCTTTTTTTGGTATTCATAATGACAGAAGCCATGAACTTCAAGTAAACTTCTAGACATGCATTGTATAATTGCAATACAAAAGTGATGCTATTTATCTCTCGTGCAAACCCATGACAATGCAAGCTAACAAGTGCATAAGATGCGTAATTAAAAATACTGGTAATGTTTAGTCCTAGTATCAGTTGTTGGTACAGGAGAACAGTAGTAATGTCTAGGCACTTAAAAGTTCAGAGAATTCAAGAGTCTTTTCCCATGCTGCCTGGAAAATATATCATCCAGTTTACAGTGGAATCAAATGCTTGTTTCTAGGACTTAGAAACACAACAATAAAAGAGAGAGAATGTGATCTGCATGCATGTTAGTCTGCCTGTGAGCTATCTGTGTGTCGAGAATATTTGCAAACTTGTATTAATATAAATAAGGGGAGAGAGGAAAGAGAGAGTTTACCCCAGAAGACTCATATTTACCCCAGAAGAAAACAACACGAGAATCAGTCTATGATGATTAAGCCTATGACAAAATAAGCAAGACAATGACCAAGGACAGGATATTCTAGGTTTTCTCATTGCTTTTCCTAGAGTTAATTATTTGAGTGTAGAAAATGCAAGACGACTTGGAAAGGCAAGAACTAAACTTGCTTCCCAGGCCTTGCTACCTTAATACCCATGACTGCCAACACTGAAAACTCAGATTAAAGCGTACCTGACCTGTCAGAGCATAGTGCTTGCCATGGGATAGCTGTTTTGTGCTGACTGAGAACAAGAGAAGTAAGCCCACGATCCCAAGACTCGCCGGCTGCCATGGTAATCACTAGGACTCCAGTAGCGTGTGCCACCTGCAGACCTGCATCCCTTTTGATTCTTTCAGTTCCTGCCAATGATTTTGCTCTTCCTCTCCACTGCTGTTCTGACCCATAGAAATCCAGCCGATCATCTCTTTGCGCTTCATGCTGCGTCTGTTGTATATGGAGATCATTAGTGTGACATCAGAGAGCTGGAACAGGGCAACCTGGAAGATGAAAGTTTCCTTGTAGACAGGGTTGGGCTGTCCTCGACGGATGGAGGTCTTGCAGCGAGACATCTCCTGGCCCACAGAGTTAAGCAGGCAGAGCTTTCCATACGTGTCTAGGACAAGGAAAAGGAAATAACTTTTGGCAGAGGTAAAAGATTAAATGAGAGCCCCAAGTATCAAAAATCACCCAAAAATCCCCAAGCAGAGCAGCTTCAACTGCACTGAATAACAGATGAAGGCTGTAATGTTCTCCTTAGTAAAATTCATGGCATGAGAAGCAGTAGATGAAAGCACCTCTTCAATTTTCTGATATTCAACAGAGAAGAAAGGAAGGAAAATGATGCATGTTTCGGCCCTACTCTCCTGACAAGAGCAAGAAACCTGGGTCTCAAGCCTAGCAAGCCTGACTAAGACTAACAGAAACTATGAGTATGTCTATGGATTCTCCACAACAAATGGTATGTGCCTGCATCTTCCCTTCCGCTCTCTCACAAATCTTCATTGGAGTTGTCTCACCAGGGCTTTCCTTGGCTGCACTTGCCTTTCCACCACTTTCCTTTGTAAAAATGATTGTACAAATTGAGGTAGCAAAAAAAAAAAGTCCTGAAAAAAAGAGGGAAAGAAAATCTGCATAATGAAATTAGTTCATCTCACATGATAGTTTTGAGCCTTTTTCCAAATTCTCATCTTACTTTTTGGTGGACTCAAGGTCAAGTTTATTCACTATTTAAGTCAGTAGAAGGAGTAAAAATGCTTGGTAGATACAGGGAAGGGATGTTTCAAGTCAGCGCTCCTCTAAATCCACCCTTTAAAACTCTTGCTGCCTCCTGTATTAATCTCTGTTACATGGTCACTAATACTGTGGTCTCAGGCAGAGCTCCATACTCCCAGTGCTCCACAGACCCAGCTCAGTGTAAGTTTTCACCTCTCTCCACATGTGATGGCAACACTGGTAACAAGATCAGTCAGCTAGAAAAGTCGTCCCCCACCGGTCCTTTCAAAATCTGTGCCTGGGTTTCTGCGAGTATCATTTCAGAGAGTGCTGAAGATAAATAGGAAATAAATAACAAGCCTCCGTCTCTTGTCTACAGCATGTCTATCCTCTTCTGTTCCCATTTGATGTGCTATTTTATGCACTTATCTACCAAGCAACACAAGGTGTGAAATTACACTTCAGGTGTGAAAACACTTCTGTGTCTCTGAAGGAAGGCTCTCTGCTCCTCTCAAACTGTTCCACTGAAAAAGGTGTCAGGAGACTGACAATCGAGGAGCAAATTGTGAGCCCGCACAGCTGTACAGCTATGTGCTAGTTTTGGCTGGGGTAGAGTTCATTTCCATCGTAGTAGCTGCTATGGAGCTGTGTTTTGGTTTTGTGCTGGGAACAGTGTTGATAACACAGGGATGTTGTTACTGCTGAGCATCGCTTACACAGAGTCAAGGCTTTTCTGCTCCTCACCCCACAGTAAGTAGGCTGGGGGTCAAGAGGGCGCAAAAAGTTGTGAGAGGACATGGTTGAGACAGCTGACCCCAAATGACCAAAGGGATATTCTATACCATATGACGTCATGCTTCCAAATAGCTATTACACGTGATGGATCCCTGCTTTCCAGGAGATGGTTGAACACCTGCCTGCCACAGGGAAGGAGTTAATAAATTCCTTGTTTCACTTTGCTTGTGTGTGATTTTTGCTTTGCCTATGAAACTGTCTCTATCTCAGTCTAGGAGTTTTCTCACTTTTACTCTTCCAATTCTCTTCCCATCCCACCAGAAAGAAGTGAGCAAGTGGCTGTGTGTTGCTTAGCTGCTGGCTGGGGTTAAACCACAACAAACTGTTTAGTTACTGATGGGAAACTTCCGTCCAGTCATTAGCTGAGGATACCAACTTGGCTCCCCGTGTCACACTGGAGATAGAGTGGATCTTGTCAACAAAAACCTACTTGTTAGACAGAAACGCAGAGCTGAGACGTGAAACAGTTTTCTGACTGTATCTGAGAAAGAACTGCTTTATCGCGAGGTGGACTAATTCCCATAGTAATGACCAATGTTGGTGGTGTTGAAGAACTGAATTCTGCAACAATTTTGCACCCATCAGAAACACAAATCCCAGGACAGGAGTATTTCTTCTAGCTCAATTCGATGTGAAACCACACAAGATAACTACCAGACACAATCTCTTGCAGTACTTGTAGAGATGTCACTTTGCTTTGCACTGAAGCATTCCTCATGTGGAAGTCCTGGTTGCTGCTCTGAGGCTGCAGGGAATTCTCTGGAAATAGATATAATTGGGGAGTAGGGGTTTTATGGACTTTTATGGAATATATGGACTTTTTAGGATGTATTCACCTTTTTTTTCCCTCAGGAAAGGATTTCAAAATATTGAAAAATCTCCACCAGGCTGATTTATAAATGCAGTCAAGAAGCTAATTTGTACAATTCCCTGATGAAATTTTAAAGTTTTTCTTGCTTTCCAATTGAAACCTTGTATTTTCTACACAATTTCAGTGCATTGTCCAAACCAATCCCATTTACAGGCAGAAAGCTGAAGGGGTTCATTGATGCTGACATGCAAGAGAGCTGAGTGCTGAGACCCAGGAATTCATGGGGATGAGATCTTCTCTATTTGCTCCTGGGCCAATACCTCAATTTTCTCTACATACGTCCCTGGTGTCACACTGCTTCCCCCAGTGCCCTCTGAGAACTTGCTGTGCTGAGGGGATGGACGTTTGATTGGGATCAAGGAGGCTGGGAACAGTCAGCAAGGCAGAGTGATGCCATGGAGCAGCACTGGAAAGGTCCTGCCCCTGGATCTCTTGGCAGCTCCTGGGAGGGTTTCCTCGCCTGTGCTGGAGCAGGGGATGGGCTGAGCAGAGAAGCAGTATGCAGCCAAGGACTGCTACAAACACCCTTGCTGTTATCTGTCCTCAGCACAGCAACCTGCAACACGACTAACAGCAAATGAAGTACTTTTCTAGCTTATCTTCTCATGCTGCTTCAGGGAAAGGTCACCTACACATGCTTGTGCTTCATTTTCTGAGAAGGCAGGGAGAAAACTGAGGTCTAGACTTTCCTCTCGGTAAACCTTGCCATCTTCCTTGCTTCTGACTACTGCCAGGATCGACAGCTCACTTGTAATTCATCACACCTAAACACAGGTATATATGTTTAAGCATATATACAACATAGACAACTAAGCCAATATCATCAAAGCAGCATATGGCTTAATTCAGCAAAGATCTAGTAGACAATGCTACCATTACAGATTATTTAGTTTTAACACTAAAGCAAGTACCACAGCTAAAACACCTCATAGGATGCTGTTTCAAGACATTCCAGTTAACTTTCCAGGCAGTAAATGGATGAGTTTCTTGCAGTCATAAACTCTTGGATATCACATCCCTGACTGTGCCCTCAACTTTTGCAAGTGAGGCTGTAACAGTTGGCTGTAAATAACACTGAGCATCGTACTACCATTGACTTAAACTCAATAAAGATCAAAATCAGAAAATTAGGCTTTTTCTTAAATATACATCAGACCTACTACATAATTCTGAACCAAGGCCCTGTCAATACAGTACCAAAGCTGGTGGGGATCCTGTGTATATCATCTGGATCAGGCAAGAATGTGCAGGCTGGAAGGAGACTACGCTCAAGGCAGAGTTAATACCAGGAGATCTATGCTTCTCCATGTAAACATAGCCACAAAATCAGTGCAAGTGACAACTAAATCTGGCTGCTAATTCTTCTCAAATTTATTCCACTGGGTGTATTTTACCAGCCAAAAGAGATAAGCTTGCCTGAAGAGAAATAAAAGAGTGGGTGCAAATAATATATTTAGAACCTGAAATTTGCTTTGCAGAGCTGGTACATATGAGGCTGATCTGTTATGCTGCTTCACTAACTACATTTTAAGATTGTAGTTTGCCCTTACTGCATTGTGGTCCTTGCAGCGTTTTTCAGGTGTTCCACCTGGAAACACTTACTACCTCTCTTTGTGATCCAGTCTGGTTCTCTGAGATGGAAGGCTCTCCCCTTGGCTGGTCGAAAGAAAATCCATCCCAAGATACACAGTGAAATCAGTGAAAATATAGCAGGGATGAACTTGAGAATTTACTGAGGAATGTGTGTGTGAGAGCATCTATTCATTATGAAGGCAAACATTTTCCATCTAATTACATGCTCAGATTCAGTAATGGCCTCATTAGTGTGGTATCTCAGCACTTTACGCTCTTCAGTGTATTTACTTTCACGCTACCTCTGTCAAGCACAAAAGGAGAAGAGAGATTAAGGCTTAATTCTTTAAAATGCCTAAGTGCTCACCTTCTATTTAGGCACCTAGCTCACTGGCATGAAGAAGAGCGAGACCTTTTAATACCCTGGAGTATCTGAGACTGCAGCTTGCCCATGGTTACACAAAAGTCTGTGAAGAAGCAAGAATAAAGCCTGGTTTTGCCAAGACCAATTTTAGCATTGCATCCACCAGGCTCTCCTTTCCATATAAGTTTTGGAATAGAAATTCTTGCTACAGATAATTTTTACTGTAAATTCATCTTTCATCTCTGGTACAAGTGGATTGAACAATGTTCATATATACATAAAGTATCAGCACCTCTGTATTTAATACCAGGGTAAAAAGCTTTAGATCAAGGAATGCTGCAAAAAGCCAGACACATTTTGGGCTGGTGTTGCATAATCTTACTCCAGAGGATTGGCCAAACCCCTCCTCGCACAGACTGCTCTGTCTCCATCAGCACTGCCCCAACCATAAAACACTTCTTGAGAGCTCATCTGCAAAGGCAATCAGTTTCTCCGTGATTCTTCTAATGACCCATTTCTGTCATCATCCTTCTAAGGGAACAAATTGATAATGACAACTCAGGGGAATAATCAACCATAACTTAGATGTTCCCGTTTTTGGAGGAGGGACCACAGAGTACATTCTGCTTTCATTTACCTTAAGCTGCACCATTATTAATAAAGCTGACCAGTGAACAAATACACTGCAACACAAAAACATCCAAGCCCTTGCTTGAATTTATATTTATAAAGGAAATAATCCAAAGACTTTTGACTCCTCAGGTGTGGACTGTAGGGTACGATACAGTGCTGCATAAACGTCGTCCCCCCTCCCCGCGCTGCACTTCAGGCAAGCTAGCTCATTTCCAAAAGCAGTACAACCATGTTAGCGTGCTGTAATACAGACTAATAACACCCACAGTAAAATAAAGCCTTGGGCCTAGAGCTTAATTTCACCCAGTTGGCACACTCACATTCCTAGCCTACATAATAAATGGCAGTACTGCTTAGCAAAACAGCTCAACTCTGTGGTAATCTGTACAGTGCAGCTCAATTCAAGCTCTCTGAGACCCAGAAGACCACTGTCCCATTAGTCATGGTGTTGTGTACCCCCCCCCATTAAACTGGCAGTGGGGCGGGAATGTTCTGAACCTGGCACACTGCAGCTGGATTGGGAAAAGAGCAGGGTGAAAGATGTCTAATTGTCATAGAATATTCCCCACAAAAATCAGACAATTGCTCCTTGAAAGTCCATTATTTTGTGAACTGCTTTTCTGAGCCTATTCAGTTCCAGGTCTCGCATGTGGAAAGAAGAGCTGTACCAAGCCAGTCCCCTCCACCCAACAGCATCTAATATCACACGCCTTAGTGAGTCTACAAAAATATGCCAAATATGACACAGGCTGATTCTCTTTCAAATATCCCCCAGTCTCCAGTGATTCATGACTCAAGAGTTTCCTCAGTCAGAGGCAGTGTCTTTGTATTTAGTGGTTCTCAGTTATCTTTCTTTGTGAACTTGTCCCATGCTGTACCAAACCCAAGCAGTCTTCCAGCTTCCACAATGTTCCGCAGTGAGGAACCCAATAGTGTGACTGAAAACCTCTCTCTTCTTCAGGACTCGCTACCTCAATTCATTTTATGATCCTTTGGTTTTGTAACAGGAGAGACAGTGAACAACCATTGCCAGTTCACTTTCTCAAAGGCACTTATAATTCCATAGACCTCTGTGAAATCTTCCCCTGTCTCCCTTTGCTATAACACTGTAGGAGGAGCAGTCTATTCAGCTGCAGCTTGCTGACAGCTGCTCTCATGCACCTGACTATCTCTGTCACTCCCCACTGCTTCTTTCCAGTTTTCCCATGTTCTGCTTGAATAGAGGGATCCAGAAGATGTCTACATGGTATTTATTAGATTGCTGACCACGTGTTTACAGTCAAAAACCGACTTCTCATTTCATTCCCTGTTTATTCCTAACCTTTGATGTGCTTTTTCACTACTGACGCTTGAGTGGACATTTTCCTGAAGCTGTTTAGAATAAGCGTTAATATTTCACTTGCAAGTGGTTCTGAGTCCATCCAGATTCAGTTTGATTTGCACCTCTGCCCCGATGAAGTACTTTAGATTCATTCACGCTTCGTCTTCCACCTCACTGCACAGCAGCTCATTATTAGATGTTCTTTTGGGGCTCCTCACAGCTGGCCACATCTTTACAACCCTAAACAAAACTTTTCCATCTGATCTTACTGTAAGTTTATTCAAGCATGGGCAATGAAAAGATGTAGAAGGAGAGGTGGTCTTGTACAAGCTTACAGTGACGGACTGGCAAGCACTCAGCAGTGAGTGGTTGCCCAGCACCAATACTGCTCCGTTAACCAAGTTCTTCAGACTGGATCTGCCCCAGCTTGCCCCGGTACAGATCCTCTTTTATTACTGATGAGGTGGGAGCATGAATTACAAAGCTTTAGGAGCTCAAGCAATCTCTCCATTCAGTGCCAAATATGCAGGTTAAAAGTTAATTTTTTTATTCAGCTTCCTAGTCGGAGTGGGAGCAATCAAATAAATTAACCTATGTTTTAGTTTTCCAAAAGTGAAACAGGGATAATGACTTTCCTTCCCTCACAAACAAGTTGATAGAATAAAATCCACTAATGGCATTCAAGCAACAAATGCCTTGTAAAGATCCTAATTTTTCTATGAGAGCATCTCCCACACTTCTTGGCATTGTTATCTGTGGCTCAGATGGATATTAGTTTTCAAACAAGTCTTTGCTTCAAGAATTTCTCCTGTTCCCAGTAGAAATCTGGATAGCTTGTTCTCTCCCTCCTGTCTTTTTCAGTGCTAATGCTATTGTATTTGTTTAATGGGGTTAATATGCTGCTGGTATAATAATGATCATGTACGGATGTAATTATTACGTGTGATTAATTCTGCAGCTGCTGAAAAGCTTGGAGGACTTTTCTTAGGCAAGAGAATATCTTTACAGTAGTCCTTCTCAAATTGAATTACACAGAGGCGTAAACCCCCCAAAAAATGCAGAAAGGGAAAGAATGAAGGCTGGATTAGACGAGAGAGAGCTGCATCCAGCAGAGCAGCTGATGAAGGTTAAACATCATGAGGGCAGAGACCATCTCTCTGTTGGGTGTTTATATACTGACTAGCGCAAATGATCCCTGCTCCATCAGTACAATCCCAAGATACTACTGCCATATACGTAGTATGTAACCAGTTATAAATTTTTAAAGACGTTTCTGCCAGTGGCGTAGGCGTCTCTTGTTACTTTTTTATAGTAAACACCCTTTAAACGAACACACTGGGTTTTGTTCTAAGAAGATACAATACCACAGACCAAAATATGAACCCCTACAAAACAGCACAGATTAATGATTTTTACAGGAACTAAAGAGAATGGGGTGCACAGCACACAAACCATTAGCACTAAAATACCTCACGTGTCCACGTCTGACAAAACTGTAGATGTTTTTCTGCATGAGGCTTTTTGGCGCACATTGATAATTTACAGTTCAATGCTGCAGCCATACCCTTGAGTGCTCTTAAGTGCTCTGAGTGATAATGGATCTATTTGCGTGATCAAGGACTGTAGACTCAGGCCTACAACTCAGCATGTTCCCCAGAACAATACTTGGACACTTATCCTTGACCAAACCATCCTTAAATCCCACATATGTAACCTGAAGAGAAGGCACTGCCTGTAAGATTGAAGTCTCTGTAAGCTGTCTGGCTGTTTCCTAACTCAGTTATTATCCATGTAAGCTCTTATGACTTTGATATTTACTTGACTCAGTTTAACTCTCAGCATCCCATTTAAAGGTTTAAGCAAAGGATAAGGTGTGCCCAGGAAAAACTGAGAGACATGCACAATCTTCCTTTTCTTCTCCAGAATGTTATTTGGTTTAGCCTCTGCAGTATTTAACACCGCAAATCACCAGTGCTCCAGCACAGCTCCTTCTTCCATACACAGTGAAATCCCTGGAAAAGGACACCAAGGAGATGCAGGAGATGCTGATTTCACCTGTGCGGGACCCCGGGTGGCAGAGAAGAGGATCGAGGTGGGTGAAAATCACAGCTGGAGAATTTGCTGTCATGCAAGACTCTCCTGTCATTCCCCGTAGCAGCAGCCAACACTAAAGCCATTGGCTCTAACAGGACCGTGGGTACTGTATCAGTTCTCTGCCTGCAGGGTGGGGAATGGAGATGGATTCTGCCCATTGGCTTCTCTCAGTCTTACCGTAAATGGCTGCCCTGAATAGCAGTTTGGGCTTTGTATTTAAGTGTCCCCAAGCTCTGTTAAGTCTGAAATCCCCATGATATTTTCAAGAAATAAATCACTCCCTCTGAGCCTCAAACAACAGAACTGCCGATAGGACACATTTGAGAAAACACAAGGGCTATTTGCTTCTTCTCCAGAGCGTGAGAGAGCAGTTTTAGTTTCCACCTACTGAAGGACTTATCGAGCATCTCATTCAGCCACCAGCAGTAACGATCGGACCTCACAGCACTCCTCCTCAGTGCCTGCAGGAGCTATCAGTGAAATGCTACTCCAGCATCTGAAACAAGTGCTGGTTTTCTTCCTTCTTTTTAACTTCTTTTGATTTCTGCTTCACTAGGTTTTCCTTTTCTCACTATGCTACTGAGAACTTTATAAAAGAAAAAGAATAACACGGAACGCAGAATACACAGTGTGACTTAGAATAAAAGAAGTAGATTGTGATAGGTTCGGAATTTGCCTGTAATCATTTATGAATTACCATTTTTCACCCAATAACTGATGTAACACTGAGAGATACCAGTCTGATAATGCTAAAGTTGATCTGGATACAGAAAGGATACAAAGAAAAAACTCAAGATAGTCTTAACAACAAAGATGGAAGAACTGTTATGAAACAATGTCAGGACTATTAGTTTAGGTGGCTGACAGATTTTGCCTCGCTTATCAATTTGATTTAATGAGGTTTAACTGAAGCCCTACAAACGCAGAAATGGAAAATTCAGGCAGAATTTAAAATGAAAGGTTCCTCAATGTGTCCTTTTTTCATATCTTCCTCCTACATTCTTCTCATCAACAAACACAAAGTGCTTACCAGGTTTAAAGATGCTACCAAAAAAGCTACCGCACTCCTGTGCACCCACCAGCTAAAAAGATGAATGAGACATCTAAACAAGGTAGCTAAACTTTCCTATGCTGAAAACTAACCTGTGTACACACAAATGCCAAACCACACCCCAAGAGAAGCACAAGACAGACACAACTCCCCAGCATTCATAGACAAAGCATTACAGGGTTGCTCAGCTTACTGTAACATACACCACACAGCTATATAACACACACTCAGAAAGACAGTCATTAGAATACCCAAAAATGTCAGTAATTTGTTCATGATATTGTAGGTACTAAGCTGGAAGGCAATTATGTGCGTTCTCTGCAGTGAAGATATTTAATTTATGGGGAAAACTGGGGCGTTACAGACACCTGACCCAACCAGATATAAGATGACTTGTGCAGGGCTTGATTTAAGAACAGAAGAACTACATAATCCTCATCTACAGGCAGCTAAGAGAAAAAACTGCAAAACCACAAGGAGATACATGAAAACAGGCCAGAAAAAAAAAAAAAAACAAAACCCGTAGCAAATTAACTTGAACCTATATTAGGACTGCTTTAATTTTATGTCTAAGAATAATACTTTAGATGTATCTACACTGTGCCATATATAAACACAGGCGAGCTTGCTTGCTAAAGCATGTGGTAAGACTCTTGCCTTAGTCTACCTTTGCTTTAAATTACTAAAAAGGCCCCAGTTTGAAACCTTCTATAAAACACATACATGCAAACAAAAACATGTCTTTAAGTAACTCACTTGGAGACCTATCTTGCCACAGGCAATATAAGACTAAGTAGAGCTACACAGACTGAGGTCATATGTCTTACTGTTGCGTTGCCCTTAATTCTCAAGGGATTGACTGCTGACACAGATTTTTGCTGTAATATACTGAAGGATAGTTTAGTGGTAACAAGTTTCCATGTCTGTATAAAGAAATAGTCCATAAATATTTTGCTAGCACAGCATCTTGCAAAAGCACTCAGCATTTTACAGGCTGGAAATACGATGTCAAATCCAGTGAATGCCAGGAACCATCAAAGGTTATTACCTTTGATAGGCAGGCAACCACATCACAAAAAGCAAACATACACAAACAAAAAAAGAAATGTTATTTCAAATTGCCATTAGCTCCCGGCTTCAGACAGGAAGCAAAAGGACAACATGAGATGAACACAGTACTGCCATTCAACCCCTGAATGAGGCACCCCAGCAGCAAAGCAGGTAACACCATGCCCAAAGGCTGCGTGACCCCATCTATATTGTGGACATTAGCACTGTCCCTTTACTGTCCATCTCAACGACTAACAACAGCTCAGGGACTAACTAAATCTACTGTAAGGCAATTTCCTTTTTTTTTTCCTTAGGTATTGGAAGAAGGGAACTCAACTGTTGCCACCCAGAAGACCAACTTTCAAATCTTCTTTCTTATTTTTTTTGTGCAGCAGCAGAGAATTCACAGCAGTAAGATCCCCAAAGGGTCCAAAGCAACAGTTCACCTGGTACTCAGGAGCACAGCAAGGGGACTAAACAGAGTATAGCCCTGGGAAACATTTAATGGCACTGGGCAGGGCCTCTGTGCATCACATGGTAACACATAATCACTTGAAAGGTTCTTTCTGTTTGTGGATCTGCTGAGCATTACTCTGCACTTTTGCCATAATCAGATGTTGTAAAGGTATATGCAATAAAAGAGACATTTAGGTATTCCTGTCCTGTCAGCTGTGTCTTCATATGATTGCCTCCAATTACACTGTAAAACTTACCAGCACACCTATCTGAAATAATGGTTTTAATTTTCAATCAGATACTCTACAAGGAAACCCAGCCGAGAAATGACATAATTTAATATCTTGGGGAAGAAAATAAAAATCATATTTTGACTCAATGGTCTTATTTAATAGCAATGAAAGTACTTACCAGGTGGCCTATTAATTGCTAGATTTCGGAAATGACTGCCTTTGATCATCTCCACTGACAGCCGTCCCGTAGTGGCATTGTACGACAATCCTACAAGCAGTTCTGGCACCCCTCCATGCGACAGGGACTGTGTTGAAGAAGCGCTATCACTGTGAGAGATTGCTGACAGACTAAGCTGAGAGTCTGCACTCTGCAGGGAAAGAGCACTGAAAGTCTCATCAGAACATTCACCACCACCCTCCTTTAATTGATATCTCATAGCCTTACGACCTCTCTTAAGAAATGACAATGACTAAAAATGAATTATGATGGGGCACCAGAAGAATCAGAGCATCGCTTTTACAAAAACACATCCCTGAACTTTCCTTTTAAAGATAAGGATCTCTGTGAAATGTGTTATCCCCAGTGTAAATCAAAGACTCTGAAACAGGCATACATCCTACTACATCAAATGCACAGCAAATCTTGACAATGATTTTTGGATGGAATGCAATTTGCAGTTTGGTTTTTTTTTTGGTTACACACTGTGTATTTTCTTACTTTCTTTCCTTGCTACTATGATGCTCTCTCTACCCCATCTTCACCCAGGGTATGATGTTTTATTCATTTCATGCATGCAACTTCTCACTAAGCTTTTTGTAAACAATGAATCATGACAGAGCTCATCTGCACAAATTGATTGGCATAGCCAGAGCTGTGTGATGTGCCTGGAAGACTATGAAGCAACACAGCCAGTTCCTTCTCGTACGACCCACCTCTCCACTTCCATCTGTCATGAGAAAGAACGTTACCAACCATTTCTAGTAACACGAAAACTACACAGTGCAGAGATCCACAACGTAGAAGCTAGCGTTATATGAGATAGCTCTTGCACTGGCAGTAGTACAGGTCTACCAACATAATGGTGCAAGAGAACTAGTGTCCTTGTTGATATTAAGAAGAAATTAAACTTGCCGGTTCCTGGGCCAATGTACTGTTTCTGCATGGCACAGCATTTGATGACCTGTGTAGATATAGTACATTTACAAGATTTTGTGTAACCTTGCTAGCTGAGCCATTGTTAATAAAGCACAGCTTTGTAGAGATATGTCCCGTGCTTCCCCTTACTGATAACTTTTTAATTAACAGTAGGACAGATCCACCTGTTGCATCCTAACAGCCCCGAATGAAAGACAGCAGGCAGAGATCGTCCCCATTCACCAGAAAAACAATTTTATGGACTCCATATTTCTCTGATCAAACTTACACTCAAATTACTTCTTGGCTCCAAGACCAATGTCACTTTTGCTTCCCTCTCCTGGCTGATGTTGCCCAGGTAGAACAACTGCTCTCCCATCATCTTCTCTCCGACCATCTTGTGTACCGCATAGAGGCGGAAACGAATGGCGTGGCTGCTTAACTCTTCTGGTTCCAGCTTACTAAAGGTAATTTTATCCTTGAAAATTGGAATAGGTCCTCTCTGAACACTTGTTTTACCCCTCTGTTTCTTGCTAGGCATTAGGACTGTGTGCACTTGCCAGTTGTTCACACCACTGCGGTCTTTGTCTGGGATATCCCTGGCTTCCAATATAGTAACTACTAGCTTTTTACTTGAGGCTTTGTAGTTGAAGATGACATCTAGATCACCGCATTTACAGATGGGCTCATGAGCACAACGATGAGCTGGTACGCTGTTCACTTCATCATGTTCCTGCAGAGAGAAGGGAGAAGTAAAACTTCCATTGGAGTTCAACTACCCCTGTGATCTCCACCCTATTTAAAAAAAATTATTCTCCTCTCTTGTGCTTGAAACTGTAGGCAAAGTGTAGGCTTAGCAAAGTAAGGATCCCACTGCTTCTTGAAAAGCCAGTGCTAGCTAGTTGCCTGATTTTCTGTAATATTCACCACATTACCTAGTAAACAACAACACTTACTGAAACATTAAAAAAAAAAAAAAAGTTTCAACAGTATTTAAGAGTTTTGGAGGAGACTCTTAATTTGAAAAAAAATACACAGGGAAAAATTAATCAAAGGTATTTTTAAAATTTCATTCACGTCAATTTTGAGGCATTAATAAAACTTCTTGGTCGATTGTGAACTACTTAACCTGTTACTTTGAACATACATGAGGATGTTTTCAAAATGGATTTTTTTACATTACCTAAATCAAACAATTCAATCAAACCTTTGTTCTGTTGGAAATTTTAAAAAATTAAGCACTGTGTTCAATTTGATATGAGAGGAAATCACTATGTCAGAATTTCTTGCAGAATGGAAACCTCATTTCTAGATGCTAACCTATAATTTAATACTTTTCCTACAGCTAAAGCAATGATAATTGAGAAAAACATTCTGATTAAATACATATTGATTCTTAATTCCCTTTTTAAATCTCCCAAGAGAAGCATCTGTTCCTTCTGTTCAGTTTGGATACTAATATACTCAGAATAAAAATTCAAAATAAGCTATCAAAACATGTGCAGACCTATTCACACACCATCTTTTACCTACTTTTAAACTAAAAAAAAAATCTTGATAAAATATAGATGCTCACCTTACTTTTTGAGGAGTGGGTGTGTGGATTTCTGTTCAAAAGTGTTTTTTTATCTTAGAGCTAGAATGTGCTTTGTGTGATAAAGGGGTTGCTATAGTGATCAATGATTTGTATTTAAACATGAGCATACACTGTACTAGGGAAAGATTTTCAGTTAATAGCCAGAAGGTGAATTAAGGCCTGTCACTAGCGGTCTGAGTCACTCTCCTCTTTAAACGTTTATCTTCTGTCGCAGTTCAAGTAACACTTCTTTTCAATACAAGAAACTTATTTTTTAGAGCACACATGATGGGTCATAGGACTTCTGATGCAATTCCCTTCAGAAGTGTTGAGGGTAGCGTGTGTCTCAAACAAGACTCCAGACAAAACCACAAAATTTATAGCTACTTCCTCTCAATCTACTTATCAAGTGCTCAGATTCACCTGCCGGTGAAGCCCTGGCTTTTCATATTTTCCTAAGTTTCTAAGGACTCATGGCCCTGAATACAGAAGTCCACACGTGCACATGAGTGATGGAGACCTGCTGTCATACCTTTCGCAGAAGTAACAACAAAGAGAGAAAAATCACCACTTGGACAGCACACAAAGTGACTTGCTTGCCAATAAAAATACCTTTCTGTATGAACAGCAGGCTGCAAAGACAAAAATACAAGGCAGGCCAGGTTGCCTAGAGAGAACGTGATGTTATGGAAATGTTAAGTGCTGCTGTGTAGTCCTCAAGTTATTTCTGTCTGGTTGATGAAATCATATCTAAGAAGGAAACGTAATGAAACTGTGCTTGATTCATGTTTCCCTCTGCAAGTTCATCCCTCCCCACTTTCACCTGTGTTATTTGCTACCAAAGAGATGGAATCAAGAGATATCTGAAAACTGCTAATAAAGTGTGGAGACAACTGTGCTTGCTGTATAACATTGCTTTCATCTACATTCTTGAGCTGCCGAATGCAAACTCCAGTGCGTCATCATAAACCCATAGGTACAAAGATCCAAGAGGCACAATTTCCTACCCCAACAGAGCTAAGTATCTCATTTTCTGGCAGTGTGTAGGGCAGACTGAAGGCCAGCTGTTCGTTTTTTTGGAACAGAACAGCTAGAAAGGATTAGATTTTCAGGAAATTTCAAATTGTGCTACTACAGCTGTGGCCCCATTCACTGCAGAGAAACCTGCATGAACAGAGAGGCAGAGAGGGAAGAGAAATGCCAAAATCTGTGGCAGCGACCTTTCTGTGGGCAACCAAGCTCTAGAGACCTCACGGGATGGCCCTTTCGCAGAGCACTGTGCTATCTGGAACTCACCCCTACAAAGGTTTTCAGCCTTACAAAGCTTACGGGCACTCAATCTTCTTTCTGTGGAAATCATTGGACAAGAAATCCCCTTGGCTTTAGGAGCTCAGCTGGGGCTATGAGCCCTTTGTGAATGTATTGGTTATATAGACCCTTAAAGTGGAATCCAAGGAAAGTGTGGGTTTAGAGATTTTGTCTGAATTTCTTTCTTTCCCTCTTCCCGGCACAGTTGTTGAGATGTCAAGCCAAGTATACTGATTGATACCGTATGTCTAAGCCAGTCATTCAGGACAGCCAGGATCCACTTCACTAGGTAAAATAAGTCCATTTCTGCCAGAGAAACATGAAAGAGCAGCTAATTAGGGACAAGGCTTGAAATGGTACTTGTGGTTCCACTGCAGGGGCATAAAATTATCATTTTGTATCTAAAGAGAGGTCAGTTGAGTGGAGCATAATAGCACTTGGACATTTCTGGCATGTCAGAACATTTAGTTCCTGCAATAAAAGTCTTTCATTAATCCACACAATACCTTTGGATGAGAAGCTGCTTGTAGTAGGTAAACTGGGACTTGGGCATATCTGCCCCCTGATGCTATAAACATTCTTTGCATTTTTAAAACGTAGATACCAGGAGCAAAATAAGAGATATATTCCAAAGGAATATCAGAGGACACTGGAAACACTGCAGCACGTGTGAACCACGACAATGTAAAATATGGAAAAGGAGAAATGAGCCTCAGATGGGCAGATAAACAGTGCATGTCAGAGGCACGCAGCAAAGAGATGGCAGAGCTGCTGCCATGCGGAGTTCCCATGTGTTGTGTAGTATTTTATGGGACTGGTTTGTGCAGCAAACCAAAATGCTGTTCAAAACACCCCTTAGGGGTGGAATATGTGCACCGATGAGCTGCTTTTCATCTCTTTAACTGACTGCAGGCAGCATGCTCAGAGGAAAGGAAAATTTCTCTCAAAGACTTGTTGCTCAGAGTGTGATGGAGGTATTAATTTCCACAGCTGAAGAAGAGTCTCTTTTAACTCAGGCAGAAGATGTGACCTTTGTGCTGTTCTTTTAATATGTCTGGTATTTTTTCAGTAATTTAATTTTGTGGTAAAACAATAATAGAAACCAACATATCACACAAAAGGATTGCAAGAGAAAAGGGGGGATGCTAAGTTATCAGGTGTTTACAATGCCTTAAAATTTGTAACGTCTTCACGAGGCTTCAAAATAAAGGTACAGAAGAAAGGGAAAACAGAGGAGCTCTCAGGCTCTCTCCTTCCCTGGAAGGATGCCTGGTATCACTTGGGACCAGAGTGATAGTCAGGTGGCCAAGTCACAGGACACCTCCACCAGTTGCCCCCAGACTTCCAGGTGTTTCCCATTATCTAAGCCATAGAAACCACCCAGAAAAAGAGGCACAGATCTGACCCAGTGACCACAAGACACACACCCTGCACATATAGCCAATAAGAGAGGCCTGGGCCATTGCTAAATTATAGTAAACGCTGTCAGGTATCTAATAGCTCCAATTTCAGTTCAAAGATTGCAGTCAGAAACGGAGCAATAAAACAGCTTCTCTAAACAAGTGTTAGTAGCAAGAGGTAAAATACAAGCAAAAGGGGAAAGATACAGAGAGAGGTGCATGTTCAAGCACACGCACACACACAGAGGAGTACCGTTATCTTCTGTTATGCTGATCACTTTCTCACTTCATTCCTCCCTTAGAATTTTTTGGCCCCAGATATCCTTCAAAAACTTACAGCATGCGTAATAAATGACAATTCACCATACCTCAGGGCTCCAAGTCGATGAGCTGTCAGTAGCATCATTTACTTCCAATCCCTGCTTGGTAAATGCTGTCTCCATTTCCAAACATCTTTCCGTGGCTTGCTGACTAACGCCATTGGCAATGCTGGCCTCCATCCTAGGCCCTTTACGCTGCCCAGCGCCCCTACTCTCAATTGTTCTTCTTGAATCGAGAGAGACATGGTCATCTTCACGAAAGGATAGGTTGTCTTGGTAACTCAGTTGGCTTAGTCCATCCAGATCTAACAATTTCCAGTAAGAAAATAATTTCAGAAGGATTAGAATAAATTCCTCCCTCTCTAACTCCCAAAATGTGCCTTTCTGTCCTTTCTTTTCTTTTTTTTCCCCTCCCTTCCAGTTTTTGCAAGAGACAGATTCTATTCTGAGTTATATAGCATGAAATCTGTGAAATAACAAATCCTGTATAAATCAGCATTTGATGGAGTGGATATGGCTCACCTCTTCCTGAACTGAGAAACCTGTAGACTTTAAGAAGTTAACCACCAAATGCAATTACCAATGGAGTGTTTAGGATATTCAAGCTCCTTAGGGCTATTTTGTGGCCTCAAAGCAATTGCTTCCAGGAAAACATAGGTCAGACAAATTACAGAAATGCACAGCATAGCCTGATGGATAGGTATCGGCAATTTCCTTCTATGCAGGAGGAGAATGAGGAGGAGAAGACAGGAGATAGCATTGTCCTCAATCATCTCTGAGAGCTTCAGTGCACAGGACCAGCTCCACAAGCCAACTAGGAATCTCCAAATCCCATGTTTGGGATAAATTAACCCATGAGCATCTGCAAGGAGGTATGTTGCCTAATTTCTAGCCTGCTTTTATCAATTTTAATTCACCTGATCCTACATGTTTGCTCCATGGGTTCATTAATAGGAATAAAATAATCTTCTCTGGCTCAGACCACAGATTCCCTCTCTGCATCACTGGAGTCTCTATTTTGAACAGAGGGCAATCTTTCCTACTTGAAGACATCAGTGAGGGCTCTCTGGGTGGAGCAACAGAGATAATTATGTGTGTAGGGATATAAGTGAAAATAACATCATGATTTGGCCTTGCATGTGTTCTGCAAGCACTTTCAGAAGAAAATGAGGGACTTTCCTCTTCCTAATGCATCTGATGCCAGGCCTTGCTTTAGGAACAGAAAAGAGCTAAATTCTGCCTCCATCTCTTTCAAATAGCCAAGGAGCAGTTACAGTAAAAGAAAACAAGCCATGCTTCCCGACAGGTGATGACAGCAATGAAAACAGAATGACTTCCTTCGCAAACACAGATAAAGGTTTCACAGAATAGTTGATATTGGAAGCAATCTCTGGAAGTCATCTTGTCCATCCCTCTGTCCAAGCAGGTCTACCTGCTTGTTCATTTTAAAACCTGCAAGTTTGTTCTCAAGAAGGTCATTACTATACAACAATAATTATTTTCAAATTTGGTCTACAACTGAAATATTTTCAAAATAGCTTTAATTACTGAGTTTAATAGAAAACAATTAGTCTGCTTTGGTTTAGATGAATCAGCGTTCTCATCCCCTGCCTGATACAGGGGGACAGGAAGCCTGGTGACAACTGAAATGGAAAAGTCTGAGGTACACAATAACATTTTTGCCTCAGTTTTCACTGGCAATTGCTCATCCCGCATTTCTCAAGTCTCTGAATGTCAAGGCAAGGACTGGAGAAATCAAGTCCCACCCACTGCAGATGATCAGGTTTGAAATCCTTTGAGGGACCTGAACATCCAGTCTATAGAACCTGATGAAATGCATCCTAAGGTCCAGAGGGAACTGGCTGATGTAGTCACTGAGCCACTCTCCATTGTACTTGAAAAGTCATGGCACTCCGGAGAAGTCCCCAGTGACCGGAAATAAGGAAAATTCACACACATTCTTTAAAAGCATAAAATGGAAGATTCTGAGAACTACTGATCAGTCAATCTCACCTCTGTGCCCAGTAAGGTCATGGAGCAGACCTTCCTGGAAAATATGTGAAGGCATATGGGTGACAGGAAGGTGATCAGACACAGTCAGTATGGCTTCAAAAAGTGCAAATTCTGCCCAACTGCTCTGGTAGCCACCTATGATGGAGTGACTGCATTGTTTGATCAAGAGAAAGCAACACTTATTATGTAACTTGACTTCCATAAAGCCTTTGACATGGCCCCACACAACAACCTTCTCGCTAAATTAGAGTGATATGGATTTGATATCTGATGGATAAGAAGTTGACTGCAAAGCCTCATACAAAGAGTTGCAATCAATGGCCCAATATCCAGATGGAGATCAGTAACAAGTGGTGCTCTTCAGGGGTCTGTACTGGGACCAGTACTGTTCAGTACCTCTATTAATGGCATAGACAGTGGGACTGAATGCACCCTTAGCAAGTCTGCAGATGGCATCAAGATGAGTAACAAAGCTGATACACTTGAGGGAAGGGATGCCATGCAGTGGGACTTCAGGACTGCAAACTGGGCCAATGTGAACCTCATGAAGTTCAACAAGGCCAAGTACAAGCCCTGCATCTGGGTCAGAGCAATCCTCAATATCAGTACAGACTGAAGGATGAATTGTTTGAGAGCAGCCCTGCAGAGAAAGTCTTGGAGATACTAGTGGATGAAAAATTGTATATGAGCCAGCAATGCGCACTTGCAGCCCAGAAAGCCAACTTTTTACCCTGGGCTGCATGAAAGGAAGTGGTGCCAACAGATCAAGTGAGTCGATTCTTCCCCCCTACAGAGTCTGCTCTGTAATATTGCATCCACCTTGGGGAGGGCAGCACAAGGAAGACATGGACCTGTTGGAGCAGGTTTAAAGGAGGGTCATGAAAATGGTCATATGGCTGACCATTTTGTATGAGGAAAAGCAGAGACTTGAGATTGTAGAGGGTTTTGGGAAGACCTTATTGCTGTTATTTAATACCTAAAGGGGGCTTGTAAGAAAGATGGAGAGAGACCTTTTACCACTGCCTGTAGTGATAGGGCAAGGGGCAATGAACTGAAAGAGGGTAGATTTATGTTGGCTGTTAGGAAGAAATTCTTTATTTTGAGGTGGTGAGTTGCTGGAACAGGATCCCTCATTACTGGAAGTGTTCAGAGTCAGGTTGGATGGGGCAGGGAGTGTTGGACTAGACATTTAAAGGTCCCTTCCAATTCAAGTCATTCTATGATTCTGTATGTATCACTCTGTCTAGAAAAAAAAAGCCTCAAATCTTTCTGAATAGAAGAAATTCTATGTTTGGCCTTAGCAGCAAATATGCTGTTTCTGATTCCTACCTGCTTCACAAAACCAAACCAAACAACAACAACAACAACAAAAAACCCAAAATCAACAAGGGTAATGGGGATTATACTCAGAAAACATTTTCTGGACATGTGCAGAAGTTTGTTTCCCTTTCCTTGGCTGATCTATCAATTTTACAGCTCAGAGTTTAGAATAACTTTACACCTTTTCTTTAACTGTGAATGGCCTCACATTCTCCCTCCTAGTTCAAGCATAGGAACTTCAAGAGGTCTGAAAGCACTGCGAAGCTTTTTAACTATGATCCTCTTCTGAGACGTGGGAGATGGTTCTGGCAAGAGGGATCCAAATTCAGATTTCTCAAATTCCAGGTAAGTGCTCTTCTCACACCCTTTTGCAATGCGAAACCCACCTCTTCTCCTCCTCATCCTCCCATCTGTCAGACCTAGTCCTGAAACCAAGAGTCCCCATTGTCTTTCCTCTGCCCTGAGCTGAACATCTTGAGTGAAGGTAGAAAGTAATTTGATTTTTAGGCATTACTGTCATTCTTCTCTACAAAGTCAGAAAACACAAAGAAGTAAACATAAGACTATAAACAAGAAATAGAATAACAGAAATTCCACAAATTTATTGAGACTGAATGGGTATAGGCGCTCCTTAAGGCATTTAATTAGCAAGCCAATGCCTAATACACATTTTAAACAGTGGGTCATCCATCGAAGCACACACCACACAGCAGGCTTTCCCAATAAAATGCTACTGTAGTAAGAAATTATCCTCACACAATTGTCTTGTGATTTTGACTCCTGCTGGGATAATATCTAGATCAATAATAGAGGAATTTTCAAAAACTACATTAAAGCCATAAAAGGCTATTCATAACAGGAGAACTCCAGAAATATATTAGTCGAACAAGCCTTCCCTCTAAGATTGGCACAAAATGAATGTTTTAGGAAAGCAAATGTAATATTCAGGGAAAGGAAGCGAAAAGGTGATTCACCAAAACCATTTTAGTGAAACAGTCTAGCTTTTTCTTTAAATTTCAAGTAGTTTGGTAAGAGATAATCACTTATAAATACCAGTATTAGAGGATCATTACAGGTAATAGTCCAACTATACAGACTGGAACAACTACACCTCTCCAATTACATCTGTTCTAACATTATAATCACAAAAAAAATGGTCAAAACAGAAGTTCTTCATGTAAAGGAAAAGGTCAGAGCTGTAAAATGCCTGTAATTTACCTGAGAGATCTTTAAGGAAGAAAATGTCAACTGCCTTATGAATACCTGACACGAATAAACAGCACAGCATCAGGGATATATGTTGAGACAACCTTATCTAACTATCTGAACCTCAATTAGCCACAAGTCCCTGCAGAGCAATTGCAGCTAAACCTAAAATTAAGGACAAATAGCATTGTACACTAAAAGAGCATCAGTCCTGTCCCCAAACTTTCCCTGTTGTGTCATGTGTGGCCACAAGCCAAGAGGAGGCAAAGAGAATACTGGGGAACAGAAATCACCAACAAATCAGGAAAGTCTGTGTTCAAGGTCAGAGAACTGACCATGAAGAAACTGTGACATTTATCAGATGAAAGGGTGAGCATCACCTCCAAAAATAACTCTAAGAGGTACTGGGATATGGGAGCATGTCTCCAAAGATACAGCGAAAGCTCAGCACATCATACACTGAAAATCAGGCTGGGAAATACTGTGAATCACCCCTTACATTGTCTGATAAATGGCCTGGCTAACCCATAGTATATTTCTTCTTTTTAAATGATACACAATCTCTCAGTTCTATGAAGCATTACAATGTGCTAAAGAAATGTCCAGAGGGGCCTCATCAGATCCTAAAATGCACTGCCAGGTGCTGGAGTTAAAAGACTGAGGCCAGTAGATCTCGCTAAATTAACCCTACATAATTCATTGACCAGCAAGAAACACTGAGTTGAAGAGTTTAATGTGTGCCTGTTAGCTCCTCTGACCAACATGATGTTCGCTCTGCGGACTGCAGTGAATCACTGTGCTTTTACAGGAAAAAGCATGTATCTTCCTTGTGATTTTCCAAAATGAAAGTAATTTGATCCCTTCTTCTAGAATGTAAATAAACAAATAATGAAAGTTAAGAAGCTGCTTAAATACGGTCCAGAGGAGGAAAGCATTTCAGCTTGGATCTAGGTACTTCTGGACTTCAAATCTTCATACCTACCAGGAGTGATTTTCCAACAGTAACAGCAGCAAAGATATGAACTAGTGGGACTGAGGGATATTTGTTCTCATAAGCAGTAATTCTCTTGCTTGGCCCTTGCTATAGGCCCAGTTCCAAATCACTCTGCAGTACCCTTGCATCACATGCTTCTTCGCACAGAACCAAACCAGATGCAGGGAGACTGAGCAGCGCTTCTGCCCCAGGTTATTTTGAGATTAGCCACCAAAAAGCACTAAAAAACTTCCTAGAAGAGCCTCAAAGGAGAAGAATCATTATCTAATTACAATAAATCTAAACAAAAATGGCTTGTAAATTTTAGGGGTTAAAGAGAAAACGGATCTTAAGTTTCAAGTGACATTATGTAATCAGGCCAAGATTGTTTAATTTACCACATGCTGGGTAATAGCCTGAGAAGTCTCCATGTTTCCAGAACTAAAATAGGCTCTTTATTAACAGGGTGATTTGCAGAGAGGCTGTGGGCAGAGCTGGCATTCAAGCCATTCAGGTCCCCAGAGCATCCTCCTAACACTTCCTTCCAGCAGCGTGTACTCCTCTTTCCAAGCTCTATTTAGGTTACTACAAAGCTTTTTAACAGGTGAAAAGTCGCAGCTAAACATGTGCAGCATGCAAAACTGTCATGACATTGACAACAGATACAGAGGGTCAAGGAAAATACAACGTAAGAGCATGATGTGAGAAGACTGTGCCATATATATGTGGAGGCTGAGTAGAAGAGAAGTTATTCAGGGCCCTCCGAGGTGCTCAGCCTCACTCTATGCCTAGGTTTGTTATAGATTTCTGGTTCTGTAAGAAAAATGACCAGCTACATGAGTAAAAGGTCATGTTAAGACAACACAAGGAGAAGAGTTCTCAGGGAGAGGCTAAAGAAGGTCAAAAGCGCCATGATCCCAATCTGGACTCCACACTTTAAAAAAGATCCTTCATCCCTCTCATCCAGAAGGGTCCAGAGTTTCTGCTCAGCTGAAGCAATATTTGATACACCCGCAGGGTACAAAGATGGCTTTATACCCACAAACCTTTCTGTGTTTTGTGATCACAGCACCAGCTAGGGACCGAAATGGACTTACACATGGAGCTATCCTTCCAGCAGCTGGGGGGTAGCCAGCTGGGGGGTAATCTAGGGTTTACCCCAAGACCTCAGCCTTTCTCCGAGATAAATGCTTCGTACTGGGAGCTGTGGGTACATGCAACTATCAGTGTACACACTGTAACAGCAGCTCTACGTTCCTCAGAGGGCTCTCTGGGTTTGAAGGAGACCTGACATACCCAAGACTAGTTTATAAGCATTTGTAAGTAACAAAGCATCTAATCTTGAGGTTAGTGAAGAACGGGGCTGAGAACCAAACATCTCAGTGATAGCAGGCTTTAACATCTCCTTTCACCTTGTTTCTGAACAGCTATTTAACCAACATTAATATTACCTCTGCAAACAAAACTTAGAGCCCATCTGCACCATGTTATGCCAGGAGAAGACTTTGATGGAGAGACGTATCTTGAAATAATCGCTCTAATAAGAGGGTGCATCAAAATCAAGCAATTGTGTTTCAAAATTAAAACATTCAATGGAATGAAAAACAAAGGGCACTTTCACAGCTCTTCCCTCTAATGAACTTCTCCAGATTTTAGAATGTGTTCAGGCAAATTTTCTAAGTAGCTACATTTTTAAATGCATTTCATCTCTGTTTGTATAAAAGAGTCATTACATTAGTCCATAGAAGATCATAAAATTCTTCCTTTCTAAGCAATAAATTTTTAGTTTCTGCCATTGCCTGACATTCCGCGTATGTGCTGGCAAATGATACATTATAATTCATTCACTATTCACCTTGTGTTTGCAAAGCTGTTGCAAAAGGAGATGTTCAACTTCTGCTAAAAGGCTTGCTAAAGAAATGACTGAAGTGGCATAGTCCAAAAATAATTAGAATGAAGTCGTGCAGTCTTTACTCTGGCAAAACTGTCAATAAAATTTGTGAAAATCCCTGTGGATTAGAAGCCAGAGTTTGAAAGCCATATACAGTTAATGGAAAGATCTTAATGGACTTCAGCAGGGCTTGCATCCAGACTCTTCCCTCTAAGTATTTTAGAAATGAGCTGCAGGTAACCAACGGGGAAACCGAGTTTAGCAAGAGAGAAAGCAAGATTCAGGACTTGCTCTCCACAAGAAAAGGATCTGACCATGTTGAGGCTACAGATCTTGAAATCTCCAATTCCTTTAGACTTATTTCATGCAAGCAGTACCTTTGCATTCAGATACCTCTGTACGGTACTCCTCGTGGCTGGAGAGCAAATGGCTGAGTTTGAGTCTACGCTCCACACCTGCTGGTGTAACTTTTTCAGATACTTCTGATCGAAAACTTTGTGAGCATGACACAGACATCTCAAACTGCTTAATCACCTTGTCATCACTGCCTGAAGATGCTGTTTGTTCTTCATCCTCCCTGTAACTGTTTACTGGGAGAAAAAAGAAAGAACTCAGGGTTTAGACAATCTGCTGGCCTTGGCCAAGAAGCCAGATGACACAGCATACTTCTAGCTCTTGGATGGACCTTCTTGGGAGAAAAAAGGGGATCAAGGGTTGAGGGAGGACTGAGGAGTGAATTTGAGTATCATCTGCTTCTTCAATCCCTGGAAAGCCTGTGAATAACATATTGTATCAGCAACATTTACATACTATTAGATTTTGCCCAATCCTGCACATTACCCTATTTTTCTTAAAAAAAAAAAGAAAAAAAAGAAAAAAAAGAGGATATTCAACACTCATAAAATCATTAGCATGTGCAAAGACAAAGCAGTATGCAAAGGACTTGAACACTTGGTAATGCTTCCATTCCCCTTCAGCTCCTGCTAAGGTGGAAATGGAACTTCTTTTGTGCAGAAAAAGCAACTCAGGCGTACCCTGTTCTGGGTAATACCATGAACACATAAATACAGCACATGGCTCACAGGCATTGCTGACTCCATCTGCCAGCAGCAGAGGAACTCGGGAGACCAATGTAAATTGTAACCTTTAAAAGTGAAGATACACATTTGAGCATGTCCCCGTGAATGCCCTTCCCCTCCTGCTACCAACATATGCTTTGAGTATGAGATGACTGCACCCTCATTAGTGTGTGAATATCCGCCAGATGGGGGAAGGAGGGCTCAATACCTACTATATATACTTGGCCTTGCTTTGTCAGGACAAAAGCAGAGAGGCATTTTGCTGATCTCCCTGTCGTCAACATCAAGGAATCACAACAGCAGGATGTTCTGACCCACTGGCATCCAGAGAAGGGAGCGGTGAGGACAACAGGCAGTCGGTGTGTATGCGCGCGTTTGGAAACACACATGTGAACAAGGCAGCTGTCAAGTGTGGTTGGTCCGCTGCTTGCTCTTGAGCATGAAGTGTAAGATACGGTTGCTAAGAATCGCTTTGATAATCACTATGACACATCTGAACAGCTGAACAAACGGGCATTGCAGACAAATGGGTGAAGGGCAGCTTTCCCAGTGACACTGCCTGGTTTGGGAAGGAAAACACCTTTTTTTCACCCCGGACCTCACTTACAACAATCACACGGCTACAGGTAGGGAAACTGAATTCTGTTAGGTCTATTAAAAATCCGCAGTATAAAAGGAATGACAATTACTGTCACTGCTCCATAAATTTACCTGCACAGAAGACAGCTCTCAACTCTCCAGCAGAGAGGACAGAGTGAGGAAGCTGGCAGTAGCAAAGCAAACTGCTCCCACCACCAGCCCAGCAGAGGCTGGCTTCCTTCATGCTGCCACACTGGCAGCTTTGACCATCTCGTCTGTTTTGCCATGATTTGATGATAGGCCTTCTAGAAAATTGCTCTCAATTAGAGGAAAAAGCTAAGTATTTCTATTCTGATAAAAACGAAAAAAAGTTTTAGACATTGGTTTATAAATGGTCAGTGACCAGCTATCATAAAAACTGATTATTTTAACATAAGCTGTTAAAAATCAGTGTCTCTGAATTTTTTTTTAAATAAAAATTATTTCAAGCTGTAAAGATCCTATGGCCTAAATATGCTGTAATCCATTGAAACAATCGAACGCATAAAACTAAACATTCCTTTCCAGGCAACTGTATTATCAATTCACTACCTGCTGCTCGTGCAACCTCTACAAAATTAATTTAAATGCTTAGCTGATGCTGGTAAGTTCTATTGATACTTGTATATCTTTTGGTCACTTAAGACAAAAATGAAAATTATTTTAGTTTAAACAAAGCCCAATTTTCACTTAAAGAGCTTAAAAATATCCTGAGTAAAATACCATCTTTAGCAATTAAGCCCTATCTTTCACCATTTTCTAAAACAACACTAAGATTAAAATTCTGAGTCCATGGGCACAAGGCTGTATACATCAATAAATGTGCATTAACATAGTGTACAATTCTGGTTATTACAAGAAATTTCTGAAAGGCCACATGTACCACACACTCCTGGACCACGTATGTAAGGGCACTCCCTGGGGTGACCTGCATGCAACTCTGCAAAACAGAGCAAACCCTTTTTCTAGGACAAAAGAAGGGCGAGGGGATGGAGAGGAGGAGTTTGGCCTGCTCTGATGATTGGCCACTTGACTTTGACTTTAACTTTACAAATCCCCAAAGCATGACTGCATCACTTGTTATGACACTGGATGCTATTTCTTGCTAGCATTTGGAAGCTTACAAGCTAATTAAACGGTGGCGCTGGGGAATCTGTAGCAAACGCTTGATGCGTTTGCTGCTGAATCTTTGCCTGAGCAGCAGACAGCTCTGTGTCAACTTAATATCTCTATATTAATAAAACTAACTTTACCCAGGGGAGAGAAAAACATTTGCCATTCAAATACACAAGTGCCCTGATTAGGAAAGGACGAGGGGGAAACATTTTCTGTATCACCATGGAAACTTAAATAAAGGACCCATAATTACAATCTAAATTCTGGAAAGATAATGAATACATCTTGAGATCTGCAGATGTTGTGTAGCATATACATATTTCTAGCAACTTCAACTCAATTACTTCTATGCAGCATCTGTTTTACAAATCAACTTCCCATCTCTCATAAGGAGGCATGTGGGATTTATTTTTTTCTCCCTGGAGGAGACAGTGGGGGAGGAAAGAGGGTGACCTCTTTTTCTGGCAAGGTATTTCAAACTACCACTATTTATTTAGAAATTTCAAACACCCAATCAGTTACAGAGTTAGCTTACGGGCATCCAAATACACTAAGCTAAAATGCATGAAATAAATAATTCAAGAATTCTCCACAGCATTACCAAGTATAAAGAATAACTTATCTTTTGCTCAAAGCTTATCCAAGAAAAAAAATCACCGAATAAAATACACAGCGTAGGTGTAAAATATAGATGTACTGCATGCATTCTGTCTGCCTGCATGTTAAAAAAAAACCCAACCAAACAGACAACAGTCATATTGGCTGAACAAAGAAGTTTGCAAACGCCAAATTTCTGCCTTCCTATACACTTAACATGCTGCCCTTGTGTGTCCACCTTCTTCCTGAAGATTTTGATTCTGCTTTGAGGAAGTTGGTGAGAGTTTCAATGGGAGCATCACTAAAACCCTGAAGGAAGCAGCTGTACTGTACAAAATAAAATTATTTGATCATACAACCAAAGACAATATCAGTACATCTATGCATAATGCATATAGTTGGATGATCCCAGGAGTGCTCCGTGATGTGTTTTTTGCTATTATAGAAGCACTCACATACGTCTGGCCTTAAAATTTTCATGATCAGGATGACATAGAGAAACAGTGGTCCACAACGGCTCCTGCTCAGCAAAACCCAAGAACTGCATACAGAAAGAAAAGGGCTTTTCTTTTGGAAAATTGAAAAGGCCTGCTGCAAACAAGGGATATGATAAAGCTTCTTATTAAAAAAAGGAGGAAGATTTTGTAAAGGGAACATTTAGCAACACATGGATTTGGTACTACCAATTCTCATGCAACTACAGCTCTGATTTGCAGTGTCTTCAATCTGGAACCATGTTCTCACTCTTGTTGTCAATCATTTGAACTGGGATTTCAAACAAATGTACAAAGTAACTCAACTGCCTGATTTATAGGTTTGACTAGGGAGGAGAGAACTCTAAGCCTTCCTTTATGCTCAAAACTATTTGGAGATACAATCTGATCATCAAAAATCCTTCCTTTTATAAAACAGAAATAAAATCCAAACCATCCACCTAGAACTCAAAGGTACTTAAAATCAACGGAGACTGTGCTGTGATAGAGTAAATCCGTGTTTCTACACATGCTGTTATGGACACACAGACTGTGCGCAGTGACTGTGTACCACTGACTAATGTCGACTAGTTGTTTACTAGTGAACAGAAGGCAGCCTTCACCTGCGCTTTCTCCTTGTGGAGGCACATGTGGTTTTGTCCCTTTCTGGTAGGTACACCAACCAGGAAGCCAATTAGTAACCAGTGGTAAGCATAAGGTCCACCCCTCTTTGCTTGAGTGCCAAGTGAGAGCATCCTGCTTTTGCAAGAAGTCAATTTCTACCTCTTTATCTATCCTAACACCATGACCAAATCGACTGGGAGCTCTCCGAGGCAAACACACTTGGACGGTTGCAAGGGATGCAGGCAGGTAGAATCACAACTTGGCAGCTTCCATACCAGGGGACATGGCCAACAAAAAAAAAAAAAGAATAAAAAGCAAGCAAAAAAAAAGTCAGAATGCAATCAGAAATAAGTCATTAGTTGGCTTTGACCATCAAGCACTTCCATAGTCCAACAATACAGCAGTCAGAGCAATAAACTCCAATTCTGCACACTGCTGTGCAATGAAATAGGGAATTGCTCATAGCAAACAGCATGAAAATCAACATCTTTTCCTGTTGCTTTTTTCCTGCTCCCAGATTTGGATTTCAAAAACAGGAACATGGGTTCGGCTTCAAACTGTCTTTCACTTGGCTTTGCTAAGGTTCTTCCATAGCTAAAGGAAATGGCAGCCAAGAAGCAGAAGCACAGTCATCCCTATTTTCCCAGTCATCTACTTTACATCTTACATGTGGAGTAACCATGAGTCAGGCTTAATTTATGATGATTTTTATTAGCACAGGGCCAGGATTTGTGGAGAAGTGAAAGAAAAGAAGAGATTTTGCACTGTAGAAGACACTGTTAAGCCAGGAAAACACCTGGTGTGGATGCAGTTACACCCCTTTGCCAGCCCAAGCTAGGTTGCTTGAAGAAAACACGCAGCTGTGACCTTCTGTCACCAGATGCTGTGTGAATGCTGGGGACACTGCAAGGCACAGGTGTAGCTGTGTATGCTCAGGTGTGTGGGGCTGTAAATGCTTGTGGACTCAGAAACTAAGGCTGAGAGAGTTGGGCTTGTTCAGCCTGGGAAAGAGAAGGCTCAGAGATCATATAGTGACCTTCCAGTGCCTGAAAGAGGCTACAAGAAAGCTGGAGAGGGGCTGTTTACAAAGGCTTGTGGTGACAGGACGAGGGGCAATGGCCAAAAACTGGAGAGGGGCAGATTTAGACTGGACATAAGGAGGAATTTCTTCATGATGAGAGTGGTGAGACACTGGCACAGGTTGCCCAGGGAAGCTGTGGCTGCCCCATCCCTGGAGGTGTTCAAGGCCAGGTTGGATGGGCCTTGGGCAGCCTGAGCCAGTGGGAGGTGTCCCTGCCCATGGCAGGGGGGTTGGAACTGAATGATCTTTAAGGTCCCTTCCAACCCAAACTATTCCATGATCCTATGGCCTCGATTTAGAAAACACTGTCCTTTCTTTCCAACAAGAAAAGAAATAACTTTCAAACAAGAAAAGCAATAACTTTCACTTTAAGATCACTATTTTAATGACAATTTTCCTGGTAGCTGTTACACCACAATGGGTTGAATTCCTTCTGGTTCCCCAACAATCACCTCTTCTACTTGTTTGCTTTGAATACTCATTTCTCCTTCTAATACAAGGGAGTCACTTTGTAAGCTCTCTCTGCTACATTTAAGGGATTTTCTCTGCATTGGCACTACCTTCTTCCAGAAAATGAACCTCCACTTAGCACAAACCAAATTTGCCTAGGAAATGCCCAGGAAACCGCAGACACTGATTCTCGCTCCTCTTTAAAGCACTGTTTTGCTACGTCACACTCACAACCTGCTAAACCCAGCGTACACATGGCGATTACATACCATTCATAGCACCCAATACTGTAACCATTAGCTTCACACCCACAAGTCTTTGTTTGCTGATTAAAAGGGTGAAAACCAACTCCCTCGCAAAGATATTTGTTTGGGGTTGCTACGGATAACAACTGCATTGCAAGAAGGCAGATATTTATTTTCCCACTGATTTTCCTAATTGAAACTTTCTGTTTGCCACCAGAGGGTTGATTCACCACAGCCCCCCTTTTCCACTGTTCTAACACCACCGTTTCCATGGCACTCCTGGGAAAATCACAGACTCCAGCAGTAGCAGTGGGTGAGGATGTGGTGCCACAAGACTCACACACATTCAGGACCAAAGCTGTCACCCAAAAGGAACAATCCTGTCCTCCTCCTCTTCCCTTTGTTTCAGTTTTAGCAATCATGTGGCCAACTCAACTGATTCAAAAGTAAAGGGAAGAGGCTGGTAACTCAGCTGAAGCAATGAGCCAGTCTGATTCACCACACTGTGGCATGCTCGTGAGGCCAGACATGGAAAGTAGCACAGCCGTGTGATCGGGGAAGGACAATATATCTCAATTGCAGTTTTACATCACCTACTGACAATTGCAAAACTGCACCCTCAGGGCCAATGATTTTATAGCTGCAGTATTTATGGCAATAAGTCTAGACCCCAAAACCGACCCTGTGACACAGAGCTTCAGCAAACCTCAGTGCTCTCATTAATCCAGGACTTTCTCTCCAGTACAACCACCGTCATACGGTTTGCTGGAAAGTACTCCCACACAGATTATTCTGTTACATATAGACCATATGGGCTTGAATCTCTATCAGCCTGAGGAGCGAAATGCCTCCAATCACCCAGCTTGTGTGGGCAAGCACTCAAGCCCAGTACAATGAATCCCTCCAAGAATGCTTCATCTCACATGGATACTGAGCTCTCTAGACAGGGGAGCACCCACTTGAAAATCAGAAAACTTTTAGGTAGGGTGATGAAGTCATGAGAGCATCATCTCTTTCCATGGTCATTAGAAACGGATTTTCTACAGTTTTTGCTATGGACTGGCTTAAGATTCAATCCAAGTCATTCATGTTGGTCTACAGATAGACACTGATGAAGCCTCCCTAGCTCAATCTGAGGAAACTGCATGAGAATCACACAAAAAACACCTGTGGATGTACAGCCCAACCACACCTTCCTCATTACCTGGAAGACCCACGCAGCCCAACAACGCCATTCACTGTCTATAAAACTGCACATTTTTTTCCTCCATGACTGTGATCTCCTTCTTTTCTTTCGTTGCAATCTTTCCCGTTGGTTACTGATACTATTTCAGGAGTCTATGAAGCCACTCAAAATGACGGCTGCTGCCAACAGGTCATGATAACAGCCAAAAATGAACTGTGCACAAGGAAGTCATATCCATATCCCTATCTGTCATCTCATATAAGCTTACACTAGTGGATTTTTTACACTGTTAAGCAATGCCAAGAGGGTAGGAGGAAACAAAGATGGATTATTCACGCTTCCAAAAGTTCTGATGGTCATTCCCTTCTCCAAGAACTTGCCTGCCACCTCGGACTGTCTAAAAAGTGGGCCAAGCTAGCAATAATTGCAAAACAAACAAATAAAAACTACAAAAGAAGACAAAAAGTACTACTGTTTGTATCAGCACACAGAAATACTATGTTCCAGCTCTACACAGAGTGCTGCTAGTAAGCCTGCACGTAACCTCCACACAACGCAATGAGATCATTCACACCTGCCTCACCCATAGTAGGAGATGGAAGGTGAGGAGGCAGGGTTTCCAGGAGAAAAGCAGCACTTCCCAGATGCTGCCAAGATGCTGCTTATTGGTAAATGAAGCCTCTTGAGTCCTAAACAACCTTCCCAGAGGAAGAAAGAATCGCAACTGCCATATGGGGAGTGGGAAGACTATACCACTTAGCAAAAATGGATCAGAAAATACGTGCACAAACACGCACGCTCACACACACAATTTGTTCTGTAACTGAGCTGAATGGCAAAACGCATTTCTTTCCCTCAAATATATCTTATGCAACCTTCTAGCTGGAAAGAGCTGATGACAAGTTCACTTGAACAGAGCATCCTTCCTCAACATCCCTAGGGAGCAAGGCACAAGGAAGTTCTGCCCACCAGACAAGAAACTTAGTGAAAACCCAAACCACTGATCCACTGTGGGCTTACAAATATAATGTGACTAAAATCACCAAATGAGGATGAGCAGCAATTGTTACAGGCCTAAGACAGAGCCTGTAACAGTAACACCTTTGAAAACTTGTGGTTTTACCTACTCTTTGGCTTCATTCCCCCAGCTGTAAAACTCACGTATCACAATCCACCCTCCTTTCAGGGCTATTGCGTATTCTCATCCCCATTTACTCTTGATGTCATGGACGAAGATCCCTTATAATTTGAAGCTTTGAAAAGACTGAACTGCAAAGGAGTACTTTAAATTTAAAAAGGAACATGGTACCACCATCACAAGGACAAAATTCTGCTCACGAACATTTTCTGAGTGGTTCTGAATTTCCCAGAGAGAAAGCATTCAATGCAAACTCACGTCTGCACTTCATTTCAGAAAGTCTCAGACTCATACCTCATTCTTCAGAGACCAGATGCATATCCTCAGTCACGTTAGTGCTTTCTCCCACTTGAGCAGCCAGAAATATTTTCTATGAAGTGCTTCTGTCCACTGTTTGTCTTTGCTTTCCTTCACTCAGTCCTAGTGGTGTTATTGATTCAGCGTAGTCTCTTTAAATGTCCTACTTTGAGTACAGGCACTGATTTTATAGACCTCCAATCTGGCAAAGGCACTGGCTGCCTCCATAGCCAGACAGGTGATAAAATTTATCAGCGCTTAGGATCTTCACATGGAAACTGGCCATCTATCTATTTTACTCTCAGGTTCAAGCAGAAGTTTTATTTATCACACCAGCAACATCTTTTTGTTCAGGGTATATTTTGCTATATGGGTTTATAGGGTGTAATGAAAACTCACTTCTTGCCTAGGAATTCCTGGTTGTGTGAAGGGTCATTTACTGAGGTCAGGAGTGCTCATATAGAACACAAAGAATAATTTCCTCTACTACAGCAATTACTGGCAAAAATCAATGACCCCTGTTAAGCTGGAGGCCAAGGTAAGTAAATGCAATAGTGCTTTCTAGTTTTAAAAACTCTCAGAGGCTCAGAGACGCGCTTCCCGTTACACATGTATCGAAGATAACTATCTAGCAATCTAGATAAGATTCCTATTAGGATGACAAACTTCCTAGTATTCCAAGGTCAAAGAAATTATTTTAGTGCAACTGAAATGCAATCTTTAGCTAGCACTGAGATTGTCTAAGTGATGGAAAAAAATGTGCAAAGACTTCATGCACTTTAAGTGTAGTGCTCACCTATAAATTACACCAGTGTTACAAACACTTTATCAGACAGCTCAGGAGACTCTCAATCACAGAATTTGTGGTGCAAAAATAGTTCAGCTTTGATTCAGGAGACTCAGATCTGTCAGTGTGTCTGTCCCCCTGTGTTTTCAGAACAGTGTCTGCTGAAACTGCTGACTTAACCATCACTTTGACTTTTTGTTTGCAAAACAAACACAGGCCCTGAGGAAGAAATGGGTGAAAGCCATTGCATTCATAGAATTATAGAATGGTTTGGGTTGGAAAGGACCTTAAAGCCCATCCAGTTCCAACCCGCCTGCCATGGGCAGGGACACCTCCCACTGGATCAGGTTGCTCAAAGCCTCATCCAGCCTGGCCTTGAACGCGTTAAGAGATGGGGCAGCCACAACTTCTCTAGACAACTCATGGCACAATTATTGCTGCTCTTCACCTCATTCATTATTATTATTTTTCCTCTATAGATTCAGGCTAGGAAGCAGATGGACTGGCCAGCTCTACCCCTCTTCTTGCAGTGCACTACTTTTACAAGTGGCTTATTACTCCACTGCTTCTTTTCGATTCTTAAGCCAAATGTGTAATGCTGGATTTGGCAGCCACACTCTCACCAGCCACCCCCAGTCAGCTGATCAGCAGTGCCTTAGCTGTGGGACAATGTAAAGGCTGCCCTCTCCCCGTTCTGCAATGAGAGACAGTTGCTGTATCAGAAACGCTGAGGTTAAGCAATGAAGAACTGTTGCACTGGTGAGACCGCACCTCGAATACTGTGTTCAGTTCTGGACCCCTCACCACAAGAAGGATGTTGAGGCTCTGGAGCGTGTCCAGAGAAGAGCAACAAAGCTGGTGAGGGGCTGGAGAACAAGTCTTATGAGGAGCGGCTGAGAGAGCTGGGGTTGTTTAGCCTGGAGAAGAGGAGGCTGAGGGGAGACCTTATTACTCTCTACAACTACCTGAAAGGAGGTTGTGGAGAGGAGGGAGCTGGGCTCTTCTCCCAAGTGACAGGGGACAGGACAAGAGGGAATGGCCTGAAGCTCCATCAGGGGAGGTTCAGGTTGGATATCAGAAAAAAATTCTTCACAGTAAGAGTCATCGGGCACTGGCAGAGGCTGCCCAGGGAGGTGGTCGAGTCGCCTTCCCTGGAGGTGTTTAAGGAACGGGTGGATGAAGTGCTGAGGGACATGGTTTAGGGAGTGTAAGGAATGGTTGGACTCGATGATCCAATGAGTCCTTTCCAACCTTGTGATTCCGTGATTCTGTGATTCTGTGAAGAAGTGGCTCAAGGAAGCTGCAAGAACAAGTTCATCTGTATTTGGAAAATTTATAATTACGTGATGTGCAAATGTTGGCAGGGACCTGCTTGTGCGGAAGGGTCTGCCTCCCCATCGTTAACCTCTCAAACCAAGCAAATGGCGTTGCAATATTTCCTGCTGAACTACCTCCTCAGATTGAAATTGCAGATCAAAAGTACGGAAAGTAAAAAATTTTTACCTGCATTTGTGTGAAACCTTGGCGTAACATCGCTGGCACCATTTTGGTACAGATCAGGACTCAGCAGCAGCCAAACCTGCACCCTCATGATTAGCATGCTTCACAGTATCTAACAGACATTTGACTTAAGAACCCAAGAATTTCATTGCTTAAACACTTTATTTGATCCCTAGGCCTAAAAATGGTTTTGAATAATGTGTGCGCTGCTTTGGGGACTCAGAAAAGCTACTCTGGGAGCTAGAAAACATTTCTTAGGAGGCAAAAATGAGATCAAAAACATATTTGATAAAAAGGAGAAAGAGTAATGATGGTTTTTAACAGCAATTTTATTTTATTTCTTCTCAGAAGCGTGTTCTAAGTTTAAGAGAGGGAAGCAACTACCGGATTTTGGTTTGCATCTTTTTTAAAACAAAATTATCCTTATCTAGGGTTGGTGATTTCCCCTTCCCCAGTCCAATAAACTATATATTGGAATGACCTTGTAACGGCTTTCTGTGACTCTTTAATCACCAGTAGCTGCTAAATGAAGCATATCTATTTTCTGTTACATTACTATTGGCAACCAGGTCTTCAGTAAGTGCCCAGAAATATTTCCATGGCAACAAAAAGCATTCAGCATTGCTACTGTTTTGTGCCAATTTAGCTTTAAAATATTCTATTGTGGAGAGAAATATGGTACATTAAGTGAAATAAAGTCAAGATGCAATGTTCTGAAAAGAATATAAGGGTAAACAGGAAACGTATTTTGCAGAAATGGGGAAAAAATGCCAAATGGAAGCAAAGAAGTTCAAAGCTAATATTGATGCTACTGAATGTCAGCAAGTCCATATGCTCGCTTACATTGTCACTTAGGGCTAGATAACAAAGCTAACAGAAATAAGGATACCTCAAAGATCTTCTCTTGGTCATTTTAATCCATGACTGAAATTTTAAGTTACCAGGTTATTACAGCCCCTCTGCATGTGCAGGTTACCATCAGAAGAGTTCATACTCTTGATGTTAGAGAATTAATCTAAAGGAAAAAGAGGAAATAAAGAGTTGGAAAAGTAAATATAAAGAGCATGTGTATGTTTTGGAAGTGAAGGGTCGCTTAGAAGAGCAGAACAAGTTCTTCCACATCAATGATCTTGTGGAAGACATTTTCAAATCACAGTTCAGCACTTTCTTTCCTATTATACAACTTACATAGCCCTAAGAAAAAAGACATCTGGTCCCAACCCTCCAACTCTCAAACAGCCAACTTCATGACAATAAAGTGTTGAGATCATTGGATGTCCTTTTGTGGGGTGCATCACAGAGAGAAAAAGATAAAAGACTATTTGAGAGCATTTGGAGTGATATTCTCTCTGGTGTAAAGAGCTATGCAATGCCCTCTAAAGTGTTCTGTGCAGAAGTAGAGCTCTAGGCAGCAACAATTGGGTGCTCAGCAGCTCTGTAAGGCCAGCCTTCCAGTTCACGATGGCTCCAGGCAACTTATTGAGAAGGAAAGACAATAAATATTAAGTGTCTAACAGGATCTTGATCGGTACCTGCTCTCAGCTGGGAGAGAGGTTTAGAGCGACCCTCTTCTTTAGCTGCCATGATGGGTTACTCTGGCATCTGACTGTCAATCTACACGTCTCTTACTAGGAAAATTCATCTTGTCCATCACCTGATCCTAAATGACATTTTGCAGATGTCCCTGCAGACGAGACTGCAGGTGAGAAACTGCTCTGACAGTGACGGCAGCACATTCCTGGCTCCCATTTCCCTGAGAGCTCACCACCTTTTCTCCCCCTCACTGTGAGCTAGGGTGTAGTCCAGAGACAAACAAAGATCTAAAGATCACCACTAGAATAATGTGTTTGGCATGTGTTGCTCCCCAGCCTGCTCCGAGGAGCCCCAGGATTTGCAATTAATCCCTTTAATGGCCCTTCTTGGGTGTACAGGCTCTAAATGAGACAAAGTTGTGCCCTGGTTATCACTTTTCGAGGGGGAACAATGGCCCCAGCACCCACAGGAAGGACATTACCTGCCCTGCTCCATGGCATCTGTGCACTCACTGGACACATAGCCCAAATACACATGGTAAATCCATCCCTGTAGCATTATCTTTGTGCCTATGAACAAGCCCCATGGGCAGGATATTGCACAGGCAATGTAGAAGTTATAAGAGTACCAGAAGGGAGGGGATCTGTACAGGTTTGAGGCTGCACTCCAAGAGACAGAGTCCTGGAGTGCTTAACCTGGTAACCGGGAATTGTTCCTTTGGAATATGAAACAAGCAGTTCCAGCCTGGGAGACAGAACAGCCAGACCAAAAGCACTTTTTAATTATTTACTGCCTGGCCACAACAGTGTGAGGAATAGTAATAAAGAAAAGAGCTAATTTTAACATTCATGAAAGAACACCGACAAGGTTTATACCCTCTCAGTCTGATATTCCTATTAAACAGGAAAACAAACAGGCTGATCTTCCGCAGTCTACACAGAAAAGGCTAAATATGCAAGACTTCCCCAGAAGCCAAGAGTGATGAGAAGCCCTCGGTCATGATAAAACAAACATTTCCAAGAGCATCTACTGCCTGTTTCAAAACAAGGAATTTAGATATTTGAAACCAAAGTCTGAACACCTTCAGCGAGTCTCAAGTTCATCACCTCCCTAATGTAGACCCACACACACACCTCTCTTATCGCTGTTTCTAGGGCGTTCGTGAAGAGCAGCTTTAACCCAGCAAGACCCAAGGATGGTGTCAGCAGGACTGCAGCTTTCCTGCTTGTGGCTGTGACATCTCCATCAGTTCTCTGTGACCCAGGGAACCTCCAGCCACATTTACAGTGATATTTAGTGAGTATACATCACATGGCTGAAATCCAGTCCTGAACACAACCGCCTGGAATGCTGTTCATGTCACTTAATGATTAGAAGTCATGGTTAGGCCTGTTTAAAACTGAAAATATCAAATTCAGTTCTCATTCCCATAATCTCCTGCCTGCTGTCCTCTTCAGTCTTATTTGAAAAGTCTGTGGGGGTGGTGGGAGGGGAGGAAAGTGATTCGGGAGCCTTTAATCCATAAAATCATGAGATATGGCTGGGTTTTTAGTACAGCATTTCACAGCACATGGCACAGTAACATCTTGAGATTCCTGGCACAAAGAAACAAGGTTTAAGATTATATATATCTTTAATAGCAATGACGCAAAGGCAGATGGTTCTCAAAGCAAAGCCTTAAGGCTAAACACTCCCTTTGAAGGGTCCTGCTACCAGAAACAAAACATGCAGAGAACAAAATACTTCTTGCTACAGCAACAGGGTCTGATTGGCTTCTAATATACAGCATTTCACCCTGGAGATTTCCACTTGTTTTAATGATAATAGTCTCATGAAAAAGAGAGGAACTGGAAAGAGAAGAGGAAAGGTTAGATTTTTCTTTAGGATTTGGGGAGGTTTATTTTATCTGTGAAAAAAAAAAAAAAAAAGACATCAGAGGACATAATGAGCAGATTAGCAACTACATCAAATCAACACCAGGAAAGTCTGGATAATACTGTCAGGGTGCATGCTAGCTGCTTACCTGCAAAACTCGCCTTGCCATTATTACTTTTTAAGGAGCCATCCAAGTTGAGATTGTGCTCATGACCTCCCATTCTCATAGAGGGCTCACCTTCTTCCTCAGCAATGGGAGGAAGCCGATCAAGTGGCTGGAGATCTTCGCTCGTCCAGTAAGCTCCATTGGCTGTCAAAGACCTGGTGCATTCAACACACTGCTCTGGTAAGCTCTTGGTGTTTTTAACTCGTTTCTGCTTCTGTGGACCTATGTCAGAACCATGAGGGAGGTTTTGTGAAGCAATATCAGGACCTCCAATGTGACCATCTTCTCTAGGATGTAAGTATTCCTCATCCCAAAGGTCCAGGTGTCGTTCCCCTTCTGATTCCTCAGAATAATCCTCATAAACTCCTCCATTATTCTCCAAGTCTCGGTCCCGCTCTTCTTCTGACTTACGACCCACTCCACTCAAACTCAGCAGAGAAGCAGATATAGAGTCTCCTGCTTGTTGAATAGCTTCATATATTTGAGACATCCAAGAAGACAGTGGCTGAAGGAAGTTCTGAGCAGCCTCAGAAGCCATGTTTAACACTATGCCAGTATCTGATGATCAGTTGTTCAGCTTTGCCAGCATGTCACTTATTATTCAAGGAGCTACAGAATAAGCACCATGAAAGATTACTGTAAATTTCTTGTCCATCAACACCTGTCGTCAGACTATCTAGTATGTCTAGAACTGAGAGGAGAAATGGAAAATGCACTTCAATTCATCAAGAATATCAGTAGAAATCCAGAAATGATGGACAAACCACACACATTCCTCCAGAGATCTGGAAAGCTTTCATTCAATTGCTAAACTTCATATAAAAATACAAACTTAGAACATGAGAACAGAAATACCTTTTCTGGAGCATGCACATCCTGGTTACAGCTGTCAACAGACCTGGTAAAAAAAGTACAAAACAATGTGCAGTCAAAAATCTCAAATAATTTCCTAGCCCTGACTTCCATCACATCCTTAGCATAAGCATGTCTAGATGTAAAAACAGAAAGGCGGAGAATTTGGGAAGAAATACGTTTTTCATTTATCAAAGTGACAGGCCTAAAGTATGCAGAACCAGCCCATGGCAGACATCTCAAATGCTTTGGTTCAGAAGGGCTCTGAAGAAGAACCCCCTCTCTGCTCATAGTAACACAACCCAGAGTCATTTTACTCTTCTCAGAGATGAACAAAAAACATAGGAGGTAGAATATTATAGGTACAAAATTACTGGGAAGAGAAGCAAGTTAACAAAAGTATTGGTATCAGGTTGATATGACATGTTTTGACAAAACTTATCTGAATCATAAATAAAAACATAACTTCCAGAAAGTTAAGATGTCTTTTTGCCCAATATACATCTTCCCACATTATCACAAGACAGTTATTCTTTTAGGAACTCTGAGAAGAAGGAGAAACCTACAAATAGGATGATGAGTTCAGGAAGAAAGAATTAAGTAGTTGCAGATTTTAGGCTAAAAGACAACTGAAAAGAAGGAAAAAGAAGCTTTGAAACTTTATACCAGTGTCTTGTTGAATTTAGAGGTCTAGGAGCAATCAAACAAAGAGCAAATACAGTATAAGTGGCAAGAAAATGGGCTCAGCAGCAGCGTGCACTCTGAAATGGTGTCCAGAGAAATGTCGTAGGAATATTAGTGCTCTGGGATTTCTGTTTGAAATGGAGCACAGACTATGGAGACCCCACCTTGCTTGGTGAGCAATATTTTCACTGATGAGATCAGAGATTAAGGGGTCTTTACCAACTGAAACACCTGTGCTGAATAATTGTGTTCAGTGATGTTGACTTACCCTGCAGACCCTTCCAACAAGTTTATTACTGGCTTCAGTATATACTATGAATCACAGTACCAACAAGGGCAGTACATGAATGTAGGTTACTAGAGCCATTTTAAAAGCTGATGGTTGTTACGAGCTCTCCGGGCTTGGGGCACACGCTATTCCGGTATCCACCTGTCAACTGCTGGCCCCTGGCTCAGCCTGGAACCCAGGTAATGTTCCCTGCCATGCATTAAATCTTTGGCAAAGAACAGACAGTGTTATGGCATAACTTCCCAGATCAGCCGTTTCCTTCATCAACTCTCCTTTTACCAACCTTGTCCTCGGCAAAGCCTCTCTGCCTTGTGCAAAATATTTTCTCATAGACCTAAAGCGATTATACACTCTAAACAACACGTTTTCATCATAATGCAGATTTTCTACTGGTAAGTCAGCTGAGAAGTCACTGGGAGGAGATGGTACTTGTAACAGTGAGATTCTCCCAGACATGGGAAGAGACGACTTTGGGTGGGTAAGTACTGGATACATTTTTAACCTGTTATTTATTCACAGGCAATAGCAAATTAATCTCTGCTTTCTGATTAAAGGAGAACTTCATAACGCTCTGCCTCCATCACAGCAGTAAGATACATGAGAGCAGTAGCCCCTGGAGGGATGCAGGCATCCAGGAGTGATAGCTAACCAATACAGATAAGACATATGGGTGCTAAAATGAAGCGCTGATCTGTTCTAAAAAAAATCAACAGAACGTAGACTCATTATATTTGCATAGGGAATAATTAGTCCCCTCTTGTTATTAGATTTCAGAGCTAATGCCCAGTTGGTCCGACAGAGCCATCCCACTTCTTCTGGACGCTACGCCTAAATGCGGTACAGCTCAGGCAAACATCGCAGTCCTGCACAAGAGTCTCTGCCTTACAGAGGTTGGTATCACAACCACAAAGATGGGAGAAGTTTTACAAGATGAGGCTTTACTTTAGTCGCAGAACTAAAGCAACGAGCTACAGTCACATGCATGGCTTGGATGTGGTCACCCAGTCACCCAAAGAGGCAGATAAGTCTTGAACTTGCATGTTTCGTATAACAAGTAGTTGTCCCGGTCATCTTGCTATGATGGTCTGGGAGGAAAACAACACATACACACATGTACACATACATTCATACTTCTACTCAAGGCATGGAAATCTGTCTGGATTTAAGCCAGGCAATCCCAAAAATGGCTTGATTTCAGTTTGTAGACAACAGACAGACATTAAAGCATATTTCACCCAAAAAATCCTAACTGCTCTGCAGCAACACCTGTAACACACCTGTACAATTTGCAGTCCAGTGCTTACATAATCCCTACAGGCAAAAGCAATGCAATTTCCAGGATGCCTGACTCTGTTTAGCCTTTGCTTGACTTTTCCTCCCATCCTTTCCCTCTTACTAAAGACTCCACAGTCAGTGATACGCTGAACAACTGGAGTTCAACTGAATTATAGATTGCTTATTTTCGGTCTTGCAGCAGATGGATAAAATGTGTAACAAGCTGCAGACAAGTTTGGGCAGGCAACGTTTTTACAAACTCAACAGAGGATCAAAGGTGGCTGAGCTCTGTTATAGGCTTGCTGTTTCCCAGGAGCTCTCTCCCTTAATTAGCAGGCACTGCTCTAACCGGGTGTTTATGATATATTTCACAACATGGCCTTTGTAACGTAATGGATTTTTACTTTTGAATTCTCTAACAATTTTGACTTGCATTAGAAAAAAAAAATAAAAGCACTGAGAAGAGCATTTAAAATGTGTGGGAAAGAAAAATCCATTTCTTTTTCAAAGCATTCATCAAAAAAGACAGAGGAAAAAAACAGTTTAGCAAATTCACTTCAAGCTCAATCTTCTATAACTAACGACATGAATTTTCATACTGAATTGTCTGCTTAACTTAAAAAGTTAGGTTTTTTATCTTGGAAAACCAGATAGATAAAAGGATCAATGTTAAGCCTCTCACAGAAGCCATCATAACCTTTACTACAATCTATATTCCCTTGTCTTGATAGAATCATTATTCCTGAGTAGCGTTTCCATTGAGAGGTGCAATTACTGTATAGCTAAAAAAAGATGACTATTAGCAGAATTTCAAACAGTACCACAATGCAGAGGTTTGTAATATTAGCAAAATGTCTTTCAATCTTCTTGATATGCAGGGTCCTAAAAAATTGCTATCAGATGTGCCTCTTAAAACAATTTCCCTTGTTAAGGCTATTGCAGAGCGTAGGGACAAACTTCCTTTTCTTAAGTCACTTATTGTGTGGCCCTTGCAAAAGTTTTTTACCAAATTCCTTGTAAGGAGGCTCGTAGACCACTGAAAACAGCGTTACAACATGTAATAACTGAACTATTTTCAAGTGAGTGCATATTTCTGAAACAATAGGGAAGAAATCCAGAACCTCACCTCTCTGCCTGGGAATGTACTGTCCCATGTAGAGAAATGAGAAGAGGAAATCAACTCCCAGCTGCCAAAGATCCAAAGAAATCTTTGTCACATCACCATTTTAGAAAGATGCACTTATTTTGTCACTGCCAAGAAAACTATACCCAAAATAACTATTTTAGCAGTATAGGCGAGTAGCTGAATCCATCTGTCCACAACTGAAACTCTGAGCATTCTGCTGGGTCACTTGTTTAGACAGCCGAACTACATGTACCTAGAGGAATGATTCCTGCCTTCCCCACTTCTTAGAAATGTTTATTAAGCCATTGATAATGTTTTACCTTTGTTTCCTGATCTTATACAGAGAGCATCAGCATCTCATGCTGACTTGGAATGCCACAGATCATATCCAACGACAGGGGCTTTATTTTTCTGGACACTTAGGACAAGCAGACCCATCATGAAGCCTTGCTCCAAACTTAGGAGGAAAGACTTAAAACAAGGTGTGAATCTAAGCCGATGCCCACAACACGAGTCTCTGCACAAAAGGCCATTTTGTTCGTGAAAGGAAAAAGTAAGAAAGGCTTGGAGGGGTAAGATGATTTAGTAACTCTTTCTAAGCCATTGATCCTCCATTCGGACTGGAGCCCAGTTAGTACATATGAAATGGCAGAGAGGAGATGAGAAATGTACTCTGCTGAAGGCAGAGCAGAGCAGCAGCAGCACTGGGCCAAGAAATCCTCTGTCCTAGTTCTGTGAACAATCTGGGCTCTTTGTTCCTCCTGCAGCAGCCACAATCATGTTTAACAAGATGCTAGCAAAGCCCTTCCATCTTCACAGCGAAAGATAACCAAACATTGCTATGATGAAGCTGTATTTCCAGTTAAAATTGTCACAGTGCCAAAACCAGTCTGTGCTCTTGAAGACATTCAGTTGATTGGAGCCTCTTGCGGAAGTGTTATGAGAAAGGTTCGCAGACAGTGCCTGAGGTTCACATCAGCTGTGAGTGTCACTGCTGACCAAGTTTCCCTAAGGTAAAACAAAACAGAAACACAGAACATCTTGGTACCCTTTTTGGCCTACGTGCTATAAAAATGCTATTTATGTAGCTGAATTTAACATTTAAAAAAGAAGAAGATAGAGGCACTTTTTAAGTGATTATGTGCTCTGTAGTAATAGTTTTCATCTGGTAATTCAGAAACTCCAGGGCATTCAAGGAAGATCTAATAGTTTATGCCAATAAATTGCACACATCTCATTGGAAACATTCATGGCTTACGAATCAACAAGGCAATAAAATCACTTCTACAACACATTGGTTCTGCAGGCCCCAAAAGGGTGAAGTGAAAACAAAGATGAGATCAGATAGACAGCAACACACTCTGCTGCATGGGGTTTAGCCTACGCAGAGGAAGCCTGCAGACTTATTCCTCACTCTCAAATCATTTCATGTTTTTGCAGGCAGCTCGCTACTAGTGATGCTGTGCCAAATCAGTTGTAAAAATTGATACCCAGGTGACAGAAGTGGTTTTGATTAGGATATTTGGCCCCATGGTGTCTCTTCTTTTCTTCCTATTCCTTTATTGCACGGTCTGATTTTGTGAAAAATAATGGCAACAATTACTAATCCTCACAGTTTCAGTTGGAAGGGGAGAAGAGGAAAAGGACAGAAGAAAAAAAAAGGAATGATGCAAATATGATATTAAGCGCTCCAAACTGTGGAGTGTTTTTCAAAAAAACACAGTTCTCCCCACCATACAGAGTATACGGTGATAAATCAGGTGAAAAAAATGCTCCCGGAACACTAGCATCCAGCTACTCTGCTCAGAAGCTCCACCAGCAACACAGCTAAGGAGCTGATGGTGATTTCCTATTCTGACTACTTCCCATCTCTGCTTTGCTTAGACTGTAAGAACTCTTGAACCCAGAAGTGTGTTCGTTTCATGTAAGTCCAGTGGGCTCAGAAAATGGGGAATCTGTGACTGCACAGATAAATATTATTGCCACCAAAATCTAAATACAAAATTTAAGGGATTTTTCAGGAGGGAGGAAATGGAAACACTTTCCTTGAGCATAATATTTGGTCTGGATATACCAGAGGGCCAGATTCTGCCTCAGCTCTGGTGTAAAGTCCAGATTCACATCCTCCAAGGTCCTTTGCATTTAAAGAGCCACTTGTCACCACAGGCACAAAAACCTAACAGCTCTATGCCAAGTGGCAATACAGAAAGCAGCAATGAATAATTGTTTATACTTCTCAAACTGAAGGTTATAAAAAGGGTATAAAGAAAGTCACAGACCACTGGAGTATTGGAAGAGTGGTATTAGTAGTGGCAACTGTGCTCTTTCAAGGTAAAAGAGTGAAAAACATCTGTGATTACTGGATTAGGGGAATGGAGAAGAAACTTGCAGTCGAAATTACAGCGCAGTCTGTAATTGAGCTGCTGTCATTCATTGGCTTGCATGAAGACAGAAGAGCCAAAAGGAAATCACAAGTTCAAAAGGCTGAAGAAACACTGATGTACACCACCACTCAAGCCCACCCACCCGTGCTGTCAAGCTGCTGTGTACAGCAGACCAAATAGAAAGTTTCCACCCCGCCTGCAATCATGCCAGCCAATCTGCAGTAAATGAAGAAACCAGGGTCAATCAGAGCAATTACTTGCATAGAAATTAGCAGTGGGAGAGCATGTCTAGCTGTTTAACACAATGAAGATATTTTAGAAACGTTCTGAGGAGTCGCGCAGTTACTGTTACTCCTTCTTCCCTCACACATACTCCATCATTACAGAGCCTATGGAAATTGTTATATGGACCACCATTGAGCAGCTCACAGTGCTGTTTGGGAACCACAGCCCTGAGTGGCAAATGCAGTGGATGATTATCCATGTCTGGTTATCCTTCTTTGTGTGTGCATATAGCTAAATCCCTAGTTCTAATTTCCTCTCACTTCTGCTAAGCCAACCAGCAGTCCCGCCAAACGTGCCAGGAGGATGAGAGGTCATTAGGAAAAACAGAACTAATTTTCAATTATTTAAAAAACTGAGAGACATAGATCTGAGCGGGCAGCTGTCCCTACCGCCTTAGGAAAATCTCCCTCAGCTACTCTTCCTTTTAACTCAGCCTTGATACAAACCACTCTTGATACAAACCAGGCTCTCTAATGTCTGGGGCAGGCATCAATGGCAACAGTCCCACTATTTCATGTCCAGCCACTCTTCCTACAAGCCTCTATAGAAGTAATTGAAAGGAAAAGGAACTTAAAAGAGCAACTTCATTTAGGCACTGAGAAATTTCCCTTTCAAGAGCTCCTCTCCCCCCTGCAACTGGCTGGCCAAGGAACCCAACACTCCTATGTACCTCAACTAGGTGACATGAATAACCCAGACTCATTTTCAGCCTACATCTTGCTGATGAGAATGGAGCTACTGGGTACAGTGTTAGGGTTACAAAGACCAATCGCAACTGTATTTCTTTGGAGAAGGACGTTCCTAGGCTTTCCATGACTTACCACACTATTGGAGGAAGCCAGTCTACTGCACACTGCCAGACTGGTGTTGTCACGCTCACCCGCATTACTTGTTTCTAAACATTAAGCTAAGCCTCTGCTAGCATATGACAGTCCCACACACCGCACATGATGAGTCCCCAGTGCCTGGCTGGGTACTGATAAAGCAAGGTCAACAACCAGGCAGCGCTATTAATGTTCCTGCCTTTTTTGAGTGTTATAGGTGTTGATTCCTTAAAGCCTGAGCTACAGATGAGTGGTTTATATAAGAACTGCATCTCTGTTTATTTATTTTAAGTGTGCTGCTAACCCCAGAGGCTACAGCAGTTGGCTGTGCAAAACATCTTGAAATCATGAACAGAAAGTGCTCTTGTGGCTGATAAGACAGAAGAGGAAAATGGAAAAGAAGTTTCTTCAAGCGTCACGATATTTAAGCCGATTTCACAAATCAGGAGTACATGCTTAACATCACAACAAATGTTCAAGGCAAGGCAAAACTGGAATATTTTTGTGTAAAGCACAGTCGAGAAACTACAATTTCTTTCCCCGTTGCAGGACACATCATTATAAAAAGATTACAGCATAGAACAAAGAGGGTCCTTTTCTTTTTTGAGTCACAGTACTGAAGCACAGGGTTAGATACAGCTCTTTACACAAGGGTTTGCCCCGCACTGTCACATGTTTCTACAAAGTTCATCTCACCCATGAACTTTTGAAGCAAAGGGCTCAGCAACCCTATAAACATCGCACATAAGAACAGCATCATCACCTCTTGGTCCTGAAATTCGCTCTACAGGAAGTAGCACCAAATCATCACAGCATCAAAAGGTCTCACATGAGACTCCACTGACATCTGTCAGGCCTCTGTTGTAGAGAAAGTTCTCCTCCTTGTGTGGGGGCATGATCCACGGGGAAATATCAGACACACACACTCCACCACCACCTGAAATATCACCAATACTGTGAGAAACCACTCCTGTTGACATTAAGGCCAGAGGTGTTTAATCTTTCCCTTACTAAGGAATTCTGCACATGACCTACATCAAGGCTCTTACATCTCTCCAATCAATTTAGGACTCCTTCATGCCACCACCACTTCCTTCTGCACATTCTTGGGCACAGCCAAGCAAGCTTGGCATGTGTGAAGTTAACTCTGTGCTACCCTCCTATCCGTTATGTATTTACCAGCTTCTCTACTAAGCTTTGCAGCCTGCTCTGAGCTCTCCCTTGCCATGCCAAGTCCATCACAAATACAGGCTGACTCTGCCCTGCCAAACTCCAGACTGCACAGTGAATGGACTCCTGCAGCTGAGTGAGAGGCAGGGAAGGGCAGCACATCCTCGCTCAAGAGGTAGGCTTATCGCTAAGGTTAATGAAACAGTCAAGAATAGGAAATGCAAAGGTCTCGAGCATCAAAAACACTATCCATTGTGCCCCAGTAATTAAGAGGCTTTGTCCTGGAGTCTCCTGGTAGATTTTCAATTAATTCCTCATTTTCACAAAGATCTTCCCCTTATCTTGCTCCTTTCATAAGGACACAAACGGTGCAATTAAAATTAAATTAGGAACAAACTAGCCAGATGTATCCTAGAGCCATGTTGATGGAAATACCTATTTCATTGTGTCGGCTGCCTCATTTTGACATCAGGCTCTGTACAGAAAAGCAAAAAAAAAAAAAATCAACAACAAAAAAAGGCTTTAGCACTTTACAGTACATTTTCTGAAAGTCAGCCTGTGCACCTGCAAAGTGCAAAGTAGACAGAAATACTTATGTTTCTATACCAACTCTCTTTTTTTATTGGTAGGTAAATCAAAACTCAGATCTAAGGACAAGAGAAACATTTGATGGACCAAACCCATACGCACCTTCTCAGACTACACCTACTCTGCTGCAAATTTGGCTTTATCCTATTGCAGATATTATAGCCAGGCTAGAGGGATCAAAAAAATGTAAAATGCCTTTTCTCCTTTCAATAATTATAAAGCTGATAGTCATGGCAGACATATATGTTCTAGACACTCTTAATTCCAGGTACGGAGAGGTGAAAAGATTTCCCCAATTTGAGAGCTTAGAACTGGGAAGAGCAATCATTAATGACTTACATGGTAAAGAATAGCAGAGTCTGCAGAATCAGGATCTCCTTGTAACAAACACATCTCACCAGAAGTTGAGAAGAGGAAAAGTGAATACTAGCCATTAAGTCACATGTTACAAATACTTTCATCTTTCTCCCTTCTATCCAGCCAAGTCAGACTTTGATTTGAAGCAAATTCTTGCTTGTCAAAAATCCTCTTGGAAGAGCTCCCAATCCAGGCAACTGCCATGCTACAAACAGCCTTTCCTGGCTCCCCAGCTCCAGGTTTTTACATTTGCCACATGCCATGCTATATTAGCCCAGGGTTTAATCTGTTCTCTTACCCGCTGTCCTTTAAAAGCATTAGCATTTCCTACATGCATATTCCATATTGGCCTTACAAGTATCAAATGCAATGGTGAAATTTAAACTAAATATAGAGATGATATATTTAAATAGCTCTTAACTCCAACTTGCCAAGCTGATGTTTCTTGAACGGAAAAAGAAGGCTCCATCTTTAAGTTTCCCTTGTAATTAATGATTACGACACATTCCTCTGCCGTATCAGATTTAGCACCTCATTAATGTGTGTGGTATTTTGCTTGTACGGCACAGCTGTACTTAAAGTTGAATTAGTGTTTCCATTATAAACCCATGTTTTCAAAGGTTTATTACTCAGACATAAGATTTAGTCTGAAATGAAAATTGCCATGGAGTGTGTCAGCTGGGAAGCAAGATTTTGTCCTTCCAAATTTGGAAGGAACAAAATACAAAAAAAAAGCAAGCCACTCTGTTTATTAATAATTCACATTTGAAAAAGCATTGCAAATACATGTTTACATGATAGCCTGTGACAGCTCCATAGAATGTCAACACCCACACACTCCTGGGAGATGTGTCATCTTAAAAACTGAAATAAAAACCACATTTTTACACCACTTGATGGGAGGCGAAATGAAGGGAAGAAAGACTTAAAAATAATATCGACCAAGGAAACTTATTAAAAAAAACATAGTCTTTGTTTAGAAACATTAAAGTTAGGAATTCCAGTGGAGGGGGGAAGAGAGAGCTGATTTCAAGTACCATTTGTACTTCTAACTTTTTGGTGTCTGTGCCTGGCTCACTAATGCATTTAGCAAGAAGCAGACAGTCCCACTGACTCCCTTTCATATGTAGCATCCAAGCATTAGGCTGTTTATAAATCCTGGACTCTTGAGGCATGATGAGATCATGCCCTTCATAATGGCCATGCTGAACTCGGTGTGCAACACAAAATGTGCATCAAAAAACCCTCTGGGTCTTCCACACTTTGTGATTGTGCCTTTTTACAATTAGCTTTAAAACTGAACCACTGAGAAGCAGACTTTTTAATTGGGGGGCTTCTGAGGTCTCTTCTTGGCTGATTATTTCAATGATTATACAGTTAAATGACACGCAAATTTCCAAACACATGTACGATTAAATTACCAAAGTCTCAGTAACCACCCTTGGATGGATGCATTTTTGATGGCTGAGAAACATTAAAATGTTATTTTTTCTAACACAGTAAGATCCCCAGTTATTTTGACTGCAGGACTCAAAGGCACAATTTTTCCAGACAAGAGCAGACCAGTGAAAGTGCATGTAATAGCTACTACTCAAAAACCAGGACAGGCATATCCTTCACGAGCACAAAGGCAGTCTTTACTCGGAATTGCTCACATTTTGCTTTTCACTGGATCAACAAAACACTCCCACAAGAGAGAAAGAGGGGAGTGTGTTTTTTCACCAGTGCTGTCCTCCATTTTTCAAGAGAACACTCCAGACAACAAAGATAATGGGAGCATGGTAGCAATTCACTGTCCATTTGATCAAGTTTTGGAGGTTACTATAGTCTATCCCAAACCCTTGCTGGTTTCCACACAAATAACCCAAGACACAGCAAATGGGTCTATCTCTGTTCTCCCAGCAATCAAAGCTCCAAGAAGATTCCGTACATCAAAGGCGGTATAATACTGTGATACTTACCAAGGCCCTTAACAAGCTCTGGATTTTCCTTTGTAGTGTTTTCTTCTCCCTTGTTGTTCCAGGCATGAGAGCCCACCTCTTTTCTCAATGCAGAGCTTCTTGCTGATGAAGTGAAAGAGGACTGCAGGGAGGGTAATGAAGACTCCAACTTCAGACAAAAACCCAGAGGCCTCAGGAGTAACTAGGAACAGAAAGTGAGAAAGAAAATGTCAGCACAAGTGAGAAAAGCTGCCCAGAGAAAGATGTGGTTTACCACATCTGCATCCATGGCTCTGCTTCTCCATCCTCTCCTCAGAAGAAATAGCAATGAAATTCAGCAGAAATTGGGCTTGCTTTAAATGGATACAACATCTGCGTTGGGCCAGACTACTGAGAAAATTGACAAGTGGGTACATTGCACACCAATCTTGGCTCCGATTAGGATCTTCATTTCTTTCACCCGATGAACTACAACAAAGGAAAGACTCACTGATGTTAATATAACTTTCATATCAATGCAGAATTCTACCAGCTCAAGAGAGACACTCTCAACCTATGCTGCATCCAGCCAACAAAAGGCAGTTGGTCATACACCATTTCTACACAGCTTGCAGTGAATTCTCAGGGGAGACTGAAAGCACAATTAGCTCAGTGGGCAAAAAGCCCCAGTGCCTCCTTTGCAGTTTGTGTGTTTTCTCTATAACCACCAGATTACCCTGTAATGGTGCTCCCTAACTTTATTACATTTACTAAGAACCAGGCTTATATATAACCTCTGATCCATTCTTTGCTGCAGAAACCATTATTTGGTGCGAAAGACTAGACTCCAGCTCGGGTAACTCAGTTTAGCTCCCCTGGTGTCAGGTTTGGCCACACACAACAAGCACAGTGGTTTTGCACTAGCTGATGACCTAGCCCTATATGTCATCATCCCTATACCAAACCACAGAGAAAACAGCCTTATTGCAATTTATCACATTCTGCCTGTACCACTGGGTACAAACCACTGGCGCCAGCAAAAAGCTTTTAAAGCCATTTGACCTCTCTCACACATATCAAAATGCGAAAACAAGGGACAAACACTACATACATCATCTGATGTGGATGGCAAGGGCACACACGTCAAAAACTCTAAGTGCCTTCTGCAGGGAAAAAAAAAAATTGGCTCATTATTGTGGTTATTACTTCACCAGAAAAGGGTGAATTCCCGTAGTTCAATTCAAGTCAAAGACCCCATAAAAATAAAACATCAGCAGCATCAGTGACACACCAGGGATGCCTGTGATTGCAAAGCTGCTGCTCACAGATGAGATGAGCAGGAGGAAAGGATGTAAACAAAGCCAGCTCTGCCTGTGAAACACCCCACTGGGAGTTTACAAGACTTGACTCAGCGAAAGACTTAGGCTAGAAGAACTACACCATCTCCAGTTACAGCCTTGATAATGCACACTAGGACTATGATCTAAGGGACTGAAAAAATTTAGATCAATACAAGCCAATATGCCTCAACTGGAAAAAAAATTCACCAAGGCATAGCAGCAGCCCACATGCAAAACAGACAAGTGTTTGGGGCTGAACCCAGATGAATACAGGTTACACAAACTCCAGAGGTGGTTCTGACCTCGCTTGCTCCAGCCCAAGGAACCAACAGAAATATGCACTGAATTACAGCATCTTAAACAACACGATCAAGTCCACATTTCCATTGCTCTCTTCTGAATAGGCACAGTTGATTTTCTGGTGATTCCTTCTGTGTCCCCCTTATGCCACATCAGCACTGAGCAGGATCTAGGAAGTCAGTGGGTCTTCTTGCCAGAAATGAAATCTGGTGCTGCAGCTTTTCCAGGTAATTTGGCAGGTACATACCAGTCCTATTTTCCTCTCGCACTTCAGCCCAGGGAAGAGGGCAGGAGACATGACTCTGCCTGGCTATTCACTCTGGCTATTTTCAGCTGCTGAAGTCACCATTAAGTGGCTGCTGGAGCCAAGTATAAATCAAAGGAGCTGAGTATAAATCAAAGGAGCCATAAGCCCAGAATATAGATGACAGCCTGGCTGGGTCCCATCACTGACTCCTCCTTTTCTCGAGTGTTACATAGACAGGAAGAAGGATTATGTTCAACCTTACATGTAAAACACTGAATCACCACACGTTAGCACACAAGACTGAGTATGTGTGTGCATGTGTACAGGTGTGTGTGTGCACAAGCTCACATGCATGCGTGTGTGCACAAAATTGGAGCAGGTATGTAGCAAAGTGACAATAGTGTTTTGAAGGCTCTATGTGAGTGTTTTCATTGCAGAGGGTGTGATGTAGGCGGGTGGCAAGGATGCCACTGTAACTGTTTATTAAGCCCTTTTATAAAATCTCAGCTCTGAGCCCAAGCTGATGGCAGGGTTTCTCCTTCTCACATAGAGAATAAGCAGCCACCAATGCAAACACAAATTGTCCAACACATACTCTAATATGTCACACAACCCCCAGATGCAGAAATCTTCAAAGAACCCTTCCTCCAACAGACCTGCACAGTACCTTGCAAAATCCCAGAGGAAATTGATTAGACCAGGCATCCTGAAAGAAAGCTTGGAGACAAATTATCAGCTGCTACTCATGTGCTCTAAAGGATCTCAGACTGGCACAGATGCATCATTCCCCATCTATTCTTTTTTCCCGGTCAGCCACAGAAGAACAAGAAAGTAATAGCACAGTGGTGTAGGATTTGGGACAACCCTTCAGGCTTTCCCAGCTCCTTGGGGCAAAGATGTAAAAGGCATCTCCTGTAAGAGGTCACAAAAGATCCAGTAGCAACTGCTAGGACGAAGCTTTCAAAGCCAAACAGAAACAACTGTGTCCAAATAGAGGCAAGAGGTGCTAGGAGCACAAGAAGGGACTCCACAGACGCCTCTCCGTACATCCTAACCAGCAAGGGCTGAGATCCCTGCACCATCCCTTCCACCAAGCAAAGAGGAAAGGTGTTGCAGAAGGACTTCCGCAGCTCTGGTAGGAATTGACACCTCCTGCACAGATGGCTGCCACAGCAAACCACAGAGTTCTTCTTCTAAAGTCCCCTTCTTGCCCGACTGTGAAGAGGTGGGTGAGACTTCTGCAGCACAAGGCAAAGGAGTTTGTGCATCCTGTCCCATGGCTTTAAGCAGAAGTTTCTTCTTCTGTCCCCCACATCATCCTTGCCAGATAGTAAAGGTTTGTGCCACAGCGCCTCTGAGGGAGGGCTGTGATTTTGCACCTGAGCACTGTCTCACATACGTGGGTAGGAACGTTACAGTCTGTGCACCTGGCTCCAGCTGGAAACTAGTATCCCTCTGTGACGAGAGACATGCTGTCTCTCTGCTTCTTCATCATCAAGAAGAAAACACGCTGCACCTGCATACGGTCCCGACCACGTCACCGAGGTCTCCTCTCAACCCTCAGCTGAAAGGCTTTCTCTGCAGATATGAAACTCTAAACTAAGACAATGCCTGGGAAGTTACTGGAAAACTGTTTTGGAGCAGGACTCTGTTCTGGCTTGTGGTGGAATGTCTGGGTCTGAGGGGATGTTGAGGAAGAGGAGCAGCAAAAACACACACGTCTCTCGCATCACAGCATTGATGGAGTGTGTCAGAGTTCCTCACACAAGTAAAATGCCCAGCCTTACAGCAATAGACGACAGACTCTTCTGGAGGGCAAGCAGAGGAGACACACTGAGGCATTCAACTGTTGCTTCAAACCTGGGGCATCCAAGTCCAGGGAAGGAGATGGCCACCACATGCTTTGGGACACAAACAGTCCCTTCAGCCAGGACTCTCTCCTACTCACTTACCTGTTTTTAAGGTAAGATATTAATGCCATAGATGCCTTTGTGCAATGCCACAGTGTGTCCACACATTCTCTTGTCTCAGGTGAGAGTACAAGCCAAGAAATGGTGTTTGCACTCCTGGCAAGTTGAAGGCATGCAGAACTGCACACGCTCCTTCGCATACACTGCTCAGGAACAAACAAGAAGTGCAGTGTGAAAGGCCCCAAGCTTGGAAAAAGGAGATCAGAGATGAAAGGGAGATCAACAGAAGCCATCTCGCAGAGGACATGGGGAGCACAAGACATCACAATGCTCTTCCTGCTCCAACCTCTCCCTCAAAGCTACCTCCACATTATAAGATGACTTCAAGGAAAAGTTTGTTTGGAAAAGCAGGAGGAAAGTACTGGCCATGCCATTACATGCACTGAATTCATCTGGGTATTTGACTTGCAGCAGGTTTCACAGCAATTCTGCCTGCAAACTTGGCCCCTTCAGCCAGACCAGGACCAGGAAAATGAATGGAAGAAGTGCCACAGCAGATTCACATGGAGAGCCTGCCACTAACAAAACCTTAACCCATTCAGCTTTGCAAGGGTTAAATTTTGCATAAAATCCTGTTCCAGACAATAGCTCTATAATTCCATTTGATACCAAGCTTCCTGCAAAAGGAATGTTTACTGGTACTTTTTAATTACGAAAAAACGCATAAATTGTCTGTTTTACTGTCTGTGCTAATTACATTTCATTATATATTTGGAGTAAGCTATGATTTTCCTGCTGGTTCCCATGACATTTTTCATTATCAACCACTAATTGTCTAGCATGCACACTGCATTGTGAACCAAGTAGGCTGATGCGTGGGCAGAAGTTCCAGTGAAAGCTGCAAGGCAGTAGAAGTGCATGTTATTATTATTACTATTATGATGTATTAAAAAGTTCCCACCTACTTCCATACCTACATATCCTCATCCTTGTCAGCAGTGTCATAGCGCAGTAAAGCACAGGAGTCCACCTGTAAGAAGTCTCATGCTTAACAAGGGAAAGCTATGTGAGGTGAAACACCAGCAGCCCCACTTCAAGGACAAGTTCCCCGCTGGGCGCATGGAAATACCAAGAAGGTTTCTCAGTCACTTCCTCTCCTCAGTGCCCGAAGCACACTGGTATCACAATCTTCTCATTTTGCCCGCTCCAAAGCCGAGGCCAAGATTATAAAGGAAATTAGTGCCATTTCTAAAGGAACAGGATAACTAAAGGTATCTTTCTGAGAGAGGAAGACAGAAAAGGTAAAGGATTTTCAGGAGCCACAGTTAACACTGTTTCCATTATAGCAAAACTTCTAACAAATCCATATCTATGCAAGCTCAGAAAGTGCCACAAAAGGCAAAGCAACTCATTGTATTTCATAAATTCAGACCAAGAGAAGCTGTAGGCATTGAATCTTCATACAGCAAACTGCTAGAATAAGGAGTGCGTGACCACTGCTCCCCAGATCATCGTTATCAGCCTCGGACAGGTGGCAATTCTATTCATGTGCACCACACACACAATACACAAACACTTCAGAAATAAATGTGTGTTTTCACAGGATTGCAGCTCTCTCCTGACATCTACTTCAAAGAGGACAAAGCCCAACCCTTCCTAACAGCACTGTGAGGGAACAGTTGTACAACTCCTCCTCTTCTCCTCAAAGTGATCCACAAATACATTACCAGAAACGCAATCAGACAACATTATGCACTATAGATGAAGGGTGGAATTCCCACCCAAGGCAGGAGGGCTTGCCCTTCATCAAGGCTCAGTTCCACAGGCTTTATTTTTATGTGCTGATTTACAGACAGAGAGTGAGGAAGCTCTCCAGTCCTTTTATATAAGGACTATGGAGGACTGAAAGACATTTCTGACCAGAGTATAATTCTATTAACTTGGACTGCAAAATTTTACTGACCAAAGGGTGGAAGAATGGGTCCTTCGCAACTGTTGCTTATGTGTTTGCAGGTCAGCTTTAAAAAATTGAAGTTGCCCTTATGGCAAATGACATAGGTGTGCAATTTCAAAGATCTCAGAGACAGTACAGCAACTTCATCCTTCATCTCCCTTTCTTCTACGACCCACATAACCCCAGTACCCAAACACTCAGCAGGCTTCAATGCATTTACTTCCCCAGCAGCTCTGTGAAACAGGGAAACACTAACACAACTGCTCAACGGAAGGGGAGCCACAGCACAGACACAACCCAAACCAGTTGAACTTATGCTGGAAAGAACAAGTAAGAAAAATCCCATCCATCTAGTCAAGTACTCTAGTATCTAGAAATACCTCCCTCTATACCCCAAGGTTGAAGCTCCCAAATATAATATCTATAGCACCTTTCCATAAATGACACCACAGTGACAGCCACATGTCCCCAGACATCTCCTCAGTCACCTTGAGTCATCTGAGAACCACAGTATTTGCATTTCTTCCACCAAAGTCTGATTCTTCTTAGGGGTGCAATCCAGTAGAAGTGCCCAGCTCCTCCTGGCAACACTGAGTTCACAGGAAGGCACACCAGGCACAACTAACCTAACCTAGGGCACTAACCTAAGGAATTGAAGGCCTGAATTCCACCCTAAATTTATGGTTTCCTTTTCCCAATACTATGTTCCATGTCCACAACTAGGGGAGGGCACCCTCTACCCTTTAGGCTGAGCTTGGCTAATTGTGCAGCCCATTTTGGGGCTGGCAGTAGGGCCAACACTGGTACTGGTAGACCTGATCCTTTCAACCTGCTCACCAAAATCCAAAAAGGGCAGACCCAGACTTGACTTCTCAGGACACCGTATGGACTTCAGTGAGAACACGTGATAGATAATTGACCAAAACATAAACGGCGGGAGGGCAAACCTCAGACCACCCAGAAGCTCACCTGTGGGAGGTATAAGCCAGCAACAAGGAGGCCCAGGTTCAAGAAAGCTTTCTCTGAGGCCAGATTTTCCACCTTAGAAAGGGTGGTATAGCTCTTTCTATATAGGACCTTGTGACAGCATCGTTTTCCAAGCAGCAGAAATCCCACTCTGGCCTTGAGCAATGCTCCCCATGACGTTTGCAACCAAGCAGATATGGTTCTGTGAAATACTTTGCCTTCAATAAAAGGCATTTTCCAGTTAGAAAAGATGAAGTACTGGTTTTGCTGGATGTGTTTCAAATGACTGAGGAGCACTAGTTCAAGTCAACAGCAAGTACACAGTGTTTGCAAATGACAATGCCTGATGTTCTGCAACCAGAAAGGTCCTGGCTCTCACCCATTCCTCCATCTGTAAGCACACACAACACAAATAGGGATGAAACAAGAGAACAGAAGATAGGGGAGCATTTACCCTGTCTAATGGAGGTGACTCAAGTAAGAACCTAGGCCTCTAAAGCGTGATTCAGAGACTAATTGTCAATCTTGGTAACAGCCTTAGGAAAGGCTCCAATCCAACATAGTATTTAAAATTAATCAAAATTAACAGGGCCAGGGAGACAGAGAATTTGAGCAGTGCAGCACCTGAATTGCCATTCATGAACTGAAAGCTGGTCCTCTCCACATCAGATCTGAAGAAGCTTAATGGGGACAACACGAGGAACTTTGTGGTACCCATCAAGGCTTTGGCCCTCCTGTACCACCACCAGTTCCTGCCAGGATTGTTTCCCAGAGTGGGGTCAACAGCTGAGATAACCAAAGTGCAAAACACAGCCTTCACTGGAATTTATGGTGAAAACTTTCACCTAAGATGTGGGAAAGCAAGAAAAAGGCTGTAGTGATAAATATCTATACAATCTAGATTAGGTCAAATAAGTGAAAGAAGCTAGTCCCTGAACACTAATCTCTTCCTCTTTAGGGTTCTCATGTTAAAGATGAGACCAGTACTCAAATGAAAATCTGAATCAAGCAGGACAGAGACTTGAACTTGCCCTTCCCACGTGTCTTTTGAATATCTGACCTCCAGCGAATCTAGCACAGTGAAAGGGATAGCTGGTTTCTCTCACCCTCATGACACTCTGCTCAGAGAGGAATTCCATCCTGAATAAGGACACAACTTGGGTCTAGGAAAGATTTTTCAGGATGATGTGTTTCTTAGAAAAAGTTATCATTCAAACAGAATTTAATTGTCCAGTGAAAGCACATTTTCTCAGAAGATTCTCGTCCCGCTCTTACTAGAGTAGGTTTGTCTTTGATCATGTCCTAGGATTGGTTTCAGTCACAGCATAACGCAGAGTTCACAATCGGATACATTTTGTCATAGCTCTTGCCAGTAGAGAGGGGAGACTAGGACTGTCAGTCTGCCACCTTTCTTGAACGCTGAAGTCACGCTTTTTTTTTTTTTTTCTTTTCCTTAAAGACAACTTCTTTGTTGCCATGGTATCACTAATGCAGTATTTTGAGACAGGGAAAGAAGATAACCGTGCAGCATCACAGTGACACATCTATCAATTGCCATCCTCTCAAAAAGGGTAAATAAGTAAGGATGCCAATGTAGACTTTTAAAGACTCCTTCAACCTGTTTAATTTTTCCCTCTCTCATACAAATTGCTGTCTACAAAGGCCATACCTTGGTTTCATAGAATCATGGAATGGTGTGGGTTGGAAGGGACTTTAAAGATCATCCAGTTCCAAACCCCCTGCCATGGGCAGGGACACCTCCCACTGGATCAGGTTATTCAAAGCCCCACCCAGCCTGGCCTTGAACACCTCCAGGGATGAGGCACCCACCGTTTCTTTGGGCAACCTTTGCCAGTGCCTCACCACCCTCACAGCAAAAAAATTCTTCCAAATATCTCACATCAATTCCCCCTCTTTTAGCTTAAAACCACTCCCCCTCATCCTGTTCCTGCACTCCCTGACAAAGGGCCCCTCTCCAGCTTTCCTGCAGGCTCCCTTTAAGTACCAAAAGGCTGCTATGAAGTCTCCACGGAGGTTTCTCTTCTTTAGGCTACACAAGACCAACTGCCTCAGCCTGTCATGATAGAGAAGGTCAGAATTCATATCTCAGCAAGCAGTGTCTAGATTTATTTTTTAATTCCTTCTCTTTTCCCCATGTTACATGACACCAGCTGAGGTACACACTCACAGGAGAACAGGAGCACCTGCATGTTAAGAAAATGCCAGCCTGCCTCCCCACGTTAAACCAAGCGGTGACTGCTTTGTAATTCTTGCTTGTGCAATGATTTCTTCATGAACAAACAAGATATCTACTGTTGAGAACAGCCCACATTTATCTCAACAGTAAGGGAAATAAAAAAGGGCACTCTGACGATGTCTCACATACACCACCACGACCTCACCAGATGTGGTCTTGTTAGCCCTGTAGCACATCCTTCCTATCACTACTAGAATTACTTCAAAGAGACCCTCTTTAATGTAGCAAATAGGCCTTGCACTCAAGACAATGGCACTTCTCTCCTTGACTGTGCTTATAAGAACGTTGCATCAGGTCCTTTTCAAAATTTCGAAGAAACACTGCAGGCCACAACACCGTATCTCAGTAAAAATCAGGGAACAGTGACCATGAAAGATGCCCAAGTCCCAACACACTCCCTGGTTTTGAGTCTAGATCAATGAAGAGGCAACAACAGACATGATGACTTTCAGCACACCACTACCACCGCCGCAGTGGAGTTCACAGTGGTGACGAGGTGAGCTTTTCATTTACCAAGTGGTGCAAAAGGAGGAATAATGTAATGGAATGAAAACTTACATAAGCTGAATTTATCAAGGCAACAGAAGAGGGAGCGGAGAGCGACAAGCGAAGCAGTGCAGAAGGTCAAACTGAAAGCATCCTGGTAAAGGTCAAGAATTCAACAATAAGTAGAGTCCTTTAGCAAACAAAAATAAGTATTTTACATTTGGGAGAGAGAAGAAAGGGGAGAAGAGGGAGGAGAAAGGAGGATTTCAGTTGCTGCTTCTCTCTTATTTGGGGGAATAACAAAGAATAAGTTGTATCCACTCAGAACTGAAGTGCTCTTACCACTTCAAAGAAGAACCTAATTGGGACCTTTATGCCGTCATGTACCTATTTTTCTCATCCACAAAACCTTGTTCCTAGTTCCTCAGATTTGACCCAAGACAGAATGACTCACCACAGCAAAAGGCCGGACAGCAGCTTTTTTTTTTTTCCAAAGACCTAAATAAACCCCACTCCATCAATTGACCAAGGACGATGCAGCAGTAAACCTCTCGCTAAAGGCTGTGCGTTGCCTTGGCAACCTGTCTGATCTCCATTGCTCCAGGGACTGGAAATGTGCTGCCAACAGGAGATTTCAGCTAATCAAACCAAATCTCTTAATACTTAGACGACTTCCCATCTGCAGAGAGCAGGCCATGTACCCGCAGAAAGCAGGGCATCCTCCGAACACAGCCCTGGCTCCTCTTTAACCCACTATTTATTGGCTCCTTATAGGCCACAGACATCTCCTGACAGCTACCGAAGGAGATGAAAGGGCAGGAAGGGACCATGACGTTCTTGCTATCTGCATGGCAGCACCACGTCTGTACTCAGCACGTCTGGCAGGCCACAGAGAGGACAAGGCAGCAAGGAGACCAGCCTCCCACTGAGAGCTGCCTGCCGGCAGCAGGACCCTCACAGGGTCCATGTTTCCAGAACCAACCTTTGAAAGAAAAATACATTTTTCAATATTAACAACATACCCACCTGGTGCTACCTGTTTTGAGCCCTCTCAATCCATTCTGTCCCTTTTTCAGCTCCCACTGAACACAGGTAGCAGCAGTAGCAAACTGCTGACCAAAAAGAAAAAGTGAGATAAGCACGCATCTCTTGACCTTCCTAGACCAGGGACTTCTGTCAAACTGCAGTGCAGAACACCTGCTTTATTCTAAAACTTCTAATTGGCAATGTTAAAAGGTCAGCTTTGGTGGCTAATTTTGCCTTGAAAGCACAACCAGTAACTGATGATTTTTTTTTTTTTTCTTTAAAGCAGAAACAAGACCAACCTTTCTACAGCTCCACTAAAGGTTTCTGTCCATTGCATTTAAGCCCAGCCACAAAGACAGGTGATCAGCCTGGCATGTAGCACAACCAAGGGGCCACAAAGAGGGAAGAACAGCAGGTTGGAAAGGAATTTCCTACAGTTGTGCTGCTGCTGAGACAAGAAATTTTGTTTGGTGGTGATGACATTCAGGTACTTGAAAAGCCACTGATTACTATCAGCACACCACCAAAGATTGCCCTGACTATGACCTTTCCATGCAATTGTCAAACAAAATCGGGGCACTTGAAAAGCATGGTCAACCCTGGCATTCAGGATCCCCTTCCCTTCATGGGTCATTTTTTACTGCACCTCGTTGGACACTAACACACAACTTTCTGAACCTAAAAGCCACTGACCCTACACTTGAGTTTTGTTCCATAGATTGTTACTGCCAGATTAACTCATAGTATTGCCACAAATGATGTGGGAGACCCTTAGCGGTTATTTGTCCTGGTATGGAGAACACCTGCACAGCAGATGCCACCCCACCCCAAGGCTCCCTGGGACCTGGGCTAGCTACAAAGCTCAAGCTCCAGCTCTTGAGGAAAAGGATGAAGCAACTGTTGGCATTTAAAAGAGAGACCTGAGGCGGAAGAAGGCTGCTCGTAAAACCAGGGTGTGGTTTCAAAGAAAGAGCGTACTGTAGAAGATTTCTAGGCCTCTTGTATCAACCAAATGACCTACGCCCTGGGAAAACATGTTCTAACAATAACAAAAGCCATTAAAACAAACGCTTGGGGGAAAAAATGCCAGTGGTTTCTAGAGTCATATTTTAATAGACTGAAGAACTTAGCCAGTTCTGCCACCCTTTATCATGTGGCTGTGAACATTTCTCTGTCCACGTTAGTATAACGTTAGTATAACGTTACCAAGTTAACTTGATACTACAGCTGCATGGAGAAGGGCATGAACTGAAGTTATCACTCAGCTAAACAAGGGCTCTGTGATAACAGAAAGGCAATGAAGTCCCGCAGGCATAAGGAAGTGGGAACCAGAGATGGTTTTAATGGCCAGGAGAACAGCTGGCTCCTTACATGTGCTTTCCCACATTTGTTCTTTCCTATATCATGCTTTTTTTTCTATTCCAGGCACTTCTCAGCCTTGCTTAATCTAAATTCAACCAAACTGAATTAAAGATTGACCCTGGGACTTACGCCCAAAATATCTATCTCTACAGAGCATGGAAAATCTAAAGCACGGAAATCAAAAGCAGAGTTGTCACCCATCTAAGGGGGAGCAGGAATGATTTCATCGAAAACAAACATCGATGATGCATGACATCCTCCATAATACTTTTGAAAAACCAACGCATAGGGCGGGATCCCAGCACTACAAAACCTGTGAGAAGGGGCCCCCTCCAGATGAAAGTGACCACAACCCTGCCTCGGAGGATTTGTTTGCATTAGCAGGTTTAAAAGCATTTGCCCAGAGTTTCTTTCAAGCAAAAGCTGTGACATAAGACCATTCTCAGGGATAAATTGAGAGCCATGCCACTTCAGAGCCGGAAGAAAAGTGAAAAGTGGGGAGGCCAATAAAGATGACTGTTAGTCAAAACAGATGCAATGGAGACAGACTGAAATAGATTCCGTGTATTTCAAGGGCTTCTGCAGTTCTGATGCTCCAGTCCATGTGAGCAAACATTCACACATACACATTCTGCAAAACACTTCACATAAAGCACCACAAGAATAAATTGCAGCATGTTCCTTGAAGGTTTTCAGACTCACTGAGCCAAGCTATGGAGTCTACTTATTACTTTATTTGGATCTCTTCAGCTGTTCTCTCCCATAGCCATCATGCTACATTTAAGTCGGCTTTTAAATCTACCTCAGTCAGAAATACTTGCACAGCGATTAGATGGTTCCTTTGCTTAACAGGAATGCAAATACTCTGCACTTGTGTTACTCACCATGGATCTAGAATTATGGTCTACTACTGCTTTACAGTAAAATCTGAAATGACAGCAGGAGACAGCACAATGTCAAAGCAGAAAAAAACAGGAAAAGCTAAGTTCTAATTTCATTATTTGCCATTTCCATTTGTATTCCAAGAAAACCAAAACAGCACGCAAATCCAAAGTTACAAGTGTTGGTAACACTGAATTTCCTTCTTAAACTGTCACCAAAATAACAAACTATCAAGAAATAGTCAAAAATCATTCAAAACATTACTCACCTAATCACATTCACATAAAACAGCAAAACAAGTCAAACCAGCAATGAAATTTCCCAAGAACACTTTTCTCACAAATAACACATTTCAGAGCTTTCTTTGTGGGACAGGTTGCTAAATCCTCAAAACCTGCAGTGTTCACAGGAGCTGGGCAAAGCTGAAGAGAGGCACAGTCCTGAGTTTCAAAGACAGGAGTAGCGCTCGTGTTCTTGCTCTTTACTCTGTATGTACTTGTTGGTTTATTGTCCCAAGGAAGAAGGAAGGCTGCTGGTTGGTAAACATGTGACAGCCACCAAAGGAATGCTGGCCAGAGAAACGAGATAAAGCAGCTTCCCACAGGGTCTGTTTAAAAACTACTCCCTCACCTGTAGCTTTCTTACTGCTTCCACCTTCTGAGTGCTAGGTCTTTATTCAAACAATTATCTTGCTGATAGCTTTGCCTAAAAAACTTTGTATTCATTTATCGTGAAACTGTAAGTGATTTTTCTCTCCTGTACAGGAATATCATAAAATCATAGAATGGTTTGAGTTGGAAAAGACCTTAAAGATCATCTAATTCCAACCCCCCTGCCATGGGCAGGGACACCTCCCACTGGCTACAGGCTGTCCAAGGCCCCATCCAACCTGGCCTTGAACACCTCCAGGGATGGGGCAGCCACAACTTCCCTGGGCAACCTGTGCCAGTGTCTCACCACCCTCATTGTGAAGAATTTCCTCCTTATGTCTAGTCTAAATCTGCCTCTCTCCAATTTATAGCCATCATGAATTATTGCTCAGCTGTATTGCTATTTACACTCTGGTCATAAATATTTTGGATCCACTCTGAAAATGTATTTTTTCCATCCTGGCTTCCCATGGATTTACAGTGAAAAACTAAAGTTAGGATCACAGAGAGTATTCGGTCTAAAACACAGTGTTTCCTCTCCAGAGATCAGCCCACCCCTTGCACTTGCCTGGGCTCAGCCAGTCAGTACTTCCCTGAATGGCTCTGCCCACCCTCTGGCCAGGGGCTGCCCCATCGCTGTGGTCTCCTAGGCTGGGAGAGCAAAGCTGAACCAGCAGTTCTGTGCTTGCTGATGGGATTTAACAAACAGAGGTTAAAAACTGTTCTTGAAGCAAAAGTTGTAAGCACAGCACCGATTCTAATGCGTACCAGGTCATACACCTACCACACACCCATGAAGAGCTGGACTTTCCATATTGTCTTGCCTCTTATCAAGTCACATTTCTTCGCACTAAAACCAAAAAGAAAAGAAGGGAAGAGGAGGGAAAGAAAGGGGAAAAAAGGAAAAGAGAGGAAAAAAGAGAAAAGAGAGGAGATATGAGAGGAAGAAAGGAAGAATAAAAAGAAAGAAGAAAAAGGAAAACAGAAAAAAATTAAAAATTTAAAAAACAAAAAAAGATAGAATGTACAGAACGGGCTTCACCTCTTGGGTTGTTTCTTCTTTTTTTGCCTTTTTTTACCCTTAATTTGTATTCTAGGTTCTGTGATGCTTACTGTGAGATCACATCCCCTTTGACTATCCACACAACTGCTGCTTTGAATGTGCATTTTGGATATAGATTTGATTCTCAGTAGAAGAAGAAGGATTATTTTCCCCAACATTCAGAGCAAATCCATCCCCACTGTCTCTGCCTGCAAATAGTCTCTGAGATTTTTCTCTCTTATTAATTGGTGCAAAATTTTGTTTCTGATGTCTGGAATATCTGATGCTCCCCAAAAACATCATAGAATGTCTGTAAAATAAATTCACCCCTCTGAACCTAGCTCCTCACAATGCTCAAGTCTTAAGAAAGCATGGGGAAGGTGGATGGAGAATGGGCAGAACGAGGGGAGTAAACTCCCTACACCTTATCATCCTCTACAACTACCCGAAGGAGGTTGTAGCAAGGCAGATGTTGGTCTCTTCTCCCAAGTAACAAGTGATAGGACGAGAGGAAATGGTCTAAAGTTGCGCCAGAAGAGGTTTAGACTGCATATTGCAAAAAATTTCTTTGCTCAAAGAGTTCTCAAGCACTGGCACAGGCTGCCCAGAAAGGTGGTGGAGTCAGCATCCCTGGAGGTGTCCAAAAAAAGTGCAGATGTGGCACTCTGGGATATGGTTTGCTAGGCACAATGGTATTAAGTTAACTGTTTGACTTGATGATCTTAGAGGTGTTTTCCCATCTAAATGATTCTATGATTCTACTGAGCAGGGGCTTCTAGCCCAATTGACTGCAGCAATTTCTAAGCTGGCTGTAGTCAGCTATCAGCAGTATCTTGCCTGTCTAAGGCGAACTGATCCCAGAAGCTGTTTTCTGCAGGTATTCCTGGTGCAACTCTTTCCCCACTCCATAAAAAAAGGCATTCTGATGATCTTGTTTATAAAAGCTGCTGCCTGGCAGATTCATGAAGAGTAGTCCAGATCAACATCTTCAAAATGAATGCTACTTAGAAAGAGCTCAAGATGGGGAAAAAGTCCTTATTGGGCAGACGTCAAGCCCCTCGACTTGTGTGAGCCTTGCTGCACCAGACTTCCCGTGGATCAGGAAACTGAAGAGGGTGTCTGGCTCCGTGGTCTGTGAGGTGGCTGTAGGCAAAAGGCGCAGGATGAGCAGAGCCCTGGTGAATGGCCACTGCTGGGGTCATGTCCTATTGCCTACCCCTATTTCCATGATGCCAACATCAGGCACACCTGAGTGATCATGCTGATGAGCCATACGAGGTCCCGGAACAGGAGGCAATGGCTGTGGCACTGTGCTAAAAATATACAAGGGTGGAGTAGAGCAACAACGGAAACACAAAGTCTAGTTATGTCAGAGTAGTCGCTGAAGCCAATTGACTGAGCAAGTTTTATCCATTGCCCAAGAGACTTGCCTCGTCTGCTAAGCCAGTGGGAAATTCCCCATCTAATTTAGAAGACAGCATCAATCCCTTGAAGGTTTGCAGAGCCAGGCCACCACGAAGGGGCCAGGGCAGTTCAACACACAGGTCTATGTGTGCCTCATTCCCTATACATATACTTGATCCCAGTGCTGCATCATTGAAAAATATATGTCCAAGTAGCAGCTCCAGAAGGGAGGCAGTGAAATGAGTTGCCAAAGAGGTCTCAGCTTCGTAACAGCTTACCCAGCGCCAGGAAAATCATCCTCCATGCATATCACTGAGTTAACATTGCACCAAAGAACCATAAAATCATTAAAGGTGGAAAAGATCTCCAAGATCATCCAGTCCAGCCATCAGCCCAACATGCCTACAAAACCATGTCACAAAGTGCCACATCTACACATTCTTATAACCCCTCCAGGGAAGAAATCAGTTACTCCAAACTTCTTCCCATTAATTAGTCTGCTATTACCTTACTTTTGACCTCTTCCCTTCACAACTTTCACTGTGGCCCCTTCACATCTTTTCTGTGGTAACATTTCTTTTAGTCACTTTTTAAATTTCTCCAGAATTCATCAGGACTGACATTTATGAAGGAAAATAGGAGACCCTTTAATTCTTCCACTCTGACTCCCATGCACTCAGCTGCTTTCCTTGCTGTCCCACATTAAGTTCTTAGTCTGAATTTTAATCCTAAAGCTATCATTTATAACATTATAATGGAAAAAGTAATCCAGAAATAATGCTGCAATAATGTTAGGAGAATAAACTCTTGTCCTTGTCAAGTCGACACTGCCCTTTCTCTGTTTGGGTTTTTTTTCCTTCAGAACCATTGTGTTAAATGAGCTAGAGCACAACTGGCAGAAATTCAAATGCATTTTCAGATATAGCCAGTTTTTCTTATTATTTGTCAACCACCAGCTAAACTGTAGAAATATTCCCTTTATGTCCTGCTAAATGTCAAGCTGGTATTTTTAAAACCCAGACAATGTATTTCACATAAACCTTTACACCATTATTTTAAAGATCAAACGTCCTCTCACCTGGGAGCCACAGCACAGCTGGTTCCCCCAGCAATGCAATGTGCTTCCAGCTTGGCCAAGCAGCGAGATCCCTTTCAGATATCCGCTGCCAAACCGGCACCAGGCTGGCCACGTTCTTCTTCAAACCTCCACCTAAAGCCCTTTGCCAAGGTGCCTCTGAGAAAACTCTTCATAGATTGATTTCTAATTCTTCTTTTTCAAGGTCCACCCGGCTTACATCTCTCAGAGAGGGAGGGGAGAGGGTATTTCACCTGAGCGTTTTCACTGATCTCAATTTGCCTTTTTGATTTAAAGCCACACAAAGTCCTCGCTGCCTTTACACACGGCACTCTTCCTCCTCGGACAAGTAGGGGTTGTCATACTGAGCTGAACCTAGACAAGTGCTGTTATGGATAATAAGCCTTGAGGTGGATAATAAGGGGCATCACCTTGTAATGAACCTGGAATAAAAATTAGGCCAGCACGTGTCCAGTGGTTACATCCCAGTCAGGGAATGTCATCTTTCCCTTTCATTCATTAATTCAGCTCACTATGGGCAAAGCCACCCCACAGGGCCACACCTGCCCTGACCCAGACCCGTTACTAAGGAGAGAGAGGAAGAAACCGGCGAGTACCTCAGGACTCCAGAGAGCTCCAAGAGCCCCATTCCCACCACTGAATGTCCTCGCTGACCTCACAGGCCCTCGGTCTTCCCCAGTCCCCACATACCTTGCTGAAGAGCTAAGAGCTCACAGGGACCCCAACAGCGTGAGGACCCTGGGCCCAGGAGAGATCAGCCCCAGCACGGCCAAGAAAAAGAGGCTTTACACTAGTGTGGCTGATTTCACTCCTTCACAGAGCAGCAGCCGTTACTTCACAGTATTTAATACCCACTGTCCTTTTAGTTCCTTTGCAAAACAATTATCACTGCACACAGCATTTAGCAAACATAAACTCAGCGGAACAAAGCCACTAGCGTGCAGGAAAAGCAGGATAGCATTAAAATTGCACACAAGCAGCAACAACTCATTCTTTCACTTTGTTCACTGTGTTAAGCCTTCCTCAACATTTTGTAGACTTGCAAAACCAAATTCATCTCCCACCTCTCAGCCTCAAAGTAAAATTACTCTTCTCCCTCTACTCCAAGACTTATTGAAAACAAAGATAAGACAAAAGAGAGTATCGTGTACAACAGAGCCAGGCCTCTGAGTCAAAAGCACCAAAAGTGGAAACCTTTCTGAGGCAGACCTCATTTCAGCACGCTTCTCACTCCTCTTACCCATGTACGAAGGTGGGTGAAACATCTCTGGCACGTCTCGCTGAACTCGCCCAGCCTCTGGCCGGTACTCCACTCCTCCGGGCTAACAAAGCCCAGCAGCAGACTCTACAGGAATGAAGATCTGCGCTAGATAAGATCTATATTTACATAACACATTTCTGCCTAAGCCATATTCACCTGCTGTTTGCTAACAGGTAGAGGTGACAAGGTCTCCAACTCCAGAGTAGGGAATTCTCTTAGCAGAAGTGAATGTTTTAATTAAACATGTGTTTGGGCTCCACGGCGTTTCCTCACTAAGATTTCTACAAAGCGGCACAGACCAAATGCAGAGACTTGTTTACCCAAAACCACACTTGAAATCTAACTGAAATAAGACCATACCATATTACCCACAAACCAAACGTCAACACAATCCACCTGCCCACTAAGACTTTAGTAGAGAAATCTGACCCGGTTTGCTGAAGTTTGCAAAGAGAGAAATTGCAACTGTTTAAATTATGAAGTCAGCAGTAATGCGATGAAGTGATTTCCATGTGGCTATTCCAGTATGTGCTACTTGATGGCCAGGCTCCCTGCAACCCTGTGCACCTGCACACTTCACAGATGGAGTTTCAGATCCAATCCCGACTTCTAACCCAAGCTTTGACTCTGGAGCTCACTTAATCCAATGAAAAACTTTCCCACTAATTTAATAGTATCTGAAGTGGATCTGAGCAGTACAGTTCCCAGAAATTTGCAAAAGTTTCAGGGGAACCCCAGGATCTCCAGGGTCTCTGTTGCAAACGACCTTTCTTCTACTGTGACGGTGGAGGTGGGAGGAAGAAAAGCCTGTAGCAGCACTCAGTGCAGCTGGATGCCCAGCAAAGACAAGCTGGCAAGCAAATCAACTCCTAGGAAAAAAAAAAGCAAGCAGACAGCCCAACTCAAATTCCACAGAAGGCGTATTTCCAAAGGAAAAAAAAAAATCTATGTACACAAGCGTGGTTCGAGCCTGTTTAGAGACCTGAAAATCAACGGCAAGAATTTTCTTCTAACTAAAGGCAGGTGGGTTTTTTTGAAAAATAATATTCCTGTATTGAAAGAGAATGTTGCCAGAAGTACAATCAAAAGCATTGCAATTACAGATGAGATGAAGCGAGGCTGGGACATTCGGGAAAAATAGCAGATTTTGATTAGAAATCAAGAAACAGATGATCAGTGTTCTTCACCTTTCAAGTGAGTCCATGTTTGGAAACATCAGACTAAGTAGAGAGCTCGTTGGTTACATGAGTCCAGCTCACAAGCAAGATATGGAGAACAGATCTACATCTCCAAAACCGCAAGAAGAGAATTGCACTCAATGGTTCTGTCCAGGGAAGGAACCAAAACCAGAACACAAATACCAAGTCAGCACACAGCGTAAAGCAATGTAGCTGGAGAGGCAAAACAAACAGACCTGGAGTAAAGGGCATAGCAACCACTCTATCATTGAAATAGAGTGGGAATAGGCAGAGAGGAAAATATTCACTGTAACAGCTATTTTGATAACAGCTATACAAAGACGAAGTAGAGAGAACTAAATACCCCAGGGAAGAATAAAACCCAAAAACTAGTGAACAGCAACACATGCACTGATTGAGAACACTGCCAAATAAGGCAAAGATGCCTCCAGAGTGGTTTTAGCTAATTCAAACACTTGCCATGTACAAACACTACAATCTAATCCCAGTGACATTGATAAGCAGTAGTATCAGACTGAAGGGCAGGGGACCAGCTGCTCATGATACATATTAAACCTTTTAGAGATGCATGAGCAAATGCAGGTGGCCAATAAGTAGCCCATAACACCAGGAATGTTATCACAAAACTTTCACAGTACTTGACACGTTCAAGCATTGTCACTTGTCTATACTCAACGCATGTGAATGACAGCCAGGGATCTGCTTGGAGTGCAAGCAGGGGAAAGGAGGGTGCCAGGACCATGCTGCCAACCCAAGCCCAGCTCCGGCTGTGCTCTGAAACAAAGATTTGTCTGAATGTAGACAGGAAAGGGGGAAAAAAAATGAACAGTTTAACAGAGGATATCAAAATCATGTTCCTCAAAAACTCTCAGTAACTCTGGAGAGAAACTCAAATGAATCAGGGAATGTCTGTGCCCCAGAACACACAGTGAATCCATACTTTAAACAGATTAACTATGCTTCAGGAGTCTGTGCCACTCCGCTTGAGTACGGCATAGTTATCTACCACCAATGAAAATAAAATCAAACACCAAAAAGATAGCCACGACACTAACGGTGCAGGCAAAACAGACGGGGTAATTCAGCATCAGTAAAGACACTGTTGCAAGGGTAGTCCAGCCCAGAATTGTACTGAAGGGCAAAAAAACATTAGATTTTCAGCAATAGCAGCATGCTCTAGGTCATAGAAGTGATAAAAAGGACACAAAGTCATTAAGAGAAAGCTAAGGAAAGCAGACAGCTTCTACATGCACCAAGGACCATAAACAACGCAGCAGAGATGAATGTGTCTGGGCTCCACTTGTCAATCAGTTCTGGAAAGCAATGGGAAAAGTCAATGGAGGGCCTCCAGGGTTTACAGTGGCAAGAAAATGAATCAAAAGAAAGTTGTGGTACATTAAGAGGCCGCCTACATAATTGCACATGGCAGTGCAGTTTATGTAATTAAGTGTATTAACATTGGTAACTGAGATTTGGACATTTGTTACCAGAAAGGAAATAGATGTGATTTTCTGGAGTGTCATAGCAAAACTCGGCATCAACAAAACAAGAAAAGTACAGTCCTCTTACCCTCTTCCTGTAGAAAAACAAAGTTGGAAGGGGGCTCAGAGAACCACTCGGGAGCTTGTACATAGGCCTAGCTGAAAAAAATCAAACAAAAATAACCCTCATGTCATTCTTGCCCAGGACATCAGCAGTGTCTTTCTCCTCTCGGGACAGTGCCACGGGGTCCAGCCAGATCCCTTCACTGCTTTGCTTCAGCCCCAACAAAGACCACACTAACACAAATGAGTTTGACCATACAGGAAGATTAAGTATTTGTTGACATTTATTCTGCTTTGTTTAATTTCATCTTATTTCACCGTACATTTTCAATTTAAAACTCCTAATAGATGGCAGTTCACATCACTGAGTGATGATTAACTACTGCAGCTTTAGTAAATGAGAACGCTAGCTCAGAAGTCAAGTTCTAGATTTCAGCAGTGTCAGACAACTTAGGAAGTGATTTAGATGAAAATTAAGACCTTTGAATAAAACTGCTTTTAAGCCCTAAAGAATACATTTAGACCCCATTGCTCAGCGAGGCAGTTTTCGAAGTTTTTAATTTTAGGGAGAGATGACAGATTTCAGCTAGATTTTAACAGTGTGGTAAAACTACTGAGTATAATTAGTTAAAGCATCTCTGGAACTTAGTTTTTAAATTCCTGCTTAAGGTAGTTAAGTAAAGTAACTTTTATTACATTCCAAAGCTTATAATAATTAAGTTTACAGTAAATCCACAGAATTCAATATAATTAACACATTATAAATCTCAGAGCATAAAACTAGTTTACAGATGGAGCTTGTAAGCATTTCCCAGCCTTTCTGCAAGGTGCCAGCCATTGAGAGACCTGATTAGTCAGTCTTTGATTAATCACCTGCTGTGTAAGAGCCAGGGTCAATCTACTCAATTAGGCGAACGCCTAGTGGAGACCAGAGATGTAAATCAAAATGTACAGCAAAAGCTTCACCATGAGACCATACCAGCAGTCTTTCTTCCCTGCAAGGATCCCTCTCCTTCATACTGCTAGTTCTCCAACCACAGCTGCAAGTGGATGCTCAGGAAAGAGCATGAGTGGGACATCCACATGTGCGTTCTCCTGAGTATCCTTCCATCTCCAACCATGTTCATTCCTAAGTATTTTTCGAGCCTGACATGCCTTGTTTTCTTCCAGATACTTAATAAGCCTTGCATTGAACCCTTGTAAACTTCTGGTGCCCAACACACCCTTCAGAAGAGATCTCTGCAGATCTACTTCCCAATGCAAAGATCCGGCTCCTCCTGTTCCTCCTGAAGACGGCTCCCTTTGAGATCCCTTAGGCCTTGTAAGGCAGTGAACTAGCACTCGCCATCGCTACCCATATAAATCTGTATAACTCACGATTCCTCAAACTTAATCTCTTTTCTTGGTTTACGAGTCTTTGTCAATCAGCCATACCCAGTACAAGCAATGTTCACACTGTTGACGTAACCACCTCTGTGGGACCTCTTCCAGTTCTGCTATATTCTTTTGGAAATTAGAGAACCAAAACTGTGTGTGGTACTGAAGGTTTACACAAGAGCATAGTGGTGTTTTCTACAATTAAGGACAGCCGGCAAACAAGATGAGGCCGTCTCCCATCTTCAGAGACAAGGAGCTCAGCGGCATGGGCTGCATCCATGGCAGTCCAAAGGGCAAGCCATGTGCTGCTGCAGGAGAGGAGGGACTCACATAAGAGCGACACAGCAAGATAAGGCTCAAGGAAAGACGCTACCCGGTGGGAAGCTGTAACTCCCTGAATACAAGAGGCAGGAAAGCATCAGAGCAAGTAAGGCCAGTGAGGAAATGGTGCCATATGTTAAAAAAAAAGCATGGAGTAAGATTAGTTTAAAACCAACCAGATTGTGACACTGTCCACAGGGCTACAGGAGACTGGGCATGTAGTCAGAAAACAGGAATGATATGAAACCATATTTACCCCACACAGACTGGGAAACTATGTTGACAGGGTGATGAAAACACTGTATTTTTAGACATTATAAATAACTAGTTAAAAACCTGTAATAGAAAAGCAGCTAGTTCCCAGTGACACACAAGAATGGCTATTCTTTAACACCCTAGAGAAAAAAAAAAAGCCCACAGGAATCTAAGGAATAAGCTTGAATTTGAAAGAGACCTACATAGAAATCAGTGTAGCAGTCAAAAGCAATAGCTGGAAAGGTAGAAATACTTCCAGGAGACCAAGTACTACTGGAAAACATCAGGATACTTACAGCATCAGTTCAAAATGTTTCAAGAATCAGAAAAAAAGTCAACTTGTTGTTTGGGGTTGAACAGGAGATTAAGAAAATTACTGGCAGTAAAAGACAAAAAGGAGGAAAAGAATATCATTCAGAGTGTGACTCTCGTGTTTTGAAGAGGAAAAAAGAAAAAAAGATCATGAACTTCTGGCAAGTTAAATGCGGAATCGTAGGAGGCCAGACCAAAAAATAACTGTGGTAAGCAACTTCCTAACTGCATAAAAATTTAATTGTAGCTCTTTTTTTCAAGTGTTGCTGGACTAAGATGCCTTCCTGAGAGCTGGTGGGGTCAGGGATGAAGGTGTACAGGGAACACTCACAATGATAAGCCTAGAGCATGAAAGCCAACTTTTGCAACAGTGTTACCTGCAGAGAAGCTGAAGTACATAATTCAGCTGTTTTCACTCAGAAAATGGATCTTGGTGACTGTCCAAATAGTTCTTTGAAAATAGCTTAGTGTTCAGTAACAAGGCAAATGAAGAACTATGATGAAAGCAAGTGAATAAGACCACAAAACCAGTATTGCTACTGCAAATTCATACTGCAGCCCCTTTCTTCACTACGTTGCAGAAGTCTTGACAAGGTTCTAATAGAAACACAGAGACGGGCAACTTGAATAAAGAGGAAAATACTTCTTCAGATAGAGAAATAATTATGGGATCAAAGCAGGAATGGAGGGGTAATAAAATGGTAAGCGGTATGGAGCTGGCTAATAAGGAATTAATTGTAACTACTCCTCCTAGAAAACAGCTGGAGGGCACACAACAAAACGAGTAGGCACCAGGTACAAAACACAATGCACAGAAATTATGTTTAGTGCAACACAAGACTATGAAACTCACTGCTGCAGGACGTTGGAGGGGCTGGAAGCATAAATGGGTTGAAAAAGCAAACAGATAAACGGAGTATGGATTAATCACAAACTGTCAAACATAAAAGCCATACTGAAACCTCTGGGTTAGAAACTCCCTAAACTGCTGATGGTCAGAAGATGGAACACATAGCCGAACATGTTCTTAAACTTCTCTCTGGTACTTGCTACTAGCCAACATCAGGGATGTTTGCTTTGATACATCACACCCATTCCTCTGGCAGTGCACCACAGATTGCTTTTCTTGTTTAACTTTTAAGATTATTTTAATATTTAAAAATAATCTGAGCCCATAAGACTGCAAGCTGCTACCCGAAGATGAAGAATTAGCTGTTTGGTTTGCAGTTTTCACTCAGTAGATCAAATAAAAAACTTGCTCCAGTAGCTTTGCCCATCAAATATACTTTTCTGATCATTTACTTTAAGCTCAGGGACAAAATTCCCAGGAGAAATGGTATCTGAAAGCTAGTTCACACCATTAATCATGCAGCAACTAACAGAGTACCACACCAGCCCTACCATGTGCTATGCGTCCACCAGTCCTTTCCAGCGCCCTAGTCCTGCAACTCAACTGTAGAAAAGTATCATGGATGTTCTCCCCTAAACCAGGTCAAGGCATTAATCTGGACCTTTATCTTTATTCACACTCATTTTACAAAGGTGCTCTCAATTCATGCCAAGCAGAACAGGGAAAGGGCACGGCTCTGCTAATGAATCTTCTACCAGGCCGTGATCTCCTCCAGCCTGGAGTCTCCTCTACCATAGGATAAACACAAGTGGTAACTCTCTTGGCCGAGTAATGTCATCCCAGCAATGGCAAAAGAGGTAGGATGGCTCTTTCAGGCTCAGCCTTGTCCACATAATCAGTCGGATACTCAAGAGACGCAGATAGTTTCATGGACGTGCTTTGCTGCCTGCTGGAGAAGTCTGGAAACCACGGCAAAGAGCATCAGCCCAGCTACACCCTAGTGGGTAAGGAAACCAGAGAAGTCTTACCCACTGGAGGCAGAAACCAGTCTGTTATTTTGGGAGGCAGGGAGATTGAAAAACATCAAATTACTTTTTTAAAGAAAAACATTCAACTTGGAGAGGAAGTCTTCACATCAGCCTAGATTTCCTTGACCTTTCCAGCAGTTTTTACACAGCCAAGTAGGTAGAAAAAGTAATGGGGAGGGAGAATGGAGATGGAAAGAAGAAGGGAGAACAAGTAAAGTAGAAAAAGGAAAAAGCGATTGGAAAGGTTCTCCTTTCCAAAAGGGTGAGAACAGCTTCCAATTTTGAAAATGATAACTTCTCCCAGAAAAATGACAGTGTCTTTTTATTTACCTTTTTCTTTGACACTGCCAAGCTCAGCTGCCAGGAAAATAAGTTTTGAATAAAAATGTTTTGACCAGCTTCGCCTGAAACATTCAATTAGTGGTGAAGGGCAGAGAAGAATGAAAGGGGAAAGGAGAGGAGAGGTGTAGAAAAGAGGCCATCAGCTGGGCAACAAACAAAGCCAGCCAGCCTGATAGAGAGAAGCTGGCAGCACCCAGGACACCAATCATCTTGACAAATCTGTATTCAACCTAACGCATTCATCGCTTTACCTCAAGCAAGCTTGTCCTTTGAAGGATGTCCTGTACCATTTTCTCCAGAGAACCCCACCAGGCTGCCTAGGTCCCTTGGACACTGCTATCTCCCCCAGCAAGGTCTGCAGGGCCTCTCAGGTGCCTGGATCTAGCAATGGGAGAGACCAGCACGGAAAATAAATCAAGAGGCTCATTAGGAATCAGTCACCACAATGACAGTCACTAAGTTGGGTTAACATGGCTCAAATCACTATTTATGCACTCAGTAACTGCTCAGATATAACTGGTAGACCAGTCTCGGTGCTCAGATTCACGCTCTTGCCTTCCTTTCCTATCTTTCTTTTATTAACGTAGTACATCTCTCTGGCGTCTCGAACTTAACGCTCTGTTGACTGGCTGACAGGTCTCAAAAAAGCACGTCTTTCCACTCCCAGCGCAATTCTGTTTAATCTTGTGTGGAGAAGATGTGTCACTTAAGGAACTTCTTCTACTCCTTTTCTGCAGGAAAAAAAGGAAAGAAGTTTGAAAAAAAAGAATGGCAGCAATGTTTTAATCTAAATGGGAGCGATTTGCATGCAAATCAGATTTTTCAGGTGCCACAGAAGATGTGGGGGCCCTGCCAATCTGGAGGGGAGAAATAAAAAGAAAGGGGGATTTGACGCAAACACTGTCAAGTGATGAACCCGCAACTTTTTTCTTCCTTAGGGCAAAGTGTCCTAGAGAGTCTCTTCTGTACTGCCTACGTATTTATTTTCATTCTCATTGACGCTACCATTGTAAGACAAAGAGCCTTTCATTCTTTTATTTATACGCCTTCTCAAAGCCCCTTGCATGCAACTCCGACAAATGTAGTCAATATGTGAGTAGGTGCAGCTGGATGTAAACCCAAGTGGGAAGTGGTTTCCTTACCGAACTTGATGAGAAAATGAGTTATACAATCAATAAAGTAGCACCAGACTGTAGAGAAAGAGAGAATCATATGATGTACTAAACAGCACCCAGGCATTATCACCAATAAATCATGGTACTGTGGCAGTTAACAGAGACACAACAGGGGTGCTAAAGCTGCTGAGAACACGGGAGCACCTCAGGGAAGGCAGCAGTCTGCCACCAGCACTTTAGCTCAACCGGTTCCCCCCTGCAGTATTTTTCCCAACAGTTAGCATTTCTTACACATGGGGAAAAATCTTTGTGTTCCAGAGCTGGCATTCCTCGTTGTAAAATAGGATTATTTGCACACCTCAGAGAAAGACCTTTCAGACCAAGAGTCCTGCAGACATTTCTGTTCTTCTGGCAGCACTGAGGTAATCTTTTTGGGAATTTGAATGCACCAAGCCCTGTGGCAGGGGATGCCACAGCACTCCACGCTTAGGACGACTGTACCACACCACAAAGTGGCAACGCAGCCATTCAAACCAGATCCATAGCACTGCCACTGCAGGCAGACAACGTATTCACATGAGCCTCAACATCAAATTGACCGGTCTTATCTTAAACTTGAAAACACAGAGAGAGTAATCGGAGGAAAACACTCTGCCTTTTCTTCCCAGTGTGTTCTGCACAACAGACTGCCCTACAGCACAGTCTCCAGCAACAAGGTTAGCAAACAAGGTACAGCTGCCATTTACTAACACAAGCACACTTGGCCCTGGAAAATTTGCACCGAGCACAAGTTTTGCAAGTATTTGCTTTTCCACATTCTACTTCGATGTTCTAAATACGCTAGTATAATTTACCACCACTGTTCTTACAGAAGTGTTACACGCTTTCTAAAATAAAACAGGGCTGTGTTACAGATCTAAAAGAGCGAAATGCATCAGAGCAATTAGCGGTTCTGCTGCTTTTATGGCTCTGATTGGAGTTCAGCTCTCAAGCAAAAAGCCAGTTCTCCAGTGAGGAAATACAGTGGCTCTGCATAGGGGCTCCATCTGCCGGCACGCTGCTCTCCCAGCTCTGCTCAGTAGAGAGTAAAGTGAAACAAAACCTACACAGCCATCAATTACATTTTTCTTCTCGCAGCCTATGAATTTCAATAAATACACCATCTGTTCATCTTCTGTGTGGGAGTTCAGTCATCTTCTTGGCAGCAATATTATTCTAGAGCAATTACCTGTGTCTTTATCACCTATCACTGTGCTTCATCATCTTTTCATCATGTGTAAAAACCAACCACTTTATTACTACAATTTCTGTAGGCAGCACGGTCCTGTTAGTTACCATGGAGATGATCTGTCAAAAGAAGTCTACATTAAAAGAAGTAAAAGCTGAGAAAAGGAGGAGGAGACAAAAACAAAGAGCCTGAAATGAACTTGTTTCTCCAAGTCAGAGTTTAAACACAAAAGGCACATCTCGGGCAACAACATTGAGATGCCACTAACAACCTAGTTAGGAATCCATCAACCTGCCAATACAGAGGATGAGTCAATGACTCACAAGCATTGCAATGTGTTCAGAGGTCAGAGACTCAGTTTGAATCCCTCAGCCGAGTCCCACGACCTGCTCTTAGGAAGGCCAATTTCTTGTTACTATAGATCAAAAGATGAAATAGGGGAGGGAGGACAGGCTGGAATGGCAGGCAAGCAGCAATAGCAATTTTCCCCTCCCTGACGTCACTACCAAGGCAGTGAATTTTACATCAGCTGCACTATAGTTCATACCCATTCCTGAAAATCTCTTTGAATTAATTTCTTTCTTTCGCCCCTTTCCTCACAAGCACACTGCTGGCTTCCTTTTTCCATAAAACATACACACACGTGCAGCTGTTCTACCTCTCTCTTTCCTCATTCCTATATATTTCAAAAGCATCTGTCAGTGCCCACTATCTACAGATGCTTGCTCCCTCATCCACCCATATACAGTCCCTGCCTTCACTTCATGAAATCCTGTTTTCCTCTTCAAATTCTTTCATCTCCTCCAGTCTTCCAGCTCCCATTCTTCCAAGCTGTAATTGCTCTCGTGTTACTGCAGGAAAAAATATTAGCAAAGTACAAAGCACTTGCTGATGCTCTGTGTTTCAAGGATGCGTCATTAGCAGCCTTGAGCTGAAACACACCAGGCTGCAAACTGCTTTGGTTCAATTCATCCTTGCATCTCTGGAAGAAATAAGCAATCTCAGAGCTATTCAATTTGCTTAATATCAAGCACACATGCACTGTGTTTTAATGATTTGGATTGTCATTCTGAATTGCAAGAGTACAAAAATTGACCACCTATGAATAAGCAAACTAATTCACTGTGCTCACAGTTACTTTTCATTGCAGAATTACCCCAGTCCTGCAAATCAGAAGAGGATAGATTGAGAGGGAGGAAATATTTTCCAAAAGCTCTCCAGACTTCCAAGTGCTTTAATTTCTATCTGTTCACCTTGAGACATAAGGTACTCAAATTTGTAGGTGCTAAGTGCCCACAGTTTCCATGGATTTCTGCCTGCAAAGCACCCGAACCTAAAGAGCATCAAAATTAGGTACTGCAAATGAGAAAAAAAATGTCTAGAAACCGGCGACTAAGCAACTAACGGTGTGTTAAAAAAAGGCACTGTAGCAGAAATAACGCTTGGATTTAGCAGTAAAAATTCCAGTGCTTAACTTCTAGAAAATAAGGAGGGGGCATAAAATAGGAGGAGGAATTATTAAAAAAAGAAACAACTATAGACATGAAAGAAGAGTGAGTAATGAAAACTGAAAAATAAAAAACTAAGGATAGATCAGAAATACACTGTCATTAGAGTTCAAAGTGGAAGCCTCATGAACATAAACAAAAGTATCAAGCCTGGAAAATTCAGAATTTGCTGAGAGAACATGAAATAAACAAGAAAAACTACATTTTTATCTCAAATCTGATCTCCCCTGAAAGTTTATTATAGAGCAAAAGTTCTTCCCAACTGTCCCCTTACCAAAAGTGCTATTGAAGAAAGACGTAAAACACAGATAGATCACACTGCAACAGCTTCCGTTGCTGAGGAAATGACACACACATACCCTATTTTATCTTTAAAGGTGTGGGCCCTATGTTTCCTCTCTCTCCTTAGGTACCTTACACGGTCAGGTTGAGCTATCAGCTTCCCCATGGTGCTCTGTCCTCTAGAAGAGAGGCCCAGGGAAAGTCACATCCCTGCTCTTTAGCACGGCTGGTAGCTGCACAGATTGGATACAGATGGAGACATGCCCAGGCTGAAAAGTGGCTTACAGCATTCTGGGCCAGTTTGAGCCGTCACTTGGTAGGCATGCTGTAGAAACTTCTGCTTCTGAGAACCTCAACCAGCCAAGCCTTCCAGACAGGCTCAGCAGATGCTGGTTCCCTGCACAGGATCTCCATGCCCTTCCAATGTGGATGCCCTTGACCAGCAGCATCTGTGCTGCCTCTGCCCGTGGCAGGTGCTGTCAAGCAAATGGGGCAGAGACTGGTTCTGTTGCCCTCCTCTCCTCTCTCACCAGCAGGTCAGGAAAGACAGCCAGGAGAGCTGCGCCAACGGGGAACATTGCCTGCCCTGTCTACGGCTGCAGGGGCCGCTCTGCCTGGGGCAGCAACACCCAGAAGCAGACATCCCAACACATGCCACCACACACAGCCCACCACTAGGACTTGGACAGCAAGGTCCTCATCTGTCACTTCCATTCTCCCAAACTCTCAGCAGCTTTGCAAAAGTTACTGCCTCTGCTTATTCTTTGGCTTGAACAGATGTTCCCAGTTGTTGCTGTGTGTTCGCACGGTGATTCTCCCCCTCGAGGGCTCTTACAAGGGCATACAGGAGAGGGAGAAGGGAAAGCGTTATGGAGCTTGTGTTTTGTCTCAGCTTGGCCATTCACAGATTGCAAAAGACAGGAGGAGGATCAAGCAGCAGGTAATGACAGCCAGGCAAGAACGAAAATGGAGTACAGAATAAAAAAGGATTTCTTTTTCTGTTTAGAGTAAATCAAATACACACAAGCTGGCCCAACATATGCACTGCTCCATACAATGACCAAAGCATCCGCCAGGAATCGGTCATCCAGCTCACTTGGAGGGCAGAGGAGAGGGAACCAGTATGCCCCTTCTTGCTGCCCTCCAGAGAGCCAAAAGCACCTTTTCCTACTGGTCCCCAGGAGCTGCTGCAGCAGCAACATGCCAGATCCAACCATACTGGTCAGGCTGGGCGTGAGTTGCTCCCAAGGTCAGGGCAGCACAACACAGGCAGGCTTGCCAAGGAGGAACGGCGGCACATACAGCAACCCCACCAACATAACAGGCCCTGCAGAACGGTCAGCAGGGCTGCACTTTCCCAGAGTAGCCTCCCACAACCAAAAGCACTGCAGAGCCCACCCCAGTCCTCCTGCTGAGGACCAGCACCTGGACCGTGAGCAGAAGGTATCCGCCTATCCTTCAGCAGCGTCAAACATCTGCAGCTTTCCTATCAGTCAATATGACCTTCCAGCTGCGTGCACAGCCATGATCTTCCCAGTCTTGAACCGGCTGGGGTGGGAGGAGAGAGGACATGGAGTCTGGTTGCTTTCAGGTGACATCTACAACAGTCTTGTATGATCATCCCTTGTCATGATAATTAACATATGGACTCAGCACAGATATTCATGTGCCAGGCTGGTATTAGGCTGGGATAACACGTGGCAAGCCAGGTGCCCATCCGGCACAAGGTCATTATTGCCTGATTTTACTTCACTAGCAGCAACCACATGGTCAGATCACCTAAAATGTGTCTCAAACTGTCATAAATTTATTCCACTCAGTGATCTACCATCACTATTCATCAAATACAATGAGAGCAACGGGAAAGGCACAGGAAGAGGAGCAGCACTAGGGAGGGAGAAAAAGAGATTTAATAACCTAACAAAAGGATTCATCAACTATTTGTTCAGAATTGCTTTTTGCCAAAGAAACAAATAGAAGGCAACCTTGCATCTTTCATGGTGTTGCAGGTATAAACAAGTCGACACAGCTAATTCAGTCATCATTCTGCATGAGTAATCCAGAAACTAGTGCTCCCACAACTGTACACGCAGCCCTTGGTGAGAAACAGGTAGCCAAAAAGCCAAAGTCCCTTGGCAGGCACAGAGGAGGCAGCTTGCCTCCTCACTGAAAAACTCACTTCATCTATCAGAGTCCTGTGACAAATGAACATTAATATACCAAATTGTGATTAAATGATAACTTGCATTGCGTTAGGACTCTCAAGATGCCAACCAAGACTGAGACACCATAGTTTGGGGTGCTATATGGACTGCCCATACTGTACCTTCCTCTGTCTGCACAGAGAGGAGCTTGTAAGCACCATGGGGAAGGAGTAAAACACAAACCACACACCAACATTGCTGGCAGGGACAGAAACCAGCTCCCAATACCCAAAATGCCAATCTGAAGGATTAGGTTAATGAAGAGGTATCATTAAGACCTTTCATTCTTTCCTGTAACTCTGTAATGCTTATGTAGCCGTACACAAAGCAATCCATATTTCTGTGATCAAAACAGTGATAATTATTTCAGCTCACAGCATGTTGCTATCCTCAGTTCAGCAATAGCCTTGACTTGTTCCATAAAAACTTAACAATAAAAGTATTCCTGGCCTCACCGTAGGGCAGCAGTTTACTGGCAGTGCTAGATAAAGTGTACAGTCAGCACCACCCACACCAGTCTGCCTGGCAGAGGAGCTGAGCTGGACTGCATTCAAAGGCAGCTCACGGCTGGGGAGATGGGGATACACAAATCATCAATTCCAACAACAGCCAGGTGGAAAAACAGGAGCTCCCTCAGAGCTTTGGGGGGCAAAAAGGGGAGAAGATCTCAGAAAATCACTTCCCTTGTTGTCCTCATGTCACTTTTGGAATGCACACACTTTTTTATTTTTCCATATATATTACTGATTTTTTGGTTGTTCCACAGGCTTTTTACAGCTTTTTCATTAAACAGCAATTAAAGCAGGCAGCCAAAGTCAAACTAGACCTATGCAGTGAAGAGGCAGAAAGTCCTGAGCAAACAGCTTTTCCCTCTCTAGTACAAGTTTGAGGAAGACAGAAAGAGATGCCAGATGTAGGTGACGTTCTGCCTTGTGTCTGCAGGTGGCCACAGGCAATCATAGGGCAAATTCTTGAAAATATCATTGACAATCCCCTCCAGGTGACTTCCCGCCCTTGGTACTTACAGATATTTCAAGAACAAAGTAGAGTTTTATGCTGTCTTTTGCTCTTATCGATGCACAATGCCAGTGGAGTACTTCAGGGACATCCTGGTTTGTACCCCCCCGCATAAAGGCAAGAACACAACATCTGAACTTCATCTAAACAGACCTGCAACCCACTTGCATACTTCATCAGGTGGGCTTCTGCACCACTCAAATACAGGTGGAATCCACTAGTTGTTAATTTTTCTTCTACTTTAAAGCCCAAACTTAAGATGAGATTCTCAGACAAGGGATTGTATGTCCTCAGGAAGCTCAGAGCATTTATCCTCTACAGGAAACAGCTCATCCACAAATTGCTGCCAGCAAGGAAAGGCAGTTAGGATTTTCCTGATTCATATAAAAATAGTATATAAATACTTCCAGAAAAAAAAAACATTACCATTTTGTCTCATTCTCGAGCCTTACAGGAATCAAACTCTCTTATATGAAAAGAAGGTGGAAGTGAAAGGACCATCAAAAAAAACCCAAACAGATGAGGTCCAAGATGATCATACTTGCAAAAAGTTTGGGAAACTCTTGTGTAAAGTGAACACATTAGTCCAGGAGCAGTACTAGGAATCAAAGCCTTCAGCCACAAAAGAGGTCCAGCGAGGCACCACTGGTCCGACACAGAACTATCTCTGCAAAAGAAGATCAAGAGGTTGGCTTTTCGTCTCTTTTGTACATGGCACTGCACTAGATGATGCAGCAGAGATTTCAGCTGGCTTCACACTTGCACAGGTAGTGGTGACAGTCTAGCCCTGGCAGAAATGCACAGCTAATTAATCTCGGCAAGGATTAGTTTACAGACACAGAAAATCCTGTAAGCTTCCCTAGGATCTTGCCCTTTCATCTGTAAAGAGTCACCTACAACTACGGTACACCTACAGCCAAGAGCCACCAGTACCATGTCCAGCTGCCACCACTGCGCTGCACATTCTTGCTCCTCCACTGAGGTGAAATTTTACATGGAGGAATCCCACATGGTTGGTTGTCTTTACCTTTGGTGCTATGGAGCAGTATTCGACCACCTCTGCAGGAGGCATGAGAACCAGTTGGCTGGGCTGGATGGGACCTTGAGCAGCCTGATCTAGTGGGAGGTGTCCCTGTCCATGGCAGCGGGTTTGGAATTGGATGATCTTTAAGGTCTCTCCCAACTTAAACCATTCTGTGATTCCATGATTCCCTTTTCTTGGTACTGCTGAATACTGCATGGAGTAGCTGGTAGCATGCAGGGGTAAAGAAAGGGACAACTTAAACTATTAAAAAAATTACAAAAAAATTTATTTATTAAAAAAATACAAAAAAGAAAGGTGGAAAACATGACACATGAGCAGATATAAATAAAGGGGAACCATTTAGCCTAAAAAGAGCAATGGGGAGGTAATCACTATAGGTAGATAGGGATTATCTGATCTCTCTATCTATTAGATAAAATGCTTAAATTGAAGGACGAAAACCTGTCAGGAGTGAGTAGATACAGCTCATCTGGGTGTGGGACAAGGGAACAGATTTGTGGTCTTTTCCAGCTTTATTTTCTATGATTATCTGTTCTCCCCAGCACTTATGGGTCAAGACACCCTCCTGCTTAGTGTACAAAGCCAGCCAGTATAGGATTTGGTTCCCATTTTGTTCAAGCCAGAGAGTTTCCTTAAAAAACTATAATGTCTCCATTTAACCTCGGGCTCTAAACACCCAAACAAAAGGGAGTAAAAATAACCACAACTAAACAACGAAAAGAGAGTAATTCAACAGAAGGAAAGTCAGTATTAAAATCCATTAGGCAGAGAAACAAAGACTCTATTAAATTTATTGCTTGGTTTCAGGACTTGGGAAGTGTCTCTTCATTTCCTGTACCTTTTGAGTATTTACTATGTCCCCTATGAGCTAAGTCTTCCAGAGTCATTTTAATGTCATGTTCTAAGCACTTCTGCATTGTAAATCATTGATTTTTATCTCCTTCTCCCAATCAATGCAAAGATATTTATGCTGAACACATAAAAGCTCTTGACACTATAGAAAAACCAATTACACCCTGCAAGACGTTTGCTTTTGGTCGTTGACATCATGGAATTATGCATCACATTTTGCACTTGCCTGAAATTTACAGGAAAGGCGTGTGACCTTGCCTGCCTAAAGTCTGCATCTCTGCAACCCAGTGAAGCAACGCAGCAGGAGCTTGCGGCAGAGACAGACATCCCCAGCTCAGAGAGTACCTGAACAACAAATTGTGAATGCTGGGAGAATTCATGAAAGCAGATGCAGCTCTCATGTCAGTCCGGCTCCTGTGCTCCTACCAGAGTTGGTGTCAGAGATAAGATGCTGGCAAGACAGATCTTTCTTCAAACCACTGCAGTTATGCTTCCCTCCACAGCCCCAGAGGCAGGCTGGAAAACTTCGTCTCTCCATGTTTGCCAGCGCTTCAAGGAGGGGCCCTGCATCCACCCTCTATCAGTGTGCCAGGCTGGTCCTTCTGCCTCTTCCCACTCCTATACAGTGGGCTAGCAACAACTATATTAAAACAAGGCAGACACACGCTGAAGCACCTGCAAGATCCAATTATTGTAATTGTCTAGAGCATACCATCATAGAGCGTGGCCACCTTAGTTTCCATCTCTTCAATAACGCTGCATCCTTCCTGGATTCCATCAGGACACTGGGCACAAAAATACAAAGCACACTTGGATGGCTCCTCCACTCCATCCTACTGACAAGACAGGTTCACAGGATGAGCGAGGAACCAGCCCCTTCATCTTGGCAGAACTGCAACAGACTTGTCAAGTCTTCAAGCGCTTTATATTCTTGACACCCACCAGTCACTGTCTTGCACTTTCTTTTTGTAGCAGCAGCAATTCACACCTTCCCATCAAAGAACCAATAAGCCTGTTTTCCCTGGAAAGGATCTGCCATCAGAGGACCTTCCAGGAGGTGCAGTCTTCCAAGCCTCAGCATCACACTCTCTCTCATGTCACCAGCTCAGTAACAAAAAGGAGGTTTCCTGCCACGTTAGGGCTGCCTCGCCACCACACAAGCTGAAGTTTGCTTTCTCCCAGATCAGATAGGGAAGTGTTTCCTCAATATTAAAACAGACTGTAGCATGGGAGGAACAATTATGTTGAACAAGATCATGCAGGAAAGTGCTTTACCTGCCTTAGCACTACCGTCAACTAAACCTTTCCATTTCAGCTGTTGGTCCAGGTTTTAGCTGAAGTCGACACATCTGTAGCCCCAGCAGGTAAGGAACAGCCTTCACAACTTTCTCAGGAGAAAAGCATTTCATTTTAAAACCTCGGTAAGATCTTTCAGCGTAAAAGGCTAATTCCAGCAAAGTCAGGTAGCTACGATGATTACATCAGATCCCGCCTGTAAACCATCAGCACACCTTTAATAAGAGCCTATAAAATAGAGAATATTAAATACTCAACGATCATCATTCTGTCTGCTGGTTGCAAGAGCAAGAAATACAAAAGCAGTGATGACAGCATAAGCTTTAGGTCCTGAAGTCATCCTGCTTAATTCTCTAAGATCCCAACTGACCCAGCTGACTGAGGCAGAAATATCTCTCATTAGCAGAACAATTAACTTTTTGTGTGTCCGGTAGATACAACTTCCAGGCACTACACAGGAGATTTATTCATTCATAGCCAAACTGCTTATACTGAATCTATTTTAAGTTTTTGAACTTTTCCTTAGAGGGAGTTGGGGATTTTATCTTATTGTCAAAACAGGCAGAACTCAGCGCAGTTCGTTGCACATTCTTCCCATTAACAGGTGACCACATTACTTGGGGGGGGGAAGCAATAAAAGGTCCAATTGTGTTTAAAAACTGACAACTACACTTTGACTCTTAAATTTTAGGAAAAAAAAATATTTCCCACCTCCTGCCCCCTAATCATTAATCCGCTTCTGAACATCTGGAGCACTGGGCAGTCAAAGGAATGATGTGAGAGTGACAAGCAGATAACGAGGGCAGAAGCAGGAGTAGAGAAGAGCTTCCTGCTTTTAAAGAGGTTGACGAGATGTACACACAAAAGAAATGCTAAAAACAAGCACTTGCAGCACATCAGTTCAAAGGCATTAAGCCCTTTGGCTATCTCTCTTCAAAACATCAAAGGAACCTTAAATAATAACAATATAAAATTAAGCTGATTTCCTACTCCTTAATCTAAATCAAGTAAAATGGCACACGTGGCTCAGTTTTAAACTACAGAGGAAATAACAACCTTCACTCAGAAGAAGATTGTGTAGACAAAAATTTCATTCTGTGTAGACAGAAATTTAATTCTGTTAGCCCACTTCACAGTCACATCTTAGCTAATTAGAAAACGCATAAGGAAATGAATCGGTACAAACATAAATTAATAGTGATCTCTATGTAATACCGACACAATATTCATCAGGCAGTAGTCAAGCAGATTCAGAAAGACTCTTGCCAATAGATCTCCTATTTGACAATAATGAATTTCAGTGTCTGAAAAACAGGGTGGTCTGTCGGGCACTTCACCTGATTGAATTCACTTGGGCAGTTGCACAAACCATTAGCCCTGAAAAGCACTTTCCACACTTCCTGGGGGGCAAATCCATCAGACTGAGGCAATACCTCCTCTGTTGTAATACCTGTTCTTAACTACAGACTCAGACAGACCTGGAATCCAAAGCAAGGCAACCTAATGGGGAGGGTCCGCTGGGCTCCGAGGCGGCCAGGGACAACATCTGAGGGGAAGAAAATGAAAGAAAGCAGTGCATTTGCAACGGTCTGGAAGGGACCATACCAAACAAAAATGCTACCATGGTACACTGACAAAGCACACGTACCTTCACCGTTCTCTCCGCATCGCAACACACATTTGGTAGCGATGTGCTGTTCAATCATCACTCTGTAGTCCTCCTTTTCCATCTACAGCATCTTCACTACAGAAGACAGGGCAGGACTCTCCACTGCAAGGGGCTTAGAGCCTGGGCCGCATCATACAGTGGCTGGAGATGTGTTTTCTGCTCTGGCTGCTCACTCCTGACACTACACAGCCCTGTGGAGGCCGGAGGAGTGGGAGAGTACCCTTAAACCATCTGTGATCCCTCCACTGCAACAGCCTCCCTTTGCATCAAGATGTTGTCTCCAGCCCTAGGCCACTAGGAGCTTCCAAAGACTGGAGAGAGGATGATAGGTATGGTTGCAATAAGAGAAATAAGAAATGGCAGAAGTGTGGCATTTATAGGTCCCATATATGTTTGCTTTAAAGGCATAACTGAAGAAAATAAAGCAAGCAGATAAAAGGAAAACACTACTTTTTTAATTGTCATTCAGGAAGTACGTATAAGGAATTTTCCTTCATTCAAATTCAAACAAGAGCATGCTGTACCTTAATTTTCAGCTCAAACATATAAAGTCCAGTCTCTTCTATCCATAGCTCTCTTTTCCTAGCATCATCTATAATTTGCACAGATGAACACACCCACTCTACTTAGAAAATAAATGAACAAACAAATACGTGTTTCAAAAGTATCAAAGCAAGTTGAAAATATGTTGCACAGTGATGTGCTTTATGTGTCTTCCAAAACACATATAGGGTAGCAGCTGCATTTCCTTACACCACTGGAAGGAAAAATCCCTGAACAGAAACAAAGAATGGCAAAGGAAAGTCAGTTGCTTAATGCAGAGTCCACGCGCAGACTTTTGCATGCACCCAGAGCAACTATTTGGGATAATTGTCTCTTTCCTGCTGTGAAAGGCAGTCAATTTTAATTTGGAAGAAGCATTGCTACTGCGAAAGTTAATAGAAATCTATCCTCCACTGACTTAGAGAGCAATGTTGGTAGCACGATCCTTGCTCAAGCACCTGCCTGCTGGATTTCAGCAGACTCCTCAATGCCCGGTAACCGCAGATACCTGCAAGGTGAACAACACTGATTCTGTGCACATCCCCAGTATGTGTGAGCAGCATGCAGGTGCTGCACACGCCTGCAGTGAAATGCAGCCTATGGCAGCTCTGGAAGAACCGCAAAGACTAAGCAACAACCCTTGCAGATGGCTATAAAGCAACAGATGTTACTGTACCTGCCTATTATTTGCTTTAGAGCTATCAGGGGAAAAGGGACAGGTAAATCAAGCATGGTCCCCCAAACATCCTTCAAAATAAGTTTGTGTACATACGTGTACATGCGCATGCACCTTTCTAAAGAGAGGTGGAGGCGTCTAAGTGTGATTCCGCAATTTAACTCACAGCAAGCAAGTGCTCAGAGGACAACAGGCTCCACAGGTGCCTGCAAGATCTGGATTTCGGTTCTCTTTGCAGACATATAAGGTCACAGGCTGGAGATGTGAAGCCTCTCAGGAAGGAAAAAATCCATGCCAAATGCTAATTAGATAATCAGTCAGCTGCACACAAACTGTTTACTGGGTAGCAAGGAGCTACCGACCCCTTCTGACAGCGTAAGCAGCCTCTAGGTTGTAGCTCAGCATTCTTAAGAGCAGTTTGACATAGGGAATAAACACCCTGTCATTTTGAATGCTGCCCTGTAATATTATCTGTAGTCATGTGTGTACGGCACATCTGAGATCTCACCTAAAACTAACTCAAATCCTTCCAGCAAAGAGAAATTTGGCTCCAAGTTGTGCTCTGCTGACAAGATGATTTATTGATTTATTTCTCTACGAGGAAAGAGAGCACCTCCAGTCAAAGGATATGATAAATTATGAGGCTGTCCTCGAGAAGGGGGAAAGTAACATGAAAATAAATAGTTCTTTTGTGGGCTCTGTTAGATGCACAGGAAGGATGAGTTGTGGTATGTCTGTATCCTTAAGTCATAGAAAAATATCCTACAAGTTGGCATTCCTCGGGCAGTCTGATGTAGTGAGGTGCCCCCTCCAAGGGGGATGGAATTGGATGATCTTTAATGTCCCATCCAACCCAAACTATTCTATGATTCTAAGTCTTTTTCAAGAGATTAAAACCATTCCAGCATGAGCACTGCCAGCCTAATGCTCAAAGTTCCTCTAAAAAGAGGGTCAGGTCTTCTTCGAACAGAAATTTTCTTCAAGCAAAGCAGTCTGTGAAATAATAATAACAAAATCTTGTACTTAATTCTATATAATTTTTAACTATTTTAAGCAGTCGACCTGCAGAGTAAAATTGCTATGAAAAAAAAAAAGCCCTGGAGGTACAGATATCACAGGGATGCTGCACTGCCCTCTAGAGCCGCTTTTCCTTTTTCATTCCAGCATCTAGACGCAAATGCTTACAAAATCAGCTCTGAAGACATCACAGAGGGGAGTGCTTTCTACTAGATACGAAGTACAGCAAATAACAGAGTCAAGAGTTCAGGTTCAGACTTTTCAAGTGGTTCTCAGTGTTCTTTTGGACAATAGCTCTTCCTGCTCCGTCTCTCTACTCAGAAAGGCATATCTATAAAATAAGGCACAGCATTTTAGGAAGGACTTCCAATATTAGTATCTCTATATCCTACAGAAATGAAGAAGCTAACAAAGGTAAAAACAAAAGTATTTTTTCTTACTTGCTCCTTTTGCAGAAGCCTATTCCTGTAACTCGGATCGAAGAATCTAACTGCTTCCTTCCAAAATGAAAGTTGCTGTAGTCAGACCTGCTGCACTCAAGCTCTGTGCAATGAGACAGAAATATGGGTATTGCTCCTATTAGTGTTTTGTTTTGATTTAAAAATAGTTTCAGTTCCTTTTCTTCAAAATCATAATGAAAGATTCCCCAACACAGCTCACTACTATACACATCCATCTGTGTGCAGCTAAATACCACCTATTTTTTTCTATTCATGAGCTGCAAGGAGAGGAAAAAACGTACCTTACCCCTAGCATATCAAAGTATACATCAAGTATCCACCACTGACACCACATCCTACAACCAAATGATCACATTGACATCACTCTTGTAGCAGAGGGTGGCCTAGATATATTTCACCTTTCTGCACCTGGATTGGTAGAGTAGATGCTCTACAGATCATTTCAGACCTCTTGCTTCACCCCTACTAGTTATGCATCTGGGCAGACCATATACTGACCCAAGACGTAACGTCTGCTTTTCTGCTTTGAAACACACAAATAAATTCTTTGTACTTGAACAGTGCTGATTTCAGGTTTCCCCGACAAGCTGCGAAGATGAGAGATGGGTTACAATCTAAAAATCACTTAAAGCCTAAAGAAAGAACAAAAAAAAGACATTAAATGAGGCAGAACATGAGCCGGCAATTGTATCCTGGGCTGCATCGAAAGCAGTGTGGCCAGCAGGTCAAGGGAGGTAATTCTGCCCCTCTGTTCTTCTCTTGTGAGACCTCATCTGGAATACTGTGTCCAGTTCTGGAATCCTCAACATAAGAAGGAGATGGAACTGTTGGAACGGGTCCAGAGGAGGCTGCAAAGATGATCAGATGGGCTGAAGCACCTTCCATACAAGGACAGGATGAGAGAGTTGGTGTTGTTCAGCCTGGAGAAGAGAAGGCTCCAAGGAGATCTTATAGCGACCTTCCAGTACCTGAAGGGGCTACAGGAAAGCTGGAGAGGGGCTGTTTACAAAGGCTTGTGGTGATAGGACAAGGGGCAATGGCCACAAACTGGAGAGGGGCAGATTTAGACTGGACATAAGAAGGAATTTCTTCACTATGAGGCTGGTGAGACACTGGCACAGGTTGCCCAGGGACGTTGTGGCTGCCCCATCCCTGGAGGTGTTCAAGGCCAGGTTGGATGGGGCCTTGGGCAGCCTGAGCCAGTGGGAGGTCCCTGCCCATGGCAGGGGGTTGGAATTAGATCATCTTTAAGGTCCCTTCCAACCCAAACTATTCTATGATTCTGCGAAATAAGGACAGAAGATGTTTTGTTTCATTTGTCACTGTCCACATCAAATTGCACAAATGCTGTGAGAGCCGATTAATTTCAAATACATGCCTGAAGGGTCATACTCCCAATGAGATATGGCTGAGCCAGCATCCTGCTGTCTGTTATCAGCTGACCTGCTCATAAATCATCACAGCAGTAATAGTGACTTATCCTGGATACCACAAACCCAAGCTTGAAGTCTTTAGCTTAGCAAGGCTCAGTGTAACCAATTTACTGTTCCATTTCCTGACACAGGGACTTCCCAAAGGCAAATTTACTCTACAATTTATTCTCTCTGCCTCTGTCCTTCATGCTGGGTCCCCATGCCTGCTTTAAGCTGTCTCTTGGTTTGGGTTTGAACGCAGCTCATTCTTCCCAAGCCTCTCAGATGGAAATACAAAAGAGTTTGCTGTTTAGTAATGATGGCAAATACCTCACTGTTAGGAGCAAGATGTGAATGGACAAGAACGTCCTAATGTTTCAAATGCTTCCCAATTCTTCTGAAAGTGTTACATTCTTTTGGCTAACCCATCTTCGCCGGCACCCTCTTTCCCAACCCTCTATCCTCAGGGATATCTGGACAAACTGAATTTTGTCTTTCCAGAGGTACCTCCTTGGAGATACAGGCACGCAGCTGCCATGTGGATGTTACAGCAAGGATGAGCCTTAGTTCAGAAAGAAGACATCAAAATTCAATCTCGTGTAGGTAGGTGTGCCCTGGGAACCCCAGATCCCATCACAGTCAGTGGATCAACACTCGGTGCAGCCCAGGCTGCTCAGAGATCCGCTCAGCCAAGCACTATGAGTCTACTTCAAAGGGAGCAGAATCACTCTCCAGCTTTAAGAATTGTCCCTAATAGATCTCCACTAACTGCAATAGCAACTTAGATGCCTACCACAAACCTTTGTGTTGCTTCTATCTCACACTGAATCCCACCTTCTCTCAGACTCATCACACTGACATACAGGTGTGTGCTCTTTGGTCAACATCATCATAACTTAAACCAGTGCAAGTTTTATGTGTGGACATAACTTAAGTATACATTGTTGTTTACATCATCCTAAAAAAAAAATGGAGGAGGGGTTGTTTTGTGGGTTTTGTTTTGTTTTTACAAAAGATTATATGCCCTCCTCCAGTTCAGTAGTGGCCCTTCAATGTTTTGTTAGTCTTTAGGCAGTGTTTTTGGAAACTACTGAGCAAATTGCAAACACTGAGATACTATTATCTCTGTCCAAGACAAAGTTGGAAAGCTTTTAAGTTGGCCAAACGTACATCACATTGAATCACACTCAATTAACCTAATCAAGTATTTCTCTAATGAAAACATATGTTTCTGGGCTGGCAGTTTCTGACTCAACCACAACTCATTCAATGCTAAGGAAAAAACATTAGAAAACCCATCTGTTCTCTTTAAATAGAGAAGCTATTTTTACCTTCATGATGAGCTCAAGTAATTATGAAACAAGTGGAGTGGGTTTCAAAAAGCAAAACAAAAAGAGAGGGCAAGACAGCTGCTACCTTGTGATTAACAGAGTACAAACATGTTGCTAGCCATGTGCAGTTTAGGTCTCACACTTCTAGCCCTGCTATGCATCATATAACCTATTATCACCCCATTAGTGGAAGCTACACAGTACATACTACAAGGAAGCACAGGGGTTAGAGCGCATCAACTGAGATTGGGTGAATGAATATTTACATACTGGAGTTGAATGCCAATAGAATCCCAAAGTTAAAGTTCTCAGAAAAGGGCTGATTCTCAAAGGAAATCAGTGACAAAATCCCACGCAATTGCTATTTTTAGCTGCCAAACTCAAAGCTGCACTCCTCAAAATCATCAGTCAGTTGACACCTAATCCTTGGAGATCTGACATTTTTTGCATTAAAATTCCCCAGGCACCCACCTGCTCACAGAAACGGTGACAGCATTAACCAAATCAGCAGAACTGCCTCATACCTAATCATTCCCGTAACCCATAACACAGAAATTTCTGCCCACGCTTCCGTATGAGCTTATCTATTACCAAAGAGATGAAGCACTCTATAAGATCAAGTGGGCAGTACCTTTCCTCCAGCAGTTGCATGGCTACAGCTACAAGACATAATAGTCCAGGGAGATCTTATAGCAGCCTCCAGTACTTAAAGGGGGCCTGTAGGAAAGCTGGGGGGGGGGGCTCTTTATCAGGGAGTGCAGGAATAGGATAATGGTTTTAAGCTGAAAGAGGGGAGATTTAGATTAGATATGAGGAAGTAATGTTTTACAGTGAGGATGGTGAGGCACTGGCACAGGTTGCCCAGAGAAGTCATGGATGCCCCCTCCCTGGAGGTGTTCAAGGCCAGGTTGGATGAGGCTTTGAGCAACCTGATGCCATGGGACATGTCCCTGCCCATGGTAGGGGAGGTGGAACTGAATAGGCTTTAAGATCCCTTCCAACCCAAACCATTCTATGATTCTATGTGGAAGACCTGGCTTTGCCTAGAAGGATCTAAACTGCAGCATCCACCTTGCCTTAGAGTTTGCAGTCCTCCTGGAGCACAGTAACCCTTAGTCCATCCTACTGAAACTGCCTCACTAGACCAAAGAGAAATGGCAAAGGAGTACAACTTCATCAGGCACCAGTGTGAGTTACCTGACTCAAGGCAATCTTGACTTCTTGCTTATGCTCCAGTGCTGGTGCTAACTGCTGGGAATACGGACAGCAGTTCAGGAGCCCGAAGGCTCCTCTTTTCAGTCTCTGAAAGGGGTACACCTCCACACTATGATGTTCCACGTTTCATGTTGACCAACTTAAAGCAATTCACACTCAGGCTGCTGGCTGTGGGGTCTCCCATGGCTGACCCCTGGATTTGTAGGACTATTCTGTTTATGGTCTGACAAAAGCTTATCATGGGTCTTGCTGCCGTGTCTAGGAAGGAAGCATTCCTCCAGTGTCTCCAACTAATGAGTGAGTGTGCCAAGCACAGCTCCCAGTCTTCCCTTGCCGCAACTCTGGAACCATCTAGTCATGGATTTAATGCTCAAAATGAACATGAGAGGTCCAAGACTGCTCGTTACTCTTCTGCTGGTTCAGCAAGGGACACTGATGAATAGTCCTTGGTGACTCCCAGCAGGCGAGATTTGCTGAGCAACATCGTACAAGCAAGCACTCCTTCTCCCTTCCGAGGGGCCAGCTCTACACGGCTCCCCTTCTCCTCGTCTCAAGGGAGAACAAAACACAACCAAGGCAACAGCAGAAGTTCTGACAGTGTCCCTCTGCCAGGAAGAGCACAGGGAAAGTTTAGGACAATAAAGAACTGGACCGGGAAGAGGCAAGAAAGCAGCAAGAAGGCAAATGGGCAGAAGAATAGCAGCTCTGGAGGTCTGTCTTTGTGCCTTCAGTAGGTCAAATACACGACTATGTGTTCTGCACAGTTCTTGCTGAGAAAGCACTGAAAACAAATGTGTTCACGAGAATCAGACCTCCCACACCTTGAGACTGCCTATTAGGAAACTTCTAATCCACTCCTCTTCTAAAAGGGGATCTGTGGCTCTGTTGCCAGAGTTGTTATCAGATTTAAGTTATTTGGTGGTTTTCATATAATCATAGAATGGTCTGGATTGGAAGGGACTTTAAAGATCATTCAGTTCCAATCCCCTGCCATGGGCAGGGACACCTCCCACTGGATCAGGTTGCTCAAAGCCTCATCCAGCCTGCTCTTGAGCACCACCAGGGATGGGGCATCCATGACTTCCCTGGGCAGCCTGTGCCAGGGCCTCACCACCCTCACAATAAAAGATTTCTTCCAAACAACTCATCTAAATCTCCTCTCTTTCAGCTTACAACTGTTCCTCCTGCCCTGTCCCTGCAATCCCTGATAAAGAGCCCTTCGCCAACTTTTCTATAAGCCCTTTTAAATACTGAAAGGCTTCTCTAAGCCTTCTCTACTCCAGGCAGAATAACCCCAGCTCTCCCAGCCTGTCCTCATCAGGGAGGTACTCCAGCCCTCAGATCATCTTTGTGGTACTCTCAGATCCCTCATCATGGACAACCTCAAGAAACATGGTAGACTTTCCCAACATAAAGTACAGCAACAACAATACACCTTAATTTGTTTACAGGCTGTCTTCTTACTTCAGTATAACAAAATGCCCTCTGCTTTCCTTGAAAAGCCAATGATACGCAGTATACAACTATATAAATTCCCAGTTAAGGAGGAGGGATACTTTTTAATGTTATACTCAAATGCAGGTAACAAATCAAGTAATTCAAAGTGCAGAACAAACACCAAAGCAGTGCTGCAAAACGCTGTGAGCATTTGTGAATCTGATCGATTACAGCTTCAGTGAAACCTTAACAAGTCTTTACTTTGAAGTACAGCAACAGAACCGGCTGGACTCATTTCTCAGCAGGGCTCCCCGTGCAGCTGTATCACCCACATGCGGACTGATGAATATAATTGCAGAATCAAAGTTATAGAACTTCTAAAGTCATTTTTTGCAAGTGGAAAATAAAATAACGTGTAATTATTCTCGTGCTCCATGGAACAGGCACTTTTTTAAGAGGACTGTTTAAATACAACTATCACAGCTTCGCTGACTAAAATTTAAGCCTTCATCAAACAATAATAGGTATTTTACCTAAATGTGCCTGAAGCAAATGATGAGGTGAGAATCTCAGCTGCTATAACAAATAACTCTCCAGTCCTTTGTGTCAATGAAAACAATATCTTATTTCCTTTCATCTGCTTCTCTGGAAAGACACTTGGAGGATTTAAACTGCTGCAAAACAAGAGGACAAAACCCTCCCACATATCAAACATTTTTTACATGAGTTTTATGGTGACTGCACTATTATTCAGGGTTGACCCAAAGTTTTTTGAACACAAAGTATAACCATAGCATGTTATGCAAAACTGACTTCAAACAACAAAGCCTCTTAAGTATTTTCAACAACAGTTACTGACATAAAATGTTGGTTCCAAAGAGTCACTAGGAAACAGAGAAGAAATACCCATTTTAGAACAGATCCTGTTTCATCCGCCTTTGTCAGTGTCTGATAAAAAGTTTTAGGCTCAGTTTGTCCAGTACAAAAGAGTATCAAAAGAAAAACCACTCCAAACCAAACAAACAAACAATGCCCCTGAGCCTCAACACGAGAAATCCAACACTTATAAGAAATTCATTGGAAACTCCTGAGATGCAGATCTTCTAACCCACTGTTCTAACACATGTCAAAAGTGTTCCAACTAGCATTTGTCATAGAAACACAAGCCTCCTTTAAACAGAAGTCCTATAATAACATCTCCCACATTGATTCCAGCACTGGCTTTGCTACTGTGTGGTTATTTTTTAACTTTCCTCGGGTGTTTCATGTTGCCAGAGGATCCCATACCCCATTGTTAAGGCTTGCCCTGTCCCTAGGAATGAAAAATCTCATGACTGCGAGTCCTCTGAAATAAATCTCAGAAACTGGGCCAAGTGAATTTTTTCACTTATTTACTACGACTCAAACGTTAAACAACATAGTTACCTGGTTTGGAGATGCATGTAAAGGTATTACGGAAAACAACATTTATAACCACACATATCTTACCTCAGCCCATAGGTGGGACCCTCACACTAATTTCTCTGAAGATGTTTGCTGGCAGAAGCAAGAATCTGTTTTCTCCAAAGGCTCTGCTCAGCTCAGTGTCTGTCCTTCTTCCTCCACACACTCCTTTTCTCCAATTTCCAACTCCAGAACTTGAGAAATCCCATTCTAATACTTTCCCAGTGGGGGGAACTCTCTGCTTGCACCTAGTTTTATTAAAACTGGTCTACCAATAGCTATCCTGGCTCTTAGTTACTGATAGTTTGTTAACCAGCTGTGAAAAACACCCTTTCCCCTCCCCCCATCAGGCTAATGAAGGCTAATTAAGGCTGACACCCCCACCACCCCCACCACTCCTGGGAGGCACCCAGTATCTTGTACACTTGAGTCACAAACTCTCAATAAGTCAGTGCCCAACTTCCTTTCACACTGCAAACCACTCCTCACCTAAACACCCAATGCACGAGCAGCAATTTATACTGACAGCAAAGAGGGGCTGCATGTAGCTCACTGTTAGCCCTCAAGAGAGAATGAACGCACCAACCAAGTAATTTCAGTGATAACTCACTGCAAAACCACTAAAGCACCATTAAAATCTTTGAGACAGAAGTCTAAGGAAGACGTATATCATATCTGCAGCCAACAAGAACACTGCAGGCAATGAGGTGTCTTAGTCACACTTTTGATAGTCCATTAAAAAGGAAAAGTAACCCTATCTGAGCAAACACAGCCCCTGCAAAGCTCTGGAGATCTTTGCCTCACTGAAGTCCCTCCTGAAATTGCAAAACACAGAGGTGAAGAGAAAACACTGCAAAATCCCTTTGGATGTCACTGTCTTTTTCATCCATCTGTTTACAGGGCAGAGCATCACAGGATACGGCCCCTCTCTGCTTCCCAAGTGAGCCAAGCGCATCTGGGCAGTGCACAAATACCTGAAGTATCCATGCACCTGTCTGTCAACCATAGCTCTGTGTTAATTAGTTAATTACATCCCTTCAGCAGTTCATACAGCACAAACTGTTGGAACAGTCTGCAATCAGCAAATCAGGCAAATGCTGCAGAAAGGGAGTGCTCGAGAGCCACAGACCTTCGTGTACCAGGCCAAGGAGCTGCCACCTCTTCTCAGGTCCATTTGTTGCCAGGGCTGGTGGCCTCGACAAACCGCTCCAGAGATTCACTCTTTGCCGTGAGCCTCACTTCCTTGCCTTTCTCAGAGCAAAATTAAACACTGAAGAAGAGAAAAAATCAATTACCAGTTGCTTGCTGCAGACAACAATTGCAAGATTATGATAATTACCTTTTAAAAGTGTCTCGAATGCTTATCTTCTGACCAAATCCACAAAACCAGCAGGAATCAGCAGTGTGCAGATGCCCTCTATCTGCAGAATTCCCCAGTGACTTGATGAAAAAGGAAAAGAGAGTACCACACCAAAGAGCAACAACTGCTTCTAGAAAGCTCTTTTCTTTCAGTCACAGTGAGATACCACAAAGGTATGGATCTGTGTACAAATTACTGGGTTTTGGTTTAGTCACCAAACATTTTTGTTTCAACTGCGCAAGCACTTTATTCTCAGGGTGATGTGGTGTTGTGGCCCAATCCTATCTCCCCGAGCTTCCCTGGAGACCTATTCTTTCTTTTTCTCCTTTCCATCTTCCTTCCAGCCTCAACCTCTATTTTTTTTTCACAACCCACAGCTCTGCCTCCACTCCAGGCCCACATTTCCATACCAACCTCAGCATGCCTTCCCAATGCTCTTACTGTACATCTTCTGAATCACCTGAAACTTCAAAACGGCTAAAAGCACAGTTCCTAATTTTGTTTGGCCCAAAATCAGAACATCTTCACATTTCAGAACTTGTTCTAGAGTCTCACATAGAGGAAGCATCCAAGTTTTGGTACAATGTCCGTATGGATATGCTCTTCATAATCCACCTGTACTCTTTCAACTCCCTTCCTGGTCTTTTTGATTTTGATTCCTGTGAGCTGCTCTTCTCGCAGCTCTGCAAATGGCATCTTTTCTTCTTCAGATGCCGCAAAGGTTGCTTTTCATTTATTTAACCGAGTTCTGCAGCTGGTCATGCTACTGATGGATAACATCTCTGTTGGCAAAGTTAATGACTGTTGACCTTCCACACAAAACTAATCTATCTTACGCATCAAAAGGGAGATATTGAAGAAGTCCATTCCAGATAGGACAGCTAACATAGTATTCATGACTGAATAAAACACAACTAATCAAATTTGCTTACAGTTACTGTAATAAGTTGACTACATACATATAAGATAAATTGTTGACAACAACATCCTCCTCTGAGTGGGAATCCATCTCCCAGAACTACATGAAGAAGAGTCAGTACGAAGTCCAAGTGCCTAAATAGCAACTATCCACACCAGTGTGTAGAGTTGGTGTCCTCCAGCCGCAAGACAGATTAGACTCGTGCCCTTGCTGAATAATTGATCAAACTTTCTCAGTGCACAATCACAGCAATCAGCAATAGATCATACAAATGGAAAGTGAACAGAAGGTCTCTTTAATGATTACTTAACCCCACCAATCATGACATCAACTTATCTAAGGCACACAAGAGGCTCCTTTTGAAAATAAAGCCACCTGATGTTTTTAGATAAGCTCCCCTGGTAATTATGACTACTGCTATTTACATACGAGTCATCTCCACAGCTGAGCAGCACTATGGAAGGGCTCATCCAGGCCAGATGGTACACACTTGTCTCCCACGTGCATGGGAACCAAAAGAACACTTCAAGAAAGTAACACGCAATGAATGTTAAGGACTACTGCAGATGGATCCCTTGGGAAGTGCTGGCATCATTACTTAGAGCAAAGGCAAGCAACAGCACTTCCTTTTATAAACCCTGACACAGCTCACTGCTCTCGCTGCTGTAACGCTAGTACAGGGCCTCAATGCACCCACAGATACACCACCCCACTCACGAGACTTCCTCCTTGATTGCCCGTCTGCACAGGACCCATTTCACGGTGACTTAAGCATATTAAATTAGTGCTACAGCCATTATCAGCAAGGCTGCAGTGCAAAATTTGAGTAAACCTGTCGTACATGTTTGAAAATGTTTTATTTGATACCTCACTTGTGTATTCAAACCTCTAAAAATATATTTTAGAAGCCTGGCTCTAGGGTCCACCAGCCCAGTGGCCGTTTAGCTTTTATTTTGTCAAAGAAGGAACACTGCCCTGCACCTCTGCAAATGCATCCCAGTTCTACAGCCAAAGCACACCTCATCCTCTTCGAGGCATATAAAGTTGCCTATATTGCGAATAACAATGCCCAAACCAAACTCTCCTCAGAGGCAGTGTCCCTGGGGAACGCTCCCCACTTGAATCAAAACAGGAAGGAAACAGATTTAAAATGTTCTCCAATTTATTTTTCGAGCTGTTTTGGAGTTTGACTCTGTGTTTGGATGTTTTCTCATGGGGACAGGTGCAGAAGCACAAATACAAGTGCTTTATAAAAGTAACTGTTCTTCCCATATTTAGAAAAGAACATCCAATTGCAATCAATATTTTCCACAAAGCAGACATTTTTCAAAATTTGCTTCCAACAGAGCCAGGTACGATGCAGATCCGTTACAGTAAGAATTTAAGCAACAATAAGTCAAATGAAACAAGAGAAGACAATAATAAAAATACATCATCTAACAGCTCTGATTAGTTTCCACAGCAGGTTTTTCATATGCACCAGTGTGGCAGTACTCAAGAAAGCTTTTCACAGTTCCACACACTTTTACATTCAGGCACTAAGCATACAGGTGCAGGAGGTAATTTGCTAAGACAATCAGCTCACAAGGGCAGCTCAATCACAGCCTGAAGCAAGAGACCTCAACCCCCAGGGCTTATGTCAGAACAACTTCCAGGCTCCCTCCTCCCCGAGCAACTCTGGGGGACACAGGAGACAGAGCTTGCTCCGCTATGGTGCCCTGAAAAACAACAGTACTGAGGGATCATCCTTGCCACAAATTGGAGTTTTAACTGCAGCTGAGAGGCTGAGCTGCAATAGGTACGTATCTCCTCAGACCTCACGGCAGGCATGCCAACTCCTAACACCACCTTAAAAAGTCAAGATTCACATCTTCACCTTCATGCCATCCAGAAAGACACGGGAAGCTAATCAAGAAGACTGGATTGCTGTTGGCAGTTTAGTCACTTATTTCTTTATAGAAGCATCTACCAGTTTTGCCTGTATTCTGATATGAACAAGGATCTTAAAAGCCAAGAGAACAAGAGTATCCTCCTCTGGATTGCTACATCAGACTCACATCCCCTTCCTAGCAGCTTCTTAAAAGGGAGTAATTCACTCAGGATTCAGTTACTGTGCCTGAGATCTCATTACTGCACTAATAAGTATTAGTGACACATTACATCGCTGTGATAACCATCTACGTGAAGTGACACAAATGCATAGCCATAGATTACTCAATTAAGAGCTTGTTTAAATGACCGACAGACCTTTAGCAGAATGAAGTTGCCTTTGGGTGCAATACAGCCAGCACGCTCATCCACAGAGAGAACAGGTTTGCTGATGTGAAATGTGGTTAAGCCCTGGTGCAACCCACCTGGGGAAGAGGACTTGGGCATCCTCAGGACACTGCTGGTTTCTCTACACATCCTAAGCCAGGAAAAACAAAACTGAGATACAATGCAATGAACTTCCAAATGAAAGCCAGTGTATTTCCAGTATCTAAAAATACCTCTGAACAGTCATCTGTATATCCCCTCTTTGAAATATATTCTCTTATGAGATTTTTAATTTAAAAATATACAGAATCTACATAATACCATAAGGATACCACAGAGTCATGGAATCTTTTGGGTTGGAAAAGACCCTTAAGATCAAGTCCAACCATTAACATAACACCTCCAAGTCACCACTGAAACATGTCTCTAATTAACACATGCACACATCTTTTAAATACATCCAGGAATAGAGACTCCATCATGTTTCTGGGCAGCCTGTTCCAGTGGTTCACAGCCCTTTCAGGGAAGAATTTTTTCCTAATATCCAGTCTGAACCTGCCCTGGTGTGACTTGAGGCCATTTCTTCTCATCCTCTCACCTGTTACTTGGGAGAAGAGACCAAGACCCACCTCACTACAATCTCCTTTCAGGGAGCTGTAGAGTGCGATGAGGTCCCCCTCAGCCTCCTCTTCTCCAGACTAAACAGCCTTAGTTCCTTCAGCCGCTCCTTGTAAGACTTCTGCTCCAGTCCATTCACCACCTCCATTGCCCTTCTCTGGACACGCTCCAGCCCCTCAGGGTCCCTCTTGTAGCGAGGGGCCCAAAACTGAAAACAGGATTTGAGGTGCAGCCTCACCACTTCTGAGTACAGGGGCACAATCCCTTCCCTGGTCCTGCTGGCCACACCATTTCTGATCCAAGCCAAAATGGTGTTGGCCTGCTTGGCCACCTGGACACCCTGCTGGCTCATGTTCAGCTGCTGTCAACCAGCACCACCAAGTGCTGTTCCACCAGGCATCTTTCCAGCCACTCTTCCCCAAGCCTGTAGCCTTGCATGCGGATGTTTTAACCAAAGTGCAGGACCCTGCATTTGGCCTTGTTGAACCCCATACGTTGACCTTGGCCCATCGATCCAGCCTGTCCAGGTCCCTCTGCAGAGTGTTCCTGCCCTCAAGCAGATCAGCACTCCCACACAACTCGGTGTTGTCTGCAAACTTATTAAGGGGGCACTCAATCCCCTTGTCCAGACCATTGATAAACAGAACTGGCCCCATCACTGAGCCATGGGGAACACCACTTGTGACCGGCCACCAACTGGATTTAACTCCATTCAGCACAACTCTTTGGGCCCAGTCATTCAGCCAGTTTTTAACCCAGTGAAGAGTATGCCTGCCTGAGCCATAAGCAGCCAGTTCCTCCAGGAGAACGCTGTGGAAAATGGTGTCAAAGGCTCTACTAAAGTCTAGGTAGATAACAGCCACAGCCTTTCCCTTGTCCACTAAGCCAGTTGCCTTGTCATAAAAAGAGATCAGGTTAGTAAAGCAGGACCTGCCTTCCCAAAACCCACGCTTGCCTGGTTGCTCTGTACACGCCTCATAACGGCACTCAAGATGATCTGCATCCTTTCCCAGCACCAAGGTCAGACTGACAGGTTCCCCAGATCCTCCTTCCAGCCCTTCCCTTAGATGGATGTCACATTTGCTAACCTTCAGTCAACTGGGAGCTCCCCAGTTAGCCAGGACTGCTGACAAATGATGGAAAGTGGCTTGATGCGCACTTCTGCCAGCTCCCTCCACACTCTGGGGAGAATCCCATCTGACCCCAAACAACTGTGTGCCTCTAAGTGGTGTAGGAGATCACTACCTATTTCCTCTTGGATTATGGGGGCTCCATTCTGCTCCCCATTCCTGCCCTGCAGCTCAGCAGGCTGAGTACCCAAACAACAAGTGGTCTTGCTGTTAAAAACTGAGGCAAAAAAGGCATTAAGTATCCCAGTCTTTTCCTCATCCTTTGTCACTATGTCTCCTCCCACATCCAATAAAGGATGGAGATTCTCCCTAGCCTTCCTTTTGCTCCTAATGTATTTATAGAAACTTCTGTATTGTCTTTTACTGCAGTAGCCAAACTAAGTTCTAATCGGACTTTGGCACTTCTAATTTACTCCCTGCATAAGCTCAAGGCATCTTTACAGTCGTCCTGAGTTGCCTGCCCCTTCTTCCAAAGGTCAAAAACTCTCCTTTTTCACCTGAATTCCAGCCAAAGCTCTCTGTTGATCCAGGCCAGGTTTCTTCCCCACTGGCACACCTTCCAGCACACAGGGACAACCCACTCCTGCACTTTTAACACCACTATTACTGTATTCAAATGATCCACAGTTCTCTCTGGCCAAGTTGTACTCCTCTCAGATTGGGTTGAAGCCAAAGTTACTGGAGACCAAACTTCCCTCACTTCTGATCCTTCAGCCTGCAGGAACAATGAATTATTCAACAATAAAAATCACAGCAAGACAGCTGTAACGTGTATCTCTGATCACCTCAAGTCATCGCCACCACCTCCTCTGGCAGCCCAGAATCACAGAGGAAGAGAGATCCTTTGGCTATTATTCTCTTTTCTGAGGAACAGCTCTGATACAAGGACAGAAAGTTGACACTACCTGAGCTATCAGGATGCCTCTGCTCCTCCCAAAGCTCTGCTGATGGTGCCACTGCTCCATGCACGTACAGGCAGGGCTGGCATCTGCTGAAGTGTTCTCGGATATAAAGCTAAATAGAATAATCCAGATTTGCCTACTTCAATAGAAACCATAGTTTATATCTGCGTGGAATTTAATACAAGTACACCAAGTCCAAGGAATGCCAGCTCATTCATTTTAATATTAGATTTCTCTCTGGCCTTTTTCACTTCAGGTTAGTATTTCTCAATCAAAACATTTAGTAATTTTCAAACAGATGAGGAATTAACTATCAGATGTGCTTACAAGATTGAATATTTCAAGCCACCAAGTCACTTAACTGCCAGGCCCAAAGAGTAGTGGTATATGGAGTTAACTCCAGCAGGAGGCTGGTCACAAGTGGGGTCCTCCAAGGCTCAGTGCTGGGTCCAGTCCTGTTCAGTATCTTCATCCAATGACCTGGATGAAAGCACTGAGTGCACCTTTAGCAAGTCTGCAGATGACACTAAGCTGGGAAGAAGTGTCTATCTGCTGGAGGGTAGGGAGGCTCTGCAAAGGGATCTGAACAGGCTGGACTGCTGGGCCGAGACCAATGGCATGAGGTGTAACAAGGCCAAATGCCGGGTCCTGCACTTGGGGCACAACAACCCTATGCAGTGCTACAGACTGGGGGAAGAATGGCTGGAGAGCTGCACAGAGGAGAGGACCTGGGGGTGTTGATTGACAGCAGCTGACTGAACATGAGCCAGCAGTGTGCCCAGGTGGCCAAGAAGGCCAATGGCATCTTGGCTTGTATCAGAAACGGTGTGACCAGCAGGTTCAGGGAGGTTATTCTGCCCTTGTACTCAGCACTGGTGAGACCGCACCTCGAGTACTGTGTTCAGTTCTGGACCCCTCACCACAAGAAGGATGTTGAGGCTCTGGAGCGTGTCCAGAGAAGAGCAACGAAGCTGGTGAGGGGCTGGAGAACAAGTCTTACGAGGAGCAGCTGAGAGAGCTGGGGTTGTTTAGCCTGGAGAAGAGGAGGCTGAGGGGAGACCTTATTGCTCTCTACAACTACCTGAAAGAAGGTTGTGGAGAGGAGGGAGCTGGGCTCTTCTCTCAAGTGACAGGGGACAGGACAAGGCGGAATGGCCTGAAGCTCCTCCAGGGGAGGTTCAGACTGGATATCAGAAAAAGAATTTTCACAGAAAGCATCATCGGGCACTGGCAGAGGCTGCCCAGGGAGGTGGTCGAGTCCCCATCTCTGGAGATATTTAAAAGACTGGCAGATGAGGTGCTCAGGGACATGGTTTAGTGGCAGATAGGAATGGTTGGCTTTGATAATCCAAGATATCTTTTCCAACCTGGTGATTCTATGGTTCTATGAATGAATGCAAAATACACGGGTAGCCTTGAAAGGTGGACACCTCAGAGGAGGCGTCTTAGTTCTCTACAAGACAAGATGACTAAGGCTGAGATACAGAGCAGGTTGGAAAAGGGGGTTTGCCAGATCTAGACTGGCACATGAACCAATGGGCAGTTCAAGATATGGCTCTGGATCAAGTCAGCTGAGTTTGTTAGGGTTTATTATCCTGCGTCTCACTGCAGCACCAGTGAGAGGCAGTGGCAGCCCTAAGACAACATCACATGGAAGGAACCACAAGGAACAGCAACCAAAGAAGCACAAATGTTTCCACCTTTCTCAAGCAAAGCTCAGCCAAAAGCAGGTTGGGAAATGATAATCCACATTAAAGCTTCAGGAGCTGAACTGTAAGTTGCTGTGTGTGTGTGCAGGCTGCCTTCTTAAAAACAACTGAAACAACATTTCACTATTGCTGCAATCAATGCCATGATTGTACTTCATGGTGAATCCCATCCCTTGTGCTTTTGGGGCTTATGAGGAATTAACTTACAGCACTAAGTATCGGCTTAATGTTCTGCTTGCTGCTTTCTTACTTCAGTCTCCTCATGCTTACAACAAGAGGAAAAAAAGGCATAATCTGACTAAGTTAAAATGCTAGGAAAAAATGCTTTAATTCCCCTTCACTAGAAAGAACATTGACCTTCTGGGTGCCCAGGTCTGACCTCCAAGCTATAACCTACGAAACGAAGTCTCACTCACTGCTCTTATCACCCTTGCTACAATCCCAGGCTGGGAAAGCCTGTCCACACGGCTGATCAAAGCACCCTGTGCACCCTGAATTTAAAAGCACAGGATCAGAGTGGTGGGAGCTCAGCCTCCATCAGTCACCCACCAACCACCTCAGCCCAAAGACTGATCCTACAACGAGAAGAAGAGGTACCTTAAACACACAATACCTCTTACAGGTGTTTGGAAGACACAGAGTTGTTCTTGTTTAAGGAAGAACCACATAGGTCTGCTGACTTTTGGGTCAGGACCTCTAATTATTTAAATATTGTATAATTATCCATTTCTATTCGTGCAGCAGGAAGAGAGGTGAGAAGCTACAGGAAAAGTGTCCCATGGCAGGGGATTGGAACTGGATGATCTCTAAGGTCCCTTTCAACCCAAACCATTCTGTTATATGATTCTGTGATTCTAAGCCAAGCCACAATATTTTTATCAATTTGCAAAATGCTATAAAATACAAACTCACTATAATTCAATTGTGCACCATAATTCAATTGTGAATTGTGTTCAAGTGTGGTACACTTATATGTACCACTATAAGTGCCTTTCGATCTCTGCTTTGAAGATCTAACTAGAGAAAGGACAGATTCTGCTAGGTAAAGGCGCACCATTACTTTGAACAAACGATGTTCTCTTGAGGCCACCTTAAAGCACTGAACAACTCTACATCACTTCAGCCTGGGCCTTGCCCAAGATGGCCCTTCCTTAGGGACAGAGTCTTGGAAGAAAGCAAGGAATAGCAAACAGAAACCATAGAATCATCATAGAATGGTTTAGGTTGGAAGGAATCTTAAAGACCATCCAGTTTCAAACTTCCACCATGGGCAGGGACACCTCCCACTGGATCAGGCTGCTCAACACCTCATCCAGACTGGCCTTGATCACTTCCAGGGACAGGACTTCCACCACTTCCCTTGGCAATCTGTTCCAACACCTCACAGTAAAGGATTTCTTCTATAATATCTAGTCTAAATCTAACCTCTTTCAGCTTAAAACCATTAATCCTCATTCTATCAACCCAGCAATCATCAATAAGGGCTGATGTTGGTGGTTCTGGAGTAAATCAGGAGAGGACCGCCAGGACCTTGACTCACAGCATCAGTTCAGGTTTTAACTCGCCAGTGCTATGACCCAAAACAGGAAGAGAAGATCCTGCCTTCCATGCAGCAGCGCTATTACCGCAGACAAGACCTACGCCACAGTGGTCATGTCATCAGGAAACGCCCTAACCCACTGAAGAACAGAAGGTGATCATCCCTAAGTTATTTGTAATATCATGTGGTCAGGGACCCAACCACTATGAGCCTCTGTAAGTGAAGCAGCACAAGGATAATGACAGGCCTCTCATAATGACAAGAACACCTGTTCATTAGTATCTTAAAAGCAGGCTTTCCCATTTATTTATTGTCCCTATAACCGGTGTCCTGCGCACCTGCTTTTCTTTTCCCATGTGGACGGCACAGGCAACACACACACAAACAGAGCCCCCATCGCCATCATATTCACCACCACCCACCACCCCCTCCCAAGCCCTGGCACCACCCCCATCCCAACACCCTCTCCTGGACCCTGGCACCATTCTCACCCCCATCACCCTCTCCCAAATCATGGCACCATCCCCACCACCCTCTCCCAGACCCTGGCACCACCACTACTCCCATCAACCTCGCTCAGACCCTGGCACCATCCCCACGCCCCAACACCCTCTCCCAGACCCAGGCATCATCCCCACCCCATCACCTTCTCTCACAGCCTGGCACCATCCCCACCCCCCCAGAACCTCTTCCAAACTGTGGTACCATCCCCACCCCCAACACCCTCGCTCATAGCATGGCACTATCACTACCCTTCTCTCCCAGACCCTGGTACCATCCCCACATCCCAACACCCTCTCCCAGACCCTGGCACCATCATCAACCCCCCAAAACACCCTCTCCCAAACCCCGGCACCATCATCACCCCCCAAAACACCCTCTCCCAGACCCTGGCATCATCATCAACCCCCCAAAACACCCTCTCCCAGACCCTGGCATCATCATCAACCCCCCAAAACACCCTCTCCCAGACCCTGGCATCATCATCAACCCCCCAAAACACCCTCTCCCAGACCCTGGCATCATCATCAACCCCCCAAAACACCCTCTCCCAGACCCTGGCATCATCATCAACCCCCCAACACACCCTCTCCCAGACCCTGGCACCATCATCACCCCCCAAAACACCCTCTCCCAAACCCTGGCACCATCATCAACCCCCCATCACCCTCTCCCAGACCTTTGCACCACCCCCACTCCCCATCCCCTTCCCGAACCCTGGCACCGTCCCCACCGCATCCCTCTCTCCCAGACCGCGGCACTGGGAGGAGGCGGCACCCGAGCATCCTTGCCTGAGGATGCTGCCCTTCCTCCCCCCCATTTCCCGGGATGTGGGTTCCCCCCGCGGAGCCGCCCCCGCACTCACCGCCGTCCCCATGGCCGCGGCGCCCCCCGCGCTCCCCCCGACGCGGCGGCGCCAGCGCGGTGCGGGGAGGGACGGGAGGCGGCCCGGGCCGCCGCCGCCGAGGAGGAGGGGGCGCGGGGACCCGCACGGCGCCTCCCCGCACGGGTACCGGCTGCCCGCGGCTGCGGGAGGGAGCGGGGCCGCCCACGGGGACAGAACGGGGTGCGGGCATCGCTGGGTGCGGGGCTGCTCCGGCGACAGAACGGGGTGCGGGTAGCAGGGGGTGCAGAGCTCCCCCAGGGATAGAACGGGATGCGGGCATTGCTGGGTGCGGGGCTGCTCCAGGGACAGAACATTGGGTGCGGGCATCTCTGGATACCTGGGCTCCCACCGGGACAGCATGGGATGCGGGACTGCCCCAATGACAGCGTGGGGTGCGGGAAGCAGGGGGTGCAGAGCTCCCCCAGGGGCAGCCTCAATGACAGCGTGGGGTGCGGGCATCGCTGGGTACCTGTGCTCTCCCAGGGGCAGCATTCGCTGTGAGGGTCCCCAAGGACAGCACGGGGTGCAGGCAGCACTGGGTATGGGGCTCCCCAGGACAGAACAGGGTGCAGACAGCACCAGGTACCTGAGCTCCCCCAGAACAACAAGGGGTGCAGGGCACCCCCGGGGACAGCGTGGGGTGCAGGCATCGGTGGGTGCAGGGCTCCCCCAGGGACAGCGTGGGGTGCAGGGCTTCCTGGAAGGATGCAGGATGGAAGGAGCAGTGTGTCTCCCAGCACAGGCAGCTCCAGGTGTGGGCAGAGCTGGGCACGTGGGCTGCAGGTCCGGCTGAAGGAAGGCAGCAGAGTCCAGCTGCACCCACATCACCCCACATGCACCAGAGGGAATTGCGCTTGGCCTAAGCAGGGCTTGAACGTTTGGCGCAAAAATTCCAGCTTGGGATGGTCAGCAGCTTTCCCTCATCTTCCAGAACCACATGCCATCTCTTCTCCTGAGTCTTCGGAACTGTATTCACCCATTAGCGTGCATTAAACATGACAGCCCACTTGACTTGCATTCTGGATGGAGTCCCAAGAAATAATGAATTGGAAGCTGTATTCCCAATATCTGCTATAAAGAACTCTTCCTCTGTATCCTTCTTAGCCATCCAGGGGTTTCCCAAGCAGAAATTCAAACACTCCACTGCACCCCATCTCCACATCGCTCCCTCACACCTATACTGCTACCCATTCAGCTTCTCTGTCAGCCTACTACACACACTCACAGCAGCAGGTGGGATTCACAAATGCCGTATTACCGATAACATTCCAACTGTATTAAGATGAGCAGATAATTTTGACCAGAAAAGTCTGGTCAAGCCTTCCTTAAGGGGTCTCTTTGTCTCCTGTATCTGCTCAACAAAAATTAGGAGCACAAATGCATAGAGAAACACAGAATGAGTTTGTGCTTGTAATAGAATATTCAATTGTGCAGTTTACTCTACAGTAAGGTTTTGGGTTTATCTTAGTGTTTTCTCCTTTCCCATTAACGAGGTTTTGAGCTCAACAGTGGTGCTTATTAGTTTTTCCAATGTCCAGCCTGTTTGCCGCTTAGGCCCATTCCTTCTTACCAACTAACACATTTAATACAGGCCCATCTGTTATTCAGATAATTTATATTTCCACTTAGTATTTCTCTTCCAAGTAAGGGCAACTCAATTCCTTTTGCATTTGAGTGTCATACTACCAAACTAATTTATTCAGTTTCAGCCTCTTCTAGATTCAAAATCTTTCAAATTTCTATTTTGTGTTTCTTTTTGTAGGAGAGGACATCTCAACTCCTTCAGCCTTTTGCATAGTACAGCTATGATCAACTGGAGAAAATATCAAGAATAACTACCCACCTTCTCGAATTGTTGTGGAGAGAAGCACATATTTAAGACTACAGCCTCACAGGGCTGAATGATGACACCAGTTCTAGTGCTTGTTACTGTTTACAGAAAATACTCCAGCTCAGGATTCTCAGTCTGTTTGCTTTTTCCGCAGCACTGTTGCCTAGCAATAACATCCCCATTCTGTACCTGTACTCAGTACTGAGCTTCACATTTGTTTCCACACCCGTTTCTTCCACATCAGCTCTCCATTTTATAACAATCATTCCAAATTCTAATCCCGTCCTTGTCCAGTTTAGGGTCTTCTGCAGAATTACTACTATATTTGTTCATTTAAATATACAATTATGCCAGATGTGCCAGAGATGGAGTGCAGTACAAGGCTTACCACGAAGTTCATTTCCCACATCTGTGGGATCAACCATTATAAACGATTGCTGAAATCACACACTAGAAAATGGAGCAATTAAACTGTGAAAAATAATTTATTGTACTAATTTTAAACAGTCAGTCGCCTTAATTTTATGTTCAGAGATAAATTATTCCAAACACATCTCATACAAGCAAATATTTCATGAGCTGCTAACTGTCTCGGCTAAAAACATAATTGCAGATCAACATGAGATCCAAATGATAACTCATATTGTACGAACTACATACAACAAGCACTTCTTTTTCCATCTCAAACATAGCAGAGCAACCTTATCTCCCGCAAGGAGCATTCACCACATGAATAAAGGCAGCAAGGCGCCACACCACGAGACAGCTAAGGAACACCAGTCACTACCAGTATTCCAGCTTCACCTGCAGATCTGGTCCGAGATACTTTTGTCGTACGCTCAGAGGCATCCAAGACAAGCACTTTGTGTTACCTCTGACATTTACATTTTGTCAATAAAATTAACGTTAGTTCTTCTCCAACTGGATCCTCTAACATCTTCTTTTCCTCTTTGGGAGAGATACTTCTGAAAGGAAATAAAGAGATTTTTCTGACAAGCTATTCAATCTATCTTCCCTCATGGGAATGATTAATGTAGAATTAATTCTGTCCAACAAAGGAAATTAATCAGATTAGCTCCAAGATCCCTTCCTAATCCCTCTTCCCTACGGTTTTAAGTATGAAAAAAAAAAATCTACAACACACTACCATTTAAAATATCCATTAGAATTCCTTTGATGAACAAAATACTATACTTCAAAACTCACTCAATCTTGACAGCTTCCTGCTCCTCACGAACACCTTAAAAATCTCACTGTGAATTTGATAAATTGAATACTCAGCAGAGAAGCACCTACTATGCACAAAACACTGATAAGCAATATCTTTGTGTATTTTTAATGCTGGCAAATTCTGAGAAATTGAGAATGTTCCCGATTTAGAAAAAAACTTTTTTGTCCACAACAACTGTAGGTAAATCAAGTACAATATTAAATGTATCACTGAGCCTTCAATCTGACCATTTAAAACTGGGTGAATTCACATTGTCTGCAATTAAGGTGACCACAGAACATAATCTCACTTCAGTACTACAAGATACTCCTTTGCTTTTAAAAAGAGTAAATACAAATGTGCTACCTCACCCTACAGGTATTTAAATAGTTATGCTCCCTTATACAAAATACTCTTCCATTACATACAATTTTAGATAGCAAATTAACTCCAAAAGACACACTCCTCACACTCACCTATGTCATTAAAGTCTTCCAGAAGTTGTAGTTAACCCTCTACTCCTCCTTTAAGCAACCCAATTAAATCCTACCCTTTCAGGTCAAGAAGCAGTATTTCTGGTCTATCAAGTCTGCCTTCCACTACGTAAGCAAGACCCATTGGTCTTGGACTAGCTACAACTGGCAGTGGGAATCACACCTCCAGGCGTCCTCTCCCAGAACCACAACCTTCTTTTTGAGACATGGCAGCAACGTGGGATGTCAAAGAGGATGGAATTTTATTTGCACAGTGTGCTAATACTCTCCTCAAAGAATACTGACCCAGAAGCTTCTGAGTTGCAGACCAGTTCAAGATCATGTAACACCTCAATTTGTACTACACACATTTGATGCTTCTACAGAGCAATTCCACCATCAGCTTTGAGAAACCTACTTTACCATTGCTTACAAATAAAAATTACATTATTTCTAGTAACACAAGTGAGAGCGAAGTCATCCACTCTTCTGCTGTGGTTCCCAGCATCCTAATCCAACTGTGCTGGACAACTAATATCACAGAGGATGCTATTACTGTACTCTTATACTGGAACTTAAGCCTTGAAGCCTTGCACAGCTGAAACTAAGCCTAGAGGGAAACTCCTATGTCTGCTCACTTCCACAAAGGTGAAGGCAGCGAGGGCTACTCTGACCTCAAGCACAAGCTACGTAAATTCCCAGAGCTACTACAACAGGTATCTTCTGGGATAAGTGAGAACATAGCAGAAAAATCACTTTTCCCTACACCTTGGAAATCTTCAAGCCAGATTTGTATTATAGAAGATTAAGTCTCCTTTTAACTGGAGCAGTTTTAACTCTGAACGCACTGTAATGAAATCGATGTAGAAAGACATGACTGGCAGGATTTGGCCACCATCTTTATGCTTGTAACAGAGTCTCAAGCCAAAGTTTCAATTTTCATGCAACAACGTATACACTAAAAAAAAAAAAAATCTAGCTTTTGCAAGGCAGCAATGCATGGTGCAAAATATTAGCTTTAGTTTCAGAAAAACACAGCATAGGATTAAAAACCAAGTCACTGGTTTGTCAGAATTTCAATGATTTTACCTTCTTCATCTGAGTTTTCTTCGGTGATTATAGGCATCCCGATATGCCGAGTGACAATTTCTTTTGCCGTTTCCAGTTCACCTGCAGATTAAGATTTATAGAAAAAACTGTCAGCTTTTTTTTTTTGCTTCTACATCTTAAGCCCTGCAGTTAAAAGGTTATTCACTTGCTGCTCTCTTGACTTCCTAGTCAAAGGCTGTAAAGAAACACTTATGTTTCACAGTATCTTCTTATGGCTCAATAAAGAAATCTTCAATAACAAGTAATTAACACTACAAGCTTAAAGCATATTAATCACCAACCCAGTAAGAGGTAATTCAGAATGCCCTTATTCCTCTTGAAGACTTCATCTACCATTTTCAAGAGCAGCAAAGGCCTAATGCTCACCTCTGAAGAGAGATAAATTTTACCAGTAACTTTTCTCTTAGCAGAGGCCAAGCAAGACAGAAAACAAAATTTGGAACTTTAAAATTAAATCCCTGATCATTCGAGACTATCTTGCTGTTCAATGACATTTAACCTTTAATAATGAGTGAAAGACTTAAATGGCAGAGCAACTTCTATAAGTTTAAAAGTTACATATGAGAAAGACTATTTCCTTAAGAAGAGTAATTCCCCACGTTTTCAGAACTGAGAGGCAGAGATCTAAAGAAAGTCTTGGAAGACAAAAAAAGATGCGTAAGCGGGGATGTGCAAATAACCAGAAAGTAAAAGAGCACCAATCCAGATGACAAATACTGATAGTAAAATAACAAAAGCAATCACTGGTCAGTTCAGATATGCCAAAGATCAGCAATATCAAATAGGATCTCTCCAAGAGTCCTTAAATGGAAAGCTGATCTCTTTCTCCTTCCTCATCTCCTCTTTCTATCTAGCAAAATACCCTCACTTCAGTCTTATCACATTCTGAGACTGGATCTCTTTCAGAATATATTAATATAAATGATGACACCATAGAACAAGAACCCAAATAAATGGTTAATCCTTTAAGTTCTTGGTCCTAGCATCATATTTTCAAAAAACTTCACAAATAAAAGAAACAAAAAAAAAGATACTAACTTAGCAACTGTGGATCAGGTAAGTCAATTTTTTTTTAAAAAACTTCTGGTCTGAGGCAGGCAGTAATTCCCCATCCAAGTTTCTTACTTTTAAAAGCATTCCCTATATCCTTGCTTACTCCATCACTTTCTGTTTGCACTCATTCTCCCTACCGGCTGCCTATCGAGTGAAAATGTCTCTCTTCATCATGCACAAAGTTCTATCCTCTCCCCACCATTCAAGGGGAGATTACAGGCATTTGCAGTTCATGTTCTATAATATTTCTTTTAAAACATTGAAGTCTTCTTATTAGTACATTAATCAAGGGCCTCTCTGAGGGCACACAGGGACATACCAATGCTGCTTTAATCAGTATAGATAAACCAGACCAATACCAAGTACAAGCCCATAAAAGCATTTCCTTCCAAGGTGCATTTCAAAATTAGAAAAATGATCCCAAAGTTCAGTCCTTAAAATTGTTTTGATTCCTAGATAAATTTTAGTGCTCAGCAGAAATAAAATAGAATTACAAAATAGAACCACAAAAAACAAATCACAGGTTTATAAAAACCCCTCCCGTCAAGAAGGGAAAAGCTAAGTCAAGCTGTAAACTAAAACAAATCTAGGACTGTTCTACTGCATTAATCCAAATACTGAGATTAAGGAAACAATTTGAAAAGAGTTTTTAAACTACATTAGTTTTTGGCAAAAGATTTCTGTTCACATTAAAGTACCAAAAATTTCAGTAACAGAAGAACAAAATAAATAACGAGTATCAGATGGAAGGAGAGTGACTGATGTGACTGGTACCTGCACCAGTCTTGCAAAGCAATCATCATCATTAAGACATTAATATTATTTTCTCTTCAGAAATACTATATTCCTTCAAGAGCTCCGGAACAGGTCAGAAACAGGCAAGGCTTACTTTGGATCTCATGAAGATAGTACGAGCTATCAAAATTACCGGACAGGCTGATTTTCATCAAAAAGATAGCTTCAAAAGTAGAAGCTATCTGTCAGAAGAAACAGTTAGATACATATCTTAATCTCCAGGATTGTTGTTACGTGGCAATAGGAAAAAACAGGACACTGATCTTCCAAGGTCACACCTTTCCAGAGGAAAACCAGCAGGACTATGTATGAGACTACAGATTAAATTATATGCACTTATGTTGTCCTTCTACCTGACCAGACAACAGAAAACAGGTTCCATTACGTCAGGAGGATTGCAAAACATTTCTTTAATCTTCAATGTCCACTGACCACTGTAAAATTTAACCCAGCTGGCTCAGTTAGCAAAGCAATGGATAAACTTTTGCACTCTCGCCACGTTCACAAACGCAATGGAGAAATACCTTTGTTTTCCAAAGAATCTCTTCTCCCTGCTGGCTGTGGTCTTCTGGTTTTCTTACTTCGGCTTGGAGACTTCCCGTAGTTCAATCCTGATTCAGAAGATTCTAATTTTACTTGACGATGTCTTCTGGATTTGGAAGCCTAGAACCCAAACATACATAGGAATGATACAAAAATGCTAATTTCCCACACCCAGATATCACTGCTTTCCACCCAGTACTTCAACAGCTGGCAAGGACCAAAGCATCAACTTCCATGCCAAGGTGGAAAAGGGATGGCAGGGAGGGAGAGAGGAAGATTCTCCGCTAGTTACCGTTCTCCAGTTTTGAGAGGAAAATGCCCTTCTGTGATTTAATGGGTGTTTCACTTAACATTAAGGTAATTAAACTTTAATTTATTTTCAAATCATTCTCTCCGAGCATCAACCTACACCGCTGCTGTGTGCAAGGAAAAGGAAGATTTCTGAAAACTGCTACTCTATAAAGCCTCCTTACTGTCATATCTTGCTTAGGTGCCTAGAAAACATTATCACTACATATTCACAAGCCTGTACTGTTAGAGATGGCAGAGATCCATTCCGTTTAATAATGCATTTTTCCACGAGAGATTTTAACAAACATGGAAGGTTGTGATGTTTCTCACAGGCCTGCTATAAAAAATACAATGCAACAATACTTTTAAAGTAGTGGTTATTGAAACAACATTTCCAAGAACTTCCACCTGACTTTAAATCCCAAAGGTCCATTTCCACAACTGTCTGAATTCAGAGATTCCAATATCTGAGCTTCAAAAAATCTGAGCAATTAAACTCAGAGTATTTTTATCCCCTCTACTTAAATGGAGCGTAGACATTAAAATATGTAAATTCAAATCCACCAAGCACTGACCATCTCCACAAATCTAACAAGAACAACAACAGCTTCAGGTATTCCCAATGCGTTAGGAAAAGTAGAACATTTTAAGGTTGAATTAGAGTGCAATTTTACCTCACTCCTCTCTGATTCAGCATTTGCATTAAACGGGTATTTAAAACTGTTCTTTAAAAATAAATACATCCCTCATCAAATCGTGTACCTACCTCAACAACTGCAGAGTAAGACTTGTATTTGATTCTAGCCAAGGCACTTGCTCTTTCAGAACCCTGCAAAGAATCAACAGATCAGTCACAGAAAGTTTTCATGTTTTATTATAGTGGTACGGAAATGAAATATCACATCACATAATCGCTTGAGCAATACTTCACTGCACCTCTAATTCTATTATTAGTTCTATACAATGAGAATGCCGCCAAACTTACTTAAAAAAAACCAAGTTCAAATCTCATCAATGAGGCAGAGCATAATTTTGTTTGCCTTCACTGTTACAAAGCCCAAGAGGAGAATCAAATTTGAAACTTCACATCTTGCTCAAATTCAAAGTTGAAATAAGCAGATCAAGTACAACATAAGATAATTTTGCAGCATAAAAATGGATATTGCGTTTAGTTGAAACTCCAGGAGGAACCATAAAGGAATTTGGCCAAGAAAATATAGCTCTTTCCCTCCTTACCTGAGAAAGACTTTTTATTACAAGCATTTAAGAGCTACCACAGCAATGAATACCCACAGCTTAACAAAAAACAAAACCTTAACAGAAACCAAACAAGAAAAACCAACCAGACCCATTCGCTATTTCTGGATCTTGCTTTGACACAATCAAGACTAGGCATAGACTGCTTAGCTAGTGAGCTGAAGGGAAAAAACTTTCAGTTGTGTGATTTGGCCTGCACAATGTAGCGAACTGGCTCATTTTTCTTACCTCTGATTCTAGCAAAGTCTCTTCTTCCTTTCTGTTTGATGTTTCACCAGTTTCTTTAGCATTTAGGAATAATTTCTGAGGAAACAAGTTAATTTTTTTAAAAATGTCTGTCATATACAAAACAGTTAAAATCCAAGAGTTGTGAAAAACAAAACAAGTATTTATACACAGGACCATTTTCTTAATCAATCTTACACTATGGCCTTTCCTTGACCCAAGAATAAATGTTACAGAGGTATTTCACGCAGTCATTCTTATACTGTCCGTAAATTGTATCTTTCAGTGTTTACCCCTTCGCAATCATTTCTGTTATCATAGACACAATATCGCATACAAGCCCATGTTGTTCTCCCCATAGCGTAACTCTGCCTATGGTTTTACTCATTCTATATCTTCAGTGTTACTTGTCCTTCTACTAGAGTCTGAGATTCACAAAGTATATTCAGAGGTATTTACATGAAGAAAGACAATTCTTGCATGCTCACACCATCTGTTAGGTTGCTATTGTGTTGCTATTACCTACCATTTTATTCTGTTGCCATTCCTGATGTTCCAAGGCTATGTCTTTAAGAGTAACTACAAAATCATCTTTTATCAAGCTCAGGGCCTTGTCTGGCTGGGATTTGTCAGCTGAAATGACACACTTCATCTTCTGATAATGCTCATGAATATTCATCAGTTCCTGAAATAAAGAAAAGGCTCTTTTCACGAAAAAAAGTATTCCATCAGTAAACCAATATTAGTCCTCAATGAACAACACTGGGGTTATACAAACCACTCTAATGAGACCGATGAATGAGCGGGAATGTAAAGATTCTGTTCAGTTCTAGGGAGTCTGGCAATACTGCTACCTAGCACTATTCCATCAGTTCACCAAATAAGCAAAAGAAGAAAGAGTATTTGGCTTTATTCAAGCTAAGAAGAAAGTCTCAGCAATACTCAGGATCAGGGTTCATATAGATTTCACTCTGGTGTGGTAGTCTATTTTCAGCTCTTTGGAGGAAAGATTTTTCTTCCTCCTTTTGAGGAAGCAGGCCTTCTCATCCTGCCGTTGCATAGATTACTGATATTTGTACCACTGTAGTCGGCCTCACTGATTATACATATTTGCTAGCAGCAACTGGAAAAAACTGTAAACAAAGATCTATTACTAAGTCATAATAAGCAATATAAGAACATATACCAACCTGGAATTAGTTCATTTTTTCATAAAATGTTTAATATTTTCCATTTTTCTCTAAGTGACAACAAACCATTTATACCTTTCCCTTTTACAACTTACTGAGGGAAAACCACAAAACATTACAGCACATTTCAGTATTGAAAGACATACCCCAATTCTTCCAATTCCATGTTTCAGACTGTTCAGTAAAATCTTAGGCTATTACCCTACTCTGCATTCCATAAGAAGACTTACAAAGGACAAGACTGTGCTAATTAGAGAAGTTACAGCTCTTGGACAACAGAAGAGGGGGAAAAAAAACCACCAACCCCAGTGATTAATGTGTAAAGTTGCCGTACCTCCAATACATCATTAGTGATGAGGCTGGTTACTCTGTTACTTGGCTCCTTAAATTCTTCTTTAAATTCGTTTTCCTCAATCTTTTTCTTGGTTCTGTAGTTTAGCTAAAGCAAGAGACAATGTTTTGTAACCTAAAAGCAATCTTAAAATGGCACCTCGAGAATTCTTACTGCATACCCAACAAACAAGAGATGCTCAAAGACAGAAAACCATCTCACCAACAACAGCAAGCAGATTTCCTGCCAAACGCTCAGTAAGCACTTTCCAAAAATTATTCCCTAGTCAAGAATTTAATCGAGCACTCAGACTCATTTTCACAAATGATGACATCTCAAATCTAATAAGAACATTAGGTACTGCAAAAATATTTTCAAGTGAGAAGCACACTGCATTCAAACATCCTTTTAAGCTTTATGTCACATAGCTAGCTACATAAAGACAGATTATATTTCAACAGTCCCAAAGTTAAACTAAAAACTGAGTTCTGCTCATCTGTCAGCAGTTGAAAGATGAAGATTTTATTAAAAATCTAAGTAATTAATGTAAAAACTCACTAGCTTTGGCATTGCTGTGAAATGAAATGCCCTGGCAAGTCGCAGTGTCCAAAAGATGTACGCTGCATCGTAATGCTGGGAGTCTATCAGATCCTGTTGAAATTTCTCGATTTCAGGCCAATCCTTGAACGCAATTCTGATCTGCAGCAAAACAGTACATATTGTTATACCAACCTGCTATATTTCAACAAATAAAAATTAATTCGGCTGACTACTGTGCTCACATCACACGATCACAGAAAGGATCCTACTACATTTGTTACTACTACCAACATCTTATGCAGAAAAGCTTAAAATAATGTTGTGTTAAATATTCCTACTGCACTTTTTTTTTTGTCAGTGGCACGCCATACAAATCCTTTCTGACATTTGAAGAAGTTCTTTCTTGACACTCTGAAGTGTCTGAAAACCAATATGCACCTAGGAGATATCTGTTCACTGATTAGAAAGCAATACTTGTACCACAATTTGCTGCCAGTGAAATGCTCATATGTATGAAACAAAATGCTCAAAGTACCTCTCCCTTACTTCTCGCTTTTGCTTCTCTCACATCTATTCTGCCCACTGCATTTTATCTATACCCAAGTGAGCTTCTTTGATAACTCCTGTGTTCTCTCACAGTTGCCAGATAGCAGTAGTTTTAAAATTGCCTAAATTCATCTACATTAAAGGTACTGACTTCTCTGAAGTTAAGATATGAGACATAATGGCATCCTTGTAGACTACTCAAACTTCAGTTCCTTATTTAAAGAATTTGGACTCAATTGTGCATATGCACACAACATATATCACAACAGTTTCGAAGCAAACTACTTCTCCTTGCACTGAGTTAGCATGTCCATTATATACTGTCCTCCTGTCCTAAAACCAGCAAGAGAGCACGTCACTCAGGCATTCATCCTTTCAACCTATTTACAAATTCTGCTTCTGGGTTACAGGAATTGGAAATAAATCAGCCAGTCCTTATTCTGTTGAAATTCTAAGGAATAAGCTGTAATAGAGTTTTCCCACAGCTGACGAGCACATTCTCTGCCCACATTTAAAGGCAGTCATCTTCATTTTTAAAAAGCGCGGAGCCTCCTATTCAGCGAACAAGATTTCTGGGACCACAACTACAGTTTAGGAGGCATAAGCAACATATTAGTTGCCAGATCATAATTTCTCAAGCCCAAAGGTGTCTATCTTTTCCAAAGTGACCATCTGATTCTAAATCTTTATTTTAAGATAGTGAGAGGATGTGCCCTGCCTATTTATGATGACAAAGTAGACAGAAGTGAACCATGCATTTTATGTCTAGTATTTCCTGAGAATAAGACCTCAAGAACAATTACCTTTTGTTTTGGCTGGCAAAGCTGTGTATTATACAGCCCGTACAGAAGGTACAAAGCACCAACTCGAATCTGGAAGGTGTATGGGGGCAAGAAGTACTGCTGTGCCATTTCTAAAGTCTTCTTTGTCAGCTTAATCCTCTCCAAAGCTCTGATTCTTCCACTGACGTAAACAAAAAAAGGAAGCACGGTTAAGCAAGGAATTATGAAAGTGCAAGCTTTAAAGAAAAAACATTATGCTTAAACAAGTTTCAGGAATTTTAAAACGTATTGCCACAGGGCTCAAGTTCTGCGAAGTCTTCAAAGACAGTCTGACCTTAAGCTCTCACGCAACACTACCTATAATTCCTTGTATGCGGCAAATTAATCAGAGAATGCCCTGAGTTAGAAGGGACCCATAAGGATCATCAAGTCCAACTCTTGTGCCTGCAAAGGACAAACCCCAACATTCACACTATGTGTCTGAGAGCATTGTCCAAATGCTTCTGGAATACTGTCAGGCTTGGCGCTGTGACTGCTTCCCTGGGAAGCCGTTCCAGTGCTCCACCAGCCCTCATAGGTGAAGAACCTTCTCCTCACATCCAGCCTAAACCTTCCCCAACACATCTTCCTGCCATTCCCTCAAGTCCTATCCTTGGTCACCAGAGAGAAGAGGTCAGCACCTGCTCTTCCTCCTGCCCTTGTGAGGAAGCCATAGTCCACAGAAAGGTCCCCCCTCAGTCTCCTCTTCTCCAGGCTGAACAGACAACCACATATTTTAATCTTACACCACGAGCACTGCATCCAGCTCCCTGAAGCATCAGTGGTCAAACCCTACACATTGCTGAAGTACAACATAAACTAATGAGTAACTGCTTTTCAATACTACACAGGGACCAGTGCTTCACAGCCATTCGCCACAGACCAGCCAGGCAAACCCTTCCCAAACGCCATGCCTGATGGAAAACACAGTTCACACACACACCCCTTTAAGGTTCCCTGCAGGACCAAGGGGTGAGCTCAGCAGTGGGGAGTCGTGGGCTCCTTGAGGTGTGGGGTACAGGGTCCTCTGGGGGGGGAGGAGGGGCAGAAAGGGAAGGACAGGGTCCCTTTCATTCGAGGGGGGAGGAAAAAGAAGGATGGGGTCCTTCAATTCAAGGGTGGGGAGGGTGGGGAAGAAGGAACAGGGTCTCCTTGGTTCAAGGAGGGGCAAAGAAAGACAGGGTCTCCTTGGTTCAAGGGGAGGGAAAGAAAGACAGGGTCTGCTTGGTTCAAGGGGAGGGAAAGAAGGACGGGGTCCCCTTGGTTCAAGGGGAGGGAAAGAAGGACAGGGTCCCCTTGGATCAAGGGGAGGGAAAGAAGGACAGGGTCCCCTTGGATCAAGGGGAGGGAAAGAAGGACAGGGTCCCCTTGGATCAATGGGAGGGAAAGAAGGACAGGGTCCCCTTGGATCAAGGGGAGGGAAAGAAGGACAGGGTCCCCTTGGATCAAGGGGAGGGAAAGAAAGACAGGGTCCCCTTGGTTCAAGGGGAGGGAAAGAAGGACAGGGTCCCCTTGGTTCAAGGGGAGGGAAAGAAGGACGGGGTCCTCTTGGATCAAGGGGAGGGAAAGAAGGACGGGGTCCCCTTGGATCAAGGGGAGGGAAAGAAGGACGGGGTCCCCTTGGTTCAAGGGGAGGGAAAGAAGGACGGGGTCCCCTTGGTTCAAGGGGAGGGAAAAAAGGACGGGGTCCCCTTGGTTCAAGGGGAGGGAAAAAAGGACGGGGTCCCCTTGGATCAAGGGGAGGGAAAGAAGGACGGGGTCCTCTTTGATTCAAGCGGGAGGAAAGGGGAAAGGACGGGGTCCCCTGGGTTCAAGGGGGGAGAAAGAAGGACACGGTCCCCTCGTTAAAGGAGGGGGGAAAGAAAGATGGGGTCCCTTTGGTTCAAGGGGGAGGAAAGAAGGACGGGGACCCCTTGGTTCAAGGGGGGGGGAAGAAAGATGGGGTCCCCTTGGTTCAAGAGCGGGGGAAGAAAGATGGGGTCCCCTGGATTCAAGGCGGGGGGGTAAGAAGGACGGGGTCCCCTTCGTTGGGGGGAGAGAGGGGGGTCCCTTTGTTTCGGGGGGCACGGCCGGGGCCCCTGGGGAGTTAGGGCAGGCCTGGGTCTCCTCACGCACTAGAAGATGGTGTGGAAGCGGCGCTCCCGCCACAGCTCGGCGAAGCGCTCGAAGCGCACAGTGTCGGCGTCCCGGAAGGCGCCGAGCAGCTCCTCGCAGTCCGCCTGCAGCCCCGGCACCGCGCTCATCCCGCACCGCGCTCCCCACAGACCCCGCGCCTGCGCAGTCCCGGCCTCCGCCCGCCTCGCTCCGCCCCGTCCCCCGTCACGCGCCACGAGCCCCGCCCCGAGCCGCGCTCCAGGCCACGCCCAGCTCCGCTCCCCGGGCATCGCCCAACGCCATGTGCACGAGCACTCCATGCACCCGTCTTTTAAACACCTCCAGGGAAGGGGGCTCCCCCACCTCCCTGGGCAGCCTCTGCCAGGGCCCGATGACCCTTTCCGTGAAAAATTTTTTTCTTGATGTCTAGCCTGAACCTCTCCTGGCGGAGCTTGAGGCCATTCCCCCTTGTCCTGTCCTCTGTCCCCTGGGAGAAGAGGCTAGATCCCTCCCCTCCACAACCTCCTTTCAGGTAGTTGGAGAGAGTAATAAGGTCTCCCCTCAGCCTCCTCTTCTCCAGGCTAAACAACCCCAGCTCTCTCAGCCTCTCCTCGTAAGACTTGTTCTCCAGCCCCCTCACCAGCTTCGTTGCTCTTCTCTGGACACGCTCCAGAGCCTCAACATCCTTCTTGTGGTGAGGGGCCCAGAACAGAGGGAGATTTGCAAAAATTAGTCACTTCAGACCTTTAAGACTGTGATCTTTTAGGTTCTAAGATCTCAATCTCCTCTCTTTCAGCTTCAAACCCCATTCCCTCTCATCCTGTCTCTGCACACCCTGATCCAGAGCCCCTCCACAGCTTTCCTGGAGCCTCTTTCAGTACTGGAAGCTGCTCTAAGGTCTCCCAGAGCCTTTTCTTCTCCAGGCTGAATTATCCCAGCTCCCACCGTGGTGAGGGTGCCAGGGGAGTCCCCAGTGGGACCCAGAGAGGTGATGGAGTCCCCATCCCTGCAGGGTTTAAAAGACATGCAGATGAGGTGCTCAGAAATCTGGTTTAGCAGTGGAAAGGTATGGTTGGATTCAATGACCTCAAAGGGCTTTTCAAACAAATGATTCCGTGTTTCTGTCCCCACAAGGAGCCCCCTCAGTGAGCTCCACAGCCTGCCATGGTGGATGCCATGGTAGAGGCTTCTCACACTCCCTCAGCCAGTTTGGAGACTGTGGAATCACAGAATAGGGCTGGGCAACGTGAGGGAGTGATCATCAACCATGTGCAGCGAGACAAGAGCTGAGTCAGGGTGTATTTCCCACTTACACGCATATGGATAATTTTTCACAGAAATCCCATGCATCTTCTGTTACTTCCCAAAGACTAATTTTAATGTTATTGTGAGCTTCACAACAGTCAAATTTCTTGCTAATTCGGAGCTTTGGCTCCTGCTCTGGTGACCTTGCATTTGAGATGGGGAAAGGCTGCAAATAAAGGTGGCTACAAAATACACATCTATTTGGCACAGATCATACCTCATGCAAAACGTTATCTCCAAAGAATGATCAGTGTCTGGAGAAACACTGTCTAAAAGAAAACATGCTATCAGAGAAAAAAAACATGCTATCAGAGGGACATCCTATCTAACTTTCAAAAAATACAATTACTTAGATGAAACTTTACTTTAGCTTAAATCAAAGTATTCCACTTTTTGTAATGGGAACTACTTCTTTTCACAGAGTTTATTTAACAGCGCTTTTGGTATCGCTGAAGCATGGCTGGAATGTATACAATACAAGAAATTAATAAAAGACTGATGATGAGTGATCGAGAGCTGCACAGAGGAGAAGGACCTGGAGGTAATGGTTGACAGCGACTGAACATGAGCCAGCAGTGTGCCCAGGTGGCCAAGAAGGCCAATGGCATCTTGGCTTGTATAAGAAATGGTGTGACCAGCAGGTCCAGGGAGGTTATTCTCCCTCTGTACTCGGCACTGGTGAGACCACACCTTGAGTACTGTGTTCAGTTCTGGGCCCCTCACCACAAGAAGGATATTGAAGCTCTGGAGCGTGTCCAGAGAAGAGCAAAGAAGCTGGTGAGGGGGCTGGAGAACAAGTCTTATGAGGAGCGGCTGAGAGAGCTGGGGTTGTTTAGCCTGGAGAAGAGGAGGCTGAGGGGAGACCTTATTACTCTCTACAACTACCTGAAAGGAGGTTGTGGAGAGGAGGGAGCTGGGCTCTTCTCTCAAGTGACAGGGGACAGGACAAGGGGGAATGGCCTCAAGCTCCGTCAGGGGAGGTTCAGGTTGGATATCAGAAAAAAATTCTTCACAGTAAGAGTCATTGGGCACTGGCAGAGGCTGCCCAGGGAGGTGGTCGAGTCACCTTCCCTGGAGGTGTTTAAGGAACGGGTGGATAAAGTGCTTGGGGACATGGTTTAATGGAGCGTTAGGAATGGTTGGACTCGATGACCCAATGGGTCGTTCCCAACCTGGTGATTCTACGATTCTATGATTCTATCATTAAATGATCAGTGCAAGCCAAATGATACCATTTTTTTCAGTAAATAAACTCATTTTGGAATTTTAGAAGGGCCTAGAACTTTCTAAACTTTAGAAAGTTTAATCAGGCCTGGGCAACATGAAGGAGTGCTCTCCATCAAACTCTGTGCAGTGAGACATGAGCTGGGACAGAATGTAGTTCCCACACATGCATGTGGATAATTTTTCCCAGAAATCTTATGCATGTTCTATTACTTCCCAAGGACTTATTTTACTGTTATTTTGAACTTCACAACAGTCAAATCTCTTGCTAATTTGGAACTTCGGCTCCAGCTCTCCCTGACCTTGCCGTTGAGATGGGGAAAGGCTGCAAACAGAGGTGATTATAGGAGAAGACACATCTGGTCAGCATGGGTCATACTTCATGCAAGACGTTATCACCTCCAAAGAATAAAGGTGCCTGGAAAAAAGTTTGAAAGAAAACGCTAACAGAGAAAGAAAACATGCTATCAGAGGGACATTCTGTCTGACTTTCAAGAGGTACAATCACTTTATGAAACTTAACTTTAGCTTGAATCAAAATATTCTGCTTTTTGTAATAGTAATTGCTTCCTGTATTACTATCACTTCCCAAGGACTAATTTTAATGTCATTATGAGCTTTACATTTACTCTTGCTTCATTGTTTGCATTTGAGATGGGGAAAGGCTGCAAACAGACGTGATTATAGCAGAAGATGCATCCGGTCAGCACAGATCGTGCTTCATGCAAGATGTTATCATCTCCAAAGAATGAACAGTGTCTGGAAAAACACTGTTCTAAGGAAAACATGGTATCAGACGGGCATTCTGCCTAACGTTCAAAAAGTACAATTACTTAGATGAAATTTTACTTTAGCTTAAACCAAAGTATTCCACTTTTTGTAATGGAAACTACTCATATCAAAGTCTCAGAGAGTCTATTCAACAGCATTTTCAGTATCACTGAAGCGTGGCAATGAAAGAAATTAATATAGAATATATGCAATAAAATAAATTAATAAAAGACTGAGGATAAGTGCATTAAATGATCAGTGCAAGCCAAATGATATCCCTTTTTTCAGCAAATAAACTCTGCAAGACTCATTTTGGAGTTTTAGAAAGCAAGCACCCTTTAATCAGGGCTGGGCAATGCAAGGGAGTGCTCTCCATCAGCTGTGTGCAGCGAGACAAGAGCTGTTACAGGATGTATTTCCCACTCATGTGCGTATGGATCAGTTTTCCCACAAATCTTATGCATGTTCTATTACTTCTCAAGGACTAATTTTAATGTTATTATGAGCTTTACAACAGCCAAATCTCTTGCTGTTTTGGAGCTTCGGCTCCAGCTCTGCCTGACCCTTGCATTTGAGATGGGGAAAGGCTGCAAAGAGAGGTGATTATAAGAGAAGACTCCTAAGCTCCAAAGAATCAACAATGTCTGGAGAAACACTGTTTTAAAGAAAACATGCTACCAGAGAGACATTCTGTCTAACTTGCAAAAATTACAATCACTTAATGAAACTTTAGCTTAAATCAAAATATTCCACTTTTTGTAATAGTAACTGCTTCCTGTACCACTATTACTTCTCAAGGACTAATTTTAATGCTATTATGAGCTTCACAACAGTCAAATCTCTTGCTAATTTGGAGCTTTGGCTCCAGCTCTGGTGACTTTGCATTTGAGATGGGGAAAGGCTGCGAATAGAGGTGATTATAGGAGAAGACACATCTGTTCAGCACAAATCACACTTCATGCAAGACATTATCATTTCCAAAGAGTGAACAGTGTCTGGAGAAACACTGTCTAAAAGAAAAGATGCTATCAGAGAAAGAAAAGACGCTACCAGAGGGATATCCTGTCTGACTTCCAAAAAAATACAGTTAGATGAAACTTCACTTTAGCTTAGACCAAAAATATTCCGCTTTTTGGAATAGGAACTGGTCCTTGTGTGGGGAGAGCCTTGTTTCCCAGGGCGGGCTGTCGCCCCCGGTGTCCCGCAGCGCTCCCCGCATGCCCGCTCACACGTAGGCGGGCGGGTCGCGCTCCGCGGCTGCCGGGCTGCACGTAGAGCGGTGGGCGCGGCTTCGCGGGGCTGCCCCGCTCCGCACGTAGGGAAAGGGCAGCTCCGCACGTAGGGAAGGGGCAGCTCCGCAGCCTCCGAGGCGGTGGGCAGAGAAAGGGAGAGGGAGAGAGAGAGGAGGAGGCTGGAGCCGGAGGGACCTCCGAGGAGAGCAACTCGCCGAGCTCGCAAGGTGTGTTTTGCGGGGAGTCGGGTGCCTCCTGTCCTGGGAAGCCGCGAAGCCTGGGCGGTTCCCCAGAGGGTTTAGGGATGGGGATTTGGTTTCAAAGCGTGATGGGAGCCCAAGAGAGGGATGGTTTTCCGTGGCCAGGATGGACGGAGCGGGGCTGGGCAGCGGCGGCACCTGCGCTGGGGAGCGCGTCCCAGGCTCGCCGGGATGCTGCTGCTGCATCCACGGGGAGAGCGACGCTGCATCCCTGGGGAGAGGGGATGCTGATGCTGCATCCCTGGGGAAAGAGGATGCTCCTGCATCCCCTGCGGAGGGGGCTGCTGCTGCTGGATCCCCGGGTAAGAGAGATGCCGCTGCACTCCTGGGGAGAGGGGATGCTACTGCACCCCTAGGGAGAGAGGATGCTGCTGCGTCCATGGGGAGAGAGGATGCTGCGTGCTCAGCTAGTCGGAGATTGCCCTTGCGCCGGGGGAACCTTTACGGGTGGGGAAAGGTAGATAAAGTGAACGCGCATGGGAGGGTGAGTTGTGTGATGCCTTTGGGAGGATATTTAAACTTGCAGGAGTTTCACACCATGATTAGGTTAAAGATCTATATTTCACTTTCTTGAATAATCGTGCACTGCTCAATGAATTTCTCACTATGCTGCCCCGGTACTGGGTCTGAAGTACTGGTCCCCCGGTACTGAAGGTCTCCAGTTCACCATTAGCATCCACTACTCGTTCTAAAGGTCGCTTCCTTTAGGCACTTCAAGCCATCAGCTCCTACAATGACTGTAGCTTCTGCAATGCTTCAGGCATGAAAGCATCTTTCCATACTTGTATTTTCCAAAAAGTTGGTGGGATCCAACCTCTAGTTGCCCGTATAGATGAGCAGGAAATGAATGGCCAAGCAGCTATTGGCTTTAAGCACCACTGGCTTCCTCTTCCACTGATTGTAGGCACAGAAGCTTTACCAGAGCTCTCATTTCTGAACTGGGCAGGTTCAGCAGCGGCATGGGCTGAGCTGTACCTGCTCCGTTTCCGTTTGGCTTTTTTCCCCGAAAAGACATTTTCATCTGTAATTTGAATTCCTGCTTAGAGCCATAGGGCAGTGACCCCGTTTATGCAGTGTCTGACCCTATCTTCAACAGATAGTGCTGATTTTGAAACAGAATGCCAGTCCTCTTGGCAAAAGTTGTAACATACTCTCCGCATTTGACTTACCGATTTGAAACGCAACCAAGTTAATAACTGAGCCATCGTGGAGCATATTTGTCGTTACCTACAAGTCACGCCAAGCCCTACTTAGTTACAGGCATACTCCCTTCATTTAAAAGGCTCTGGAGAGATGCAGGACTTGTAAAACTCGAGAGTGTTTTCTGATTTTTGCATTATAAGTGTGCAGTGAGTGCTGTGGTTTCTCAGAGATAGTGTTCGAAGACACGCTAGATAGAAATCTTTCTTATTTTTCCTAAGGCAGACGGGGCTGGGTATTGTGACACTTTCACTGTCTGAAATGATACAAGATGTAGTGAGGATGAGGCTGTTGTGCCCATACACGTGCTAAATCTTTCCTTGCAGAAAGATTGGGTACAGTGTAAAAGAATGAAATCATAGAATTATAGAATGGCTAGGTTGGAAGGGACCCACTGGGTCATCGAGTCCAACCATTCCTAACACTCCCTAAACCATACCCCTCAGCACCTCGTCCACCCATCCCTTAAACACCTCCAGGGAAGTTGACTCAACATGCAGAGGAATAAAACAAAAAATAAAAAGTGTGTTTTTGTAGAATCTGTGGTGTATACAATTAAATATGGTCAAGTTTTAGACTTATTCTCTACTCTTCGTGATAAATTGTGTGGTTTCATATAGTGCTCCTTCAAATTTTTCATTTTAATTCTTAATAGACTGCCTTCCAAACTAAAAAATGGAATTTAAAAACATGATTAGATGATGTAGGGAAGAGTGTGCTGGTTGCTCTATCTTCTCCGTTTTCTTATTTAACTCAAAACAAAAGGATGAGGTCACGTTAGTCCTATTAATTTGTAGGTTATAAATTGCAAGTGAAGAAGCTGTTTATCCTGCCTAGATATGAATAACATATCTAGTGGGTTCTCCAGCTGTGTGTGGACAAAACAACCCTTTTTTTTTTTAAATACTTTGCATGGTTGTATTAGAACATATTTTTTTAACTGAAAACATAAACATAACTCTTGTTTTCATGGATTTTTATGAGAATCAATCATGGATATATTTTATTAAATAGCATATTCAAACTTCTGTATCATTAATATCAAATAACAAGTACATATTCTACTGTGACAGCACTTGGACAAGCCGTCTGCTTTCAGACTTTCCAACAAAGCCAAAATGTTGCAGAAAGATTTTTAATCTGTGTGATAGGAGGTGGTACTGATTTCACAAGAACAGCAAGACTCAGAGACCCTGTGGAGTCATTCGCACGTACTGAGAGCAACTGAAACCACCTGAGGTGTCATCTGGGATTCGAGATAGTTTCTGTTTGTTTCCTAAGGGTGTTCCTGATGTGATTGCTCAAGAGAGGTTTCATACAATTCCTCTGCCCCCCTGGTTGTGTTGCTCTCTGCTCTCCATACCTTTCCACAGGAAAGCCTCTACAGTCCCCAACTTTAAGTCCAACTTTATGCTTAACCTCTTTTGATCATGCATGTAGTCTAGTTAATTCAGGTGGGATAATCACTCTATCCAAAGTGAACAGGATCCAGCTGTAAGGGCGAGACAGAATTTATGGAAAACACACTTTTTTTTTTTAAAACAGACCACTTCTATGCTTAGTGTCAAAGTTTCTGACTTTGTTCGTCACTTCAAACACGCAAGGAGTTTTAGTTTAGCTGCATAGTGGTTATTTAGTTGATTTTAAAAAGTGGTTTTGCCATCTTCACCTTTTAGAACAGGAGTTGTGGATGAACGGAAAGATCACACGTCACAAATTAGAAACAAACCCTCTCTTTTATTGAATTTTATACTGTTACACAATCAAAAAGAAATACAGTCACAAGTATGTCAAAATGTTTCAAGAGAAATATCAATTGCAATACGTCGTACTTGGTTCCAAAAAAGAATTCCATTAAAATATACCACTTCTTCATGAGAGAATACTGCTATTATTCACAAAATCTACCATACTGTATAAATCCAGTAGCAAACTCTTTAACTTTTTGGTAACTTGGCAAGCCTTGCTCAAGGTAAACAGGGAAGCAGAAAGAAAATGACAATTCACTTCTAGCATTTGTATCAAACCTTACAGTTCTCCAGCACTGAGCTTTCCAGGGAGTCAAGCGCCTAATTGTTAATGGTACTTCTAATGAAAGCCGGATAATTGGCTCAGGTGAATTCCTATGAAAATGCTCTTCCTACAAAGCCCTCCTGGCCTGTGAAATGTTTATTGTCATGCTGGACAACTACAGTTTGAATAATGCGCATGAAGTGCAGTGACATTTGAGTGAGATGCATGGTTCTGTGCAGCAGCAGCCGCCGCTAGTCTGAGAGGATGGAGCAGATGGCTGACCTCGGGCACGTCCAGCCATAGCCTGGTTGACAGCAGTCAGGCACTCACAGCTTCCACAGCCCTGTTCATCAAAGAAAAGGGTTCATTCTGCTGTTTATCACCGACAAATACTGGGGAACAGCCCACATTTCTGCCTTTAGATACCGCTGTTTAATTAAACAGCTTTTAATAAACATATTACTATTAAATATGCTGCAGTTTAACCTGTCACCGTAAGAGTTTTGATTCCTACAGTTGTATTTCATTTAAATCAAATCTGATCAATTAATCCAAAATAAGCTTTTAAATTGTTACCAATGTTATATGTAAGTTTTAATTGTATTTTCTGGCCTTAAAGGATCACAGATTATTCAGTGAATACTCAGGTAGTGTGTACACAGACACAGAGGAAAAGAAACTTCACCTTTGAGTGAAATGGAAACAATTTGCTGTTTTCAAAGAGCAACACACAATCCAAACCTTTCTTACTACATGGGAAGAAGGTATGTTGGAAAGGTGTACTTTGGACTCCAGGCTACCTTAATTTACTCAGTATATTACACTCGAGATTAAGCCACTGGACTGCAAACTTCAGTGACTTCTTGGGAACTACAGCTGTAATTAATTATAGGTAAGGGAATGAATAATATAATCATAAATAGTAGTTTAAAAATTCCTTTACCTTTTAACAAAACCATCACTGTTGCTGATAAAAACATGAGTTAGAATCCATCCGTAAACATAACTGTGCTATGCCATGAAGAAAGGCATGGCTCAGCTACCGCTGTAGTCACAATAACCTTCTGGCAGTCAGCTTTGTTACCCTCCTCAGTTTTTCCCCGGAATCTAGCGTGTTTCAGTTGCAGAAGGAAGGAAACGCTCTCTGCCTACAGGTTCTTTACTGCTGGTAAAGAACAAATCCTCAACACTTTTAAAGGCAGCAAGTCAGCAAACATATGATTCAAAATCAGTAAGAAAGCATTTTGAAATTAATGTATTCTAGAAGTAGGTTTAGAATCAGGCTGTGTATTCTCAGAGCCTAAGCGAAAGAAAAAGTAAAAACCAAACAGAAATAGCACCTGAAAGGTGAACTCCTATAGCTTTTGCAAACTTGCAGCTGCATTCAGCAAAGCTTTCACAGGACCAGAGCCATTACTGTTACTTTTCCATGTTTTCTTCAGTGTCTAGAAGGTCTGAGAGGTTTATTTATTTGGTGGGATTTTTTTTCTCCCCTCAAAGTAAACTGAAACAGCTACTGCAGTTCATTCCTTTAAGTGCTTGTTTCAGTCACTTTTACCAGGTCAGTAAAGAAAATACTAGTCCCATTATCAAGCATAATAAAAGCATGTGAGAAATGGGAAGACTCTTAGAGGAAATGTGGCTCATTAAAATCCACAAGTGCTGTCATTAAGACCAGAGATGATTCCAGCAGCCTCATAATCATAAATCACTTAAGTCTTCCTCCTCTTTTTAACACTGATTTTTCTCTGTGAAAATTTACTGCTCTCTTGAAGTGCACAGAAGAGGAACTGACAGATCGGAACAGGTCAGGCTCCCCCAAAAATAAGGTCAACAGAGTAACAGAACAACATCAAGCAGAAAGTATGAAGTTTGTTGAGAGATGAAAAAAGATAAACCCTTCAGGCCAGATCCAGGCTCGCTGGGGCAGTAAGAAAAGCAGAACCGCTTGTACCTTTCATGTCTACAAGACTGCCCTCACTACCTCACAGAAGCATCATGTGAATCCACGCAGAGCTAGGCACAAGGGACACCCCTACCAGCTGGTAGTTTATCTAAGCCTTCAGCAATTTCACTATTAAACTTTAACCGCTGACAGAGATGCTGCAGAAAGATGCCATCCGAGAAGCCTCACACAGCAGGTATGCGGTAGCTCTGCTGCTTTTATTTGGAGAGCTTTGTAAGCTTTGTACACTCAGATGCTGAATTAAAAATCTTTAGTAGTGAGGAGCAGGTGTATATATTGAAAACGTGTGCACAAAGCTTCAACTGTAGCTTAGTGCACCTATGTGTCTTCTCTCTTTGTGCAACTTCAACTCAAACTCCAAGAAGCATGCAACCATCTTCTGCTGCCGGTGCCTGACCTTTTTTCAGCCAGTAGCCAATAGTCTCCCTTATGTTTAATACAGTCCTGTCAGTTTAGAAAGTGCTCCTTTCAGTGAGACAGTAACAGGCATTTTAAGAATCAGGTTAAGGTTATGTACCATTATAGTGATTTCATAAGACTCAAAGGAGTCCGTCCAATGAAACCAAAGTTTCCAAAATAATTGTTGTGACACTCGACATCTGATTTCTTACATTCATTTTTTTAAAACAGTTTGAAGAGTGTGGAGTATCTTGACCCTCTTTATGCATTACAAGGTTGCATTAGTACATCATGTTTTATGACAGCCAATGACAAGTCACCTACTCAAAGTTACTGAGTAAACAGCCCAAGAATGGAGAACAAGCTTTATCACCAAGTACCAGCTTCATTTTTAATCATGCAGTTTTGTGATAAAAATCCATCTTTAACTGATCCCTCCTGTTAGTATTACTTTTTCCTGCTTTCCCGTGTTACCTTGATGCAGCTTCCAGAAACAAGCTTTTAAGCTGTCCATAAGGAAGAATCTTCCCACTCTGAAGTAACACAAATGTGCCGTCTCCTCACTTTCAAGTTTGCTAACTGGTGTGATAACAGATTTAAAAATCTAACATCTTTGGCGAGCGGTATTACAACACTGTCTAGGAGACTTCAGTACTGAACAGACTCAAATAATTAACGTGGAGATGTTACAATCAAAATAAGGAAGCAGTGATTTCCAATCAACTGTAAGGTAAAAAGGGAACACGGATGAACAATAACCACTAACAAAAATATAAATTATCTCATTTCTCTCAGATAAAACACTCCCCCAGGGGGCCTGGTCCACATATAGTTTATTGATGTAAGAAAACAATACAGTTAGTGTTAGATCCAACCACAAAGAGCAAAAGAATGAGTGAATGAAGGTTTTGTACAGTACATATAGGAAAATAAGATGTTTGTGACAACTATATATCTCTAAATAAAAAGGCTTCTAAATATATTCAAGTTATTGAAATCTACGTGAAAACATATGGATGTTAATAGCAACAAGGTGCATAAAAACCAAAACATCAAAATATTGAGCAACTCAATGAAGTACTAGATAAAACTTTGCTAACGATGCAAGATGTTTTACAATCTGCTTGAAATATCACCTATACCACACAGGGTAAGCTGAACATTTAGATTTAAGATCATACACAATATTAGCATTAACTTCAACAACTACAGGCAGGGAATTATTTTCTTAAGCTGGCAAAGTGACTACTTCAAGAACAAACTCTCTCTAAATTGAGAACATATCCAAATAAAATGCTGCTAGCCCTTTCCAGATAAAGCCTTTCCTTTGAGTAACCACGGTCATTTAAGTCAAAAGCATAAGACAGCATTTAAGAACATAATGACATAATGACACAATCCAGGTTGAAACATTATTTCATAGGCAAACAAAAGATTCTTTTTAAAAACTAGTTTTTATAAATGCAGAATATATTGCATGAGGAACTGCTGGTATTTTTTAAGAAAATATATTGTGCGATTGTGGCTACAATGCACTGCTGCAAAGCATTGTTGTTTCTTAAAAAAAAATATTAAAATAAAAAACTTATTTGAACATAAAGAGTAAGAGAGCACAAGTCTTCCAACTACCTATGAAGAGCAGGATGGAAGTATTGCCAGTTTTTCCTGTGTTGATGTTTTACTAATGATAAGTTTTGGTGACCAACTCCCCAGCCAAAAAAATAAATATTTTTTTTTTAAAAATCAGGTGCATATTTCAAAGCTGCTATTGCAAGTATGTTTTAAATGTAATGGACTTAAAAGTGTATGTACCAAAGAATTATAAAAATGAACTACTGTTTGAGTTATTGTTACATAAAGAACATATTAAAAAGACTGTCAAAATAAGTAGGAAGGGGATCAAAACTGAACTAACTGAATTAGTGCAGTACTGTAGCCAGGCTTCTAAAATCAGATATAGAAAATATAAATAGACTGCTTTAGGTCATGATTCACCAGTGTCCAAAAAAGGAACAAGTATTGTGAAAGCTCAGTTAACTTGATCCAGAGCTCTGAGCAGTTCTTCCCCCTGTAGCAGGTTTCTGTTGCCTTGTATGGGAGCATTTACTTCGCAATCATAACTCGTGAGTTGGGGTAGTCCACTTTCATCCATCGACTGCCCTAGAAGTTTACTTGCTATATCTACAGAGGGAGGGGAAGGAAAAGAAGCACACTTTATTCACCATGCTTAACATTTTCTCCAAAGCTCTTCATAAAGTAGGTTAAGTTTGGGTCTGTTTCTGTCACTCACTTCTCTCTCACACAGTCCCTTTTCCACCCTTTTCTACCGATTTAAAAGACAATACGAACCAGTCGATAGTAGAATGATTGTCTTTTGCTCCACTCCATTATGACCACTCGTTTTACATCCCTTTACACGCTTCCAAGCAAGTGATGCATTTCCTCCACGGTCACCTGTCTGCTGGAATAAAGACCCCTAGAAAGAAAAAGAATAAATCATCTTTATTAAATACTGTATCTTTCCAGCCCTCCACGCCCCTTGTCCACACTAATTACTAATACAGACATTGTTACAATGTAAAGTGGGCTTCATTCAGAACCTGGGGAAAACATATTTCCTTGAAAATTGTTTAAAACTGAATCAGATTAAGACCCAAACTTCCCTTACAGAAAGCAATTACTAAATGCTGGTTATCATTTACCATGCTCAAGATTAGCATGTACATGTACACATACACACCCATTTAATTACCACCACTCTTGTGTGAGTAAGCATCAGGTTTTCACTGAAGTCTCTAATGGTTTTCTGCACTGCAATTAATAGCGTAGACATTAGATTCGGGAACCTCAGTAGGTTGATTCTATCTAACTCTAAGATGTAAATTCTGATTGAACTGCGGTTATTGCTACCAAGCCATCTAACCCAAGTCTTGTGGGGAATGCAGTCCTAAGCCATTCTACTGCAGATATGGCTCCTTAGCATAATGTTTTGACAGCAGCATAGAAGATGTGGAGATTAGAAAGCTTTTAAAGGCTCCATATAATTAGGATAAGTAAGAAGATGCTGCCACAGAAACAGATGGGATGGAAGGAAAATATGCCACCTTAGTATATAAAGTTTGCTAGCAAAAGTGCTTGAATCTGCAAAGTTTTGTCTTGGCAGTAGTAATGAAAGCTGCAAAGAGAGGAAAAGGTATTTCAGAACACCATTGTTATCCCGAACACTTGAAACAGTAAGGAACATATGTTTTCATGTTATAAAACATCCAAGAACAGTTGTGTAATAGAAGCTAAGAGTTAAACAACTCCGAGTAGCTAAATTTCACAGTAAGGTCAGTCACCTACATTGTTGCTTATTTATTTTTTTTTAATTGTGAATGCAACACAGCCCTTCATACTAGGAAAGGTGTAACACAGATCTTTAATTTAATGATTCAGACCATCATTTCATAGCTTACTATAACACATCTTGCCATGTCTCTTTCTTCCATTTTCTAGAGAACTAAAGTAGTATTTTACTCTTGTCTTTGCTTATTTTCATTCTTGGCCAAGTGAGTCCCACTTCCTTACAGCTAAAAAATTATGGCAAGTTTTTGCCCAGACCCAAAATACGATGCATTTACAAAATACCATACAAAAGCCTGCATTTAGCATCATTTTTCTTCTGTGTGTGCAGAAGGCATAGTTCATCCACTCAGAAATTCATTGTGGAAGAAGATGACAAACAACAAAAGCACTTGCTTGACATAATGTCAGTAAGATGCAGATACATGGGAAATTCATCTTCTGTGTGGAAACCATGAAAATATATGTAACGCTTTTGTCAGGTACAGGAAAAAGAAAGAGGTTTAGCAAAGGACGAAGTCTGAATCTATAAGCATTAAAAAAGCACTAAGCACAGAAGCCTGAACACTGTTACAGTGGTGAGCACAGAACCGCTTGTGTTCTGTGCATTTAATGGCATCCATGCTATGCTGAATATTTAATCAGCAACACTACATGACACCTGTAGCACCAATTCATGATGAGAAAGAGGCAACGAAAGGCAATGAAACTTCTTGCAGAGCTGTGAATTCTTACAGGGCTACTGGAAGAAACAGAACGAGGTGCACGAAAGTGCAAAGCATTTGGCAAATGACAACAATGCCGTAAGGATGATATTTTTTTAAATAAAGCCTGCTTGCCTGAGAGAAAATGGACATACAAAAGCTGTCTCAGCAATTCTAAGGGAGAGTAATGATAAAGGCAGTATACAGTGATTTGCCTCATGCCCAAACCAGAACGCTAATACAGGAATTAATTCGTAGTTCAGAAGAAAAACAATTCCCACACTTTAAGACACAATAGATGACTACACCTAGGAGATGGACCACTAGCGAAATAAGGAATCTCAAAGGCTACATCACAGCAGATACACTAAGAATTAACTATGTAAAAACTTAGGAGAAGTGCACGTTTGCAATGAAAGCAAGAAGAGAGGTAACAGTTTGTAACAGCAAAGGTAAAAAATTCAAAATACTAACAACTGACAGTAAGAGACAAAGAAATACCTCTGCAGAAAATAAGCTTGAGAGCCCTAATCAAGCGACAAATCTAAGAATACCTAAAAGGTTTCTTCTGACTAGCTAGGACAGATGATTGTGAGCTACTCAGTCACACACACACACTAGAGAGTGTGCACAAAATGCAAGTGCTAGCAACATACATTTCCTAGGTTATTTGTATTCTATCCCATTATGGTTCAGATAGTCTTGTTATCCGATCAAATAAAAGAATCTCAGACTCGATGGAAAAATGAAAGCATAGACAGAAGCATAAGAACATTATCTCCAGTATTGACAAATATAAAAACCAAGTCTGAATTCAGAAGTGAAATAAATATAGCAATTATAAATGCTATTTATTGCATTGGTGCATATTCTACTGAAGAACACACGTTCACAAGAGTATTTTCTACCTAATCAAGAAACGTGTTTGGGTTTGGAGGACACTTTTGAGACGGCTGACAGTAAAAGAGAACTAAAATCAGAGTATCTGCATATATGTGGGAATTTCACTATCAAACAATTATCTGATCCCAAGATTCCACTGCACACCAACAGCTAAACTGAGAAGTCTGTACTGATGCCTCACTTCAGAAATTGCAAGGTTATAAGTGAATATTTTAAAATGGTAAAACAAAACTCACAATTCCAACTGCCTGAAAAAGTGAACCATCATGTTCCATTTTTCGTTTTCTCTGAGCATTATGCAAAGCTAGCATCTTTGGATTTAGTTCTTCATCCATTGCAGTAGATCTAAGAAAAATTGATTCAGGCTGTTAAGACGTTTCTACTACCCTCAAGCCATTCTTCTTTTGTGGACACTTATACAATATCACAGAACTGAGTTTATGAGCTATACTACTTTTCTTTCATAATCAACTCATTTTAACAATCATTGTCTATGAGCATAGCAAATATTAGCTTTTAATCTCGCCGTGAAGCTCAGAATATAAAAAAAAAAAATAAAGTCTTTGCAGGGGAAAAAAAAAAAGGCATAAAAGTTCAGCAATTGACTTTCAACAGAAAGGAGGGAGAGAAGGGTGAGGAAAAGTATTCTTAATATTTCTGGGTACAGATAAGTCTTCTATATATCCAAAGTCTGATGTCTGGCATTACATGTACAGTTTTCTATCTTGATAAATATCTACTACATATGCCACTGTCCATTATCAAACACAGCCCATTTTAAAAGCAATAAATGTAACACACAGACTGCAGTCAACTCTTACCTCATAACCAAGTGGACAAGAAAAGCACTAGAAATATCGTGTGGGTGTAACTACATGTAAATTGCCTACTGCATACTTTTAAAAAGGCTGCACTCAGATACAAGAGCAGAACACAATTATGAACACAGTTTGCATACAGTAGCTGCTTCTTACATAAGATGTTTACATAAAAGCTACTGTGAAATTAACTTTGGGGAAGCTTACTATCAAAAACCCACCAAACTTGTTTGAAATGGCCAAATTTAAATGTATCGATTTCTACTTTAAAGTAGAATGCTGAAGACAACAGTCAGCAGTATTTAACAGTGTATTATACCTAATCTCTTAGACATGAGGGCTTAAAGCTTTGCTTCTAAAATACCTTTTATTCAGAGTGACTGTTAGCAAACTGGGTGTTCCCGGACAAGATTTTTCCGTCTGATCCAATGTTCCTTTTCCTGCTCTGATTGGAGATGCAGTTCGACTCCTGTTTCCACCATAAGGTGATGCTGGGGCACTACTCGTTTCACTGATTATGTGGACAGGAGAAGAAGGAACAATTAGCGTCTTTACGTCATCCACACGTTCTGCCACTGGTTTTATTTCATCAGCAGTACTTGATGGCGCCTGAGTCTGCTGAAATATGGTAATGGTGGCTGCATTTTGAGAGCCGGGAGAACTGCTTTCCAGTGGAGATAGCTGATCAAAGGATCGCAACTGAAAGTCATCATCCATTGGGATGTAAGGAGCCAACATCTCCAAGTCTAAATCAGTTTCCTGGAAAAGACAAGAGATAAAAATTATAAATACATCAGAACGTCTTAACCATGGCTTCACTAAGGCTCTTCTTTTTACCAAACCCTTAAAACATTTTTTTTTTTTTTGCAATTTAGTTTAATATAAATATTACATAAAGGAGGAAGGAGGTTCCTGAAGACGTTCTGAGAAAGAGAAGCAAACTGAGAATACCTATTAAACAACACAGAATTTTAAATTTATGTACATTACCTGAGTAGAGAATGGATTTTTTGCTTCTGTATCTATTGCAAAGAGCTTCTCCACTAATTCCAGTTTGAATTCATTAGCCATATCATTATCCACATCAAAGCAGTAGTCGTTGGGACTACTGGGCTGTGAAAACAGTTTGAGTGCAGTTGTAAATTTCTGCCATTACATCATTGTGCTGTATCTACAGAGTCTCTGAAAAGCATTCTAGCGTAAAAACTAATTCCAAGCTATAGTTGCACAAAATTACAAGGAGAAAAGAAAAAACTTACATTTATCAGTGTACATGCAAATATACCTTACTTGAGAATCATAGAATCACTACATTGGAAAAGACCTCTTATACCATCGAGACCAACCATTCCTATCTGCCACTACACCACATCCTTGAGTACCTTGTCTACCTGTCTTTTAAATACCTCCAGGGATGGTGGCTTTACCACCTCCCTGGGCAGCCTCTGCCAGTGCCCGATGACCCTTTCTGTGAGAATTTTTTTCCTGATGCCCAGTCTGAACCTCCCCTGGTGCAGCTTGAGGCCATTCCCCCTTGTCTTATCATGAGTAGTTGGAACCTGAAAATAGCCTCTAAGGGAATTTATTGCAACCAATTTTCTGTTTACAGAAGTTATCTCTGAGCCATACTTTTCTAGAAAGACCAATCCCAAGCTCTTCTTATTTCCATCAGGTGTTACTGCATGGTTTTGCAAGATTTACTTTAATGATAAGATAATTCTCAATATGAAAATTTATCTTTTCCCCTCAGATCATGGCATGAGCTTAACTAGGTCACTACTCAAATAATTTGAGATTCCCATCTTGGCTGCATCTTTAACCAGATGTGCTCCACAAGCCCCAACAGCACACACATTTTAATGGCATTATATCCACATTACGTAACTAACCTCAGGTGAACTTTGGCTGGTACTTGCATCAGAAGGGCTGGTTGGCTGCTCTTGCACCTGAGGCATGGTAAAAGAAAGTTCGAGTGGCTCTGAGTTTGGCTCCAGCTTTGATACAACTTCTCTATTGAGTGCAGGATCAGCATTGCTACGGAGTGGCTTTGTAGTTTCAGAGGCAGGTAGTGGGGACATTGCCATATTTATATTCTGCAATTTCTCACTGGATGAGGGGAGCATTACATCATTATACAAAGGAACTTCATCACATTGTTGTTCATCAGACTCTATAAAAATTAAAAGAAACCATCAACCTAAGTAACAATACTGTGCGTGTCTACGGACCTCATTAAATTTAAACAGTGGCTGAAATATCACTAGACAAGTGATACTAGGAGGTTATATTTCAAAGTTTACTGTAAAATAGTAACTTGACTAATTAGCATGCTCTCCAATTTAAACACAAACCCACCATTACTGCTGAAATCTAGAGAGATAATAGTGTCTCCAGCTGCTGGGGCCAGCACAGTTAAAGCATCTGGTTCCTGTTTAAGTTTTTCAAATAGGCTGTTGGTATCATCCAGGTCATCTTTGCTGAATATTTTGGTCATTTTCATATCAGGAGACTCCACTGGTTTCAACATACACTCAGTTTGTCCAAGGGAAAAAATCAAGTCCTTCTGAACAATCCCACTGCCAGAAAGAGAGCAAGATGACTGTTAAAGAACAGCTAGAAGGAATAAATTCAGGCTTAATAGTTTGATGTTGAAAAAAAGAAAAAACAATCCTCCAAAAAAACCAAACAGATAAGCCCCAGACACCACACCACGAGAGGACAGGAGTTTTAAAAATTCCCCTTTTTCGCACTCATTCTTTCCTAATATATAACAAACAAAGCAAGCACTAACTGTGGTGCCATCAAAAAAGGAACAAAAATAAACACGCTTTTCTGAAAGCATTGAGAAAGTAAAGAAAAAAGAAAACAGGTATTTCCTAAAACACTTTTATTTGTTTTAAATGAAATGTGTGATATGTGGACAGCTTGATACTGGTACATTCACTGAAGTTTCAGAGAGCTAATTTAGGACTACTATTCAATTGCAGAAAACCAGTCAACAAGTCTGCCTTCAACTGAAGCTGTCAATTGAAAGAGAAATTCTAAGTAAGAAAAAGGTAAATAGGATTAAGAAAGACATCATTACTCTGATTCCATAAATAAAAGTTAGTAGTGAAATTAACTGCTACAGACTGCAGATAAAGATTAGAGAGATGTCTAGAATGCGCACAAATAAATTCTCAAATGTTTCCATTTAAACAGCACAGAAGAAACTGGCTCTACGATCATTTGCTTGCAGAGAACTTCCTCCTGACATTGCTACATCCAAAAAGTGTTTTGTTTTCAGATACAATTCCTAATCTTAGGACTGGCTGTATTCTAAGCAAAATTTGATCTGCAGGAAACAGTAACACCATAACATATTCAACAGGGGATCACATATCAGCAAGTTGAAAAAAAGATGTAGTGCCATCCAATTCTGACTTTGTCTTCCATAAAAATGGAAGACCAAGAACAGCAATGTCCACTCAACTTACCTCAAAACATAGTTTACGCACACAATGCACTGTGGCTGAGAGTTCTTAGTGTTGTATATAACAGTTGCTTGAGTTTCAACCCAGACATAGCCCCCTTGTTTAGCAAGCATTCTGTACTGTCCTGTCGTCACCTGCCCTTTTGTGAACACTGAAAGCAGAAAGTAAACCAGCTTTAATTACAGGCAGAATAAACCAAAACCATTTCAAGTAAGCATTCAATGCAGATTCATATCTGCAATTAAAAGAATGCCCTCGTTCTCCTGCTGCTTTCCCCCGGTGCTGTCTCATCTCTTGTAGTTGGAGGGATTTAAATACGCCTTATCACTTACTGTCGTGGTGCGTTTTGGTCAGGTGATCAGAATCCAGAGCATGGTAGTACTCATAGATGGAGCGACCCAGGAGTTCCTCTGGCTCATACCCCATCAACTCTGTAATTCTTTAAAACAAGGGGAAAAAAAATCACTAAGTAACAGTAGACATGGACCAGCACCAATACTTGAGCATCTGGATGCAGGGACATCTACAAAGACCCCAAGAGCCACTTCCATACAGGTTAGCAGCAATTTGGTTTTACTGGGAGTTTTCATTTTGAAACAAACTGCTCTTTTTTTATGATGCTTTAAGAGAGAAATTTCAGCAGGCATCGGATTTTACTTCTCACTACTTATCATTGAGTATTAATCACGTCCTGCGGTGGACAGGATTAAGTAAATCCCCGCTTTCTAGACTTTTTTTTGGACTACAATATCCACCTTATGCAAATATGAGAATGTAATAAAATAACAGATATGCTTCAACAGTTTTAAACCTGCAACTAAGAGAAACGAGGAATGAGATTTATCCTTCCCACTCAACCAATGCCAGCTTTAGAAGAGCACAGCATTTCTCCAGCCTCTAGAGGGCAGAGCCAGCCAGGGGAACCCATCACTTTTGCCCTATTGTACAGGCAGAGTGTGACCAAATAAGTACTTTTTACACAAAACCATCAATCCCAGAAAGGCAGTTACTGCAGAGGACAGAAAGTAACCTGCACTAGCACCTCTCTGCATCTAACTGCAGCAACTCAATAGTAGTTCAGTTTTGTTACAAACACCTCTCTGCATCTAACTGCAGCAACTCAATAGAAGTTCAGTTTTGTTACAAAGAAAAGGAAGCAAGCAGCAATAATAACCAGCTGAAAACACTACCCCCCCAACAAAAAACCTCAGGCCAGATTTCCTTCACTTCTGTTTTTCAAAGTCAAGCTAAGTGTCCAGAGAACAGTAAGAGCAGTCTTACGTATTTGACTACATTAAAATACAGCTGAACTTTGGGTTTTTTTTTTTTTGAACTGCAGAAAGCAGACAATCTCCCGATGAAAGGAGGAGGGAAATAGTAGCAATAAAATGCATCTGACAAGTATCACACACACTCTTGGCAGTCACCAAAGTGCACCACCATCTTGTCAAACCTAAGATCCTTCCTGATTTTTCAGCATCCAGAAAAATCTACGCATTTCAATTTAAGCACCGTCACTACACTAAAGACCAGTTTGAACAGAAAGTTAACTGCAGGCAAAGGATTTATCCCCAAGTAATACTGCACTCTCCTTAGATTTAAAAATCTGTCTTTAAATAAGATATCCTGATCAGTTAGGAAAAGCCAAAGTATCCCATCGATAACACCACTGTCAACAAGTAAGACTACATAACTGCATAAGGCCAATGTTAGCCAACAGGTACCAACCCTGCAAATCCTTCAAATGAAATTTTTTTTTTTTTAAAGTATTAAGTATATATGTTACCTTTCATCACAATAGGAAAATTTCATATCGAGACTGTGACGACTGAGGAACGTTTTGCTGTCCAAAGGGACCTCAATGTTTGATGGATGAGGAATAGGTTCACAGATCAACACCAGACACGTCATGGGAGGCTTTCTGTAGCCACAGTGAGTTTGATTGCTGCATGTGTCGTACACGCGGATGTGTCCAGTGCAGTGGAGTACCTAGGGGAAAGTTATATTTTCAAAAGAGAGTATATTCTTGTCTGTCAGACAATATAATCGTATTTCCATTAGCACACCTGTAACAAAGACTTTCCCCTTCCCGCCCCTGGACACGACAGCAACAAAGGCAGCAGCACTTTCAGACTGATGGCTAAGCAAGAGCAGTGGTTCTCCTCACACTGCACAGACTGCAATGAGCACACAGGCTGCCAACTCCTTCCTCTCGGGCACTTACTGAGGCAACACCAGATGTTTCCGCATTTCTGTGAACTTTTCTTCTTTGGAAGTCATATAAATGACACTGACAAGCAACTGCCTCAGCAGAGAACTATTTCAATGTGAGAGTTAGGGTAACAGTAGCAACCTCCATTTTAGATCTTCCATGGAAGTGATGTTAAAGATCAAATATATTCTTCAAACCAATAAGTTTTGCATATTGTGGTTTAGGTTTTCTTTCTTTAACTATCTGAAGCAGAAACTATTCATAGACAGAAGCAAAGAAGAAAGAAGTTGTTTGATTGAGAATAACTAAATTTAAGTTACAAAGAGAATTGTGAGCCATAATACCACTCAATACAGTAAAAGGTTACTTTTTGTCCAGAGGAGAAAATGCACTCACTGCACAAAGTTATCAGGCTGGGCTCTTTTTGTTCTAACTGTTACAAAAGGGATAGCCAGCAGCTTCAGAAAGAATGGTATTGAAGTCCTTCAGAAAAACCTAACTGTCACATTACAGTGTGAAATCAAAAGAAACCAGGTATCAGCATAAGTGGTGTCAAGTTTTTTTTTCCCAGAGCTGAAGGCTTTATGCAAACATTTAGTAATTACAATTTCTAGTAAGTAAATGACCTCTAATTTAAAATGGAGAATTCATTAAAAGATATTTGAAAAGCTAATTTTAAAACATGGTTTCAGTTACCTCCGTGATGTATCCAGCATTGAAATTAAGCACACTGAAGCAAAATCATTAGTTAGGTACTTAACTCAAGCTCGTTACTTAAGGTAAAAATGTTGAAATACAGTGTTATGACACCTGAAGAGGAAGCTGCCCAACTATGTGAATATTCTTTTGCATTAGTTACCTTCCATGTTGCAGACTTTATGTTCACTGTTCTTCCCCTGCTAGTCAGTGTACACTTCATTCTGAGAAAAAAGCTGCGTTCCGTGTTTTGCTCTTTGCCCTTTTTCACAGGACCTAGCAAAAGCAAATAGTAAAACAATGCTAAAGCTCTTGGATCATTTTCCAAAGGCAGAACCTTCCCCCATGTTATAGAGCTCTTAAGACTAGGGGATGACCCAAGATCGAAATTTAAAAGATTGATAAACCTAACAGCACTTTCAATAGTAACATTTTTGAGAATGAGTTTTACTGTGAGGTACAAAAACCCATGAAGTTTCAATGTTTTAAGATCAGAATCATATTTGCAGCTAACTCCACATTCCCAGATTTTGGGAAAAAGGGATAGTGAGAAAGAAACTGATTGAAAATTGAGTATATTTTTAAATCATGACAGAAGACAAGAAAAGCATATTTGGAATGAGAAGCACTGTTGAGTTGGCTTCCATTTAAATCTGCGAGGTTCAAATCAAACACATTTTGTGCCTGTAGCTCTACAGGACTGCAGTATTTTAAGTTTTTTTAATTCAGAATTAACAGCTCTGCTGTCTACACACATATGAGTATTTCCACAGTGACTTGCACTCTTCGATTAAAGAGGGATCAAGTTTTTAAACACATCATTGACATTCTTGCAAAAAGTAAAGACATCCTAATACAAGTTAATATTGGCAGCATTCATTTTTTAGCCTTACTTGCTAACAGCCAGCTTTAAGTTAAGTTTTTGCCTCTACAGGGGAGGGCCTTTCAGAGCTGATTACTAGCTAGGCTATTCTGGGCAAAGAAAATGCAAACTGAACCTATCAGGAGGTCTGCTTGCAGCTTGCTGTGCATGGAAGAAGGAAATAAAGCACCTAGGATAAGGAGCAGGGGTAGAGCAAGTTTGCTGAAGCATGCTAAGGAGCAAGGACCATATCTTGGCACAGGGCTGAAGGTCAGAACATGTGTGCTTACTTCTGATACAAGCTTATACGATAGCTTGCTCTCATCCTCCACAGACAACAGTAGCTATGAAATTCTCCCTAGTGGCTTGCACTACAGCTGCTTGTTTGACAAAATTGATTAGAAAAATGTTTAAGACCTTATGTATGCTACTCTGTCTATTGCTTCTAGCAGAGGCAACGATATAGGAGGACAAGCCTACTTCGTGCCACATAGAAATATCCTCAACGAAGGACGGGGAGAGCAGAGTTCAGAGAAGCAGTCAAAACTTATTTAATTCAGTGTTTTCTAAAGAGTTACACTAATCTAGAAATTCTTAGCTGAAGGTCACACAATGTTATTGTTACCAACTCCTGATGCTTGAGGCTGGGTTTCGAGAAGCAACTGTAAAAGATGGAGCAACTTTTTCAACTAATTCAGCACTGGACACAATTTTTAGAATAGTCAGCTTTGAAAGCTTAAGAAGCAACTCTGTAAAATCAGAATCCAGCAGTTCAGCTTCTGCCAATCACATTTGTATTCATTTGCACTTGTATAATCCCAATGGCGAGTGTTTAATACTCAATTAAAAACTGAAATAATTTCACTGATGTAAAAGCTGCAGTAGAACGCAACCTGGGAATGCTAATAAATAGAAAAACATACTATTATTACTGTAATTTAGACTTTCGTCTGCCAACTTCATTTGTGAAACAGATTCTGTAATAATGCTTTCCAGACATCTAATTCCACTCTGGTCAGTTTAGACGCTAGAGTTGGTTTGTGTGAAACTCGGTAATATGACGTCAAAAATAAGCTTTTGCAACAAGACCAGTTTTTATACTGCTTCAGTGAAGCCGTTTCTCCATCTTTCACAGATGCATTGCTGTACTCCAAAAGGCAGGGTCAGGGTAAGTCTTATCCAGCCCTAGAAACATACTGCAATACTGAGGGCAGACAAGTTTAGAAAATGCTTAAAATTCTGAGATGGGGCTCTTAATGCTATGACATCTTATTAGGTCTCTTTCACTGAATTAAATAGAATGACAACATAAAAGACTTCCGATTTAAAGCGCTACATGAAAGCAGAGGTCAGGCTTGATAATTTATCACTATCTATTGAGCCGGCAATGCGTGCTCACAGCCCAAGTGGCCAGCCCTATCCTGGGCTGCATCAATAGCAGCCTGGCCAGCAGGGCGAGGGAGGGAATTCTCCCCCTCTTCTCCACTCTCATGAGACCCCACCTGGAGTCCTGTGTCCAGTTCTGGAATCTTCAACATAAGAAGGATATGAAACTGTTGGAGTGGGTCCAGAGGAGGCCACGAAGATGATCTGAGGGCTGCAGCACCTCTGTTATGAGGACAGGCTGAGAGAGTTGGGGTTGTTCAGCCTGGACAAGAGAAGGCTCCAGGGAGACCTTACAGTGACCTTCCAGTACTTGAAGGGGGCCTACAAGAAAGCTGGGGAGGGACTTTTTATAAGGGCATGGAGGGGGAATGGCTATAAATTGGAAATAGGAAGGTTTAGAGTAGACATTAGAAGAAATTCGTCACAATGAGGGTGGTGAGATACTGGAATAGGTTGCCCAGGGAAGTTGTGAATGCCCCCCACTGTGGTGTTCAAGGCCAGGTAGAACGGGGCCTTGAACAGCTTGGTCTAGCGGGAGGTGTCCCTGCCCATGACAGGGGGGATGGAACTGATGGCTCTGAGGTCCCTTCCAACCTAAATCATTCTATGATTCTGCATCCATGCAACCCTTGTTTGATGAAACAGGAATTAGATAGGTTGGATTTTAGACTTCTAACAATTGAGTAAAGTAGATTTGTTTGGAGGCATGCAGGCTGCCAAGTCTTTAACATCATTAACAAACCTTTAGAAGAATTAAAAGCTATAACTCATGGGCATTTGTTAAATTCAGAACTGTACAGAATGTGTGTGTACAGAGTGTTCTACTCTCTTGAACAGAGAAGAGTCAGAAATCTGTGAAAAGATACCAATTTCATGCACCAATTAAAGGGTGGAGGGAAGCATCAATCCTGAAGCCGTTTTGGGAGCTGTCTCAAGCATTCCCCAATTAGTTTTTCGGTGTCCTAAATACAGGATCTTTCTCATGCCTTCAGTGTACCACCACAGATTCTGGAAGAAACGACTTGCTTTTAAGTTGCCCTGTAAAGGTAAGCCCAGGCCAAGACAAATGTGCCAATTTAACTTCTCCATCCTTCTGTAGTAATCACTTCATGCCAGTCTCAGTTTTATTCCTGTAGGCATGCTAAATTCTTTCAACCCTCAATAACTCCATTTTAGTCATTAGTTTTGTTTTAGAGTACTAATGAAGTCTAGTCTCTCCTACAATTAGGATATTGCCAAAACATTCTCGTTATTTCTGTTGTTTGGTATCTCTAAACAAGGTTTATTTTGAGATCTAAGCAGTAAAACACAGTAGTTTGTTCTCTCAACACCTTTTTCTGGCAGATATCCAGCTGTACTAATGCCAACAGGAACTATCTATAAGTAAATTAAATAGATTGTCTGTCTTTCTCACCATTCCTGTGTGTAAGCATTTCTCTCAGCTCTTCATGGTCACATGGATGAGTGAAATCAAATACACTGTGCCCCGTCAAGTCAAACTGCAAAAAAATAGAGGTATACAGGTGTTTAACTTTACATATACAAAAATGTAGCAATGCTTCCTAAGACTGTTTCCAATCTGTAAAGGTCAGTATTTCACCTGAGTGAGTCCCATACACTTGTTCACGTTTTCAGACATGAAAATCATGTCACCATCTTCGGACAGAACCATGACAAATCCATCAAGAGCTTTCAAGTAGAAACAGTTCAGTTCCTTCTCCATTTTAGCTTCTGTCTCCAGCTCACCTGCAAGCAGCCACACAGTTTTGTTTAAGTAAACCTCAGCCATTCTTCCCTTACTAGCAGGAATGACTCCTGGCACCAGTCTGCAGGGAGTCTTGCAGGACTATTCAAAACCACTACAATTCACTCAGATAAATGATCAATTAAGTTCTTCAAGCTCTAGTAATGATATCACAAACCACAGAGATACAGAGTGAGGCTAAAACCCTGTGCTTTTGTACATAAACCAATAAACCTTCCACCTTAAGGAAAAAGTCCACGTGGCAAAAACATTACCATCTATCTCAAAAAGGCATTATGACCTTCTCGCAGGCATTCTAGGGGACATTTCAGAGTATGGCTACCAAAGTCAGTCCTCCGTACCGTCTAGACAGGCAGGCATGAGGACAAATCATCAGGACAGCATCTATGGTGTGCTACATGTATACTGGTTCATAAGCTAACCCAATACTGTTGCAGTTGCAGGTGTAGGGGTAAGTGTGACTGCAGAGAAACAGATATCCTCGCCTAACTTCACATTCAGTGGAGTAAAATTCACAGTATGAATTTTACGGTTTTTGAATTCGCCCCACTGGAGCAACCAGCTCTAGGGGAAAGAGGTTTAAAGGAATTAAATTAACTTAGGGACAAGGGTCAAATAACCCAAACTGAAAATGCCAGTATGGCTGCAATGAGCCAACTGGGATCATGAGAACAGAAAGGGAAAAACTAAAGTCTGTTGCACAGTGGCCATCCTTTCTGTGCCATCCCCAACAGCCTATTTCTACTGTAAGGTCTACCACCTTTCTAGGGAAAGGATGTAACTATTAATGTATTTATTTCTTTATTTAACTGCTGGTGGGTTTGAGAAACAGTTTCTTCCTCAACATACCTCCATCCCCTTTTCCAGATTCTGCTACGTATTCACTTACCAGCATCTAGCAGCTTTCTCATGCGCAAGTAGCTGATGGTCAGTCTCATAATGGATGCCTTATCCAGGTGTGCACTCACGGTGTGAGGCAGGGGCAGCTGATGAGCAAGCTCGTAGAAAACTTCCGATTCCTTGCTCCTTCGGCACCGGGCTGCATCTCTTGACTTCTCTTTTCTGCGTTCTGAGCTAATTCTATACAAACAAAGTTTGGGGTTAATATAGGAAACAGAGTCCTCTGTGCAAGTTAAATTTGAAACTAAACTGCCCAGTAGCCAATTAACCAGTTAGCAAAGTTGAATAATTCAAAACCTCAGTTTAGAAATGTAAATGTAGTTCTGTGGATAGAGTTCCACTGCAGCTGGGTTCTTACAGAACTAAATTCCAGCCCACAGTGTCTTCCAAGAGGATTCCAGAAGAAAACTTTTCACCGGGAGAACAGTTAACATTGGAATAATTTCCCCAGGGAAATGATGGATTCCGCTACACTGGGCACTTTTAAGGCTCAGCTGGACAGGGTTCTGGACCATCTCATTTAAACTACGTATCACCTAAAAGGCTGGACCGGATAATCCTGGAGGTCCCTTTCAACCTGGCATTCTATGATTCCAACAAGTACTTCGAATGGACATCTACGTACTCAGAACCATTCCTGAAGTGCTTCTCTCATACCTTGACCACTGCCTCTCTAGCCTGCAAATCCCGTTTCCTTCCTCTTTCCTGACCCCTGAAGACCATTCAAAATACTACAGCGCAAGTTACTTCCAGATTGATGCTCCAGCAGCACTGTGCACACTCTCCAAGTTCTTCCCTTTTTACCATCCTTACAAAGTCCACCTAACAGGTCAGATAAGCAAGGATATTGATATAGCGTGAGGTGTCCTGCTTTTCAGGTGGTCAAGAAATTCCTCTTTTCAGCTCTTTCTCCAGTGAACCCCCTTCCATAGGACCTCCAGCTGTAAAAAAGTTGCCTCATCCTTCCTTCATCTCTGTTAACAAAGACTTGCCTCCTGCAGGACGCATGAAGTAAAGGACAGCTCACAAAAAGCAAGCACCGAAACAAATGAGACTCTCCTTCAGTCGGTAATAGGGATAACTCCCTCTCTGCCCAGTACCCATACCAACTCATGCTGGTCTCATGTATCTCTCACATGAATTTTGAACTAAACATTTGGAAGTGGGAACTCCAGATTTGTCTTAGATTTGAACAAAATCTCAGCACTTCTGTGGCCCCTGAGGAAATTATGCAACTGTAGTTAAATATGCTTTAATTTTTAAATGGATGATACAAAAGCATTCAGTATTATTGTCTATTTTCTTACCCTATCTTCATTCTGCATACACCTGAGCTACAAAACACAGTTGCGTTTATCAGTAGGATCCCCTTTTTTCCACTGATTTTCATAAAAGTTGTAAGATATACCTATAAACACTGCTTTTACAATTTAAAGTCACATCCCTTTTAATGACATCGTAAAGAGATAAAGTGTGACTAGTTGAAAAAGACAGACAATAAACCACTGCATTATTTAATGCCAACAGCACAGGAATTACTTTTCTCAAATTTCACTAGAGTCAAGTCATGTTCTACCACTGCCAAATTCACACTGCGAAGCCTGCAGACATGTGCAAAAATGATTTAATTAGCACAGATCTTGAGAGGTACCACAAGCTACAGAGGAAAGCTATTCACCAGCTGATATTGCCTGGGAAATATCGAACTAGGTTCAAAGTAAGCAGTCGAATACACACCCAAAGAAACAGATTTTCAGTCCTTTACCTAATGTGCGACCCACAAAAGGCAAAAACCTGCTCAACTTGTGCAGAAACATGCAAACGATACTACTAAGACTGATGTCGGAAGCATGAATACCTTGAAACATAAAAGTTTAATAAGCTCCGATAAAGACAAAGAAAGCCATCAGAATTTCTGTGAATGCCTTCGTATTTCCTAACTTCATAATAGTGTATGGCATCCCATCCATGCCCACTCCCACCATCCTCCACTCCTACCCGCTGTCACTGCCAGAAGGAAGCACAAGGAGCTTGACTTTCAGAATCATAAGTTTTGTAAGAGCTGAGAGGGTGATTACATTTTCTCCTTTGATGTCAAAACTGGACTACTAGATCACAGAAATAGGATGCTATTTCTATGTAATGAGAAACATTAATAAATGAACATAATAAATGAAATAAAACTAACTTATGGGAATTACAGTAGCAAAAAAAATCCAGACATGCAATGGTTTGGTTTCTGTGAACGCAAGCTCATGTTCCTCAGAACAGCAGCCTAAAACATCTGATAATATTTCATATCTTGCAGATTTCTTCACATTCCATTTCCCTGTGATAACATATGTTCCCGCTCTTGTCATGGATATCTTGGTCTGAGAAGCTTGAGGCTCCTGACAGACAGGTATATCTGGAAACAGCCATTACAAGAAGTCTGACCTTTAATACTGACAAAATATTCTACCTAACCAGATTGATTAAACATTTCTTACTGAAGACAGGCCTCAAGTACCTTTTTCTTGGTGGAAAGCTAAGGGCAGGGGTGAAAAGCCCTCTGGATTCTCTTTGTCCTCTTTCTTGGACCACAGATTTCACTGACAAATGTAAAACAAGTAATTAAGCTGCCTTAGAAAGATTCATGTTTATGCCTCAGATTTTCCTTTGTTAGCTACTCATTAAAGATCCTTTCACCCGCAGAAACCTTCTCCTACAAGAGAAACTCATGGGAAAAATCACTGGAAGTAACTGGTTTCCTTCTGCCTAGATACCTGCAATTCTGTCACAGTTTTCATTGCAACTGCAGGCACTCCTTTAAATTCCCCACGCATTGGCAACAATGCTGTGCACTTCAAGGCTTCAAGCAAGAGGTGAAAACAGACACTAACCTCACAAATTGCAATTTCAGCCCTTTCCTTTCTATTTTCTTTCCGAAAGCCTGATGCTCATGAAAATATTTCAGCTAGTTTTCAGTTTTTTGCCTGGGTTTCACACACTTAGTAGCAGACTTAAACAGCCAAAACTTCTCACAACCATTCAATTATTAAATAGGGACTGAAGCACTGCTCAAATCAAGCTCATAGTGCTTCCGTTAAAAATTAATCCTGGAGAAAGAGAATCAAGTGCTGCCTTCTGGAGCACTGCCCAACTTCGCGACGGGCAAGACTCAAGTGCAATGTTGGCACCAGCCACTGCTGTCCAAGCGACAGAGCCCTCTCTGCCTCTCACCAGGTATTTCCTTTCAAGAAAGGCTACTGCTATAGATAGATATATAAACTGTACAGCACAACAGCTTGCTATTTTTAGCTGCTGTTTAAAACTAAGCCGTAACCAATCTGAGTAAAACCCAGCCTTTTAAATAGGAAGATTAACTACCAGCTTCAAAGAGCATTTCTTTAATGGATCAAATTAATAGGGAAAAGGTCTTTCACAAATGAGGTTTAATTACCAAGTGAAGTCAGAGTTGCCTCAACATGGGATGCCACCAAATAAAAAGAGACACAAAAAAAATCCTTTACTGCTGCAACTGCTCTAAGCTTTATTACTTCCAGTTGCACAAAGTAAATGAAAAAGCATACAATCGCTGCATGTACCTGCCCCAAAGTTTCCGTGCAGTCAATTAAAGGATTTTGAATTCCTGTACAGAAAATTTATTTCCTAAGCGAGCTCTCTCTCAACAAGAAAAAAAGAGCTCAAGGAAAAGGATTTTAAACAATGAGATAGTAACTGGCACAGAGGCAGTTTAAATAAGTCATATAATTTAAAAGATTTTCAGAAGTGCCCATGTGCAATATTCATGGTCTTCATGACAGAAACACTACTCTGTAGAGACAACAGAAAACTGAGCCCCATTTAAAATAACTCCTAAACTTAAGAGCTGTATTGCAACCTTCTGCTATCAGTCTTGCATGAAACAAAACCACCTAAAGTCTCGGAAGAAAATTGCAGCTGAAGAGTGGATTATATGTGCAATGAGAATATCAGAAATGCCAGTGCTAGACAGGAAATTGCATGCATTTTCAGGTCTGATGTTTCCTGCACAATTTCACTGCTAGTCATTCATTTCCATTTTGTATTTCTGCCACCAAAACACAGAAGAAGAGAGCAATTCAAAGCAGGTTATGCACTGCAGCTCACAGAAAGCAGTGTTCTGCTGACAGCTTTACACCCAATACCTAGCACATTTTCTATCTAGAAGATGTTCACATGCAATCGCTGAATAAACACCTGAGTTCCAAAAGATAGCTGAGCTAGAGACCCAGAGCAAAAAGATATTTCATCACCAGGATTCATGCAGTTGAACAGAGAGCTCAGCTGAAGGATATTACGCAGGGTCCCAACTCACTGCCTCAAATCAAAAAGGCTTTAAGATATGGCTAGGTGAATATAAGCAGAGTTTTACAGCAAGCAAGAATTGGCCCCACAGCCTTCAGAACAAAACAGCCAGCAGCAATTCCAGATGTTAAAGTGGCTTATGTACTCAAATGTGCGATTCCTGCAATTACAGGCCAGAGCGTCTCCCACACCAATGCACTGTTCCCCTTACTACTCCAAAGACCCCTCCCTGCCAGTGATTCTCCACTCAATCTTCTAAATAAAGCCCAGTTTTCATTTCCTCAAGTGTAAAACTAATCAGTAGCCACATTTAAAGCCAGCTTGTTCCTCCTTATTTACCATCTGTAACTAAGATGAAAAGAACCCTGGAAAACAGCATCAGTAAATGATAAATTTCAACTAAAAATAACTAATTATATTAAAAGTGGTCAACAGATCTTAAAATATTTAACACATCAACTTTGTCTCCCAGTTTCTTACATCATCATCCAGTCTCAAACAACACTGTACACTGTACCTGCAATATTACATTAACACAACTAATCGGTTGGAGGTTTCTCCCGTATGTTGCTTTACTGCTGTTAACTATTTTCTAGTCTTTTTCTCATTCTAACTTATTGTTTCTCTAATCACATTTTTATACAGCTGTTTTTAATTCTCATTTAAATAGCTATTTTGCATATATTAATTAATCCAGGCTTACCTTTCTTGATCCAGATTTCGAGCACGTTCTAAAAAATAAACAAGCATCTTCCGACAGTGATTCACTTTTTCTCTTTAGAATTGTTTCCTACAATTGACTGGCTTTGCAATTGTTATCTATTCTTAGAGCTGTATAGAAGCATGACATGTAGAAACAATATAATCCAAATGGATAGCACGCTTCAAATACGATACCATTTCATTATTGAACTTTAACTAGTTTTCACCTCTGATGTTAATTCCTATAATTTGCCAGTACAAGACTGCATACACAATCCTTCCATATTAGATAGAACCTCTCCCAAGACCATTAACCTAGTACTCAAAATAGTTGGCTTACTAGTGGAGTCACAAAGACTGCATCTACCATAATACAGCTTCACTTTTTCTTCATTACGCAAAAAGATGCGGCTATTGCAATGAAACAATCCCCTAATAGCTCTATGTCATCATGATGGTACTGAAACTTAGATAGCCAACATTTAAGTGGCCCCATATTTAGCTTTTAAGGTTGAATTTGTTCCTGCAGTTGGTATAAAACTGTTGTCTTTTCCTACCTAGCCTAAAACAGATACTTCTGCCAGCACAGCTGTATGGGACAGACGACTCCTGGTTTGCAGCTGTAGCCCAAGAGAACACTCCAACATGGTTAACACATCTGGCTGTATCCATGGGGAGCAGCCGAAGAGCTCGACCCTGGGCATGTCCATGCCAACCACTCTCATTGACCACACAACAGCACGCCTCGCCCAACAAATACCAACTAGGCACAAGCTCACTTAAAAGATGCAGATGTCACAGAGCCTGTTTACAACAGAGCTCTTCTCTTTTGACTGTGCTGAATATGCAGTCATTCCATTTTCTTCACTGCTTGTTGGAACTTTATTTTGTCCAGTGCTGCTAACCACAATAAATTATTCTTCCATGGAAAGGAGTCTCAAGCAAGCCCAGCACTTAGCACAGAGAAACCAAACCAGTATAACTCAACTTCCCTAAAGACTTCATAAAAAAAGGGGGGGGGGATTATAATGTAAGAGAACACCACCAAATCCAGTTATTCAAATACATGGTGAATTAATGATGCAAGTAAAATAAAACCAAATACCAACAACCTCATCTCCCACCTAACAGACAGAGAATACAACAATTAGGTGCTCATCCGCTTTAAAATACTTGTAAGTTGACTTGATCAACTTCAGCCAGGGCCAACAGAGATGTAGGATTGGCACTATGAGAAGGACCCGCACAAAACACAACCCAGAGCTGCAGGCAGCCCCAAAAGCCCCATTCCTCTCTCACCACCCACCCAGCAGCAGCGTACCTGTCTGGCCTGACAAAAGCCGAGATACAGCAGCACGGACTCCGCATCGCTCAGCGGGAAAATGATAGAACAGCTTGTGAGCCAAGGGTAGACGCGACTGCGTCCACTATACTTGGTCTTGCAAGAGAGCCCCAACCTTTGCTGCTGTTTGAAGATGAGAAAAGCCAGACAATGGGATGGGGAGGAAAAGGGCCACCTGACCAGCTTCAGCTCCTGTGCCAGCTTACAAGGCTACTCATTTCTGGTATCCAAACACCCCTCCCAGTGGTAGCAGGAAAGGCATGCACTCTCCAACACTTACTGCGAAGTCTGAATTTTCAGTGGGATAGTCAGGCTTTCTGGGAACTGTAACATATTTGGAAATCCTCCATAAATGGTACCTTTCCCAAACTGGTTAGGAGGGGTGGCTCCTTCCTTCTGTAGCCGATTTACAGACCTAGTGTAACCTCTCAGCTACCAATTCACAATGAACTCTTGGTTACAGCTTTGCCTCCTCTTGCTTTGATGCGATTTTCTTGAAACATTATTGCTTTCACCACTACAGTCAAGTTTATTTAAAAATTCTCCTTATTTTACAGAGTCCTTATGAGGAAAATACCAACCAAACAAAAAACCCTACACAAATCTTGTGCATAATCACAAGCATGTGATTTTCTAAAAGAAAGTCTTGCTCATTATGAATTAATGAACATCACAGCCCAGTAACTCCACACAGGAAAAGAAATCAGAGATTCCTTGCATACAGTTACAAAGATTTAAGAGGTTTAACTGCAGAGACTAGCATAATAACCAAGCACAGAAACAACACTTCTATATGTAAACTATACAAATTCATTCCTTTTTACATCACCTTCTGACAAAAGAATTTAAACTATTTTTGTTATATAATGGCATTTACCATAGCTTGACCACCACCAAAAATAAACCCTAACTGAAGAAACTAACAAATTAAGGGAGCAAGCAGGCAGTTCAGACTGAATTAGCTACAGCAGCACAAGTGTTCCGAGTGAAGAATAGAACCCATTGCCATTTGCAAATGACAGTGGGGAGAGGCAGTGGGGAGAGACTAGAGCTACATGTTAACTTGCAAAGCAAAGTCTTACTCTGAAGACAATGAAGTCTGTATAAACATCAATTTTACAGACAGGTAAATTACAGCACGTAGGAACCGGCAGCAGAGCCTGGAACTTCTGAACGCAGCACAGGACCACACTGCCAAAATTATCTGTCACCTGGATTTGGCCTTGAACTGACCTGAAACCCCAACTACATCCCCGATTACAAAGTGTGAGTAAGAAGGTAAAAGCTTCCAAAATAAGTATTTCTAATTCAGAACATGGTGAAGTGATTCTGCTGTGTCTTGCTACACAATGTAACCCACTGATATTTTACCTTTGCATAGTAATTTACTATTTTAAAATAACTGTATGGCATACAGTAGTTTCTTGTAAGAAAATGCTATTTATTTTCCAACTAGTTTATTTGTCTTTTTCCTAGAATAATTTTCTTCTTTTAATTAGCTGTACTCTGCCCTTCAAGATGAAAGATACAAGAGAGTTAAATTGTGGTTATTATTACAGAAAAAACACAGCTATTCAAAAGAGGTACCTGGACACGGGCTTCACAACTAGCCACTAAGCACTCCCCTTCCTTCAGCCCTAGCGCTTTTGCTTCTACCAGGATCACAAAGAAGATGCAAAAGATATCCCCAAGACATATGTCAGACTCTCAGTTACCAATGTTTTAGCTATGAACTCGTCTATCTTCAGATAGATGGAAACTCTTGATAAAGTAACTAGTGTAAATTATGGTTTTAAAATACACCATTTATTTTTATGTCATTGCATCCAGGTTTTCCAGACTGGAGGCTGGACATTTTCCCCTCACTGCTTCCATCCAGCTTCTTGTCCCTTCATCTCACGTTCCCCAATTGCTTTCAGCTAACAGCATATTTCACGATCAAAGGTTTTAAGAACTAAAAAAGCCAAAACAAAAAGAGAGAAAATTTTATTTTCCCATACAAATAAAGAACAAATGGATCCACTAAGCAATCAAGAAAAGCACTTACAACAAAAGCTAAAACAAAAAGCCTGCACCAATGTCAGCAGATTGAACAAGTCACAAGGCAAAAGTCTTTTCTGAAGGACTGAGCACTGAAGACTCCCGTCACCAGCTAAATCACGAACGGTTTCTCATTCCTTTAGCTTAACTAGTAGAGGCTGCAGGTTTTACACTTTATGGGTACTACTTTAACTCTTCTGTTCCTTGGAGCATGTTCCCATCTCTTCCAAGGGGTGTGAGCATGCGGCAAACACAAGGGAACCCTCTCCTCTAGTAACTCTCCTTCTAGCGTAACAGCAAAACATCTATTTCTCTCACATGTGAACAGCATGAAATAATGTCATGAAAATCAGAGGGCTGGCCTCAAATTCTTTTGTTTCTTGAAATGCAAGAAGCATCATAAAGTAACGATAATCGGGTTTTGGTTTAGGATTGACTGTGGAACTACTCATTCTGGTAAACAAAAGGGTCATTTTTTCCAGATAATGCCTCCAGGATTATTAAAAATTTATTTGAAAAGGTTATTTAATAAAGTTACTTGGAAAAAACTTCTGCTGCTGTAAACGCAATAACAGCGCAGTTCAGTGCCACTGGTTGTTTCCTCACTTCTTCACTCGAACTTCCAGGTTCTATTTGAATGTAGTGAGTTACAAGTTCTGTTGTAATATTTTTCCTCAGAACACTGAACAGGCATTCATTCACACCAAACTGACTTAAACAGAAGCTGCACAGTGTCTCTCCTAACCAGGAGAGATAATGGGTCTTCCTGAAGCACCAGTTCTGCAGTGCCAGCAGAGACATTTCAAACATCTTGGTAGTAAACTACCTCAGCATTTTAAAAGGCTACATTTCTGTGCAAGTCCCACTATTATCAGGTTTCAACAGAGAGCAATGACGGATTATGCATACGATGAAACTCCCCTTTATCGATGCCTTTACTCCAAGATCTCGGACCAAACCCGCAGGCTGGTATGAACAGGCGTAGCTTCAATGAACCTGTGCTCATTTACATCAACTGAGGCTATGGCTCCACATCAAAGAACCCTGAAGTGTTCGTCACCTACATAAACTGCATTTAAAAAAATATATATATGCTGGCATGTATTCACTTGATTTCTTGTTCATGCTTCTAATAATTTCAGAACTTTACTTTCACAGAGACTTTTATTCTTAGCTAAATAGCTTAAGTCTCAGTAGAGGAAAACCTTAACAGCCTTCATATCCAATGGTAATTTGGAAACCCGATTCTTTCCTGAATTTTCAGACATTAACTAAAGAAAAAAGGCTCACCTTCTCTCCTGGGCCATTTTTGTAGATCACAATAACATAAAACCCCCGAGTGTCTCCCGTTTCAGAGCAGTTCTCAGTGGAAAACTCAGATTTTCCTGCATGCTCTTCCACCTGCTCTAATACAAAGGAGGCTTCACCAGAGAGACTCAAAATGCTCAAACTTTCTTGAATTCAAGAGAGAAAGGGCTGTTATAACATGAAAAGATGATTAAGGTCCAAGTCCTTCCCATGCATTACCTAGGTGGTTTTTCTGAGGCATGTAAACACCTGCCTGTATAACTGTGTATGTGAAGATAAAAGCAGCATTTGAGCTGATGACTTGTAATCTGGAACATTCCTTCCTTTTGGACATCAGCTAGATAGACATGGCTTACTGCACCTTCTTGCTAAGGTTCTTTCAAGATTTGTTTTTGTTTTGAAGCTGTTTGGTTTTTAAGGAATACATATTTTAATGGGATCAGTATTTGCATCTCCTTGAAAAAGCATTATCATCAGGAAAATCTAGATGCTCTTGTCTACCGCCACTGAACTTCCCCATGGGTTTACTTAGCGATGCACGCTCCACAATCGTATGAGAATTATTCTGTTGGCATATTATAACACCAAGATCTTTAAGAATAAATTGAGATAATACTGCCCGATTCTCTTCAGCAGTATAAAAAAAATGAACTCTCAAGAATCAGCGACATCTGTCACTCAGGGTCCCCTTTAATACTGAAAAATCTCAAAACATGAGCCTACTTTAAATCCAGCCTTCTAACATAAACTGGTGCAATCCTACTACCAACCACCAGAAACACACTCAAGAATCCATTGTGTTACATAGGCTCAGAAAGAGTCTTCAAGCCTTTCGGGCAGAAGCACACTAAAGTAAACACACGCACTTTTAAGAGCCTCAGAAGGGTCTCGGCTTACGCCGCAACACTGCTGACATTTGCTACTGCTTTTTCTTCCACTCTGCCATGAGCAGAGTCTTGCTAACAGTCTTATAAGCTCCATGCATTATAGTTCAAGGATAGCGAGGAACAAAGTCTACGGTTCTTTTCACAACATGTAGAGAAGGAAGCAAGAACCTGCAAGTAAATGCATTCTGCTACATTGCTGACTGAAGCCTACACATGACAGCAGGATAGTCTTCTTTGGCCTCTCTTCTGGTGCA